>NC_079873.1:36490454-37768788 GCF_023065955.2 Ursus arctos | reverse complement strand
TAAAAACAAAAACAGTAACAAAAGCAGCTCGTGGTCATGGGGTAGATTTGGCTTGTGCCCCTTAGTTTTTCCTGGCCCCAGCAATTCACCAAATACCTCAGATGGTCAATTCCCAGTCCTTACCTTACCAGGCCAACGAGCACTGTATGATTTATACTTTGATCATGCTTTCCTCCTTGAAAGAGTTTCTTCACTTGGTTTCCAGGGCATCACTCATATTCTCCTGTATCTCCTACTGCCTCACAGGTCACTCCTCTTCTAGCCTCGTTTGCTAGTTCTTCAATTTCCCGACCTACTACACTGGAATGCCCCCAAGGCTTGCGGCCTTGAGTTCTTCTTTCCTCCATCTACTGCCCCCCACCCCCTACCTGCCGCCCCCATGAGCTCACCCAGACTCACGAATCCCTTGAGGTAGGTCAGGCTAGCTTGGACTCCTCTCTTTCACACCCCACTCTATCAGCTAATCCCATCAGTTCTACCTTCCAAATGAACCCAAAAGCTGACCACTTCTATTGCTGCCATTCTGGGTCTAGACACCACCGTCTCTTAATTTGGCTTATAGCAATAATCTCCAAATCTGTCACATCATTTCTACCTTTGCTTCCTTTAGTCTATCTACAGAGTACCAGAGAGAATCTAGTTAAAAACTAAATTAGATCATGTTACTCCTCCATTCAAAAACCCCTTACAGTTTCCCATGTAACACAATAAAAATCCAATACCCCTTATAGTAGCTTACCAGGCTGAACATGATTCACACGGTCTGTTTCCAGCTGGACCACATTTACCTCCCTTCTCACCCTTAGCTGGCCTGGCTCAGCCATGCTTGCCCCCTTGATTTAAAGCCTCAAAAAATGCAGAACACACTCCAACCTTAGGGCCTACTGCTCCTTGCGCTTGGAACACTCTTACCACAAATACCTTCAAGGCATGTAACTCTTTAAGGTCTTTATTCAAATGTCGCCTTCCAGTGAAGCCTTCCCTGACCTTTCTATGTATAATTGTGAATTCTCTACTACTGATCTCTAGTACTCCCCAGCTCCCCTTTCTAATACACTTTTCCAGAGAACTAATCATATCATTACCTAATATTCTATATATAATGCTTGTTTATTTTTTTTAACCTGCATGAATTAAGACATGTTTGCTTTTTTACCCCCAGAACCTCAAATAGGACATGGATACATTAGGTGCTCAACATTTAAGGATAACTACTAATCATTCTAGAAGAGATGGTCCCACCAACAGTAGCGCTTTAGGAATAAACTTAAAAGTTTTAGAAAAAGAACTTATCTTGGTTTGACCAATAATATAAGGCCAACCAGAAATAAGTCAAATATTTCTCACAGTAGACTAATAAAAGTACAAATAATTTGGCAATATGTGTTAGCAACACTTTTTTTTGATGCTTACTCTTTGACCCTTCAGTTCCACTCTGAAACATCCCTTCCAAGGAAACAATCTAAAACATAGGAAAAACTATGTGCATAATATTTAGAAGTAAAAACTTAGAAATTATGTCTAACAGTGAACTGAGTAAAATATGACACATATCTTTGACAGAAATAATGTTCATGTGGGGCGCCTGGGTGGCACAGCAGTTAAGCGTCTGCCTTCGGCTCAGGGCGTGATCCCGGCGTTATGGGATCGAGCCCCACATCAGGCTCCTACGCTATGAGCCTGCTTCTTCCTCTCCCACTCCCCCTGCTTGTGTTCCCTCTCTCACTGGCTGTCTCTATCTCTGTCGAATAAATAAATAAAATCTTTAAAAAAAAAAAAAAAAGAAATAATGTTCATGAAATCTACTATTCTGTTTTGAATACTTCAGTGGCTCCACTTTGCCTTCAGGACAAATCAGGCACTACCTTCCTCAGCCTGATATTTCGCCCTTCCCCTCTTCATAATCTATACTCTAGGCACACTTCAACAGTTCTCTCCCCTCCCAAATTCTCCAATTTCTGGAGACTCTTAACATCTTAGTTTATGTGCCCTCCTATGGCAGCACTTTTTACCAAAGTCATGCTTCATAGTAATTTATGGTAACTGCTTCTTTAATGGTTTTTGCCTACCACAGTGAATACCTAAAACTCAGCATAAGCACCTGATCTTAAGTAGGCAATATATGTAGAAATGAACTAAATAACATTACATAAATGTGTATGCCGTTGTAAATTAACAGAACGTTTTGGGGGACTGTATGATCTATTTTTTCTTTTGGGAAGTTCCAAGATTGTGTGGGTGTGTGCATGCGTGCTTGTATGGGGAGAATTTTATAATGGAAAAGAAAATATACTCGGGTGTGTGTGTGGGTGTGTGTGTATAGGGAGTCAAAATATAGTTAATAACATTATAATACTATAAAATGCTTATAAAAACAGTTGCTCAAACTTCTTTTTCCTCTCAAAATGCATAAAACCAAATAAAGACAACTATTATATGAGCAGCCAACAAGGCAGCTAGTCCTTCTATTACCTGAGTGGAGTTAGATAGTTGGTTTTTCCACGGCTCCTCTGCGCTGCTGGTCAGGTTTGTGCGGTTATGAGGTAGAGTGAGTGCGTTTCGCTGCAGGTAAGGCACGTTTCCATTACTTCCACTTCCCGTTATGTGATTATTGCCTATCAAAATAGTGTCTGTACTCCCCAGCGTTCTGGATGTGCTACAGGGAACATGGCCTGTAGAAAAGGGTCCATTGGCCAAAGGCTGCCCAGGACAGGCAGGGCGGACTCCAGGCTGAGAGACGCTAGGCACTCTGGTCAGAGCAAGCTGTGGCTGCTGGCCAGAGACTGAGTTTGTAGGCAGTGATGAGTCAGCTGTTGGCCCATTAGGAATTCCAGTAGATCGTACCTGTGCAACTCCTGTTTGTCTCATCTGTCAAAAAGCAAATGAAAAATATATGCTGCTTATGTGGCCCATAAGGTAGAGAACCAGAATATAAAGGTGTGTAACCAGCTAATCTCTGATTTTACCCTGACTTTTAATTTCTCTAGGTTGAAAAATACACACTTTCAAAAACAAGAAGTTGTGTTTGTTCATATTTAGATTAGCTCCCTCAGAAAAGCTGAAATCTGTTTTGAGAAACATCCCTTCAGTAATGATAAAAGAAAGCAGCTGAAAATTATGAAAACTCTGGAATTTATAGGTCTCTTCCCCAAGCAGAAAACAGGGGATCTCAAATTTTCTTTTTATTTTATTTATATGCCAGAACCTCCAAACTAAACAAGTCCTGAGAACCTCACCTCAGTTTAGGATAGTTTGTTAAGTATTAAATAATATAAATAAACCCTTAGAACATAGGCAAAAGAGCATGTAAATAAGTAACAAGATACCAAGTCTTGTGCTCAAAATTAAATTTACAGCTGTTTTTACCTAAAAATCTCTGTCCATTATTAGTATTTTAAGAAGCAAGATTACTAAATTCCACCAAATACTGGCAGAAAGAAGTGGGCACGAACATGCTCTAAAAGGATGTTTTAGTCAAGAAAAAAAAAAAATGCTAACAAATTTTAGGGAAAAAAATGCTATACACACTTGGTGTTGCTGCATTAAGACAAACTGACTTTCCAGCTGTTCCAGCATCAGTTTCTGTGCTGGATTTAAGTTATTTCTATTTGCACGGAGCTGTTCCAAGTGCTAGAAGAAGAAGAAAGGAGAATACAGTCAAAGGCATATCTAAGAAACCAGCTCAAGCTCACTATTCTAAGCAACTTTGTCCTGACTAGACCAACTCAGAACTGCTATCTAGTCAAAGATATGGATTCCTGATCAACAGCAATCAACCCCAAGATGAAGCCCTTAAAGAAGTTTGAGAAAGTAAGAAGTAAACATTCACCTAAAGAAGTTTACTATAATGTGATATTTGAGACAAATGGGCATAAAATTTTACTCGTCAGTACAGTGTTTTTCAGTATTCACAAAGAAAGTTCTTTAAGCTTAAAAATGCATCATGTCAAGTACATTCAAAGCAGCACTGTTCGGAATAGGAAAAGTCTGAAGACAGCCTGACTGTCTAAAACTAGTGCTCTGCTTAAAGAAAGGTGTGACATCTACATAAAGAAGTATGCTGTAGCCATAAAAGAACAAAGAAGCTCTTTATATACTGACCTGGAAAGGTCTGTATAAATACATTAACAATATATATAGCATTCTACCATTTGTGTAAAAAAGGAGAAAAATAATAACATATGAGAGAAGGAGGATGCATATTTGCTTATCCATGCATGACATATCTCAGGAAAAGATAGGTGAACTAATAACACGGACTGGCTGTGAGGAGGAGAACTAAGTGGGTAGGAGCAGGAACTGGAAGAATTTACTCTGTTTAGCCTATAATCATATTGGTGCAGTTTGAACCATGTGAATATATCGCCTATTTAAAAATAAAACTAAAAATAAGTGAAAAATCAAGAATAAATTATCCCATTACTCTGATAAATGTGGGTTCATTTTGCTTATGTGCGTATTAATTAGATTTATTGTCACTCAACCTTAAGAATACTTAAAAATTTAAAGTTTACCGCTTCTACTCTTTTTTAAGAGGAAAAACAATCTGTCAAAAGTGTATCTTACATACCTGTAATTTCTGTGGTGTCAAACACCACGAATGAGCTTGTTGCTGTACTGGAGGATGTGACACTGCATGGCCACTACTCCAATTATCAGAAGTATTCTGAGGAAAATTGATAAAAAAAAAAAAAAAAATTAAAGAATATTTGGTTAAATCCATGGAGTTAACAATAATGACTAATGAAGGCCAGATGACTATGAATTGGAATATTACATATAAAAATGTTATGACATTAAATTCTTTTAAAAATAATTTTACATGCGTAACAAATTTGGGAGATCATAAATTTAAAACAAAAATATTCTTTAATAAGCCACCCAAAAAGGCCCACCCCTAAACTATGGCCCAAATGGCTAACCTAAACACCATGCTGTCCACTAGATCCAACAATAAATTTATCTCAATGTCAGGAGGAAGTGATGATGAAAAGTGTGTTGAAATCTTAACGGCAGGGAGATGAATAAAATGATTTGATGAATGCAAATTTATTCCTACTTTCTATATTTAATATGATGCTAAGAATCTGGGATGGAAAAACTCAAACCTTTCACTCTTTGATGTCCACAAATTTAAAATAAAGGACAGGAGATAGTCAAACTGCACAAGTTCAGGGCAGTTGGGAGTTTCCTTTTTGACTGGGGTTTTCTATTTCTCTAAAACATATACCTTTGTTGGACTAGATGTTCTTTTCCTCTTGGCAGGACTGGACAGGTCATCTACTTGGCTAGAAGGAATCATGTGTAGTGGCAAGGACTGCTGTGAAATTGGTGTTTGACTGAGGCCTACTACAGGTTCAGTATTTGGATGATGAGGTTTACATGCCTAAGAATCACAGAAGGAAGACAAAAATAGGGTTCTATATATTCTTAGTTCATTCCTTCAAATTATAAAACTTTACAAACTGCATATTTTTCAAAGCTATGTGGACATCGCTGATTGCAATTATTGAAAATCAAAATCAAATGAATCATCAATGGAGGAATGTGTACCTTCCTTTGAAAAACTGCTTCTAAAAATTAAACAAACCACTGCAGCATTATTTTAAGAAATCTCCTTCAAAATCATGAAAATGCACAAAGGTTCTAAATTGGCACCCCAAAACTTCTTCCCATATCAGAGGGAGTTTTATTTTGATCTAGATTCCCTTCATAATTACAGCAAAAGGCTTTTCATTAATAAAAGCCTCCTGTACTTAGTAAAATACGCTTGACCACTACAGATTGAAAAGAACCCTTACAGCTGGGCACCTGCAGAACATAACCCAACTTCTCACCTGCTGTGCTGTGTTCATGGCACCCTGCCTGGAGGTAAGCTCTGCGGGGATTGGTAGGCTCCACGCCTCCTCAATACTAGGAAGTAATTTAGTTTTATTCTGTAGACTACCTTGTGGAAGGTTACACAACTGAGCCTAGGAAAAATTATGTAAAAAGCAAATTTAACACAAGCCTACTTGAGTAAGAGCAAGTCCACTAAATCTTCCTAAATGCTATAACTAATTGTTTTTAAAAGAAAATAGATTCTTAATTTGGGGTTTCAGAAAGATACTAAGTATAAAGAGGGTAACCGGAATATAAACCTTTGTGAGAATTAAAACAAAGCTGAGCTCTGTTTTCAGAGTTCTCATAGCTGTCTTCTCATGAAACTCCAAGCAAGAGTGAAAGACAGTGTTTGTGTTCTTTTCTCTAAAATGCTATGACAACTTAAAAATGTAGACAGCACATAGAAAAAAATTATGTAAATTAATATGCATCAACAGTAAATGTGCAAAAGAGCATCTTTTAAATACTGCATATCTTACTTAAAATGAAGAGTAAAATAATATTACAAGCTATGGTATGTTTACAAAATATGGAAACAAATTATAGACATCAAAACACAACTAGACAAACTTTCCAGCCACCCGCCTCCTGCCTGAGTGTCATGGGGAAACATGTGCCTTTAAAAAACTGTTATTTAAAAAGTTTTACCTGTAAATACTTAATTCGTGCTGCAAGTGCAGAGGTATTACTACAACTTTTGCTTCTGGTTGCATTTAAGTAGCATTTAATGGCATCCTGAGGCTGGTTGCAGGATTCGTAGAGTGTGCCTAGGTCCATCCAGGCTGCAGCATGGCCATGGTCCAACTGTACAGCACAAATGTAAGCCTGTAAAGCATCCATAGGCTGATTTTGCTGCTGATACAGCACGCTAGAAAGAGAAAGTCAGGGGGGAAAAAAAAAAAAAAAAGTCAACTAAGAAGAACTACTTAGCTTCTCACGTGATATTAACTACCAAGTATATTACAAGTGATGCAACTGTTGTATATCAAGTATAAAACCATTATTTTTATATAACGTCTTACCCTATTGAACACCACGTGTCTGCACTTGCTTCTGATTTATCAATAGACTGCCTGTAAGATATAAAGGCATCCTGAACTTTCCCAATACTTGAATAGCACCTGAGAGGGGAGGGGGGAAAAAAATCCAGACAATTCCATTAATACTAATTAATTTTCTGAAAAATGGACTACATATATCAAAGCAAATAAAAATCCTAATAAGCTAACATATTTCTATGAATGTGTATACATATATAAAATTATAATGTACATAATTAACCATTCAGTAAACTATATTACAGTTTATCTGATAAGTGCTAAAGCATGCCGCATTAATGAACAATATTAAAATCATTAAAGGCCGTATTACTTCAATATCATATAGAGAGTTGAAAGCGCACACGTGCACACACATGCACCTGCCATTCCACTTAAATAGCTTGATCTATTTATATAGCTTATGTTCAGTAAGAATACAGAGTTAAAAACCAAGAAAATCATTCTACGTTGGTAAGACTTGCTGAATCAGATTTCAGTTCTCCTTTCCTAAATAATAACCATGAGGTCAATCATTCTGTAATTCGTAAAAAATACAAACATTAAGATGCCGGTAAAATCAAGCTAACTATCAAAAACAGTAATAATAAGGTGAGTGCAATATTTCACGACACGTAAGGGTAGCAAGGTATGATTAAAGTTTCAAGGACCTGTCATTTTCTTAATGCAGATGTACCGGATGGATACACAGAGCAGCAGCTGAAACTATAAATACAGAAATTATCTTCTTAGTGCTTGGCACTAAGGAAAAAAGAAAAAACAAAACCCAGTCCCTGCCTTCAAGGAGTTTACAATTTAGTTGAGGATTGAAGACACATTACAAATGTCATGATGCCGTTATCATATGGCTGACACAGACAAGAACCTGTATGAGAATTTAGGGTAGAAGACACCACAATACACACTACAGGATTTAGGAAAAGCAAGAAAGGGAAGGATAACACTAAGGAATTTGAATGTGCATAGATGCATATCGTTTAGAACAGTAACGAACAGTGATTACCAAATATCAGCCAGTATATGGCAATCTGGCCATGAAAATAAAATGGAAAAATAACATATACTTACATACATAAATTTTCCATTAAACTAATTAATATTTATATTGCAACCAACTTACTGTGAAATACAACTGGCTGAGTAAACAGCAAAAAATTCTTAAATATATTTAGATCCCCATAATTATTCTTTGAAATTTTACTAATTCATGTAATCCAAAGTCTGGGAATTACTGATTCAGACAGAGAAGATGAGAGAAGGCATTTCAAAATGTTGAACAGTATGAGCAAAACCTAATGTATAGAAGACAGCACAGATACAGAGTAGAGAATTATAAATCCAGCCCAAGGATAACCTGAAGTTTTTGTTCTTCTAACAAGAGAAATGGCACCAAGAAAGCACTTCACAGGAATATTAATCTGCTAAAAATGTGTAGGAATAAACTGAAAGGAAAATAAATTATGGACAGTAAAAAAGAAGGCAGCGATACTCACTTGTTTGGAACAGGCCAAAATTGGGGTAAAAGTAATGAAAATGGCAAGAAAGAAAAAGAAAGGAGAAACAGTAAACCAAAAAGACAGATAAAGACTTTGTGACCAACTGATTAGACATCCATGGGGGGGGGGGGTATAACTTAGATTTAAGCCTGAGCAAAGAGAGTGTAAAAAAATGCATAAATAAAAGGTGACCTCACTGGCAAAACTAAAAGGAGAGGAGATGGTCTGGAAAAGAATATAATGAATGAGGTCTGAAATATGCTTACTTTGATGTGAGGTGAGAACACTAAAATGGGTAATATTTGGTAAAGAACAGGAGATGTGGTCCTGAAATTTAATACCGTGAAATATAGAGCTCTAGATTTGGAATTCATCCACATAGAAGAGAGGGTTTAAGAACATAGGACACCTACAAGGGAGAGGTGAAAATAAGCCTAAGGAATCACTCATCTTGTGGATTGGGCAATAAGAAATGTCAGTGTCTGAGACAGAGAAGGCAGGGTCAGAGAGTGCCTGCAAACTTTTAGGAAGGGAGAATTCAGGAGAAGTCATTAACAATGCCAAATAGGGACAGACACCACAAAGGAAGGAATTGCTTAACAGATAGTAGAAAATACATTCTGTTTGTTGTTGTTAAACCAAAGCCAAATTTCAGATTTATAGACAAATTTACCCAACCACTGGGAGGAATAAGCCGTAATTCCCCAAACCAATGTTTTCACATTCCATTCCTACAAAGTGAAAGTAGGAAACCAATGTGCCCAAATGCAGATGTCCCAGTCCAACCACCAACCACTTTTCCTCTAATAAAACTTAACTAAGTTCTCCTGAGACAGCCTTGCGTCTCTGAAATAGCAATGAGTGAACCAAGGCTCTAGTTCGTGTTCTGATTTAGTTACCTGTGTGCTGCAACCCTGGACAAAACATTTACTCCTCTGAACTCACTTTGTATTATCTATAAAATGACAGGGTTTACAGAGTGAAGCAGTTGACCTCCCTGGTCCCTCCTAGCTCTAACATTCTATAGTTCTGTGATAACAAAGTCAGTGATTAGTACTAGTATAAGAGCATTACCACATTACCCTTGTATTATAATATATACATGCCAAATGACATCTTCAACACAGGCCTGAATGCAAAGGTAAGTAGTAAAAAGCCTTAGAAATATTAGGGTCATCAAATCCCAAAGTTGCTTACTGACACTTGAGGTCTCCATTCAGAGCTTTAATAACTTTTAAAATATATATTATTTATAAAAATTTTCTCACAACAAAAAGGATTAGAAGCAACACATCAGAAGGCAGTGAAGGAAGTCAAAAAAAGTAAACATCAACGAAAAAAGTCTAAAACAATTGTCGGATTATGTTATTACAGCTAAAAAAAAAATGAACATCTAACATGATAATCTCAAACTCCAAAACGAATTAGACTGAGGTAAGTAAACTTTATTTGAGAAATCGTAAATCATGTTGTATATCTGGAAAATTTTATCTGAAAAGATTCAAATAAAAGCATCTTGGTGGCTTAAAATGTAGTCAGTTAACTAAAATTTAAAAAAAAAAAAAAAACCTCCTGTGGAATACTGCTCACTGAACTGAAAATTACAGCATTACTAAAATAGTAATTTTAGATGTTTAAATGCCTAGAATTTTTTTTAAGTATACTAAAAGACATCAACACTACTGTATTGTATTAAATTACTAATCTTTATTTTAGGTCAAAAGGAAAATACACACGCCTTTTAACCTATATTAAAATAAATTTTCATATATAAATGTTAACACTAGAGGTGATGACTAGGCAGCCCCTACTTCCCAGTACTGGACCTCCTTTCCAGTCCCTGTATGAAGCCGCCCACTGTGCAACACTAACGCTAGCAATGGTGCTGGCTCCAAAGTTCAGTCAGTTCATTTATCCCATTTATTGAATAGCCACTTTGCTAGGTGAGAATATACAAAATGGTAAGATCCAGTTTCTGCTCCCAAATATCTTCAGTGAAAGAGAAAAACAAAGTTTGGACTCTCAAGCTTTACTAGTGAGCAACCCAAATTAGATGATTTTATAAGCCTTGGAAGGTATTGGAAAATTTCTGCTAAAACTACGTACTTTCCCAGCCAACTCTTATTGTACATTATTAATGACTAACCAAAAAAAATTTTTTTAATCTTAATATTACTCCATCTCATAGAAACACATTTTGCTGAATTTAAAGGAAAAACAAAACCATACAAAATACTAAAACTTAGTATGATTATATGGAAAACTCAAAGAGCTTAAAATTAAAACAAAATAGGATAATTTCAAAAGAAATTATAAAATTGAAACCTTCAGGGTGAAAAGGTACCGAACAGCCTATAACAAGGATTTCTCAACCTCAGTGCTACTGACATTTTGGGTCAGGTAATTTTTTGTCCTAGAGGCCTGTCCCACTAGATGCCTATAGCATTCCTTGTAGTTGTGATAACCAAATATCTCCACACATTATAAAATGTTCCCTATGGGACAAAATAGTCCCCTACAAAGACTAACAATCTAACATAATCCTCTTAATAGGTTAAAAGAAAACTGAAGCACCAAAAAGTTTAACCGTACCATCCACGATTCCACATATAGTAGCCTAACCGAGACCTGAATCCAAGTCTCTCAACTCCTAGTACACTGATCTTTCCATCATACCACAAAAGCTAAAACCAGTTAGGAACCAAAACACAATCGAATAATGGCCCAAAAATATAATCTATCAGATACATATACAAAAGGCATATTTCAGATAATCAGTAAGCACAATTTTGGCATTTAAAGTACAGAGAAAAGTTTACGGACTTGCAGAAAACTATTTTCATTATGTCACTTCTCCTTTCCAACAAATCCACTAATAATGTATCTACTTTCTCACTGTGAGATGTCAAGTATAAGTGATTTGAGACCTACTATTTATCAAATTATGTCCATTCTAATGTACATATCATTATTCAAAATTACAAATAGCAAGGTCCCATTGGCTACTGGTGGTCACCAGGCAGAATGAGAAATTCTGTTCTGTTAAACAGACATAAAAGAAAATACTAGAAATCAGAAGAAAGGGCATTTAAATACTAGAATGAAGAACTACTTTCTGTTAAGACTCCTTAAAAACCAGCAATAATTCAAGCCAAATGAAAATCCAACAAGCAAAATAAGAAATGTCCCAACAGACCATGCTGGGAAAAAACTACCACATTCAGAAGTTTTCTTTTATTTAACTTCCAGAAATCTTCGTGATAATATATTTAAAAAGGAAAATACACTGATCAGGTTATAAATGTAAACAAACATTTAAGCTCATAATTCAAATCTCTTAGCTAGAATAAACAAAAGCAAAACTTAAGTATAGTCTCACCTTCCGAGGAAATACCAGGACTGGCCAGAATTAGGATCTGCTTCCAAGGACTTTTGGAGATACTGAATAGCATAGCTTTCCTTGGTGGCTTTATCTCCCAGAAGATCCACAGTGTGATGCATCCAACCTACAGTAAATGATGAAAAAATACTTACCTACATGACTTAATTGTTGTTCAGTTTTTAAGAATACCAAGTAGAAAACACATAAGTAAAAATATTCTTTTTTCAATTTATTCATTTAGTTTGGCATACACATTCCCAAAATTCAGAACTGCTAATTCTGATCATAAGGAAGTCTAGTTCTCACAGGAAGGTACAGTCAAACCTATAAAGAACTTTATTCCGTAGAAACTGAAACGATATTAAGCACTGATTTAACACTTAGTAGATTACAAACAACAGTTCCTCTTCTCTAATTCTGGTATTTGAAAAAATTCCAAGTTATGAAACAAAGGATATAAAGATGTTCAATCTTATTCAGTGCTCTATGTAAAACTTTATGTACATTTTAAGACTCTCCAAGACAGTCTATTAACCCAATGTTTATTTCCAAGGAATAAATATAAGACTATTTAATCAATGATAGCTCAGAGCACAACACACACATATAACCCTGCCTCACTGGCATTGGCCACATACGTTCACAACTTATCTAAAATAAAAACTATGAAGCATTCGACAATTATTTAAAAAACAAAAACTATCTAAGGCTAAGAAAAGTATATTCAAGTGGTGTAAATAAGAATGGTATAAAAAGGGTACCACGAATGTTTAATAAATAAATTTAGATAGTGCATAATCTCAATTTTATGTAGAATCTCAAAAAGCTGAATTCACAGAAGCAGATAGTAGAATGGTGGTTACCAGGAATGGGGAGGTAGGGGAAATGGGGAGATACTGGTCTAAGGGTACAAAGTTGCTGTTATGTAGGATGAGTAAGCCTAGAGTAATGTGCAGCAGAATGACTGTAGTTAATAATACTGTAATATATACTGGAAATTTGCGGAGAGAGTAGGTTCTGGGTGCTCCCACCACACACAAACAAATGGTAACTATGTGAGGAGATGGATCTGTTGACCGGCCTGACAATACTAATCATTTCACTATGTACAGATATATCAAAACATCATGCTGTACACCTTAAATATGCACAATTTTTACAGGACTGGGAAGAGGGAAGGGGCAAAGGGCAAGGGCAAGGCAAGGGCTATCTAAGCAGTCAAAAGACTGGATCATGGAATACTGTATCCTAAAACCTAACACACAGGAATAATTTGGTTTAATTTGCTAGGGAAATCATATTTCAGTTGTGGATCAATTCAAGTGCATAAGATCAGCTCTGATCTTTGTATATAGTCCATATTTTAGGGTAAGCTGCCTTATGCTAAAGGCATCACTTTGTTCTTTTTACTTAACACAAAACCTTTCTTTACTGTACTAGTAAGCTTGTTTAAAAATTTTTTAAGATTTCATTTATTTATTTGAGAGAGCGCCTGTGCCCATGTGAGTGGAGGAGGGACAGAGAGAGGGCTAAACTTGTTTTAAAGATACAAATTCACACTATTCAAACATGACCTGTAAACTTATTTAAAAAATACTCAAATACTTCCACAATTTTTAAAAGTATGGATAACTCAAGTAAAATTCTAACCAGAGATTAAATTAAAAAACAGAAGTTTTATATTAAGGCAATGTTCTCATTTTGTATAATAAATCATATATGTATCAATATCATGATGATCAGTGAAAAAATCTGGGCTTAAATGATTTTAAAATTATATAAAAATGGTCACATTATGAAAATATTTGTATTACTACATGTTGGTTAAAAATTAAGAATAAATTATTTGCCCAGACCAAAAACAAATAAACAAAAGCTGGGGGGTGGGGGAACCCAAATAACAAATACATACAAGAAACATGATTCAATAACTACACAACAAAACTAAATGCAGGGAACTCAATCACAATCTTCTTGGTCACTGTGACATATTACATCCAAATGACTACATTTCTTCATCCTTAACATTAGACTAGATTATTGCATGTGTACAAAAACACTACACTGTTAGATGTTCCACAACTTTTATATGAAATGTTTTAGTTAATATTATTGACAGAGCTATGAAAGCAAGCTCACCAACCACCAAGTGACTTTAGGTCAATCACTTACCTTCATTCAGTGCTAAGCATATCTGGCACAAAGGAAGTATTCAACCCCCTTCACCCACAGGTTAAGTACTAGAGAATAATTCTGTAAATTTAAAAGGACTAGCTATACTGAAGAACTGAAATGAGATGGACAATGCTTGGCAAAAGATAGAAATATGCTCAGTTCAGGTTAATTCTATCAACTCTGGGTAAAAGAAGAAAAAAGAATAGAATACATGAGCCACATACTTGCCATCCCTGACATGTAAAAATCATAAAGAGAAATACTTGTAATACACTAAATGTACACTATTACATACCTAACTGTTGTAAGACAGTTGCCTTTACTTGTGCAGAAAGGTTTTCCGTCTGCAAAAGTTGTTCATAAGCTTCCTTTGCAGAATGATACTTCCTCTAAAAAGCAGAAAAAAGAGATTTCAAGGAAAATAAAATTGGTATCTTTGAAGAATTAGCTCATATATTAAGATTTACTATAGAATACTAAAAAAAAAAAAAAAGATTCACTACATAATCCTGGTACTTTAGCATATTTCTTACAGCCAACTGAAAGAAAAAAGTGCTAATTCCATTACTGAATGTTCCTTTAACACTAGACAGTTGTGGATAATAGGCCATGTTTCAGACTAACACCAATAAAACATTCAATAAAGTATTAAAATACGCCCTTTTAAGAATTTGCCAAATCTCAATTGTTAAAATCACCTCAACTTATTTAATAATAATTTCATCTTTATTTGATAACACTGATGAAGACAGAGAAATATTCTACCTCGAAGTGCATATCTGTCTACCTAGAAACACCAAGTTCCCAAGCAACTTAATATAAACAACAGAGTATATACACCAAAAATGCTTTAACAAATCTAAGCACAAAAGTAGTGCACAAAAGTAGTTAAAATCTAAGTTTAAAATATACTGGTATATATCTTATGGAAAAAATTTATGAAATGTATGATTTTAAAGATAACCGAACTTCCCATACTTATAGAGTAACAGCGTTCACAACATTAAGGTTCCATAGGCAATCTCTAAATGAAACCATTTACCCACAGTTCCCTCCCCCAAAAAGTACTAATGTGACAGAAACCCATTTTTGCTACAGTCATAAAGCTTAAGACAGCTCCTCCAAGAAAAAGGGGAAGGGGGAAAAAGGGATAAGCCAACAAAAGCAAACCTCATAAATATTACCTTTAAAACAGACTCAGCAGAACAATGGATTGAAGTGGCTTTTATTCATTATCAGCAATAGTCCATAGCTGCCTGAGCAAACAAATTCTTCTCAAAAATACATAGGTAGGGGGGCGCCTGGGTGGCTCAGTTGGTGAAGCATCTGCCTTCGGCTCAGGTCATGATCCCAGAGTCCTGGGATCGAGTTCTGATCGGGCTCCTTGTTCAGCAGGGAGTCTGCTTCTCCCTCTCCCTACCCCCCAAGCTGGCTTGTGTTCTCTCTCCCACTCTCAAATAGATAAAATCTTTTAAAAATAAAAAATATTTTTTTTTTAAAACCGATAGGCAGAAATACAAAACTAGCTGTAGGAGCCTCAGGCAAATCACTGAAACTATGATTTAACATCCATAAAACAGAGCTAATACCCAATCTTTCTATCTGGAGTTGTTCTAAGGATCAAATGAGATAAGCAAAGAGCTAGAGAAACAAATAAGGTGCTACATGAATACAGTGTGTCAACACAGGAAAGGTCTGAAAGAACTGGCCATTGAGATTAACAGAAGTTACTACATAAACTTTTACTCATCCGTTAAATTAGTTCCCCCTAAATATTAATCTCATCCCAAAAAGTCATTTAGACAATTAATACAAGGTAAGGACCAAGTTATCCAACTCAATCCCTTCAAATGATATGCTAAAACACACTTCCAAACATAAGTAATAATAATAAAAAAAGACAACATACTTGAAAAACTGGTTGCATCACATTGAGAAAATTAAGGTCGATTTCTACCTCTTACATATACAGGCAGAGAAGCATATGAGAGAAAAAATGTAGGAGAATATTTCCTTGAGATGGGAAAGAATTTCTTTGACATGGCCAAAACAATACAAATCTTAAGGAAAAGTAAAGATCTGATTTGAAACACAAAGCAGAAAAATAGGCAAGGGACGCAAAACCCAACACATAAAAGGTGAAAAACATGTGAACAAGTGTGTATCTCTAGAAATCAGAAAATGTAAGTTTAAATGAGATACCACCACCTACCCATCAGATCGGCAAATATAAGAAAGTTGGGTAATCCAAGTCTTTGGGGGATGTGAAGAAAGGAAAACACTCATGCCCTGCTGGAAGGGGATTCATTCATGAAATTAGGTATGCAAATGCCCTACAATCCAGCAAGCTCACTTTTGGGACACAGATGCCAAAGAAACCTTTCCACAGATAATGTTCTAAATGGTACTGTTTATAGTATCAGGAACTGGGGTCAACCTAGGTCTATGTCACTAGGGAGTGAAAACATAAAATATGATGGATGCTTATACTAGAACAAGAAACGGCAATTACATATGGCATATAAAAAGCAACATGAGTTTATCTCTACAGGTGTGTTTAGTAAAAAGTTTTGCCTCTGGTAATGTTGGAGTAGCTGTTCCACAGGCAGTTTTCAGTTCTGGATAAAATATAAGTAAACTATCAGAAAGCCTAGAGAGAAACCAAAATCAGGGTAAGACCAGAGACATTAACCCTTAAGAAAAGGGAATGGCACTGGATGAGTAACCCCCTTTTACTAGGATTTTCACCTGAGAGCAGGCCTCAATTGGTGCCTGGTTGGCTAGAACTCAAAAAGAAATGAGCAATCTCACTAGGTTGAACAATCAGAGGACACACTCTGAAGCTATCATAAGAGCTGGAAGTGAGGGGGGCGCCTGGGTGGCACAGCGGTTAAGCGTCTGCCTTTGGCTCAGGGCGTGATCCCGGCGTTATGGGATCGAGCCCCACATCAGGCTCCTCCGCTATGAGTCTGCTCTCCCACTCCCCCTGCTTGTGTTCCCTCTCTCGCTGGCTGTCTCTCTGTCAAATAAATAAATAAAATCTTTAAAAAAAAAAAGCTGGAAGTGAGGGGAGAAATCCTAGGGAGGAGAGAGTGAAAGAAAGAGAACGCCAAATTCTGCAATTAAACTCTGCCTGAATTTCTTGTTGAATGCTGAACTATGCATGAACACGGCAGATGTCCAGTAGGCTAAAAGAACTAGAGAGATTTCAGCCACTGTCAGCTACAGGGGTGACCACATTTAGAGTGTGCCTTGAGCAAAATTTACTGGCTAATATAAAATAAAACATCGACCTTTGGAAAAACATAAAAGTCACTTCACAATGTATTATTCCTGACAGCCAGGATAAAATTACCAGATTTATAAAGAATCAGAAGATTTTATCCACATTCAAAAGAAAAGGGAATTAATGAAAATCAACCATGAAATTAGATGACGAAATTTGTAAATAATTTTAAGGCAGCCATTTTAACAATTCACAGACAGTAAGAAAAATATAATCATAATGAGTGAATGGACAAGAAATTAAAAGCATGAAAAGAAACAAAAAAATTCTAAAACTGAGAAATATCTGAAATTTAAAAATCACTGGGTAGATTGAATAGCAGATTGGAGACTTAAAAATAAAAGCCATCCAAAGATAAATGAGGCAATAACAGTCTACCAAACACGTAATTGGAGTCCAAGAAGAAGGGAGAAAGAATGGGGCAGGAAAAAATATAATATAATGGCTGAGAGCTTTCCCGAACTGATGAAAGATATCAAATCCCATAATCAAAAGACTAAGAAAACCACAAGTAGTATAAATATAAAGAAAAAACAATCCCTGGGCACTTCACAGTCAAATTCCTTTTTTTTTTTTTTTTTAAGATTTTATTTATTTGACAGAGAGACAGCCAGTGAAAGAGGGAACACAAGCAGGGGGAGTGGGAGAGGAAGAAGCAGGCTCCCAGCAGAGCAGGGAGCCCAATGCCGGGCTTGATACAGAACGCTGGGATCACGCCCTGAGCGGAAGGCAGACACTTAACAACTGAGCCACCCAGGCACCCGTCAAATTCTTAAAAACCAAATGGAAAGAGAACTTTGAAAACAGCCAGAGAAAAACAACAAAATATAAAGGATACAACAAGAATGACAGCTAAATTAAATATAATGGACTAGACATTCCAAACAAAAAAGACATGTCCAGAAAAGATTTAGAAAGAGCCAAAAACATACTGTAAGAGATGCACTTTACATATTAACACATACGAAGGTTGAAATTAAAGGATGAAAAAGATACCACGCAAACAACTAAGCACTAGAAAGCTGAAGTGACCAGACTCAGATCAGATTAAGTAGGCTTCAAGGCAAAGATTATTACCAGAGATAAAAAAGAATATTTCATAATGATAAAGAACATCAGGACATAACAATAATATAACAAAAGAGCTTCAAAATACATGAAATGACTGACAGAATTAACACTGATAAAATACTATTAATCCACATAATTTATTCCAATTTCACCAACTGTCCAACTAATGTCTTCTTTCTGGTCGAGGATATAATCCAAGATCCCATACTATGTTCAGGTACCATGTCTCCTTATTCTCCTCCAATCTGGGACAGATCCTCAGTTTTTTACTTTTAGTACCTCGACACTTATAAAAAGTACTGGCTAGTTACTTTGAAGAATGCCCCTTGGAAATTAGTTAGGTACCATCTTGTGGGGAGATACTCATCATTCCTCATTAATTCATTAGTGAAATTCTACGTAAAAAAAAAAAAAGTGTCCTCTTTTTCCCATTTGCCATTTAAATTCACAATTTGTATTATTACAATTCATTTATAAATGAATATAAATTCAAATACAAATATACAATTATAAATTCATTTATATTTAGAGAATTTATATAGAATTATCTATATAGAATTATTCATTTCAGTATGAGCTAAAACATTTTATTCTGTATCTTATATTTCGTTATTATAATTGGTTTCTAAGCCTGTGTCAGATTTGTTCATTACAAACCCCATCCCCTCAAATTGACTTCTATGTTCTTTCCACACACCCTCATCATTTTTTGAGTACTTCATTACTTCGTGGCACTAAAAAAATGTTCTGAAGCTCATCTTGTAATTTCCTTGCCTAAGTCCTGGAATCACCCACTTCTCCCCCCAAATCCCTCGTTCCTTTTATATTTAAAAATAGTATTTAGAAACAAAGATCTGGGTGCTAATGTATTCACTATTGCAGGGATGGGTAATTGCCTCCAGTCCCTCCCAGCAAACAGAGCTAGAAAACATATTTATGTACACACACACACACACACACACACACACACACACACACACGCCTGTATTTCTATCCAACTCCCATACCCATAAATAACCATATGTTCATACTGATACCTCCAATTACAATCCAACATGAGTTCAGTCTTGCCTTGCCTTTCCTTATTTTTAAGTTCTGACAGTCGAAAACCTGGCTTTCATTATCCACAATACATTTACTTATTCCTAATATTCACATAATGTAGTTACAGAATTCCTAATCCATACCACTGTGAGAAAGTAACTGTAATGCGGGATTTGTTTACAGCTCTTGTCTCCAGCTTTAGACTACAGTCAAAATATTATTCTCTAAAGTCACTTAGGTTGGTTCTTTTCATATCCACCCCCTTCACTATACTTACATTATTCATTAGTTAGGTTCATTCATTACTGTCTGCATTCTATTTTGGGCTAACTCACGTCCTTGCTGGTCTCAATTATTCAACTAATTTTGGGGTATGAGAAACATTACCAGGTTCTAAGAGTTAGAGCTATATAAAGTATATACTCAAGAAATTCCACTTCTTTCTCATCTCTGTTACCCCATTCAGAACAACCCCTGGCAGGTAACCAATCTCATCTGTTTCTGGTTTATCCATTCAGTATTACTTCTGCACAAATCGCACATGTTTACTTTGCACATGTGTACTTTCTCTCACAAAGGTTCGTATATTATACTCTTCTACACTCCATTTTTTTCCACTTAGCGGTACATTCTGGAAATCAATCCACATGGTGATCCACACAGTTCTTCCTCACACTTTGCTATATGCAACTCCACTACCTGAATGTACCATAGTTTATACGACCATTCTCCTACAAATGGGCACTTGTCTCCAATATTTTGTAATTACAAACAATGCTCCAATCAATATCCTTGTGCCTATATGTTTTCACAGTTTTGGAAGTATATTTTCAAGGTAGATTTCTAGATGTAGGGCTGTTGAGTCAAAGGGTAAGTACATATATAGCTTTGTTAGATTACTGCCAAATTCTGCTCCACATGGGTTGTACCAGTTTGTATTATCACAATATATGAGAGTGCCTATTTCCCCATAGCCACTTAGAACTTTTGCCAATCTGATATGTGAGAATTATATTTCAGTGTTGCTTTAATTTGCATTTCTGAGCGAATCTGACCACTTTTCCATATGTTTAAGGGCCTTGTTATATATCTTCTGTGAAATGTCTATTCATGTCACTTTCCCCATTTTTCCATTGACTTTTCATTCCTTTGTCCCTCAAATTTTAAGTGTTATATTAGGAGTATTAGCCCTTTGTCCATGGCATATGCTGCAAAGATTCTCTCCAAGTTTCATAGGTGTCCTCTGAATTTATGCTATTTTTTTCTGTCATGCAGAAATTATTTTTATATTGCTCAAACTTACTAGCTCAAAATTCAGAGGCAATGAAAAGAATGACCATAGTTAAAAAGCCTTTTCCTAAATCAAGGTTAAGAGGAGTTCATGTTTGCTTCTAGTACTTGTACAGTATTTTTTACATTTCACTCTAATTCATTTCTAGTTTATTCTTTTGAATAGCTTGAGTCATGGGTCTAATTTCATCCTTTTCCAAATGGCTACCCAGTTGTCCTACAACCATGTATGAATAATCTACCTTAGCCCCAGGAATTTAAGATATTCCCTTTATCAAACACTTGATTTCTCTATGTACCTGTATCTATCCCTGTTCTTTCTATGATATTCCATTGGTCTGTCTATTCACATGCCAGACCGCACTTTGAATTACATAGGCTTTACTGTTTATCTATTTAGTAGAGTTAGCATAACCTGTACAATTTCCCCCCATTGCTATCCTGGTTATTCAAGCATCTTACCAACTTACCTAAGTCCTTAAAACATTTGTTAGTAGTTTTTACTGATGTTTATGCACCATTTATAAAGTAACTTAGGGAAAATCAGTATCTTTATATTGCTGAGTCACAGTATCTCTTTTAAGTTTACTGTCAAGTAATTACTGATACTCAAATGGGAATATTTTATAACCTTATGCTCTCTGATTATTGTTGTTGATTATTAATTTCTGTATGTTAATTTGTGCTTCTAATTGATTTTTCTTGTCTGATTGCACTGGCTAATACCTATAGTACAATGATGAGGAGTAATAGAGTGGGAATCTTTGCTTTGCTCCTAATTTTTGTGAAAATGTCTCTAGTGTTTCCCCTAAGTAAGATACTAATTTGGGGACTAATGTATATGAATCTTACCACGATAAAAAAGTAACCCTCAATTCCTATGTCCAACTTGGACAGAGTTTTTTTATTAGGAACAGGCACTGAATTTGTCAAAGGTTTCTCTTCAATATCTAGGGTGATAACAATCTCATTTTACCTTTAGTTCTGTTATCATGATGCCTGACACTAATGAATTTCCTAATATTCAATCTTGCATTCCTGGAATGAATACCACTTGGTATATTATTTGCTCAATGAGGTAATGATTTTTGTTTGCTATATTTCTACTTAGTACTTTTACACCAATATTCATTATTGATATTGGTCTGTATATTACTTCCTTTTTGTATTATTTTTTATCAGGTATACTTGCTTCAAATGGGGAAATGGGGAAAAACAGTATTATGGTCCCTCAAAAAATTAAACACAGAATTATCATAAAGATCCAGTAATTTCATTTCTAGTTACATATCAAAAATAATTAAAAGCAGGGATTCAGTTATTTGCACACTCATGTTCATAGCTGCATTATCAATAGCCAAAAGGTGGAAGCCACGCAAGTGTCCACCAATAGGTGAAGGAATAAACAAAATGTAGTGTGCACATACAACAATGAAATACTATTAAGCTTTAAAGAATAGTTACATTCTCATACATGCTACAACACGTACAAACCTTAAAAGACATGCTAAATGAAATACACCAGGCACAAAAAGACAAATACTGTATGATTCCACTTACATGAGGTAGTTAAACTCACAGAGACAGAAAGTGGAATAGTGATTGCCAGGGGCTGGGTAAGGGAGGAATGAGAACTTATTGTTGAATGGGTACAGAGATTCAGTCCGGAATGATGAAAAAGTTCTGGAGGTGAATGGTAGTGACGGGTGCACAACGTGAATGTACTTAATGACACGGTACACTTAAAAATGGCTAAAATGGTAAAATTTATGTCACATATATTTTACAATTTAAAAAAAGAAGATACAAAAGCACTGTGGTCTGTAATTAATTTTTAGAATCAGCAATTTTGTTTCCATTATATTTTAAAAATGTTATAGTGTCATTAAGTGCAGAAAGGACTTTGACTATTACCAAACACAAACGTCTCTCAAGTCAGATTAAAAGCTGCTAAAAACTTCCCCCTTTTATAAAGAAAGGAAGGAAGGAAGGAAAAGAGGGAGGGAGGGAAGGAAGGAGGGAGGGAGGGAGAAGTTTTTCATTTCCAATGCTCTGAAACAATCTATAAAGTATTAGAAGTATCAGGTCTTTAAAGGCTTGGTAGAATTCCCCTGTAAAACCATCTGGCCATGGTGCTTTCTATAGGGCATTACTTAATTTTCCCTATTTCTTTTACAGAAATTGACTTTCTATAACTTTCTATCTAATGAGGTCAATTCTGCTAATCTGTATTTCACTGGGAAGTAGTCCATTTCATTAAATTTTTTAATTCACTGGCATAGAGGTCTGCTTAGTAGTCTTATATTATAGTTCTAATTTCTTCTGTTTTCATGGTTACCTTATTTTGTCTATGTGCTTTCTCTTTTATTCCCTTGATCAAGTTACCAGATTATCTATTTTGTTAATTTTTTCAGAGAACTAAGGTTTTGACCTATTAATTAGGTCTACTGTTTTGCTTTCCTTTTCACATTACTAATTTCTTTAAAAAAATCTTTCTTCCTTCCCCACAATACTGTTACACTGACTTTTGTTTTGGTAACAGATTTCCTTGTATTCAATCATCCCTGAATTCATGAAATAAACCTTACATATTCATGGCGTACTTACTGCATCTTTAAATATCAACTGGAATTTCTCTTCAGAATTTCTGGATATCTATAATACACATAAGTGAAACCAACCTACGGTGTTTTGGTAATAAACTAATGCTGGATAGTTAGAAGAGGAGGTTAAAATTGAAACTAACGATTCTTATAAACAGTGTTATTCATGACAACATTATTTTAACTATCCCTCAAGGGAAAAATAGTTAAATTAGTTACAGTACATTTGTGCAAAGGGATATAATACAGCTCTACATGTACTGATATGGAATGATTTCCAATATATAGTACTAACTTAAAGAAACAATTTAAGCAAGGTCAAGTGAGAATACACGTAACTGGCTAATGTTTCAATAAAATAAAGAAAAACAAATATACATGCAAATACATAAACGGATTTGCTTATACATACATGGATTTCTCTGGAAAATGGGGAGGGGAGGTAAGGGGAGGGGAATAGGTTGAGGAGAGGAATAGGTTGTTACAGAAAAGGAATGAGGAGGATACTTCACTGTGTATTCTTTCAAGCACTTTCATTTTGGGTTATCTATTAAAAAAATAAGTAATGCTTTAATAACGAAATTAAAAGGGAAAACTCTGTATCTCTCATCTTTAAAGGCTAGTTAAGAATTTAGATGGCAAACTCTTCAAGTTATTTCATTAAATTCAAGGAAAGGCCAATTATTATTATTATTATTATTATTATTATTATTATTATTATTATTATTATAAAGTGGTTCTAGAGTCTCAGCTAATAAAATGGAGGAGGTAAATTAAATAACAGAGAGAGGACTTCCCCCAAAGATGGCCACAAAGTAGGAGGACCCTTGGACCACCTCCTGCCATGAACACAAATAGATAACTATCAAATTATCCTAAATGCCCCAGGTATCAATCTGAAGACTGGCAGGACACCACAACTAAAGGTACAGAGGAAGTAACACTGAAGAAGGCAGAAAGTGTGAAGATGCAGTTTAGGGGAGAAACAGATACTGGCTGCTGCAGAACGGGGAGAGCTGTGGTCAGGAAGAAGCGCAAGAGTGAGAGGGGCACACGGGAATGCACAAGGAAAACATTTACCCATTGCCACTGGCTTGGAAAATGAGAGGAGCTGAATTTCATGAGATCTTGCAACCAGATGGGCTTAAACCCGAAGTTCAAAGTATCAGTGGACTGGGCTAGGTTCCGGGAGAGTCCAGAGGTATCAGGGCTGCTCTTGGAGAAAAGGCAGGCAAACAACCCAGAGACATACAGCATGGAAACAACATATCTGAAGAGTGCCTGGGGCACACAGTGGGGAGATCTGCTCTACTCAGAGTATGCCCGTGAGAGCCAGCATCCACGGAGAGACCGCTCTGGAAACAAAGCTGCTGGCTGACACCATCTCAC
This sequence comes from Ursus arctos, assembly GCF_023065955.2. Taxonomy (NCBI): domain Eukaryota; kingdom Metazoa; phylum Chordata; class Mammalia; order Carnivora; family Ursidae; genus Ursus; species Ursus arctos. The sequence goes on along the minus strand of NC_079873.1, from coordinate 37,744,111 downwards.
TCCCCCACCACTCAGCATAAGAACCCAGCCACTTACAGGAACCAGTGCAACTCAGACACTGGCTGCCTAAATTACTTACACTAAGCCCCACCCACCCCCACACTCTGGTGGAACTGCCCCTTCTCAGTCACGCTTACCTCAGTCCCAGTGCCATGGGCCCCTTCCCCAGAAGACCAGCACAAATCCCTGCCCACACTCTGTGCCCTGTCTAGAAAGTTCTACAGGGCCTCAGTTCCAGTGGAGGTGATGACAGGTCTCATTTCATAAGCAGACCAGAGCACAACTAGTTAAAACCTGCCACATTCAGGCCAGGGGCCAAATCTGCCCAGGATAGGCAAAGAGAACCTCTGTAGATGACTGGCCTGAAGGACAGAGCAGCCAGAACACAATAGCAGAGTGCATGCTGTACACACAACAGACACTCCCTGAAGTGCCAGCCTCTGGATACTACGTGACCTCTTCTTCATAAGGCCATTACTTTCAGGAGCAGGAGACATAACTGGCTTTTCTAATACAGAAAAGAAGGCACAGACTTAAACAAAATGAAAAGACAGGAATTTATCCCAAATGAAAGAACAAGATAAGGACATGGCCAGAAATCTAGGCAAAACAGATATAAGTAACAGAACTGATGGAGAACTTAAATCTATGATCATAAAGATACTCACTCAACTTGAGAAAAGAATGGAAGACATCAGTGAGACCCTTACCACAGAAATAAAAGAGTTACAAAATAATCAGAGATGAAGAGCACAATAAGTGAGATTAGAAACATGCTTGATGCAACCAACAGCAGGCTGGAAGAAGCAAAGGAATGAACTGATGTCTCAGAAGACAAAGTAAAGGAAAGCAATGAAGCTGAACAAAAGAGAGAAAGAAAACTTATACAAAACAAGAATAGACTTAGGGAACTCAGTGACTCCATCAAATACAGTAACATTTGTATTACAGGCGTCCCAGAAGAAGAGAGAGAAAAGAGGACAGAAAACTTATTTGAAGAAATAATAGCTGAAAACTTCCCTAATCTGGGGAAGGAAACAGATATGCAGATCCAGGAGAAGTCCCATCAAAATCAACAAAAGCAGACCCACACCAAAAAATATTATAATTAAAATGGTAAAGTGTAGTAATAAGGAAGAAAATTTAAAAGCAGCAAGACAAAAGAAGACAGTTACTTATAACAGAAAATACATAATGCTGTTAGTCAGCTCACTTTTCAGCAGAAAACTCTGCAGAAATGATTGGCAGGATATACTCAAAGCACTGAGTGGGAAAAATGTGCAGCCAAGAATATTCTATCCAGCAAGGCTGGATTCAGAATAGAAGGAGAGACAAAGAGTTTCACAGACAAAAACTAAAGTTGTGACCACTAAGCCAGCCCTGCAAAAAATACTAAATGCGGACTCTGTGAGTGGAAAAGAAAAACCAAAAGTGACAGTATGAAGGTAGGAAACACAAAAGTAGTAAAAATGAATATTTCTATTAAAAACATCAGTCAAGGAATGAACACACAAAAGGATGTAAAATAACAACATATACCTAAAACACGGGGGAGGATAGGAGTAAAGAACCAGTTCGAACTCAAACAACCATCAACTTAACATACACTACTATAAGTGGATGATATTATATAAAAACCTAGTGGTAACTACATATCAAAGAACAATAACAGATATGCAAAGAATAAAGAGAAAGAAATCCAAATAAGTCACTAAAGAAAACCAGCAAACCGTGAAAGAACGGTAAGGATCAGAGAAAATCTCCAGAAACCACAACACAAGTAATAAAATGGCAATAAATACATATCAACAATTACTCTGAATGAAAACAGAATAAACGGTCCAATCAAAAGATAAGGGGTAACAGAATGGATTTAAAAAAAAAAAAAGATCTGTCTACATGCTGTCTACAAGAAACTTGTTTTAGACCTAAAGACACAGGCAGATTGAAAGTGAGGGGATGGAAAAACATCATGCAAATGGTTGTCAAAAGAAAGCCTGAGTAGCAATACCTACATCGAACGAACCAGACTTTAAAACAAAGACTGTAACAAGAGGCAAAGACAGACACTTTATAATAATAAAGGGGACAATCCAAAAAGAAGATACAACTGTAAATATTTATGCACCCAACATGGGAGCACCCAAATACTGAACACAGTAACGAACAGAAAGGAACTAATCCATAATAATACAATAGTAGTAGGGGACTTTAATGCCACACTTACATCAATGAACAGATCATCTGAACAGAAAATCAACAAGGAAACGATGGACAAGATGGACTGAACAGATATATTCCAAACCTCCCATATTAAAACAGCAGTATACATTCTTTTCAAGTGCACATGGGACATTTTCCAGAACAGATTACACATTAGGCCACAAAACAGGACTCAACAAATTCAAGAAGATCAAAATCATACCATGCCCCTTTTCTGACCACAGTGCTATGAAACTAGAAGTCAACCACAGGAAAATATCTGCAAAGCCTACCAATATACGGAGGTTAAATAACATGATACTAAATAATGAATGGGTCAAAACAGGAAATCAAAGAAATAAAAAGAAATATGAAAACAAGTGAAAATAAAACACAAAGGTCCAAAACCTTTGGGAGGCAGCAAAAGTGCATTCTAAGAGGGAAGTATACAGCAAATGCAGGCCTACTTCAAGAAGCAAGGAAAGTCTCAAATAAACAACTTAACCTTACACCTAAAGGAGCTACAAAAAAAAAAAAAAAAAAAAAAAAAAGGAAGAAAGAAAGAAAGAAAGAAAGACCAAGAAACAATAAATGAAGCCTAAAGCCAGCAGATGGAAGGAAATAATAAAGAATAGAACAGAAATAAGTGATATAGAAATGAAAAAAACAATAGAGATCAATGAGACAAGGAGCTGGTTCTTGGAATAAATTAATAAAACTGATACACCTCTAGCCAGACTTATCAAAAAGAGAAAGGACCCAAATAAAATCACAAATGAGATAAGAAAAATAACAAACACCACAGAAATACAATTTTCAGATTGTTATGAAAAACTACATGCCAACAAACTGGACAACCTATGAGAAATGGATAAATTCCTGGAAACATATAAATTACCAAAACTAAAACAGGAAGAAATAGAAAATCTGAACAGACTGATAATCAACAAAGAAACAGAATCAGTAATCAAAAAACTCTCAACAAACAAAAGTCCAAAATCAGATGGCTTCACAGGTGAATTCTAGCAAACATCTGAAGAGTTAATAATATCTACTCTCCTCAAACAATTCCAAAAAAACAGAAAAGGAAGGAAAACTTCCACATTCATCCTATGAGGCCAGCATTACCCAGATACCAAGACCAGATAAAGACACACACAAAAAAGAGAAATACAGGCCAATATCTCTGATGAATATAGATGCAAAAATCCTCAACAAAATACTAGCAAACCAAATCCAACAACACATTGAAAACAATCATTCACCAAGATCAAGTGGGATTTATTCCTAGGTTGCCAGGGTGGTTCAATATTTGCAAATCAATCAACGTGATACACCAATTAACAAGAGAAAACCTAAGAACCGCAGGATCACCTCAAAATCACAGAAAAAGCATTTACAACATCCATTCATGATAAAAATCCTCAAAAAAGCAGGTTTAGAGGGAATATGTCAACATAATAAAGGCCATATATGAAAAAACCCACATTTAACATCATCCCAGATGGGTAAAAACAGACAGCTTTACTTCTACAATCAGGAATAAGACAGGAATGTCCACTCTCACCACTTTTATTCAACACAGTACTGGAAGTCTTAGTCACAGGAACCAGACAACAAAAATGAGTAAAAGGTATCCAATCAGCAAGGAAGAAGTCAAAGTTTCACTATTTGCAGATAACCTGATATAATATATAGAAAACCCAAAAGAATCCACCAAAATACTGCTAGAATTGATAAACAAATTCAGTAAAGTTGCAGGATACAAAATCAATGTACAGAAATCTATAGTACTGCTATACACCAACAACAAAGCAGCAGAAAAGAGAAATTAAGGAGTCAATCCCATTTATTATTGCACCAAAAACAACAAGATACCTAGGTATAAACCTAACCAAAGAGGTGTAAGACCCATACTCTGAAAACTATAAAACACTAATGAAAGAAATCTGATGACACAAAGAAATGGAAAGACATTCCATGCTCATGTATTGGAAGAACAAAAATTGTTAAAATGCCTGTACTACCCAAAGCAATCCACAGAATTAAAGCAATCCCTATCAAAATGCCAAAAGCATTTTTCACAGAGCTAGAACAAACAATCCTGAAATTTGCATGGAACCACAAAAGACCGTGAATAACCAAAGCAACCTTGAAAAAGAAAAGCTGGAGGCATCACAATTACAGACTTCAAGCTGTATTACAAAGCTGCAGTAATCAAAACACTACGGTTCTGGCAGAAAAACAGAGACACAGATCAATAGAACAGAATACAAAACCCAGAAATGAACCTACAGTTATATGGTCAATTAATCTTCAACAAAGCAGGAAAGAATAGCCAATGGGAAAAAGACTGTCTCTTCAACAAATGGTATTGGGAAAACTGAACAACATGCAAAAGAATAAACCGGGACCATTCTCTTTCAGCATACACAAAAATAAACTCAAAGTGGATTAAAGACCTAAAAGTGAGATCTGAAACCATGAAAGTCCTTGAAGAAAGCACAGGCAGTAACTTCTTTGACATCAGCCACTGCAACTTTTTTTTTAGGTATGTCTGCTGAGGCAAGGGAAGGAAAAGCAACAATGAACTATTGGGACTGTATCGAAATAAAAAGCTCTGCACAGCAAAGGAAACAATCATCAAAACTAAAAGGCAACCTATGGAATGGGAGAAGATACGTGCAAAGGACATATCCGGACAAAGGGTTAGTATGCAAACTATACAAAGACCTTACACAATAGCCACCCCAAACACAAATAATCCCATTAAAAAAATGGACAGAAGACATGAATAGACATTTTTCCAATGAAGACATGCAAGTAGCCAACAGACACATGAAAAGATGCTCAACATCACTCATCATCAAGGAAATGCAAATCAAAACTACAGTATCACCTCAAACCTGTCAGAATGGCTAAAATCAGTAACACAAGAAACAACAGGTATTGGTGAGGATGTGGTTAAATGGGAACCCTCTTGCACTGGTGGTGGAAATGAAAACTGGTGCAGACACTGTGGAAAACAGTATGGAGGTTCCTCAAATAGTTAAAAATAGAACTGGTAATTGCGCTACTGGGTATTTACCCAAAGAATACTACTAATTCAATGGGATACATGCACCCCTATGTTTAAAGCAACATTATCTATAATAGCCAAATTATGGAAACAGCCCAAGTGTGCATCAACTAATGAATGAAGAAGATGCAGTATATATATACTATGGAATATTATTCAGCCATAAAAGAGAATGAAATCTTGCCATTTGCAATGATGTGGATGGAGCTAGACAGTATTATGCTAAGCGAAATAAGTGAGTCAGAAAAAGACAAATGCCAGATGATTTCACTCACATGTGGAATTTAAGAAACAAAAGAGCAAAGGGTAAAAAAAAAAAAAAAAAAAGAGGCAAACCAAGAAACAGAATTTAGAAAACAAACTGATGGTTACCAGAAGGGAGGTGGGTGGGAGAATGGGTTAAACAGATGATGGGGATTAAGGAGTGCACTTGTTGTGATGGGCACTGGGTGATGAATGGGAAGTGTTGAATCACTATATTATACGCTGAAACTAATATTACACTGTATGCTGACTAACTGGAATTTAAATAAAAATTTAAAAAATAACTGATATAACTTTCCAAGAATAATTCTTAATATATTTACTTGGACATAGGACATTACACGGAGGAACAAAATTAACTTTATTTAGAGATGGTATGATAATATACATAAAAACCTGAGAATCTAATTTTTAAATCTAGTAAGAACAGGTGTGTGGGAAATGGCATTCCATTAAAATTATCCAAACCTAAATAAAAGTACCATATCATTCAGGAATCCCACTTGTGGGTGTATTTTCAAAGGAAACAAAACCATATCTCGAAACATATCTCAAAAAATACATCTCAAAGAGGTATCTGTATTCCCATGTTCAATGCAGCCTTACTGGCAATAGCCAAGGTACGGAAACAACGTTTAAGTACCTGTGAAAAGATGGATCAAGAAAGGGGCGCCTGGGTGGCTCAGTTGGTTAAGTGTCTGCCTTTGGGTCAGTTCATGATCTTGAGGTCCTAGGACTGGACCCCACATCAGGCTCCCTGCTCAGTGAGGAGTCTGCTTCTCCATCTCCCCTTCCCCCCGCTTGTGCTCTCTCTCTCAAATAAATAAAATCTTCAAAAACAAAGATGGATCAAAAAAATGTGGTATATAAATATAATGGATATCATTTCAGCCTTAAAAAAAAAGGATATCCTGTCATTTGCAACAACATGGATGAACGTGGAAGGCGTTATGCTAAGTGAAATAAGCCAGACACAGAAAGACAAAACCTGTTTGGTTATCATGTATATGTAGGATCTTGGGGGATACACACACACATACGCGCACACACACACATTTATATATACATATATATACACACACATACACATATACACACATATGGTGATGGGTGTGTTAAAAATTAACTTGATGGGAGAAATCCTTTCACTATATATATTATATAAAGTCATCACACTGTGCAGTTTATCTTATTATTTTATTTGTCAATTACACTTCAATAAAGCTGAAAAAATAACCCCAACCCAGATTTATGGTTAAATTTAACCAAAAAAATTTTAAAGAAGCAAAAAAACACCTCCTACTTCTATAATAGGACTCCTTTTTGTCTTTCAAACATAAACTCAGTACCACAAAGCCACTGTAGTTGGTAACACCTCTTTATTAAAATGACCCAGCAATACACACGCACTCCATCAGCCCCAACTGATTTTTATCACTGGCTCCTTCTCTCCATTCAGGACTCAACAGCCCAAACAGCTCTTGCTCAGAGAGGCCTTCCTTAAACACTCCTGTTAAAAAAGTATTCCCTTACTTCTGTCTTAATTATGGTCTTATTTGTTTAATCCTGTGAAGGTAATGTGGGGACAGGGCCCCCAGGGTTTGTAAAGTGATACTAAATTATTTCTACATTTATTAGCAGGAAGACTTTCTATATGAAGAAACTTTTACTGAACTATTTGGTTACCTAGCACTAGCCACTAACCATATATGACTACTTAAATTTACATTTTAAAATTCCATATTCATAAATAAATACTCATATAAATCAGCTGAACTATAAAAAGTAACTCTCTATAGCTAAGGAGGGAGGGAGGGAGGGAGGCATTTTTGCTTTTCTTAAATTTATACCTGAAAATGAAAACCCTTGTTTTAAGTACTGGAATAGAGGTTTTTCAATCTTTTCATCTGCTTATAGTGTCAGCTTTTGTCATCTAATAATTATATACTCCGCTTCCCATAAATTTTGTTCTTCTTGTTTTTTTTTTAATCTTAACCGGAACTAAAATTTATCAAATGAAAGAATCAATGGAAGGAGGGCCCTGTCCCCACAGTACCTTCACAAGATTAAAAGATTAACACCAACAGACAATTTCTCATCAGAAACAATGAAAGCTAGAAGACAATGGAATGCAAATTTCAAAGTGATCAAATAAGACAAAAAAACAGAATTCTACCACAAGCAAAAACTCTCACTAGAACTAAAGGTGAGAGGGCGCCTGGGTGGCTAAGTCGGTTATGCATCTGCCTTCGGCTCAGGTCATAATCCCAGGGTCCTGGGATAGAGTCCCACATCAGGCTCCCTCTGCCTCTCTCTCTCTCTCTGTCTCTCATGAATAAATAAATAAAATCTTCAAAAAAATTTTAAAAATTAAAAAAATTAAAACAAAGATGAAAATGGGGCACCTGGGTGGCTCAGTCAGTTAAGCATCCAACTCGTGGTTTTGGCTCAGGTCATGATCTCAGGGTTGTGAGATCGAGCCCCACGTCCGTCTTCATGCTAGGCCTGGAGCCTGCTTCAGATTCTCTCTCTCCCCCTTGGCCCCTTCCCTCTCCTCTCTGTCCCCACTCTCAAAAACTAACTAAATAAATAAATAAATGTGAGAAAACAACTGCTTCAGCTGGTAACAGACCAGTGATCTCACTAAGAACTAGAAAATTATAGGGGAAAAAAAATCACAATTTCTCGTTTTGAAGGGAGAAGACAGCTCTGAGGTAATGAGAACAGAAGGAGCGAAGACTCTAAGAAAAGAACTACTTTGGAGAGGGAGCTGCTTTCTATAGCTGCTTTCACTCTGGGGCCTTTGCTGATTTGGCAAAAAACAGCAGTTGGCAGGAGGCTAGGATTAGCACTGGCAGGTAAAGACTCTGATCCACAAGGTGATGTAATTCTCACATGCATCTTCTCAAGGTGGATAAAATCCCTAGATTAGTAGGGTATCCGAACCCGAGTGTGCATAAATTCTTATTCGGTGGGCACACATGCATTGTATGTGTTTTGGCAGGGGAGGACACCACAGCAGATGGAAGCGTCCAAGAATCCGACGTTAATTTTTTCAAGACCCCATGATAGCCTTGAAACTAAACAGACCTTACAAAATAGATGTACAAATGTAACAGTATTTTCCCCAAAAAAGTGGTTATAAAATTTATGTTTTCAGTAAACTCCGATTATTTAATATTTACTCTCATACCAACTTATAATTGATTTCTCATCCCACTGCCAAGAATATGTCTATATTATACCTTTGATCACACAACCTAGCAAAATCTTCCATACACAAAACAAAATGTTCTAAAAAATTAAACTGAAAAGGTTTTCTTCAGTACAGCAACTATAAAAAGATTGAAGATTAAGAGGTAACTCTAATATGCCTTTTAAATGGTGACACATGGAAGGGATATTTCAATCTTAAGAAAAAGTAAAATTAAAAACAATGCATTATAACAACTATCTATGAACATTTTGCAAAGAAAACTACACATTCCACATCAAGAGTGAGAGATCTTAAATACAGTCATTTAAGGTTGCAGACAGCTCAAGTTTAGAGGCATAACATATCAAATGAAACTTCCTCATATACAGCAAGTACTGCTTCACTATGCAAAATCCTGATCACATTTAATGAGTATAAAATACATGAAGGAGATAATGCCCAGAATACCACCAAATTACATGTATGCCTGACTTCGCTTACAATGATATGGGTGATCACTTTTGTTTAAGTAAGGTAAGTTAAAACACTTACCTGGGTTTCATATAAGTGGGCAATGTGAAATTGAACTGCAAAGATGATGGAAAATTAAAATCAATACCAATATAATAGTGTTTGGGGTAAATTAAGTAAGAATACAAAATGTCAAACGTAAGCACAATCTATACTACAGAGATTTAATAATGAGACATAACTTTAATTTTAGTAAAGCAGAATATCCAAGCAAACACACTAAAGAACATGAACATAAGACGCCACATGTGCCACATGTATTCATTGTTGGCCACTATCAAATTTTGTCAGTGTAATTATTAAAATTAACATTAAAATCTATAGTAAGTGAGTATACTCCTTACAAAGTTCACAACTGCAAGATGAAGCAAACAGAGAAAACTCCTATAATCTATGCATTTCAAAACATGGTATTTAAAAACTGAGTTCCAAGTAAGTAAAATACAGTAAAGTCGATATTTGATAAAAACCATATAAAAATCAAAGAAAGCCTCTAATTCCTTATACCACATTTCATAATATTCATAAAGCAAGATGATGCTGGTAATAACACACAGAAGAAATGAGTTGTTGCATTTATCAGTTCTTCAGAATTATTTTTTTTAAAAAAAGTCAAAAACCACTCAGAAGGCAAGAATAGTAAACAGTCCCAAGATTAACAAATAAGTCTTGAAAACCAAGAAAGAACATATTTCAGCTTCTGTTTGCAGCTCTTCTTGATATCGCATCACCAAAGTATGAATGATTCAACAAAAGGAACAATGAACCAGGAATCAAAATTGGAATCTAGCTACTTCAATACTGTAATTTTCACTCTTCAATGACAACTCTCTTTTTTTAATGTTCTATCTACCTGGATTTCACAGCTGGATTTCAAGGAGTCTGGGAGCCTTTCAAATTTACATGCAAAAATGTTTATGTGGATCTTTAAAAAGAAGGTTCACAGGACTACCGTCAAGTATTCACTGTGGAATGCACCATAAGCTAACTCTCTCACTAAATCCTCTAACTGTAAGATTCACCTGAGAGGCTTGTTAAAAATAGAGATTCCGGAGATTATGATTCAGTGAGCCTGGGGCATGGCCTGGAAAGTTGCCTTTTTAATCAGTTCTGCAAGAAATTCTTATACCTGTTCCCTGACTAGCATCTGGGAAGAACTAAACTAAATAACCATAAAGAACAAAACAAACGAAATATATGGTGAATTTTAAAATCAAACATTTTTACATCAAAAGTAAAACTACATCTTTCCATAAATAATCGTTAAATACACATCACACGTTAACTAATCAGAGATGAGGCAAAATAAAAATATCTTTAGAAGATGAAAATCAGCTTTCTGTGAAAAACTCATAAAAATAATAATAAAAGTTCTACATATATAAATATCCCCTATTCCTACATCTGTTGAGGGCTTTTCTTATTTTCCCCTTTTCCAACACAGCTCTCCCTTGAGATTCCAGTTCCGAATCTTATCTCACTGTGTCAATGGAGGGAGACTGGGTTACAGGTTAAGAGAATGAGAAAGAGATGGAAAATCTATGCTCATTTCCCCCGATCTTACTTCTCTAATAAAGGTGAAAAGGAAGAAAAGAACAGCAACTAGCTAGCACCCTACCACGACCCCAAACTTCCTCCAAGCTCAGTCCCTAGGCCCGCCGTCTAGGGCTTTCCTATGCAATGAATTACTAAATCCAGTATCATCTTTTGTAGTGTGAAAACCACCACATATTTAAATTCTTAGAAGTCCTCTTCAAGTGGAACATAACCATACAACTAAGAAAAGGCTCCACTTGGCTAAGTCTCAATTAGAAGTGGAAATTTTTAACAAATATTGCTATAAAAAGTCCTAAAATAAAACTTTATTCAGGAACTATACACTACTTTTGGAATTAAAAGAATTAATTAAATCTACAGGAAACAATTTTATCCCAAGCAGCCACCAATAATGAAGTCTCACATTGCCATGATTCTACTTTTTAAAACATCAACTGTAATTAACCCCTCTTAACAAGCTCTAGAAGCAATAAGTTTATCTACTTACTTTTTAATTGCATAAAAGAATTGTGCCGTAAGATAGAAATACCTCATATAAACGTTTTTTAAAAGCTTACTTTCCTTCCTATAATCTTCTGATCTTTGTAGTATATCACAAAGTAATATGTAAGATTTCAAAGAATAGTCAAGGTCTGTGGCATACACAAATAGGTGATGACGTTAAAAATTCAAAGAGAAATAAGCTTTTTGCAAAGACAGTAAGAGCCTGGTACTTAAATAGTAATAATGTCTGGCTCAAAGTAGGTAGTCTACATGTTAGTGCTCTCTGAGACACCAGCCATTACCGTGGTTATCATGTAATCACACAGACTAAACTACCCACATCAACTGAACTATAATGGCCTAATGCCTCTAAATAAAGCGTGTTCCCTCCCAACACAGTAACCAGCCTTATAGCACAAAGTTCCAAGTCCAGGCAAATTCCTCAGTCCTGGGCAAAACAGGATGTTGGTCACCCTCCCTCCTATTTCCTTTCTCAACAACCAACAGAGACAGAGAAACAGTAAACTTGAAGATGTATTCATTATGGTTCAAATCATCCTCTTCACGTTCAGCAAGAAGTTTTCTGCCCAATGGTGCTCATTTTACAGATGTAGGTGTTTTCCTCTCAAGCAAGAGCAATGACCTACAACTGAAATTTAACTTCAACAGGGCAGAATAAAATGAGGATTTACCAAAATATTTAGTTTGACATTTATGAAACATCCCTCAGAAGTTATCATTCAAACTGACATATTAGTCAGTTGTGAGAGTTTAAGTTACTAGATATAATCAATCAAATGAAAGGAGCTGTTTTCTTATTCCTGTATAATTAAGGAAAAAGTATAAATTAACATTTCAATAAGTATATCAGTGAGTTAAATTTTGTCTAATCTAACCTCATCTTAAGAAACTAAAATATCATACACTGATCAGTTTCTTTTAAAGAAAATAAAAATCTTTTATGTTTTCTCAGGAAATTGCCTCTAGCAGAAGCATGAGATAATTGGTCTGGTTTAGATGATGATTTCATCCATACCATGTCATAATTCATGTAGTATCAAGTTACATCCTAATTTCTACAGCCTTTTCATGTATTCCATCATTTTCTCAGGCATTTTTAACACTGACACTACTTTTCACTAACGCCATTCTCTAGGGTTAGAATACGAATCACTTAGAGCGAAATACTTTCTAAAACTCAGAATCCTTTGACCTGAAATTTTCACTAAGAATGATTCAACAAACACATATTTTTCAAGAAAGAAAGTTTTAAAGAAATCCAGCTTGAACCCAATGACTATCCTTAAAACTTTTATCGGCTACTTTAAACGAAATATGCCAACACATCCTTACTGATAAACACATCATAATCAAACCACTCTGCTTTTGGAAAGAAACATACACAGAAGCAGAAAATAAGTGCCTGGAAAAAGCCACTGTAGCAGAACACGTTTCTCATACACATTCTTTTTTAATTAATTGAAAAATGTCACTTCAAATTTTACATATGATATGCAAAAGTAGAATTAAAAAAATCAAAGAATGTATTCATAATTATCGATAATTTTAATACCACACAGCAGGAATCAGTGAGCTATCACTTAAGAATCTTTGTATACTCATTTTTCGTAGAAGACTGGCAATACCTGTTTTTAATCCCCCAAGGCATCTACAATGTAATTAATGCACAAATAATCAATCTTGTTCATTAGTGCGGACAATTTTAATTCAACAACACAGTTCACTGGCATATCTATTTTAGACACAGGCTGTTCAGAATAACTGGTCTCACATGTTCCATTTGTACAAGTAGCCATGGCAACCAATACAGTTAGATCCAACAATTCTAGAAGAAAAGTTACACAGGACTTTATCACTATCACCATTATCATCATCACCACTACTATTATTTGCCCTGAGGTGATCTGAATACATGCAGAAAACTATTACTTAAAAATACTTACTTTCAGCATTGGACAAAGTGCAGGGATTGCAGTCAACCAAAGCTAACTGAAAATGCTGCAAGAAGAGAGTGAGAAAATCAGTGCACTAAATTCAGTCATGTAAATGTGTCTTAATTTTCAGGTAGGTAAAGTCTAACATAATCATGAAACTATGCTATGCAAATAAAACATACTAGACAACCAACTAGAATTACTTTGTACATTTATTGCTGATAACAGGCTGTTGGGTTACTTTCTTGAGACAGTTGAGAATGGAGAATTAACTTTATCAAGTCATCCTATGTATAATTTTGTTTATATGAAAAAAGCTTTAGAAAAAGTCTTCAAGTAAATAGTATCAGTTACAGAGTGGTTTAAATAGTTTAATCATTATTTTAAAAACTGAAAGTAAAAGTTCAGTGGTATTTACGTCAGAATACCACTGCTTATCTCAAAATGAGACATGAACTTCAGAAACAAACAAAATACTATGACAATAAAGGGTAAAACTATCTGCCCTTACTGATTCTTCAATAATCATTGTATTTGGTATCTTTTTTTTCCCTTTTTTTTTTTTAAGATTTTATTTATTTGAGAGCGAGAGAGAGGGAGAGAACAAGCAGTGGGAGGGAGAAGGAAAAGCAGACACCCCGCTGAGCAGGGCTCCATCCCAGGACGCTAAGATCATGACCTGAGCCTAAGGCAGACGCCTAACCGGTGGTTAAGCTTAACCAACTAAGCTACCCATGCAACCCTGTACTTAGTACCTTTTAAAACTATTTGAAATACTACCAAGAATACATTAAATCACCTGTGTTGAAGTTCATCTATGAAATACAATTATCTTTTTAGAATGCATGCACTATTATTTGTGTAGGCAATATTAAACCACTAACAGTTTACAATATCCATGTATAATAACATCATATCAGCCTACCCAAAAAATACATGTTAAAATTCAATGGATAACATTAATTTCTAAGAACACAAATCATGATCAAGAACACTGAGCAGCATTTGACATCTACTTTACCAACCTTAAACCTGGTATATAAACTAAGAAAAAAAAAAAAAAAACAAGTACTAGAGTGTAGTATACACTCTAAGGTATAAGATCCTTAGGGTAAAAAAGGTATAAAATCCCTAGGATAAAAAAGTAAATCTCTCTGAGCTCTTCTAAAAAATACTTCCATATATGTATATTCAAATTTTCTGAGTCCCTACAAGATTTTAGCATTAAAAGTAATCAACAGCGTTAAGTATAAACCCATTTTTAAAGATTGACCACAATAAGCTTGTTCCTATCCACAATCCAAATATCTAAATAGTTGTATTTTTTATAAGTACTGAACAAACTGAAAATTGACATGCGTAATGACAACTTCCAGATATAAACTCAAAAAGACTTTATCAAGAGAAATAATCATTAGCAAGCTTTCAGTACTATTACCTCAACAAAGAATGAACAGAACTGCACTTGGTCAACTAGAACCCTCAATAACAAAAGTAAACGAATGTCAGCTACCCAGTGTCACAGTGAAAGAAAGATTAGAAGGCATCATTTGGTATGAACACAGTAGCTATCATATTCCTTCACAGATGTCTGTTATGCGCAAGCATAATGAGGCTAGACTACATTTGCGGTGCTCTTTAAAATTTAAGGGCTGTAATATTCTGAATGGGCAAACCACTAACAAAATGACTATGAACCTTAAATATGCAATATTTAATCCATTCAACAAATGTTTGTCAAGTATCTATACTGCCTCAGGACAATACAGGCTCTAGGAATACAATGGTCAACGAAACAAAAGTGAAAGTTATTTGTCATGGTTGACTAAGTGGAAAAAAAACCCCAACGTCTGAACACTTTAAGAACTGCTTTTATTAAAAATAAAACAAAGAACTGCCTATAATTATTCTCCCTTGGCCTACTAAGCAGACTGTATAAACGCCAAACATCCCTTTGGTGTGCTACCACAGCAATAGAAACGAGAGTATTTTAAAGAGTATTTGTATACCTGAATCTAACTTATTAACACTGTATGTCAACTATACCTCACTAAAGAAAATAAAAAGTGAGCACTATGAAAGCAAAGCTCGCTTCATAACCAGTTGTCTTCCCCTGGACAAAAAGAGCAGCACAGTAGCCACACATTCAGACTGCACCACTTTTCTGAGTCTCATCTATCCTGTCCACATACACAGAGAAGACAAGACAGACTTTTCCTAACTGAGCCATCAAAGGATACAAACTGACCTGCAAAGAAAGTCTTCAAGAAGGCAGTATTTTACTTTTACTGTTACAACATCTCTCAAAGAGCAGAGAGATGCATAATTTGAATTGCCTAGACTACATTTCATCTATCAATATGCAAGCGTCCTGCAATGAAACCTGGCAGAAGCAATTCTGGACCACGTCTTATATAAGTATTAATCAATCTCAAAAGCACCAATGAAGCCATTGATGTATCATTTCAAATCCACCACATCATGAAATATTAAACATTTCCAAACAGCGACAATATAAAAAATTACCCTGCAACAGAGTATATATTCAAAAACATACATGTGAGAATGAAGGGATTTATAGAATAATTATTAAGTATAAGAAACTAAGAAAAGCCACATAAAACTACCCCATAAAAAGAAAAACAATGATACACTTTCCAGTAAACTGACAAGATATGAGGGACTGGGGTGGGGACGACATGACCTCAGAGTTTCATTTCCCAGCTGCAAACAGATGTACCTATTAACATATAAGCCAGCAGAAATGAATATCAATTATAATAATCAGCCCCGAGATCTGAAAATACCATGGTAAAATATCTAGGACCTATCCCTGCAACCAAGAGAAGCAGCTAAGAAACATTTGCACCTCACATAGAAATACTGCAGTACTGAAACCGACTGTTGCTGTGTGAAATAGTTACCATGCGGTAGAGGCTTCTGCAGTTCAAAGACTACATACAAACCTCAAGGCAGAAAGCATTCTACAGAAAATTAATTTCCAAGCAAGATTTACCTAATACATTTTTTTTAATGTTATGGTGATTTTGTTTTTACAGAGCACTTCTGGTCCAATATAACAAAAAGGATCTATTCATAACAATTTCTGTTGACATCTTTATTACCAAATCACCTTTTGTTTTAAAAGCTTTTGACTTCTTCAGTATTTCAAAATAACTTCATAGCATTTTGCTTTATACAGACTAAGGAACTTGATTTCTAACTAGAGGAGAATCTATAGTCATGTAAGTAACATGTAACTCAGGTTTCAAGACTTTATTTCTCTTTCAATTGTTTTAGTTCTAGCTGTATAGTCCGTGATTATCTCACGAATCTTTTCAATTGTAGACCTCTTCAACTATATTCCCAATCCTGAAGATAAGCAGTGATATAACTTTTTTGGTAATTAACAAATTATTTGTGTGTATATAAGTTATTAAAATTTAGAGCAATGTTTGGATTCCAGATCCAATCTTGGATGTTCTGACTCAGTGGGTTGGGCCTGACACCCTGTAAACCAGAAAAAAAGCCTCTACCCTCTACAAGTTATTCCAATGCACAATCAGGGTTAAATGCCACTATTTTAGTTTTTAAATTGTGTACTTGCCCCAAAAAACTTTACTTCAGACTATGCAGACAAGGTGTGTGTAGTCGATACTGTTGTCTCTATTCAGTTAGTGTAGACAACGCCTTCTAGGAATAAAACGTTCGCAACACCAGGTACTCTGCTATTGCTATACATCTACAGAACTAAATGCACAGCTCGCTGAAATGAATGTTCTATTAGAAGTTTAAAACACAATTCCATAACAGAATCCAAAAGATGGAGATGAGAAACAAAAGAAAAGAGGTACTTCAGGCTGAGGAAAAAACTTATTTTTACAAAGCCCTTACGAAAGAGAACTGGTTTTATGGGCCATTTTAAGTGAGAAGAGGCAAGATATGCTGGGTACTCTTGAAAATCAAGTCATTTTTTCTTTTTCATCGTTACAGACTGCCACAATTCTAAAACTATGAATTAAAACCAACAACTTCATTCCTAAACCTAATAGTCTATGATAAATGGATGAGACTAGGGAAAGGTCCTGGGCTGTGATGGTACTTTAGGGCTTTGATCTCCGAAAATGAGATACAGAACTGAAAGTGGAAAGTTCTGGTAGGGCTTGAGTCACACTGCTGGGTAAGCTGATCTGATTAAGGTTCTTTCAAAGCCCTCAAACTCAAGTTCTTCTGATTCTCTGTAATACAAGGTTATTACAACTGTTTTGAGGAGAAACTCTACTGCACACCAGTAACTAATAGCTAGCTAATGGATCCTGGCACTCTTCACTCAAAAAAGAAGTTTCCAATCTGGTGTCCTCCAAAAGTATCCTTAACAAAAAAGTAAAAGAAAAGACACTGTATACTGAAGATGTTCAAAATCTTACTTCTTTTCACAGCCCTTCTTTATAGCTCCAAACTTCTGCCTGTCTATACCGACATCTAATATCCCTTGAGTACTTCCAAGTCAATATACTCCCAAAGGACCCACTGCCACTCAGAGCCTTTCCACTTTCCAATCCCAAAACCTGTTGCTACTTTATCACCTACTTTAGTTAAAAGAAGAATGAATTAAGCCAATAAATGAAGAATCTATTTCCAATTAACTCTGTAAGATCTATAGAATGTGTTACCTCTCATCCATCCATCCACTGAGAACCCATTTGTCCCATGGATCTTGCTCATCTTTTTTCCTGTAACAGTGTCTTACCTAGTCTCTCAACTCATTTCTATCGTAATTTACAAAAGTACAGGTATACAACTGACTAGAAATTTTAAAACACTGGTTCTAGTATGCGTCTCATCGTGTATACAAAGGATCAGAATACGGAATGACTTCTTTCCCAAATTCTTTAAATCTAGTAGTGTACAATTTGTTTTCACATCAAAATTGAGGCTGATATTTACACCAGTAACAAATACAAGGCAAACATGATACATATTTTATAAAGGGGATAAAATGTTGTTTTGGAACATAACCTCTTTTTTTAATGTGGCATTAGACACACTGAATGTTTCATAAAGTTGCATTTGAAGACCAAATATTTACAACATAAATTTACTTGGTTATGGGTAAACACCAAAAAAAAATATGTTTTGATTAGAAATGATTTCTTGTAGTTAAAATGTATTTGAGGAGAAAACTGAACTGGGAAACCTGGACTCAGCCTAACTCTTCCAAATCAGAGAATGGTGACTGCACATCTATGAGCAGTCATGTCCTTTCCAAACATACATTTTCAAGGAGGAACTGAAGTACTTCTGCTGTTTATACTACTTCACGCTTAAAGGTATGTATGTAATAGAACCCAGGGCAGAAATAAGTATCAAATGGAAAAACAAAACTGGTCAGGCAGAGTGAAGTGGAGAAAGCATTATGCAGTGGCTAGATAAACCAATTAGGAGATCATCTCATAAAAGAGAATAATATCTAGGAAAGATTAAAAGGTAAAGTACAAGTTGAAGAGTAGAGGGAAAAGGAATGAGCAGAGCAATGATTTTTGCCCACAAATAAGTAAAAATGGACAGAAGACAAAGTAAACAGTAATGACCATCCTTTGCCAAAAGGAGCAGTGATATTTCATTCAGGTAAAGCTGAGTTCTACTGCCGATGTGAGAATTAGGGAGATGTTTAAAGGCACAAACGTGCAACTCGTAGATAGCTAAGTCCCAGAGAGCTAATGCACAGCACAGAGACTACAGTCAATAATACTGTATTTTAAACTTCAAAGCTGCTAAGAAACTAGATCTTCATTGTTCTCATCACAAAAAAAACTAATAATAATAATTACTTTGTGATGAGACAGAGGTGCCAGCTAACGCTACAGTGGTAATCACACTGCAATATATAAATTATCAAATCAACATGTTGGACACTTAGGACTTACACAATGTTATATGTCAATTTTATCTAAATAAAATAATTTTTAAAGAATTCAAATTTTCAAAATGCCAGCTGGGAGAGTTAAGCTATTGAGCACCATGAAGTATTAAACAGGGCAGGGGCAGGCATGGAGAAGTAACAGCAACTTTCATGATCTTCAGACAACTGAACTAATAAAAATACGCTGTTAAAACTTCAACAAAGAAATATTACAAGTATCTTAGAAACTTAAGGCACAGTTAAAACTAATTAAATAGCTAGCATTCAAATTCTCAGCAAGTATTTTTATAATGCATAGAGTTCACAGTATCTTAATTAAATGAAATGATTCATGTATTCTACATTAAAAAATAAAGTAATAAATGACAGGAGGCATTTTCACAGATTCCAAAAGTGGTTTCTAAAAGGAAATCTATGTCCTCGTGCCTTATTCCTTTTGCCTTAATATCTTGGCATAAAAAAAAAAATGACAATAAAAGTCCCAAGTCTATAAAGGGTCTAAGATCAAATCAGAAACCTGGAAATGAAGTAGTTCCTGGAGAAGAGTAAGGTAAAAAGAAAGTGGAAATGCTATTTCACTCAGTCGTTTCATGTCGCCTTTAAAAGTAGAAGGGAGACAAGCTGAATGAACTGGTGAACAGGAACATGTGGAGAAAACAAATGCACTGGCAGTTTGTCTAGAAAAAAAATTCTGTTAAAGGTGATAAATAAAGCCAGCCACTCCAGCACCACTCCCATCTTTCCAGCCCATCCTATGAGAGGCATTTATCATTTTATAGCCCCTTCCATTTATCTATTCAAGAAACACTAAGCACTTGGTACAATACCAAACTAACATCCAAGTCTCATTTGAGTTCAATCCATTTCCTTTGCATTGTCTTTGCAATTCTCATCTTCCTAACTCTTTCATTATTAACCCTTCAAATCAGCACTTACCATCTTTAAATATCAAATTATGAAGAAACTTATATTGGTATCCAGCCAATTACCCACAGATCCCACTAAAAAGCCACACTCTTTACCTTTAAAATCCAAATAAATTCCAATGTTGACAAAGTCTAGGGAAACTTAAATATGTAAATATTAGGGGAATTTCTACATAATCTTCATTAAATTAAATAAATGCACTGGCATTAACTGACTGAAGAATATGGGTGTTACTGCATCTTATTTTGCATTTCCTTCCTTCACATGAAGGAAATAATTAAGGGTCTACTAGAATGTGAAAATTAGAGGCATTATATAAAACTATTTGTCAAAATTAGTGTACTTTTATTGAAGTAATGATCATACACTGCCTCAAATATATAATATAAGCAATTATCATTAACACCATTAAAAAGTAATGAAATAAAATTCTGAATTAATTATATGGTGTTAAAGAGGCAACCAAACCCACCTAGGGGGGATATTATCTAAAGCAGGGAAGAAAAGCAACAAATACCATGTAGAAATGTCACCCTGGAATGGACTCTGGTTCAGATAATATTAAACTAGTTAATAAATTAAGAATTGATACCCCCACCACTCACTAAACACATGAAATCTTTATTGGCCAATTTAAAGGAAAAGTAAAACCTATCATTGAAAAGTAAGCTGGGCATTAACTTCACATTTCTGAGGATGGGCAGAGTAGCAAAAATACAAGTATTTAATTCTAGGATGGGAAAATGGATTTCAAGAACAGTATCTACACTGGTCCCAAACTGAGGAGTTATAGATATAGTAGACAAACTGAAAACTAAAAAAGGGGGCTGAAAAAACTTGTCAGATACTTTCATATATCTCTATGTATATATGTATATATATGTGCATGTATGTATATGTACGTACGTATATAAATTTAATCTTTACAATCGTGTAGAGTGGGAACAGTTACTCCAGTACTACAGACACAAAGAGGATCACAAGAGTTAAGCATCTTGCCCAAGGTCACACAATTTGTCATATGGCAAATTTTGAAACCAAATGTGCTTGCTCTGAGGTGTTTACATAGTACCAAAACAGAATGAATCTGTTTCAGAGATCCATTTTGGTAAAAAAATTATTACCAGGGATACAAATAAAAAAGGAGGCCCTGGAATCCATTTCATGTGTAGGTGAAAATAAGAAATCTATTATGAAAATAAACTGAATTTTATCGTCGAAAACCTGTATATGCTATATCCCTCTTCAAGCGTAGGGAAAGAAAATGAGGTGGAAAAGACCTGAACTATATAATGGACAGACTGCCCACACCACCCCACACCAAAATAATCTTTTTACCCACCCACCCCTCGCTCCTCCATTAAACAGAACAGTGTATTTAGGGAATTGAGCCCTGCTCCAAAACTGGGGCTAACTGGTCTAAGAGCAACCACATCTTTGATAAGGAATCAACTGAGAAGGGCCAGTGGCCCATTTCTTCGCATCTCATTGGCCAGAAAAGTATTCTCGAAGAGATCAACAGGGAATCAGGATCTTTCTCCTTTATGACGCATGATGATCAGATATTTACTGAGCACTTATCATACGCCAGCACTATACTAAGCACCTATACCACTACTCTAGAGTATCTTTCTAATATGAGACATGAAAAATTAATCATCTCACTTTGACTGTATCCTATGACTTTACTGAATTCATTTATTACTTCTAGTAGTTTTCTGGTGGGGTTTTTAGGGTTTTCTACATTTCACTTTGATTGCACCTGGCAGCCAGCCTTAAGAATAAGCCAATACAGAACAGAGAAGAAAATGAATCCTTGATGAAACCCTGGACCAGCTCAATCAACCAATCCTAAAGGCTATACTTGACATTATACAAGCTACTTTCAGCTTCAGTTGGGAGTTTCTGAAGTTTCTGGTTATCTATACCAATAAATGAGCTTCTAGGAAACAGCTTCAGTAGTGGAAAAGTCATCAGAGGTTCCACATCTATCCATATGGAACTAAAGTACTAGCCAGTCCACTTTAGGAAAATTGGAGGCCACCTAGGGGGAGAGGGACATATCACTCCTTCTGATTCCTACCTTCATTTGCATTAAATGCTAAGCACTTAAGAGTACTATGCTGAAATACCTCCTCCCTGACTAAAAATGAGGATGCCTAAAATTCTCCTTTTGAAAACAGACAGGGAACACTGGAGAGAGAAGCCTTTAAAAAAGCTGATGTCAAAATGAGATAAAAATCAAAGGCAACCTTCTCATTATGGGGAAGAGAAAGAGCAAGGACTCCTAAAATTCTTTTCTCTGTTCACACAAATGAAATAAACATCAGGATGATTATCAAGTATTTTAACAAGACGACTATACTTAACTTAAAACAATTTTGCCGAAATTGCTAGAACTTGAAGGTTAGCCTTTATGCCTGAACAAACAAAAGTTGTACACAGGAAGTCTCTCTTGAAACTGAATAAGCAGGAACACTTTCAATTCACCATGGAACACTGGCCAACACCGCTCCCTCGAGTAAAAAGGATTTTAAGTATTGCCACTTTCGTGGAAACAAGAGCTCTGCATCCACAGAATTATGTAAGACACTACTGTACTGATGTCCAGAGACAGCCGAATTCTATAATGGGACATTATCTGATTATTTTTTTCTACTCAAATATATTTCCTGAGCAACATTTACCAAGCTGCTATCAAAAACATGTCTGCCACACGTAACAGTTATATTGTGACAATATAAAATGATCAAATACGTTTATTTTGTATTATCAGACATTTTAAGAATCTTTGTTAGCTAATATATACTGTGAATGTCCAAGAGGAGGTTAAAATATCCAAGGTGGAATATCTGAACTTATTTTCCATTTCAAACCCACTCACATCCCATAGTATACAGTTGACTCTTAAACACAGGTTTGAACTCCATGGACCCACTTAATATACAGGGTTTTTTGCATAAATGTATTTTCTCTTCCTTATGATTTTCTTAATAACATTTCCTTCTCTCTAGGAAAAAACTTCATTGTAAGATTAGTAGTTACACTGTTGAGTCCTTACACACAGATTTTCAACTGGGGGGTGAGGTTGGTGCCCATCACCCCCACGTGTTCAAGGGTCAATTGTTTGAGAAGCGCTGTTCTGTATTTGAGGAAATCTGGCAATTTCCAGGTATCCTTTACTCACCACACTACCTAATTTTACCTCGGTGCCAATTCCTCAAACTGCACTTACCTTTGACAACTGTGTAATCGAAATACTTCACAATCTACTTGTTTTAGTGTTTTTGGTTGTATATCACTCTTTCATATCATCAGCATTGTTCTTATTTATAAACTCATGAAAGATAGAAACAGTAGTTGCATAATTGTCTACTTTAAAACTCTAGAACAATTACATACAGTTTTTAAAAAACCTTCAGTAGTACCTTATTAGTGAATTCAAATTACAACCTACTGTAAAGTCTCTTTATCATTCTTTATCTCCCTCCCTGCCCTTCAGGATCAAGATAATCTGCAAGGGAGATATTTAGAACATGGCAACCATTATACTTTTAAATTCACAAGAACTTAAACTTTTTCCTAGAACTTCTAATCCTTCAAAAAGCAATGCTTTTGTTGCGCAGGAAAGCAGTATTTTTATGAAAAGCCCAGTAAGTTCTAAAGTGATGGCATAGACAGCACAAGAAACTTAATTAAAAAATTGAGAAATATCAAATTTCCACAGTAAGTAAAATATTTAACCAACAACATATTATCTTTTCCTAACAATGTTTATATTCACAAACCAGCAATTCAAATGACTTGCAGAGAATACTTTTTTAATAATTTAGATATGAGATGTGCCCTGCTGGTAGAGGTCGACAGATCTCTAGCGAGACCCGTGCAAACAAACAGGCCAGGATGGGATCACAGACACAGTACCACTAAGCAAGCTGGACCTGACCTCTATGCTGGCCAATCACTTATAGTGGACGGATTTAGATGTCCAAACTGAGATTGAAACCTTCAACTTTTCCTGATGACAGACTTCATTTAAAACTAAAGAAAAGTTTAATGGTATCATCAGCTACCTATGTCTTAGGCATAACTACTTTGTACCCTGAAACCCAACCTTGGGTATCTTCCAATTCATAGCTGATAAACAGTTCTTTCACCTAAATTTTCAAATTTTCTTATGAAGTGCCAATATAAATTCCAACATTTCTCAATGCTCTAATATTTAACAACCCATCCCCCCCAAAAATGCACAAAATGAAACATTGTATCTTGGAAAAAACCCAATAACCTACCTTTAAACTAGACTCATAGTCTGTATTCACTTTGAACATAAGCCCAAGTCGTAAATGAATTTCCTTGGCTCGACAAAAGCTGGGATCAACATAAAGCACCTCCTGAAATGCTTTAATTGCCCTGAAAGAATATAGACATAAGATATCTTAACTTTTTAACACTTGCATGAATTTTTGCTTGGTAGCACAGTAAAACTTACTTCTGCTTTACGCAACACAGTTTTAAAGAAAATGTGTTTTACGTGAATGTATTATTAAAAAAAAAAAGACTGGGAAGTGGCACCTGGGTCTTTTGTATAATTGAATGTGTATCACCTAATTTAATATAAAGGGAAAAGGAAAATCAGATGAATGTATAATCAATTATTCAAATAGTATTTTATGGCTTAATAAAATTCTCAGTTTAAATAACGGATTTCATTGTTTCTGGAATTTCCTAGGGGAAAGAAGGGTGGGGCAGATAGTTCTGTTTTTAAAGAGGAGAGATTAATCCTGTTTCTAGTCTATTCTGTAAGAATAAGTCTTCATTTAAAACTTTGTCATTCATATTTAGATTTACAATCCATATGTACCTTATTTTTTATATGGTGTGAGGTCAGAGTTCGTTTTTTCCATAGTCACTTTGTCCTAAACCAAATGTCCATATTTATGTAGATCTGTTTCTGGGTTCTCTATCATCTATCACTTTCCATTGATCTATCAGTCTATTTTTGCCCCAAATTCACAATTTAACTTTTATAAATGGTCTTGACTACCAGTAGAGCAAATACAAGCAGAAAGAGGGAACACTTTTCTCTGAATACATTTTTATACACCTTAATTTGATCACGTAACTATAATACCTACTAAAAAATAAGTTAAAATCATGACAAGGAAAAATGTCTACCTTGAATTTTGACAATTATAATAGCAGATATAATATGTTGAGCATCATTTTAAATCTCTCCACAGTATTTAGTCAAGACTTATCCCAAGTACCAACTAATATATTCTTTGCAAAGCTTTTTATCAACTATTCTCTGCCTCTACTTATCTTAAAGGCGGCTATTTAGAATCTTAGAAGATTCCAACAGGAAAGTCAATCTTTTATATAAAAAATTCAAAATATTATACCACAAAACAGAGCACAATACCCTCTATGTCTTTAAAGTAACTTTATTTTGATTCACGCATTATCTATTTCCCAAAAAAACTGTGTGGGGCTATGTACATGGTTATTATAAAATTAAGGGTTCTAAAGGGTAATGTTTATCATGAGGGGGTGGGGGCAACAGTTCTGGCATCAGATACTTTTATACCTGGTAAAATACTTACTTCCTGAAGAGGAGGTTGGGATCTATGTGTTAGATGGCTTTTTAAATGGGTGGGTGTGTATGTGTTTTATTATCTGATGTGTACAGGTAGAAGAAGGGAGTTAAAAGACCTGACAGAAAAGAATTGGTGTAAATTACCAATCTCATTCAAAGGCAGCTTTCTATTTCTCTCCGACTTCAAGATACTCATCTGCATAACTACTCATCTGCATGTTGTTAAGACATTCTCTTTGTACTTTTCTCAAAGCTTTCTAATAAGAGGAGGTGCAGTTCGGCCTCTATTATTCTCCTGATCATGACTAGTGCTACCACCTTCTAATAAAACGGGCAATTATTGGGGGGTAGGGGTCAGCATATAAAGGTTAAGAAGAGAACAACTGCAGCTGTAAATGAGGCCAAATAAAACATGATACAATTGGGAAAGGGTATGCAGGAGTTTGGGGGAAGCTTTTGGGCTAACAGCAATTTTTTATTTCTTGACCCAAATGATGGTTATGAATGTTTACTTTATAAATAACATGTTAAGATGTATACTTATTTTTTTAGTATGTTATGTTTAAGTATGTTATGTTTTATAATAAAAATTAAGAGTAATGCTTCATAAAATCCTAATGAACCTTAACTTATGAGATGGGTCAGACAACTCTCTTGTGGAATGGTCAAAACTAAGCAATGTCCACATGTGCCAATAAAAAACCCAGGCAGGACTGAGTCAAAGATATGAAAGAAAAAGAAAAGTCGAAGACAGCAAAGAAAAGAAATGGAGAAAAAAAGAAGTTAAGAAAAAAACTGTTCAAGGAAGGGCAAGTGAGAAAAGCAGTGAGGAGAACACAGAACATCTGCAGCAAGCCCTCGGGAGAAATTATCTCCTACTCTTACTTTCTGCTTCCAGCCTTTCCTCTGAATCCCTAAATTTGTAGAGGTGTTTTACTCCATAGGTGCCTTTGGTGCAGATATCGTATCCACTTAGTTCACAACGTCACATAAGTGCAAAGAAACATCGGTTTATTTTAAGAAGTTTTCTATGTATGTTAACACACTAGAAATTAAACACACACACACACACACACACACACACACACACACACACACACACACCATTAACCTATAAGCAAAAACACATGTTCCAACATACTACTCTCAGCTACCCTATATTTATTCTTTAAGGACTACTAAAAGTACCCCTGAGGGGCTCCTGGGTGGCACAGTTGGCTAAGTGTCCGACTCTTGATTTCAGCTCAGTTCATGATCTCAGGGTTGTGAGATCGAGCCCTGCATCAGGCACCACGCTCAGCTTGGAGTCTGCTTAAGACTCTCTCTTCTCGGGATGCCTAGGTGGCTCAGTCAGTTAAGCGTCTGCCTTTGGCTGGGGTCATGATCTTAGGGTCCTGGAATCGAGGAGCCCACATCAAGGGTCCCACATCAAGGAGCCCCCTTCTCCCTCTGCCTGCCATTCCCCCTACCTCCCTTGTGCTCTCACTGACAAATAAATAAAAACTGTATTTTTTTTAAAGATTTTTTTTATTTATTTGACAGAGTGAGAGACAGTCAGCGAGAGAGGGAACACAAGCAGGGGGAGTGAGAGAGGAAGAAGCAGGCTCCCAGGGCACCTGGGTGGCACAGTCATTAAGCATCTGCCTTCGGCTCAGGGCGTGATCCTGGCGTTCTGGGATCGAGCCCCACATCAGGCTCCTCCGCTGGGAGCCTGCTTCTTCCTCTCCCACTCCCCCTGCTTGTGTTCTCTCTCTCTTGCTGGCTGTCTGTCTCTGTCAAATAAATAAATAAAATCTTTAAAAAAAAAAAAAAAAAAAAAAAGCAGCAGCAGGCTCCCAGCGGAGGAGCCTGATGTGGCGCTCGATCCCAGAACGCTGGGATCACGCCCTGAGCCGAAGGCAGACGCTTAACGACAGAGCCACCCAGGTGCCCCAAAAATAAAACCTTAAAAAAAAAAACTCTCTCTTCTCCTTTTTCCTCTGCTGGCGCGCACGCGCACGGTCTCTCTCTCTCTCAAATAAATAAATAAATAAATAAATAAATAAATCTTAAAAAAAAAAAAAAAAAACAGTGCCCATGAGATGGTATAGCCAGTATATATCGAATCATCAAGTTCTTCTCCTAGTTGTTTCAAAGTTTTCCTCAAATTCAATACCTTGCAGACCCAATCTTCAATATCTCATTACTAGATTATTGAAACAGGCTCTTTAAAGACACCCTGGCTCAGCTCTGGCTTACCTATGCTTCCTCAACCATATGCCTCCTGTAATTGCCTACTAACCATGTTACTCCAAGTCAAATCTCCATGTAGCATTTAAGGTCTGTGAGCAGTACCTAGTACCTATTCAACTCTATTCCCAGTTATGACCCAACACTGTTCTTCCTCAGCTGTGACCTGGCTTATTTCAGGAATTTTTTTGTACAAATACTGGCCCTCTTGACTTCACTGCTTCTGAGCCTCAAGATGGTCTCCTGATCTGAAATATTTTCATTCTTCTATTTCACCCTAAATCCACTATTACCTAAAAGACTGACCACCCAAACTCAACACCAACTATGTTTTGCTAAGTGTTAACCAGCAATTAGGTCCACTTTATTATTAAATCATTTTATTCTCTATGTAGTGGTATACTATCTCCAGTTTTTCCAAGTGGCCTATTCCTTGAGGTCCATGCTCCTCTTTTATCTTTAATTGTTTAAATAATACAGAAAACAGTTAAGTTTAATAGATGTTTACTAAAGCCATCACTTTTATAGTTGGCTGACTGGGTTTCTCGTGGGGGCAGGAGACAGAAATGCTCCACAGTCTATTTACTGAGCTCCTCTCATCTAACAAAATTATTTAGGTTCATTTTCATTTCCTTTTCCAAGTTTTTTACCCATCTTTCCTGTGTGCTTCCTCAGTTTTTTCCCCACCTTAGGGGAAAAAAGGAAAAAGGGTGTGTGTGTGTGTGTGTGTGTGTGTGTGTGTATAACAGGTGAGTGTGTGGAGGAAACTGTATCATTCAGACTACATTCTCATTCTGGTCATCATTTTACCACACCTCACCAAACTGCATGTAGCCAGAGCATGATCTCTGCCACCACAAACTAGACTAAAAACACCAACGCATATAAATTTTGCTGACCTCAGTATTCTGATGACAGAATTTTAGAACATGAGAAATGGCTACCCAGAACTATAAAGTAGTTTCATGATACAATGCCTGGAAAGGTTTATACTTTTCAAATATTACAGCATATTCTCTAGCAATAATTTTGGTGATATAAAAGACTACATCTTTTAGATTTTGAGAAAAAATGCCAATGATAATTATGCACAGCAATATGCACTTTGTTTTTGTTTCTACAAAGTCATTAAAAACAAAAAACTTCCGCAGGACTTTACCAAACTTAGTAAAAATAATGATATTAACTAAATGTCCCTAGTACAGTTTCAGTACATTTGGAAAGAGACATAATAAAACTTTTAACTGTTCTAAGGCTAATAAAGCTGAGTCTGGAGATTTCCCTCAGGGATATCTGAAGGGATAAATGGTTTAATACCACACCATTTCATACTAATAAAAGGGAGAATATTCTAACTCTAAATCAGTAATAACATGTATACACAGAACACATAAATACTTTCACACACAGATATTATGAAATGTAGAAGTTCCTTTTAAAATGAGACAAATGAAAGATTTGATGAAGTAATCAAAGAAACAGGCAAGGTGGGATTTTAAAAGGTGGGGATGGTAAGAGAAGGCATACCAAACACAGTAAATGGCACAAAGTTACATAGGTAAAAAATGCTCAATACGTTTCCAGGAAAATGTTAATACTGTGTGACTGACACAAAGAATATATTTAGGGGAACAGTAGGCTTGAAGGATCATTTGAGGCTGAACCAGAGAGGACCTTAAATGTGAGGCTAAGTTAGAAATATCACACAAGAGTTCTTCACATTGTCATTTGCTAATGTGTTACTTCGTGGCTTTTTTTGCTCTTTAGCCAGTCTTCATTTCATCATCCCAGACAGTGGGAAACATTTTTTCCTTCCCCTCTTGCAAAGATTTATGTTTTTATCCATAATTTCCCTGAAGCTTAATTAGTCCAAACCCTTCCAAATTCTCTCTGGCAATTTATGTGTCACTGGTAAGCATAACTTTACCAGAACTGCCTTAGTTAAATGCTAGTTTTGTCAAAACAGAAGTGTACATAATAAACAACACATGTTAACATGAACTGTTTCATTTTAATGGGACTATACTTACGGTTTTCATCTAAGAGCATTACTTTGTATTATGATAGCTCAAAAACATTTATTAAATATTAAGTTTTTGCCAGACTCCATGCTAGACAAGCCTCAGGATCAACGGAGTATCACAAAGATATTAGGTTTATTTGCACCCAAAGTGGTCACCACAATGGAGAACAGATATTCCTACACTTCTAAGAACATTTGTGATTGGTACAGTGCTTAAGGAATTAATCCTAAAAAAAACTTCACTTGTAATGTGTTAATACTTCTTTGTTTCTAATCTCACCTCCACCTCATTCAACCCTTTTTAATGTCAACAATAATCACTTTATTTCCTTACCAGTCCTATCAATTAGATTTGGGAGCTTAATTTCCAAAATCCTTTGCCTTTAGCACAGAATTATGTATCTCTTAGATGTGCCACCGTAAGCCACTTCTGATATTGATCAACGGGAATACAAAAGGTTGCAGGCTAGAAAGAGAGGATTTTAAGACTTTTCTGATGGATATATTTAAAAGTATGGCTGTAAGCTGTAATAATTTATTACTGTATGTATTTCAATTCCTCTCACCCAAGGACACAGGTTTCTCACTATAAGGCAAGAAGAAACTCAATTCAAGGTACCCCGAGCAATGTGCCCCCCTTCAAGAGCAAGAACAAGTGAAGGCATGGGCATGCATTCATGCACCTGTACAAGAATGGCTTTATAAAGACCGGTTCCAGCTTTCTGATGTTTCTATTTTTACTTTGTGCTTCTATGTCTTTCCCCTTCTGGACATCTCTTTAAACTATGGTCCCACAATACAGAGTAGGATCAATAGTAAAACTGAATAACCAACCTAAGTCCAATAAGGATGTTACAGTTGCTCTACAACTTTCTGACATGGGCTCCTCTAAGAAGGGAATGCAACTGAAAACCAGAAAAACCGACCAAATAACAACTGATCTAGAAGCTAACCAATAAAATCAACTCCAAAAGAAACAATGGGCAGAATATGGCAAGAAACAAGGCAAACAAGTTAACAGATGAAACTATACTTAATAAAATTGTTCTCAATTATATTAAGTCACCATCACCAAACCCCACACACACTGGCCGCATACATTATCACCAAATGCTATTATGCTTATTAAACTAGCAAACACCAACAGACACCATTACCAAGTATCAAATTTTACTTAAATTACAAATATACTGAAGATAAAACATTCTGAGACATCCTAGACGGATCCTTAGAGCTGACAATACAAAAAAGGGCATAACACGCCCTTCTCTAGAAACATTTTTTCAACATATCCCAAATTTTCATGTAAATAATTTCAGGGAACAGAAAAATGCCTGATCCCAGAAATTAACAGCTACTTACAAATAAAACCAAATAAAACACAAACACAGTCCCTAACCTAAGGAAGTTCCTAACACTTAAGGCTGTATTCTGAAACTCACCAGGCAACTACTTCATGCTTTCTAAATTCTGCAGCTGTTCAAGAAAGAGCAAGGTAAGTTAAAGGATGGGACACACGCATTTGTGAAAAAAACATGTGACCAGCAAGAGAGAAAACACACAGCTAGGATGGATTCAGACAGGGTGTGAAATATGTCATTTTAGGAAGCAGCCAGAATTAAAACTTAAGACGTGAGAAAATGGTGGTGACCAGGACAGGATCGACAGACCAGAGGGCACTTGTTAATTCAGACACTGCATTGTCCTTTTATCATTCAGTTTCATTTCTTAGGTCCACTGAAGGATACAGAAATCATACATAGATAAGGAATCACATGATATAATGTTCCACAGCTACAAGTCTCCTAAGTTGACATGGTCACGTATTTATAAAAGTAACCCAATTTTGAACTGATGATGGTTTTACTTCATTACTGATTTTACGTCTGTATCTTCAATCTACAGGGAGCTCACACGTTATCACAAGTAGGTGAAAAACGGCTGGTGTGTGGTATACATGTCCATTACTAAACTGTAGAGTTCCTTGCCTCAGGTTTCACCTAAATTACTTCTGGCTAGCCATAAAGAATGTACCAATGTGCCCAGGAGAACAAT
This sequence comes from Ursus arctos, assembly GCF_023065955.2. Taxonomy (NCBI): domain Eukaryota; kingdom Metazoa; phylum Chordata; class Mammalia; order Carnivora; family Ursidae; genus Ursus; species Ursus arctos. Next base: position 37,712,088 of record NC_079873.1, on the reverse strand, counting down.
TGCGAAAACTGATAAAAAAAAATAATAATAACTACCTGTCAATCTCAAACCTGGGGACGGAGTACAATAGAAAAAACATCAGACTGGGCAATCTGAGCATTATAACCTCTCTTCTGCCACTAAACAGTTACATAATATTCAGTTACACACACACCTTGCTGTCATCATCTATAAAATTAAGGGAATAAAGTAACTTATCTCTAAGACCACTTCTGGTTCTAAAAGTTTAGAATTGTGTATTCTATGAATAGGATCTTCAAGAAACTAAGACTATTTTAAAACAGTCCTAATCTATCCTTGGTTTTAAATATGAAGTATTGGACATGAGGTTAGGAGGCTTAAGTTCAGGATTGCTGTACAGTAATGGACAATTTAAGAGAAAAAAATTACAAAGCTTCCTTATAAAGATCAATTAAAGTTTTGTGAAGTTTACAAACAATATGAGTGATCTGAATGATTAAAATACTCTATATATACACACGGGTATTCTCCAACAACGCAGTGCTTCCACAGATGATCAAAACCCAAAAGCACCAAAAGCAAAGAGGAAAGAAAAAGCATATAGAAAAATCATCCATGTCTACAGTTTCATCTTTAGGGTAACCGTACTGAATCACTGCCAATACATATTTAAAAGCTCTGTAATAAATACCCAGGATGCCCAACAGGTACAATGACAGGGTTATAACCTTTGGTCAAAACCTTGCTTTGGACTCTCTCGGCATTCACTCAGGTTAAAATTATGGAGAACAGAAGGGACTCTGACAAAACTGGATACGCTCCAAATAAAAAATGTCTGGATAGGGCTTTATGGTTTACAAAATACAAATTATCTCATCTGATCATCAAAACTCTGTGAAGTAGAAAAGGCAAGTGACTACACTGCACTTAAAAAAAAATCTCACACACACACACACACACACACACACACACACACACACGAGGAAACAGATCTAGGGAGGCTATTTAACTCAAGATCCAATTAAGAGACAGTGCTGAGACCAGAATACCTATCTTCCAACTCCAATTCTATGTTATTTCCATTGGAGAACACTATTACTTTGTCTCATAAACAAGAAAAACAACAAGGGGGCAAAGGCCTTAACAACAGCGCCCTACACTTTACGGTTTATACATTCTTATATATTCCTATCATATTTAATCTCTGACTCTGAAGATAGTACCATTATTCCTATTTTATCAATGAGAGAAATGAGAGCTTGTAATCTGGTGCCTAGTTACTGGAAATTGGAAAATACTAGCGTGCGCATGCATATATACTGGAGTGTGTGTGTTGGGGCAGGGGGAAAGCAGCCAATCTTGTCTAAAAGTTTGAAAAGGTAAACATGCTGGTCATCAAAGATCATTTACCCACAGACCTTGAGATGTGAGAGCATAGTCATTCTCCAGTTCAAATAATCTGGGGACCACCGGTCCATAATAAGTGACTGAGAAATTCCAAAAGCTTTCCAACCTAAGCGTTCTATAATCAGAATCTCATTCCATATTCTTTTAGGAACACACATAACTCTAACAATCTAAAGTGGGTCAGTATCTCTGAAGGAACGATCTAATCAATTCAAGAGATTACTGAAAACCGTAGGCTTAGTGACATTAAAATACTTTGTATTTACTATACATACACACACAGTATCAAACAAAACAAGCCATTTACTAGAAATAACTGGAGTTATTAGTTTTATGTCAACTTACCACTGAAATGCATTGTAATGGAAGTAGACCAAACCAAGACCATATAAAAAGGCAGCATTCTGTAAATAAAAGGAAAAAGAGACTTTTAGGAAAACCAATTGTGTCTAATGCATATGATGTTATTAATATAAAATACCATGTCAAAGATGTTTTAAGTTATTAAAACTATGCTGCATTACAATATATTTACAATATATTTTTAGAACACCAAAGTAACAGTGATGAGTCAGTAGATGGCACACAATCCAATCAACTTGGAGAGATTCTCTGGTTTCTTTTTAATCAAACCTTTCCTGAAATTTAAAAAATCTATCAGCAGAATTCCATGGGCACATCTGAAAGATGTGAAAATGTTTGGATTATGCTATCCTTTTCGCTCTTGCTTACATCTGTATTCTTTCTCTGGTTCTTTGTTTCTTTAACTAGATTTTAATTTTATGTTCAGTGCTGCCAGGAAGGTAGTTACAAGTCAAAGGAAATGCACAATATAAACCTAGACAAATTTTAGTGTTAAACACACACACACACACACACACACACACACACACGCTAAAATGACACGTAGCCATTTACATTTGGGGCTTCAACATCAGTGATTCCTGGGGCACCTGGGTGACTCAGTCGGTAAAGCGTCCAACTCTTGATTTTGGCTTAGGTCACCATCTCAGGGTCCTGAGATCCAGCCCCGCGTGGGCTCCCCACTCAGCAGGGAGTCTGCTTGAGATTTCTCTCCCTCTCCTTCTGCTTCTCTCCCCACCCCACTGTGCCTGCTCGCTCTCTCTAAAAAATAATAAGTCTTTTAAAAAAATTAAAAATAAAAAGCAAATAAACATCAGTGATTCCTTTTGTAGTACAAAACAGAAAGATGCTTATCCAGACTCATTCTGACCTCTGGCCTCCAAATAGGAACCAGCTAGCTACTCCCTTTTTTCAAAAAGGGCAAACGTTTGAGTATCTATTACGTGTTTTGCCAATACATAAGCAAATCTGTTCTAGTAAACCTTATCTGTGTAAAAAAAATCATAAAGCTTTCACACTGATCCTTGTGAAGAAATTCCTACAGACCTATATTCTAAAACCTGAAAATTTTAGACTCTTAATAAAATGCTTCTTGCCATACAGTCTTGGGTTGTATTTCCCCAGAAGCACACCCTGAGACAGAAGGTTTCAAATATAAGTAGTTTATTTGGGAAGTTGCCCTAGGAAATACCAATAAGGAAGTGGAGAAGTGAGGCAGGGAAGGGAAGGACGCCAATAAAGGGTGCAGAATGACTGGTTTTACAGCTGAAACTCAATCCTGCTGGGGATCTCTAGTAGACAGTGTGGAACATTCCTAAATCATCTTGCCCTAGGTGTGAGGGACTAGAGTACTTATTCCACAATTGCTATCAGTCACTGGTTAGAGAAAAAGAATCAGTGATGTTTAAAGCGTAAACAAAAGTGTAAACAGCTGGGTGACTTTTTGGCCTGCAGTTGGTTTTTTTAATACTAAACTTTGTTCTAGGATTATATTGTGCACTTCCTCTGAATTTCAAGTACCTTTCTGGAAACACTGAAAAATGTTTAAATACATCTTAAAATGTAATAAATATGAAGACTTAATTTCATTAAATCCTCATTACCCCCAGCTTTCCAAATGAGAAAATTACATGCTACAAGAGTATTCACAAATGTGGGGATTCACAAAGGTCTCAGACAACATCTATTTCAAAAGTTCATATTTTTAAAATTTTTTGAAATTTACTTGGAACTGGCTTTAATCAGGATCATTCATTTACCACCCCCTGAAATAAGTTGAGCATTTATTAGGTGTCAGGGACAATATTCAAGTGTTGAGCAAGTCAACATTAAAACATGCTTCCCCTGCTGTCAAGAAGTATGCAACCTAGTCTGTGCAGGTGATGGGGAGTGGGGAGAACAGTGATATTAAGAATGCAGGCGTAGTTAATTCAGAGTCATGAAGTGTTCTACCCAGAAAGTCTAGATCTGGAAGACAACTAACTGTCTTCTTAGGTGAGAGAAATGGCAGGGAAGGGAGTATGGCTGAATAACAGATTAACATCTTTCACCTATTTAGGTAATTACCCAGAGAAGGTGGTATGGGGTGTAGTGGAATTTACTGAGGAGAATTTCTGCTTTCGAGAAATACCTGGCATCTCCCAACGTCCTTACTTTGTTCCTAGCTTATCCTTCCCATTTTAGGAAATCTTGCTCTATATCCTTGCCACCTTATAAATTCTATCAATTATTTAAGATCCATTTGAAATGGCATCTTCCCCATGAAGCTCTGCTGCTTCTCCCACCTCAACCCAGAAGTAATCTTCCCAACCTTTAAATCTGGCCTGGGCACAATGTCTCTATCCTATGACATTGTTAATAGTAAGAACTTAATTTAATGCAAAATGCTAATATCATCATTTCTTTTTGAAGGTTCTAACAACCCTATGAGGTGGTGGAAGGCTTCCTTTATAGAATAAAGAAACAAGGATCAGAAAGATTCAACAACTTGCTCAAAAAGACAGGTATTAAGTAGTGGACATAGGAACTGAATCGCGGCCTGCCTCCAGAGTTCACTCTTAACTACTATATTTTTGTTATTTGTGTACTGACTAAACCCCATCGCATCAGACAAAAATGCCACAAAGGCAGGAATGCTAATCATGTGTGTATCCTCTTATCACCTAGCACAATGCCTTCTACACAGCAGATGCCCAAAGGTTTAGTAAATTCAATCACCCAGTATTTAAGCTCAGTTATTAAACTCAGCTCCCTAGATGACACTGAATTAGTATGAGGAACGGCTCCTATTAACCAGGAGCTTATGTATCTCAGTAACGAATTAAATCTCATTTTTCCCTAACAGTAAACAATGTAATTCAAACTTTTATTGAGCATCTATTATGAGTCACAGCAGAATTATCAGCACTGGGAAGAGAGTAGTGAGCAAAAATCCCTATCCTCAATGAATTTACAATTTAATGACAAAAGATCATGAAAAATTAAGTGCATAATAATATGTTCCAAGCTACAACCATTTAAGAGTTAATGAAATATATAGTAAGGACTAGGAAAAGAGGTAGTACTTGGGTACTGTTCTCAAAGATAGCTGGGAAAGGAGAAGGAAAAACAAGCCATCTCAGCCAGGGGTTCTAAATCACCCATCTTTAGAAACAGTGACCTGGAGGTGTGAATGGCTATATGCTCTTAAATCAATGAATTCCCTCCCAATGTACAATCTCACCACAAATGCCAATAGCATCCCCATTGAGAAACATGGGTCTATGCAAAAGGATGACCTGAGCAAAGGCACTGATATGGAAATTAATTTAAATATGATGTAGTCATTCATTCAACCTATACTATGAGGACTTAGAGGAGTAACTTTCTGGGAAATGTACTATTTAATAAATTTCAATACAAATACTTCAATACAAATACTTAGAGGTTAAAGTATCCATACCAGGAGTCAGCAAAGTATGGCACATGGACAAAATCCAGCCAGGCGCCTGTTTTTGTAAGTAAGTTTTACTGGAACATAGCTACACCCACCCATTTACTTATTGTTTATGGCTGCTTCCAGCACCAACAGCAGAACTGAATAGCTGCAAAGGAGAGACTACCAGGCTTACAAAAAAGCCTAAAATATTTACTATCTGGCCTTTTACAAAAGAAGTTTGCCAACCTCTGACCTTGACTGTTTAAAGTAACTATCACAACCCCAAATTAAGAAATTGTAACTTGATGAGACTGCTATCAACTTACGTTGAAGGTTCTTATACTGTGTCTACGATAAAGTTATTGTCACAGATGTGGTTCATTAAGTTAGCAGTTCACCAATACCAGAGTCCATAGTAGTGTTTTCACTGATCCCCAACATAGCTCTTAAAGAAAATCCTAGGGGCACCTGGGTGGCTCAGTCGATTAAGCGTCTGCCTCCAGCTCAGGTCATAATCCCAGGGTCCTAGGATCAAGCCCCTTGTCAGGCTCCCTGCTCAGCGGGAAGAGCCTGCTTCTCTCTCTCCCCCTGCCCCTTCACCCCACTTGTGCTTTCTCACTCAATCTCTCTCTCAAATAAACGAATAAATTCTTTTTTAAAATAATAAAAAATTTTTAAAAACTCCTAAGTGCCCTGCTCCCTAATCAGAGCTCCAGGCCTAGCTGTGAAAGGGGAGCACTCTGCACTCTTCTGGAGTTAGGACACTAGAACCTTTATTCTTTCTAGCTGTTCCTTAGCTTCTCTCAGCTTCCCCAGACTACTTCCAAATTGAAAGGAAGGGCACTGAGGGTTCTACTTCCATTTTCATGAACATACTTACGTAAAGTGGATTGGAAAACAAGAGTAATAAAGTTGGCAATGTGACACAGTTCTAGCCAGTCAGACAAGCAGATTTCTACCAAGGGGTTTCTAGGAAAGCTGCTGCTTTCTGTGCATAAATGTTTCCTTTCCTCCTCTTCTTCCTTCTGTTAGTATGTCATGGTCCCCAGAGTAATGAAGGTATTACTAGCCCACCAAAGTGGTATGAAAAATACCTTATCCTGAAAACATTTGAACAAATCAGCAGCCACAGAAATAAACATCTAAACTAAACAGAGCATCCTGAAAATACAGCTGCTAATGAGTCCCCTCCAAGGGAGTTTACTGACAGGGAAAATACTGACCCTCAGCAGAGGAAGTAGGAATTCAGCCACCCATCAGCATCAAAAAGTCCAACAGAACCTTCCCTACCTTCACAATAATGCCTTAACCCTGCCACCTAGTTTTCTTAAGTTCAATAGAACATTCCATACTTTCCCAGTGAAGCCCTAAAACTCCTCCCTGTTTTGTCAGGTTTATATATAAATCTTTATCTCTGGCTACTGAGGGAGTTACTCCTTACTAAGCAACTCCAGCATGCACATGTAAACAAATTTTGTCTTTTGTTAATCTCTCCTCAGATCATTTGTAGACCATCCCTGCACTCCACCCAAGTTGTAAGAGGAAAGTATATCCTCCAAACAGTGACAAGCAGCAACTCTGTGTAAAAATCAGACCAGGCAGGCACTGGAATGGCAGACACAGACATACAGTAAGATTTTATTTATTTTGAGAGAGAGAGCATGTGCGCCTGCAAGTGGGGGGGGGGGGTGTAGAAGGGGAGGGAGAGGGAGAAAATCTGGGGCAGACTCCACACTGAGCTCAGAGCCCACTCGGGGCTCAATCCCTTGACCCTGAGATCATGAACTGAGCCAAAATCAAGAGTCGGAGGCTAAACCGACTGCGCCACCCAGGAACCCCCCTCATATCATGATTTTAAAGGAAAACATGCTTAGGGGCATGTGGGTGGCTCAGTCGGTTGAGCGTGGGGCTCCTGGTTTAGGCTCAGGTCATGATCTCAGGGTCAAGGGGCTGAGGGATCAAACCCCTCAAGCTCAGCATGGAGTCTGCTCAAGATTCTCCCTCATCCCTTCCCTTCTGTCCCTCCCCCAGCCCGCGCGTACGCATGTGTTCTCATAAAATCTTTAAAAAAAAAAAAAAAGGAAAACATTCTTTAAAGACAGAAGAGTACCAGTAAATTTAAGATCAGAATACTGCCCCCTCCCCTTGAGGCCACAGCTACTTTTATTTACCATGGTTTGGGTTTTCTGAGGAAAGGTTAGACCTAGCATCCTATAAGCACGCAGCAATAGTACAAAGGCAGCTGTTTCCCAGACAAAGGGAGGTTGAGATTAACAAAAGAGAATATGAATAAGTTAATATTCAAGCTTCTAAAAACTTCTTTAGACAAGACCAAAGCTAAAGCTAGTCATATTGGGCAACTAAGTGGGTTCTAAATGATGAGATTATCAAGATATTGTTAAAATATGTAATCTTTGGATAGAATAGCAGTTTGATTATAGCACCACCAACATCCCATATTCCAGTAATCACCTTTGAAGATAACCATATTTTTATACAGGGATATCATTAAGAAATGTAATCAAGCCAAACTATTAAAAAATATCAAATTTCTTAATTTTATTCTTCTCTGATACTAATCCCACATAGTTAGTGATACACAGTGGGAACAAAAAAAATCTGCTATTCATCCTATCTGGGGACCAAAAAGGGGGATGGGGAGTCTGAAGGCATTGTAAAGCTCCAGGAACAAATTTCCAAATGCCTCCGGTTACCTCCACCTGTTGGATACACTACAAATACCTGAAACTCCATAAATCTTAGACCGAAGAGGAATCTGATTTTTCTTTTTTTTAAGATTTTTATTTATTTATTTGACAGAGGGAGAGAGAGACGCCAGCGAGAGAGGGAACACAAGCAGGCGGAGTGGGAGAGGAAGAAGCAGGCGCCTAGTGGAGAAGCCTGATGTGGGGCTCAATCCCAGAACGCCCGGGATCACGCCCTGAGCTGAAGGCAGACGCTTAATCACTGAGACACCCAGGCGCCCTGATATTTTAATAGTACTGAAGATTTTACATAGTGGTAACAATCTCACCAGTTAGGCAAGACAAAAGTAGTCCTGTTTTTGTTTTCATCTCCTTCCCACCCTAAACCACATTCATTCTATTCATAAAACTCATTTTACAACCTAAAAACCTCTGAACCAACCCCCTTTCCATTCTTACTGCCCTTCTCTGGGTAAGAACCTCAACTTTGTCTACCTGGCCTCTTCCAAGTTTCCTAACTCCTCTCCCAAATTCTAACCTCCCCCACCATTTCCCCCCTTTCAATTCCACACCACTGCCAATGAGCTTTCAAAAACTCTAACATGACACTGTTCTATTTGAAATTCCTCCAAAGAGTCACTAACAACCTAGCATGACTCAAAGGGGTTTCATTTTATGACCCTTGCTCAATTTTCCCAATCTCATAGCCACCACTTCAATCAGGACAAATAACATGCGTATCTATGAATAAAATATGCTCTTACACATTTCTGTGATTTTAAACATGTTTGCTTCCTCTGCTAAAAAAGCAAATGCCATCTTTCCTTCAACTCACTTCTCAATCTGGCAAATTCTTATTCATCCTTTAACACATCACTCACCTCTTTTTTCTAGAAGTAGGATCTGGTGCATTCCCAAGCCCAAAGAGAGTCAGGTTTTCTGATACATGTTTCCAAATGAATATCTATGTCTATTACAGATATGCTACTTATCTCCTCCACTAGAATATGAGTCTAATTGGTAGAGATAGAACCCAATTCATCTTTCGATCCCTATGGCAAAGTACCTGCATATGTAAGTTCTTTAGGAAAGGTTTGCTGCTGAATAAATCAATCTCTAACAGCCTTCAATAACCTGTTTCACATTTTTCATCAAAGAATTTAATACTTTGCTAAATTCAATTTATACTGAATCACTTCCTTAATTTGAACACTTAAAAGGGTTTTCCCAGTTATAACAATAGAGCAAAAGAGATTGCTAAAGCTCATTATAGCCATCATGTCCGAAATTATAGCATGAGAGGAGAACTTTTGCTCCCAAAATTTATGCATAATATTGCATGGTGATCAAGAAATCAGGCTGTAGAGGCCATCAGACTTGGGTTAGAACTCCAGCGTTATTATTTACTACCTATTAAGACTCATGAAACAAGTTAATTAACTGAGTCTCAGTTTCACAGCGTTGCTTTGAGGAATTAAATAAGATTATACATGTAAAATACTACCTGGCACTTGAGATTTTTATTAGAAGGAGGCAATGTATCTAACACCTCCAAAAATTTATCTGGCACATGATTAAGTGCTCAATGGATAAAGCATGATATATAAAACTCTTGATAAGTCTCACATGCTGTAAAAAAAACAAAAAACAAAAACAAAACCCCTGCACATTAAAAATAAGAGGACTCACAAAAGAGAGTTATGGACAAGACTACTCAAAACCTATGCAACATATGGGGCGCTTGGTGGCATACTCCGCTGAGCTTCCAATTCTTGGTGTGGGCTCACGTAATGATCTCAGGGCTCAGCAGGGAGTCGGCTTGGGATTCTCTCCCTCCGCCGCTCTCCCTGCTTGCACTTTCTCTTTCTCTCTCTCTCAAATAAATTTTTTTTAATGTAAAGATATTACAAGTTAGTGACCCCAATCACCTAACAATGATAAAAACTTATTACCAATTTGAACTTACCTCAGAGATACAAGATTGGTTTAAACAGAAAAAAATGTAAAACTATCTCAGCAGATGCAGAATAAGCATTTGCATACAAAAGAAAAATGCTGACTTTTAAAATGGTGTTTTTAACAGTTGGCTTTTGGTAAATAAGTTCCTTTCTCTTCTTCATTTGTTATTTACGAAAAAAAATAACTTTTAGTAATCATACTAATGGTAAAACATTTAAAACTTTCCCTTTAAGAAGGGAAACAACAAATGTACTTTATCACCTCTTTCAATCAGTACTGTGCTGGCATCCTAATTACCACAACGGCAGGCAAAAAGATCAAAAAAACTGGAAATGAAATAACAAAATAACTACGAATTACAAAGGCAGGATAGCCTACATAGAAAATCCAAAGTAATTTAGACAAATTAGCCAAATTAGTAATAAGTTAGTGAAATTGCTTGATAAATTTAACTTAGCATACAAAAGCCAAGCAGCAGATCTGAAAAATTAAAAGGACATTTATAATAGCAATAAAGCTGTAAAATATAAAATATTCCTTATAATATGCACAAGAACTTCATGGAAAATTATAAAATTTTATTGAGAAAGACAGTCGTTTCTTTACAATGAGAGGTTTTTTTTTTTAATGTACAAAGTGAATGCAATTTCAATCAATCCCTGGAAGTCATTTTATTTAACTTTAGGACTCTGATACAGAAACTGACTAGATATTGAACAAATACTGAAATAAATTGAAGCCTCCAGACCTGTGCTACCTGTTGTAAACCCATTTACTATCTATCTGGCCCTTGCCTTTCTTTCCACACTTTTGAGTCCTATACCCCCAACAATAACCCCAGGCTCTAAAACAGGAGTCCACAAACTAGCCAGTCAAATTTTTTCTTTAAAGCCCAAGAGCTAAAAATAATTTTTACATTTTATAATGGTTACATTGTAACCGATTCGTTAAGTACCTACAGAACAGCTGATGTTGTCTCTTGGCCCACAAAGCCTAAAACGTTTACTATTTCATTCTTTTAAGAAAGTTTTTGGACCTCTGCTCTAGACCAAGAACTTGAGAGTTCCCTAAACACCTACTGATGTTACTTTCATGTGCTGGCTCAGTTGTCTTCTTGGAAAGCCTCTCCAGGTCTCCCAGCTGGAATCCTTCCCTCAAATTGCAACTTCTTTGTAGAGTCTTTCTAATCCTCACTCAGACTTTCCCACACCCTTTACTCAAAGACACACACTTCCGCCCCCCTCATGGCCCTCAATACCTCCAATATATCACTTTTTTTTTAAGATTTTATTTATTTATTTAACAGAGATAGAGACAGCCAGCGAGAGAGGGAACACACGCAGGAGGAGTGGGAGAGGAAGAAGCAGGCTCATAGCGGAGGAGCCTGATGTGGGGCTCGAACCCAGAACGCCGGGATCATGCCCTGAGCCGACGGCAGACGCTTAACCGCCACGCCACCCAGGCGCCCCTCCAATATATCACTTAACAAAAACATATGCTTATTTGTGTTGTGTCTCCCCTCACAAGAATATGGGCAACTTGAGAGCAGGAACTATCTTACTTATTCCTGTATTGCCAACAAAGCCCTTGTCTATGAATGTAAAAGCTAGTTAGTGACTGACATAACTAGTGTAAAAGAAGTCACTGAAAAGTCAGAAGACAAGCACAGATTCCACAAGTTCCCTAGTTTACGCAACTTTTAATCAATGGTTCTTTTAGATAAGCATACTACCATAATTCAAAAGCTTTTCTTTCTTTTCTTAAATTCAAGTGGGAGTAAAAAAAGGAGGAAGAGTAGCTTTTATGTATTTTTGAAGTTCACAGTTATAAATAAAAGTGTATCAGAACTGCTTAATAAAGTATACTTAATAGAAGTCATCAGGAAGCAACAGAATTTCTTCCCATTTTAACATGTAGCCTACCATCTTCTATTTATTTGTATACTCAAATACATAGCACCATTAACAGCATACACACCGTTTTTTATTCCTACCTTTCTACTTCATACTATAAACCGTAACAGCAATTTCTAAACTTCCCTGACTCATGAAAGACCTTAGGTTTTGCTGCTATTGTTGATGGGGATCAGGACATGGTACTCCAAAGTATGCCACTTTGGCATAAGAATTATTTTGAGCTGAAGGCATCTGAGTTCCTCGAATCCCTCATATGTTAAAAGCAGAGCCTCCTAAAAGAACCCAAGTGTCATAAACTCCCTCCCAGAGAGGAACTCTAACTGACTTTGTCACAAGACTATCATACCTTCCATCTATTCTCCTAAGGGTCCATTTATTTTCCCAAAAAAGTTGTTTTCCTGTAAGTGCCCTTTCTCCCTCTCATCACCTACTAAGTTGGTATAGAGCTCCGAATTCTAGCCACCCTTGGAGTTACTCATCACTGAGTTTTCCCACAGGCAAATGCATTGCATACGTAAACTTATTTTTTTTCCCTCCTGTTAATCTGCCTGTTTTAAGTAATTTGCAGGCCCTAGCCATGAACCTAAGTAGTCAGAAGAAAGCTTTTCTTCCCTACATTGCTTTTTAATTATTATGCCATTTCTTCATGGTAAATAGAGTTGTTGAGTAAGTAAGCTTTTATTATTAGCTAGCATTACAAAGGTATTTATTATAATCACTAATAGTCAACGTGTAATGGCATGACAGATCAGTCATGAAACTGGCAAACTTCCACTATTTCAAAAATGACTCATTTGTACTGAACTAGGTAAGAAAAAGTATGATCTCTCGAGAAATAAATTTTTAATTATATAATAAACACTACTGAGTTTTGAAATGCTAAACAAAGATTAAGATTTAATCATGGATTACAGATTTTAATTATATAATAAACACTATTGTGTTTTGAAATGTTAAACAAAGATTAAGATTTAATCATGGATTACAGATCAATGATACCTAATTGTTCATTCTGAATTCCAAAAGGCTCTAACAAAAATTAAAGGTGATCATAAATCAGCCACCAAAACTCTTTGGGTAGGAAAACCCTGACTTGAATTTACAGGAAGTCTTTACTTACTTACCACTTAATATAACCAATCATACTATCACTGCAGAGATGTAAATATGTTGTTGCCACAGGGGATATTACGTAATGCAGTAAATGCACTATTATCTTTCTGAAATCCAAAAAAAAAACCACTCCACTCTACATAATTCTGGATGCAAGAATTTCAGATGAAGAACTGGTGCCCTATAGAATGGCGAATCACTTTATTTTTTAAGATCTAATCATAGAGGACAGCTTTGAAGAGATGCGGTTGGAAGAAAGAAGTGCAACTGAAACTCAGGACATAATTATCTCAGTCATATTTAAAAAAATCAATCATATACTTATATTCTTCAACTTACAATACACTGTGGGTATAAATCACACAAAATTAAACAAAACTATAAATATAAAAAGTTAAACCTAAAAATCACTGTCATGAATATGAATTCTGATCACCACCGGCCACTGGGTAAATACTCATTGGCTCACAAATAATACTGTTACATTGTTTACTGATGTTTAGAAAACAGAAATTAAAGTAGCATTGTCTGCAAGTGACAAAATCTGGTATACGTTCTTGAATCCTGAGAGAACCAAAAACATCTACCCCCACACTTAGGCTGGACCTGAGAACCTAAACCACACAGGAAATTCTATGTTAATATGACTTGGCTAGTCCTCTGTTTTCATTAGCATTACTTTACTTTTCCATGTCTCCTACCCAGGCACATAGTTTGTCCATTATTATAGTAACCATCAACTCTTCAATGCAAAGCATCGACAATAGTTTGAGGCCCATTCTTTAAATCCCTTAACTCGAATTCCTTACCTTGCTATAACCACCATTTCTGGACTGTTACATTTGTAGAGATTCTTACCCAATCAAGCTCCCAAATTGAAAGACCTGTCTTAAAGTTTCAATTCTCAATCAATTCTGACCTTACCTTTTTCCCTAGGATACCAACAAAGCTTTGTAGAGGTGGTGTTCTCCTTTAACACGGTAAGCAATAAACTCAGGTTTGTGTTCTTGGTATCTGGGAAGTCAGTCAGCTTTTGACACCTGGGAGGACCTCAAAATGCCTGTTAAGAACTCTGTACAATTAGAAACTACCAATGATCAATTATTCTGAGGGCTAACTAGTCTATTCCATGTATTGGGCATCCCATAATTATGTTCTCTTATTTTTTGAAATATCTACAGTACGTTTTTAAATAATAAATTTTACATTAAGTTTTCCTTATAGGTAAGATTAGAGGGGAGTTCCATGGCTGGCAATGGTAGACTAATGTGTTTTGGACTTAAATCCCAATTCCCTCTTCTACCCAAGTAATTATAGCTAGAAAAGCTGGACAAAATATTGTTTTAAATCTGTTTTCAGGCATCAGACAACTACCAGGGCATCAAAACCTTGCAAAGTTACAATCAGTAACAGCCAAAATTCATTAAAAACCAAATTCCTTCTACAATAAAATGAATAAATTGTGGCATATTCATATAACAAAGTACTACACAGCAATGAAAACAAACTACTGCACTATACAACTACAGGGATGAATTTAACATATACAGTACTGACTGAAAGAAGACAAGACTTAAAAATATGCTACACAATTACATCTTTATTAAAAGTTCAAAAGCAAGCAAAATGGTATCGATACATTATCACACTATTGCTTCCAATTAAGGCTAATTAGTAAGATGACACTGGTGAAGACCCTCCTAGAGACATAACTATAAAATAACTACAGCTTTATAATAACTATAACCTCTGGTTTATTTGTAATACATAAAATAAAGCAGCTAACTAAAGGCACTGAGAAGTAAACAGATACAGGCAGATTCCAGTGGAAAGAAGTGGCAGTCTGAATAGTGGCCCCTAAAATTCTATATCCTAAATCCCCAAACTGAGAATATTTAACTTACATGGCAAAACATACTCTGCAGTTGTGATTAAATGGATTGTTAGATGGGAAGGTTATCCTGAATTACCCAGGTTAAACCTGATGTAATCACAAGAGTCCTTAGTAAGAGGGAGGCAAGAAAGTTAAAGGCCAAAGGCAATGAGGGGACAAAATGCAGTAAGATACAGGGCCATGAGCCAAAAGAATGTGGATAAACTTCAGAAGCTGGAAAAGGCAAGAGATTCTCCAATAGAGCCTCCAAAAAGAACTAGCCCTACTGACAACTTGATTCCCCTAAGCCTCATTTGGGATTCTGACTTTCAAAACTGTAAGGTAATTAAATTTGTGGTCAGTTGCTAAAACAGCAATTGGAAACTAATATGAAAGGCCATTCTTAGAGGAGGAAAGTTGTATGGGCTGAGTTCCATTTTCCCAGCTATTAACTTGCTGCCAGGCATAGCACATGTGAGAGTGGGTCATTAGTAGAAAAAGCAGTCTTTCTAAAATAGAAAACCTTAAGACTGGAACCAGGAGAGATCACAACCCACTAAATAAAGGGAAATTCCAGAAAAAGAAGAGCCAGAGAATTCTAAATTCTATCCACATGTCTGACTAATTCCTGTATGCAAGTTACAGACTCAACTAAGTTAAAGACAAAAGATCTAAATTGATAGTTAAGTTGCCACCCAAGGAAGTTGAGTTTGCGGTTCAAGTCCAATAAAGATAAAAGAGATAAAGGTGGGGGGATAAAAGAGAAAGGTGGAGGGAACCTCCCTAGAAGAAAATAATAGAACCAAGACAGTATAATTTTCATTATGTCCAGTACCTAACACAAAATTACACAAATACAAAGATCCAGGAAAACAGAACACAATCTCAGGAAATTAGAAAATCAACTGAAACCAAACCCAAAATGATAAAGATGCTAGAAAATGGCAGACAAGGGGCATGTGGGTGGCTCAGTTGGTTAAGCATCTTCCTTTGGCTTGGGTCATGATCCCAGGGTCCTGGAATCAGGTCCCACATCTGGCTCCCTGCTCAGTGGAGAGCCTGCTTGTCCCTCTCCCTCTGCAGCTCCCTCTGCTGCTCCCATCACCCACCCACGCAGCCCCCCCCCCTTGCTTGTGCGCTCTTTTTCTGTCAAGTAAATAAATAAAATCTTTTAAAAAAATTTTTTTTTAATTTTAAAAAAGAAAATGGCAGACAAGATTTTATAGTTGCTATTCTAATTATCATCAACAAAACAAGCTCATAATTAAAAAGACAGGAAATCTCAACTAAGAAATAATTTTACAGGAAACCAATGGAAAATCTCTAACTGAAAAATGTAATATCTGAAATAAAATTCAATGGACTGGACTAATAATTAAGTGATGACAACAAAGAAAGAATAAACTTCAAAACAGAAAAACAAATTATCCAATGTGAAGACCACAGAAAAAAAAAAAGCCCCTTAGGGACATTTATATAAAAACAAATTATCTAACCTACATGAATTGGATCCCCAGAAGGAAAGAAAATGAACAAAAAATTATTTGAAGAAATAACGACAAAAATTTCCCCTATTTAATGCAAATTCAAAATGCTCCAGCAGGATAAATATGAAGATGCTCATGCAGTGATATTATCATGATCAAACTATAGGAAGCCAAAGATAACAAGCAAATCATGAAAGAAGCAAAAAAATTGTGTACAGGGACAGTGGTTCAATTAAGAGCTGATTTCTCATTAGAAAGAGGAAGGCAAGGGGCACCTGGGTGGCACAGCGGTTAAGCGTCTGCCTTCGGCTCAGGGCGTGATCCCGGCGTTCTGGGATCGAGCCCCACATCAGGCTCCAACGCTGGGAGCCTGCTTCTTCCTCTCCCACTCCCCCTGCTTGTGTTCCCTCTCTCGCTGGCTGTCTCTATCTCTGTCGAATAAATAAATAAAATCTTTAAAAAAAAAAAAAAAGAAAGAGGAAGGCAAGGAGGTAGAACTTCACTTTAAAAAGGCAAGCCAAGCCGTTAATTCCATAACCAGCAAAAATGCCCTTTAAAAATGAAGTCAAAAAATATTTTCAGATAAAAGAAATTCATTTCTGCCAGATCTTTACTATAAGAAATGCTAAACGAAGTTCTTCGGCCTAAAAGAAAATGATAGTACATGGAAATGAGTCACAGAAAGTAATGAAGAGTATCAGAAATGATAACCATATGGGTAAATACAAACCATTACTAATAACATTGTAATATATAGGCCTGTTCAAAGCAAAAGATCATCTCATGGAGTTAATAATGTAAATTTAATAGATATAACAACTATCACATAAAGGACATGGATGGGTAAGAAGTGGACTTACGTAATTGCAAACTTTCCACAGTTTATGTGAATTGATACAGTATTAACTGAGAAATTGAAGATATATATTAAATTGAAGACTGAAAAATTAAAGATATATACTATAATCCCAGTGAACGAATAATGGAAAGAAGAGCTGAAATGGACAACAGGATAAAGTAAAGTAATTGTAAAACACATTCAAATATCAAAAAAAGAGTAGGGAAAGTAGGTAAGGAAGAACATAAGACCAAGAAACTGAAAGGACAAACAGAAGAGGAAAAATCAAATTAAGACACAAACCCAATCATATAAATGAGTACATTACTGTGAATGGTTTAACAGTGCAAGTAAAAAATAGATTTTTCAAACTGCATAAAAAAGCAAGATCCACTTATAAGTTATCTACAAAAGAAGAATTGTAAATATAAAGATACCATCAGGTTGGAAAGAAGAGGAAAAGGATATATCATGTAAATAGCAAGCCTAAGGAGGACAGAATGTCTGTATTAAAATCAGATGAAACATATGTCAAGACAAAAAGGAATTACCAGAGGTAAAAATAATTATTTTATAACGACAAAAGGGTCAATTCATCAGGTAAAAATAACAATCACAAATGTATACGTCCTAGTAAGAAAACTTCAAAATGTATTGTTTTAAAAAGGGCAAAATTAAAAGGCAATTCCACACTCATAAGCAATAACTCCCAGCAAATGATAAACACAAAAATCATCAAAGACAGAAATTTGAAAAACACTATCAACTGCCTTTCCCTGTTGTTCATAGCATAGGACAACCAAAAATGCAAATCCTGCAGCTGTTTTCAAGTGTAGAACCAATAAAGTCTTAATATATTTCAAAAGAATGAAATCATACAAAGTATGTTGTATAAATAAAATAGAATGTCACTAACAATGAGATATCTAAAATAACCCAAATATTTTGAAATAACATAACATGTATCCGAATAACCCATGGGTCAGAAGAAAGAGGAAGTAGAAGACATTTTCAAATAAATGGTAACAAAAATACTATATATAAAAATTTGTGGGATACAATTAAAGCAATGCTAACAAAAACAGGTACCTTAAATACTTATATTAGGGGAAAAAATTAATCATCTAAGCTTCTACCTAAATAAGAGAAAATTAAACAAAAAGCCAGCAGAACAAATAAAGACAATCAGGAATCAATCACTACCATCAGGAAAATGTAGATAAAACCAAGATGAAAAACTACTATTTACCTACTAGAATGGCTAAAGTGAAAAGAGATTGACAATACCAGGTACTAACAAAGATGTAAAACTCCAGAAATCAAATGTTGCTAGTTGGAATGTAAAATGGTACAGCCTCTTTGGAAAACAATTTGGCAATTAAACCTACAACTGCAACGTGACCCAGCATTTCCAAACCCTAGGTACATATACCAAGAAAAATTAAAACCTCTGTCCACACAAAGACAAATAATGTTCACAGAATTTCATTTATATTTACGTCAAGCTGGACACAACACAAATGCCTAGCAACTGATAAATGGAATAACTGTGGCAGAATCATTCTATGAAATACTACTTAAAGATTAAAAAGAACACAATATTGATACACACAACATGGATGAGTCTCAAAAATAGCACTCTAAATGAAAGACATCAAAAACAAAAGAATACATGCTGCTTTGATCCAGTTGTGAGGCATTCTAGGAAAGGCAAAACTAGAGAGATAGAAAGCAAATAACTGCCTGCCTGGGACCAGGGGTCAAGCAAGAATGGGCATCAACTGTAAAGCGGGCACAAGGGAACACTGAATGATGGAAACATTCTGCATCTTAATTGTAGTAATGGTTACACAACCTCACATAAACTGCCGAACACAGCAAGCTTATATGCTTAAAATAATGTAAATTATACCTCAAAAAAGCTGGTGAAAAAAATCATCAGATATTTTTGTGGAGCTAAACAACTTAATTAGATAGTTTATTTGGAAAAACCACCAAGAAAGGACAGTCAAGGAAACCCTAAAAACAAGAACAATGGGAAAGGGTGCCAGAGTGCTACCAT
This sequence comes from Ursus arctos, assembly GCF_023065955.2. Classification (NCBI taxonomy): domain Eukaryota; kingdom Metazoa; phylum Chordata; class Mammalia; order Carnivora; family Ursidae; genus Ursus; species Ursus arctos. Next base: position 37,692,986 of record NC_079873.1, on the reverse strand, counting down.
ATATTTAAATATATTATAAAATCTCTAGAAGCAAAATAGTATGGTAATTAGTTCATAAACAGACTAACAAAATACACCAGAAAACCCATAAGCAGACAAAATTGCACATGAAAATTCAGCATACAATTAAGACAACATCTCAAATTACTAGAGGAAAAGATAGATTTTTTAACAATACATTGTGTTGGGATAATTAGCCATAAGGAAAAAGATAAACTTAGATGTTCCTCACAGTATACATCAAGGATAAATTAAATCTCAAACGGGACAGAGATTTAAATTAAAAAATAAAAACCATTCAAGTACTAATAAAGAGTATGTGGGTGAATTTTTCTAACACCTGAGAACAAGGAAAAAACCTGTCCTAGAACTCAAAATAGGAAAAGACTGATAAATTTGACTACAAAGAAATAAAAGACTTCTGCACGGGCAAAAACAAACACACAAAAGCAAAGCAAAACAACAATGGAAAACTGCAACTTGTACTGCAGATAAAGGATAAATACTTCCTACAAAATATAGCTGTAATAAAACAAAAATAAGTGACCCACACAAAAATAGAAAACTAGGCAAGAGATATGAATGAATATTTCAAAGAAAAAGAAATAGTCTTTAAACTTTAATTTCAAAAACCTCAACCTTGCTAACAATTAAGAAAATGCAAATTAAAACAACAATAAGCACCATTTCTCACCTATCAGATACAAAAACCCTGCTGACATAAACTTTCTTGGTTAAGATCAAGGGGAAATCAGCACTCCCAAAGCAGCTGTATTTAACACTTAACCTTATAAAGGATCCCACTTATACACCAAAGAATCACTAACAAAAATATGAAAAGACACTTTTACTACTTACTGCATTACTATCTGTAAAGGCAAAAATTGAAGCAACTGATTTGAATAAACTACAGAATAAATCTTCATAACCTTGAGTTAGGCAAAGATTTCTTATGTGCAACACTAAAAGCACAAGAAATAAAAGGTTGAGAAAAATGGACAGCATCAAAATTCAAATTTTTTGCACTTCAAAATATACTACACCAAGAATGTGAAAATACAAGCCACAGACTTTGAAAACATATTTACACATTAAGTATCTGATAAGAGATTGTATCCAGAATGTATAAAAAACTCTGACAACATACCTATTTTAATACACACACACACACACACACACACACACACACACGGTTTGCACAGGTATTTCACCGAAGAATATACACAAATAGCCAGTATGTTAAAAAGATGCTAAACATTATCAGTCATTTGAAAAATGGAAATAAAAACAATAAGATGCTACTTCATATCCACTAGGATGGCTACACTCAAACACTGAACAATTACAAGTCCTGACAAGAAAGGGAGAAACTGAAACCCTCATACATTGCTGGTGAGAATGTAAAACATTATAGCCACTCTGGGAAACAGTTTCTTAAAATGTTAATCATAAATTTACCCTACAAACTCAGCGATTCCACTCCTGGCCATCTACCCCAAAGAACTGAAAATCTATGTCCACATAAAACTTGAACACAAAATGTTCATGGCAGCATTATTATAATCTACGTCCACACAAGAACACAAATGTTCGTGGCAGCATTATTCGCAATGGCCAAAAAGTGACAACTAAAATGCCTATCAACTAATGAATAAAACACGGTATATCCATACAATGGAATATTAAATAATAAAAAGCAATTAAGTATTAATACATGCTACGAATGGATCAACCTTGAAAACGTATCTAAGTGAAAGAAGCCAGTCACAAAAAAACACATATGATATGATCCCATATGTATGAAATATCCAGAAAATACAAATACACAGAGACAGAGAGTAGAGTAGTACTTGCCAGAGGTTGGGCATGAGGTTTCATTATGGGGAGATGGACATGTCCTAGACTAAGACTGTGGTTATGGTTGTACAACTCGTGAAAATTTACTAAAAGTCATTGAACTGCATAATTAAAACAGCTGAATTTTATGCTATGTAAAAACTATACTTCAACAAGCTTTTAAAAGTAAACGTAAAGCCACAGACTGGAAAAGATATTTTCAATACATTTTTTTAAATGACCAAAATATATTGTTAAAACTTCTACAAATTGAAAAGAAAGATAAACTAGGTGATGGAAAAATAAAATATACCTTAAAAATCTAAAATGGCAATTTAGATAAAGAAACCCCACTCATCAATAAACTTATGCTTAAAAATAAACATGATGTGAAGATTAACCTGCCCAGGTAACTTTATGAACTGCTTAAACTAAGAAAATGGATGACTCACAGTTCTTCATTTAGGTAGATCTTTTAAAAAATGGTTAGGTTCAGCTGTCCTCAGAGCTCCAATTACAGACAGACTGTACTAAGAAAGATTTCTATTGTAATTTTCCCATCGTTCCTTGCCTTTTCAATCTTATATACCTATCTTATGCATCCAATAAAAGCCTTCATTTATTCCCAGGTACCAACTTAAGACAAAAAAAAAAAAGAATCATTTTGTTGCCCTTTGGTTTTACTTACTTTTAAATTCTTACACTTAGGATCATCTTAGACCAATAAACTGTGTCAGAGTAATCTCTCTCTTTTAATAAAATACAAGGTGGTTCATACAAGATAATACGAAGAACACTTTCCTTTCCAATCTCCTTTACTTACAACGTTTTTAAAGTAATTAACAAAACAAAGAAAAAAGTGCACAATTCATTTTGAGCATAACCAGCAGTAATCGGCCTAAAAAATAAGTAGGAAACAGACATGCAAATATTCACTAACCTTCCAGTAGTCAGATTGTAAACTGTAGTACCTCTGGTATGCAGATAATGCTGAAAGAGGGAAAATAAGTGTGAGTCCCAATTACGTCCCATATCAAATCAATAATACATTTTTAAGAAACATCACAACAAGCTTCCCATCATACCCACCACCACCTTCCAACAGATAGTGATATTTAAGACCAAACAATTTAGAAATCTGGGGCCTCCCCTCCTCATAGTCAGACATAATAACAAATATCAAATATATAGGAGTTCAAAGATGTAAAACTGTTCATATCTCAGACCTAATCTTGAACAGAATCTAGGCTACCTCTTAAATCAACATGGCCTTCCTCACAGACCAAATCTGATAAAAGGATTAAGATTTTCCAAGTCTACTTCAGAATGTGATGAATTATTTGTTCCCACAAGAGATCTCACTTCTTTTTTTTTTTTTTTTTTTTTAAGATTTTATTTATTTACTTGACAGAGAGACAGCCAGCTAGAGAGGCAACACAAGCAGGGGGAGTGGCAGAGGAAGAAGCAGGCTTCCCAGCAGATGAGCCTGATGTGGGGCTCGATCCCAGAACGCCAGGATCACGCCCTGAGCCAAAGGCAGACGCTGAACGACTGCGCTACCCAGGCGCCCCGGGATCTGACTTCTAAGAAAGACTAAGAGCTCAACCATCTCAAAGAGGAAAAGGAGTATTTCTTTTGTGATGTTTCCTTTCATATAATCAACAACAACAACAAATATCCAGCCCACAATTAACTTACTCCAACTCAATTCCAAAATAGGGCATCCCATACCCCTAAATCCACCACGAGGCATAAAAGGCTATGGAAAAAATTACGGTTCCTGTCAATCCAAAAACCCAGGTTAAAAAAACAAAGTAAACTAGGGGCGCCTGGGTGGCACAGCGGTTAAGCGTCTGCCTTCGGCTCAGGGCGTGATCCCGGCATTCTGGGATCGAGCCCCACATCGGGCTCCTCCGCTGTGAACCTGCTTCTTCCTCTCCCACTCCCCCTGCTTGTGTTCCCTCCATCACTGGCTGTCTCTATCTCTGTCGAATAAATAAAATCTTTAAAAAAAAAAAAAGTAAACTAAAAATTATACATATACTTTAGAATTGGTAGAGAGTCCTTTTTAAAAAACTGTTGAGCAATAAATAAGTCATGGGGATATAATTTACAACATGGTGACCGCAGTTAATAATACTGTATTGTGTATTTGAAAGTTGCTGAGGGTGTAAATCTTAAAAGTTCTCATCACAAGAAAAAAAAAATTTTAACGATGTATGGTGATGGATGTTAACTAGACTTACTGTGCTCATTTTGCAATATATACACTGAATCATTATATTATACAACACCTAGAACTAATGTTATAGATCAAGTATACCTCAATTTAAAAAAGACTTAGATTTTTCATGGGGCGCCTGGGTGGCTCGGTCATTAACCTTCTGCCTTCGGCTCAGGTCACGATCCCAGGGTGCTGGGACTGAGCCCTGTATCGGGCTCCCTGCTCGGAGGGAAGCCTGCTTCTCCCTCTCCTACTCCCCCTGCTTGTGTTCCCTCTCTCGCCGTCTCTCTCTCTGTCAAATATATAAATAAAATCTTTAAAAAAAAAAAAAAAAAGACTTAGATTTTTCACATAAAGATTAAGCAAGTATAAAATTTTTATGGGGGGAAATTAATATTTTCTAGAACTGCATGTGTAATGCTTTCATATTGTTTATCAGTAAACAGCTAAAATATATGTGAATATAATGCAGAGAACTTTCTAAACATGTTCAAATTAGAGAAGTATTACCCAAAAATATCATCAAGTTAACTTTTTTAAGTAGTGTTCATCTTTTTTGGCATAAAGATGATGCCAACCAACCTATCCTTGGAAGGGCATTCAGAAATACGTCGTTTTAGAGAAAAGTTGATTGCAAACCATCCCACATTTTCTAGTTCTTCACACATGATTGTTGCTGGCTCATAAAGGTCACTGATTAACAGTCTTCTAAAAAGAAAAGCAATCCAACTTACCATTCTAACTGGAAGAGAACAAACAATCATCACTGATTTATAAATGGCAGTCGTGGGAAAGGTACTTTCCCTCTACTGCTGGATGCGAACAAGGAAACCTATATATCACTAAATGCCACCACAAAGGGAACTATTCTTAGTATGAAGCCCATAGAAGATAGCAGAGGAAACAAATGGAACATAGCTGGATACTTGTAGATCTAAACTAGGCCCCGTACACAACTCACCCGTGAAGTTCCAGTTGTGGGAGGCAATCAATTTGCTTATTATTTAAGCTAGAATCAGTTCTTTGCTTTTGTACCAAAATCATCCTAACCAATAAAAGTCAGGGTCCCTAACAATTTTGTGCACTCACCATATTAAATCTGGACTGCCCTTTCAATGGTGTTCTAGGATTCCAACAACTCTGGAAGGCATGTTTCCAATAACCTGACTAATAACTTCATAAAATTCCCATTTTAAAATTGGGAGGAGCCCTTAAAAAGATAGTATGGTGTCTTCCAAAGTAAATGAAACATGAGGTACAAGAAGCCTATGTGACTATCAGCTGGGAGAAACTGGCATCCGTACTACTATACGGTGAACCAAGAAATAAATATGAACCCTCAAATTCAAAGTCAAGAAAGTAAATGCTCCAAAGTGCAAGCACAGATTTCCAAATGAGACACTCCTTCCATGAGCATGTGTTACTTTTCCAATTATACTCTGCCCCATTAGGCCTAGCATCCTATTTTAAGAAAAGAACTTAACATATTTTCTGATTCCTAATCCCAATATATCATTCAAACTCTAAAGACGATACAAGTACCCATCACCAGTCTCTAGTGAAATCCTTCTAATCAAAGCAAAGTCATCATTTCAAATCTCTAAGTAAGTTACTTATCCATGAAAAAGAATTCCTAGTCCACTGTAACTAGACTTTTCTAAAGTCCTTAACAGAGAATAAGGGAAATCATTTGTTCGGACATCCATATAATGCTTAAAACCTTTTTCACAATGACTGTAGCATATTATCTTACTAGGCTCTTCCTTCCCTAAATCATCTAATCTTCACTTTGTGATCCTTGAGCTCTCTATTGGTTCAAGAAGTCCTTCTTCATCTCACTAGGAAATCTTTTTAACATTACTTCAGGCAAGATTGTCATTTTCTCTTGCCACTTAACAAAAAATGGTGTGCCCAAACATATGACTATCCACTCTGTATCAATCAATTTCCAAAGCTCAGATCTTTTTAAACCTGGGAACCAGCTTTATTTATGAACAGACTTCGAATTATTTTTTCATAATTTTGAGTTTTATTTTGTTTTTAAATAAGCCCATTTAGGCTTTTAGATTAAAAAAAGAAAAATATAATTTAAAAGATTATTTAAAAACTGGCAAAGTACTAACAAAGAAGCTGGGTCTAAAAAAAATAAATGCAAAAGATAACAATGAGAAGCAAGTTAAATTTAACTTTATAACAACTCAAGCATTCTGTATTCTTTCTCACACAATCTCCTTTATTTTGCCCTTTACCTCATGAAGACAGGAGAGAAGAGGAGGAAACAACAAGGAAATTATCAAGGATAAAAGAATCACCTATACAGATGGGGGAGGGTACTATACATAGTCATCTGTCCTTTAACTTCAAAATCGTGCTATACACCTTTTCATATATGAAAATGATAAAATTAAAAAATAATGGTAATACTCAGTTATGATAAGGAAAATAGCCAGAAGTGGCAGAATTGTAAGGAAATAAGCAGTTTTATCATTCTACTAGTCCTATAAGTATAAATTAGTAAAACTTTTTTTAGCACTGTCAGAAGGTTTTAATACAGTTAACCCTTGCACAACACAGTGGGAAAATTCACACATAACTTTCAACCACCCAAAAACTTACCTAATAGTCTACTGCTGACCTAAAGCCGTACCCACAACAAAAAAAGTCGATTAACATATATTTTGTATGTTACATGTATTATATACTGTATTCTTATAATACAGTAAGCCACAGAAAATAAAATGTTAAGAAAATTCTAAGAGAAAATACATTTACAGTACTGTAGTACATTTACTGAAAAAATTCCACATGTTAAGTGGACCCTTGCAGTTCAAACCCATGTTGTTCAAGGATTAACTACACACACACACACACACACACACACACACACACACACACACACACTTTTGCTCAGTAAGCCTACCACATCAAGGTATTCCTTCTAAAAACATAAACATGGATGTGTGCAAAGATTTAGCTACAAGGATGGACAATATAGTCATTATATTAGTACCAAAAAAGGAAAGAAACAGTCTACACATCCAATAGAGAATTCATCTACCTATAAAATAGATACTATATAGGAAATTGAAATGTTACAAGTGTGCTTCTCAGAGAAATTAACACGATATACCAGGATAAAGAAAGATGCAGAGTTTAATTCAATTTTCAAATGTCAAAAAATTTATTGTAATAGAAAAGTCTCTAAAGATTTGCATCAGAAATGTTTAAAAACAAGTGCCTCTCGATGATAAAATACCAATGGTTCATTAATGAATTCACATAATATTTCTTAAGTATTAAGTGGCTAGCACCAAGCTAGATAAAGTGAAATAGAGATGTGAACAAACACATGGCTCCTGCTCTCAGGCTGTTGACCTTTTATGGTTATTTATCTTCTAATATTTTTCTTTAAACAGTGAACATAGTATTTGTATAAATGTTAAAATAAGTGTATTTATGTTAAAATTAGGAAATGGTCAACATTACCAATGAGAGCCCCCAGGAAGGCAACAAGATCTAGGAAAAGTAGCAGTTTTAGGTAAACCTATATTCTCACCACTTCCTAAAAGACTGTGACATTAAGCCTTTTTTTTTTTTCATTTTTTTTTTTTCATCATAATAAGTGTACTCTTTAATTCCTATCACCTATTTCACCTATCCCCCAGCCACCTGCCCTCTGGTACCCATCAGTTTGTTCTCTATAATTAAGAGTCTGTTTCTTGGTTAGCCTCTCTCTTTTTTGTTCCCTTTACTCGTCCATTTTGTTTCTTAAATTCCACATATGAGTGGAATCATATGGTATTTGTCTTTCACTTATTTTGCTCAGCAATATACTTAGTTCCACCCATGTTGTTGCAAATGGCAGGATTTTGTTCTTTTTTATGGCTGAATAATATTCCACTGTCTCTCTCTCTCTCTCTCTCTCTCTCTATATATATATATCTTCTTTATCCATTCATCTGATGGACACTTGGGCTGCTTCCATAGTGTGGCTATTATAAATACAGCTGGCTACTGTACATAAGGCTGCAATAAACATGGGGATGCACGTATCCCTCTGAACTAATGTTTTTGTATTTTGGGAGTAAATGCCCAGTAGTGCAATTCCTGGATCATAGGACAGTTCTATTTTTAAATTTTTAAGGAACCTCCATACTGTTTTCTAGATTTGCTGCACCAGTTCACATTCCCACCAACAATGCACAAGGGTTCCTTTTTCTCCACCATCCTTGCCAACACATTATTTCTTTGTTGTTGATTTTGGCCATTCTGACAGGTGTGAGGTGATTATCTCACTGTAGTTCTGATTTGCATTTCTCTGATGATTGAGTGGACATCAAGCCATTTAATTCACGTTAATTCCTTATAGGTCACAAGCAGCCTAAAGAGTTTTTCAGTAAAAGAGTAAGGTGTAACTGAAGAATGAGGAGAGAAGTTCAAAGCCTTATTATAATTTGTCTGGAATTAAATAAGGAGAGATTTATTTCCCAAGAAATACAGTAAGGGAGTAAAGAGAGTTAAAACAGATTTAGTAGGTAACAGAAACTTCAGCATGCTTAGAAGTATTATGTCTTTGAGTTAAGATTGTCAAAACAAGAGAAAGAGGGTGTGCCTGATGACAAGTCCATATGCAACACAGGCTGAAAAGAAACGACAACGTAGTTTAAAGGTGATAGCCTTGCCAGAAAAAAGGGAGCTTTCTGCAGAGTTAGATGCAATGGAAATGCAAGGAAGGAAAAGATTTAAAATTCAGTCTACATTCCTAATATTAGACTATGTACTGACTGCAGGCAAAACTCAGCATTTCTGTTTTCACCCTTAGCCCAATGTGTAACTCTACAGTGGGTAAGTCTAAGGAAAGAAGGAAAAGTATGCCCTTCTTTGACATTCTTCAAATTTGTCAGTTGCACTGACTGCCATCTTTAGGTCAGAACAAGCTGTGGTTGCCTAAAGTTATTAGGTCAATAGATTTCTTTGATTTGTTTTGTTTTGTTATCTGAGGTTGGACTGAACGGTTATATTTATACCCTGGGATAAATGATATCTCAGAGAGCTTATATTAACTTTCATTTTATATAAATGACTGATGTACTCAGCTCACTAGCACCTTTCTGCCTTCTTAAATCGTGACTGCCTGAAACACATCTTTTCCCTTTTATGTAGCATTAATACATATTAAATACATGCTACCATTTGAGAACCCCTGTGAACAGCATCCACAACAGACCTTTGTTCCCATCTCCCCTTCTCTCCACATGATTGCAAAGATTTAATATTACAGATTCAAGCAGACAGAAAGTTGGAAAAGCAAAGAAACAAATAATCCTTTTACTGCTGCATCAGCACCTTCACTGAGGCCTTGAAGTCAAATTAATGCACATACTGAATCTCAACTTTACTACTTGTCGTTATTAAATTAATAATGGGTTATCTGGGTGGCTCAGTCGGTTACACATCCGACTCTTGATTTCGGCTCAGGTCATGATCTCAGGGTGGTGGGATCGAGCTCCATGTCAGGCTCTGTACTCGGGTGCAGAGTGGAAAGTCTGCTGGAGATTATCTCCCTTTCCCTGTGCTCCTCCCCCCTGCTCACACTCATGAGCACACGCACTCTCTTTCTCTCTCTAAAATAAATAAATAAAATCTTTAAAAAAATTAATACACTCCTCAAGGTCTTTAGTATCTCACATTTGGCTTACTGTAAGAGACCCAAAGTATATGTCTTGTGTTCTTTCAATGTGTTCTGCTACAGCTCTCTGGTTCCTGAAGCTACTGTAACCTGTGCTTATTGCCTAGACACAGGCTTTTGACAACCTGGGTTATGGTCACTATTTTGCTTTCTTGGATACTTCTCAAGTGCATTTTTTAATTCTAGACCATGAGTGAACTGAACAAAACTAGTGACTCCCAAACTGCAATGGAAGGAGTGGAGGCACTGGTACTTTTTTTAAACATATGTATCACAGTTTGAAAAACGTGGAATACATTTAAATGAAGTTATATGAAGAAATAGAGTGCAATGACTGAATGCAATGACAACGTATGAACAATCACCTGGACTGTAACAGGTTTTCAGACAGATATGTACTATTCATTCTATGGCTATTATATGCCTGTATAGGTCAGTATTTTGGATTTTTATTTCATATTACTTTACTATCTGAACACAAATTTGTATTGTATAGCAAAAATATATACAATGCAAACTAATTCCAATGACTCTATCTGAAAGGAGTTTTGAACAAAGAGTACACTCTTAAAAGAATCACAACCTTCAGGGGCGTTGGGGTGACTCAGTCGGTTAAGCACCTGACTTGTGATTTCGGCTCAGGTCATGATCTCATGGACTGTGGGATGGAGCGCAGGGTCACATAGGGCTCCACACTCAGCAGGAAGTCTGCTTGGGATTCCTTCTGTCCCTCTCCCTTTGCCCCTCCCCCAACTTGTGCACACACGCACATGCTCTCTAATAAATAAATAAATCGTTAAAATAAAAAAAAAGAATCACAACCTTCAGTTCTAACAGCTACAACAATAAAAAGAAGAACCACGCAAGCATCAAAAAAATGGTAATTTTTGAAGAAGCCAAATTCAAGATCTATTATTGGGAAATATGCACTCTATGTTCTTATACTTCATATATCCTCGGATGGACTATTGTCATTCTACCCAAGAATGACGAAGAGAAGACAGAGAGCTCACTAACTCTGACTTAAAACTTCTTCACATTAGCAACTCTTGGCATGAAACCTGCCCCTAGCCATCTGTAACTGCTGAGTGACTAAAACAACCAAAATTTATCTTGTCCAAAAGTGACAGACAAAGCAAAAAAATGACAAATTACTTGAAGGAAGGAGGAAAGGGAGGAAAAAAAATCGATCACTGGCAGGAATTTCAGAGAAAACTTCTAGCTCACCACGAACCATAAAGAAACTATTTTTTTAATTTTCGAGGTTTTCACACTAACATCAGGAATGAGTAATTACTATATTTCCTTCAACTAACTGTTTTACTTTAGGAATTCTTACTATTTCCCAAGTCTCTTACCTCATAATTTCTTTTTATAATTTTGATGTATACTCTGAGGTAATTTGCTACTTAATTTTCTAAGTAATTAACTTAGTGATTATCCTTACCTATAATTTGCCACACATATTTACAGATACTTACATGTGATTTCTATTACACTGCTCCTAAGGTCCATCACATATATTTGCAAGAATATATATGCTTGTCCTTCAGTCCAGGGTTCTCTGTCTCCCCGGTTGTTTTCCAACTCAAAGAAGAGAAATCACTGCCCCACCTCATGGCTTAAGGCAGTCTAACAGCTCCATCAGCTGTTTGGTTCGGCTAATGAGTTAGCTTTGGGGTTAAGAGTGGCAAGGAGGTATGGCAGACACTGTGAAAAACCATTCAAATCTAGCTTCTAGGAAGGACTATTGGGAGTCCTGCCTGCAGACAGCCTCTAATGGTGAGCTGCCTTAGATGCAGAGCCACCTTGCCCAGGTCGCATTCCCTCCCAGGCTGGCCAATATCTAGTATTAAAAAGGATGGAGGATAAAGACCTGGTCGTCTTGGCCCAACTTGGGATAGCTCTGAAGGGCCGTTCTAGCTCCAAGGTTCCCCATGGAGTTGGCCAAGGCTGTCACAGCTTAACTTCTCACCTCTGTCCCATCCTCCCTCTTTTTTTTTTTTTTTTTTTTAAAGATTTTATTTATTTATTTGACAGAGAGAGACAGCCAGCAAGAGAGGGAACACAGGCAGGGGGAGTGGGAGAGGAAGAAGCAGGCTCCTAGCAGAGGAGCCTGATGTGCGGCTCGATCCCAGAACGCCAGGATCACGCCCTGAGCCGAAGGCAGATGCTTAACAACTGCGCCACCCAGGCGCCCCCATCCTCCCTCTTTTCCATCCAATCATTTGTCCCGTACCTTCCACAGGTGCTGATCCTAAAGGCACTCCTTACTAAATATCCTGTATGCTGAACTCCCTCCAGAGGAATCCAATCTCCAATAGGCCAGGCACACTGAGGCTTCATTTTCCTACAATTCTCTAACCAATTACTTTTCTTTAATTTAAGATGTTATTTATTTAACAGAGAGAGAGAGCACAAGCAGAGGGAGAGGGAGAAGCATACTCCCCACCAAGCAGGATGCCCGACACGGGGCTCGATCCCAGGACCTTGGGATTATGACCTGAGCTGAAGACAGATGCTTAACCAACTGAGCCATCCAGGTGCCCCTAACCAATTACTTTTTAACGATAAATTCCTAGAAGCCAAATGACCAAATCAAGTGACAGAAATTGATTTTGTACTGCAAAAGTAGAAGCAGTTTTTCACAAGGAACCCCAAGCTCGGAAAATTTCACACAAAGAAGAGTACTCAGTACTATAATTAAAGAACTGTCTTCAGGATAACAGGGCCAGTAAGTCCCCTACCTACATATATCTGACCAATTTACTCAAATGTTCATTGTCTGGCTTATGTTTACTTCCTAAAAAATTATGGTTTATAACCTGTTCTCCAAAATTAAATGTCTATTTGGCTGTAGCTAGAGGTTCTCACTTTGCACTGGGTTCCAAAGAGAGAAGGGAGAAGCAGCCTGAGGTAACAAATGTCTCCATAAACTGGTGGTAGTGGTGATGGAGTGTGGAAGGGCCTACTAGAGATGGGCTCTAGTTCTGGACTTACAGGAAGATAGTGAAGAGTGGACAGAAGGAATTCAATAATTAGTATGTACAAAGGAATTTTTTTTGTAACTTGGAAATGTGGTCGATAAAGACTCAAGGAGGATTAAAGGAAAAAAATCAAGGAAACAGAAGCCGTCAGCTTGAAATACTAAAATACATATACATACCTCTGTATCCGTTCTCACCTTCCTTTTCTTCCTATCACAAATAATTGACCTACTGCCTAGCTATCAAGAGCCAGTTCGTCTAACATGACAGTAAATGGGTCTCAGAGCACCTCTTTTCAAGGACTTAAATCCTTAAAAAGTTTCGGTCTCTGCTCCCATCTTACTAAATCACTCCTGCCAGGTAGTTTGCCACATGCCCTACCTTACCCACCCACCCCCCCCAAAAAAAACCCTAATAAAACAAATATCCCTAGACTCATAGCCTCACAGCCAAACATTTTATAAATGGAAAATATAGTTAAGTTCATAGGTTAATAAAGTTTTAAAGGCTACTATGTATATACAGTAGCTACTATATACACATATATATGTATATATAATGTATACACACACATACACACACTATAGCATGCTCTCCAGATGCAGCATTAAAAAATTATACTGTAGAGAATTTCTGTGTATTTTTTTGTAAAATAGTTTCCTTTAAATGAGTTAGTCTTAATTAAATTATTGAATAGAGTGTTAAATAATTATTAATACCTATTATCCTGAAGGCATTTTGCTAAGTACTAAGCAGTTTCACATAACAATCCCCAAACCCCTTTATCTCTTGCTTTTCAGATTAGAAAACCGTAACTCAGGGGCATATACGCTATATGTTAACAATACAGCTGTAAACAACAGAGATGAGCTGAGAAATAAGCCTAACTTCAAACCCCATATATTATACCTGTCTCAAGCAAAAACTGAATTTTCACTAGGAAAGTGCTCACTTGACCTAATATAAAAGTGTCATTGTAAAACATCAACATTAAACAGCAACAACCCTTCACTCCAGCCCTGAAACCTGCCAGTTGTTCTGCCCACTAAACACAGTTATGGAAAACAAGCATACTATGTTTATCTGTTCCACATTCAGATGTTTACTATCGTCAGAAGGTTAAAACATTCTTGTTTATAAGGATACAATTTTTCTTTGCTACGAGTTTTGCCTTTGGTATTGGGAGAGTGGGTGGTATTTGGGGTGCTTTATCTTCCTAAGTGAACAGTGGCCCGCATCAGCAGCTTAGTACTATAAAAGGGACACATCTTGAGCAACTGCCTTGAGTTATTTAACTCATTTCTTACAGGAAAAAAATTTCAAATGAATAAAAAATTTATTTTCTCCAATGCTCAAGCTCATTATATGATCATCTCTCTGTACTGCTTACCTTTACAATAACATGACTACAGATAAAATTTTCATTCCAATAATTTCTAGCTAAAACGGAAGTTTTATAGCCAGGATAAAGAAAAGAAATACTAAGTCTCTGTTACTTCTTCAAAGTGTCAATCCATGGCTCACTTTTTTTGTTCTTTTAAGACCTTATTTATTAGAGAGGGAGAGGAAGCAAGCATGACCAAAGGGATGAGACAGAGGGAGAAGCAGACTCCCCGCTGAGCAGGGAGCCCAATGCGGGGCTCAATCCCAGGACCCTGGGATCATGACCTGAACCAAAGGCAGATGCTTAACCACCTGAGCCACCCAGGTGCCCCAGTGGCTCACTTACTACTATGGTAGAGCCTTTAAAGGGCAGGGATTTTTCACAAGGTAGAACAAAACAGTGCACAAGTAGGTGGTGATACAATTAAACTGGTCAACTTACTGATGATTTACATAGAGTTACATGAATTTTGCACATTTCTATATACCCCATTTTTCTTCCTCATTGTTTAGGATGTTCACAAGCTTACAATTTCTTAGAAATAAAAATGGTAGTATCCTCAGTAGAGTACGAACAATTACAATTATTTTAAAGAAACATAAATCAAATAGTAATTAATAAGGGAAAAAATTACCTTTTGGATAATCTTCCAATAAGAGGTTGAAGTGACCTAATTGACAAAAGAAATCAGACTCCACTTTTCCTTCAGCTTTTAAGATTAGAGATTCGTAGCAGCGAACAGCCTAGAAATAAAAAATACAAACATTTAAGAGAAAGGTAAAACCCTAAAATGTATTTCCTTCCTGAAGTAATACATATATCCTCTATTCAATCACCCAAGAAATCAATATATTTCACTTCTACCTCACAGACATAGTCAATGCAGTATTCTTTAGATACCTAAGTATTTATTAGAAGAGACACTAGTTATGGTGTAAGTGCTTTTCCTATCTATAAAATAGAAATACTTGCCAAATAAGAAGCACTTTGATAACTTTATTCATAAGCTGCACATCTGAATTATTACAGTGGTCCTTGTTGATATAAACAGATAATACCCATCTTTCCCACAGACTGAAAGAACTTTATTCAATTATGTGAGAATTCAGAGAGTCTCAAGTAATAATAATAGCTACCATTTATATTGAACAACTTTTTGTCATAACCTCTATCAGTTTAAACTACCATACACTCTGCCTTTCAAATGTCTTCTCATGATATGCTTTAAACCCACTCTAACTCTAGTCTTCATCTTACCCTCACTCAAATACATGTGTATGTACTCACTCTATTTCTTCCCTGAATAAAAAAATAACATACTATTTTAAGGACATCACTCTTTTTTTGTAATCCTGGAGACTGCAAGAGAAAATGAACAATGGAAAGAACAGACTTCTGGAGTCTTGACAAATTCCAATTCTCATTAGCTACAGGAGATCCTGGGGAACTTACCATCTCTGCCTCTCAGTTTTAATAACATTCAGAGGGCTGACAAAAGGATTCAACTCAGAAAACTTCTATAAGGGTTTATCACAGTGCTTAGCATTCCACAGGTACTTAATAATTGCTTTTTCACTTTCTCCTTAGATAAGTAAAAAGCGCTCTTTCAAGATTATTTCAAACTTCCCATTAGTTTTGTCAAAATTTCCCTGCTAACAATTTACAATATTCTTATGTGTTATAATGTGTCCTGGAGTCACTGAAGAAAGAAATGTGTATGATTTCTCAAATCTGTGGGTACACTCCCAGATTTGGTATCCACAAAGAAAGGAAGTAGAATAGCTTCTGTTACCAAATAATTCTTTTCACCACCAACTTCAAGAGCATTTGATGGGATAAGAAAACGTGATGCAAAGTACCCACTTAAAATGATTGGTTTTTACCCTCCTGTAAAATAAAGGGCCTTTGGTGGACAGTTTCAAAATGTATATCCTAAAATTTACCTATGCAAAGCACATACATAAATACTCATCAAGTCTGGAGAAGCCATTCTGAACAAGGCCAATTCTGGGATGATTCTACTATTCTTAAAGCCTAACATTTTACAAAACGGCTGTCTTCATTTCTTACTCCACTCTTAGCGATCTACATGTGCATATGTCCCAAATCACAATCATGAAAAACTAATCATTCTCCTTCCCTATAATTAAAAGAGTCTGAATACTACACTGAAGTGTCAGAAATTACTGTAATTTGAAGGCATGAAATTTCCAGATCCTCTTTAATTACGTCATATATAATCCTATCTGGCAGATGGTTAAGAGCACAAAAATACAATTTATTTCAGTACCTTTTAATATCACAGAAATTCACAATATTATTGGGCTACAGCTTGACAATTCTTAATTTTACATTAAATGAGTGACTTTAAAGCTAATAATGGCACTGTAAATAAAACACTCATTAAAATAGTTATTATCTTTTCTTAAACTCCTGGTTATTTAGAAACTTTTCCTACTCCTCCCTGATAATTTCTTACTGCTGATCAGCATTAAATTTATAAGCAAATATGGTTTCACAGTGAAAAAGATTCAAGATATAAACATGAAGAAATTTAATGATTTAAGCAAAAAGATGGCAACACCCTATACTTCGTCTTACCAGCATACCTTGATTCCACTACCATGATCGTCTACTGCCTTATCTTCCACTTCCCATAAAACAAAGGAACACACCTAAAATGAATACTATACATAACTCTGATCATCATGAAGCATTAACACCAAGTAAAAACCAGAATGTGCAGATTTTAAATTCGCCTACCCATACAGCCAAGCTTCATTAACAAATTCATAATAATTTCCAACAAAGCCAGCATGCACCTACCAACTAATGTTGGTGGTCAAAGATGATGCTGACAGAGCCGAACATCAAATGGGATGAAGATGAGCAAGAAGTGAGAATAAAGTTTCCAAGTGCCTTGTGTCACCATTTCATAGTGAAACTTCATGAATTTATTTGAAGTGTTTGAGGTAAATGCTGATATTTAGATATAGGCAAATACAATTTTTAAAGAGCATTTAAAAGAAAATAAATAACTGGAGATAATTTCCAATACTCCTAACTCGTACAATAATCTAGAATGAAACAGTTATTTTTGTAACATTTTTAGTCAAAAGGCTAACTATAAACATAGAAAAGAGATTAGATTTAGAACAAAGTTTAGGTAAACTTCTATAAAGCAAAAATATTTCTCATTAAAATGGTTACTTTTATATTCTTGCTCTTTTTACTTGAAATATGCACAAGTAAAATCATCCCCACACGTGTACACACGTGTAGAGAAAAAAGGACTAGAATATAAAACAAATGTTAAAAACAGAAAGTCATATAGAAACTTTATTTTCTTTTTACTTCTATTTTCTAGATTTTTCATAATTAACCTGTAACATTTCTATTCTTATAAAAATCATTAAAGAATTATGCTTTCCTCTAGGATTCACCCTACCTTTAATGTGAGGATATTCAAAATTTGCATGAAAATCATTTGTGTCTATATCAGCATCATTCAATAGAGCACTTTCTACAATGATAAAAACATTCTAT
Source organism: Ursus arctos (assembly GCF_023065955.2). Taxonomy (NCBI): domain Eukaryota; kingdom Metazoa; phylum Chordata; class Mammalia; order Carnivora; family Ursidae; genus Ursus; species Ursus arctos. The sequence continues at coordinate 37,675,320 of NC_079873.1, read as the reverse complement.
AATCTGCGTTGCCCAATAAACCACCCACTAGACACACGTGGCTATTGAGCACTTGAAACACGGCTAGTAGAAGCCAACAACTGAATTTTTTTTTTTTTAAAGAATTTATTTTTTTATTTGACAGAGAGAGAGCCAGCAAGAGAGGGAACACAAGCAGGGGGAGTGGGAGAGGAAGAAGCAGGCTCCCAGAGGATGAGCCTGATGTGGGGCTCGATCCCAGGACCCCGGGATCATGCCCTGAGCCGAAGGCAGATGCTTAACAACTCAGCCACCCAGGCGCCCCACCAACAACTGAATTTTTAAATTATTTCATTTTAATTGTTATTTCTATTTAAATAGACACGTGTTAATGGACAGTGTAGAGCTAGATATTTTTTAAAGTTTAAAAATAACTGATCCCTACGCTAAATATCAGGAAAGCAAAATTTCTCATGTTTATAAATGAAAAGACTATAAAGATAATGAAGTATCTTGCACTGGGCATGAACAATGCCCTTCACAAAAATCAGTTACGTCCTACGGTTGTTTATAGTGACTTACAAATCCATAATCCTTACCGCCTACTGGAAAAAACAATGAGAATGAAAATAAAGTTAATCGTTAAATACTAGAATCAAAGAAGGGTAAACTAAGATCCCCCCAGCTAGGTAGAGAACTTCCATGTCTTCCTCCCATTACAGTACCATTTTCACAATGTTCAGTATAATTTATGCTCGGTATCTGCTTTATTTTTATTATTTGAAAAATCAGTTATCTCAGAACCGTGATAGTATCATTACCCTCTATTTCTAAACCTTGACAGATGAAGCTTAGAGCTTATGAACACAGACATGTAACATTTACTTTTTTAATGTTAACATTAAAAATGCTTAAAGCATTGTAGTCTTGTATGATGAACTTGGTCAGGGCCTAGCCAAAATAGGACACTTGTTAATATTTTAGAATTGTTAAATATAGGCAACTTTTAAACAAATGATTTTTCTTCCAATTGAAAAGATTGGCTAAAGTAGTTGGGACATACAAATGGTAGAGAAAATTAATGTAGATTTAAATACCCCAATGATTTTAAATGAAAAACTTTTAGGTTGAATATAAAAAAGACAAGCATGCAGTCCTGCCCTTAATTCCTAAAAGCCAGCTACAGATATACAAGATGGTTCAGCAGCTAGCTGACTACTTACAAAAGAGGATTGTAAGGGATTTAAGCAGACTACACAGGTCAGAAGGTCATCCATGAAATACGGCTACTAAAAAAGTATTCACGACCCAAATTAATAAAGCATATTATACAAATTAACACCAATATAAGCTCGCCAAGGTCTACTCTGACCAGATCTCTAACATTATCACCAGTTCTGAGTGCCACATTTTAACAGCTGGTAACTTACAGAGGGTTACAATTCTGATGAAGAATGGAGAAACTATTAAAATTAGTCTAACTAAGTTTACCTGGGGAGAATCATCAGGGATGCTAAAGCTTTACTCAAAAATTTAAAAAGCTGTCTCTTCAGAAATAAGATTAATTGCACTTTGGGTACCTCCAGACATCAGACCAATGAATGGGTGTAACTTATAAGCAAGTTTAATTCAGTTCGATCAGAAAAGAGGAAAATTTAAATATACCGAAAATTAAATGGGGCATCTTTGGCTCCTATCAGTGCAAAGAATTAAAGCATAAATTACTAAGCTATCTTAGTGGGAGTTAGAAAAGAGACTTTTTACTTTGGATATAATTCTGAGCTGCATTTTTTTTTTTAAAGATTCCTTGGGCTTCTACAATATAAACATACAATATATAATATATATAATACATACCCACACATAAACACACATACATATAAGTGAGTACATCTCTCCTGACTTAATTCCATGATTATTCACTTTGAATTTCAATAATAAATTCCAAAATAAATTCAGTATCTTGAGCTGCTTCCCTCAAACCCTAAAAATGTTTGCATTGTTAAAGCTGATATCCTTCCCAGAAATATGCCTCATAAATAATGACGATTCTTGCCCTTTCCAGACATTCAGCAATGCCTTTGCCTGGATGCTTTTCAAACTACCTAAGTTTAAATCATCTGAAATTTCAACTCACCACATTTTTTTAATGAGGGAAGTGTTACACACTTAAAATGGTAATCTTAAAGATTACTGATTCTTAATGACATTATTGCTGAACTTATATGTATCAGACTTCCATTCTTAATTTTGTTTACTGTTGTTGAGAAGGTAAAATGTATACATCACCAATTCTAAAGGGTATACAGTGAAAAGTCTGCCTCCTAATCCTAACCCCAGCCATCCAGTTCCCTTTCCCAGAAGCAACAAACATTAAGAATTTTCTACTGTATTCAAGACTATTTTGTGCAGGTGGAAGCAGATATATTTTTCCCACTTTAGTATTAATATTTACGTATTTATATAAACATTGTTTTGCAACTTGCTTCAGATTCTAGGTGTCCCTGATACCCTTTCTCCTCTCTGTTAATAGAGCCCCTAAATTTAATTAGACATGTTTTTACAGAATAAATACTGGGATCCCCAGCCATCCTTGTATGTGTAGCCTGATCATTAAGCTCTGGCCAATGGCAAACAAAGAAAGGGCACGGTCTGCTTCAACCCCTCCTCCCCCTACCTGGAAGCACCTAGATGGTAGAAGCCAAAGGGGAGGATGAAACAGAGGAAAACAGAAGCCTATTAAGTTCTCAGAACAGTGGAGTTTCACAGCAGCGTGGAACTGTCCCTAAGAATTATTTTATTTAAACAAATAAATGAGTATGCAGCCCTCTTTCCACAATTAAAAAAACAAAAACAAAAACATCCCAGTCGCCTAATGAAAAAATCATTAACACATACAAAAAGGAGGAAGGAGGGATGCATGGTTAAGCGTCCAACTCTTGATCTCAGCTCAGGTCTTGATCTCAGGGTATTGAGTTCAAGCCCCATGTTGGGGTCCACGCTGGGCAAGGAGCCTATTTTAAAAAGGCAGTGGGGGGCGCACCTGGGTGGCTCAGTCGGTTAAGCGTCTGCCTTCGGCTCAGGTCATGATCCCAAGGTTCTGCGATCAAGTCCCACACTGGGCTCTGTGCTCAGTGGGGAGTCTGCGTCTCCCTCTCTCTCTACTCCCCCTTCCCCCTGCTCATGCGCTCACACGCACGCTCTCTCTAATGAATAAAAGCTTGAAGAAAAAAGAAATCTGGTTAACTGTCACCCATATTTAACATTTTAGAGAAGATACAAGAACTTACACATCTGTTACTCTACCCTACCTCCCTCTCTCCAATTTCCAACATCTTTTGCATCACAATAAAGTCAGTATAACAAAATTTAAGCATTTCAGTCTTGCTCCTGGATTTCTCAGCCTCTCTGGACCTATTACTCTTCATTCACTGGATATTCTGGATGCTAATGAGTAAGCAAGCATCATGCAAGATACTATCAAAGCACCCTACAAACCATTCTTTTCAAACAAACTATTAAAAACACTTTGCTATTGCAAAATATTCTTACAGAACTATACTACTGAAATCAAAACTAGATAATTTAATAAATCAAGTGCTGACAGCTAATATTTGAGCCCTTAATATGTACCAGGCATTATTCTAAGCACTGTACATATATTCATTTAATCCTCACAATTTCTCTATGAAATAGAGATACCCTACTTCACCAATAGAAAATCTGAGCCATAGAGAAAGCAAATCCTGTGTCCAAGGTCACAGTTACTCATTAGGAGAGGCTGGATTCAAACAGTAGCTGAGGTTCCAGAGCCTCTATAGCAGTTAGCTGTTCCAACTCAGGCCATGCCTAGGGACCCAAAAGTAATTTCCAATACAGGATACCCCATAAGCAACTCTCCCTCTTACACTCCTACAAACTAGCTCCCCCTACACCAAGCAGAAAAGTATTAAGATCACCACTTCCTGCTCCTGCCATCCCACAGATTTAGCCCCACAGTTCTTTATCAAATTTTCTTACCTTGCTTTATTTCAAATCTTATAAAAAGCAATATTAAAAAAAGACACACACACAAGCCAAACAAACAAAAACACCAAGTTCCCATATTCAAAAGCCACTTGTGGCAGAAAAACACTACTGTTCATATATATAAAGGATAATATACCAGTTCAGACAACATGTGGAAAACATATGGAAAATGTTATATGGTTTTACCCTACTTTTTGTATTTTCTACCTTGTATCACCTTAGTTTACCTAGTGTTGTTATTGCTCTCTCTAGTATATTTGGGAAAGAAAGGCCAAATACAGCTGCAACAAAGCACACTAGGCTGTACTGTCTGAACTGTCAACAAGTTGCTGGATTACTATTAACTCTAAAACCGTTATTGCTTATGCAAACAACCAAATAGACATTAGCACGTGTACACACATATACCCACCCCCAGGACCAACATTAAATCTTTAAAAAGCTGTTGTGTCAAAACACCTATGTTATTTTACAAATAATTTTTTTCTGTATCATACCAAGTGTAACACCAGGCACATGGGATACAGTCAAGTTATTTATAAAGCTTCATTCAAATCAAGCATGTGTATTAGGTCTTGAATAACCTTTAAAATGATGTATATTTAGGGGCGCCTGGGTGGCACAACGGTTAAGCATCTGCCTTTGGCTCAGGGCGTGATCCTGGCGTTATGGGATCGAGCCCCACATCAGGCTCCTCCGCTATGAGCCTGCTTCTTCCTCTCCCACTCCCCCTGCTTGTGTTCCCTCTCTCGCTGGCTGTCTCTATCTCTGTCGAATAAATAAAATCTTAAAAAAAAAATTAAAAATAAAAGAAAATAAAATGATGTATATTTAAAATCAGAAGGTAAGGCAAGTATGAGAATTTCAGCAGAGTGATTTCTGTGAATAAAGCCCAGAGTAATCCCGTGATTTCCCATATAAAGCAGCAGGCATTATATAGCTTCTATTTTGCCTCATTTGCTTGCTACTACACAAGGTCTATTATTAATCTAGAGGAAGAAAGAGACAATCTTACATGCAATCACTCTCCCTGTCATTTCAGCTATACACATTTAATTCAGATTTCCAAAAATATACAAATAGGAAGAAAGCCAGCTACAACAAAAATAAGTAGGCCAAATCTGCACAAAGGTTAAAAAAAAAAAAAGTTTCTATTATGTCTGCTATAACTTGGATACTTGCTATAATATATACAGTTCAAGTTAACATCTTTGGTAGTAAAGTATGCATTCGATAATCATAAATGCACAAAGAAAGAAAAGACCAAGCACTTCACTGTGGTAAGGAAAGGGGAGACATTACATTTATCAGGATGAGCTCCATTGAAAATCATCTGCTTTGAATTCTACAACTTCTAATATGTAGTAGGCACTTAGATTTATCTACTAAATAAATGAACAACCCTAAAACTAGAGAAACTGCAACATAGTAAAGGCCCCTCCCCCAAAGATAGTGCTTTAAGAAAAAAAAACTTTTTAATCAGTCTGAATATACCCTTCCAGACTTTTCTCTATGCATGCATACAAATAGTTTATAAAACTCCATACAAAGATTTGTACTATTTCTTTCATTCAATATATTACCTGCGTACCATGTGAAAACATATAGATCTGCATCAAAATTAACATCTCATACATTTTACGGAACAGCTAAACCACAATTTGTTTCTACTGAAGAGTAACCGGTTGTTAACCAAGTTCTTATTATTACCCAATGAATATAATTTGGCCAATTTATATTTCTTTAGGATAAATTCCTCACAGTCAAACAGAAAGCACAATTTAAACTTTGATAATCCCACCAGCAACACTGAACCAATGTAATCTTCCAACAGTGCTCATTTTCAGTTTTTTTATTACTTTTTTCCAAATATTTACTAGCTAAATTTATTATTTCTTTCATGAACTATCAACCTGTTCATAGATTGTGCACATTTCTCTATTGGATTAAGAACAGTTTTTCCTAAATGATTTGTCGGATGCCATTTGTATGCAAAAGACTTTTACATATAATGTTATTGCAGAATAGCTCTTCCCAGTTTGCATCTACCTATGAATTCTTCACCAAGGTTTTGATGTAAAAGGTTTCCTATTTTCTCAAAACCAACCACCACTTCCTTTACAGTATATATGTTAGGCTCAGAATTAGAAAATCCCCAGCCCCCCTGACCTGATAAACATTTACCAATATTTTCTTCTATTGTCAAGAAAGAAACTAACTACATTTTCTTTCCTGTGTAATTTTGGACTGGCCCATCAGGATTCAGGATCTGGAATTCCCTCCCTTCCTTATCAAACTAAAAAACTTAACACATATATACAGCTCCATTTCTCAGATTCATATTCTACATCAAACACTCTCTAACACATGTACTGGGAATGGGTAACAGGCCTGCTGAAAGAGAGGTAGCGTCAGCCTCTGGGGCTGCCAGGCAAAACTCAGCCAGGGTGCCAGGGCAGCTGCAACCTCTCAGCCAGAGCCACTGTTTATCTACCATCACCAATCTTAAGCGCCTTCAATAGTTTCTCCTGGCCGTTAGTACAAACTATTTTTCCATGCATGCCATAAAACGAAAAGGGTTAGGCTTCAGGCAGCCTGGACACAACCACTCTGCTGAAAACTAAAAAATGTCAGACTACACCAAAAAAGACATTGGACTTCTATATCTACACATACAAAAAACCTATGCCAGATGGATTAAAGCCTAAATGTAAAAAGCAAACTTATCTAAACCTAAAGAAGAAAACAGCAAAATGTCTTTGATATCAGCATAGGTTAGGAATGCTTTAAAAATAGACCAAAAAAAAGCAAGTCAGGGAAAAAAGGTTAAAGATTAATTCAATGATATCAACGTTTAGGACTTTATAAAACACACACACACATAAACACAAACACACACACACACACACACAAGTAAATACACTTTGCAACACATTTAGTGAGAAAACAGTCACATTCAGAATATACAGAACTCCTAAGAATCAGTAACATTCAAAAAATTACTGAGGAAAATTTGGTCTGTCACTGTGATCTACAAACTGTTAAGAATGACCATAAAGCAAAACACAATCAAATCATTTGCTGATTAATAAAGATCAAGGAACAGGTACATTACTTAACTCCTTAGATATTTCACAAGGGTTCATGTCTATTAAATCACTAAAAGGTAACCTTGCTCTAGTCTATCATAACCATAAATTTTTCCAATATGAGTTGAAAGGTTTTTAACTCAGGAACTAAAAGAATAAAAGTAATAAAGTATCAAGCAAATTCAGTATCTCCTATTATTTGTGGCTCTTTTAACAATCTGCTCCATTAATTTGAAAAAGTTCATCTGAAAAACCAGTCCTAAAAAGCATATTGTACCAAAAATCTGTATTTAAAACTGCCTGAACATTAAATACTCATTTAAAATATTTTCATATAAAATATGAAAACTGACCATCCAAATACCATTTCAACTTAGTTTAAATCTCTAGAAAGTTCATATTTAAATTTCTATTTGAAATCAGTGAAATAAAGTATGAACACATCAGTCTCAGGAGAAACCTTAAATCTAGTTTCTCTACATAAGACATACATTTGAATTACTGGAATAACACATTAATTGACATTTCAATCCTTCATTCTATTAGGATTTTTGAGGTTTAAAATTCTTAAGTCTTTGGACTTTCGCTTGCAGGCAAGATGCAGTAAAATGACCAAATTTATCCTGAATGAAATAACTAAAAAACAAGAGAAAATGTGTGAAACAAATGTTTTCAGACGTTGGATATCTGAGAATGGATGACAGTAATCTTTGAGAAAGGGAAAACAAAGAATGTAAGCCCTAAAATTACCTCAAGCCTACTGCCTAGAAAGAGTTTTTAAGCTGCAGCACAAGCATAGGAAATTTTCTTGCCTGAATCAATGAAAGCTAGAATAAAGTGGAACATCTTTACAGTTACTAAAAGGAAAATAAATTTGTCAACTTAGAATTCTATACACTCAGCAAAACCATCTTTAAAAAAAAAAAAAAAGGGTAAAAGTACACTTTTCCAGATACGCAAAAACTGAAAGAATTAACACTAGCAGACCTACAGTCTAAGAAATTTTTTTTTTTTTTAATTCTCAGGCAGAGGGTTAAGTTATACCAGATGAAAATCTTGATGCAGAACAAAGAATAAAGACCACCGGAAATGGTAACTGCATGGACAATTACAAAAGACATTCTTCTTCTTTTTTTTTTAATGTCTCCTTAAAACACAACTGACCCAAAAAATCTAGGAGGGGGGGAGAAACTCCTATCACTAATAAGCAAGTTTAACAAGGTCACAGATACAAGCTTAATATATAAAAAATAAAATTGTAGTTCTACACTCTAACAATGAATAATTAGAAACAAAATTTCTAAAAATACCATTTATAATAGCTCCAAAAATATGAAATACATAGGAATAACTCTTAACCAAGTATATACAGCAGAATCTGTATGCTGAAAACTACAAAACACTAATGAAAAAATTCAAAGACAACCCAAATAAGTGCAGAGAGATTACTGTGTTCATCAATCAGAAGATTCAATAGCATTAAAATAACTCCCCCCAAACTAATTTGCAGATTTAATGCAATTCCAATCAAAATCCCAGCAGGATTTTTCTGTAGATACAGATGAAGTGGTCATAAAATTTAAATGTAAAAACAAAGAAACTAGGATAGAATAATTCTGGAAAAGAATGAAGTTGAAGGACTATGGCTCAATTTTAAGACCCGTTATAAAACTTACAGAAATCAATTAAAAGATATCATGAGATATCACTACATACCTATTTGAATGGCTAAAAAAAATTTTAACTTTACTGAGCTATAACTGCCATATAAACATTAAGTTTATGGTTTGCGATGTGATGATTTGATACATGTATATATTGGGAAATGACTGCCACAATAAGGTTAGCAAATCCAACACCTCATATAGTTATGCGTGTGATGAGAACATTTAAGATCTACTCACTAAGCAGCTCTGGAGAAAACAATACAGTATTGTTAACTAAAATCACCATGCTATACATTAGATCCCCCGAATTTATCCATTTACAAGTGAAAGTTTGTACTTTTGACCAACATCTCCCCTGGCAAACACCAATCTACTCTCTGCTTCTATGAGTCTCCTTTTTTAGATTCCACATACAGTTATAGTGAGATCATACAGTACTTGTCTTTTCTCTTTTCGACTTAATTCATTAGCATAATGCCCTCAAGGTTCACGAAATTTTTTAAATGGGACAAAACCAAGTGTTAATGAGGGTGCAGAACAATGAGAACTCTTAACACACTGCTAGTGAGAATGCAAAATGGTGCAGTCGCTTTAAAACACAATTTGACAAGTATAAAGTTATATATAAAATATACATCTACCACATGACCCAGCAATCTCACTCCTCAGTATTTACCCTAAAGAAGTGAAAACTTTTGTTCATACCAAAACCTATACACATACATACCAAAACCTATGTTTATATAGCAGCTTTATTCATAATCAGTGAAAACTGGAAACAATTCAAATATCCTTCAACAGGTAAATGGACAAATTATGGTACATCTATACAATAAAATTCTATTTATCAAAATAAAAGAATAAACTACTGATATAGCACAGATGAATCTTGAAGGTATTCTGCTAAATGAAAGAAGCCAAAGACCACAGTGTATACATCTGCCAAATTCACCAAACACCTAAAACAAGTGAAATTAAATATATGTAAATTTTACCTCAGAGTTTATTTTTAAGAGAGGCTACTTAAAAGTAAAAAATAGGGGCAGCACCTGGGTGGCTCAGTTGGTTTTAAGCATCCAACTCAATTTCGGCTCCGGTCATGATCTCAGGGTTGTGAGATCGAGCTCCCTGGCCAGCTTAGGATCCTCTCTCCCCCTCTCCCTCTGCCCCTCCCTGTGCTCGCACCCACGCGCCTGCACTCCCTCACTCCCTCTCTCTCTCTCTCTCTTTCTCTCTAAAGGAAAGAAAAAAAGGGGGGGATTTAAAAGTAAAAAACAGGAACAACGTGTTGCAGGGTTTATAACTATGTAGAAGCAAAATGTATGACAATCATCAAAAAGACTAGAAGGGGAAAGATGGAAGTATATTCTTGTTAAGGTCCATATTTCCCATGACACAGTATAAGATAATTTGAAGGTGGACTGTGACAAGTTAAAATTAAGAAATTAGGGCGCCTGGGTGGCTCAGTCGGTTAAAGGTCTGCCTTTGGCTCAGGTCATGATCCCAGAGTCCTGGGATGGGACTGAGTCCTTGCATCGGGCTCCCTGCTCCCAAGGGAGCCTGCTTCTCCCTCTGCCTCTCTCTCTCTCTCTCTCTCATAAATAAAATCTTTAAAAATAAATAAATTAAATTAAATAAAGAAACTACTAGAACCACTAAGTGTAACATTCAAGCTCAAGATGCAATGTCAACTGTATTCCTATATACCAGCAATGAATAACTGTAATCTGAAATTTTAAAAAATACCATTATAATAGCACCCCCAAAAATGAAGTACTTAGGTATAAATCTATCAAAATATGCATGTGATCTGTGTGTGGAAAACAACAAAACACTGATTAAAGAAACCAAAGAACACCAAAATAATCAGAGAAAGACACCATGTTCACAAAATAGGAAACATTACTAATATATCAATTCTCCCTAATTTATATAGATTCAATGCAATCCCACTCAAAATCCCAGCAAGCTCCTTTGCACATATCAACAAAGTAATCTAAAAGTTATGTGCAAAGAAAAGGAACTAGAATATCCAAAACCATTCTGAAAAAGAACAAAGTCAGAGGATTCATATTACCCAATTTCAAGACAACAGAGTAAGCTACTCTAATCAAGACAGTGTGGTATCAGAGAAAAGAGAAACATATAGATCAATGGAACAAAACAGAATCAACAGGCAGAACCACACCAATATAGGCAACTGTTTTTTGACACGGTGCAAAGGCAATTCGATAGAAAAAGGACTTTTTTCAACAAATGGTGGTGGAAAAATTGAAAGCCCATATGCAAAACAACAACAAAACCCCAATACATACTTCATGAGGTAAAAATAAAGACATATTCATATTCATATTCATTCTATAAATACAGCTGACACACATACAGAAAAGAAAATTATCTCAAAAGGAAGGTATGGGGTGCAGGAAGGAATGACAAGCAAGTAAAATCTTAAACACATAGATGACAACTTCAACAGTAATATTTTATGTTTAGTACAGGTACAGAATTAATACATACCACAATGATAGAATAAAGGAGGGGAGGAAGTTAAAGGCTCCAAGAATCTTACATTGCCCAAGAAAAGGGAGGATGTACCAATCAGACTTTAATAAGTCAAAAATACATGCTGTGGGGGCACCTGGGTGGCTCAGTAGGTTAGGCAGCTGACTCCTGATTTTGGCTCATGTCATGATCTCAGGGTCCTGGGATGGAGCCCTGCAGTCGGGTTCCGCACTCAGCAGATTCAGCTTGAGGATTCTCTCTCCCTCTCACTCTGCTCCTCCCCCAAATCGCACCTGTGCTCACACTCTCCCGAGCACTCTCTCTCTAAAATAAAATAAATCCTTAAGAAAAAAAAAAAAAATGCTGTAATCCCCCAAAGCAGCTGTTTTCAAAGTGTGGTTCATGGACAACTGGGAGTCTCCTACACCCTTTCAGGAGGTCTGCTGAGTCAAAATTATTTTCACTGTAATACTAAGATGTTATTTCTCTTTTTAACTCTGCTGACATTTATCCTGATGATACAAAATTAATGGTGAGTAAAACTGCTGGCAATTTAGCAGGAGTTAAGCCAGAAGCACCAAACTGAACCAGAAATCATATTCTTCACCACCAAGCAAGTATAGTTTTTTTCTTGTTGTTAATGCCAGTTTCAACCTAAGAATATCCTTGATGAAACAGTAAAAGTCATTTTATTAAATGTCAACCCTTGAGTACACACTGTCTGAATAATGTGTATGGCAAAATGGGAACTACATTTAAAGCATTTCTGCTCCAGGGGCCCCGGGGTGGCTCAGTCAGTTAAGTCTGTGATCCCAGCCGGGGTCCTGGGATCTAGCCAGCTCAGTGGGGAGTTTCCTTCTCCCTCTGCCTCTGCCTCTGCTCATGCTCTCGTGCTCTCGCTCTCTCTGATAAATAAATAAAAACTTAAATAAAGCATTTCTGCTCCATACTGAAGTACAGTGGCCATATTGTGGGAAAATAAATGTGAGATTGTTTTAAATTGTAAACTGAACTGGCCTCTTTTCATGGAACACCATTTTTATCCGAAAGAATGACTAACAAACTATGCTTACTCTGACTTAGGTATCTGGAAGACATTTTCTTGAAAACAAATGAAATGAGCCTGTCATTTCAAGAGAAGTAACAGTAATTTCTTGCCGATGATCAAACTTGAGATTTCAAGCACAAATCAGAATTTTGGAAAACTTATATCGACCTCCACTGTGAGCTTGACAGCTTCCCAAAACGTAAAGGCTTTTCCAATACGATTGATGGTAGTATTAATGAATTTCATTTTTTGATACTGTAATATGTCTCTTGACACTGGAATAACTGGTAGTGCTCTCCTGCTCCTTCTTTCATGCTTGCCTAACTGCCCCAAACCATGTTACTACTTACATTTCTCCAATCCTTAAAAACATCTTTTGCCTACTATTCAAAGGTTACAGTATCCTTTTAGTATCTGCAAAACCTGAAACAAATCTTTTTTTTTTTTAAGATTTTATTTATTTATTCGACAGAGACAGAGACAGCCAGTGAGAGAGGGAACACAAGCAGGGAGAGCAGGAGAGGAAGAAGCAGGCTCCTAGCGCAGGAGCCTGATGTGGGGCTTGATCCCATAACGCCGGGATCACGCCCTGAGCCGAAGGCAGACGCTTAACCGCTGTGCCACCCAGGCGCCCCCCTGAAACAAATCTTACAATGACACAACCTCATCTTTAGAAAGAAAGAAAAAGGAAAAGACTCAGTATACCATCACCAACTCACTTCTACTCCCAAAGCCTATGACAATACCACTAAATCATGAAAGGTTATAAATCAACAATATATAGTAATTTATGACATATTCTAAGTAATATGTTACTATGAGTAGGTCGACAAAACCCATTCTTCTTTATGGACAAATCAGACCTTGGGTTAACTAGTTCTTTTACTGCTAAAACCTAATAAAGGTGGAATGTTGGTTGTGTTACGAGCAACACCAATCATGGTAAAAGTGCTACTGATGAAATAAATCTAAAGTGAGAGAACTGCAAAATGAACTATGAATATCTGGTGGGATGCTACAGCTTTGAGATTCCCCCAATACAGGGGCTCTTTTAACTGAGCATGTCCCTATTGAGACTGCAGGGAGAGTAGGCCCATAAAAATTACAAAAGATATTGGTTCCTATTTGGGGTAGATATGTGTGTTCAAAGCAGATGTTACGGTAGGATGAACAAAAGATGACCTTATATGGCAAAATATGTGATTAATTTAAGGATCTTGAGAGGAGGTACTTATTGTGGATTATCTAGGTGGGCCCCAAATGCAATCACTTGTATCCTTTTATAAGAGGAGTAAAGGTTTTCAGAGACACACAGAGACAGAGATGCAAAGACCTGCCAGCAGAAAATGCCAAAGAAGCAAGGAACTGATTCCTCACTAGAGGTTCCACAGAGACTACTGGCCTGCTGTCATGCCAACCTTGACTTCAGGCTTCTGGCCTCTAGAACTGTGAGAATAAATTTCTGTTGTTCTAAACCACCCAGTTTGTGGTAACTTCTCACAGCAACCACAGGAAACTAACATGACAAAGTAGCTCTGCACCCACCTATGTGAATCTCATTCTCTCACACCTGAGCTGTCACTTCATGAACCAAAAACTAACCCCTAGACAAAATCACAAGGATTCTCATGGAAGAGGAATGTCTGTCACTGTTCTGCTGGCGCGCTGTTTCCTGTCCAACATTGTTCTATGTCAATCTCACACCAAGTGTGACTTAATCAGGTCTTACTCTTCTGAATGACTTTTGAGCCTAAGGCTCCCCAGTGGGCACTACAGCTACTAATGGTATTTACAATGGCAAAGTATCCAAATAGTTTACTCTTTTTAATGCCATCAGAGCTAAGTGCAGTGGATCAAAGTGTGGGCTCTGGAACCTTGGCTAGGTAGGTTTTGAATTTTAGCTTTGCATTGTATGGCCTTGGGCAAGTCACTTAATCTCTCTGTGCTCTATAAAACAAGGATATTTTATAGCAACTATCTCAAGGGATTACTTCAAGGATTAAATGAGTTGATCCCACAATTTAAGATTTCAAGCAAAAACTGGAATTTTGGAAAACTTTTATCTACCACCACTGTGAACTTTATGAATCATAGTTCATAATTTGCATCTTGGTCACAAAACACCTATTTCACTAACATTTTAAACTTGTTTGGCTGCACATCATATAGTTTTTAATTATGGCTGTATCCCTTTCTCATTCCTGCTGTTTCATATTTATGCTCCCCTTTGCCCTCTCCCTCAGCTTTACTAGAGATATGTGTATTTTGCACTTTCCAAAACCAACTCCTTAATTCTTTATGAAGATGTTTTAAATGCTGTACTACAAATCACTTAGAATAGGATGTGTGTGTGTGATATTCATATATAACATCACCCTCTTGCATGCCATGATATTGTATTAAATGAAAAGACATGGCTTTCCAGGATGGTACATAGTCCCAGAAAAGGCCGAGTATTACATATATTATAATGGAAGAGAAAAAAGAGAACTAGTCGCCTACACAGGAATAATAGAAAATGCAAGGCCTTGCATGATACAGCATCACCAACCATCCTTACCAAATCTCTGCCTCCTCCTAACACTTTTCTAAACATATCACTTTTTCTTAGCCCGATGCATTGTGACAAAGATTCCCTCCTTGAGCAAACTCAATTCAGGCTCCTCTGAGCTCATTTTCAACTAGGCCTCAACATTTGGATTTCCGTGTTTCTCTCTGCATTGTCCACTGTTAGCAAGAATCCTGCTAAACTGCTTTAGTCAGAATCCCCCATCCTGCCACCCTACAGGTGATGTCTGATCACTCTAGCCTGACTTTGGCAACTGACCCCCCTCCCTGCTCTTTGGCTGTAAATTTTCATTTGTCCATACTATATTCAGAGTTGAATCCAATCGCTCTCTCCCAATTCATGACCCCACTGCAGTGGTCCCTATACCTTTTGCAATAGCCCCCCCTTGAATAAAGTCTGCCTTATCATCTTTAACAAGTATCACAAATAATTTTTTCCTCAATATTTGGTTTATAAGTTCTACTATGACAAAACAATTCTTTTTTCTAACTTATCTGTATAGGACCCATTTTGTTCTAGAATTCTATCATATACAAGATCATTTGTTCCAAGTCACCAATCCCCCTCCCTGCCCCACACATAAGCCTCTAATCACTTCTCTCTCTGGCTAAGACTAATTCTCATTCATGTATCTATCCCCCAGGTCACATGCTAGAGTTGTCATTCTAAATCATCAGATTTCCCACAAGTGGCTTAGGCTCTGTATTAATAATTTTACCAAACAGAAATATGTAAGAATGGGAAGAAACTTATTTTTTCTATGAAGGTACCATCAAATAATGAAAAGCTTGAACCAACATGCGTTTCCCAGACCTGACGGATGTCAATTTTTCAGGGAGACCAAGGCCATTAACATGATTTTTCAGAATACCAGGTATAGATACAATCCTGAAAGTTGTGGAAGAATGGAAAGTTTAAAAGAAACAAACAAAAAACAAATCAAATCACATACAAAATGACTCACCCCAAACACAGAGAGCTAGAAGGCAAAGAAACTGATTTCAAAATGGGAGAAAAATTATTTCCAACATGAAATTCTATACCAGACAAACTCTCAATCAAGAAGTAGAAGAACAAAGAGAAAAAAGGCATCCAAGAAACACAGCTCCAACACAAAGATGAAGACCTCCTTCTCCCAAAGATGATGGAAAGCCAAACAACACAGGAGAGAAGAAGGCACCAGGAAAGATTTATGAGTAAATTATCCAGACTGATAGATTACACAATGTACTCGAACAACAGGAAAAAATATTCAGAAGCAATTTACAGTTGTTTGGTAAGAATTAGTGACTCCTCTATGGCAAACAATAGAAGTTATTAAAACTTACAACGATAAAAAGCAATTAGCATTAGGAAAACTTTTTTTAAGTAAATATACATTGTAATATACTTCTTGGCTTACCAATAAGGTAAAAGTTGCTTATTAATTTAACCCAAGGCTGTTACACTAGAAAGACAGAGAAAAGGCAAACGAAGATGATTAAAACAACAACACAACTTTATCCTCCCTACTAGAAACTCAACAGAATGTAAATGGAGGAAAGGCTAAGGGAATGACAAAAACAGCAGCATAAGCATATTACTTAGAAAGATGGAGGTAAATACCAAAAGTAATAGCAAAGCACTGAAGGTACTATCTATGGGAACAGCGGAGGACCGCTGTTTTCCACTGTACTTCTTGTAGAACCACTTGCTTTTTTTTTTTTAACTGTGTACCTGTTTTCTTGATTTATTTTTTAAAGATTTTATTTATTAATTTGACAGAGAGAGAGACAGAGAGCGCACAAGCAGGGGGAGCTGCAGGCAGAGGGAGAGGGAGAAGCAGACTCCCCGCTGAGCAGGGAGCCCAATGCAGCGGGGCTCCATCCCAGGACTCTGAGATCATGACCTGAGCCGAAGGGAGACGCTTAACCAACTGAGCCACCCAGGCACCCCATGTGTTTTCTTAATTTAAAAAAAAAAGAAGAAAGAGGGGCGCCTGGGTGGTACAGCGGTTAAGCGTCTGCCTTCGGCTCAGGGCGTGATCCTGGCGTTATGGGATCGAGCCCCACATCGGGCTCCTCTGCTATGAGCCTGCTTCTTCCTCTCCCACACCCCCTGCTTGTGTTCCCTCTCTCGCTGGCTGTCTCTATCTCTGTCGAATAAATAAATAAAATCTTTAAAAAAAAAAAGAAGAAGAAGAAGAAGAAGAAAGAAAAACAATATATAGGTAAGACACACAAATAAAGGTCTTTAAAAATATAATTAAGCACGGGAGGGGCCTATGGGACTAAAAGAAGTAAGTAGGTAGAAAAAAAAAGAAAGGCCAGTTAAATAGAATAAAAATCAGGAAACCTTGGTATATCAAAGAAACTGAAAGAAGAGGTAAGCTTTAGAAGTGCAAGAACAGTCTAACTGTGATGAATGCTGCTGGAAGGTCAAGTAAGATTTAAGTAAAATATAAGGAGCCAGTCATGTACCTAAATGTCATCAGGACACAAGTAACAATAGCCAAAGGCTACCTAGAGCAAGAAGGATCACTAGTCTAACTTAAAACAGCAATATCTAAAAGCTATCATCAGAATATACAGGCAAGCTTCTCAGTTTGAGACAAATCAGCAGACCAAGGCAGGTATCAATATCTTGGCTCCAAGGTATTAAAGCAAAACAGTAACACTGAATAAAGGTAGCTTGTTCTCTTTTCTGTTTTATACAGCCTATTGGGTATTTGATGGGACTGAAATTCTTATACCTGGAAAAAGAACAGACCTGACAAGTGGATTCTGATTTAAGAGAAGACTAATGACTATCTCCATCTTCTGTGCTTGGATTCCTTTTCACCAACTCAATGCTAGCTTTAGGAGTTTGGTAGCTAAGAAGAGAAAACTAGGTGAAACGAAGTCACTGAGGAAAACAACTTTTAAGACATCCTCCCCAATTAAAAGAACATCAAACAAAATCACTTTTAATAGGATTTTTGTAGATACTTGCATTGTCTTTTTTAACTTTTTGATATTTTTAACTTGGAAAAAAAAAGTTTAACAGTAAATTTACAATCTTAACCATTTTTAAGTGTACAGTTCAGGAGTGTTACATATATTCATATACTGAATGAAATTCTATACCCATTAAACACTTATCACTCCCTTCCCCCCCCCCCGTTCACTCCCACACCCACCCTTGGCAACCATCTTTCTACTTTGTTTCTGTTGTTTTGACTAGTTTAGATACTTCATATGAGTGGAATCATACAATATTTGTCCTTTTGTGACCAGCTTACTTCATTTAGCCTAAGGGTCCTCAAGGTTCACCCACGTTGTAGCATGTAACAGGATTTCCTTCTTCCTTAAGGCTGTATAATATCCCTGCGTGTGTGTGTGTGTGTGTGTGTGTGTGTGTGTGTGCATGCGTGCTATGCCTTCTTTATCCATTCATCCATTGATGGGACATTCGGGTTACTTCCACCTCTTACCTGTGAATAATGTTGCAATACACATGAGCATGCAAATCTCTCTTCAAGACTCTGCTTCTAATTCTTTTGGATATCTACCTAGAAGTGGAATCACTGGATAAGATGAATTTTTTTAATGTCCTTTGGTTATAAGCAGAGAACCAAAACTCAAAATGGAAAAACAAAACAAAAAACTGTATCTCAGATAAGAAAATATGTGAAAATCACCACTTAAAAAAAAAGGGGGGTGGTTTGAGAGCATGGTCAAGTTACAGGACAAAAGCAATGTTCCATGTGTATGCCCCACCATCGCCAAAAAAAAAATTGTATTGCCACTCTTGAAAAATATGCTGGCAATCAAATTTAAACACACACTTAACCATATGATCCAGCCACCCCACTCCTGAGTATTTATCTTAGAGAAATGAAAACTCATGCTCCCTCAAAAACCTGTACATGAATGTTTTAGCAGCTCCACCCATAACTGCCCCCAAGCTGGAAACAACCCAAGTGTTCTTCAACAGGTAAATGGATAAACTGTTATATATCCATATAATGGAATACTGCGCAGCACAAACAAGGTGAACTATCAATACACATACAACTTGGATTAATTTCAAGGACATTAATGCTGAGTACAAAAAGTCAGTCTCAAGAGGTTACATATTATATGGTTCCACATACGTAATATTCTCAAAAAGACAAAAAACCATAGCCATGGAGATTACCAGGGGTAATGGGTTGGGGGAGGGTGTGATTACAAAGGCAAAGCATAAACTCTGTATTCTGAAGGTGGTAAGGGTTACACCAATCAACACATGTGTTAAAATTTATAGAACAGTACACCAAAAGAAAAAAGCCCATTTGGCTCCACGGTAATTTCTAAATAAAATAAGTAAAAGAAAACAAAAGAACATTTCAGGACTCTGGAAAATGACATACAACAAACTTAGAAGTATTATTCAAGAAAAACTAATGAACTACAGTAAAAACAGTGGGAGTCTGCAGTATTCACCTGGGTACTCAAGCCCCCTGCCCCATCAAGGTCCCTTGGTATAGTAATTCTACAAAGGAAATCAGAGAAAGCTGTGTAAAATAGCTGCTCCAATGGCAGAGGGAGCTGGCCTGACTTGAAAATGAATACATAAAATGATAGCCATCTCAATGCTGAACAACTGAGGAAGACCAACATCACAGCTGCCTGAAGCTGAAGCTGCAATACTGGTGGGGGCAATCATAAAATCAGCCAGAAATTTTACTGGGTGATCCGAGGAATGAGACAGCCATAGTAGACCTTGATAAGCTCCCACAGATTCCTGGGAGTCTGGAAAACTGTACACACACTCAGGAGAGACAAGACAGATCTTCTAGCTGTCAACTCAGACCTTTGTTCAAGCAGAGAGTTTGAACTTTAAATTTGAACTCTGAATATGTTCCCAACACACACACACACACACAGACATTTCAGTAAAGGATGCCTTACTGGATCAAGGTGTTTCAATACAATCTCTTATTTATCACTGGCTGATCATTAAACTATTATTGACCCAGGGGTGACTTCTAGGAAGCCAAGCTTAAAAATAAAACCAAAAATTAAAGGAAAGAACAACTGAGCAGAGACACCAGTGGTGGTAACACACTACAGAGAAAAGAGACTACAGAATTAATCAAGGCAAGTCACTAAACAAACAGCAACCACAGTAATCCTGGAGGTTGGCAGGGGTCAGAATCCAGAGTTGCTACAATACATTATTGAAAACACAATTTTTAACAAAAATTAATGCGACAGGCAAAGAAACAGACTTAAAAAGAAAAAGGCTGGGGAACTATAAAGGAAATTAAAGTGACAAGACACATAATACAAAATGTGATCCCTAACTAGATTCTGGATTTAAAAATTAACACCTATGGGACACTATTGGGAAAATGCGGAAATTTTAATATAGACTACATACTAGACAACAGTATTATCAATGTTAACCTTCCCAAAAGTGAGAACTACACTGTGGATATTTTGGACAATGGACTTGTTCTTAGGAAATAAATGCTGCAGTATTCAGGTAACTTTCAAGTGATTTAAATAAAATGTGAAGAGAAACAGCACACACACAAATGTGGCAAAATGTTAACTGGTGAATCAAGGTGAAGGAAATTATAGATATTCATTGCACTATCCTTTCCAACTTTTCTAATGGTCTGGTATTTTCCAAAAAAAAAAAAAAAATGAAGAAAAAATTGGAAACAAATATCCAACAACAGAACAATCCAACAATCAAGCGACTGATTAAATAAATTCCAGTACTTCCACAAAAGTTAAACATTCTAAAATGGTTGAAAAGAATGAAACAGTAATATATTTTTGATACTGGCAAGACCTCTGAGGCCATTTTAAAAGGCAAGTTACTGAACACTGCATACATTTTTGAAAAAGCAAATACAACCACAAACATGTACTAGGACAAAGATAAACAGAAACTGGTAGTAGTAGAGAGATGGGGGAAAGCTTTTGGTTTGCTTTACATTATCGCTTTCCTTGCTATTTGAATTGCCTACACATATGCACACACTACTTTTTCTTAATGTCAATAGCGATCTGGGTGGCAGTCTGTAGGCATGTTACATTTTCCTCTTTAGTCTTAGAGGACAAAAAAGAGGAAACTACAAAAGGAGGAACATAGATAAAGGGAATTCAACAAGCCTCAAACGCTCTTCTCAGAAACTGAACACTTGCAGTACTTGTTCTGTTCTTCCAATATCAAATTTTTAAGGCCATCTTACTACGTTTTAATAAAAGTGTCTGTGGCACTTTTTTTTTTTTCTTTGAAAGAAGATGGGGCAAGGGAGGCATACTCCTGGTTTTAAATCCTTCCACTTTGGAATTTGCAACAGCATGTCACCACTGACAGCTGTATATGCCTGACTGTGTCACCTACCTTCTCTCACTTAAACTTCACAACAACCCTACAAGACAGTAAGGCTTTTAGCATCCCCTTGTTTGAGGAAAGTGAGTCACTGAGAATTGAAGTAAGCTGCCTGAGGTCACATAGGTAACTAATAGCTGAGCAAGACCAGGCTGAACTCTACAGCATCTCAGGATGACGTCAAATAATATAACAAGCACCATGCTAAGCAGTTTCAGAATGCAAGTCACAACCCAATGGGGATCAATCAAGTAGATTAAGACCAGACTTTTTATTTAATGAAGTTAAGTATCAGAATGGATCTTAATCTGTAAGAATAAACATTTCATAAAATTTTTGTTCATTACAGCACTGTGCATAGATGCTGAACTGCAATGTAAAATCCATTATGATAGATCATGGTAAAAAACGTCTTTTAAAAAATGCTGTTTTGGGGCGCCTGGGTGGCGCAGTCGTTAAGCATCTGCCTTCGGCTCAGGGCGTGATCCTGGCGTTATGGGATCGAGCCCCACATCAGGCTCCTCCGCTATGAGCCTGCTTCTTCCTCTCCCACTCCCCCTGCTTGTGTTCCCTCTCTCGCTGGCTGTCTCTATCTCTGTCGAATAAATAAAATCTTTTAAATAAATAAATAAATAAATAAATAAATAAATAAATAAATAAATAATGCTGTCTTATTATGTTTCAGTGCACAATGACCACTGTTAAAATTCCATAAGCACCTGTATCCTCACATTTTTCTCCTAAACTACACTTAATAGCACAGAAATTTAGGGATCTTAGAAATAAAAGTATTACATAAGATATTTCTGAAGTCTCACATCCTAACTTTAAAATTCATATAAATTGTAGATTATATTAAAATAACTTATGGGAATAAAAACTAACTGCCTAGCCCCAAAATTCTAAGTAAAACTGACATTCCTGGGAGACAGTTAAGTTTGATAAGCATCTATTTCCTCCTCCAACCACTCTCCGCACCCTAGGGAAACACTGAGCAGGGTTAGAACTGGTTACTGTTATCTGGTTCATCTCCATCCCCAGAAATGCAATAAATTTTAAATCACAAAGCTCTACCTTTCTGTGGTATTCATGCAGAGTGATATCAACTGTTTCTTCAAACCTCGATGTACATATTTACAAAATATTCCCGCTTAACCAGAGATTTAAATTATACAAACATCTATCTTAAAAATCCACCCCACACCAAAAAAAAAAAAAAAAAAAGACAAGAAACTAAAAAGAAAAAACTGAGCAAAGGGCATGAATGGACTACTCACTGAAGAGGAATTACTATATACAATAAATGTAGGGAAAATATACTTAATCTCATTACACAGTTAAAACTATGAAATACTGCTTTTTACCAATAAGACTGGGGGAAAAAAGTTAAACCCAGTATTATCCAGGCTATTTTTAAAAAGACACCTGAAGACACTTCAAATGTAAATAATATTTTTTTAGGCATTTTAAATGTTCATTCCATCTGAGCCAGCAATTTTCCACTTCTAGATACTTATCCTATGCAAAACTGTAAAAACATATACAAAGATGTGCACTACAAAACTGGAAACACAAATCCTCATCAATATGGAATGAATTAAATAACAGTACAGCTATACTGGATACACCAAACAGCCATTTTTAAATACAAGAATACCTAAAGTACTGACATGGAAAAATGTCCAAGATATATGACTGTTAAAAAGCAAGTGACAAAACATTAAAACTGAAGGAGCTTTTTTTCTGTAAGATGATGTTTAATATATGCAGCAGAAAAATCAGTCCAGACTGGAGCAGGTTAGAAGACTTATGAAGAGGTTTCTTTAGGAAAATAAAAACTGATCAGGTTCTTCATGTATCTTAACATCCTGAGATGTGATTTAGACAACTGAGGAAGAATTAGGGGATGACTGCAAATTAGTGATAAACACAAAGGAAAATAACCAAAAAGAAAATTATTAAACTCATAAGAAGGTATTGCAGAGAAAAATAATTACATGAATCAGCCATTACTAGAGTTTACACAGTCACAAATCAAACATGGAATACTTTGGTTAACAATACAAGTAAGAATATAGAGTAAAGTAGGAGGACACTTGGGGAAAAAAAGAAAGCCAAATCCTCATCTTTCATAGCAAAAAATCAAAAATGCTTAAAACTGGAAAAATCAAGAAGCAACACAAGCATATTACTTACAGACATGAAGGTAAAGGTGATCAGCAGAGATAAAACTTGGGAGAAGAAAATAGGGAGAGGGAGCTAGGGGCTACTGTTTTTATAAACTTTTCAACTATAATTAAATGTGTGTACTACTGTGCTAAAATTTTTTTAAAAAGGTTAACTGCAAATCACAGAAAAAAAACTTTAATGGCCAGTAAACATGGGGGGGGGAGGCAGCTGCACTCATGAGGTTCAATATTCAGTAATAGATAATACTTACATATCTTCTATCGTGGGCTAGACACAAAGTGCTATATACATATTAATTCATTTAATTACAGCAGCCCTTGACCAAGGTACTATTATTCTCCCATTTACAGATAGGAAAACTGAAACAGTGATCTGCCCGAGGATAAATTGCTAGTAAACGGCAAAATCAGGATTAGAAACCAGAGAGGCTACCTCCAGAGTCCAAATGTTTAATCACTATTCTAGACTGACCAAAAACATATTAGGTTGCAAAGAAATAACCAGAGAATATTCATCAAGTTGCTCTTAAATACAGGCTTCCAAAGTGGTGTGAGTACATACTGACATAACTTCAATGGAGAAAAAAATATCAATGTCTATCAAAAATGCACGTATATGTATGTATGTGCATATTGTTACCGTGTGTGTGCATGTGCGTACATATCCACCCTTGCTCTTTTAACAGAGCAAGTCTAAGAATTATTCCTACAAATAAACATATGCATTGTATAAAATAACATCTATACAAAACCATACCAGCAAAATACTGAAAACCATCTAAATAAATATACATCAAAAGGCATCAATAGACTCAATAAAAATACGAATTCTTGAATGCATTTAAATACCCCCATGAAAATTAAATACATCTTATTTAAACATTATTAAAACACTCCTGGGACACCTGGGTGGCTCAGTAGGTTGAGGGTCCGACTCCTGATTTTCGCTCAGGTTGTGATCTCAGGGTCATGGGGTCAAGCCCTGTGTTGAGTTCCACACGCAATGGGGAGTCGGCTAGAGATTCTCTCTCTCTCTGTCTCCCTCTGCCCCTCCCCACCCCCCCACTCACACACTCTAAAACAAAATCTTTAAAAATAAAAAAAATCCCTGATCATTAATAATGATACATCTCTAAAGATATTCAGAAGAGGATCACTCAAGTCCAGTCATTAAGTCTACATTGGTTCACTGGTGAGTCAGAGAATTCATTAGTATTACTGGTTTTGAGAAATGTTAAAACAGAGACAAACTTTACTCTAGAACTTCCTTAGTACATTTGGTCCACAGAACCCTTTTTGTTGTGAAAGCAATTAAAACCTACTGGGACAACAGTGTTCCATGGAATGGAGGTGGAAAGCCCTGGACTAAAGCATGCATTTACTATAAATAAATGTATGGCCTCAAAACCAGAAATATTTACGCTTGCACTAAGAACACTGATCATATGTGGCACCTGATCTGATTCCTCTGTTTCACTCCTACACCATTCCTTACTCTCTTTCATTGTATATTACTCCATACACCTTAGACGCTACCCAAATTTAAGCAAAAAATTGATAGGACATTCCTAGGATAAAGGTAAATTAAGAATTATTCTTCATCAAGAAATATTCTACATAAGCAGATTTAAAATAAACAAAATTACAACTACAAATTTATTTAGGATTTCTGCTTCTAGCAAAAATGGAATAAAAGGACCAGATTTACCCCACCACATTAACTAATAAACCAAGCAAAATATGTGAAACAATGTTTTTAGTTACTGGACAACAAGCAATAAAGGCAGTGATCCCTGAGAGAGAAGAAACAAATGAGATAACCCTGATGACTGCCCCCAGCTTTCTGTCTGGAAGGAATTTTCATGTGATGTCAAAGGTAGGGAAATGAGGGTAGCATGTAGTCCCTCAGACTCAAAAAGAAGCTGAAAATCTGAATAGGCCAAGGCAGGAAATGAGAGAGGAGGGAGCTATAGAGAGAGCACTTCAGAGACCTGTACAGGTGCCCCCTCTTCAGTCCTCAGAGGAGTAACAATGAGTACATGAAGGTAAAGAAATTACACTAGAACCACCTGAAATAAACAAGTGGAAAAATCTACATGGCTCCAACAGTTCCAAAAATAGTTGCTATTCCCCTAAGTCAGAGTGGAAAAACCTCATAATGTAAGGAGCATTCAGAAAAGTCCTCAGAAGGATACTGGCTCAGTAGTAAGACAAAATTAGCCCAAGGCTAAAGGTTGCGCTCTTCCCCCCCTCCAAAAAAGTATAAAAGCAAACCTCAAAATGACTGATTCCCAATTAGCTTAATTTCATCCCAAAACAAAGCTCAAAAATATTGAAAACAAAACAGTACTATCCAGAAACGAACAAGGTAAAGTTTACATTGTCTAGCATCCAAAGTTACAAGACATGAAGACAATCAAGAAACTACAACCCATAAAGACAAAAAAAAAAAAAAAAAAAATGAAGCTATACAAGTTACAACGTTATTTAAAACCTTATTTCCTGGGGCGCCTGGGTGGCTCAGTTGTTAAGCGTCTGCCTTCGGCTCAGGGCGTGATCCCAGAGTCCTGGAATCCAGCCCCACATCAGGCTCCTCCGCTGGGAGCCTGCTTCTTCCTCTCCTACTCCCCCTGCTTGTGTTCCCTCTCTTGCTGGCTGTCTCTCTCTCAAATAAATAAATAAAATCTTAAAAAAAAAAAAAAAAAAGAACTTATTTCCTAAGTTCAAGAAAGTAGAGAAAAACATGAGTATGTTAAGGAGAAACAAAGAAGATATAAAAGACTCAAGTGAAAATTATAATGTGTAAGGTAAAAAACATACTGGATGCAACAGCAGATTAAATATTGTGGGAGGAAAAGAAAACCAGTGAACTTCAAGCTTGATATACACATAATTGGGATGCAGTTAGGAGAGGGGAGAGAGGAGACAGAAAACTATATATAAAGACATAACAGTAGAAAATTCCCCAAATTTGATGAAAAATATAAACCCACATGTCCAAGGAGCTCAACAAATCTCAAGCACAAGAAACAGTTTCAAAAAACAAAACAAAACAAAACAAAACCAGATTGCTTAATGCCAGCAATTAAAAAGAAACTCTAAAAAAGCAGCCAAGGGAGGGGTAGCAGGGACAGCTCTGTTCCTATAGAAGAAACAGATAAAATGACAGTAAACTTCATCTCAAAAACAATGTAAGGCAGAGAACACTAGAGCAACATCTTTATAAAACATTGGAAGAAAAAAAGTCAATCTACAATTCTATACCGAGCCAAAAGATCTTTCAAAAATAAAGGCAAAATATAAACTTTTGCACACAAAGGCTGAAAGAATTAGTTACCAGCAAATCTTCAGTATAAGAAATGTTAAAGGTCCTTCAGGCAGAAGGAAAATAACACAAGACAGATATCTAAATCTACAAAAACAAAGAACAACAGAAATCATAAATATATGAATATAAAGTTTTCAAATTTATTTGTATCTCCTTAAATGATAATTGACTGCTTAACACAAAAATAATAACAATGTACTGTGGGACTGATAACAAATGTAGAAGTAAAATGAATGACAAAAATTACAAAGTCCAGGAGAAGTGAAATGGAAGTGTACTACAGTAAGTTTCTTACAGTACCTAAGAAAAGGTATAATGTTACTGTGATAAGGAAACATGTATACTTTAAATCCTGAAGTAACGACTTAAAAAAAATTGAACAAGTATAGCTAATACTTTAAAATAAGCTAGCCCGAAAAGTTTTTTAAAAGACTCGTGAAAACTACTCCATTCACCCTATAAAAGGCAGAAAACAGAGGAGGAAAAGAGAACAAAAAACATATGGAACAAACAGAAAACACACAGCAAGATGACAGAGCAAAGCTAACCATTTCCGTAATCAAACTAAATGCAAAAATACTTGAGACACCCCAATTAAAAGGCAGGGATCAGCTGCCAGTTACAGAACAAGATGGCATACACTAACTTCCTCCACTACTCCCCTATAAACATAAATACCTGAAAAAATATTCAACAGGTGGTAATAAAAGAAAACTTCAAAGAAGGTGACAGGGATCTCAAGACTTCGAGAAAGGCATCATAGTGAGTCTCTGCGTTTTCATTTTATGTCCCATATACCCTGGACTGGACACTAGAAAGACCTGCAACCCAGAATCAAGAGGCATGAAAACAGAGGAGGGAGGGAAAGAAGGAGAAAAAAAAAAAAGTAACGAATCCAAAAGCAGACAGGCCAAACCACCCTTAGCAGTGGCTAGAAAGCCTCAAGCCATTCTAGGCCCCTCCTTCCCCAACATAACCACACACCAGTAGGGAACCTGATCCATCCCCAGAGGCAACAATAGTAACCCAACTTCTGCTCCTCAACCAGGACACCAACAGAAGATTTGATCCACCTGCAGCAGCAGATTCATATCTAAAATAAATAACTTTCAAAACTCAACATTTAAAAAATTACTCAAATTAGAAAATGGACAAAAAACAGGATAAGACATTTTACCAAAGAGGATCTACAGATGGCAAATAACTACATGAAAAAATAGTCAAATAGTCTCATTCACTATGAGAGAAATGCAAACTAAAATCACAATGAGTTATCACCATACACCCATCAGAATGACTAAAACAACAGTGATAATACCAAATGCTGAAGAGGATGCATAGAAACTGGATCACTCATACATAGCTGGTGGGAATGTAAAATGGCATAGACACTCTGGAAAATAGTTTGGCAGTTCCTTTAAAATCAAAAAATGGACTTACCATACATCCCAGCAATTACACTCTTGGATATTTATCCTAGAGAAATGAAATTTTATTTTCATGTAGAAATGTGCATGCAAATGTTCAGAGCAGTTTATTGGCTAAAAGTTGAAAACTAACCAATGTCCTTCTATAAGTGAATGGTTAAACAAATTGCTACCACAATTTGGAGTTACCACAATCCACATTTGGATGAACTGCAAAGAAAGTAAACCAATCTCAAAAGGATGCATGCTACATGACTCCACTTATAAAATGCTCATGAAATAACAATTACAGAGCTGGAGAGCAAATTAATGATTCCCAGGAGTTAGGGGTGGAGGGGGTTGGTTAGCTATAGAGAGGTAGCACAAGAGAGACTTGTCATGATGATGGACTTAAGTATCTTGGTTGTGGTTACACAAAAACACGTTATTAAACTACAGAACTATATACACACAAAAGCACATATATATCTTGTGAAACCCGAGTAAGCTCTTTAGATTATACTATTGTCAATTCCATGTCAATTTTCCTTTCATTGTCAATTTCTTCAAGGTGTACTTACAGTTAAAATGTTAACATTGGGGGATGTTGGGTGATGGGTACACACAGGGCCACCCTGTATATTTCTTTGTAACCTCCTATAAAGCTAGTATTTCAAAATTTAACATCTCGGAACAAATTAAAAAGAAAAAGGCAGAGATCATCCGTTGGATATAAAAGCAAGACCCAACTACATGCTACCTACAAGAAATCTTTAAATATAAAGACAGAAAGAGGTTAAATCCAAAAGGATGGAAAAAGATACATCATGCTAACACTAATCAAAAGATTAATGTTAAGCAACAATATTAAAAGCAACAATATTAAAATTAAAGTGGATTTCAGAGCAAAAACCATGAGACCAGGAATAAAGAGGTCATTTTACAACAATAAAAGAACCAATCTATCAGGAATCTGTAACAATCCTAAACATTTATCTTCCTAAATAAAAGAGCTTCAAAATATATTAACCAAAAATGGCAGAACTGAAAGGAAAAAGACAAAACTATAATCACAGTCAAAGATTTCAACAACTCTCTTTCAATGATTGATAGAAGTAGTCTTACAATTAAAAGGGTGAAGAAGACTTAAGAGATACAATCAACCAAACTGACCTAATGTACATTTTTGCCACAGAATATACATTCTTTTCACGTGCACAGAGACCACTCAGCAAGAGACCATATTCTAGCCCATGAAACAACATTTAAAATTTTTCAAAGTATTCAAATCATACAAAATATATTCTCTGACCAAAACAGAATTAAATCAGTACAGTATTTGGGAAATCTCCAAATATCTAGATAATAATCCCCAAACATACTTCTTTAAAAACTCATGGGTCAAAGCAGAAATCAAAAGGAAAATTTGAAAATATTTTTAAATGAATGTAAATGAAAACACAATATACCAAAATCTGTGGAGTGGAGCTAAACCAGCACTTTAGTAAATGAAAAACAGCCCAATCTCCCATGCAGAAGATTCCCAAACAATTTACATGCTCTACCAAGGGGGGAATAACTTTTGATGTGTAGTGATAAAAAAATGGCACTTTACTTCTGTGATCTTCCTCTGAAAAACCCATAACCCCAGTCTAGTCATGAGAAAAGCATCAGACATATACCAATAGAAGTACATCCTATAATATACCTGATCAGGACTCCTCAAAACCAAGGTCACCAAAAGTGCGGAAAGTCTGAGAAAACGTCACAGGCAAGAGGAGCCCAGAAACATGGCAATTAACTAAAAGGTAGTAATCCTAGGTGAGTTCCTGGAACTAGAAAAGGACATGAAGTAAAATCTGGGGAAACTGAAATAACAGACTTTAGCTAATAATGACATTATCCATATTGGCTCATCAATACTATACTAATGTAAGATACTAATAAGGGAAACTGAATGCAGGAACTCTTGTACTGTCTTCACAGCTTTTCTGTAAATCTAAAACTATTCTAAAAAATGAGGTCTATTAAGAAAAAAATTAGGGGGGGCGCCTGGGTGGCACAGCGGTTAAGCGTCTGCCTTCAGCTCAGGGCGTGATCCCGGCATTGTGGGATCAAGCCCCACATCAGGCTCCTCTGCTATGAGCCTGCTTCTTCCTCTCCCATTCCCTCTGCTTGTGTTCCCTCCTCACTGGCTGTCTCTATCTCTGTCAAATAAATAAATAAATAAAATCTTTAAAAAAAAAAAAAAAGAAAAAGAAAAAAAAAAATTAGGGGTGCCTGGGTGGCTCAGTCAGTTACGCGTCTGCCTTTGACTCAGGTCATGGTTCTGGGGCCTGGGATCCAGCCCCTAGCCCCATGTCAGGCTCCCTGCTCCATGGGGAGTATGCTTCTCCCTCTGCTACTCCTCCTGCTCGTACTCCCTCCACCCCCCCCCCCTCTCTCTCGCTCTCAAATAAAATCTTTAAAAAAATTTTTTTAAATACACCTAGAAAAACTTCAGTTCTCCCTGCCCAAAGTAATTTCTCCTTTTTATGATCTGTCAGAGCATTTATTTGTACTGCTCAAGACATACCTCTAGCTTTTATTTTATGAAAGTTACTTTATGACAAAAATCATGAACCATACATCTTTGCAAACTGCCACCTCCGCTTCCACCTCCACGGAATAGACTGCCTTTCTCCTAGTATGTAAATAAAATTTAAATGGCAAACTCAGGATTCTGTGATACCTTTCAACTGTGATTTCTATGCAATTATTCTAGCTTTTTAGTTCAAAATGATTAATTCTTCAAATACATAAAATTGTAATCATAAAATAATAATCATACTAACACAAAATGAAACTTATATACTATTGTATAAATCAGGTGTCTTTCAAACTGGGGTCCGGATGTATTCTCTGGTATCCTAGAAACCCTTATGGGTAAATTTTAATTGTATTTTTTAACTTCCATAATTTAGATATGCCTGATAAAACATTCTCAGTTACACTGATGACCCAAATCCAAACAGTGACATGGAATGCTGCTAATGCCAACATTTACCTTCACAACTATACTGATGCCAAGTAATGCTACTTTTAGTAGCAAATTATTCATTCCCCAAAAGTGAAGATCAAATGAGACAATGTACAAAATATAACAGGGTTTCCATACAGGTTCCCACAGAGAAAAACTACAGGAGAATGAAGTCATGCAGCACACCACAGTATAGGTACACCAAAAGAACTTGAGATGTCATAACCGTAACACAAGCCAAGTGATTCATTTTGACAAAACATCACCCACTGCATTAGTGTTAATTTTTGTATTGGCTTTAGTTTACTTATAAATGTAATTTATAACTATAATCTGTTTTCTAGTTGTGGCAAAGATATGCATGCATAAGGAATTTACACAGAGATGACTGAACAAATCTAAGTAACACTTTAAATAAAAATAAACCAAGCCAATAGTCTCTGCAAGAATTTCTTTCTGTATTACATTTACCATAGCACTATAAACCCATAAATTGGAAGCTATTACATTCACTCAAGAATCTGTCCAGTTGTACTTTAGGTTAAGCCAAAAGCACTCTAACATAGATACTATTACTCCACACTTTAATCTCTAATATATAACTTTGAAGGCACAATTAATTTTGAATATTGCAAGAACATAAATTACCTAGACATTATTAAGTAAACTAAAAACTTTTAAAACTCAGGATCGAAGTAAAATTCAAGTACTTAACAAGCCTGGGTTTGAGCCCCAGCTTCATTATTTGGTAACTGCAGGATCTTAGTGAAGCCACCTAAAACCCTCTGGGCCCCAGTTTCCACCTGTGTAAAATAAGAATACTATCTGTTCTACCTATCTCACGTAAGTGTAAGATAAATAAAGTCTACCCACATTATCAATATGCTTTCTTTTCCTTCTGACAAAAAAAAAGGTCAACTGATATAAATAAATAGTTCACTTCAGAAATATAACAATCTTGTCCTCATATTTTCATGAAAAAAATTAACAAATCTGAACACTTACTACACAGATACAACTTATCAGACATTGTAACAGACTAAGGAAATACAGAAAGGAATAAAAGATCCATGCTCCCAAGGTACATCTGTGTTGGGGGATAGAGACACTGAAAGAGATGATTCTAATGTGCTGTCATAAATACAATCAAGAAATACTATGAAAACTCAAAATATCTGGCCAACTGGGGAATCAAACAGCTTTAAAGATTTATAGTGTTAGTCAAATACAAGTTTTAAGTAATATAATAATTCCTTACTGCATACGTACTTATGTGCAGGCACTGTGCTATGTAGGTACACCAGATTCAAAAGTAAACAAGACATACACTGTCCTCACAGAAATAGCCATCAAGAAGGGAAGACAAAATTTTAAAATAGAGACATGCCAAGACAAAGAAAATATTTAAAGTATACAGCAGTCAGGGAGGGGCAGTCTAAGGAAATGTACAGTAAGAATAAAAACTACATTTTCCCGTTATTTTTCTTTTCATTCTTTTTTTAACATAAAGGCAGCCAAAGGACTGGGAAATTTTTTTTAATTCAAAAAAAATAAAAAGTTAAGTGTTGATAAGTGAATGGATACTGACACTTTCTCCCTTATTTTCTCCCCTCAAACATTACTATGGAAACCCACATTCAACTTATAGTACCTATATTATTGCTCATCACAATATAGTCATAGGACCACAAGTGTTGCTCCCCACAGAGGACAGGGTATTTACTATTCTAGCCTACATGGTCTACAGTGAACACTAAACACATGTTTATGAAAAGTCCCCCAGCCCTTGGGGGAGGGGGGGCATCAAAAATATTATAAAACACATCAGCTGTGCCTCTCTGCTAGGAAAAAATGTGTTTTCTGACAGCCGACATTACTATCTCCAACAGCAGTGTAGAAATACCAGAAGGTGATGCACAAGCAATGAAAGTGGGGTGGGTCTCAGAATTAGGGAAAAGTCACTTTTTCTTACACTGGAACAGAGGTAGTATCATTTTTAGCTATAGTGCTAACATCTTCCTAAACTACATTTTCTGCCCTTTCCTCTGTGGTTTATTTAAAGAGAAGCAGCAACATAAACTCATGACCAGCAATATAAAAGAGGAGGTTAGGTACATAATCATTTGCCTACATACCCACCACATCAACACCGTCCACAGAATTTTCATATTGACCAGATGACTCATGGCAAGAAATGAACTCAGAACTAGGTTCAATGCCTAGGAAGCATCCACAAGGTGTAACTGACTCCAACATTTTCTAGTTTCTGGAAAAGCCTGCTAAGCTACAGATATTTCTGTCAACAAAGCAGGCAGCAGAATAAAGACACATCTTAACTAGGTTTCCTATCATGGGTCAAAAATTAACCCAAGAAAAGAGCGTAAGACAGTAGCATTACGACTCTTTTTGACCACAGTATGCTTGTCACTCCATACTCTCACAGGAGTATCCGGTACCATGCCGGATTTCAGGTTAGCGTTGCTAATGTTACTTTTTCTAATCACTCAAGACAACACAGAAAAATGCAAACAAGAAGAAGTGATTTTATTAAAGAGAAAACCCTGAATTGGAGCAACTGAGTAGCTCAGTCCGCTGAGCATCTGACTCTTGGTTTTGGCTCAGGTCATGGATCTCATGGGTCCTGGGACGGAGCCTGCATCCAGCTCTGCTCCACACTGAGTGGGGAGTCTGCTTGAAGATTCTCTCTCCCTCTCCTGCTTGCCTCCCCCTACTCACGTGCTCTCTTGCTTACTCATTCTCTAAAATAAATAAATCTTTTTTTAAAAGAGAGAAAACCTTGAATTATGTCTGATTCTTTTCTAAAAGTAAACCACGAACTTTAGTAGTTTTGTTAGTAATCCATCTGGGTTCTCACAGCTAATGAATGGCAAAACCTGGGGGCTACGGTGGGAGGACATATGAAAAAGAAACATCTCTAAGTATACCTAAAACCCACATTCATCAGAAATACAACCTACTCCTTTGGGTCTATTCCACCAAGTAACACCTTTCTTGCAATCCACTCTCCACATAGTACTCTTCCTGAACTCTCTTCCTATAATCTTCCTTTCAAACCTAACTGGGACTTCTGTATTAACATATATCACCACCTCATCCCAACATATCCTATTCCTGTTCACCAAACTGATTATTAGGATCGTTAGTTATTAACAACACTTAAAAACTTAACACTGTGTACTTCACCTTCTTCAATTCACAAAAAGCTATGAGGTAAGTACTATTACACCTACTTACAGATGAAGAAACTAAAGGCTTAGTCAGAGAGGTATTAAAAAGGCTTACTTTAAGAGACAATGAAGACAGACGCAGCAAGGTTTGGGTAAAACACATGGTATACTTATTCTTAACCATATTCATGTATTAATTCACCTCCAGGAAGTAAAAATGTTATAATGTTATAATCCATGTGCAGGGGTGGGGAGACAAATGACAGAGGTAGACAAAGCTACTAGGAAAGAAAACTGCTCTGGAAATTTTAATACCTATTTTAAAAAGGAAATAAGAAGAAGCTGCTTCTCAGTTCTCAAAGGGCTTTTGGACCCAGTATAAATATTCTCCTGAACAGTCCTTTCCACAAATGTCCTCCTCAATCCTCTCTGTTCAGTAGCTCATTAATTTAGACTCCACTAATTTAGACTCCACATTAAATTAGACTCCACTGTTGTGCAATTCTAGATAATTCATTCTGAAGCAGTGCTTTCCCAAAGTACTGTTTTATAGGGAAAATTTTTTCAAGTTATAAAATACATGTATGTTATGTAGTGGATGACAATGTAAAACACATTTCTTCCCATTGTCACAATGGAAAAAAAAAAACAAAACTGAAAAACAATGCTCTAAAAGTCTGCCAAAAAAGTAAAAGTAACCTTCATTACTATGTTGTGTTAGAGAGCAAGACATTCCACTTGGACATATTTAAATACAACTGAAAGCTTCCACTATAGCTACATTTTTAAGCCACCATGGATATAATCTCTTCAAGATTTCCTCACCTATTTAAACAGAGTATAGAAAACACAACTGAACCAAACATTTCTTTAGTTAAGTTAAACACAATTTAACCAAACAATCACTAAGGGGCGAAAATGGTGACTACACTGTGCTATTTTAATAAAACAAGGCCATTTCCTGATTTGGGGTGGCACTTACAAAATATGTTCACTTTCTGATAATTCATCAAACTGCTAGCATAATTATGCTTGGTGAACTCAACTGTGTTCATGTTACACTTCAATGAAAAAAGTTCACTTAAAAGCAAAAATTATGCAAGGGACTTCTAGTTATACAAGGCAATTTGAACAGTTGAGTTTATCACTGCTCCCTCAAAAACAAACAGAAGTGTAGTAGATTGTACTTTCCAACAATGACCACAACAATAGCCTCCACCTCACATGCTTTTCTGCAGTGTGACAATGCCACTCCTCCGTCAAGAGATGGAAGTTTCTGTCCCCTCTCCTGGTTGGGGTTTGTGACTGTTTTGACCAACAGAATACGGTGAAAATAGCACCATGCAACTTCTGAATAAAGGTCATAAAAGTGCATGCAGCTTTCACCTGATCCTCTTAAACACTAACTCTTGGATCCCTGAGCAGCCAACTACCCTAAAGCAACCATCCTGAGAAGACCAAATGTAGGTCCTTAAGTTGACTGCTCCAGCTGAGCCCAGCCTTCTAACCATCCCTGCCAAGGTGCCACATATTTAATGAAGAAGCCACCTTAGAAATAGATCCTGCATAGGGCGCCTGGGTGGCACAGCGGTTAATCGTCTGCCTTCGGCTCAGGGCGTGATCCCGGCGTTACGGGATCGAGTCCCACATCAGGCTCTTCCGCTAGGAGCCTGCTTCTTCCTCTCCCACACCCCCTGCTTGTGTTCCCTCTCTCGCTGGCTGTCTGTCTCTGTCGAATAAATAAATAAAATCTTTTAAAAAAAAAAAAAAAGAAATAGATCCTGCAACCCCAGCTGTTTGAGTGTCCCTCTGCCATAGGTCATCACCTCTGAGGCCCCAAACATTTGGAGCAAAGAAAAGGACATCCCTGCAGTAAGATCTGCAAATTCCTGACACACACATCCTGTTAACATAATAAAACATTGTTTTGGGGGTGGTTTGTTCTAGAGTAAGATAACCAGACCAGAAAAAGGGAACAGTAGACAAACCAGCTCAATAAAATTCTAAAAGACAAAAAGTAAAAGAAATGCCAAGTGTCTTAGTGTTTCAGATAACAAGTCAGAAAAACCTATTCAAGCAGCAGAATCCTAGTCAGGGCTAAGAAATGGTAGAAAGGGTTGAAAAGAGGAGAATTATGAAAGAAATTGATGAGAACTAAACTTCTAAATCTGTCCCTC
The DNA here is from genome assembly GCF_023065955.2 of Ursus arctos. NCBI lineage: Eukaryota > Metazoa > Chordata > Mammalia > Carnivora > Ursidae > Ursus > Ursus arctos. The sequence continues at coordinate 37,638,800 of NC_079873.1, read as the reverse complement.
CAGACCAGGCTGCTAGGGAATTGTCCCTTCCCTATTATCTCCCCACCACCCTCCCCCAACCCCCACCCCAATACCAACAAAAAACAAATGTTTAACTCTATAGAGATATTGAACAGAAACCAACACCATGCACAGATCAGGGTGAGGAACGGCTGACCACATAGTGCACTTCCCCATTTTGTCTACCAAAGCACTAGCTACTAGGCTTATGCCTCTTACAGCCCTAGGATGAGGGTGATGGGAAGTCCCAGGATGCCAGCTGTCCAACAGGCCTCATGGCCTGCACAACCAGAGCAATCTTTGAAGAAGGCTAATTTTTTAAAAAAGGGGGCAGGGGAGGCAGGGAGAGCAGGGACTGGTACCTGCTGTGTTTTACCATACTGGGGCTACATACATGAGACACAGAAAACTAAAACAACAAAAGGTGAATTAACTCCTTTTTAAAAGAAGGGAGAAAAAAAAAAACCCTCTGTACATGAAAAGTAGTAATAGTGAACAGCACTTGTTTATACAGTCTTCATAATTTAATCTGAAAACATGGGGCATCTGGGTGCATCAGTTGGTTAAGCATCTGCCTTCAGCTCAGGTCATGATCCCATGGTCCTGGGATTAAGCCCCATGTCCGCATGTCAGGCTCCGCGCCCAGCAGGGAGTCTGCTTCTCCCTCTCGCTCTGTGCCCCACTACCCGCTCATGTGCTCACTCGCTCTCTCTTAAAAATAATAGTAACAATCTGAAAACACTATAGGGGAGGAGGGGGACACAAGGGGACAAATGGAGCAAGTAGGTGGGAGGGTATCTTCCACTGTAGGAAAATGTCTAAAACTGGGAAAAAAAAAAAAAAAAAAAAAGAAATACCAGAATTCACAATATAAAATGTGGTGATAAATACCGAAGAAAGAGCTAAAGGAATGGAAAGAAGATGCTTTTGGGGAATGGAGGCATTCTATTGTTTAAAAGTATACTAGAACTCCACACTTTATGCAAATCATGTATCAGTAAAGCTGTCACTAACAAAACAGGATGTATTAAATTTCAAAAAGAAAAAGCTTTTTGGGAGCCCAAAGAGCAATTGGTTCTATCTCTACATGGTAAGAGAAAGGAAAGCTATTTGAAGAAAATCTCAAAATAAAAACAAGATAAAGAAAAGATGGGGAGGAGGTATGGAGAATAAGGATTTCATGGGGACCCAAAAGATGAGGGGCATCAGATGCCACTCTCATGGCAATGGGAAGAAATCAGAGGTTCTTGTGTAGCAAGTTATCACTTAGAATTCGAAAATGGCTGGGGAAGGAATAGGATGGTAGATTTAGTTTTGAAAAATATAAGTATTTTACAACCATGTAAATATTTTAAATATTCTATTACAAAAAAAGAATTACACGTTAAAAAAGCAATCCCTAAAAAGCCAATAGCAAAATGAAACAAATAAACCTTACTGTGTAGCCAGTTGATAACATAAACGGACAAAGGATAATTATTTCAAGGAATTTTAAAACAGTAATTTGGCCAAATGTTCCCAATGGAATATATCCTAAGGACAAAAAGAACTACAAAAGATTCTCATGCTACAATGAGTAACCATGTAATTCCTGGCAGTGTTGGTATTATTATTCTAACACTATTAGCGTATGCAATGTGTGATAAAACAATGGGGTAATTATGCCACTGTCTTTGAGAACCAAAATTTTCAGCATAGGAGAAAAGACAGATTTTTAAACTGATGGCAAAACACTGTAGCTCTGAAAAAGATCTGAACAATCTGCATGGAATAGTCATTTCTTTTACCTTTTAAAAAGAATGCACAATGACATCAGTGAAAATGGTGGCAACCTCTAACAATTCTTTTCCAAAGAGAAAACTGACAAATATTGTTGTAATCAAACTTTTGATAACTCTAGAATCTTACCAAAAGCTCTCAGCAATCTGGAAAGGGTTTGCTAAAGAAAAATGGCTGAATCTGGATAAAAACAGAGACCTTGTGACTTTTTAACCTGCCCTAGTCCCAACCTCTCCAGGCAGCTCCATGGTAGACCTAAAATTTAACAGCATGGATCTGCAGTAAAACCAGCAGCTTGAAAAGCCAGCAGAGGAGGCTAAAGCTCCTCCAAAGCCCCATTCCTAGAAAATTCGTAATTTTCTGACCTTTCTGATGGTTCCCTAGAAGACCCCCATGCAAGGCTATTAAGCTGATTTGGAACTTAACCAGTGCAAAAAAAACCCTTTACTCCAGGAGCATCTGTCAGAAACAATTCCAGGGGCACCTGGGTGGCTCAGGCAATTAAGCACCTGCCTTCAGATCAGGTCATGATCCTGGGGTCCTAGGATGGAGCCCTGCATTGGGCTCCATGCTCAGCGGGGAGTCTGCTTCTCCCTCTCCCTCTGCCCCTCCCTCCTCACTTGTACTCTCTGCTCTCTCCCCCAATAAAAATCTTTAAGAAAGAAAGAAAAGAGAGAGAGAAACAATTTCAGAAAAGTGTTTAATTTTGCAGCCTGCTGAAACAGCGTGTAACATTTGAGGCATAAAATAAATAACCAAAAAAACCTTAAAAGAAAAAGTGGGAGAATGAGATATTCATAACACCTTTGAAAAGCTCCAACAAACATGAAAAACCTGAAAATCAAGAAGACCAAGCCCAGATGTAGGCTATGCACATACCCGGGAGAGACCTAAGAAGTCCACAGGCTCTCTCTGTCTGACCATGAGGCTTTCACACAATCACAAAAGTGAAGGCTGTGGCAGAGCAGTCAACTGCCTTCACATAAAGCACCCTTAGCAAAGACTGGGAGACTAACTGGTTCCAAGAAATTAAGGAAATCTTTGTCTAACAGTTAGCTAAACACAAAGATAAACAAGGAGAGATTTCAATGGCAATACTACAGAAGAAAATTAGTTCAGAAAAGTCACTACAAACAAACTACTACAACAAACAGTAACAAAAACAAATGCTGCAGAGGGGGAATGTTCTGCTTTCTGGAGTAGCTACATTATATTAAAATGTCCACTTTTCAACCTAAATTTTGAGACATACAAAGGAAAAAGCATAGTCCACCCACAGAACAGAAAGTGATCAACAGAAACTGTCCCAGAGCAAGTTCAGATAACAGACTTACTAAACAAGACTTTAAGTTAGTTACCATAAATATGTTCAAAAAAACGAAGGAAAGCCAAGATGAAAGAACGTATAAAAACAATCTATCAATAAACAGAAAAATTACATATATACAAGAAATAGCAAATAGAAAGTACAACAACTCACTAGAGAAAATTCTAAAATTTTCACTGGAAAATTCACTAGAGAGGCTCAACATCATATTTGAGCAGGCAGAAAGAATCAGTGAACTTAAGAAGAAATCAGTAGAGATTGATTATCCAGTCAAGGAACACAAAGGAAAAACGAAGCAAAATGAACAGAATCTCAGAGACCTGTGGGATATTAAGAAGTATACCAAAACATGCACACCAATCAAAGTCACAAAAGGAAAGCTGAGGAAAGGAAAGAAAGAACATTTAAAGAAATAATGTCTGAAAACTTTCCAAATTTAATAATAGTAATAAAAAAATTAATCTCCCATCCAAAAGGCTCAATGAACTCCAAATAAATTGAACTTAAACAGACACACTGAGAGACATTATAGTCAAACCATCAAAAGGGAAAACTTTTAGAAGAAACAAGAAAGAAGTGACTCATCATCTACAGTAAGTATAATCCTCAATAAGATTAATATTTGATTTCTTCATCAAACACCATGGAGCCCAAAGGCAATGGGATGACATGTTATAAGCGCTGAAAGGAAAAGATGGTCAGCCAAGAATTTTATATCCAGCAAAACTATCTGTAAATATTAAGGAGAAATTAAGATTTTACAGATTAAAACTGAATTTGTTACTAGCAAAAAGTGAATGTGTCACTAACAGACCTACGCTGCAAGTAATATAAAGGACAGTCATTCACACTGAAATGAAAGAACACTAGACTTTCAATAAAGCACTAATTATTTGTGTTGATAAGAACACAATATATAAAAATATAACATATGACAATAATAGCACAAAGGAGGGGAGATGGAATGAAGCTGTACTACTGAAATTAAGCTGGTATTAATCGGAACTGGTTTTAAGTTCCAGGGCAAATAAAAAAAATTAACATGAAAAAGTTAACAAAAAAGGAGTTAGAATAGTATGCTGGAAAATACCTAACACATACACACACAAAAAAAGGACGGAAATAAGGCAAAAAGAATAAAAACAACATAAGACATAAAGAAGACAAACAGCAAAATGACAGGTATAAACTGTACCTTAACAGTAATCAAGTAAAATGTAAACACAATTAAAAGACAGAGACTGCAGGATGGATAAAAAAGCATCATCCAACTATACACTTCCTAAAAAAGGACACACTTTAGATTCAAAGACAAAGTAGGATAGAACTAGAAGGATGTAAAAATATGTACCATACAAACAGTAATCAAAATAGAGCTGGAGTGGCTATATTACTATCAGACAAAATATACTTAGAAACAAATACTGTTATTAGGGATAAAGAAGAACATGCTATAGTCCCAAATGGGCCAATTCATCAAGAGGATATAACAATTAAAAACAAATATGCACATAACTGAACTCAAAATACCTAAAGCAAAAGCTGAGAAAAGTAGACAATTCAACAATAGTTGAAGATCGAAATACTTCACTTTCAATAATCATTTTTATTTTTTATTTTTTTTTTTTAAAGATTTTATTTATTTATGTGACAGAGAGACAGCCAGAGAGAGAGGGAACACAGCAGGCGAGTGAGAGAGGAAGAAGCAGGCTCCCAGCAGAGGAGCCTGATGTGGGACTCGATCCCGGAACGCCGGGATCACGCCCTGAGCCGAAGGCAGACGCTTTAACGACTGCGCTACCCAGGCGCCCCTCACTTTCAATAATCAATAGATGAACAAGAAAATAGAAGACCTGAATAGAACCCTATAAACCAACAAGACTGAAAAGCCATCTATAAAACACTCCCCCCAACAACAGAATACACATTCTACTCAAGTACACATAGAACATTCTCCAGAATAAACCACAAAGCAAGTCTCCATAAGTTTAAAGGATCAAAAATCATAACAGCTATACTCTGTGACCAAAATGGTATGAAATTAGAAACCAGTCAAGAAAAAATTAGGGAAATTCCCAAGTACATGGAAATTAAACAACACAATCCAAAATAATTAATGGATCAAAGAAGAATGCATATTTACCATTCCACATTATGATTAGCATGTTACACAGAAAATTACTGCTTAAATAAGAACTAAACTTATTTTAAGAGAAATTCATATTTTTAAAAAATAAAGTTTGTTTCTATACAAATTGCACTGTAACAAGCTCAAAAGAATAACAGAAAGGATAAAAGTCCAGAATTTACAGCTGGAAAGAATTATAAAAGTCCCTTCATTTTGATATTGTAGCATTTTGTAACTCATACATTGCTGAAATTAGTTATCCTCTGCCTAAGGGAACTGATGCCACCTACCTAGAAAGTTCTCAATTATTTTCATTGAGATTCTAGGGAAACAAATGTACCACCTCTCCTCTTCCTCCTAAAAAACTTCTGAGTCACTTTTCCTATTTTAAGTGTTTTAAGAATTTGGGTAAGGGATTTTGTTCTGGTTTGCTGGCCTTAATGTGGCAAAAGGAATAAAATGTTTTGTTGTTTGATGGCAAACCAAAACAGTGAGATTCTGCTATAACCCAGCTTATCTTTTAGTTTCTCTCTATATATGTAAATATGTACTTCTTTAAAAAATATATAACAGGAAGCATTTGATGTTCAAAAGCAAGCACTGTGGTTATTTAAACCTTGTCTCCCAAATAATACAGCTATAGGTCAAGCCTTGATAAAAGGAATTAGCTTTGTAAACTGAGGATCATGTTATGATCACTGAAGTTAAGATTTCCCTACAAATTTGATTTTTAAGACTTACTTCATCCATGTGAAATAATATCTTTAGGTAAAAATTTTCACAATTTGAACCTGAATTACACTTGACCCTTGAACAACACAGGTTTGAAGCACATGGGTTGACTTATACACAGATTCTTTTTTTATAAATACAACACAGTACTGTAAACATATTTTCTCATCCTTATGATTTTAACATCTTTTCTCTAGCTTACTTTATTGTTAAGAATACAGTACGTAATACCTGTAACAAAATCTGTGTTAACTATCTTATCAGTAAGGCTTCCAGTCAACAGTAGGCTATTAGTAGTTAACATTTCGGTGGGAGTGGAGTTATATGTGGATTTTCAACTGCCCAGGGGGTCAGCACCCCTAACCCCCACCCCCATGGTTCAAGGGTCAACTGTACTGTATAAAAGTTAATGGAAGACTTAAACACAGAGAACAAACTGGTGGCTGCCCAAGGGAAGGGGGGTTGGGAGGTCAGGCAAAATGGGTGTAGTGTAGTGGGAGGTACAGGCTTCTAGTTATGGAAAGAGTAAATCACAAGGATGAAAGGTACAGCATAGGGAATATAGCCAATGGTATTACAACAGCACTGTATGGGAAAGACTGTAGCTACACTAGCGAGCTTAGCATAAGATACAGAGTTGTCAAATCACTACTGTTGTACACCGGGAACTAATGTAACATTATGTGTCAACTACTCTTCAATTTTTTTTAGTGAAAAAAAAAAAAAGTCAACTCCAGTTCCACCAAAATAGAATAGCTTCATTCCTCCCAGACTCTCCCTCTCACAACTAAAAACTCCTAGACAAAACACAACAAACAAGTATGAGAAGGGTCTGATGGGTGGAAAATAGGCCGTAGACTTCCTAGAGACATCAGGACTTCAGAAATGACAAGGCAGGGAGTTCCCTGGGTTTTTGTGTTGTCTCCCATATTTCTGGGGCAAGGTGCTGCTTCAGAAGCCCCCCATCCAATACCGCAGTGGTAAGCAAAGCCTTTTCCTCCTAGCCAAAGGACTGAGAAAAAGGGTAGCTTACCAACAGAAACCTTTTCAGTAATACACACCATATTCCAGCCAAAGACCAATAGAAGATCCGCACAAACACATATGTGAACCCTCCAGTTTCAGTGGGGTCAAGCACACAGCTTAATCTTCCATATCCCCTTCCTCTCGGCCAGAGTAGGGAAGAGGGGGTGTCAATCCAAATAGCATTAGCAGGAAAAAACAGGCAGATGATCTTCTATTTTCCACACAGGGGTGCTCAAGGTCCCTACCCGGACAGTATAGAGGAATCTAGGTAGGAAGCTGATCTTTCAGGCCCAGCAGGAGGAGGGGGTGGGCTCCAATAACCTGCTAGGTTAGCGGCAAGGCTAAATGAGGAGCTGATCTTCCATACCCAACACCCAGTAGAAGCAAGTGGTGCTCAGATTCAACCATTTAAGGTAGTGCCAGCAGTATCAAGGGCAAGTTGGGCCACCTCCACCACCCAGCAGCAGAGACTTAACAAAGCTGTGTGAGACAGGATTAGCCACCACTACACTTCACTACACACACACACAAACACACAGAGGCGTGTGCACACGCCCAGTGTCAACAGGGACCAGGGAGAAGCTGAACCTGCAGCTTCAAATGGCATCAACAAGACTGAACAAGGCGGTGCGAGCTGGAGCCAATCAGCATTCCACTGTCCCATCCCTGGTGTCAGCAGGGGCAAGTAGAGAGCTGAACCTCCATACCCACTCAGCAGTGAGACTAAACCACCCCCCACCTGGCATCAACTCAGGGAAGTGGCACAAAGTAGAAAGCTTCCGGTCCACCCTGCAGCATCACAGTGGTGGTGAGAGTGAGCCCTCCACTTCTTTTTTGCTGGGGAAGCACCTCCCATCAGGAAGCTCATCTTACACCTCCCACTCAGAGGCACCAAAGTGGTATAAACTGGTGCCTACCTTTTGCCAGGAAGATGTCAGTGAGGACAAGGGGGAAGCTGAACTTACATCCCATCAGTCTGCACCAAGACAGTATGACTCAGTGTTTTATTTTTGCCAGAATGGTCGTCTATAGGGCCCAGTAAGAAGCTGAACATACACACCTGCCCCGGCCATTACTACACCTCAACAAGACGACTGCCTACTATTAAATAATAATAATAATAATAATAATAATAATAATAATAAATGGGATCAAGAATTCTTATAACATGATATTTAAAATGTCCAGAATACAATTTAAAATCACTTGCTATACGGTAAGCCAGAAAAGTATAATGTGAATGAGGAACAACAATCAATACATGCAACGCTGAGACGACCCAGGTTTTGAATGAAACATCTCGGATTTTAAGCAGTCAACATAAAATGCTTCAATGAGCAATTACAGCTGCTCTTGAAATAAATGGAAAAATGGAAAATCTCAGGAAAAAAACTTATTTTAAAAGAACCAAATGGAAATTATAAAACCGAAAAATACAACCAAAAAAACTCTCTAGATGGGCTCAACAATAGAATGGAAGATGAGAGAGTCAGTGAACAGACCAATAGAATTGAGCTAACCTAAACAAGAAAGAAAACAGACTGAAAAAGAACTAACAGAGCTTCAGGTACATATAGGACAAAAACAACAGAGTTAAGGGTCTTTATCAAATTCCCAGAAGAGAGTGTGGGATTGAAAAAGTATTTGTAGATACAATGGTGAAACACATTAATCCACAGGTAGAAAAAGCTGAGTGAACCCCAAATAAAATAAAACCAAAGACATCCACACCAAAATGCACCATAATTAAACTCCTGAAACGTAAAGACAAAAATTCTTAAAAGCAAAGAAAAATGATACATTACTTATAGGGGAACATCAATTCAAATGATAGCAAATTTCTGATCTGAAACCACAGGGAACATAAGGAAATAGGCGATTGTTCACATCCAGAAACAAATGAACTATACACTGTGAATTCCATATACAGCTAAAATACCCTTCAGGAATGAAGAAAATTGAAGACAACCTCAGAAAAACTAAGAGAATTTGATGCTTGCAAACTTATCCTGAAAAAATGGCTTGACAAGTTTTCTAAACTGAAAGGAAATGAAAGCAGACGGCGGCTGGGACTTCAGAAAGGAAAAAGAACACTGGAAAAGATAAAATTAGGGCTAAATATAATAGACTATGACAGTACACTTGAGTTTCATAAATCCTATTGGCTGGTTGAAGCAAAATTTATCAACCACCTGACGTGATGTTCAATGTTATATAAAGAAAATTATATTTTAAAGTAGAGACAGCAAAAGGACCTAAATGGAAGTAAAGTTTCTGCACTACACTTAAAAGTAGTAAAACATCTGCACCCGAAGACAGTGGTAATTTACATATGAATATCGCAATACCTAGAACAAGAAATCTATGCAAAGAAACAAATATACCTAAAAACATGACAAATCAAGATGGAACCCAAAAATATATCCAGATAACCCATAAGGAGATAAGAAATAAAACACAAGAAACAGAGTGAATAAAAAATAATAAAATCACGGACTTAAGCCCTAATATATCAGTAATTACCTTAAGTGTAGTCTAAGTAAACCAAATAAAAAAGAGAAATTGGAAGAATATTTTAAATGATCTGACAATATGCTGTCCACAAAAAAAAAAAAATCACTGTAAATACAATGATACAGGTAGACTGAAAATAAAAGCATGGAAAAAGACATATGCAAATTTTCATTTTTTTTAAAGGCTGGCTACATTTCTATCAGATAAAGTGGACCTCAGAGCAAATAAAATTACCAATATTTTCAGTAAAACAAAGACATTACATAATGACAAAGGTATCAACCCACCAGAAGACATGACAATCTTAAATGTATACATTTAAGACATCAAATGATAGAGCCTCAAAGTACAAAAGACAAAAACTGATAAAGATAAAAAGAAAATAGACAAAGCCACAATTACAGGTGGAGACTTAGCAGCACCACACTCTAAGCAATTGACAGAACTGCTAAACACAAAAGAAGCAAGGATATAGAAGAACTGAACAATACAATCAACCAATAGGATCTAATTGTCATGCATACAACACTCCATCCAACAACAGAATACACATTCTTCGGAGCACTCATGAAACAGACACCAAGAGAGACCATATCCCAGGTCATAAAACAGATGTCAACAGATATATAAGAGAATGGAAATTATACAGAGTAAATGCCCTAATCATAATGGAACCAAGCTAAAAATTATTAACAGAATGAAAACAGGAAAATCTCCAAATACTTAAAAAACTGAACAACACACTACCAAATACTCCATAGATCAAAGAGGAAAGCTCAAAAGAAACTTAAAAACACGTAGAACTGAATGAAAAATGAAAATACGATATTTAAGAACATGGGACACAGCTATAGTGAGAAAAGGTAAATTTACAGCTCTAAATTTTTATATTAAAGAAAAAGGAGTCTCAAATAAATAATCCAAAAAACACAAACAGACATTTCACCAAAGAGGCTATACAGATGGAAAATAGGAACATAATGGATGTTCAACATCATTAGCCATGAGGGAAATGTAAATTTAAACCACAATGAACTATCACTACACAACTATCAGAACGTCAAAAATAAAAAATAGTAGTAACACCAAATGCTCGCAAGGATGCAAGGAAACTGGAACACAGGGCGGGGGGGGGGGAGGGACTGCTGTGGGAATATAAAATGGTAGGGCTGCTCTAAAAAACAGTTTGGTGTGTTTTTTTTATAGACTAAACATGTAACTATCAGCAACTTCACTCTTGGTCATTTATCCCATAGAAAACACGTTCACAAAAACACCTGTACACAAATGGTCACAGCAGCTTTATTCAAAAAGCCAAAAACTAGAAATAACTCAGATGTCCTTCATAGGTAAATGGTTAAAGAAAATGTGGTAACATTAATAGCACGGAGTACTCCTCAGCAATAAAAAGGAACAAACTACTGATTCATACAACAACTTGGATTTATCCAGGGAGTTCTGCTGAGTGAAAAAGGGCAATACCAAAAGGACATATTCTGTGTGATCCCATTTATATAACATTTTTCAAATGACAAAATTATAGAAATGGAGAACAGATTAGTAGTTGCCACGGGTTAGGAATGGGGGGTGAGGGAAAGTGTGGCTATAAATTAGCAACAAGACAGATACTTAGGTAATGGAACAGTTCTATATTTTGAGTATATCAATGTCGATACTCTGGTTGTGATATTTATTGTATTATACTTTTGCAAGATATACCATTGGGAGAAACTGGGTAAAGGGTACACTAGATTTATTGTTTCTTACAACTTCATGTGAATCTATAATTACCCCAGAATAAAGTCAAAATTTTAAAAAGCCAACAGAAAAGAATTTCCACTTAAAAAAAATGTATTCATGAAATCCAATCTGTCATGGACAGATATAAGGACAACCAAGTTCAACAAGACAAAAGCAAAAGCCAAAAAAATCCATCAGATTAGTAAGGACTCCAGTTCTTCCTTCAGGTATTCAGGACCCAGTTACCTCTTTTCATAGAATCATGACTATTTAAGGGTTGGGTAATTTTTATAGGTAACAGTAAAAGTTATCCTTTGATGTCTGAATGTTGTCTACAACAACCTGGCCAAGTAGTGTCAATGAGCAAATGTGAACAACTTCAAAGACAGAAGACCCACTTCATTTTACACATTTATCATCTTTGCAAGGCTGTTAAACCAAACAAAAAGCTTCTCCTTAAGAAAATCCAAATCCAGGGGCACCTGCGTGGCTCTTGTCAGTTAAGCGTCTGCCTTCAGCTCGGGTCATGATCCCAGGGTCCTGGGATCGAGCCCCACATGAGGCTCCCTGCTTAGCAGGGAGCCTGCATCTCCCACTTCCTCTGCTGCTCCCCCCACCTGTGCTCTCTGGCGCTCGCTTGCTCTCTCTCTCTCAAATAAATAAAATCTTTAAAAAAAAAAAAAAAGAAAATCCAAATCTTTTTAAATGATAGGCTTATAATGATAATATCATCACACACATACACACAGCAAAATCAAACAATAAAAGTTTAACATTATAGATCACAAAATGGCCCACTAATGCCAAGTGATTCTTACTACTCTTAGGGAAACCAAGGGGCCTTATTCATTTTTCTTAACACCCAAATGTCCAATATCTAACAGTACATATTTATTCAATGTGACTTTTTTTTTTTTTTTTTTGTGAGAGAGAGCGCGCGCAGGCCTGGAGCATGAGGGGAAGGGGCAGAGGGATACATGAGAAAGAGAATCTCAAGCAGACTACAAGCCCAGTGTGGAGCCCAACACGGGGCTTGATCTCACAATCCTGAGATCATGACCTGAGCCAAAATCAAGAGTCAGATGCTTAACTGATTGAGCCACTCAGGTGCCCCTTCAACGTGACATTTCTTACCAATGCACGTGAGAATTCATTTAGCCCTGTTATATGAATTCCTAGCAAACAGACACAATGATGCAACCCATCTTCTATAATTAGAAATATTAGATCTGACCTTAAAAATTATAGCCCCAACTATAACCAGTTTGGAGAAGTCAAACACTAACCATTAATAAATAAGACCAACTTTCAAATCAAAGACTAACTGAATGGCTAATCATACCAGCTTAACAAAAACACAACTCTCAGTTCCATTATGTCTCTGCATTCATTTGGTGTCTGGTCCTGAAGGCTTGAGGCTGAAATCAAAGAAAATTACCATCTAGAACAAAGTCCTTCTGTATCCTCCTTCTGGGTCAAAATCTTAAAAGAACTGGGTCAATCCTAAAAACTCAAATGAATAGCTACCTACAATTCTGGTGCTAGTCACTGAAAATTTTTAATTCCCAGCCTTTCATCTTAACAGATGGTAAAACTGGGACCATATGAGTTAAGCAACTTCACTAAAGTAGGAAGTTTTCTAATCCATTGTTCTTCCCAGTGTATCATACAGTCTCCCAACCAAAACAGCATTTTGAGCACCCAGGCTAAAGAAACAACACTAAAGCCTATCAACTATGTTAGAAGGACATGTGCACAAAGCTATTTTTCTAGTTAGAGCAGTAAATTCTCTAAGGATCAGTTCACATTCTCTTCCACTAGAACCCTTATAATAACCAGTAAAGAAGAAATTGAGAGAATATGTGAAGTGGTCATAGAATACCACAAACTGTGTGGTAAAAATCCATGCCATCTAGAGGCCTAACCAACCCAATGGTTCTAAAGCTTTCCTTTCTCCCTAACATACTCCCATCATTAACACCTCTACCCCTCTACTCAAGAATAAATGAACTACACAACTGAAAATAATGGAGTCCACAGTTGGGCTTTGAAGGGATCCATACACTCCCTGAAATCATACAAAATGTATGCAGCTACACTGACCCTAAAAGGGTTAATGACTCCCCAAGAAATAAAGTACTACTGTTATAGCTCTAACACCAGTCACTGAAAAATGAAAATAAAGATATTCTGCCATGAAATAAGTTAACACACTAAGCCCTATACTGTTTTCAACTAATTAAGAATGCCAAGTTAGCTATTTTTCCTTTTCTATAATAAAAACAAGGATAAACCAAGGAAATGAATGACTCCTGCAAATACAAGATTATTAAGTAGTATACACTATGGCTACTTCTATAAACATTCAGGGAGTGAATTAAGTTAGTAATCACAGAGCCTGATAATCAGTCATACTAATAAAACCAAAATATGAAGGCAAAATTTATCAATTGTAAAACTGACAGTTCACAGCATATAAAATTAAACAATGCTATCTTAAGAAAACACACATGAACATACTTCCAATTAAGACTTTCGCATGTTGAAGAATTTATACCCCCAATATAATGTGTAAAAGGAGTAACACATCCTCAAAATCAACAGAACTTAAAAATAACCCAAATCAATCCCCTCACCAACATCTCACTATTTGAATGAGAACTCTCAAACCCAAGACAATTCAATATAGAAACTATTAACATTTTCATATATATAGCAAACAATAAAATTAACAAAGTATGTATACAGTATGACCTCATTTGTGGGGGGGGGGATACATTGGAATATGCTTTTGTATGTGTTGAAATATGAAGTTACCCAATATACCATTTATCAGTGGCTGCCTGATAACAGGAACGAAATAACTGAGAGATGGTGTGGGAGGCAGATTTTCTTTTTACTGTTAACACCCTTCATGTAACTTTTCAATTCTGTACTATGCAGAAGTATACATATTCAAAAAAAACTATACGAAGCTATTTCGAAAGAAAGGAAAGGATCATGGCTGCAATTAGAATTATGGCTGTGAGAATGGAGAGAAACAGACGTGAAATTTAAGATGTAGAAAAGACAAGACAGGCAGACTATTAGGACTTTATAAGTTAAGAGAAAGGAGTCAAGAACCACTCCAAGGCTTCTGGCAAGGATAATGATTAAATGCCACTGATTAAGATAAGAAACATGAAAGACAATGATAAATTCAGTTTGCATATGTTCAGTTTCAGGTGCCTTCAAGATGCCCAACTAAAGTAATCAAGTGGCAGTCAAGTTTGTGTGGGCAACTGAGGGCAGAGTGAGTAAAGAAAATCTAGAACACAGTCTCAGAGACTAAGATGTGGTTAGACAAAGAAAGAAAGCCAAAGTAGTAAGATGTTAGGACTCTTTTCCAGAGATCCCAAATCTGCCTCTATCTCCACCCTCACTCCTAAACTACAGCCTTAGTTTAAACGTAACTTTGTCTTTCCCAAGATGATAGTAACATCTTTCTTGTACTGAGCACCTTCCATGCTAGGCCCAATTCGAAGCACTTTCTTTCCTAACAAAATGCAACAGCCTGCCAGAATTCTATTACCACTTCCATTTTACAGATGAGAAACCTGAGCCTCTGAAAGATGAAATAATTTGTCCAAGGATTACACATCTAGTAAGTGGCAGAAGCAGAATTCTACTCTAAAATCCATACGCTGCTATCTAACCATCAATACTTCAGAACTAGGATCCTTTCCCCTCCACTTTATCATTCTCAATGTAGCCAATAATATTCCCATAAAACCTACTCTGGTCACGTCAATTTCCCCTGATTGAGAGTTGAATTCAATGATCTCCCAAAACATCCTATGGCCTATAGTGATGTGGGCCTTCATGTGCTCACTTTCTCCTAATCCAACCATGACACCCTCTACACCCACACTAGACTATTCACAATTCCTCAAACACGATTTAACTTCATTTACCTCCAACTCTCTGCCCTTTCCTTCCTCTTGCTAAACTTCTACTCATGTTTGATAACCAAGATGAAATGTTACATCTTCGTGGAGTTTCCCTCACCTACTTACTTTTCCAGTCATAATTCACTGCTCCAAATGCTGGCAATTGTGTGGATAGTTTAAACTACCCATAATCAAAAATTCTAAATGTTTTATTGGCTCCATGATTTGAGAGCTCATAGCACTTTGCATACACCTTGATTATTGTACTTACTACAACGTATGATCACTCAGTCTATCCATTTTTCTCCAAAGACTGCAGGGGCAGAGGCCAGGTCTTACTTGTTGCCCAAAGACATGGCACACTTCCTCACCCACAGCAGGTCAGCAAACATTTCACAATCAAGCAAGCAAAATCAAAAGCTTTTCTAGTTCTCATTCTGATACTTGAAATTTAAAAACATACATTTAACTATTGTATCTTAAAAACAAACTTCCCCTAAATGTATAAATGACCCAGACTCAATCAACTAAGATTCATAAAGGTCTTAGGCAAAATTATCTCTTTTGCCACATATTATGTAATATTCTATTACAGAATCCTTCCATATTAAAATACAAACTCACATATATTCAGCTAATTATCTGTTTTCTACTAGCTTCCCAAAGAACTAATTCTTCCATACGTCAAAAAATCAAGGCCCAAAAAATATTTACTATTAAGAAGTTATTTTTACAGGCACCTGAGTGGCTCCGTTAGTTAAGCATCTGTCTTCAGCTCAGGTCATAATCCCAGGGTCCTGGGATCAAGCCTCACATCAGGCTCCCTGTTCAGCAGGGAGCCTGCTACTTCTCCCTCTCCCTCTACTGCTCCCCCTACTTGTGCTCTCTCACTATCTCTGTCAAATAAATAAATAAAATCTTTATTTAAAAAAAAGTCATTTTTATGTGTAGTAAGAGCACTGTGGCTATGTTTCAGAGACAAACTGATATATCTATGGATTAAATGATGTGACTGATGCCTGAGATGTCCTTCAAAATAATGGGGGTGAGGAGCAAATTATAGATGGAACAAGACCGGTCATGACTTGAAAATAGCTGAACTGGGTAATGATCAGTGATGCTGGTTGGTTGATTTTCTCTGCTTCTGAAAATACTAGAAATTTTCCTAACAAACTTTTTTAAAGAAGAAAAGGATCTAATGAACGTACTGTAATAGATCCATAGCCTGAAAACAACCCTTTATCTGATAGGGTTTCTTCCACTGTTCTAAATTAAAATGTATTAGAAGACCTCATATAAATCTCTTAACTATAACAAAGTCCAACCTTCTCCCTGAGAATCAACTTACCAGCAGCATCTTTTATTTATTCTAACACAGACAAAATACTTCCACAGACCCCAGACAAAATACTTCCACAGACCCAAACTACCAAAAAAATCAGAATACATTAACAGAATGTCAACAGTTTAAACAATGTAGAAAAGTAGAAAAAAGACAGAATAAAATAAGAAATTCATTAAAAAAAAAAGTCTGTAGAAGAAAGTGGCAAACAGCCCACAAATTGCCTGAGAACCCTAAAACTGTCTAAGTAAGGCATCACTCCCAAGCTTCCAGGTTATAGTTCTTAATTAGGTCCCAAATGTCAACCTGGGCAAAAAGGGGCTCAAAAGGAAAGTCTTCGAAGAAACAAATGCTGAAGATCAAAATGAAGATTTCGGGGTGGCCCGGGTAGGTCCGTCGGTTAAGTTTCTGTCTCTTGATTTTCAGCTCAGGTCATGATCTCAGGGTCTTGAGACTGGGCAGCATATGGCTTGGAGCTCAGTACAGAGTCTGCCTGAGATCCTCTCCCCCTCTACCCCTCCACGTGTGTGAGCGCACGCCCTCTCTCTCTCTAATACAATCTTTAAAAAAAAAAAAAAATGAAATTGCATAGTGACTTATCACAAAGCCACCTAAAAGGCAAAGAAATAGGACCTAACAAGGCACATCTCTACTTCATTCACCCCTATCCCCACATAAGGACCATCAAGCTCAAAAGTACCCCAACTTGACAAGGTCTTTACAGTTATCTCTACGAACAGGATAGAATAAAATCCATTTTTAATCAATCAAAATATAATTCTGGTGTATTCACTATCAGGGTGCTTACTGTATTATTTGTAAAGTAATACATGTCTAAAGTAAAAAACAAAAGACAATACAGTACAGAAATCTATAAAGTGTAAAGTTTAAAATCTTCCCTCCTCCTCACCCTAAGAGCTGTTTTGTACTCCAAGATGACCTTTATTTACTTACTGAGTATCCTTTCAAAACTTGGTCACAGAACTTCTTAAATTGACCCATGAACACGCATTCAAGGATCCCAAGAATCCATACAAAGGTAAATATTACTATAAAATGAGATCAGAGAGGGAAATGAACACAACAGCAGATTATCTTTTCAACATCTGCTAAAAGCTAAAATCTTACTTTAAATCATGTTTTCCTAAACAAAATTGCAAGATTCCTTGCTAATACCCAAACCAAGAAACAGCATCTCCAAGAAACACAATTAAGAAAGAATCTTCATCCTATTAATAGTAACCATTCTACTGAGGCCCGACCTAGGGTAGAACTCTGAAACTCAATTTACAACTGCCCCAAGAGTAAACTAACTAAAAACGGGGATCCAAGAAAGCAAGTACTGTTTTGCAGAAGCCATCAATGCCTGCCCACCTCCAGCACCACCCATCCAGAGAAAAAAGGTCCAGTCCATAAAAGTGCCCAGGCATGAGAAGCCAGCAGACAGGGTCTTTTTTTTCTTTTCTGGGGTCTGGTGGTCAAACTGTATAATTTGTTGAAACATACCTGAAAACACAGAATAGGCTGTTTGTAAATTAAACTAGCCCAAACACCATTCTGCAATATCTCACAAACGTAAATCCACCCCCAATAAACTCAGAAGTGTATTGTAAAAATTTAATTAAATAATTTAGTTTTAAATGTCTGACAGAGGGGCGCCTGGGTGGCTGCGTCATTAAGCGTCTGCCTTCGGCTCAGGGCGTGATCCCGGGGGTCCTGGGATCAAGCCCCACATCGGGCTCCCTGCTCCGCTGGGAGCCTGCTTCTTCCTCTCCCACTCCCCCTGCTTGTGTTCCCTCTCTCGCTGGCTGTCTATCAAATGAATAAATAAAATCTTAAAAAAAAAAAAAAGTCTGACAGAGAATATGTTACATAATAGTAATTCTCATTAAATGTTTAAAAAAAATAAAATACATCAAAATATGGTGGGTCTGAGATGCTTTAATCTTAAACTAGCAACTATCAGTTAACTCTAATAACCTAAAATCCGGAAGCTGTTAAGTAACTTTTTAAATTCCCAAATCAGGAATACACAGTCCAAGAACAGCTAAATCTAACAATGAGAGACATGAGGAGGACATGAGCCAGGACAGCGCTCTACAAAGGCAATGTTTCTCCCATCTTTACTTCAGTCAGCCCTGGAATGTGTCAGGTAGCACAAGGGGTTTTAGACATTAAGTTTTCATCAGTGAAATGAATGATGTGTCAAGTTAATGTGGCTTGGCTAGAAATACCGTAAAGGCACCTCCTACTTTGCACAAACAAGGTCTAAGAATCCACAACCCCAGGATCCCAATACTCTACACAGTGTATGTGTAACTCCATGAGTCCCATCCAGCCCTGTGTTCCACTGGGACCAGGTAATTCCGGGATAACACCCACTGCAGCTAACATATTGCTAGGTGTGCCTCCGATGTACCTTTCCAGCAAGGTTCTTTTTAGACTACCTACAAAGACAAAGAGCTGGGACTTCACAAGCTTCTCAAACAGGTTCCTGTGACTGCTTTGGTGTCTGCTTGCTAATCAATGTTTCTATGGTCAGCCAAAAGACAAACAAACAAAAAGCCATTCTAACTTGTTAAACTGACCCTTATGATTAACGTTCAGGACACTTCACACTATTCTTCTGCCACTGATGTTCCTGTGTTATATCATCCTTATACTTACCTCACTCCTCTTAGGGAGCTTAAGTTTTCAATGCGGGCAAGGGATATCTATATTATCTTCATATACCTGCATAGAAGACTTGTATTTAATGTAGTCAATGTTTGTCGCTCTAATGTACTGTTAACAATATGCAAAACTGATACAATTACATGTAAAGCTTCAGTATGAGTACATAAAACTATCAATTTTGCATTCATTAAATAAATTCCATTAATTAACTAGTCTACAAATAAATACATGTGGGCCCTAAATAACCTAACCACCATTACAATTCTTAGACAATCTGGTGGTGTTTTTGTAACATAAATTAGCTCTCTGGATACCACATTTCAAAAATAATATTAATAATGCACAGTGTTATCAGTCATTAACATCAATTTCAAAGAGCTCAAAGGATCACGAGTTTCAAAGTAAAAATAAACTTAACAAAAACCCTTTCAAATCTGCAAAAGAATACTGGTACTATATAAATAAAAACTAAATGTTACATAATCAAGTCAGAGTAAGATTTTTTTTTACTCCGTAGCTAGCCAAGCACTAAAGCTTCACTTTGGTTTAAAACGAGTGGTCCATCACTCCACTTTACCACCTAAGTCACAAAAACCCATCTCTCAGTTTTTCTTTTCTTTTTTTTTTTTTTTAAAGATTTTATTTATTTATTTGACAGAGATAGAGACAGCCAGTGAGAGAGGGAACACAAGCAGGGGGAGTGCGAGGGGAAGAAGCAGGCTCATAGCAGAGGAGCCTGATGTGGGGCTCGATCCCAGAACGCCGGGATCACGCCCTGAGCCGAAGGCATGCGCTTAACCGCTGTGCCACCCAGGCACCCCATCTCTCAGTTTTTCTTAACCTAAAATATCTAGAGGTGGCAATCAAATGTTCCCTAGTCATTTCAACTTGTAACTGATTCTACGGAAAGAGCTACCCAGTGAAAAAGAAGGCCAAAACCTAAGAAGTGCCTGTTTATATATTCCTGCAGTTCTAATTTGTTGTCAAGATAGGCAATCATTTCTGTAATTTCTTTCTATAGCTTTTATTACCAGGAATTAGCAAAATCTTAGGACACATGTAGTAACGGCATGAGACTTTCTCCAGGTAAACAATGACTATAATTATTTACAAGATAACTTCCCAAACTAGAAACACATCAAATTAAAGACGTAATTTTCAAACACAAAGCATAACATTATTCTGTGGTTACTTTCGTAACCCAAACACTAAACCTTCTTTAGCACTAGAAACGAATATATCCCTTTAAGTGCCTATAAACAACAACAAAAAAATAATACAGAATAATTTTAATCATCAACCTCTATTATAGTATAAATAAGCCACCTCCAGAACTGACCTAATAATTTTCCCCTACCATCTACATGTAAGCAAACCAAATTTACGAAAACATATGCCTTAATGGATTTTAAATTACTACCATTACCCAAAAAATTTTAAATGCCAACTATTTTAATACTGATTATTTCCTAGGAAAAAAAGAACACACATTTCTAAATAGTAAACAACCCATAACTTCCTCTAAGCATTCTACATAATCTTTGTACTGAGGATTACAAAAAAAGTTCCAATGAAAGTACTCCGGACAAACTTAAAATGGATGTAAAGATACTCCAAAATGAACAACTATGTACTTTAGCAATAGTTTCCCAACACAGGTAAGATTCCCCAGCTCTTTAGCATTATATCACTATTAACAGGACTTACAGTATTACTATATTTATTCTTCCTACTTTCAAAAATGTACTAAAAAAGTCACCATAATTAATTTGTTTAAATGTTTTATTTAATACTTTTCAATAACTCCACTATAATTAAAATGTAAGAATCTTGAATTATTATGTTACCAAAAGATTAATGGTCAGCATTAATTTAAAGAGCAAAGTGGTCAAGATCATGCTGTATTTCAGAAACTGATTAAGCAACCACTTGCTGTTTAAAATCTTTTCAAGATACTTTAAAGATATTACTACAAAAATAATATATACCATATTACTCATTTATTTTTCTAATCCAAAACCCCAAGCATTGTATATCAAATGGCAATCATACAAACAAAAATTCCTTTAAGGCATCTAATATAAATGAATCTTACAAAAACAGAAACTAAAAGAAATCAGCAGCTTGGATAAAGTACTGTCACACCTGGAAAAGGAACATACAAGTTTAGGGGCAAGTAAGAGACACTTACTAAATGTTTATAATTTTCCAAAGCTTTTAAGTTAATAGTTATCTTTTCTTACACTACCAAATTCAAATTTTAAAACCTGAAAGAACATCCAATAAACATATAGGAATAAAAATGAGAGTAAGCAGTAATTAGCTAAGTTTCTGTCAGAAATAAAAAACTTCTACAAGATGCAGACCAAATTTGGGGGGGGGGGGGGGAGTGGCAGGACAAAAACAGCCGCTAACAAGAGAACCCTGGGAGTTACTCAATTCCATTACCTTCCCTCAGGTAAGTAGCCTGAACCAAGCCCAACAAAGAAAAGCGAACTCTTTGTTTTTTAAGACTTTCAGAGAGTCAGAATTCGGAAACCAACACAGCTCAACGTTACACACACACACATACACATATACATACATATACACACACACGTCTGTTGTTCCCGAGGACAGTTCGAAAGATGGGTGAAACTAAATAATTCAATACTTCCGATAGCAGGACCCCAACTCATTCATTCTATTCAGAATCCAATTCGAACACAAGGTGCGAGGTTATATAATGTCAAGCTTTACATTACACATTTCACTGGTATGTTCAGGCTCACAAGAACTGCATGAGGTTGCAAGCGCATACTCTAGAATGTTTTAATGTTAAAGATAATGAATCTTGACCTAAATAGGTAGGACCTCACAAGCACCGAGTCTATAGTAATAAAGAATTTTTTTCTTCAGCTCAACGGAATACTTACAAATTATCCAGTATTTTATAAAGCCTCAATTCTTCCCCAAAACATAATGAAGCCTCGCAAGTTTCTCATTTATAACACGTTACTGTATTCAAACATCAAGAAAGTAATGCACACTTTCACAAAAGATATTTGAAAACATTGAGTTCTTTAACATTTAAACACAATAGCGCATAATAACTGGAGGGTTCAGTATTACAATCTGAAATCCAATGTTAAGCACCATCCGCTGTGAATCTACTAAATACGAGCATTCTGAGACACGAAATCAACTTGCATTTTACACATTATCCACATAAAACCTCAGATTCCAGTTATTTTTTTACCACAAACCAAAAACAATAGATTTGGCCAAACTTTTCCAAATGTGTTATCTTTGCAAACAATTTTACCAACCCTCAGTTAGACTGGCAATAATCACTCCAAAATAAAGTGATGCTCATTATTTTATTTAATCTTTTGAAAGGGCAACTTTGACAGGAGCCAATTATTTTTAATATTCTAAATACTCAGAAAAAATCTTCAAGCCTTTAATTATTGATGCTTAAATCATTTCAGAGCTAGTCACTACTCATTTTTCCAGTGATAATTTTAATGAAACCAATGAATACCTACATCGCGAAAGTTTAATTCAAGTTTTCTGTATCGGTCAAAGGCACTAGGTTTACTGAAAAGGATTGTTTCTGTTTAGCTTTCTGGTCATTATTTGTGATTGAAACCCCTTACGCTTAGTTACTTTGAAACAAAATCCGAAGTTAATTACAGATAAAAGGAATTAGGGGCTCTTCTAAACCGAACTACAGACAAAAACTGAGGACAACTAAATTAAAAAAAAAATCAACTTAAGAAAAAATGCTAGGCTTTAGTCATTTCAAACTTCGTTCTCAATTCTAACAATAAGGGTAGGTGTCAAAAGCAAAGCTACTGATTTCAGCTTGGAAAGAAAATGTCTAACGGATGCAACACCTATCGCACACACTCCAAGTTTCACGGTCCCAATTAAAAAAGCGTACAAATATCATTTCAAACATATTTTGGTCAGGAGAGACAAACTGATGCAGACAGATCGAGACTCCACAGCCTTTGTTCAATAGCTTACGGATGGGCAACTAAATGTGCTACAGGTTGATAAGCATTTACCAGGCTTATGAATGCTGCTTCCAAGCTTGAGAACGGTACAAAAATTCTATATGCAAATCATCTTGGACAATTATTATTAAACACCATCGAGCTACACACTCCGAAGGAGGGCTATTCATCGCTGGTATTTATTTCCATGTTTACCTCTCCTCCCTCCCCCCAAACCCCCCCCTTCACTTTCTCCTCCCACCCTGTCCCGCCATCTTGGGCCGATAGGAGCAGCCATTACTTAACTAAATGACAGTGCCAACAACTTTCCACACAAATAAACAGAGACTACACCCCGAATCTCCCCTAGCCTCCCCGGTCAGACACACAGGAAACGAGACTCCAAGAAGAAAACACATTCACAAATAACTGCAGGATTTCTATGGCAGAAAGACCCAAAAAAGTAAACAAGTCACCTAACTTCAGGTAAAACACATACCAGTCGAGATGCATGTCAAGAGCCCCATGCAAACTCTTCACCGCCCTAAACTACATGCAACTTCCCCCTTCTGGGAGCAGGGACGCAGGGAAGCCCAAAACGTTTGGTTAACACTAGACATTACGAACAGCCTGCCCGAAGCAAAAGAATAAAAACCACGGGAAGCAAGTAAGTCAGAAATTTGGGGGAAATCTGCACACATTTACGACCTCTTGACACTGAACAAGCACCTTGGAGATCATCGGTCTACCTCCAAAAAGCCGTAAAATGAGAGGCGATTTTGTCTACCCAGTAGAGCTCGGCCCCAAAGCGCTGCTGCCTCTGTTCCTCCAGCTACAAGAGGAGAGAGCGATTTCGCAAGGGTACAAGCGAGGTAGCCGGGGGTGGGGGGAGAGCAAAGGCAGGAAATAGTTTTCCGGAAGCCCCTCGGCCATCGTTCGTGGCCACAATGAACGCCGGCCGGGCCACGGGGCCCGGGGCGAGCCCGGCACCGGCCGGGGAGACCGCGTCCGCACTCCGGCCCGCGGGCTGCCTTACCTTGCCCAGTAGGGCCTTCGTCCTGGCGCCATCTTCATGAAACCTCACGAATCCGAAAAGGCGGCTGTGGGGAGAGACACACGCGGCTCGTTAGAGCTCCGGGAACGTCACCGATCCACCCCTGCCCGAGCCCGAGGCCCCGGCGGCGGCTACGGCACGGAGAGCGCCAAGCCGAGGTGCCCGCCCCGCCGCCGCCAGAGGCGAGCCGCGCTCGGGCCTCCCCGGAGAGCGGCGCCAGCCCGTCCGGAGCCGACCGGGCGGGTGACGGCGGCCCATACCTGTCCAGTCCGCTGAGCGCCTCCCTCTCCTCGGCTGTCAGGCTGGGGGACGCCTCCTCGCTCTCGCCGCTCGCTTTTCCCGCCGCCATTTTCTTTTCCTCATCACCGAAAGCGGCGGCGGCAGCGGCGGCGGTAGCGAGCGACACTCCGCAGGATTTCATGGAAACGCAGCGAATTCACAACTCCAACGCCGACACCCCCCCCGGGCCGGGGCCCGCAACGACGCCCCCAATCTCCGCTCGGGACCGGCACACCAACTTTATCGCCGCCTCCTCCTCCGCCGCGGGCGGCAGCGACGAAAAATCCCAACGCGGCGGCGGTGAAGGCGGCGGCGGCAGGGGCTGCGGAGCCCCCGGGTCGGCAGCGGCGGCGGCTCGGCTGTAGGGTCACATCGCGGGGGCGGGCGGGGGACAGCCACAGGCGGGGACGGCGGGAACGGCCGGAGCGCGCGGGGCTGGGGGGCAAGGGGGGATTCGTTGGAGACACAAACTTCCCCGGCACCAGCACAAAGTTGTTGTAATTGTGTCACACAGCGAACCCCACGCCGCCGCCGTGACCCCCCCTCCGCGCCCGGCCAGCTCCGCCAATCGGCGCCATCCGCTCGCCTCACGTGACCTTTGTTGACTCACGTCAGCCGTGGCTCCACTCAACTTGCTAGCTGCCGAGCCCCGCCCACCGAGGCCGCCACCGACGGGGAGCGGGACGCAGGCCAATTCTGGCCGGTGGTTGGCTGCTGGGCCCGTCTGTCGGGGGGGAAGGGTTGTCACCGAGAGGCAGCAGGCGGTTAGGTTGTGCTAGTTAAATACACTGGGGCAGAGAATGGAGGGTCCGGGCCGTGTCACCTCGGGAGCCGCGGCGGGATGGGGGGGGGGGGTGCGGGGGGGAGGGGAGCGGTGGGGAAGGGCGAGGTCCGGCACCGCCCGCGGCGGGCGTGAGCAGTGAGCGAGGGCGCCATGGACGGCCTTTGCCTGCCGAAAGCTCGGTGGTGGGCCTAGACCACGGCCCCGGCTGTCCCGCGCTCCGGGGGTCCCGGGCCTCACGGGGCCTGGCAAGGGTCGCGTCGCCGGGAGGAGGCACAGGGCCCCTGACCTCCGCCCTCCGAAGACGGCGCACACTTTTGGCACCGCTGGAAATAATGGCCTCCGCGAGGAGCACGCTCCGGGAGCGGCTGCTGGCCCCAGCCGGACGGCCCGGGCGCCGCCCTAAGCCAGGCCTGCGCTCCCTTGCCGGATCCCCTCACTCGCGCGAAAGTGAAGGGGGAAAGGCCTCCTGACCCTCGGCCGGAGGGAATGAAGAGTCGCCCACGGGGTCTGGCTCGCCGATCACGGCTCCCCACCGCCGAAGGTCTGTTGGCGGCACTTTGGGGCCAAATTTTTGTGCTACCTGCGTTTTATCGGTAGTTCGTTATGATATTGTAAGAAAATAATGACAGTTGTTAAGGAGATGTCCAGAATGTTGGTTTCGGTTTCTGTTGCTGATCTCAGGGGGTCCTTCATGAAAGAAGTTGGGGCTACTTGTGGACAGACCTAAGGGAAGACATAGTTAAGATCCTCGTCCAGCTTGCAGCCC
Organism: Ursus arctos; assembly: GCF_023065955.2. Lineage (NCBI taxonomy): Eukaryota > Metazoa > Chordata > Mammalia > Carnivora > Ursidae > Ursus > Ursus arctos. The sequence continues at coordinate 37,612,744 of NC_079873.1, read as the reverse complement.
AGAAAAGCCTTCTCTAACCCCCACAAAATGCCTTAGACAACAATAACACTTTCTTGTTCTGACCGTGTCTTAGATGTAAATAAAAGTCACTAGTCTGGTTTTCAGTCCGAAGTGTAATTGGGAGAAAAAGAAAATATGCCTTCAGTCCATTACTCTTTGCAAGAGACAAATTTAGTAAGGTATGTCTCATATAATCTGTTACAAGGCACACCTCCGGTCTTCAGAGATAGGAAAGTATCAATTAATGGACATACGATGACAAGATTTCCTCTATAAACATGGACTCTTGTCTATTTTTTAATAACATAACCAATAGACAAGATACGTTTAACTTGGATTTCAAAATATAAGGAAGATAATTCAGTGCTGACTCAGTAATCCTGACAGTATTGTTCAGTGAGAAGCTATAGAAATCCCAACTGATTTTGCACACAGACACCGTTTTAAATTGTTCCCCTGAGACCAGTAACTAGACTAACAAACTGTAGTTTCATACAGATTATATTTCATGTTTAATTACTTTCTCTGAAACACCTCTTCCATTCTTTATGGTATTCCATTTTATTTGAGAATAGAGAGCCGAATGTTTTCTACAGCTAAATTAACACATGCATTGTTAACTTTGTCACAAACACGACCTTCAAAGCCTGGGAGATTTTGACACCTAGATCTTCCCCACACACACTTAGACTTGCACAAGCACAGATAAAATTCAGCCAGCATTTGGCCATCTTCCTGGAGTTGGCAGTTCTTGACTCAAAGCCCTTAAGAATTATAAGGCTACCCACCCCAAATCCCTCAAAACCTTTCCCACCACATAATCATCGCTAGATAATAGCAGAATTGCATAGAGTGGATGCAATGGGTGGTGCTGGAGTCAGGTAAACCTAAATTCAAATCCTTACGGCACAGGCTGTGTGACCTTGGGAAAATTACTTATCCTCTAAGCTGGAAACTACGTGTCTAGTCCAACTACAGATATCCATCCTCCATTATGAAGCATGAAACACCTTTCATACAGTAACATCAATCTTTATATCACTATGTAATTTTTTAGATCTCAAGTAGTTTATAATTTGTCAAATAAATGTATATGCAATAGCTAGGAAGCCTCCAAGGTTTAGGTAATCACTGGAGAGAGAAATGATGAGATAAATGATTGTGTGATTATTTCCATGCAAAATGAGTCTGAAAACCCGAATGGAAGGCAGAGAGGTTGAGCCAGAGCGTAATTGTGAAATCATACAGCTCTAGGTTCGAATCCTAACTCTACGACTTGATGGCTGGGTGACCTTACACAAGTTAGTCTAGTTTGAGCTTCAGTGCCCTCATCTATGAAAAAGAAAATATATCTACTTTACAATATTATTTTGATTATTAAATGCCATAAGGTAGGTGAAGTGCCAGATACATAATACACATTCAAAGACCTCAAAGAAAAGAAGGAAGAAAGGAAGGAAGGAAAGAAAGGAAAGAAGGTTGGAATTTCTAAAATCCTTTCTTGCTTTCACATTCTGGGTTCTAAATGTATTGATCACCGCTCTACCAATCACTGCCTCTTTATCCCTCCCCAACCTTTCTATAAACGCAACACATAGTTGTAATCCACTTTTTACTTAAGGCATATAATCCCAAAATTGCTAGATCTCCCCTTTATTCTAAAATTAAACCTCATATCACTACTGATTCTTATTTTGTAATTCTAACTTAATACACTAGGAGCAGGGGAGAATAATTTGAATTTACCAAGTTAATATATGCATAGCTAAATCAACATTTTAAAATTATATAAATTTGTGTCATGCTGAGTCCGATTATGGACTAATTAGTGTATAATTTGTAATTAATACTTACGTAAGTACCATCAATTACTATCAGAAGAAGCCCATTCAATTATAGGAAAAGAAATTTTAACTTCCTTTCAAACAACTAAATACTTAACCTGAAGCATTTAGGAATATGTGGTTCATTCGTAACGTTAGTGTCATGTAACCCATACAGATAAAAAGTCACACAACAGAGTCATGATTTATCTAGTCTTATAATTAGAACCATACTTTTTTTTAATATCAAAAAAATTTACCGGCTCTTCCCGTACTCACCAGTGTCCTAAAGATTACCCAACTGACATCCAAACGCATTGATGACAAAAATAAATACAGAGTAAGGGTTGAGGGGAGATAGGGAGCCAAGTACAGACAGACTTTCAGTTATTACAAAAACTTCAGTTGTCAAAATAGTTTTGGGATTTCTAAATGAAGTCGAGACCACCCACCCCCACCAGGAACCTAGATTTCTACCCCCACCAGGCTGTAAAGAGACACCTCAAATCACCACCACCACCCCACTGGGGAGACTGGACTTCTCCCCCAATCCAGCAGAAATGAGGGATCACTACCCCTCCCTGCTGAGTTGGTGTGAGAGGAGGCCTAGTGCCCAATAGTAACCAGGCCACCACTCCCACGGTGTCAGTGGAACCAATGTGGGGAGCACTAATGAGGCACTCCCATACCTCCCAGCCAGGGTGATATCAATGGAGGACTACCAGGGAGCCAGAACAACTATCCATACCCAGCAGTAACAAGAAGACCCTCCCCTTCCACCAGTCAACCAAGGTTGAGTAGGGAACTTGGACTTCTTCCACCCCTACCTGAAAGTAATAAGGCAGTGCTTTCCCTTCCCTGACCAGAATGATGCCAGAAAAGGCCTGCTAAAACAGAAGATTTCAATGAGATCTAGAGTCTCATAATACCAAAAATGTCCAGGTTTCAATCAAAAATCCTTCATACCAAGAACCAGAATAATCGGAGCCTAATTAGAAAATACGATCAACAGCTATGAACACTGAGGTGAATCAGATGTTCAAATTATCTGACAAGGATTTTAAAGTAAGCATCACAAAAATGTTTCAATGAGCAATTATGAAGCCACTTGAAACAAATGAAAATCTAGAAAATCACAGCAGAGAAATAGGAAGTTTCAGCAAAGAAATAGAAGATACAAAGAAGAACTAAATGGAAATTTTAGAACTGAAGAATATAGTAGCCAAAATAAAAACCTAATGTATGGGCTCAACATCAGAATGGAAGGGATAGAGAAAAGAATCAGTGAACTTCAGGATAGAACAATAGAAATTACCCAATCTGAACAACAGAGAGAAAATAGACAGAAAAAAATAATAAACAGAGCCTCAAGGATCTGCAGGACTGTAGCAAAAGATCTAACACTTGTGTCGTTAGAGTCCCGGAAGGAGAGGAGGAAAAGGTCAGGGCCCAAAAACTATGCAAAGAAATAATGGCTGAAATTTTCCCAAATTGACATGGTCCCTGTCCTGAGCTCTTACTTGGAGAATTGTATAAATAAATTCTATACTGTAATGCACAGTGATGAGTGCTATAAACTGTGCCCAAATTTCTGTGGAGGCTCATGGAAGAGGACCTTTATGAGCTTAGAGGGGCCAAATAAAGCTCCTAGCAAATAGAAGATGGGTCACTAGAAACTAGGGGGTGGGTGTAGAGGTGTGTATGTTCCAGGCAGAGGCAGCAATGTATCTGCAAAAGCACCGAAGCCTAAGAATGTGAGGGTTCCGGTAACTTCAAGAAGTTGAATATGGCTGTGACCAAAAAGGTAAGGAAAGAACTGGGAGTTGAAGTTGGAAAATTAAAAAAGCATACTCAAGAATCATACCGATGGTTATAGTGATTTTAGGCACAGAAATAACAACTGTAGAGTTGCTGTTGGTGTTAGTGCTGCTGCATTAAACAGAAGATTTCCTTTCACCTGAGCTGAGCAGTTGGCACCAACCTCGATAAATATTGGCTAGCCAACTGGTCTAGCCCTTTTGCTAGACTAGGGGTCAGAAGACTATAACCTACAGGCCAAAATCAGCCTGCCACCTGTATTTGTACATCCATTTCATCATACATTGAAATTGTATGAAATTCAAATTTGGCTGTCCATAAATAAAGTTTTATTAGAACACAGTCATGCTCACTTATTTATGTATTATCTATGGCTACATTCACAAAGCAACACACAGATAGTTGCCACAGAAAACGTATATGGTAGTCTCATCACTTCCCACTGCTGCTTAGTGCCCTACAAATCACAGTAATGCTGTTATAGCTTGGGAGTGTTTCAAATGCCACATGTATAACACCATTACATTTTTTTTTATTATCAGTACACATCTATCATGTCAAAACAAGAAAAAAGAGAAAAATGGACTTCAAATTTCATGCTTTTAAGGCACAGTAGAATGTGGATGGTTTTGTTATAAATTTGATGGCAAAGCATTTATTATATATGTCAACGTTATTAGGCTACACTCATCACAATATTCCCAATTGATAGGAAAGCAACAGTGGGAACAATTAGAGAATTTAAAACAGACTATTTCATCACAGCAGAATTCCTTCACCAAAAGAAAAAAATGAAAAGGAGACTGCAACCAAAGTCATTTTCTGAGTGGCTCATTTCTTAGCCAAACAAGGAAAGCTGTTTGATTAAAATGTGTTTGATTGCACCAGCCAAAATAATGTGCTCAGAGAAAATAAATTTAGGGCTATTAACCTTTCAGCTTAGAACAGTTGCTTAAAGAGTTGGGAACATTGGGAGCAACATCAATAGTCAACTAAAAAGCAAGGCAATTACCTGAGTGGTTTTCCTTGGCTCTTCATGAGTTAACAGAGAATATGGATACTACTCAGTTGTTATTTATTTGAGGAGTCAATGCCCTGTTTGAAGTGACTGAAACATTGGTCTCAGCTTTCAAGGAAGCTGAAAAAGCACTGATGCCCTACAACATGAAGTGGAACCTGCTAAGATGTGTTACAACTGGTGGTAGCAAAAGTAAGTGTGAAGTAGAAAAATGCTTATTTGAACAAATTACCAAGTTGGTGAAAATGTAAGGTGTGTAAACCCTATGGCTCTTCTTTGTATTACTCATCAGTAATTACTTTGTAGTAATATTTGAATTTAGCATGTGTTATTAAACCAGTGGCATCCCCAGTAACTTCATTCACATTCATGGACTTAACCATCATCAGTTCTGTGATTTTTTATCAGAAGTAAAAACTGAATATCCTGACTTGACCTACCACAGAGCAATTCGATGTCTTAGCAGTGGCAAAGTTCTACTGTGATTCTTCAGAGCTCAAGACCAAAATTGAGAATTTTTGAATGAGAAGAACAGCCCTCAACCCCTATTATCAACCTATGAATGGCTTTGGAAACGAGCTTTTGCTGGAGGCTTGTTAATAGGTCTCAATGAACTTCACCACTTTCAAGGTAAAACAACACTTACACGTGAAGCTTACACAACAGTAAAGACATTTTGATGACAAATAACATTGCCCAAACTACAAGTACTGTCAAGCCACTTTCTATATTTCTGTGCTATCGAAACTTAAAATAAGAAGAAAATTATCTATTCCTATACAAATTTGCAGCATATGTATTTTCCAAGTTCAAGCTACAGTTCCAAGCGACCTCAATTTTTCAGACCTCAATGCAAGTGCAAAGGAAATTTCTGTGTTTCAAAATTCATTTAACGGTGCAATTGAATAGTTTCTACCTAACCATCATTTGGAAGGGATTAGCTGCAATGTAATGATATACTAAAAGGGAAATATCAAGAGAAAAATCTAATAGAATTCTATAAATGCCTTCCATGCAATGAACATGCTCAATTAAAATCATATGCGCATGGGTTTATGTCAGTGTTTGGCAGTGCCTATCTGTAGGGAAAGACATTTTCAAAAATGAAATACATAAAATCCCATTACAGATCAGCATTAACAGATGAACATTTGCAAACTAATTTGATGATCAGCAATACTAACTTTGAACCCTAATTAAGCAAAACATATTTCAAAACAAAGAATCCCATTTTTCTCATTAGTAGACCTGTATTACCAAAAACTACTCAATCATTACTATTAGATTTTTAATTTCATCAATACGACATTTGTGGAAATTTGTTTTTTCTCTTGCTATATAAGTACCTACATAATATCTTTGATTTTGCCTCTTGACCTGCAAAATCTAAAATATTTACTATCCAGTCCTATGTAGAAAAGGTTTGCCAATCCCTGGTCTACCTAATTGATTCCATTGGGGCTTCTAGATCAAAATGATACATTGCTCTTTGTTCCCAAATGTATCCTGTCCTCACTTCTCACAAAAATCCCCTCAAATACATTTAAAAAAAAAAAAAGACAAGATTTCACGATATCAAAGACTAAAACTAATCTAAGGCTTAGATCTGGGTGAAATTGATGTTAATTATGAGGCAGATGGTTCTAAATGGCTGGATTAAGAAAATTGCAATCATGGTTTACCTGGGTTTCATTTCCTCAAAGACAGTGACTGAAAAAGGTAGGAAGCCACTTATTTAAGGCCCACATCCTATCCCCTGATGACCCACCACCATCTGTCTCCCAACTCACACACTTGGTGCTTAAACCAACAAGAGATGGCAGTTTCTCTCCCCTTGAAGGCTGCTTATCAGAATACTAATCCCTACCCCCACTTCCACTCCATATCCTCTAGACTCCTCTATTTCCTATTTATCTAGGCAGATAGATAAAACAAGTGGGCAGGAAACAGGGCAGAGATTGGGAGGAAAAGGGAGGAGACCTACATTTAAGGAAGTGCAGTCCCCATAATCATGGCCAGCTTCATGGGAGTGCAACCCAGACAGGCACACAGGGCCCTGTGATAAGAAGGGTCTCGAGCTTGGTTTAATGCCCTGCTGTTACCGTCTTGAAATTCTCGATTTTTGAACAAGAGGCGCTGCATTCTCATTTTGCATGTAACTTTCTTGCAAATTCTGTAGCCAGACCTGGCCAAAACTTTAAAGAAAGGCCAGCTTCTTGAAAATCTCTGAGAGAAGCCTGTGCTAGGAATTGTACTGTGATACATATCACACTAGTAAATGAGCTTGCCCAGATAAAAACAGTCTGTCTGATTTCTCACATCTAGAGTTTTAAAGAGAAAAATGGGTGACCCCAAAATGTAATATATATCTGAGTCATCTTTCAATAAAGATGTCAGATAAACACTCCCTGCTCTTTAAGGGATCATAAAAGGTGAAGTTAGACTATGTGGACATTAGTGTGCCCTCCAGCTAAAGACTGGAGATGGAAATTTCACCACTACTTCCATAGACAGATGGTGGATCTGGAGGTACCCCGTTCAGTCACCTGTGGACAGATACTGAGCCTACAGAAACCTTGTTTTATTTGAGAGTAAGGAGAATAATCAGCACAGAGCTATGAGAAGAGCAGAACATCTAGAAAAATCAGAGGAATCAGAGGAACTGAGCATGCTTCTTCATCATGATCCAGAAGAAAATTTCAGAAACCTGTTGATATTCTTAAAGCTTCTGTAGAAAAAAGAAACAGAAGGAATGAATAGGTGGGACTGAGATGAAAATCCAATAAGATAAGATGGAAAGAAAGACAGACAGGGTAAGAAAAATGAGCAAGTACTCTAAAAAAGCAAAAACAAAATTAAAGTACACACTGAAGACAGTAAAAAGGAAAATTTATCTGGCAGAAAATCAAATTTGGTGTCAAGAACAAAGCTGATGCTAAGAAATTGAATGGAGTGGAAACAGAGATGGAAACAATGAGAGAAGATGAGAGCTATGGAGAAAATGAAGAACCAACATATGGATAATTTCTGTTCTTAAAATAGGAACAAAGGCAAGTGGAAGAGATGTCATTTAAAAAAAGAGTAAAACAGGAGCACCTGGGTGGCTCAGTCAGTTAAGCGTCTGCCTTCAGCTCAGGTCATGATCCCGAAGTCCAGGGATCAAGCCCCGCATCAGGCTCCCCACTCAGTGGGGAGCCTGCTTCTCCTTCTCCCTCTGCTCCTTCCCCCAGCACTGCTTGTGCTCTCTCACACTCTCAAATAAATAAATTTGAAAAAAAAATAAGAAGAAGAAAGTAAAACAGAAACTATTCTGTGTTGAAGAACAGTGTATGTTAATTGAAAGAGCCCACTGGGTTCTAGGCAAAGTCAATAAAAGGGGACACACAGATGGGCACAGTACGACAAAAGTTTTAACCTACAATATTGTCTATAATTGTTCAGGCAAGAAAATGAAATCAGATTGCCCAGATAAACACAACATCAGTCTGTCTGAATTCTCATATCTAGAGTTTTAGAGAGAAAAATTGTTGACCCCCCCCAAAAGTAATATATATCTGAGTCGTCTTTCAGTCGAGATGTTAGAGAAACACTCCCTGCTCTTTAAAGGATCATAAAATACATCACATTCTTGAAAACACTGGTTTGCAGTATTTTCCAACCAACGAAGAGAAGTAAAAAAAAGGGGGGGGTGGAGGTCATGAAGGGCAGCATTATCATGCCATAATAGAAGTGCATCTAAATAATTGCACCATATCTAATTATAAAACTAAATCTGAATTACAGTATTTTTTCTCAAATTAGGTACTGAATTTTAAAAATAGTAATACAAGTAGGGGCACCTGAGTGGGGCAGTCAGTTAAGCATACAACTCTTGGTTTCAGCTCAGGTTGTGATCTCAGGATCATGAGATCAAGCCCCCTGTCAGCCTCTGTGCTCCGCGTGGAGTCTGCTTGAGATTCTCCCTCCCTCTCCTTCTGCTCCTCCTGCTCTTTTTCTCTCTCTCTCTAAAATAAATAATAAATAAATCTTTAAAAATAGTAATAAAACTATGTAAAGCTAAAACCCAAGTTAAGATTTTCATGGGTTACAAGGGTAATGAGGTAAAATTAAATGTGCTTAATTTTATATCTCAAAAGTGTTATTCAAGGGGTTCCTGGCTGGCTCAGTTGGAGGAGACTTCATCTCTTGATCTTGGGGTTGTGAGTTGGAGCCCCACGTGGGGTGTAAAGTTTACTAAAAAAATAAAATAAAATAAACTTTAAAAAGAAGTATTCAAAATGTGCTGTTTCATTAAAAAAATATGCCATTTTATTCTGGACTCATCAATTAAATAAAAATAAGCTAAAGAAAGCTTTTGGAAAACCTGCAGGTATGTGCTAGGTAATATATTTACTCTATCAATTTGGGAAATAGGAAGGTATAGTAAAAAGTACAATTTCCCCTTTCTCCAGGTAGCCACTTTCAACTAATAGAATAAAATACTTTCAAAAAACAATGGAGAAGATAAAAATGAAACTGAAAATAAAGAAAATGGAAGAGAAATGTTAATAAATTAGTCACAGAATAAAATAGCATGAAACCAAAGATTTCAGAATTTAAAAATGTAAATCCCCTGTTAAAAGACTTGGCTGAGTAAAAGAAATTTTAGTATAATCCAGTTATAGGACACATACCACTAAAAATGACACTTCATGTTACAAAGTAAAAAATAGGCAAAGACATATTAGACAAATGCAGACCAGAAAGGGGGGGTGGAGGGGAAGGAGTTGGCCATATTAGGGCATCAAGGATAAAAAGCATTAACTACACAAAGAGAGTCAATTTTATATTAGTTAAAGGGTACAAATAAAAATTCTCATCGTATTGACATTCGATGCCAGACCAGCAAATACCATCCAAATATACAGATATATCAAAATACACAAAACATACAGATCTTCCTTGTCTTATGATGGGATTACTTCCCAATAAACCCATGGTAAGTTGAAAATACTGTAAATCGAAAATTGGGCAATAGTAGCTAACTGAAGCCTATTTTATAACAAAGTGTTGACTATCTCATGGAATTTATTGAATACTGTACTGAAAGTGGAAAACAGAATGGTTGTATGGGGGCAGAATGGTTGTAAGTATATCAGTTGTTCACCCTGGTGACTATGCAGCTGACTGGGAACTGTAGCTGACTGCCACTCCCCAGCATCATAAAAGAGTATTGTATTCACATATCAGTAGCCCAGGAAAAGAGCAAAATTCAAACTTCAAAGCACAGTTTTTACTGAATGTGTGTGGTTTTTGCACCATCATAAAGTCAAAAATCATCTAAGTTGAACCATTGTAAGTTAGGGACTGTCTGTATGAAAAAAAACTACTAGAAATTGTATTAATCAGGGTTCTCCAGAGAAACAAAACCAATAGCATGTAATATACATGTATGTATATATATTAAAGAGAGAGAGAGAGATTTGGGGTTTTTTTTTAAGATTTTTTATTTAGCGTTTTGAGAGAGAGAGCAGGAGAGAGAGCATAAGCAGTGGGGAGCGGCAGAGGGAGAGAGAGAAGCAGGCTCCCCACTGAGCAGGGAGCCTGACACGGGACTCGATCCCAGGACCCTGCAATCAAGACTTGAGCTGAAGGCAGACATCCAACCAGCTGAGCCACCCAGGTGCCCGAGAAATTTATTTTAAGGGATTGGCTCATGTCATTGTGGGAGCTGGCAAATCTCAGATTTGTAGATCTGTAGAGGGGCCAACAGACTAGAAACTCAGATAAGAGTTGGTGTCACAGCCTTGCTCAAAGACTTGTAGGGCAGACCAGCAGCCTGAAAACTCAGGCAGAGTCTCTATGCTGTGGTCTTGAGGTGAAATTGCTTCTTTGGGAAACCTCAATCTTGGTGCTTCAGGCCTTCAACTGATTGGATGAGGCCCACCCACATCATGGAGAATTATCTGCTTCACTTAAAGTCAACTGACTATAAATTTTAATCACATCCACAAATACCTTCACAGCAACATCTAGACTAGTGTTTGACCAAACAAATGTGCACCATGGCCTAGCGAAATTGACACATAAAATTAACCATTGGAGAAATATAGGGAGAAATTGACATAAAGACAACAGCAATACATGACTACCATATCTCTTAGTCACTGGATATATCAAGCAGACCAAAACCTAAATATGAATATAAGGAATATGAGTAGTATTAAGAATATATATAATATAGTATGGATTATGTATAAACTATATATGAATATTATATATTTTTATATTATACATTATAGAAATAGATGAGAATGGTGGTAGCAATCCAAAAAAAAAGTAATTTTTGGGGGCGCCTGGGCAGCTCAGTCGGTAAAGCGTTTGCCTTCAGCTCAGATCATGATCTCAGCGTCCTGGGATCAAGTCCCGTGTCAGGATCCCTGCTCGGCAGGAAGCCTGGTTTTCCTTCTCCCTCTGCCTGCTGCTCCCTCTGCTTGTGCTCTCTCTCTCTCTCTCTGTCAAAGAATTAAACACAATCTTAAAAAACAGTAATAATGTTGGATCCGTACCTCACACTTCGTACTAGGATATATTCCAGATGGATCAAATATTTAAGTGTTTAAATTGAAACCATAAAAGTACCAGAAGAGTCATGGGAGACATTTTTAGTATACTCTCAGAGTGTGGGAAGCCGTTCTGAGGATGACACAGAACACAAAGCCATTAAAAAAAGAAAAAACAGCTAATAAATTTGACTAAATAGAAATAATCTCTCTGTCTGGCAAATCCCTTCTAAGCAACGTCAAAAGACAAATGAAAAATTGGGGGAAATATTTGAAAGTCTTATCACTGACAAATGCTTCATTTCTCTAATAAAGTTCTTATAAATTCATTAAAAAAGACTAGTAATAAAAAATTGATACGAGCAGCCATTTCATAGAAAGAAAAATACAAATGGCTTTTAAAAGAATGGAAAGATGTTAGAACTTGGTCATAAGAGACAAGCAAATTAAAAGTAATCTGGGATACCATTTTCACTGGTCAGAATGGCAAAGATACAAAAGATACACTGTGCTATTGATTCTGTGGGGAAAATAGGCACTTTCATACATTGCTGGTAGGTACTGCTAACATCCATAGGAATTAATCCGGCAATGTTTATCAAAATTTCAAATTATGAAATTAGACCCTGTGAGATAATAGAAAATATATATTGGTCTCTGCCCCTCACTGACCTTCCTGGAACAGAGCTTCTAAAACCCTTGTAATTTCCTAAGTGATTAGAGCACTGGGAACACCTCTTGTTCTAACGTTTGTTCTTTGACCCATCCTTGACACAGGACTCCTCAAACCCTTGTAAATTCCTTAGTGATAAGAACACTAGAACCATCTTTTTTTCTAAAGAGGACTCTGGGTGAGCTCCTGGATTGGGGCTGGTTACCAGAAAGACCAAGCCATGATTAGAAGCCTGGGATTTTCAGCCCCACCATCCCCCAGTTCTCCAGAGAAAGGAGAGGGCTGGAAATGGAGTTAATGATCAATCATGCCTCGATGAGGAAGCCTCCATCAAAATCTCAGTCTCATGGGGCTCAGCGGGGTGAACACATCCACATACCGGAAGGGACAGAAACTCTTGTGTTCGAGACCCTTCCAGACCTTGCCCTATCTATCTCTTCATCTGGCTATTGTTCACCTGTATCCTTTATCAAGTTATTTCATAAACTGATAAATGTAAGTAAGTGCTTCTTGGAGTTCTGTGAGTCATTCTGGCAAATGAATCGAACCTGAGGAAGGGGTCGTGGAAACCTCTGATTTGTAGCCACAACTTCTGGGGGTAACCTGGGGACCTCTACCAGGGATGGGCATGTGTGTATGGGGGGGCAGGCTTGTGGGACTGAGCTCTTAATCTGTGGGATCTGACGCTGTCTCCAGGTAGACGGTGTCGGAATGGAGTTCGATTGTAGGACGCCCACCTGGTGTCATGGAATATTGCTTAGTGTGGGGAAAACTCTCTACACAAAAGTGTCAGAAGCAAAGTATCCTATGTGATGTGGTACATTGTGTGAGTAGTAAAGGAGACACACAGGTGGAAAACTAGGTTTCTCCAAACACAAACATGCGATCTCCATTGCTAATAATAGCCTATGAATATATTTGCACATTAATAAAATAATTTACATAAACAAACTTAACTAACAAACTAACAAACTTAACTAACAAAATTCTGGCAAGAACTTCAGATACATATCAATAAGGGATGGGTTCAATGAATTGTGATACTTCCATATGGTAGAACACCGTGCAGTTATAAAAAAAGAATGAGGATGTTCTCTCTTACTGACGTAGCGTGATCTGTAAAATACACTATTACACAAAAAGAGACAAAATAGAGAACGATGAGTAGAGTGTGCTACTACTTGTTGAAAAATAAGAAAAATATATACGTAATTCCTTACAGATGCATAAAGTAATATCTTAGAAGGACCCAGGAGAGGGGCACCTGGGTGGCTCAGTCTTAATCTCAGGGTCATGAGTTCAAGCCATGCATTGGGCTCTATGCTGGGCATGGAGCCTACAAAAGAAAGAAAGAAAGAAAGAAAGAAAGAAAGAAAGAAAGAAAGAAAGAAAGAAAGAAAGAAAGAAAGATTGATTCAGGAGAAACTAGTATTATTGACTGCCTCTGGGGAGAGAAACTGGTTGGCTGGAGGACAGAGATGAGGAGACATTCCACTCTATGTGCCCTTCTGTACCATTTGAATGCAGAATCACAAGTACATTACCTACTCAGATATTAAAACGTAAGAAAATATCAGAAAACTTGGAATCCTACCAGTAGATAATGCCTGTTTCACTTTTCAAAAGACACCATAGAGAAAATCTCAGTTCTGTAAAGTAAAAATTACACAGGCCACATTCTTTGACCTAATGCAATAAAGCTAGAGATGAATGCAAACGCTGTCCCCAGCGCAGGTCCCAGTCCTGCCTAAGCTTGGAGTCTCCAGAGTTCAATCAAAATTATCACAGAGGCCTTCTCACTTTGTCAAATCCCAGGCTCATTTGTTTATTCCCTCACCACAGAGTTAGCCAATCGTGAGTCCAGATACAACACTATTGAGCCCTATTTCAGAATGTCTTCTTAAATATACTTTGTGAACACGAGTATGTGACCGAGACCTTGATCTATCTCTCTGGATGGGGAGGACCTGGCTGGGAGTCTGACTCAGGCACCAAAAGATTACCATAAAATTCCTGTTTTCAACCCCTCTTCTCCCCTTCTCAGGCCGTTCCCAAAGGTGATCAAGAGGTCACCTCCCGACCTGCCTATATCTCATTAACCAGGGAATAGCGAAAATGTATGAGAAGGAGACACTGAAGTAGCTGGAGATGGGCTCTCAAATGCCCACAGGTAAACAAAACCCTCTTATTGGATATCTTTATCTCCTTACCCTAACGGTGTAGATCAAAATAGGTAGCCATGTGATGTCACAAAGGTCTCATTGGTAACAGAACAGATATGTTTTAGCAGGCAAAAACCGGTTTAAAACAATGAATTGCAAAGAATTGAATGAGTGGGTATGTGCACATGTGTGTATATGTTTATACACTGCATTACAATTTTCTAACATCATGAGCCTTTGGAATTAAGACACACAAACTCCAAAAATCTGGTTAATACTTTACTGATTAGACATTCTGAGTACATGATCTTTTATTTAAGTGTTTATATATGTGGAAACATACAATGTGTGTTCTATTTTTCCCTTTTCAATTCTCCAGTACCTGGTTAAATTGCACATTATATTAGATTTTCTCTGGCAAAATAACTATTGTGGGTTCTGTTTTTCTGATTCACCCTTGGCTAAAGAGACAAGAAAACAGTAGTTCCAATCAAAATCCTAATGGAAAAAATTTAAAAGCCTGTCCTAACTATTAAAATGGTTCATCCAGAACACAGAAAGAAAGACTCTAAGAACAACAAAGCCTCTGAAGGAGTATAAAACCGGGGCTAGGGAGAGACGTCATTGCCCTACCAAACGTTACTGCCTGTTCTGAAGCTGCATCAATTTTAAAGAATGTGAAACTGACACAGGAAAAGAGACAATGTAACAAACCAGAAGGAACAGAAGCAGACACAAATATTTATGGGAGTTGTGTAATATCTCACATTTTAAAAAACTAAATAACTCCAACTTAGACCACATACCAAAATTAGTTTGGGATAGATTTAAGAGTTACATGTCCCCCTGTGTTTGAGGCAAGGATCCTTAATGGATGTTAATATCATGGATGAAAGAAACAGGATATTCACATGGTGGGAAAGTTATCGCCCTGCAGATGACTCACTAGTTTTAAAGGCAGGTATCTGGTGGTCACCACCTTAACTAAGTGATGATCAAACTTAGCATCACTGCTAATGGGACAAAGAGACATTTGTGTCTCCTGATGTGATGCAACATGACATCACTTCTGACGTGTTGTAGCAAAAAATACTCAACCCAAACCTAATCAAAGCTCTAGACCTAACTTCAAGTTTAAAGAAGATGAGGGTGATAAAGGAACGTGTTAAACAGTAGATGAGGAAATAATTGGACAAAGCCAGAGTGCTGGACATGATACATGGAATTGTTCTTGACTCATCAAAAGGACCATGTCAGGGGGAGAAAAAAGAGCCAGCACACTGTCATAGATTAAAAGAAAGACAATAATAAAATACAATGTGTAACCTAGATTGGATCCTGTTTGGGAAAGAAAAAAATAGCTATAAAAGACATGTGGTGTATAAGTAGGAAAATTTAAATATGAACTGAGTATTAGGGAATTATTATTAATTAATTGGCTTAGATTTGATGATGACATTGTGAATACGTGGGAGGATGTCCTTATTCTTAGATGATGTATTTTGAAATATTTAAGGGTTAAATGTCAGGATATCTGCAACTTACTTTCAGGTAGGTACCAAAAAAAAGTATTATATTGAAAAAGAGAGAAAGCAAGTATGACAAAAGGCTAAGAATGGACTAACCTAAGTGGAGCAAATGTGGATGTTCATTATGCTATTCTTTGAACTTTCCGGGTGTTGGAAAATTTTCAAATTAAAAAAAAATGGGGGATAAGGTTTAAAAGTGGAAAAAAATCAGGAGAAAATAATAGTTAACATTTTTATGGTTATGCCATGGAGGAAACCTTTAAAGTATTATTCAGAAGCAAAAGCCATTCAGGGGCGCCTGAACAGCTCAGTTGGTTGGGCAGCTGACTTTTGATTTCGGCTCAGGTCATGATCTCAAGGTCCTGGGATTGGGCTCCAAGCTCGGGGAGAGGGGGGCGTCTGCTTGAGGATTCTCTCTCCCCCTCTTCTGTCCCTCCCCCACGCTCTCTCTCTCAAGTAAATAAATAAATCTTAAAAAAAAAAAAGCAAAGCCATTCAGTTAAAGACTTATGGATTTAACTACGTACAAATTTGAACTTTTGAATCCCAAATAAGCACCATAAACAAACGGCACATGATACATGCAACATATTTGACAAGAAAAGTTGAATATTCTTGTTCTATATTCCGGTTCTCTCAACTGAAAAAAAAAAATAAAAAATTTACACTCGGATAGAAAACTATGCACGTGTGGGGCGCCTGGGCAGCACAGTCGTTAAGCGTCTGCCTTCGGCTCAGGGTGTGATCCCGGCGTTGGGGATCGAGTCCCACATCGGGCTCCTCCACTGGGAGCCTATTTCTTCCTCTCCCACTCCCCTGCTGTGTTCCCTCTCTGGCTGGCTGTCTCTCTGTCAAATAAATAAAATCTTTAAAAAGAAAAAAAAAAGAAAACTGTGCACGTGAATAGATAATTCAAAAAAGAAGGACAAAGAGAAGATACAGAATACCCTAGTATTAACAACTATTTGGTGAATGTTTCTTTGCCTTCATTAGAGTAGTCTGAGATGCTTGTTAAAAATGCAGTTTCCTGGGGGAGGCTGGGTGGCTCAGTCAGTTAAGCCTTTGACTTTTGATCTCAGCTCAGATCTTGATCTCAGGGTCGTGAGTTCAAGTCCTGGGTTGGGCTCCAGGCTAGGCACGGAGCCTACTTAGAAAAAAAAAATGCAGCTTCCTGGACCTTACCTATTACCTTCTGACCCTAAATCTGTGGTGGTGAGGCCCCAGGATCTGTATAATTCGAAGTCCCTGGGTGATTTATATGTACGCTATTTGGGAATCAAGGGCATGAATCAAAACTTTTCTTCTTTCAATCGACTTAGCTTTGTCTCCAAAGAAATGCAGGGAAACAGAGCCCAGTCTGAATATCACTTCACTCCTGGGTTGTGTGCTCTCTTAGGCAAATTCCCTAACCTCCTGGAATCTGTTTTCTCATCAGTATGTTGCAGGTGACACCCACCTCGAAGAGCTGGTGTAAGGACTAGAGACAATGTAAATGCCTGGTCCTGCCCTTGGCGTGTAATAGCTTCCTAATAAATGATGCGGATTATTATTTTCACTATAACACACATCCTACTTTTAAGCAGCTACAGTTCTTTTTTCCAGGGGACCTGATCCTTTTCTTCTTCTGTGTCTGTCTGTGTGTGTGACAGCACTTTACGCATACTTGCCAAAAAACTGGCAACAACCCTGATATGAACTGAATAGTTCCCCCCCCACCCCCGCCAAAGTCTGTTGAAGTCCTAACCTGCAGAACCTCAGAACGTGACTTCGTTAAGATGCAATCATACTGGAGTAGAGTGAACCCCCGAATATGACTGGGGTCCTTATAAGAAGAAGGAAATTTGGGCACAGACGTACCAGAGGGAAGATGGATGTGAAGACCAGCCGCGTGACCACCGTGATGCATTTACAGGCCATGGAATGCCAAGGATTGCCAGCAACCACCAGAAACTGGAAAGAGGCAGGGAAGGATTTTCCCCTACAGGTTTCCAAGGGATCATGGCCCTGCTGAGACTAATTTAGGACTTCTGGCCTCCAGGACCGTGAGACAATTCAGGGCTGTTGTTTCCAGCCACCCAGGTTTTGGTGTTTTGCTACGGCAGCCCCGGCAGCCCCTAGGAAACGAATACAAACCCAAATAGCCTTCAATGGGTGAGACACTAGAATACAACACGAGCGAATCACAGAGGCATGACACTGAGTGAAAGAAGCCAGTCTCCGGAAGTTACATCCTGTATGATTCCATTTATGTAACATTCTGTTAAAAGCAAGTCTACAAGGACAGAGAACAGCTCAGCGTCTGCCAGGGTTGGGGTGGGGCCAGAGTTTGACTGCAAAGGGGAAGCGTGAGGGAAATTTCTGGAGTCACAGAACTGCTCTGTGTCCTCATTGTGGCTGTGGTTACACGAATCTATGTATGGCTTGACACGCATAGGGCTATATGTCCGAAGCGAGTTAATTTTATGGTCTGTTAATTTGGGTATTAAAAAAAAAGAAAGAAACTACACACACACACACACACACACACACACACACACATGCCCAAATAAATATCTTTTTAAAAATACTTTAAAAGAAATTTCCCGTCTGGGTTTCTTGCCAGAAGGGCCTCTTTGTGAAGGCACTGCCCCACCAGCTCTTGTGTTCTGTGAGCCTGTTCCTCCCTCTATAGAGGGAATCCACCTCGAGCAGTGGTTTTCACAGCACCCCTCTCCCCCCACCCCAACCTGTGAGCCTGGGCACTCCTTTTGTGGTAGTGGGGGTGGGGATAGGTTTGGAGAGAACCAGCTTTTGAAAGCCTCCGGGCTCCGGACCCACTCACGTCGGTCAACGGGAATGGTCGTGCTGTTGTTTTCTATATTCTGTCTAAAATCCTCTGGATTAGAAGAGCCGCTCCCAAGCCAGAGCCCCGTACCTGGGGAGTTTGTACAATCCTGGATTCCAGGACCTGTTCTGGGCTTCACTCATTTGACCCTTTGGCAAGTTCCCCCCGCGGATCTCGGTGGATCCTGGGACGCTGGCTCTCATGGTCAGCAATTCTAACCAAGGCCTTGGAGGGGAAGGGTGCTGAAATTGAACTTCTTGTTCCTTGTTTGCACGTGGATTAAACACAGTGAAGCAACAGGAACTCTGAGAAGGCTCTAAATCTATGTTTCCTCGGAGGTAGGGTGGAAAGAACCTTAAACCATTTGTTTTTAGGGACAGGATGATTTTTTGGAAAAGCACTTGGTAGACAGAAAAGAGGCTACGCGCGGGTAGGGGAAGTGCCACTGTGAGGACGAGTGTGCTGCCCCCCAGCCAGCAGGGCCAGCGAGTATCATTAATAACAGAAGCTGCCCTCTACTCGAAGCATTAAACCATTCACGCACTCGGGCTCGCTCTCAGGAATCTTAACCCCCCAACACCCCTGCGAGAGTCGGGCTGTCACCGCCGTGGCTGGTGAGGAAACAGAGGCTTTGAGGTGTCCCAGGTCACAATGGGAGGAGGTGTCAGAAGGGACAGGGCTGTGTCCTGGCCGGCAGCGCCAGCCTTCCAAGTCAAGACCCCATGAGAAGAACCCTTGAGGCCTGGTGTCAGCCCTGTTTTCTCTCTCGGCACGTGCCCCGGAGAAGGGGTTTGATTCCCCTTTTCACAAAGGCTGGTGGAGGACGCCAAGGGCGCCTTGAGACCTTGCCATACAGTAGTACGGCACTCGAAAACAATCATTTTAATTTTATAGAGCGGAATGGCTTTTTTGAACACTCTTTTCTATGTAAATCCAATCTAGAAAACCGGAGTTGGGCCACTGCGGTTCAAGGTGGGGGCGGGGGGGTCTGAGGCTCCCCCAGGGCTCCCAGAGCACCCCCATGAAGGCCGCTTAGCAGAGGCTGGCACTTACTGTGAGCAGTGCAGGCGGTCTAAGGCTCTGACTTTGGGTTGGGAAGAACCCTGGGGGGACTCACTCCTGGGTTATTCAGCCTGGGGGGGGGGGGGCAGGATACAGGTCCATCCAAGGGGGGCACCACCTTCCCCACCCTTCTCTCCCGCCGCGCCTCTGCAGCCATGACCTGCCGCTCACAGGAGAAGAGACACTGTCACTGGGTTACAGCGAATGCATTTTATTCTTTAAAGATAAAGGTTACTAAGCTAGAAACTCCCAACAGTCCTCCCTTTTTGCTCGCCTTCTCAAAGGCATCATCATCTCGTTTGCTTTACCAAAGGAAGTTCAACGTTCGAGTTCAGTGTTGGTGTTAGGATCGTCAGCAGATGGTCATGGTTCACATCTGCATCATCAGACGGACCTCTTTCTCGTAGATGTCAGGGATCACGCCCACCGGCGAGTTGATCATGTGCACCGTGTTCTGACTGAACAGCTTGAACTCGTAGTGGATGAGTTGTTCCCAAAAGCCATTGTTGGGCCGGATGATGGGGCGGCACGACTTGGTCCACGTGTGGGCGTCCAGCAGGGACATGGCGTGGTACTTCATGAGGTAGGCCAGGCAGAGCGCGGCCGAGCGGCTCACCCCGGCGGCGCAGTGCAGCAGCGTGCGGCCCTGCTTCAGCTCCACGCTGTGGATGTGGTCAGCGATCGGATCAAAGAAGTCGTAGAGACGCGAGCTTGGAGCATCAGCCACCGGCACCTGTACGTATTGGATATCTTCATAGAACGTGTTGACCACTTCCACCGACACGTTGATGACCGTGGTGATGTGGTTGCTGGACAGCATGAGTTTGTTGTTGGCCGCCACGCCGTTACTGATGTACAGGCTGCTGGTTATCTGGGAGAGGCCCTGGACCGAGGGCTGCCGGACAGCCTGAGCCGGGAGGGGACACGCGGGTGTTGTCATCAAGCCGGTGGCCAGTGGTCTTTCTCCAGAAGGGTTCTGGGCACCACTCCCGCGGGCGAGGTGAAAAAGCAGCAGCGCTGTGAAGTCTCAGTCGAGGGTCTGGGGTACAGAAGACCAATCCCTGGTCACCACCCCCTCCCCGCCCTCGGGCGTCACAATCCCCTATTGCCCGGCCCACCCACTGGTTTCCATGGAAATAGCAACTGGCCCCAGGGAGGATTTGGCCTCCAGGCGGGGTCCTTAGAGAAACCCCAGATCCCTTTTTATCTCTCTTCGTAGTCCTTCACTTTCCAAGCCCTAATTCTTATCTGCTTGACGTTGTAAAACATTCTATTACAAGATACCTAGTATATGCTTCAACTGTTGGATCACACTATCTATGAATGCTTCTATTTTCTTAGTGTCCAAGAAGAGGGCACAGAGTTTTTTTACAAAGTAGCAGTAACATATTTTAAGCTGGGGAACAGCACTTGGCTCCTGTGATATGCTAATCTCTATACAACCGGAGGGAGATATAGGTTTGGCTGGGCTGGGTGGGCTGCCCTGATACTTCTTTGTCGATTGTAGCCATAGAATTCTACAAAACACGCCAGAACTGGTTATAAGAACATTGCTCGCTCATAAATAGCCCTTTAGCTGTCATCAAGTCGGCCTGCAGCGGACCTTCTTGCCTAATTGAGCTGTGTCACCATCCATGTGTGCACATGGCCCAAACGATTTGTCACCTGATTCTACTTCATTACCTGGGAGACAACAGCTCAGATTATCTTGTCTACTTTCTTCAAGAAGAATGCCCACGTGCTTTTGTAAAGGGCAAGTCGTTTTGATTGCCACTGGTCTCTCCCTGGTGATGTGAAAAATTCTGGGCCAACTCTACGATACCTCATAATTGGGCCAAAAATAGGTATTTAAAATGTTACCTGACATCTGCGTTTCAGCTATGATTTTCGTGGTGTGCTGCGACTGCGCGCAAGGACAAACTAAATGTCAGCCTGTTTATAAATGGTCAGGGGAATGATAACCTCGAAAGACAACACGCTTTCATTTCCTTGGTTGGCATAATCCGATTATTTTGCATCGCTTGAATTGTCAACCCCCACAAATCTATCTGGAAGAAAACAGAACACAGACATCAAGTGAATATAAAAATGGTCTATCAGGGATAGCTTCATTGGGCTAAAATTATTGAAAAGGGTTTAGCCTAACATTTAAGATATGGCATCATGAGGAGCTTTGTAAGTCTATGGAATGATGTGGAACCCCTAAAGAGTAATATTATTTCATATGGGTAGGCTTCTTAAACTTCACAAATGTAGTAAAATCAACCGAAGTAATTTCATACACTATTCTCAAGGACAGGCGTGACTCGTGTTAAATAGATTCATTTACTTATTCTTCCAACCCATATTCTGTGATGCCCTTTCTTTCTGAGGGGTGTTGGATATCTTAAAACTCCATTATGGGGCTTTTGCTAGGCGGGTGAGGGGCTGGTGTTTTCTTCTCCTGAGTTTGGAAACAGGTCCCCTTCAGACTCCCATCTGTCTCTACTTTTCCTTATTTTTTTTTAAAGATTTTATTTTTAAGTAATCTCTATACCTAACGTGGGGCTCGAACTCATGACCCCGAGATCAAGAGTCGCATGTTCCAGCAACTGAGCCAGCCAGGCGCCCCAACTTTTCCTCATTATTGAGGGAAGGGAATATATAAGGGGCTTCCCAAGGGCACAATCTCTTCCTGCCACTGGGAAAAGACCCTGGACGTCAAGAGCCAGTTACCGTTCAGATTTCACGATTCAGTAGTCAAGGCCCTTTCCAATCTGACCTAAGCCTGCCTTTCGAATATCATTCATTCATTTATTCACCAAATTTTTATTAAGACTATATCGTGTGCCAGGCATTTTCACCCATATAAATCTTCAGTTCTGACCAAACGAACCAAATGTTCTTGGTAAATACAAAATATACATTCCTGCTTCCTTACTTTCACTCACACCGTTCCTCTCTCTTAAACCTTTCTTGCTCCTGTCTGCCTACGGAACCCTATCCAGGCCTCAAGACTCAGCTTGATTAATTTTAAAAAAGCATCAGCTGAGCATCCAATCCGTGTCAGGTGCGGTTGTAGCCTTGTGTAGGTTCAACACAACACACACAGGCCCAACTATCAACGAGCTTAGAGTTCGGTCGGAGAGACAGATAATCATAAAAGAGTCCAGAAGAAAGAGGGATTCATTGTTTTATGTGTGTGTGTTTGGGGGCAGGAGGCTGTAGGGGGATGTCATGAAAAGCTTCACAGAAAGTGTGATCTGGAACAAAGCTTTTTGTTCATTTGTTGGTTTTTATTATTTATTGTTTATTCTGTCCAAGTTTTTGTGTTGCAAAATTTCAAACATACATTTTTTCCTCTCTATTTAGATATACCAACACACATATTTATTTGTTCCTTGTTTCTTTTTGCTGAACCATGGATTGTTAACTACAGATACAGCAAGCAACACTTCAGCGGTTCAGCATGTATCTCTTAAGGGCAAATACATTCTCTTACGTAACCACAATTCAATGGCCATACTCAGGAAATTTAACATTGGCCTAACGTTATTATCTAATATATAATACATACCAAAAATCCACCGATCCTCCCAATCATGTTATTTGTATCTGGTTTCCCACCCCCCCCCCCCCCACGGATCCGGGATGGAATCAAGGATCACACACTGCATTCCCCTGTCCTGCTTCTTCAGCCACTTTTCATTTGAAACAGTTTCTGAGCCTTTGGTTTGCTTTGGCTTGGTTCGGTCTTTCCTGACACTGACATTTTTGAAGAGTCCAGGCCAGTTTTGCAGAACGTCTTCCAATTTGGACGTGTTTGATCATTCTGATTAGATTCAGGTGAAATGGTTTTGGCACAAATACTACCAGAATGTGTCATTCTCGGTCCACGGCAGCGGGGACATGGGATAACTGTTTGTCCCGTTGATGATGATAATTTTGACCACCTGGTTACGGTGACATTAGCTAGCTTTCTACATTGTTCAAAAGTAACTTTCACTCCTTCTAATTAGTAAGGAATATGTAGGGTCGTGTTGCAGGAAGTCATCAAGAGTACATGACTGCTGGTTGACCTACAAGCTGGACCTGGGCGCTCAGAGGCTCCTCACTTCTTTCTCTGTCTTTGAAATGTGCACTCTGCTTGCCTTCCCTGCACCAGAAGCTGCCCCGAGGACGTAGCCTTGAGATAGTAATGTGTTGAGATCATCGGACAGTATACACTACTGTACCCAGTTAAGACATTTATATAAACTTTTAAGACTCTGCTGGGTGGGTGCGGGGATCTACTCATCTTGCAGCCACCCTAGATAAACTTTGTTAAGTTTCCTTGTTTATTAAAGCTGCCCCCTACTAATCTGGAACAGTCTGCCTCTTTCTTTGGTCTCCCCTAGCCCCCCGTATATGGGAACTAGTTGGCAAACCAACAGGTGGTACTCTGTGTTTGTGGGAAGATCTTTACAATAGACCTTGAAGGATAAACACACGTTTTCCAAGCAGACAAGAAGGCGGGGCGGCGGGGGGGGGGGGCACCATTCTAGACAGAAAGGGAAGTATATACAAAGGCACAAAGGTATGAAATGGTGTCAGGAGGAGAGAGAACAACACCTCAGAATTACTAGAACATACAGAGTGAGGCAGAAGTGGCGGGTGGAATGGCTGGAGGAGCCAGCAACAGAGATGGATTTGTGGAGGGGGCCGTTCGGTAGGGAGCAAGGCAGCGCTCGAGGGAGTGAGAGCTATTCCAATAGGCTTAGGTGAACAATGGCGCATCTATTCCCGACTCTCTTCTGACATGGAAGCTGGATCAAATCCAAATACAGCTCATCTCCTCAAGCATACACAGGGGCCAGGCCACAGAAGACAACGGAATATGGAACTTCCTCTCTATCCGTGTCAGCAGAGCTTGGTGTTTTCGAGGCCGGACAGTGAAGGCAAGAGGTGGGGAATGGAGGTCATATGTTTACACGGAAGGGTGGTGGTGGTGAGAAGAGCTAAAGGAGTGTGGGATGAGCGCAGGGGAGAGCTAGTAGCTAAGAGGAGCTGCAGGCTGTGTTGTCTGGTGGACAGGTAGTATGGGCAGTCCCCAGCAGCAGGCCCTCAGGCACAGGTGGCAGTTGGCCTCCCTGAGTCCCCAGCACAGAGTTATTCTGTGTTAATTCCATTTCCAGGTGCAAATGAGTCATTGGCACTGCCGTCTTCAGCCAGCAGCCAGGCAGCATCCTGGTACTTGCTGCTGAGCTCAGTCTGGTCCTTGGTTTCAGGACGGTTAGGGGATATGATGGATATGAATATGGACGTCTTGAACGCCCTCCAGCCCAGAATACAGGTAATAGGAGAAAATGATTATGACTTATTCATTAGGTGAAAAAAAATCCAGTTTCTAAAAACCTGGGTACTTTTTCATAAAGGTGAAATATAGACATATGTGTATATTCACCATGTAGATGAAGCATATCTGAAGCAATCCTGGGTATATAGTAAGAGTTCAATAAACATCAGATATTCTTTAGTATTATATTTGAGCGGGGGAGGTGTGATTATTCTTTTCTTTTTTTAGCTCGTCTGTATTCTTCGAGTTTCCTAAATAATCTGTGTTCTTTACATAAGTAGGAAAAAAAAAGAATCAAAATATATATATTTTAAAGATTTTAATTATTTATTTGAGAGAGAGTGAGAGAGCACACGTGTGGGGGGGGGGGGCGGCAGAGGGAGAGGGATCCCTGCAGGAGTGGATCCCAGGACCCTGGGATCATGACCTGAGCCAAAGGCAGACTCTTAACCGACTGAGCCACCCAGGTGCCCTCAACATGTGTTTTAACATCAGCAGCAGCTGACTTCTTTTTGTGACCTATAAAATTCACGAGGATGAAAAACGGAAAATACCGCATGGTGACAAGATTCAGAGAAATGGGCACTCTCCTACATTT
Organism: Ursus arctos; assembly: GCF_023065955.2. NCBI lineage: Eukaryota > Metazoa > Chordata > Mammalia > Carnivora > Ursidae > Ursus > Ursus arctos. The sequence continues at coordinate 37,587,381 of NC_079873.1, read as the reverse complement.
CTGGGGCTGGAGATGGGGGAGAGCAACATTGGTCAAACCGCATGGCGGTGAAGATGTAGAGCAGTGAAAACTTTCCCCGTGCTGGGGGGGGGGGAGGGGGTATGACCACCCAGGAGACCAATTTGGCAATACCCAGTAAAACTAAGGAAGCACATACCCTGTGCCCCAGCAACTCCACCCCAGGTAGAAACTCTGGCTCATGTACACCAGAAGATATTTACAATGGTATTGATGGCAATTTGCTTCTAATAGTGAAAAAACGGAGACATAATGTCTACCAAGAAAATGAAAATCTGATGGCATGGCGTATAATGAACGCCATACAAACAGCCATAAAAACAAATGAACTCGAGCTGCACGTGTAAACCCGGATAAGCCTCAAATGTATAATGCTGTACAACAAGAGCAAGTTGCAGGAGAAAATGTGCAAAATGCAGTTTAGAAACAAGTAGAACAGTACCATGTACGGTTTATGCATGTATATACCTTTACGCACATATGCATATGCATATAATATGTATATATACACACAGTAAAAGTGAAAAACCTGTATGGGACTCAGAAATACCAAATTGAGGGGCACCTGGGTGGCTCAGTCATTAAGCGCCTGCCTTCGGCTCAGGGCGTGATCCCGGGGTCCTGGGATCGAGCCCCACATCGGGCTCTCTGCTCCACTGGGAAGCCTGCTTCTTCCTCTCCCACTCCCCCTGCCTGTGTTCCCTCTCCCGCTGGCTGTCTCTCTCTCTGTCAAATAAATAAATAAAATCTTAAAAAAAAAAAAAAGAAATACCAAATTGACAATAGTGATTCCTTCAGGGAAAGAATAGGATCTGGGAGGGCTCGATAAGGCATTCCAATATGTCTTAATATTTTGTTTTGTTAAGAAAATAGATCTGAAGCAAATATGGCAAAATGTTAAAGTCTGACAAACTGGATCCTGCGTACCTAGGTATTTATCATCATATCCAGCAGACTTGGGGATTGCCTGAAATATTTCATAATAAAAATGAATGGGGGGAAAATACACATGTGCTTTGAACTAGCAATTTCCCTGCTGGTAATTTATTTATTTATTCTAAGGAAATCTTCACAAATGTGTGCAGAGATTTACCTACCAATATGTTCATTGTAAGAATTATGTACAATATAAAAACTGGAGGAAACCTAATCTAGCAGTAAGGATTTGTTTAACTAGATTAGGAAGCCTCCATAAGGTAAAATATAATACTGCTCATAAAATGATAACCTAGAAGAATATTTATTGATATGGAGAAATTTCATATTCTTTCATTAATAACAAAAATACTATAAAACGGTGTGATCTCAATTTATAAAACCAAGTAATACCTATTTATCTGTGTAGGTAAATTTGTGAACAGAGAAAAGTAAAGAAAGATATACACAAAAATGTCCACAGTCATTACCTCTGAGCAATGTTACTACAGATGCTTTTTATTTTCTGGATTTCCCTGAAATTTATATAATAAGTGTGTAATAGTTTTATAATTAGAAAAACTATATATTTTTAGGGGCGCCTGGGTGTCTCAGTCATTAAGCGTCTCTCTTCAGCTCAGGGCGTGATCCCGGGGTCCTGGGATCGAGCCCCACATCAGGCTCCTCCGCTGGGAGCCTGCTTCCTCCTCTCCCACTCCCCCTGCTTGTGTTCCCTCTCTCGCTGGCTGTCTCTCTCTCTGTCAAATAAATAGATAAAATCTTAAAAAAAAAAAAAAGAAAAACTATATATTTTTAAAAGAGAGTAGTAAAATGGTTCTTGTGAGTAATAATATGGAATGGGGCAAAAAGTGGCAGCTGCAAGATAAAGAAGAAGAAACAAAATGAAAAGATTTAGAAGGTATAATTGAGGGGCGCCTGGGAGCCTCCGTCGGTTAAGCATCTGCCTTCCGCTCGGGTCATGGTCTCAGGGTCCTGGGATCCAGCCCTGCATCGGGCTCCCTGCTCATCGGGGAGTCTGCTTCTCCCTCTCTCTCTGCCCCTCCCCCACTCATACTGGCGCTCTCTCTCTCTCTCTCTCTCTCTCTAAAAAAAAGAAGAAGGTATAATTGACAAGATTTCCTAACACATTAAGACGGGAGGGGAAAAGGAACAGCACGATGATGATGACTTGCTGTTTTCAGACTTGGGCAACTGGGTAGCTGAAGATACCATTCCCTGAAACAAGAAACACACGAGGAAGATCTGATTCTGCCTGAAAGGTGAGCGAGGAGTACTTGTTATGTAGGATAGTGAACTCTCTTATTGTGTAAGATTTTGAGTCAGAATTTTCTGTCACTCACACATACACACATGCATACACACACACACACACACACACACATCTTTACCAAAGTGGAAAAGAATATTTAAGATGGTCTAAAGTAAAACACAGGCCTTGCAGCATACCTGAAATTGCTCTGTTACCCCAGAAAATAAGGCAGGAGAGATGAAACAATATGTCAGTGGGCCTATGGGAATGCTGGGCAAGAAAGACAGGCATATGGGTTAAGACGGTGTGTTCAGAAAAAACAAAAATACTTCAAGTCAGAAATCTCTCTGGTAGACTTCAATTTTCAGGCATTGATTTCTGAGAAAGACACTTCTCATGTGGGCAGTTCAACACCACACGTTCCAGGTTGAGTTGTTTTGAAGCATCCTCCATGATTCTCTAGAATGAGTTGTAGTAGCAAAGATTTATTTGTTTAAAGATGGATAATAAAGAAGTAATGCTGGGGAAATTAAGGAGTACCATATTTATATAATTACACTCTACATATTCATCTGCAATGTTTTTCACTTGGTAATATATCTTGGAGAGCTTTTCATGTTGACCTCATTTTTTTTAAAGGCTGTATGGTACTCCATAGTATGGATATACCATCTATTATTTAACCATTATCACCTTGATTGATATTTGAGATGTGTAGGGGTTCAGAATATGTCAACCCCAAATGCCACTTTGGTTTATCAGTTATGTTGGGGAGGAAGAAGTTTTCCTTCTACCCTTCAAGGTTTTCCAGCTGCTTTAAGAATTAAGTTGACGTGAGATTAACAGGAGAAAAGAACCAGTTTCATTGCATGTGCACGGAGGCCCAATAATGAAATTCAGGCCTAAAACAATGGCCAAGGCAGGCAGTTTTTATTTCTTTTAGATAAAGAAACAATAAATATTTGAGGAATTGACAGGACATGAAAACTGAACTTTGGGAGCTTAAATTCATAAGGAATTCTAAATAGAATTAGGGCTTTGGTAGTAAATTAGTAAAAAGTAACAAGGGTTATCTATACAGCCTTCTGGGCTCGAAATTTCCTATCTCTGGTGATAAGGATGTCTCTTTACCTCCTGGTACAGGGAGGGCATCTTTCACGCGGGACATTTATTTCTTGCTTTCTGTAGACAAGGGTGGGTTTGGGGGGTGGAGAGGAGGGTACAGAGTGTTCTTTTGGCTTTAGCTGTTTCTTTTTTTTTTTTTTTTTAATATTTTATTTATTTATTTATTTATTTATTCGACAGAGATAGAGATAGCCAGAGAGAGAGGGAACACAAGCAGGCGGAGTGGGAGAGGAAGAAGCAGGCTCATAGCGGAAGAGCCTGATGTGGGGCTCGATCCCATAACGCCAGGATCACGCCCTGAGCCGAAGGCAGACGCTTAACCGCTGTGCCACCCAGGCGCCCCTAGCTGTTTCTTAAGTAAGTTTTATCTACAATAATCAAGATGCCAAAGTGGTGCATCTTTGGGCGGCCTGCCCTTGGCCCCTATGTTATTCTGAGTTAAAGGTACTTGAGAAGCAGCCAGTACAAGAACATTCTAACCCTCCTTTGTTCCCTGAAAGCAGGAGATAAATCTCCCATGTGAAAGGTACCCTTCCTGTAACAGGAAGGCAGAAGGCATCCTTATCACTGGAGACAGGGAATTTAGGGCCAAGAAGGCTGTACAAACAAACCTTGTTCTCCTTCACCCCTAGCCTAACCCCCTTTGTCTTACCAATTCTTCACAAATTTATTGTTGCTTTGTATAAGAGGTCTAAAAGCTTCCTGCTTTGGTCACTTCTTGGAGTCTCATATCTTTGTGGGGCTTTTGTATGTACATACGTAATTAAATTAATTTTCTTCTATTATGCTGTCTTTTTATTATAGAGGGGTCTCAGCCAAGAACCTGGAAGGGTAGAGGGAAAATTATTTTTCCTGCCCTATGAACATTTTCAATTAGTTTCTATTCTATTTCTGTTACCAACAGTGGTGCAGTGAAAATCCTTGTACATACAATTTTGTGGATTTATATGATTCAGTATGATAAATTCTTAGATGTTAAATTGCTGGGGCAAAGGGTATATACACTTTATATATGAATTATCACTGCCAAATTGCCCACCAAAAAGTGCATATCAATTTGCTTCCTACCAATGTTGTATGAGAGCATGTATCTCCGTACATTCTTCAATCTTGTATGTGAGTCTTTCTCATTTTCACTAATTTAATGGGGAACACAGGACACCTTGTTGTTCTTTTAATTTTTATTTCATTGGTTATTACCAAATTAGAGCATCAATTTTATAGATGCATGGATCATTTGTATATCTTTATTTCTGAATTACTAGTTAATACCACTCATCAATTTTTCTTACTCTTTTATTGACAATCTACAAGAACTCTTAAAATAGTAAGGCTTTTAATCCTTTCTCTGTTGTATATGTTAAACATATTTTCTCCTAATCTGTTGTTCTTGTTTTTTAAATTTTGTTTGTATCTTTTGCCATATGAAAATTTTATTTTTTTAAAAGATTTTATTTATTTGAGAGAGAGAGAGAATGAGTGGAAAAAGGGACAGAGGGAGAGGGAGAAGCAGGCTCCCCACTGCACAGGGAGCCCTACCTGGGACTCGATCCGATCCCAGGACCCCAGGATCATGACTTGAGCCAAAGGCGGACACCCAACTGACTGAGCCACCCAGGCACCCCAAATTTTAAATTGTTATGTTGTTTAATCTGTAAATTCTTTTTTTGAAGCTTCTGGGTTTTTGTCTTCCTTAGGAAGATTTACCAACACCAAAATTTGAACCAATATTGTCTTTTATTTACTTCCAGTATGTCACGGTTTTGTTTTTTATATTTGGACTTTTTCCATAAAAAAAACTTTTAGTAGGAAAACGTCAAACTTACTGGGATATTGTGATTTATATTAAGAAAGATATATTTGGTCTTTATCCCTGTTTCTGGCGCAAAGCTCTTAAAACCCCGGGATTTCCCTAAATAATAAGAGTAATGAAGGTGAAATGGGTGTCTTTTGTTATTCATGTAACAAGCCCCTTTCAGGCACACCTGAGTTTCTGTTACTAAGGTGACTTTTGGAATGTCCTAGATATCCCAAAGAGAACTGTTGTTTGCCAGGGGCAACAACCTTGCGATTAGAAGGTTGGAATTTTCAACTCTCCCCCACCCCCACACTCCCACCTCTGGGAGAGGAGAGGGATTGGAGGTTGAAATAACCACCAACCGCCAATGATTTAAGCAACCGTGCCTACGTAAGATTGGGAGAGCTTCTGGGTTGGTGAACACATGGAAATTTGGGGAGAGCGGCCCACCTGGAGAGGGCCTGGAGGCTCCTCCCACTTTCTCCATACCTTGCTCTATCCATCTCTTCCATCTGGCTGTTCCTGAGTTACATGCTTTCATACTAAATGTGATCTAGTGAGTAGCACGTTTCTCTGAGTTCTGTGAGCTGCTCTAGCAAAGTAAACAAACCCAGGACAGAGTTCGTCGGAACCTCAGATCTATGGCTGGTCGGTCGGAAGCACAGGTGACAACATGGATTTGTGATTTTGGAATTCTCCCTTTAGCTCCTCTCACCAATCCCATTCCCTGACTTAAAGATAGCTATTGATAATAAGATAACTTTCCTTTCAGATCTTTTACAGGACATTTACAGACACACAGACTTTTACCAAAATTGGAGGGAATACTGAAGATGGTCTTAAAGTTGGTTTATGTGTGTGCATGTATCTATAAGCAGCTTACCCTTTGGTTTTGTGTATTTTTATCGTTTTTTAGTTTTTTATTTTTAACTGTGGTAAAATATACCTAAGAAATTTCACTATTTTAACCATTTTTAAGTATACAAGTCAGTACCATTAAGTACAGTCACGTTGGTGGCCAGCCATCAGTACTATCCATGGTTGAGAACTTTTTTGTCATCCCAAACTGAAACTCTGTCCCCATTATGCAGTAACCCAACCCGCGCCCCCCGCCCCCCCCCCCCCCCCCCCCGGGCCCTGGCAACAACCATTCTACTTTCTGTCTCTGAATTTGCCTATTCTAAGTACCTCATATAAGTGGGAGCATATTTGTCTTTTTATGTCTGGCTTATTTCATTTAGCATAATGTCCTCAAGGTTCATCTACGTTGTAGCATGTATTAGAATTTCATTTGTTTTTATTTTTATTTTTTTAAGATTTTATTTTTAAGTCATCTCTACACCCAAAGTGGGACTTGAACTTACAACCCCAAGATCAAAAGTCGCGTGCTCTACCTACTGAGCCAATCAGGCGCCCAAATTTTATTCATTTTTAAAGCTGAATAACGTGGTTTTGTATGTGTAGCCTACCTTTTGTTTATGCATTCATCTCTTGATGGGTGCTTGCGTTTCCGTCTTTTGGTTGTTGTGAATAAGGCTGCTATGAACACCGATGTGCAAGTACGTTATGTCCGTGTGTGAGTACGTACCCAGAAGCAGAATTGGTGGCTCATGTGGTAATTCTAAGTTTAAATTTTTAAGGAATCACCACACTGATTTTGTGTATTTTAAACATCTACAATTATTTTCACTGGGGTTTTGCCTAAGATTATATTAATTTTACATATTAATCTGGTGGGAAAATATGCCTTTAGACAATCATCCCTTTAGAAAACGTAATACGATTAGGTCCTCGTTTCTGTCCTTCCATAAAGTTTATACTTTTGTTTTTTAGAAGACTTCCTTCATGGTGAATTCTAGGTATTTTGTGAGTTTCATGGCTATCGTGAATGGTACCTCTTTTTCATACTTCCCTCCCTCCCTCTTTCCCTCTCCCCCTTCCCTCTTCCTTCTCCCTTCCTTCCTTTGCCTAACACGAGTCGGCCCTTAACTAATACAGATTACTTCTGCATTGTTTATTCTGTTTCACTGACAAAAATGTCTCAACCACCACTGCTGGAAGCTTTGACCAGGGACCTGAGTAGGTATGAAGCCGAGAAACAAAACCTTTTAGCCAGTGGACTCATTGGTGCTAAGAAGCCAATTCCCTTGCTAATGCTTATAATGAAATATGGCCCAGACAGAAAATCTGAGACATTCATAAAGTAATTTTCCTGATGAATCAAACAAATTAAAATTACGATGTTGGAAGTTGGAATAAAATGTTAAGGTATGTGTTCATATATTTTACATCTAAATTTCATAACTTGAAAGTGATTTCTTTATTCAATTCAATGGGAAGATTTTTACGTGAAGCTATTTATGATGTGATCGGAACTTGCTGCATTAGCAAGAGACAGTTCTGCTTCCAGTGGCGCCTGTGTTGCAAACTCATTGAGGGAACAGGATCTGAGGATATAAGTCTTTCTTCATCTCCCATAACATCTAACACAATGCCTTGCTCTTGGTAGGTACTTGTAAGTAAGTGCTCGGTTTCTGAAAGACGATTTTCAAAAGGAAAGTGACTTTTTTAGAAGATTTATTTATTTATTTTAGAGAGAGAGAGACAGAGAGCCGAAGCAGGAGGGGCAGGTGGAGAGGGAGAGAGAGAATCTCAAGCAGACTCCCTGCTGAGCAGGGAGCCCAACACAGGGCTGGAGCCCAGGACCCTGAGATCATGACCTGAGCCAAAACCAAGAGTCGGACGCTCAACCGAATGCACCACCCAGGCACCCCAAGGAAAATGTCCTTTAAATAAGACTGCTTTCTGTAGGGTTTTTAGATCTAGAGTTTGGCTGAGATAGCCTTAGCTCGATTTTATAGGAATATAATTGAAATAAACAATTTAAATAAATAAAAAGCTCGATTTTATAGGAATATAATTGAAATAAATATATAGGAATATAATTGAAACAAACCCCTTTCTTACCACTCCAATGATATAGGTTTAAAAAAAATGGGAAACTGAAAGGTTTTGGAAATAGACAAAAAACTGAAATGTGTATTTTCTTGACCATAGGAGCTGGAGATCAACAATACTGAGGAGGGCATTTTAGTTCTTGTCCAAAACGTGTTATCATTAAATTTGTAATGATTTAGAATAACATAGTATACAAATTATTTTATCTGTATGGGCATATTCTCCAAGCCCATGTAAACCACGAGAGTGACTCAGCTCTGTCACTAGGTAACCGTGTGACCTTGAGCAGATTGTTAAAAGAGCTTAGCCTTGCTTTTCTTGTCTATAACATAGAAGCATCTCTAGGGTTTCATTCATCTATAATTAAAACCAGTGTAATATTTTATGGTAAAATCAGATATCAGATCTTGACAAAGAAGTGAGACCTCCAGAGTTGAAAAGTTATTTACAGTTTACAAGTCAATAAATATGCACATGCTATGATTTAGTATTCAGATGGAAGCTAGCCACCAAAGAAGTTTCCTAAGCAAGTGGTGAGATCTAGGGCCTAAGAGACTTCCTTCCTCCCATCTCTCTATATTTTCCTATCAAATATATGCCTGTAGTTTAAACTGTCAACGAGTTCTATAAAGCTTTGTTATGAAAAACCACTTTTACCTTTTACACGTTATTTTGGTACTTCCCTCCCTCTCTCTAGACCAGTGCCATCGAATACAAATATAGTGCAAGCCACACGCATAATTTAAAATTTTCCGAGAACCGCATTAAAAAAGTAAAAGCAAACATGTGCAGATAATTTTAATAATACAGCTTATTTAACTCAATATATCCAAAACATCATCAATTTAGCGTGTAGTCGATATAAGAAATCACTGAGATAGCTTACATTTACTACGTCTTTGAAGTCCAGTGTGTATGTTACACTTAAGGCACATTTCAAGTCAGATGCTGAAGTTTCATTGGAAATACTTATTCTACATTTAGTTTGCATAAAATTTACTATCGGAAAAGTAGATTCACGTGCTCAAGTTATTCCAAACATTAAATTAAAAATTTCTGATAACTCAACTGAGTGTCCAATTTTAAAATTTAAATTAGCCTGAGTTAAATTAAATTAAATCAACATTAAGAAAATCAGTTTTTCATTCCCATATTTCCAGTGCTCAATATTCACAGGTGGTTAGTGACTACCATATTGAACAGAGCAGTTCTAGATAACATGTTTTTTTTTTTTTAAGATTTTATTTATTTATTTGACAGAGATAGAGACAGCCAGTGAGAGAGGGAACACAAGCAGGGGGAGTGGGAGAGGAAGAAGCAGGCTCATAGCGGAAGAGCCTGATGTGCGGCTCGATCCCAGAACGCCGGGATCATGCCCTGAGCCGAAGGCAGACGCTTAACTGCTGTGCCACCCAGGCGCCCCTAGATAACATGTTTTTTATCACTATTTCTTTATTTTTCATTTTTAGGCGTAAAAGAATGATCTTTCCACCATAAAGGATGGAGGAGTGGGGAGGAGAAAATCAAATGCATGGAATTAGTTCTCCTGCAATCAAATTATTACATTTAAATAACTTGATCATAATTGTTTCTATAAGAAATTAGGATTGAAAAATATTTTAATGCTCAGCTTGAGTTGACGACCAAATTTATGCAAAGTGCTAGGTATGTATGACTAATAGAACTTGGGGTGAAGCGTGGCAGATTGTATTTTCCAAAGAAGGCCATGCAGTATCTACTATCCTGCTTACTCTCCTTAGAACATGATCTTGACACTCTTCCCATCAAGAGGTGGGTCCATGTCCTGTCCCCCTCAAACTAGGTAGGCTTTTGACCAACAGAATACAACAGCAGTGACATCATAAGACTTCTCAGGCTTGGTCCTGAAAGGTGATACAACTCCCACCTGTTTTGCTGGAATATTCTATCTTGAAGCAGGTAGCAGCTACGTAAGCAGTCTGACTGCCCTGAGTCTGCTGGAGAGACCACACTGAGAGATGCCGAGATTACATGAGGAAATGAAACCTGGTCAGCCCAGCTATTCCAGCACCGGCCACCATCTGACCGTAATCCGGTGAGAGACCTCAAACTAGAACACCCCAGATGAGCCCTTCCCAAGATCCTGACCCACGGAAACCAGGTAAAGTAAAATGAATGGTGTTGTTTTAAGTCTCTAAATCCGTGGTGATGTGTTTTGGAACAATAGTAGCCAGAACACAAAATGTTACTCGTTTCTCTGGAGCATTTTGGTAGCCCTTCTCTGGAACTCAGCTTCTTAATCTGAGTGATGGCTAAGGTCCCTTGCAGTGCCAGTGTTCTTTTATCATATCCACTTTGTGCCTCATTTTGACCATTTGGGAAGTGAGTTTCCACTAGTTGGCAATTGAGTCTTGTTCGATTTCAAAAGCAATTTCATCATGATTTTAAAATCCTCTATCATCATCATATTTTACATTTTTAACTTTTCAAAAACTTTTTTATATGCATTATTTCATTTAATCCTCCCAAAAGACCTATGAGGTAAGCAGGGTGGGTATTAATGAATGAGAAATTGAAAAACAAGAGGGTTGCATAAACACCAGCTACTTGAATAACAGACTGGCAGAATTGGGAGGATCCTGAATGGTAATTCCTTTTGAAAGATAAGGAGACAGGTGTGGAAATTTTAAATGACTTGTCCACATTCAAGTAGGTAATGGAAAATTGGAATTAAAACTAATTTTTTTTTTAAGATTTATTTGGGGCATCTGGGTAGATCAGTTAGTTAAGCATCTGACTCTTGATTTCAGCTCGGGTCATGATCTCAGGGTCCTGGGATGGAGCCCCAGGTTGGGCTCCCTGCACAGCAGGGAGTCTACTTGTCTCCCTCCCTGTCTGCTCCCATCCCCCAGCTCACAGGAGCTCTCTCTCTCACTCTCTCAAATAGTTGAGAGACAGAGTGTGTGATGCGTGTGGGGGGGTGAGGGGTAGAAGGAGACGGTGAGGGAGAGCGAGAATCTCAAGCATACTCCCCGCTGAGCGTGAAGCCTGATGCAGGGCCCCTGAGATCATGACCTGAGCTGAAATCAAGAGTCAGACGCTTAACTGACTGAGCCACTCAGCCACCCCAAAACTAAAATCTTCTGATCTTGGTTTAACTCATTAAAATTGTACTCAATTTTGCTTTAGATTAATGCCCTGATTATGTCCAAATTTATTTTACCCTGAAACATACTAAGTTGTATGGAGCTTGACAGAAACCTGCTGTTCTTACGTTAATCAAAAATTTTCCTTCTTCCTTATTTGCCGTCTTTAAAACTTTGTTAGTGTCTAAAACATTTCACCAAAGTGTTTCATTTCAGTGTTAACTCAGACACAAGTGATGATAATTATGTTCCAAAGTTTAGAAAATTATGCACAAATTATCAATTAAGCAAATGCTTCAACAGTTATATGCCTCATCAAGAGAAATTATGCAAACTCTGGGAGAATGACAATTTTACACAAGATGTTTTTATTTATTACATTTCCTAAATTGTTGTGGATAATCTCCAATAACTTTATCAAAATATTACGCCATTTACATTCCAGATGAAATTTCGTGATCGGAGATTTTTTTCAAATGTATTATACATATGACATCCCGACACCAATGTCACCCACAGAGACGATGTATGAAAAGTTCGTCAAGCTTGTTATAGCTTAGAATGAACTCTTGTTTCCTGCACATCTGCTTTCTCCTCAGTGTTTGTTGTGTTGGATAACATCAGCATCAGGTGTCTCCTCACCTGAGTTAGACATCTTGTAATTAGTTCTAGCATCTTCTTCCACCATATCTAATGTCACACAAGTCCCACTGACTCTCTCTTTGAAATGTTCTCATGAATCCGGCTTCTCTATTTCCATTCTAATTTAAGTTCATATTCAGACAAAAGCACATTTCATTTTATTGCACTTCACCATTTTTGTGCCTCACAGATAATGGGTTTTTGGTTTTTGTTTTTGTTTTTTTTTAACAAATTGAAGGTTTGTGATAACCCTGCATTGAACAAGTCTATGGGCACCAACCATGTTTGTTCTCTTCGTGTCTCTGTGTCACATTTTCGTAATTCTCACAGTATTTCAAATATTTTCATTATTACTATACTTGGTATGGCGATCTGTGATCAGTGATTACAACTTGCTGAAAGCTCAGACGATGGTTAGCATTTTTAGCAATAGTATTTTTACATTAAAGTACGTACATTTTTTTAGACCTAATCCTATTGCACACTTAATAGTCTACAGTCTAGTGTAAACATAACTTTTATGGGCTCTGGGTACCAAAAATTCATTTGACTAACTTTATGGTGAAATTCACTTTATTGCAGGGGGTCTGGAACTGAACCCGTGAATTCTCTGAGTTATGCCTCTAAGTGTTTAAAAGAAAGTTCTTTTGAATTTTGGGGGGGCCTTTGCACCATTCCATTCGGTTTAATAAAACAAGATTTTATTGACCACCTACTATATGCTAGACAATCTGCTAGCTGCTGGAGGGCACAAAGATAATTATGAAACATGGTTCAGGCCTTCATTTTTTTTTTTTAAAGATTTTATTTATTTATTCGACAGAGATAGAGACAGCCAGCAAGAGAGGGAACACAAGTAGGGGGAGTGGGAGAGGAAGAAGCAGGCTCACAGCGGAGGAGCCCGATGTGGGGCTTGATCCCAGAACGCCAGAATCACGCCCTGAGCCGAAGGCAGACGCTTAACCGCTGCGCCACCCAGGCGCCCCTGGTTCAGGCCTTTAAAAGACAGACACCAAGAAAAACAATTACAATATAGTCAAAGGCAAAGCGGTAAAGTGTCCATGATAGAGATGTAATTCATCCAGAAAGAGTTTATAAGAGAGTGGTTTCAAAGCAGTTTTGACGATTTGGAGGCAGACCAGTGCTGGAATGTTGTTGTTAGACAAAGACACCTTGTGAAAAGTTACGGAATTGGCTTCCTGATGAGATAGTACGCAGTATACCCTCTCTTGTTTAAATTCATAACATTGACAAAGATGACGTAAAAGGAAAAAGGAAAAACACATAGCCACACATAAAAGCAAGATGAACAGCTGCTTGGATGGAGACGGAACAGAGATCGAAATTGATGAGGACATAAAGCCTACGGTTTGGGAGGCTCTGAGCTTGGAAGCTGATGGTGGTTCTGCAGGGGTCTGCAGCGTAAAAGGAGCTAATTAGAACCCGTGCAAGAAGGGACATGGTTGTCAGGTCTCTGCTTAAAGCCAGTGGCTGGTCTGGTACTTCCTCATCTAGTAAAGATGCAGAGGGCAAAAAAAAAAAAAAAAAAAAAAAAAGCTATGTCCAGTAATTTGTAAAGGTTATGGCTTTTAGCAAACTATAGATCTAGGAAGATTGGGGGGGGACACAAGTACAGTCTTGGTATCTGCAACGGAATCAAGTCACCCATGGGGCACCATCTGACAAGACCTCAAAAATGCAATCATAAAACCTGATGTTGTACTCAATTCCCTGGGAGTGGGGTGACAGATGGGAGAAAGATGGAGGAAGTTGGAGACCACCCACGTGCCTTTCAAAAGACCCTGTTAGCCCAAATGCCAAAAATATGTATGAAGATCTAAGGTCAAGAAACATAAACTATAAATCAATAATTTGGTAATAAATTAATTGCAGGCAATAGTAATTTATGGAACAGTCAATCAAAGATTTAAAAAGAACTATATTAGGATGTTTAAAGAGAAGAATGACAGAATAGTTTTTATTCACAAGTACATGGAATTATAAATAAAAATAAGCAGAAAAGAAACAAGCATGGGTGGATGTGAAAAAGAATCAATTACACATTTTTTAAAATTTTATTTATTTATTTGACAGAGATAGAGACAGCCAGCGAGAGAGGGAACACAAGCAGGGGGAGTGGGAGAGGAAGAAGCAGGCTCATAGCAGAGGAGCCCGGTGTGGGGCTCGATCCCAGAACGCCGGGATCACGCCCTGAGCCGAAGGCAGACGCTTAACCGCTGTGCCACCCAGGTGCCCCAATTACACATTTTTAAATCAAAAACATAATTGAAAACTTTAAAAAAACATAAAAGATGGGATAAACTAGATCAAACACAATTAAAGGGACAATTTGGGGAATTAAAAAGGAGTCTGGATGAACTCCCCTAAAACAGAGCACAAAAAAAAGAAAAAAAGATTAAAAACAATTATGAAAGAGTAGTTAAGAGACCCGGAGGATAAAAATAGGAATTCTAAGCGAGTTGGGGAAATGGAAGAGAATCACTATTTCAAGATGTAAAAGCTGATAATTTTCCAAAATTGAAAACGTGAGTTTTTGGATCAAAAGTGCTAAATACCAAACCGTATAAAAGAATCCGCAGCCAAGAAATACTGAAGCAAAATTGCAAAGCATCAGTGATGAAGAGAAAATCTCAAAGATTATTCCTAGGGTGAAAAATTACTTGTAAAGCTACAACAATTTGTCTAATAGCAGATTCCTCGTGACATTTACAGACAAAAGAGTAGTATCTTCAAGGTATTGAGGGGAAATAACAGCAACCTAGACATTTATTTCCTGTTAAAATGTCATTTTCAAAAAATGGGGACAAAATAAAGAGCTTTTCATACATACCTGCTAGAAGACTTATTAAATGATGTCCTTCAGGGAGAAAAGGGAAGCCAGAGGGAAGGCGTGGAGTATAAGAAATAGCAGTGGGAACAGTAATTGACAAAATATGTCAGCACATTTAATTACCTGTTGAATATTACCTTAAAAAGAAAACATTTTATTGTATTACGAAAGCAAAAACGAAACTCTAGGTAACAATGTAAATATTATGGAGGGAGATGTTATTTAATAGACAGTTAAAGAGTATTAAAAACTGTGTTATGGTCAGGAGGGAACAAAAATACTAACGTTAGAGTTTGTTAGGAAAATTTGTAGTGAAGTATGGATGTAAGCTTTAGGCATAAGCACTAAAATCACAGAAAAGCAATCTGTAATTCCCAAACTAGCAGAGGCAGGAAAAGAAGGAAAATGATAGTAAACAGAAAACAAATGCTAACAAGATAAAATTGGTCCACGGGTATCAGCAATTCTCAGAAATGTTTACAGGTAGATTCAATACATGACAAAGACGGTCTGATTGAGTAAATGGAACAGAATGAAGCTACAATTAGCCTATAAAAGCCACAGCTAAACAAAACAATGCAGAAAGTTTTAAAATAAAGAGATGGAACCATTTCTCCAACTTTTATTTTGTTAACAACATCATTTCAAACAGATAGAATTACAAGGAGAAATTTACAATGAACAATTACATTGTGAGAATTTAACAAAACTCTTTCTTCTGATTTACATTGATAGATTGTGCAAGCTAAAATAAAAGTAAGAATATAAAAATAAATATACAGGGGTACCTGGTGGCTCAGTTGGTTAAGCATCTGACTCTTGATCTCAGCTCAGGTCTTGATCTCAGGATCATGAATTCAAGCCCTGCATTAGACTCCGTGCTGGGCATGGAGCCTACTTCAAAAATAAATAAATAAAATAAATATTATATATATAAAATATATAAAATTATATATATATAAAATATATATATATAATATATAATATATATAATATATATAATATATATATTATTTTGGTCTGGGTAATTATTTATTATATATTTATTACATATTATAATCATGTATAATTAATAATTTATATATAAATATATATTTATTATGTATTTAATTATGTATTATAATTATATATAATTAAATATATAATATGGAGAGCTGTCCTGGGCTTTGTGGGACGTTTTGCAGCACCCCTGGTCTCTCCCCACTAGTTACCAGAACCTCTACCACAACTTATGACAACCAATATTTCTAGACACTGCTGAATGTTATGTATGAGGTATATGTGTGTGTGTGTGTGTGTGTGTGAGAGAGAATCGCCCTTGGTTGAATTGGTATTAAATTTACAAAGACAATTTTCTAGACTAATGTTTTACCTCTACTTCAATCCTTGCAAGTGTGTCCATGGAAACCTGTCTTAATGAGGTCATAATGATGTACACAGTAGTTGTCAATAAAACCCAGAAATCCTTACTTGTTTTTTTTTTTTTTTTTTAAGATTTTATTTATTTATTTGACAGAGAGAGAGACAGCCAGCGAGAGAGGGAACACAAGCAGGGGGAGTGGGAGAGGAAGAAGCAGGCTCATAGCAGAAGAGCCTGATGTGGGGCTCGATCCCAGATCGCCGGGATCACGCCCTGAGCCAAAGGCAGACGCTTAACCGCTGTGCCACCCAGGCGCCCCAGAAATCCTTAGTTGTAATAGCTGTCTCATCCGTGATCTCGGTGACATTTTCTTTAGTGGTTTTGAGAAAAGCACAAACTCACAGCCATATTTGTAGTTTTCCGGCCCTGGATACTCCCCTGACTCCTAATACCACAAATTAATTTTGCCTGTTTTTGAACTTTATATCAAGGGTTGGCCTACTTTATCTTAAGGAGCCAGATAATAAATATTTCAGCGTGCAGGCCAGATGGTCTCTGTCACAACTACTCAGCTCTGCACTTGTGGTGCTAAAGCAGCTGATGACGATCCGCAGACAAATGAGTGTGACTGTGTTCTAATAAAACTTTAATTACAAAAACAGGTGGCCAGCCCACGAGCTATAGTTTGACGACCCCTGCATTGTATCAGCGGAGTCATGTAGATTGCATTATTTTTTGTGGTCTGGCTGCTTCTTCTTTTTTTTTTTAAAAAAAGACTTTATTTATTTGAGAGAGAGAGAGAGAACATGGAGGGGAGGGTCAGAGGGAGAAACAGACTCCCCACTGAGCAGGGAGCCCGATGCGGGGCTCAATCCTGGGTCTCCAGGATCGTGACCTGAGCCAAAGGCAGGCACTTAACCAACTGAGCCACCCAGGCGCCCCTGGTCTGGCTTCTTTTGCGCCATGTGATGTTTGTGAAATTCAATCAGGCTATTACTCATAGCTGTAGTTCATCGTTTTTACTGCTCTGTAGTGTTTTATGGTATGAATGGACTACATGGATTTATTTATCCATTCCACCATTGATGAACACTTGGGTTATTTCCAGTGAGAGGTTTTGTGGGTTTTTTTTTTTAAATAAAAAGTGCTTCTGTGAACATATGTGTGGGTATTAATACCTAGGAGTAGAGTTGCTGTTACAGGTATGTTCATTTTTAGTAAATACTGCCAAATGGTTATCTGAAGTGGTTATACCAATGCCTACCAGGCAGCCTACAGGAGATTCAAATGTTCCATATCCTTGCTAACACCTGATATTATATGTCCTTTTCATTTTTTTCCTTCTGGAGTGTGGGTGGAAGTATTGCATTATGGGTAGAAGTAGGGCACTTTTATTTGCATTCGCCTTTAACTCTTTGCAGTACCCAAACTGGAATATCACGGGGCCAGTACCTGTAAAAGAACATACTGAAAAAAATATTATTTCAGTATTGCTCTGTAATATTTTCATACTTACTTCTCTAGTCCTAGGATGGACCAAAGCTGAAAAGTTATTCTTTAGACAGAAAGTCTTAATAAGAACATTAAAAAAAACCCTCATTTTTACCCTTCGAAGCTATCACTCTAGTTAATTTAATTCTACAGTAATTATTCTTTATTTCACCAAACTAATTATTATCTCTGTCAAATCTGCTATAGTTACTGAATGTTTCACTGGAGGTAATAATAACCCTAGTGACTTTACTCACTCAGACCAAAAAGATCAGAGTCATATTTGACTTTCCTCTGTCTTACTAGCATGCTGGTTCTAGCATTGCAGGGACTCTGTCCTCTGTCTCTGCCTTAGACCCCATTCAGGCTCTCATTACTTTAGACCACACCAATCCCAAGAGGGTGGGTATAACTCCTTTTGATGGCCCCCCTTCTCCTCAGATATCATCTGCATGAGTTGTACCCTGCGTACCTCAGTCACCAGCAGAGATTTGTATTCACCAATGTCTCTATATCCCCTAGCGTGACTCAGTGTCCAGCTCCACGACTACCCCGAACATTCCATTACAGTTAATTTCATACGTCACCTTGACTGGGCTAAGGGATGCCCAGATAGCTGGTAAACCACAATCTCTGGGTATGTCAGTGAGAGTGTTTTTGGAAGCGATTAGCATTGGAATCAGTAGACTGAGTAAAGAAGATCACCCTCACCAATGGGGGTGGGCATTATCCAATCAGTTGAGGGCCTGAATAGAATAAAAAGGTGGAGGAAGAGCTAATTTGCTCTCTGCTTGAGCTGGAACGGCCATCTTCTCTTGCCTTTGGACATCAGCCCTCTGGTTCTTGGGCCTTTGTACTTGGGCTGGAGCTTGCCCTACCAGCTGCCCTGGTTCTCAGGCCTTTAGGTTGGGAGTGGAACACCACCACCAGCTATCCTTGTCTTCCGGCTTGCAGATGGCAGCTAAGGGACTTCTCAGTCTCATTACTGCATGAACCCCTGGCTCATGGTCCTCTGTGGTCCTTAGGGGGACAAAAACCCAACTCCGGGTAAACCTAACCCTCTGCTTACTCTATGCCCGCGTTCAGAGCTGGATGTGGTTGAGAAAAAAATCCACAATTGTAACAAGTGGGCTCACTTTAAGTATATCCTATTTGGGGTTATCTTGTAATTCTCCTTTAAAACATCTTTTGTTAAAGATACTCTCAATGTGGGGCACCTGGGTGGCTCATTCATTAAGCGTCTGCCTTCGGCTCAGGTCATGATCCCAGGGTCCTGGGATCGAGCCCCACATCGGGCTCCCTGCTCAGCAGGAAGCCTGCTTCTCCCTCTCACACTCCCCCTGCTTGTATTCCCTCTCTCGCTATCTCTCTCTCTGTCAAATAAATAAATAAATAAAATCTTAAAAACAAAACAAACTCTCAATGTTATTGTAGCTCAATTTATAAATATTTTATTGTAGCTCAATTTATAAATATTTTTTTACATTTGGTGTTTTGAGTGCCTGGTTCAAGAACTGCTTCCCTACTCCATGCTTATGAGTGGTGTGAGGACTGGAGTCTTGAAAATACACCCTTGGTCAGGTTTTTCTGCCCATCTGCTCGAGGGTACACCAGAGAGCAATGGTTGCAGAATTCATTGTAGGATTTTTTAATGTAATAATTTTTTGAGCATCTGCTATACACGATGACTGGAAGGGGTTTTTGATATGTGTTTTAAAAAAGCTTTGGGGTGCCTGGGTGGCTCAGTTGGTTAAGCGTCCAACTCTTGATTTTGGCTCGGGTCATGATCTCAGGGTCATGGGATCCAGCCCTGTGTGGGGTCTGCACTGAGCGCGGAATCTGCTTGGGATTCTCTCTCTCCCTCTGCCCCTCCCCCCTGCTCTCTCTCGCTCTCTCTCTCAAATAAATAAAACCTTTAAAAAAATAAAAATAAAAGTTTTATATCATGAAAATTTTCAGCTATACACAAAAATACCACATATTATCCAGTTTCAACAATGACCAACATTTTACCATTTTTGTTTCCTCTATTCTGCTCCCATTTTTCTCTTTTCTCTGGAGTCTTTTAAGATATATCTCAGATACCACATCATTGTACCCATAAAAGCTTCCATAAGTACTTGTAATTAAAAATATATATATAACCACAATACTATTATCATACCTATTAATATTAATTATAAGTCCTTAATATCTCATCTGTATTCAGCTTTCCCTACATGTCTTAAATTTTTTTTTTAATAATTGGGTTATTTAAATCAGAATCCAAACTCAGTTTACACATTTCATTTGGTTAATATACCTGTTAAATCTCGTTCTGGGTCATTGCTTTAAGAAATTTCTTATGTTCTCCATTTGGCCAATCCTATCTTTATGGTATCGTTTAGTGTTCCTCTAGCTCTATCCCATATTTTCACATACTGCTATGGAAGCTTGATCGAATTCAGATTTTGTTCTTTCGGCAAGAATACCACAGAGGTAGCACTTTATACTTCCCATTGTATCACATCAGGACATTTCACTTCGTGTGATCAGAGTTTAGGTGCTGTCAGTTTGATCTGACATTTCACCTAATGGATTTAGCAGTCATTGACCATCTTCATCTCATTCCATGATTTCATTTGCGGTTGCAGAATGGAAACATCCTACTTCTAGTGTTCTATTTGCATTTATTGCCTAGAATTATATTAAAGATTTTATTTATTTATGAGAGAGAGAGAGAATTAGCAGGAGGGAAAGGGAGAGAGAATCTGAAGCAGAATGCTGAGCTCAGAGCTAGTCACAGGACTCAATCCCATGACTGCAAGATCATGACCTGAGCTGAAACCAAGAGCTGGACATTTAACTGACTGAGCCACTCAGGTGCCCCTAGAATTATTTTATAAAGAAGAATGTTCTCCTACATATTATTACCTTGTGTTATGCCCCCCACCCCAATTCAGAAGTTGAAATCCAAATCTCCAGTGTGATGGTTTTGGAGATAGTGCCTTTGGGAGGTCATTAGGTCATGAGGGTGGAGCCTTTGTGAATGTGATTAGTGCCCTTATAAGAAGAGACATGACAGAACTTATGTCCTCTCTCTCTGCTCTCTGCCATGTGAGGACACAACAAGAAGATGGCAGTCTGTAAACCAGGAGGAGGGCCCTGGCCATAAAAAACATTGTCTAGCACCTTAATCATGGACACCCCAGTAACCAGAACCATGAGAAATAAATTTACTATCATTATATTTTGCTATTTAAGCCACCCAACTTATGGTAACTTGTTTTAGCAGTCCAAACTCACTAAGACACTTTGAAATACAGTTTGTGCCAGAAAAACAGGATACATTTTTAAATTTTTTTTCCTTCTTAGATTAGTTTTCTAGTGCTACATAACAAATCACCGCAAATGTATAAGCTTTAATAACACTCATTTATTATTTTACAGTTCTAGAGGTCAAGGTCTCACAAGGGCAAAGTCAATGTATTGGCTGGGCTCAAATCTTACTTGGAAGTTCTGGAGAATCTGCTTCCAAGCTCATTTGGGTTTTGGCAGAATCCAGTTCCTTGCTCTTATAGGTCTGAGGTCCCTGTTTCTTTGCTCATTGTCACCAGCACCCACTATCTGCTTCTAGAGACCACCTGCATTCTCATGGGGCCTCTTCCATCTTTGAACCAGAAATGGCCATGGAGTCCTCACGCTCTGAATCTCTCACTTCCTCTTCTGCCACCAGTTGGAGAAAACACTCTGCCTTTTTTTTTTTAAGGTTTTATTTATTTATTTAGAGAGAGAAAGAAAGAGAGCACGAGCAGGGGAGGGGCCAAGGGAAAGGGAGAGAGAGAGAATCTCAAGCAAACTCCCCGCTGAGTGCAGAGCCCGACACGGAACTCGATCTCACAACCCTAAGATCACGACCTGAGTTGAAATCAAGAGTTGGCTGCTTAAGCGACTGAGCCGCCCAGGTGCCCGGAAAACCCTCTGCTTTTAAAGAGCTCACCTGATTGGGGCAAGCCCACTTAAATAAATCTCTGTATTTTAAGATTAACTAACTTGGGACTTGACTTCTGCACATTGCTTTCACAGAAGTAGCTACCTTACTGTTTGAATAACGTGGAGATAGGAACTTTAGGGGGCCATCTTTATAGTTTGGCCTACCACAGCTCTGGTAAAATAATAAGTGGATACCCTAGCAAAGGTGACTAATGAAGTTTGGTTTTCATTAGCATCTTTATGATATACGGGTTTTTAAATATATTTGATGTGTTTCAATCCATTACATTCACTATTCTTTTGATGCTCAGACTGACTCATCTTTGGCCACCGGAAGTGACTTCAGGTTGGATCCTGTGTCATTTTGACAAGACCTCAGTAGTCTTTGATACTTGCTGTGACCCAAGATGTTCCAGGCTAACCTTGTACATTTCCTCCCTCAGTACTCAGTACTGGCATTTGCTCTTTTTCAAGGAGCCCTGGTTCCTTTTAATGGAAGGTAGATTTGGAGATCCCAATCTGGGCACCAGGTTGTCATAATTTCTACTTTTTTAGTGGACAGAACTAGAGAAATGTGTCTTTTTCTGAAGGAAAGATTATATAGATATTTCCAGTTTAAGATTTAATTACAGGGCTTCCCCTTGATTTCATATTTGTATTTCTTTTCTCTGATGCTATATAATTTGATTTCTGACAATCATAACACAATTCCTTATTTGTTTTGTCCCATTTTATGCATACACATACATATATTAGTTTCAACATAACCATATGGATATTACTATTAACAGGAAGTCCACTGAATTTGGTTTTTTATTTCCTTGCAGTTCTTTTTGTCCTTAATCTATACCCAATAGGGATTACAGCCAAATTACAGAAAAAAAATGTTTTTTGGCTGTTGTTATTTCTTTAACAGCTTGCTGTGATATAATTCACATAACATATGATTCATCCATTTGAAGTGTACTATTCAGACAAATTATAATATATTCACAAAATTGTGCAGCAATCAGCACAGCCTAATTTTAGAACATCTTCATCACCCCAAAAAGAAACCCCATACCCATTATCAGACCCTCCTCATCCCTGCCATTACACTACCAGCCTTAAGCAATTACATATCTACTTTCTGTCTCAATATATTTGCCTGTTGTGGACATTTCATGTAAACGGAATAACAAAATACGTGGTCTTTTGTGACTGGGTTGTCTAATGTAGCATACATAATGTTTTCCTGGTTCATCCATATTGTAGAATATAAATGACTGAGTAATATTCTATTCTATGGGTATACCATGTTTTGTTTATCCATTCCTCAGTTGATAGACATTTGGGGATGTTTCCACCTTTCCTCCCATAATACTATTAATAATGTTACTATGAACATTCATGTGCAAGTTTCTGTGCAGACATGTAATTTCTCTTGAGAATATGGTGTATGGAGTAGAATTGCTGAGCCCCTCCTCTTCTAGTTTGCAGATCAGTTGTGAAGGATTGGTATTAATTCTCCTTTAAAAGTTTGGTAGAGGGGCGCCTGGGTGGCACAGCGGTTAAGCGTCTGCCTTCGGCTCAGGGCGTGATCCCGGCGTTCTGGGATCAAGCCCTACATCAGGCTCCTCTGCGGTGAGCCTGCTTCTTCCTCTCCCACTCCCCCTGCTTGTGTTCCCTCTCTCGCTGGCTGTCTCTATCTCTGTCAAATAAATAAATAACATCTTTAAAAAAAAAAAAAGTTTGGTAGAATTCACCAGAGCAGCCATCTGGGCCTGGACTTTTCTTTGGAGTAATTTGTAAATTACTAACTCAATTTCTTTACTTTTGTACGTCTATTCAGATTTTCTCTCTCTTCTCAAGTCAGATTTGGTAGTTTGTGTCCTTCTAGGAATTTGTCCAGTACTCCTAAGATATCCACTTTGTTGTTATACGTTGGTATATGTTGTTCATACTACTCCCTTATGATTCAATTTGTTTCTGTAAGGTTGGTAGCGAAGACTTCTCTTTCATTTCTGATTAGCAATTTGAATCTTCTCTTATTTTTCTTCATCCATCTAGTTAAAGGTTGACAATTTTTGTTGATCTTTTCAAAGAACCAACGTTTGGTTTCATTGATTTTTCTCTGGAGTTTTTCTATTCTCTATTTCATTTGTTTCTACTCAAATCTTGCCTCTTTTCAACCTTTTGCTTGCTTTGGTTTAGTTTGCTCTTCTTTTTTTCGTGCCTTATGGTGGAAGGTTAAGTTATTGATCTGAAATCTTTCTTCTTTTCTAATGTGGGTAGTGACAGCTATAAATTTCTAAGTACCGCTTTAGCTTCAACCAGTAACTTTTGGTACATTGTGGTTTTGTTTTCATTTATCTCAGTGTTTTCTAATTTCTTTTTTGATTTCCTCTTGGACTCATGGGTTATTTAGGAATGTGTTGTTGAACTTCTGATTTGTGACTTTTCCAATTTTCTTCTATTGATTTTCATTTTTGAAATTTTTTTAATTTTTTTTTTTTTAGTAAGCTCTACACCCAATGTGGGACTCGAACTCATGACCCTGAGATCAACAGTCCCATGGTCTACTGGCTGAGCCAGCCAGGCACCCCTCTTCCGTTATTGATTTTTAGTTTCATTTTGTTGTGGTTAGAGAACATTCTTTGTGTGCTTTCACTCCTTTTAAATGTTGAGACTTGTTTTATGACCTAATATATAATCTACCTTATAAAATATTCCATGTGCACTTGAGAAGAATAGGATTTTGCTGTTAATGGATGGACACAATGGAGGTGAGGTATATGGAAATAAGACAAGTTAAACTGTCACAAACTCACTGTACTTACTGAGGTTCCGTAGTTTATCTTGAATGAATGCTCTTTAGATTGTTGTAAGCTTTTGGTTCATTTCCTGAGTTCTGAGAAAACTTCATTTTGACAATTGCTGCTTTTGTTTTAACTGCTATTTTGGAAGTGAGATTTATGGAGGTCCTCACTCTGCCATTCCAGAAGTCCACCTCCAAATACTGTTTTAAAGACACTTGAAATAATTGTCTAGATTATGGCAGAAACGTGAGATGCATCGGGTTCATTCATTTCTTTTGTTTTTATATTTAAGGAGTGCCTTTTTTCTTCTTGATTTAATTTTTTAAAATTATGTAAATCATTTGCATGTTTCCAAAGTCAAATCCATGAAATAAGACATATACAGAAAGATCCAGCTTTCATCATTGCCTCTTCCTCCCCTATGGGTTACCACTTTGATATATGCTTTATTGTTTGCTTTTGCAAGTAAAACCATAAAGCTGGGGCACCTGGGTGGCATAGCGGTTAAGCGTCTGCCTTCGGCTCAGGGCGTGCGGCTCAGGGCGTGATCCCGGTGTTATGGGATCGAGCCCCGCATCAGGCTCCTCCGCTATGAGCCTGCTTCTTCCTCTCCCACTCCCCCTGCTTGTGTTCCCTCCCCTGCTGGCTGTCTCTATCTCTGTCGAATAAATAATTAAAATCTTAAAAAAAAAACCATATAGTTACATATGAATATTCTTTCCTTTCCATCTCTCCTTACTTTTTTTTTAAACAACATATCCTGGAGATCACTCCATAGTGGAATACAGGGCTTGCCTTCACTTACGAGGGTTTTGGAAATTTCCGAGAAAAAAATTATTTGAGCTTAACAAAATCACATTTTAGGTAAATAATATATAAACAACATTTTACCAAATACTTCAAATTTATCAGCTAATTACAGGTATGATGTCTTGTTAGAGCCCTAGATCTTCAATCTCTCTCTGGCTGTGTGTTACTAGTTCAGGGAGTTGGTCTTTTGTTTTAGGGTCTTCATATCTTGTTCTCTTGGGACCACTTCTTTTTTCTCCATGTAGGTCACCAGTAGCTTACAGACTCCCTTGGTAATTTCTCCATGTCACAGTGTTGAATGCAAGATGGATGAGCATTAAGATATCTAAAGAAGGCTAAGGCAACATATGGTGAGAAGCAGATCAATACAAAAAGAATTGGTTAATTTTCTACCATCACACCAAGGTTTACTTGGGATATCTTGGAGGACACTTTTATTTTAAAGTAATAAGTTGACAACTGTGTTTTAATATGGAAGCAAGAATAAGCTAGAAAAAAATAGAAATAACCATCCTGCTAGAACCTAGCTGTTAAATGTCACCAGTTTAGCAATCAAAGTACGTGCTACCCAGATAAATTTGAATTTCAGATAAGCAATGAATAATTTTTTTTTAGTATAAGTATGTCCCAACTATTATTCCAAAAAATGATTCATTGTTTATCTGAAATTCAAATTTAACTAGACATCCTATATTTCATTTGGCAGTCCTATTTGGAACCCAAATCAAATAAGTAATATGGGCTAGTCTTGGTGTTCAGTGTCTGGAATGAAGAAGTAGGCTGGGGCTGACGTGGAATTATCTCCTCAAAGTTCTTAGTGACGGAGTTTTGTCCTGGAAGAAAACTGGCTTAGGCTTCTTTCTGGCTCATCTCTTGCTTTTCCCTTACAGACACCCCCAGCCTCCATTCATGTCAAACTATCTACAAACCCATACATTGACCACACAGCTATTATATTGCATATGCTACTCCCTACAGTCTTCCTACCTTCTCCCCTTCTTCTCCATTTGACTAATTCCTACTGGTTCTTAGAACAAGAGATTCTGACTCCAATGCAATGAGCAAAGGCCAAACAGAAGTAATATGCTCACTTCCATTTTCTTAAAAGAGGTGACCATCTTGGTCTTTGAGTTTTCTCCTTTATATAAAGACACAGGTTCAAGGAGACAGTTTCCTACTACAAGAAAACAGCAATTCGAGTGTGATGATAAATGTCAATTATATCTCAATTTTTTAAAAAAGTGGCAACTGAGTCTCATTCCCAATGCTAGGGCAGCAGAGGTGATAGTGGGGGATCATTATTAGCTAGCTGGCTTAACGCCCTTCTGAAAAAAGGATAGCTACAACTCACTTACTCCAATTGTTGCCACATGGAAACTCATGCCTAATATCATCAGATCATTTGGTTTTTCTTGAAAAACCAAAAACCACGATTTTTTCTGTGGGTGAAATCTCCCAATTTACAAATGTTAGCTTTCTCCCTCTTTTTTAAAATCTAAAAATCCAAGTCCAAGTAAAACTCACTCTCAGGCTGGATTGAGCCCTAGGGCCACCAGCTGGGGATCTTACCTTAAAGGTTCAAATCCAGCACCATTTTTCAGAGATGTGTATTAATTGCATTTCTATGGATTGCACTAACACCTTGTGTTTCACTATCTGGGCACTGTCAGGCACTTGTCTGCTTTCTTGTTGCTCTCCCTGAAAACAGAAATTTGGTATTTTATTTTTTTAACCTCGGCAACTCGCAGATGTCTGAGCCGTAGTAGGCCTCTACATGAGTGAATGAATGAATGAGTGAATGCATATAGGTTACCCTTTTTTCTCAGCCAGAACATGGAATTTTCTTTTTTTTTCTTTTTTTCTTTTTTTAAGATTTTATTTATTTATTCGACAGAGATAGAGACAGCCAGCGAGAGAGGGAACACAAGCAGGGGGAGTGGGAGAGGAAGAAGCAGGCTCATAGCGGAGGAGCCTGATGTGGGGCTCGATCCCATAACGCCGGGATCACACCCTGAGCCGAAGGCAGACGCTTAACTGCTGTGCCACCCAGGCGCCCCTTAACATGGAATTTTCAAGAGCAGATGAACACGAATAGTCCTTTCCCACCACAGAATAAGGCAAAAATGGTAAAATAATTACTTTGGATGTGAAATTAGAAGTGTTTTGCCATTTAAGGCTGGTAAACTGTGGAAATTTAATAGTTTGATTGCCTCTTGGAAACCACATGTGAAGCAGACACTCAGGCTTTTAGAACTTGGCACTGTTTTATAGTTCTACTTGCAGTGGTTTTAAAATAATGTGACTTATATTCAGTACAAGTGCATTCTTGTTAATATTTTATCAGAGAGTTATTGTTTTCCCTTTGAATATGTCTCCTTACAGGCACTGCTGCATTATTAAGTATAAATGTATTATGTTCAAGGACCAATTTTCCTACCCCTGTGGTATGTACTTCTGGTTCTATAATAGAAGTCAATGGTAAGTCAGATTCATTTAATCCCAACTTATGTTACAGCACATTTTTGGGGGGATGCACGTGTTCTTCCCTTTGAGGTATACCTGCGTATTCACGTAATATATATTGTGTTCTGCAGCAAAGTAAAGTAAGCAAATGGAGCCAAGTTCATTGTCAACACAATGGAGCAGCTGCATGGTGACTGCAGACATCACTGGATACATCACCTGGGGACTACCAGCCCTTGGCACAATCAAGAATAAATCTTCCAAATTTTTGCAAGGAAACGATGGCACATCCCATATACATGCTGCTATCTTCATGCCTCTTTCTAGAAGGCACATGTTTGAAGCCAAATACAATGACTCAACTCTGTTAAAAAGTAGTTACGTTTCAGCTCTTCCTGCAGAAACACTATCCAAGGACTGAAGGGCTTTTTGTGTGTTTAAGAACGATTTTATGAATTTATAAGCAGTCATAGTTTTAGAACTCTGAAGCCTTAAGTGACAGATGCCTTGGGCAGGTGAGAAGCACACAGGCACAGCCATCCTCCCCCATGTTGCTTAGCCGAAACCTAGTCGCTCAGGGAAGCTTCCAGTGGATTAGAGTACGTGTTAGGAAAAATTGACCCTAGATCTGCGATTCACCTTTGCCTTTTATTATGTTTGAAATCATTGTATTTCCTAGAGGAGACATTCTAGAGGAGAACTTAAAATAGAATTCATTGTTGAGGTGAGCAGCACAACAAAGTAGAGTCTTGTAGGCGCATGGCATCAGTCTTGAGGCAGGACCAGATTCCAGAAGGCTTCTGTGCGGGCCCCAGTCCCTGCTCTCCCACTACACCCTGTGTGCCAGACTCTATCTCTGGCACCCACACCATGCTTCTTGGAAATTAACCCTTGCCTGATATATTCACAAAAGAGCAAACTTCAACAGCTTGGGAATGAGAACATATACAAGGGGAGGAGCTTTGCAAATAGATTTTTTTTTTTTACGATTTTATTTATTTATTGGACAGAGAGAGAGACAGCCAGCGAGAGAGGGAACATAAGCAGGGGGAGTGGGAGAGGAAGAAGCAGGCTCATAGCGGAAGAGCCTGATGTGGGGCTCGATCCCATAACGCCGGGATCACGCCCTGAGCCGAAGGCAGACGCTTAACCACTGTGCCACCCGGGCGCCCCGCAAATAGATTTTTAAATAGACTACAAGTTTTTCTCCTCCCCTGCAGCTGGACCTAGGAAATTCCAAGAATAGGAAAATAAAGGAAGTCAATTTTCTTTTTTTGTTGCTGCAGTGGTGGCTTTTAACTGTTCTGTCATAAATTGGCTCTTCGCAGGGGAAGAATGCTTAGATTAAATTAGTTTTCCGCAAATTGTGGTTTGAGGTCTTCGGACAACTGGCACGGGCATCAGGTGGGAGCTTGATAAAACTGAAAATTCCTGTGTCCTGGTTGATGGAGCAAGTCTGTGGGTCCTACCAATCTGCCGACTTGACCTGCTTCTTATCTACATCAGAGTTTGAGAAGAAACTGGGCTAGGTGAATAGGAGGGCCCCTTCTTCCTACAAAATTCTGTGAGGCTTGAAGGGTCTTTCCAAAGTTAAGCTTGTTGGTAATGGGAATTTCTACTCCTCCTTTGCATTAGTTTTACTAAACCTGAAACGGGCTTCTCCAAATAGGATTTAGTTAACAGATGAAGTGTGCTATCATCTGGTCACCCTTGGGTTATGTGAACCGATAGCACTTGAGTATTTACTCAGGGAATTCGATTTAAAATAGATCGATCAAGTAACTTGAGTCTTAGCGATTCTCACGATGTCAGGGAGGCTGATTAATCTATGTTTTTCATGCACCTTCTGTTTAACGTCAACAAATCCAAATTCGTTCAGGTTAATTCCTCTTGGGATAGAGTTTACTTATCTTCAGAACCTATAAGAAATCGAAGAAAAGTTTCCAGAGAACCATGGAAGGCCTTAAAAATCCAGCGAGAAAGTTGACATCAAGAAGGAAGAGAGGAGTTCTTGTGTCAGCAAATCCTTCTAGATGATTGTCCGATTAGAACAAACCTCACTTCTAGGTGGGAAGGTTGTGGAGAAACTAGAACTCTCATATATTGCCGATGGGAGTGGGAAATGGTGCACCCACTTTTGAAAAAGATTTGGCAGTTCTTTAAAGTTCGAGATGCACCTTTCCTCTGACCTAGCAATTGCACTCCTAGGTACTTACCCAAGAAAAACGAAAGCGCATGTTCAGACAAAGACTTGTACTGGAATATTCTTAGCACCTGTATTCATAATAGGCAAAAACTGGAAACAGCCTAGATGTCCATCAACAGAATGGCTAAATAAATTGTGGTGTATTCATACAATGGAAAATATCCACTACTGATATACTTGAGACCTAGATGAATTTCAAAACATTATGCTGAATGAAAGAAGCCTTACACAAACGATTGCATACTGTACGATCCCATTTACATGTTCCTAGGTCTGTTTATTTGCTCTTTGTGTAGACATGGTTTCAGGCTGCTCCACAGAAGAGACTCTGGCTGAGGGCCTGGGCTGGAAACAGCACCCAATTACAATAATAACCACCATTACTGAATGCTTAAGGGCCTGGCACTAATCTGAAATTGGAGTATTACTCCTATTTTATGGATGAGAAAACTGGGTTTCAGTCAGAATGTATGACTTGCCCAAAGCTTTATAGAAAATAGGCGCTCGAGCTAGGTCATTTCTATCCCAAGACTGTCGTTTTTCCAAAGCAGCACTTAGGGGTGCTTTTGTCAAGAAGAGGGTGTTGGTAATGCAGGAAGAGAAACAAAGTCAGCCTTGTTTCTCTGCCTGAGGTGAAGGGGGAGGTTTGGAGGGAGGATACGAGGGAAGATCCACTATCGTCTGATAGACACTTCTTTCAAGGGTAGAAGCTACCTTCACCTTACTTCGCAATCTATTGAGCAATTGCTAATTCCTCACAAAAGCCCAGAAGTAGATAAAGAAGTTGTTCTGGATAAATAAATTACAGGACTCCAGTCTTGTAACAGGATTTTGAACTTGTGCGTGGGACCCGTGCTGAACTTTCTGGTAGACTATGTTATTATGTGGGACAAAGGTGTGAAGTATTTCTTTCTTCTTTCTTTCTTTCTTTTCTTTCTTTTTCTTTCTTTCTTTCTTTTCTTTCTTTTTTAATGCTTCATGGCTTCAGAAGTTACTAAAGAAAGGGATGTGTTTTCTAGTCTTTCTTGGGGCCATCAGGGAGGTGTGTTGAGGTGGGGGTGGGGCGGGGGAGGGGTATTCAGATTCTGTCCATTCTGTTTTTCTGGCAGCATGAATGCATTTCTGTGACGGCTTATACTAGTGACTCCAGACCTGGCGCTTCAGATTCCTTGACAAGCCTAGCTATTTACCCAAGATGAACACCTTCTGAAGCCATAACAGATGAATCTTTGACATAGGAACTCACTTGGTAGCGGCGTCTCACAGATCCTTTGAGAAGCTTCTCCCCGTAGTAATGAACTCACATGCAAAATTCTCCATGCAATCTAAAAAGGTTGACAGGCTTACTAAAACCAACCTAGGGGGTCCCTGTTAAGAACCCCTGCATTGGATAGTAGCCTGGGAATTTACCCAGAGTACCTTGGGGTGGGAGTGAAGCTCTAGCTGAGTGGACCTAGGCTTCCGGCCGGGATAGACCCGCTGATGTAAGGAACCCTGGATTGGGAGCAGTAATCTCAGCTTTGCCACTTTACCAGCTGAGTGGCCTCAGACAAATCCTTTCTGAACCTTGGGGCGCCTGCGTGGCTCAGTCTGTTAAGCGTCTGCCTTCGGCTCAGGTCACGATCCCAGGATCGAGCCCCACGTTGGGCTATCCCCTCAGTGGGAGTCTGCTTCTCCCTCTCCCACTCCCTGCCGCTCTCCCTGCTTGTACTCTCTGTCAAATAAATGAATAAAATTAAAAAAAAACCCTAAACCTTCAAATCCTTTCTGAGCCTTAATTTCCTCTTCTAGAAAATGTGGGCAATAATGTTTGCCCTGACCCTCCTTACTGAGAAGAATATCCATGTGAGACAGTCTCATTCTTTGTAAACTTTGAATCATTTGACAAACATTGAATGCATCGGATGCAGGCCTAAATGTTAGGTCTGCAGAGATAAATCAACCATTAAGAATTTCCTGCCATGGGGGGCGCCTGGGTGGGGCAGTCTGTTAGGCAACCCACTCCTGATTTCGACTCAGGTCATGATCTCAGGGTCGTGAGATCGAGTCTTGCGTGGGGCGAGCCCAGCACAGAGTCTGCTTGAGATTCTCTCTCTCCCTCTTCCTCTGCCCCTCCCCCTGCTGTGTCTGTCTGTCTGTCTCTGTCTCTGTAAAAAATAAATAAATAAATGCAATCTTAAAAAAAAATTTCCTGCCATGGTCAGTCAGGGAATCAGGTGATAAGTAGTAAATTAATAAATGAATAGAACGAAACAAACAAAACACAATGTCAACGTGTCCATGACTTTCAGAGCTCTTATCACTGAGTGTAGCGATGGGAAAGAACATGGTGGGGAGATAGAAAACTGCTTAGAGTAGTTCGGGGCAGTTCCTCATACAAGGAGCCATTTGAGTCACCAAGTCATTAAGAAAACAGAAGTGGTGGTGGAGATGCCGAGGAAAAGGCAGATTGGAGCTATACTTTTATTTGATTAAAATATGTCTCTAAAACGTGTTTTTGGCTAGGTCGGATACCGACAGGATTTGAAATTCAAAAAGTACAAACAGAAATAGAGTAAAAGTTTCCTTTCCACCCAGCCACCTAGTTCCCCTCCCCAGAAGCAGCACATTGTATCAGCGCCTTCTGTATTTTTCTAGAGATTTTTTTTCATATGCAAGCAAATACATTTCCACCACTGATAAGGCATGGTATATAAGGTTCTGTACCTTGCTTTTTTTCTTTACAGGGTATCTTGGAAATTACTCCCTCTTAGCGTTTAAACAGATACCTCATTCATTTTGAGGACTGCATACGATTCCACGGGATGCACGCACCATAATCGATTCAACCTCTTCCCTACTGATGGGCATTTAGGTTGTTTCCAAACTTTCGCTCTTACAGACGATGCTGCATCTGACAACCGTGTGTGACTGTGTCTGGAGGATAAATTCCTGGAAGTGGAATTTCTGGGTACATTTGTCATTTTGGCAGGTACTGTCATTTGCCCTCCGAGACGTCCTGCCAATTTATAGCCCCAACTAGCAAAGTTTGAGAGAGCCTCTCCCCCACATCTTTGCCAATTATTGGACTATCAAATTTTTGGAGCTTGAGAATCTGATAAGTGAAGAGTTTCCGGGGGTAGTTTAATTATTTATTTATCTTATTACGAGTAAGTTTGAGCATCTTTCCCCACATTTAAGAGGCATTTGTATTTCATTCTCTGCCACCTGCCCGCTCATAGCCTTGGTCAGTTTTTCTTTTAGGCAGACCGTATTTTATTTTTGATTTTATACACGTCATTTGAATCGCAATCACTTCTCCCGGTTTGTTGTTTGTCTTTTGACTCTGCTTATGGTGCCGTTTGCCATTTGGAAATATTTAATTTTTTGTCATTGATACCAATAATTTCTTTTATGGCTCTAAGTTTTAGGTCAGCTCAGGCTAGTCAGTCCCTTCTAGGATGTTTATGGCTCCAGGTTTTTTGTACTTAAATCTCGAATCTATTTGTAAGAGGTGAGAGGGATGGAACCACCCCAACGTCACCAGTAGTTGCAATATAATTTGTTGCATAATTCATCATTTCCACACTGCTCCAACATGGCACTTCTAACATATATTACATTTCTGTGGATGATTGTCTCATTTCTGGACCTTCTGTTGAAGTGATCTGTCTATTCACGCATCGTTATCACGTGGTCTTAAGTGTCAGAGCTTTGTGTACATTTTAATATTTTGTAACTCCGGTTCCTCTTTATGTGTCTTCTTGGGAAAACAGTGATTGTCTACTCTGGATTATTCTTTTTTTGCCCACACGAACTCTAGAAGCAGTTTGTCTATTTCCAGGAGAAATCCTGTTGATACTTTTTCATTGGGCTCACTTTAAAATGATAGATTCGTTGAGGGAAAATGAACCATTTCTGCGACACTGATGCTTTCTATCCAAAAATATGCCATTCCTTTCCATTTTAAAAAGTTTTTCTTGTGTCCCTTGGGAGCTTTTAAGTGTTCTTCACATAAGATCAGGCAAATACTTTAAGGATATTCCCAGATATTTTATCTGTTCAGTGGCTTTCGTAAACGGGTGACGTTTCTTTCAAGAGCTCTACTGTTCGTGTATATGAAGCCTATCTATTAACTTTGCATATCTATTTCTGTTTAAATTTGTATCTATAAATTTTATCAGATGATGTTATTTTTTATAGCAGCTTTTCAGTTGATTCTCCAGGTTTTTTTAAGGTCTACAATTTTA
The DNA here is from genome assembly GCF_023065955.2 of Ursus arctos. Classification (NCBI taxonomy): domain Eukaryota; kingdom Metazoa; phylum Chordata; class Mammalia; order Carnivora; family Ursidae; genus Ursus; species Ursus arctos. The sequence continues at coordinate 37,553,350 of NC_079873.1, read as the reverse complement.
CCAAATGTAAATAATGATAATTTTACCCTCTCATTTCTTTTGCCCAATTACATTAGCTAGTATCTCCAAGATTAAGGTTGAATAAAAGTAATGATAGTGAACCACTTATCTTATTCCACTCTCAAATGAGAATGCTTTCACTGTGTTCCCATTAAGCATATGTTGACTTTAGAAGTAGATACACACACACACCTATATAATATGTATATTATTATAGATGTATATTTTATGTATAATATGTATATAATACATATATTATTTATAATATGTGTAATATGTGTGTGTATGTATATAATATGTATATTGACAGGAGGAGCTTGGGAAGATGGCCGAGTAGGAGGACCCTAAGCTCACCCCATCTCACGTTTACAACTAGATATCACTCAGCCTTGTAAATAAGCTGGAGAGTGATCAGAGGCCTGGCAGAACAACCTCCACCACGAAAAGAAGCTGCATCTGAGAGGTTGGGAAGGGCAGGAATGGTGGCAGGGAGCTGCCCCAGGAGGGAGGAAGCTGCAGGCATGGTTAGGGGAAAGAGATGGTTCCTCACACCAGGGAGCCCACACCGGAAGACGATTTCCCATAACATCTGCTTTGAAAACTAGAAAGGCTGAACTCCCTGAGATTGTACAACCGGCGGGACTTGGAGCCTGGGGATGTAAAAGTCAGCTGACTCAGCACTGCGCAAGCCAGGAAGGCGAGTGATAGCTGGGTCCCCGCCCTTAAAGAGACAACAACCCACGGAGAGGGAACATGGAAGCGACAGTCTGCAAAACGCTGGGGGCAAATGGGAGGAAAATCTGTTTATACTGATCTTGGAGCGTGTTAGGGGACATCTCTGGGAACAAAGGAGCTGGCAGGTGCCATTTTCCCTCCCCGCCCCCCAGCATAAGCGCAGGGCCATCTCCAGGAGGCAGTGCTGCACAGACACTTGCTACCTGCCCTGCTACCTGCCCATGCATTCTCCTGAAGCCTTGCCCACTACAAGCCTGCTGGCCTCAGCCCTGGGCTCAGCACAAATTTCGTTAAAGCCTCATACCTGTGCTATGCACACTGATGCTCCGTTGAGCAGCTCCGTTCCAATAGATGCAGAAAAAGCATTTGACAAAGTACAACATCCATTCATGATTAAAAAAACAAAAACAAAAACAACCCTCAACAAAGTAGGATTAGAGGGAACATAATTCAGCATATTAAAGGCCATAAGTGAAAAACCCACAGCCTAATATCATACTCAATGGTGAAAAACTGAGAGCATTTCCCCTAAGGTCAGGAACAAGATAGGAATGGCCACTATTACTGAACATAGTACTGGAAGTCCTAGCCACAGCAATCGGACAAGAGGAAGGAATAAAAGGCATCCAAATCAGAAAGGAAGAAGTAAAACTTTCACAATTTAAGACACCATGGTACTACAGATAGAGAATTCTAAAGGACTCCACCAAAAAACTACTGGAACTGATAAATGAATTTAGGAAGGTTGCAGGATACAAAATCAATGTACAGAAATCCATGGCATTGTTATATACTAATAATGAAGCAACAGGAAAGAAATTAAGAAAAGGGTCCTGTTTGCAATCGCACCAATGATAATAAAATACCAGGGATAAACTTAACCAAGGAGGTGAAAGACCAGCTTCTGAAAATTTGAAAACGCTGATGAAAAGATACTGAAGATGACACAAACAAGTGGAAAGATATTCCATGCTCATGGACTGGAAGAATATATATTGTTAAAACGTCCATACGATCGAAAGCAAGCTACAGATTTAATGCTGTCCCTATCAAAATAACAAAATTTTTTCACAGAACTAGAACAAACAATCCTAAAATTTACATGGAACCACAGAAGACTCTGAATAGCCAAAACAATCTTGAAAAAGAAAAGCAAAGCTGGGGGTATCCCAATTCCAGATTTCAAGTTATATTACAAAGCTGCAGTAATCAAAACAGTATGGTTTGGCACAAAAATAGGCACACAGATTAGTGGAATAAAATAGAATGCCCAGGAATAAACCCACATTTATATGGTCAACATCTAATCTTTGACAAAGCAGGAAAGAACATCCAATGGGAAAAAGACAGTCTCTTCAACAAATGGTATGGGGAGCACTGAACAGCAACATGCAAAAGAATGAAATGGGACCATTTTCTTGCACCATACACAAAAATAAATTCAAAATGGATGAAAGACCTAAATGTGAGACCCCAAAATATAAAAACCTAGAAGACAACACAGGCAGTAATTTCTCCAACATCAGATGGAGCAACTTCTTACTAGATATGTCTCCTGAGGTGAGAGAAACAAAAGCAAAAATATATTATTGGGACTATATCACAATAAATACTTCTGCACAGGGGCACCTGGGTGGCTCAGTCAGTGAAGCATCTGCCTTTAGCTCAGGTCATGGTCCCAGGGTCCTGGATCGAGCCCTGCATCGGGCTCCCTGCTCAGTGGGGAGTCTGCTTCTCCCTCTCTGGCTCCCCCTGCTTGTGCTCTCTCTCTCTCAAATAAATAAATAAAATCTTACAAAAAAAAAAAAAGAAGAAGAAGAAGCAGCTTCTGCACAGCAAAGGAAATAATCAACAAAACTAAAAGACATCCAACTGAATCAGAGAAGATATTCAGAAATGACGTATCTGATAAAGGGTTAGTATCTAAAATATAGTCCTTTTCCAGTTGCAGTGTCACAGGGTGAGGAGCTCTTGTCTATCTTGGCAGCCATGCCCTCCAAGGTCCTCTGCAGTCCGTGCAGGTCTTCAGAGGCCAGAAGAGGACCACAGGCAGGGCACGCGGCAGATGGGGCGACGGCCACCTGGAGTTGAATGGGCGGCCCCTGGAGATGATCGAACTGCGCACGCTCTGCTACAAGCTACTGGCACCTGTTCTGCTTCTGCGCAAGGAGTGATTTGCGGGGGTGGACATCAGAGTCTGAGTGAAGGGCGGTGGTCACGTGGTCCAGATTCACACAATCCACTAGTCCGTCTCCAAAGCCCTGGTGGCCTAGTATCAGAAATACGTGGACGAGGCTTCCAAGAAGGAGATCAAAGACACCCTCATTCAGTACGACCTGCAGCCCTGCCGGTCGCTGATCCCCAGCGCTGTAAATTCAAAAATGTTGGCGGTCCTCGTCCCATGCTCGCTACCAGAAAGCCTGTGGATAAGCCCATCATGAGGATCAGGCTTCACGTTTATTTTTTTATTTTTATTTTTTAAAGATGTTATTTATTTATATCAGAAAGAGAGAGCAATAGCAAGAGAGAGCACCAGCAGGGAAGAGAGGGAGCAGCAGCTTCTGCACTGAGCTGGGAGCCTGACCCAGGGCTCCATCCCAGGACTCTGGGACCATGATCTGAGCCGAAGGCAGATGCTTAATGACTGAGCCACCCAGGCGCCCCCAGGGTTCACCTTTATAATAAACAATTATCACAGGAAAAAATATATACATATAAAGAACTTAAACAACTCAATACCCCAAAAAACAAATAATCCAATTAAAAAATGGGCAGCAGACATGAACAGACATTTTTCCAAAGAAGACATCGGATGGCCAACAGACACATGAAACGATGCTCAACATCACTCATCATCAGGGAAATGCAAATCAAAACCACAATGAGATATTATCTCACACCTGTCAGAATGGCTAAAATCAAGAGCACGAGAAACAACAGGTGTTGGCGAGGTTGTGGAGAAAGAGGAACCCTCTTACACTGTTGGTGGGAATGCAAACTGGTGCAGCCACCGTGGGAAACAATATGGAGGCTCCCCAAAAAGTTAAAAATAGAGCTAGCCATGGGGCACCTGCGTGGCTCAGTCTAGGAGGCTAAGCATCAGACTCTTGATTTTGGCTCAGGTTGTGATCTCAGGGTTGTGATATCAGGGTCGTGGGATCAAGCCCTGTACTGGGCTCCACGCTTGGCATGAAGTGTGCTCGGGATTCTCTCCCTCTGCCCCTCACGTGGCTTGTGCACACACTCTCTCTCTAAAATAAATAAATTAATCTTAAAAAAAAAAAAAGAACTGCCCTACGATCTAGTAATTGCACTGCTGTAATACAAAAACACTAATTCATGCACCCCTATATTTATAGCAGCATTGTTTACAATCCCAAATTATGGAAGCAGTGCAAGCCTCCATCGATTAATAAGTGAATAAAGAATATGTGGGGAATATATATATATATGTATATATATATACATATATATATATACATATGCACAATGGAATATTATTCAACTATAAAAAAGAATGAAATCTTGCCATTTTTAACAACGTGGATGGAGCTAGAGAGTATTACACTCAGCAAAATAAGCCAGTCAGAGAGAGACAAATACCATATGATTTCACTCAGATGTGACATTTAAAAAACAAAACAAACAAAGAGAAAAAGAGACAAAACAAAAAAACAGACTCTTAACTAGAGAGAAGAAACATGGTTACCAGAGGGGAGGTGGGTGGGGGGATGGGTGAAACAGGTGATGGGGATTAAGAGCACACTTATTGTGATGAGCGCTGAGTAATGTATAGAATTGTTGAATCACTATAGTGTATACCTGAAATTAACATAACACTGTATGTTAACTCTACTGGAATTAAAATTTAAAACTTAATAAAAATATGTATATTAAATATATATATAGTGGTAAAATATACATAACATAAAATTTACCATTTTCATCTTTTTTTTTAAAGATTTTATTTATTTACTTGATGGGGGGAGAGGCAAAGGGAGAAGGAAAGAGAGAATTTCAAAGACTCCGCTGAGCACAGAGCCTGAAGCGGGGCTCCATCTCACAGCCCCGAGATCATGACCTGAGCCAAGACCAAGAATCGGACGCTCAACTGACTGAGCCACCCAGGCACCCCCCATTTTCACCATTTTTAAGTGTACAGTTCTGTGGCATAGCAGACATTCATATTTCTGTGCAACCATCACCACTATCCACCTCTAGAAGCTTTTCATCAGTGGGTGTAATATGTTTTTGTCATGCTGTTTTATCCTCACTTTCTATTTTATTTTATTTTTTTTAAAGATTTTATTTATTTATTTGACACAGAGAGACAGCCAGCGAGAGAGGGAACACAGGCAGGGGGAGTGGGAGAGGGAGAAGCCGGCTCCTAGCGGAGGAGCCTGATGCGGGGCTCGATCCCAGAACGCCGGGATCATGCCCTGAGCCGAAGGCAGACGCTTAACGACTGCGCCACCCAGGCGCCCCTCACTTTCTATTTTAAAAAGAGGTTTTAAAAAACAAGACTAAGTGTTAAATTTTATTAAATGCCCTTTAGCATTTATGAAGAAAATTATATAATTTTACTTGTTTGACCTTTTATTTATTTATTTATTTGAGAGAGACGGGAGGGGCAGAGGAAGAGGGAGAGAAGGAATCTCAAGTAGACACCCTGCTGAGCGTGGAGCCAGTCGTGGGGCTCAGTTTCACGACCCTGAGATCATGCCCTGAGCTGAAATCAAGAGTCGGTGACCCTGAACCCACTGAGCCACCCAGGCTACCCTACTTATTTGACCTCTTAATATAATGAATTGTTTTAGTAAAGTTCCTAATTTTGAATGATCCTCAGATACCTGGAATTAACTGATCCCGCTCCGTGTGGGCTATTCTTCTAATGTGTTTTTTTCTTTTAATTAGGAGTTTTTTAAAAAGCTAGCTTTAGTTAGTTTGGCCTATAATTTTCCCCCTTTGCCCATCAGGTGGTTTTACATGGTAGAAATGACAGAGCTTGATGGTGGATTGGATGTGGCAATTGAGGGTAAAGAAGGAATTGGATAAAACCCAGCTTTATGGCCAGTTGGGGTGGGGTGGGGTGTGAGTACCTTTCATTGAACTGGGGAAGCCTAGGAGTGGGAGGCTCAGACTGGGTTCAAATCAAATCAAATCAGACCCCAAAGGAGTACAGGGGAGTGGGTTATCAGGATCACCACTTTCAAAATGGGCAGGCTGAAGTTAAAATAGGTTGTAAAGCTCCAGTTCAACAGAGTGGACTGCTTATCTCCTATCCCTCCAGAGACTCCATTAAAATGATAATAAAAGAATAGAAAAAATATATATATATAAGCCCAGAACAAAGAGACCATGAGCAGCCAGTAGTGTATGGTAGGGGTGGGGGAGTATCTGTTCCTGGAGGATTCCAGTAAATTTCAGGGAGAGGAAAACCAAGCGGAGGCTGATGACTGAGGGCCTACTGGCCTAGACTATGTACGGCCCGGGCTACAGCCAAGGACGGAGCATATCTGGAGAGCTGGAGAGACACAAGGGCCAGAGTGGAAGGTGGAAGTGAGAACAGGGGACCTACCAGATCGCTGCTGAGGAAGTCTTGTTTCTCCATCCCCCTCTCACCCCTGCACCCGGGATATCCCGCAGCCAGTTATCTAGTATCTACGCAAAAGGAGCAACAATGACAACAGAAATAATAATAATTCAATAAAACATTAAAAACTGGCTGGTCATTCTCTAAGTATATTTAATAAATGGTCTTCGGGGGGGGGGGGGCAGGGCAGTTGGAGGCAGGAGGAACGTGAGCTCCCAAGTACGAAGATGATGACTTCCAGCACGCAGGGGTCCCCTGGACAATAGCGTATTCACCGTAAGTGGGTGAAATTCAGCCAGTCCACAAGACCTATCCAAGTACACATAGTCCTTAATCCATTTTTCTAGTGCCTCCTTCTTACAGATGATTACAACATTACCAGACATTTGAAAATAGCTTGCAACGTGCAAAGGAAAGAAATACCCCCCCCCGCCCCCGCAAATCAATGAAGGAACTAAAAATATGTTCTAACCATATTTGAGAGGAAGAGGTGACGATGGGAGGTTGTGTGTGTTTGCGTGTGTGAGTGTGAGCTAAATTCTCAACTGTCATGCTGGTAAGTGAACCGATAATATTTTTAAATGATACAAAAGAGAAACTGGTAGAAACAGATTATTTAGAGACAGAGATAAACTTCAAACGATAATCAAAGAGTCAAATGAAGAATAGATAATTGTAGAGCACCAGGGGAAGGGTGAGAGAAGCCAGTCTAGATCATTTGTTGTCTTACCTCTTCACCTTAAAAATAAAACTGTCTAGTTATTTTACCAGCAAAAAAATGGGAATAGCAGCAAATTGCAATTAGGGATGTGCAAGGTATGGTAACGCCATTGGCAAGTTGGGAGAAAAAAGGAGACCAAACCTCTTTTATAGAGGGGACAGTTGGGAGGGGCTGTCATAAACAAAAAGCCCACTGGAGGAAACTGGGAATTTGAAGGGTACTGGCTTTTCATTGGTTGAATTGTGGCAGTCCCTCATTGGCTGGGCTGTTGCTGGGCAAGGAGAAGTTCTTCTTTCCTGAGGCTGGGGTCGTCAAGTATAGGCTTCTTCCTGCTAGGAATGCAAGGTGCTCTCTTCCTATTAGGGTCTGCGACTGACCACAAGTGGTAGGGCCTGAGGGCCTCCAGACTCCATTTTGGTGAGGTTTCCCTTTATCCATTTTTACATAACCATGTGCAAATTTTACTTCAATAAAAGACATAAAAAGTATTTTAAAAAAGGAAAGCAGAAAACAAAACATACACAGTCAGGCTGAACATAGAATGTGTGTGAACGGAGGGGAGGGGAAGTGTCTGTCATACATATGCAGAAAAGTCTCCCCAGATGATTCTGATCTCAGTCTTTCCTCTGCCCTTGGTACTATAGCCCCATAGCTCCAGAGAGATGCTGGTCTCTTCCCTGGGGTCGTTGTGAGACAGAATCCTAATAGAGAGTAAACCCCCTGAAGTCAAGTTGGCATCAACTACCATGGCCAAAGTATAAATAATGAGAGGGCATCAGCTTAGGTTTGATAAGGCCTCATCAGTAGAAAACTAACAGACATTGGTCTGTATGCTCCTGGCTAAATTTATAAAAATCATCCTGAAATGGGAGAGAGGAAGAAATCGGGGTCGGGGGGAGGACCACACAAATAAAAATCTTTTCACTGTCCCAAATACTAGGTTATAGTTGCAAAGAGTTGGGATCCAAACAGGAAGGAAAGAGCTCTTTCTGGAATTGTATTTGCTGTTCCTAACACCCAAAATGCTCTTCCAACAAGATCTTGGCCTGGCTATGTCCTCGTTATTTGGGTCTCAGTTTAAATGCGTTTCATTCGTTCATTCATCCAGCATACTGGTTAGCAGCAGCTGGGTGTGAGGAGCTGGGTGTCTCCAGCTGGTGAAGAACGCAGGAGACACCACAAAGCCCCTACTCTCAGGGACCAATGTGGGGAGACAGACAATAAGCAAGTAAGTCAATCAATTATCCCAGGTGGGAGACGGGTCAAAGACAAAGCTAAGACCGAGACGAAATTAACATAGGCTCTTCATTCACGAACTTCCGGCAAGGGAACCCATCTGCTGTCGCTTCCATTTCACCCTGAGCTCCAGGATGTGGGAATGTTTTACAGAGTCAAAAGAGGAAATACTGAGACAGTCTCTGATTGGAAAGTCTTCTATTATGGTGGGATTTTTGGAAGCGGGAGGCTTTGGAATAGATCTTCAGGTCCTTGTGGCATGCTTGGTTAGAGCTGTTTGGAACTATTTCAAAAGAGGAAGAATTGTTCGATGTCAAGGGAAGAGAGTGTTCTATGGCTGGCTGCTTCCTGGAATAGGTAGGGGTCCATATGGGGCTTTTTGCAGGTAAACTGTTATAATGGTGCTTATTGGAGGTGCAGCGGGAGGGGGCGTGGCTACCATGCCAGGCAGTTTCTCAAACGAAGGTGAGAAAGCAGGCTGTTCATTAGGAGAGCCCTTGGCATCAACACCTGTGGGAGGTTGGCCAAGCTAGCGGGCATGGGCAGAGAAGAAGATGAGTTACCGTGAGACCCATTAAAGGCCTCGGGCAACCCTTCGGGACAGCTAGAATTGTCCTTCAGAAGTGTCCCGAGGGGAGGAGATGGCTGGCTCTCTATGCTCCAGCAATAATCAGTCATTGGACGTGACCAGATCAAGTTGGGCCTTATTTATCTACTTATTTTTTAATGTTTTAATTCTTCTGGTGCTACCGCTTTAAATGCAAACGTGGGAAAGGTTTTGCACTACTCTAAGACCGGCTGTGATTGGAAAGTTTTGAGCAAGGAAGTGCCTTGATCTTACAGGGATATGGAAAGGATCACTTTGACTGCACTGTAGACAATTACCTATAGGAATGCAAGGATAGAAATCGGAGGCTATTGAGAAACTAGCCCAAAGGAAACAAGGGTGGGCACAGACCAAGGTGGGGGCACAGAAGGTAATGAGGAGAGATTCTGGATACATTTCAAGGGAAGGACCAATAGATTTTCTATAAATTAGTTGTCGGGTATGAGAGGAAGAGAGGAGTCAAGGAAGATTTCAATGTTTTTGGTGTGAACAGATGATATTGGTCATTCTGCTGAGAAAGGAAACACTAAGAAGAACAGATTGGGGACAGAAAGAGAATAGAGGGGCGCCTGGGTGGCTCAGTCAGTTAAGCGGCTGCCTTCAGCTCCGGTCGTGATCCTGTGGTCCTGGGAGGTCCTGGGATCGAGCCCCATGTCCATCTGGCTCCCTGTTCCTCCTTCTCCCTCTGCCCCTTCCCCCGCTTGTGCTCACTTTCTCTTAAACAAATTTTTAAAGTCTTAAAAAAAAAAGAGAGAGAGAAAGAGAATCAAAATTCTAGGTTGGGACAGCAATTGAATTTGCCATGACTATTAGATATTCAAATGGAGATCTCGGATAGGCAGGAGAACATATAAGTCTGGAGTTCAGAGAAGAGGTTGGGTTTAGAGGTGAAAATTTGGGAGTCTTGGGCATATAAACGGCTTTCGGGGGGTGGTAAATCTTGATTCTTCCTCTTTGTTGACCAGTTTTCGAAATGATGAATTAGTTGCCTATCGTTATCTTCAGGTGATCAGTGAGGGGTTTTCTTTTTGCTTTTGTTTTTTTTATATCTTACCATGAACTCATGACTTTAAGTATACCCAACAGGTTTCCATCCTATGCAATTGTACTTCCTATGGATACTCAAATATTTGGCAAGTGAGAGTTCCAGTAAGCTGGCACCTGAACTCTTTTGATACTTTCCCGGCAGTCTTTGATAGCTTCCTTACTTTCTAATACAACAAGACATTCCAAGCTTCTCTCGTACCTTTCCTAGCCCAGAATTGAAAGCAGCCGTCTCTTCAAGGAGTCTGGGTCTATTTTAGTGTGAAATGGTATTTGGATACTACAATCTGGGCATTTAGTGCTGCTGGATTAGTCATTGTTTCCAGGCCTTTTCAATGTCAGAGCTTGGAAATTGATTTTTTTTCTATAAAGATAAAGTACATTACTAGTTCATATATAGTACTTTGTTTAAAAAAAGATTTATTTAGTTTAGAAAGAGAGACCACACACACACACACACACACACACACACACACACACACACGTGAGCGCGCGCGCACTCTGTCGTGCGCATGGGAGGAGGGGCAGAGGGGGAGAGAGAGAGAGAGGGAAAGAATCCTCAAGCAGACTCCCTGCTGAACTCAGGGCTTGATCCCAGGACCCTGAGATCATGATCTGAGCTGAAATCAAGAGTCACCCAGGCACCCCATATATAGTACTTCGAATTTAGATTCGAAACTACCAGGTTTTACTTAACCTCTTTGATATTTGATCTGTACCTCTATTTATTCTCTCACACCCAAAATTTTGGTTCCCAATTTCATCAACATATTACATGAAACAGTCTCAGAATACCAACACAACATTATTATTAACATGATTGCTGAAAGGAGTTAAGATGTTTTTGGACTTCCTTTTGCCTTTAGAGTGTATTCCATTAGGGATAGACAGACAAATTACTGTATTTAAAAGTAACTTGAAATAATTATTCTTTGTGCGGTTTTTCTGTCAATTTGATAGACAATTTGGTTCATTTGTGTCATGTAGCTTTTGTTTTTTAGGGATTGCTTTTGGAAAATTTAATTTTGTTTTCTAATTATGTAAAATAGTTTCAAAATCAAATACACATAACAAGATATATTCAGAGACGTCTAGCTTCCACCCTTGTCCTTCCCACCCCGTTGCCTTTGTGTCTCTTTCAGTAATTAAAAGAAATGCTTTTGTTTATCCTTCTGTTAAAAATATGTGAACAAGTACATGCTGGGAGATAATTCTCCATGGTTCTCTCATGTTTCTGTACATTTTGTGAACAGAGTCACTGATTGCTTTTATTCCAGACTATCTTTTCAAGGATGTGTAAGAGCTCACGGCCTTGAAAGATAGAGATAGTACCTCTCTTGGGACCATAGGGCAGGATTACTGCCAGTTATAAAATATTCAGTTTCCCTAAGCTTAGGGCTCCTTTCCTGTAATGTAACCCACTGCAGGAGAAGGCATTACATATGATCCTCTTCATGTCACCCTTTAGGAATGAGCGCTTGGGGACCTGGCTCAAATGCCAACAACGGTCTGATTCATGCTACGTCTAAGAGTAATACATTCTTTTGTCTCTTTGTGATCAGAGAGTTTTGAGCAAAGAAGTGCCTTGATTTTACAGGATCATGATCTTACACACGTTAAAAGGATTGGTCTGGCTGCAGTGTAGACAATTACCTATAGGCATGAAAGGATGGAAATAGGAAATCCTGTTGCCAAAGGAAACAAAGATGGGCATGGTCCAGGGTGGGAGCAGAAAAGGCAATGAGGAGAGAACTGAGTCTGGAAACATTTGACCCTCTTGAATTTCAGATAGTGGATGTGTCAAATTCAAACTACAAAAATAAATTTTGAAAGTTGTTTTAAGTTTGACTTTATCAACTTGTTCAATAGGTCTGAAATGGCGTCGAAAGAGTTGCATTCAAAAGTCTCCTTTCCAACCTTACTCCATAGTCATTCAATCCTCTCTCTGAAGGCAATTCGAATTACAAGTTAGATTGTCAAAAGAAATACGAGACAGAATTTTTAAGACCCAAGAATCATGTATCTCCTACCAGAATCCATGAAACTATGGCAGGCTAACTTGTTAGACTGCAAGTAGGATGATATCGCCGATCCTTTACAATTCCTGACAACACGCATATATTTTTGTATTCTACCCTACCCATTTCTTTTTTTTTTTTTTTTAAGATTTTATTCATTTATTTGAGAGAGAGAGACAGGGATCATGAGCAGGTGGAGGGGCAGAGAGAGAGGGAGAAGTAGACTCCCTACTGAGCAGGGAGCCTGACGTGAGGCTCGATCCCAGGACCCTGAGATCACGACCTGAGCTGAAGGCGGCCGGTTAAGCGACTGAGCCACCCAGGGGCCCCTCTGCCCTACCCATTTCATAGACAAATGTTAGTGTTCTCTACATACTCTGTTCATTTAAAGATAAAGGACAGAAAATATTTAAAATCAAGGAACTGGATGGGATCCAGACATTGAAGGAAGATCAGAAAGTAGTCCAGGGATGATCTCGGGGGCATTCGAATATTTGGAGGTGGTAAAGATGAAGGAAAATCAGTGCAGAAAGGCAGAAAGGGAATCAGGAAGTGTGATGGCCCGGATTCTGAAGTCCTTCCTGGCCAATAATCCTGAAGAACTCTAAAGTAGCACCCCACCCCCAATTCAATTGCTCTGTATTTATCACCTGTTTTAAATATTTCATAGCATTTATGCCTATCTGAAATTGTTTATTTAACTTCCACGTTAGACCATTTATTCTATGAGATCACAGACTTGTCGAAAAGGGTTACCACCGCATCCTCAGCAACTAAATCAGGGCCCGATTGTCCCTAAAGCCTCAGAAGGGACAAATTGTGCATGCACATGTGTGTGTATGTGTATGTGTGTGTTTTAAAAAGGAAAAAATAATAATCCCAGTAGTTATAGACACCAACATACCTGGGAATGTTGGAACAAATTACAAACCAATCCATTTTCCAACACTTAGGAAAGCAAAAATCAGTGTGCGGCTAGCTGTATGAGGCCCATGGTGAGCCAGTGTGTCAGACTGATTCTGTTTTCTGCTGAGTGCCATGTCATGCTGATCCTGGGGAAGCAATAGATGTCATCTACTCAGACTTCATTAACGCTCACATGTCCTCCAGCATGCTTTTTTCTAATCAACAACCTAGACTGATAAGGTCTATATCTATTGTGTCCAAGAAGACTTTCCTGCTTGCCAAAAGTGTAGCAGGAACCCAATCTTATTTATTACTACTCTTTAGAGCTGGTAGCAGCCTGGGGAGAGAGTAATGTAGAAAGTGATGGGCTTATAGGGAAAAGGTAAGCACAACAAAGTCAAGGGAAGGAAAGGTATGATAATACCTTGGCTCAGATATTATTTCTCATTTATGCACAGGAGAATATTCAGTTCTCCCCATATGGTCCTTGGCAGATACAATGGATGACCTTGGCCTAGCTATAGGGCATTGATAGCAGAGCTTATCTGGTTTAATAAATGAATACATTTTATAAGCAAAGGAGCTTTCTTAAACTTATAGTACCTTTAAAAGCTATTTAATTTTTTCCCGATGATAGATATAATTAACATCTTCCAAAAGGAAAAGAGTACAGCAAAAAGCAGAGTATAGTAAAAGGCAATATAGCTTAGCGTTTACACGATTACAAACTTTGGCGCTTCACGGTACCAGATTCAAATCCAGACTCTGCTGCTTATAGAACTATGTGATCCTTATCTTGCTTGAGCCTCAATTTCCACAATAATAAAGTGGGGATAATAAATGCTTAATTTGTAGGGTTGTTGTAAAGATTAAAGGATCTTGGGGTTTTTTTTTTTACTTCATATTATATGAAAACCTGGATAGTCCAATAAACCTTTCCATAATAAGACATCTAGAAATCCTGGATAAAATACAAGCTTCCTACATGGTAAAGGAAATCACTAGGTGTCAAAAGGAACAGAAGGAATGCCTGGGTGGCTCAGTTGGTCTGAAGCGTCTGCCTTCAGCTCGGGTCATGATCCCAGGGTCCTGGGATCGAGTCCCGCATCGGGCTCCCTGCTCGGTGGGGAGCCTGCTTCTCCCTCTGCTTGCTGCTCCCCATGCTTGTGCTTTCTCTCTCTTTCTCTCTCTCTGACAAATAAATAAAATCTTAAAAAAAAAAAAAGGAACAGAAAACAGAAACCAAAGTGATAGGGAAACCCAAAGCCACTCATAGTTGCCATTATTAGGAACATAGAACTCTGGTTTTTAATGCCTGCACAGGGACAGAACACACGGGCTCTGGGCCCACACAATGAAAGTGTTAGAACCACAGCTTCACCTGAAGTCAGGACCCTCTCAGAACCATAGCACAGTGAAATGACAGGTCAAAAAAGCAATCCGCTTTCAGCAAGGGGAGAAAATGAGTCTAATCTGTCTCAATTCCCCCTCTAGGTGGGGAAAAAATGTTTCCCCTGAACATTTACAACTATAAGCCTGCCTGCATATGTGCTTAGAATTCAAATTTATACCACATAAAAAGTCTAAGGGATTTAATTGCAAGTGGTCCTGGCTTCATAAAACCCTGTGGTGACTGACAGAAGAAATGGAAATTGTCTCTGGAGGAATCTGGCCCTCAAACCAGATTCCTTGGGATATCCACAAAGTTCATTCACGTAGAAGCCAATATAAAATTAGAAAACACTTGAAGAAACAAGCCAGGATAGAGTCCGCAGAAGCAAAAAACAACAGATTTGAAACTTCCTGAATTTCAGAGGTTAGATGTGTCAAATTCAAACTATAAAATTAGTATATTTAAAAATTGCCTTAGGTTTAGTTTCATCAATTGATTCACTGGGTCTGAAATGGCATCAAAAGAGATGCATTCAAAAGTCTTCTTTCCAATCTTCTCTCACCATCATTTAATGCCCTCTCGAAAGGCAATTAGAGTTACTAGTTAAACTATTGAAAGAAATATGAAATGGAATTACAAATATGAGCAAGGGCTAAGAGTACATAAAAATAATCAAACATATTTGAAAAGAAAGTCTAAATACTGTTAGCAATGAAAAATATAGTTACTGAGATTACATACTCAATGAATGGGTTAAAGAGATTAGACAGATTTGAAGACAGAACAAGTGAACTGGAAGAAAAATCTAAAAAAAGGTTCACAGAATTCAGTATTCAGAAACATAGAGACAGAAGATGTGAGAGGACAAGAGACATGGAGGATATAATGAGATAATTCAATATACATTTACATGAATATTCTGAAGGAGAGAACAGAAAGAATGAGGGAAAAGTAAATTTCAAATACATAGTGGTGCAGAATTTTCTAGAATTGCTGAAACACATGAATCTTCAGGTTGAAGAACTACAATGAGCTCTGTGTACTCTAATAAAAACATATATTCTTAGTCTTATTATAGTAAAACTGAAGAACACCAAAGACAAACAGAAAAATCTTAAAAGCATTTAGAAAGAAGAAAGAGGATTACCAACAACTGGAAAGCAATTGAATTGACAGCAGAGTTATCAACAGCAAAAATAAAACCAGAAAACAGTGGATTATTCTTTTAAAGTGTGAGAACAAAATAATTGTTAAACCTAGAATTGTATGCTCGGATGGATGATCATTTTTTTGAATCTTTGTTTACATCCATTAAGTTCAGTAATAAGTCAGTTTCATAGACAAAGATGTGTATAAGAAATGTTTATTGAAGCTGTATTCGTAGAAGCAAAAAACACCCATAAATATGGGAATGGATAAATTATAGTATATTTATAAAATAGAATACTATATAGTCATTATAATGATATAGAAATATCTAGTACCTATTTTTAAATTATAAAAAGCAAGTAGCCCAGCCACGTGCATAGTATAATCCCATTTTTGTAAACAAACACATGCATGCCTGTGAATTAAAATCACATAGGAGAATGGGGCACCGGGGTGGCACAGTCGTTTAAGCATCTGACTCTTGGTTTTGGCCCAGGTCATGATCTCAGGGTTGTGGGATTAAGTCGCATGTCAGGCTCCACATTCAGTGCAGAGTCTGCCTGGGATTCTCTCTTCCTCTCCCTCTGCCCCTCCTGCTCATGCTCTCTCTTTCTCTCTCCCTCTCTCAAATAAATAAATAAATAAATCTTTTAATAAGTAAGTAAATAAATAAAATCATAGAGAAGAATACACAAGAATTTTTAACCGTGGTTATATCTTGATCTGCAGTCCAACCACATGATGGAGAGCAGATGAAGGGAATTTGACTTTGAAATTTATATTCTTCAAGTGTTTTTTTTCCTCTTAAGACAACGTTTTTAGAGAAGTATCTCTTAAGAGCAAGGGGAAACTAAAGATACTTCCAGATAAAGAAGAACTGAGAGTTTGTTATCATACATTCTTCAGAAAGAAAGACCCCATAATAAAAGTCCAAAATATAAAAAAGGATGATAGGGGTGCCCGGGTGGCTCAGTCAGTTAAGCATCAGACTCTTGATTTTCGCTCAGGTTATGATCTCATGGGCCTGGGATCAAGCCTCAAGTCAGGGCCACCCAGGCACCCCGAAAATAAATTTTAAAAACTTAATCCTAGGGGTGCCTGGGTGGCTCAGTCATTAAGCATCTGACTTCAGCTCAGGGCGTGATCCCAGGGTTCTGGGATCGAGCCCCACATCGGGCTCCCTGCTCGGCAGGAAGCCTGCTTCTCCCTCTCCCACTCCCCCTGCTTGTGTTCCCTCTCTTCGCTGCTTGTCTCTCTCTCTGTCAAATAAATAAATAAACTCTTAAAAAAGAAAAACAACGATACAGAGGGGAGGGGGGTGGGGGAATGGGATAGACCGGTGATGGGTAGTAAGGAGGGCACGTATTGCATGGTGCACTGGGTGTTATACGCAACTAATGAATCATCGAGCCTTACATCGAAAACCGGGGATGTACTGTATGGTCACTAACATAATATAATAAAAAATCATTATTAATAAAAAAAAAAAAAGAAAAACAACAACCTTAATTCTAAATAAGGCAGGACAAGAGAAAAAAATAGAAAAGGTGGGAAAAACAGAAGGCAGAAATGAGATGGCAGAAATTATTGCAGACGCATCAGCAATCTCAGGAAATACAAATGGACTACATTTATCAGTTAAGTGTCAGAGGTTGTCAGAATAAAAAAATAAAATCCATGTTTGTGCAATTTACCAACAATACCCAATGCTTCAGGAAGATGAAAGAGAAAAGTTTAAGAAAGATACATGGGTGGGAAAATCTAACCACTATAAATGTTGTATGGTTCCACTAATACCAGACAAAAAGAGATTTTATGATGACAGAGATAGCTAGCTATCCATTTAAAATCTCTTCCTTTTTATAGGGAGTTATAGCTGGGAAGCGGCTGATCCATCAGTGATTAAATTTCCGAGTCCTCCTTTCACCTATGAGTGGTCATATGACCAATTTTTGCCAATCAACCATGAGTGGAATTGCTGCCACTAAGCGCAGGGCTCTGCATATAGTGGCATAAAATTTATATGCAAATTCCCTTGTTTCTGTTGTTATAAACAGAATCTCACCTCCCAGTGTAAAAATGTTATTTTACTTCTTTCTAGGGTCCTCTATAAACATACTGGTGTAAACATAAAACAAAACTGGGATCTCATCATATACACAGACTTGTCTAGATTCCTCATTAAACCCTGTATTCTTACTTCTCTTCCATGTCATCAAATGCTTGTCCTACGCATGACTTTCAAACTCGCCACAGCAATCCCTAACTCAGCACAGGGTGGCCTTTAATAAATGTTGGCAATGAGCGAGGAAGAGAAGGGGCCAGAGGGTGGTAAGGGCGGAGATGGAGTGTGTAGCACAGTTCACAGCCAGCCGCTCCCCTGGTACCCGTTGTAATGACTGTCACTCCCTATATCTTTGTCCAATACCTCTGACAATTTCCTAAGGATAAATTGCTAGAAGTAGAATTACTGGGTCCAAGAACACAAGTCTGTTTAAGATTCTCGATACAGATCGTCCAGTTAATTGTGCCAATTAATAATCCTCACAACTGCCTTGTAAAATGAGGATCATTATTCCCATTTAACAAGTCAGATAACCAAGGCTCAGAGAAGATCAAGAAACTTGTTCAAGTCCCTACTAAGGCTGGACGTCAAATCTAACTACAAAGATATTTTTCTATTACATTTCTAACTTACTTTGGGGCTTAGATTCCCCCTCCCCCCAAAATGTATGCCAAAACTCCAAAACAACTGGCCTGGATTCTTTAAAGATGTCAGTGTCATGAACGACCAAAAAACAAGCAAGAAAAAACAACTAGGAATCCTTCTAGATTAAAGGACACCAAAGAGACGTGTAGTGTGTGTGATCCTTTATTAGAAACTGAATTTTTATTTGATTTTATTTTTCAAGATTTTATTTATTTGTTTGAGAGAGAGGGAGCACGAGTACATGAGAGAGCACGAGGGGGAGAGGGGGAGAGGCCAGAAGGGAAAGGGAGAAGCAGGCTCCTCACTGAGCAGGGAGCCTGAAACAGGGCTCGATTCCAGGACCCCGGGTTCATGACCTGAGCTGAAGGCTGATGCTTAACTGACTGCACCACCCAGGCGCCCCAGAAACTGAATTTTAAAAACCAGCTATAAAGAACATTTGGGGGAAAGTTGGGGAAATTTAAATATAGACCGTATATGAGACAACAGTATTGTGCCGATGTTAAATTTCGCACTGTGATTATCATAATGTTATGCAGGAGAATGTCCTTATTTTTTTTTAAAGATTTTATTTATTTATTTGACAGAGATAGAGACAGCCAGCGAGAGAGGGAACACAAGCAGGGGGAGTGGGAGAGGAAGAAGCGGGCTCCTAGCAGAGGAGCCCGATGCGGGGCTCGATCCCATAACGCCGGGATCACGCCCTGAGCCGAAGGCAGACGCTTAACGACTGCGCCACCCAGGCGCCCCGAGAATGTCCTTATTCTTAAAAGATACACATTGAAATATTAGAATTGAAGTGTCCTATCTGCAACAAACTCAAATGGTTCAGAAAAAGAAAGAAGGAAAGAAAAAAACAGGGAAAAAAAGGAATAAAAAAAAATATATATATAGTGGGAGCAAGGAAAGGGAGAAAATAAATGTGCTGTATCTGGTGAATCTTGGTGAAGGGTATAGAGGGGTTCATTTTACTATTCTTGAAACTTTTCTGAAGGTTGAAATTTTACCAAATAATATGCTGCTGAATAAAAAATAGATGCCAAAACATGGCATTGATACTGGATCTTTAAAATAATTTCTAAGTAAATAAATAAAATCTTTAAAAATAAGTAAGTAAATGAATAAATAAAATTATTTCTAAGGCTATAAAGACTTTGCACAGGTTTCCTTTCTTTTTTTTCCCAATTTTTAAAAGAGATTTATTTACTTATTTGAGAGAGAGAGAGCGAGAGTGAGCAGGACGGGGGAGGGGCAAAGAGGGAGAGAGAATCTCAGGCAGACTCCCCGCTGAGCACAGATTCCCAACACGGGACTCGATCTCAAGACTCTGAGATCGTGACCTGAGCCAAAATCAACTCAGATGCTTAACTGACTGTGCCCCCCAGGCACCCCTCCTTTGTTTTTAAAGTATTTGAGGTGCACCTGGCGGGCTCAGTTGGAAGAGTATGCAACTTTATCGCAGAGTCATGAGTTTGAGCTCCATGTTGGGTGTAGAGATGACTTAAATAAAAAATTTAGACAGGGGCGCCTGGGTGGCACAGCGGTTAAGCATCTGCCTTCGGCTCAGGGCGTGATCCCGGCGTTCTGGGATCGAGCCCCACATCAGGCTCCTCCGCTGGGAGCCTGCTTCTTCCTCTCCCACTCCCCCTGCTTGTGTTCCCTCTCTCGCTGGCTGTCTCTCTCTGTCAAATAAATAAATAAAATCTTTAAAAAAAAAAAAAAGAAAGAAATTTAGACAAAATTAAAGTATTTGAAAAAATGCTTTAAAGAGAGCCCAATACCCTTTAGACTCAAGAGACCCTAAAGAATTTCCCCCATCCAGCTGGTTTTTAGGCTGTTAAGTAATTGCTGTTGACTCATTTGCTTATGGCCCCTGGATTTTGTAGTTTTGTACTGTGATTATCATTGTCTTGGTGATTAGCAATCTGATTACACAATCAGAGCTGGATTCTGTGTGTCCTCTTTCTCCATCCTAGGAAGCAATTATAACTCGTCCCTTGGAGGATCATGGGTGTGTGGGCACTAGGCAGTGAGAAAGGCTAGGATTCTTTTCTATACCTTTATTCTTTGTCTTTTTATTAGCTAGCTGTATCTGTCTTAAATAAGTTGAGGGAAAATTAAAGTCTTGAGGCGTAATGTATTTTTCTGATGCACTCGATTTTTCAACCTAAAATAAGCTATCTAAACCGTGCACATTCACTGACAATAGCTGAGATACAGGTTTTGTAATAGAAAATTCTATTCAAAATTGTATAAATGTATACATCGTATTTTCCTTTGTGAGGGAGAAACTATTTTAAAATATACTATTAAAAGAAGACTTGTTTAAAAATGAAATGGCATTACCTTTCCTCTTATCTAAATAAGCAGAATTTAATTTTCCAGTGCTAACATTGTCATATTTCTGCAATAGTAAAACGGTAGTGGAAAAAAGAGAATTGAATCACCTCAGTTTCTTTCTTTTTTTTTTTAAAGATTTTATTTATTTATTTGACAGAGATAGAGACAGCCAGTGAGAGAGGGAACACAGGCAGGGGGAGTGGGAGAGGAAGAAGCAGGCTCCCAGCGGAGCAGAGAGCCTGATGCGGGGCTCGATCCCAGGACGCTGGGATCACGCCCTGAGCCGAAGGCAGATGCTTAAGGACTGAGCCACCCAGGCACCCCAAGTGACCTCAGTTTCTTAATGGAAAGTTTTGTATAAATTAATTTCTGGGGGAGTTGCCGGTGATGTCTCCATGAATGCGTCTTGTTTCTAGGTCAGTTCCACTCAAGAGTAGCACTGAAATTGGGGTGTAAACAGCTCGGTTAATGGGTGCATTTTAATCCTGCTTGCCTATTTCAGTCCCTCGGGGTTGCTTTGAGGAAGCGCAAATCTCTCAGAAGGTCAGGGGTTCAGCTCCATGCTGTGTTTCCTTCTAGCAACATCCCTTTGCATAATATTTGTTGGTGAGAAAACAAGGAGGACATTGATAAGGAATTAATGTTAACTTGGGGTGAGATATTTATGAAAGAATTTAACCAAAAGGCTTACAGAGTTTAACTGGGTTGAATTAACATTTGCCCGCTTCCGGGCAGGGTATATAGTTGGAGTCCCAGAATTGTCACAGTTGGAATATGTTTTTAGTGTTTATTTATTATTGTATTTAATTGAACTTTTTACTTTGAAATAATTTAAGCTTACGGGTGAATTTCATTGAGAAATCGTATAAAGCTCTCAGGTTCTCAGGTATACCCTTCATCCAGATTTACCAGTTGTTAACATTTTGCAAAACTTGCTTTATCACTTTATCGCTCTCTCTCTCTCTCTCTGGGTCTCTCTCTCTATAATACATATAATAATAATTCATTATAATTATATATAAAATACATAAATATATTTATATTAAATGTACATATATAATACAGATATTTAAAATAATTATAACTAATTATATATAATCTATATTATTGTTATTCTCTATATATTTTATTGCTGTTGTTATTTTATTAGTTTTCTAAGTCATTTGAGAGTAAATTGCACTTATGCCCTTTTAGCCCCTAAATATTTCAATGTGTATATCTTTTCTTTTCTTTTCTTTTTTTTTTTTTGAGATTTTATTTATTTATTTGAGAGAGAGAACAAGCAGAGGGGAGAGGCAGAGTGAGAGGGAGAAGCAGAGTCCTTGCTGAGCAGGGAGCCCAACAAGGGCTCGATCCCTGGACCCTGAGATCATGACCTGAGCCGAAGGCAGACATTTAACCGACTGAGCCACCCACGCGCCCCTCAACATGTATTTCTTAAGAACAGGGACATTCCCTTTCGTAACCATAGTAAAATGACCAAATTCAGAAAATACAACATTGAAACAATAATATGATCTACGATACCGTCCATATTCAAATCTTGCCAGTTGTTCCGATAATGTCTTTTTCAAAATTTCATTTTTTTACTTGTTTTTTTGAAGATTTTATTTATTTATTTGACAGAGAGGGAGAGAAAGCACAAGCAGGGGGAGTGGCAGGCAAAGGGAGAGGGAGAAGCAGACTCCTCGCAGAGCAAGGAGTCCAATGTGGGGCTTGATCCCAGGACCCTGGGATCATGACCTGAGCTGAAGGCAGATGCTTAACTGACTGAGCCACCCAGGTGCCCCAATGTCTTTTTTTTTTTTAAGATTTATTTGAGAGAGACAGAGACAGAGACAGAGGCAGAGATAGAGAGGGAGGGAGGGAGATGGGAGGAGGGGCAGAAAGAGAGAGAAATTTAAGCAGACTGCCCTCAGCACGGAGCCAGATGCAGGGCTTGATCTCACAACCTTGAGATCAGGACCTAAGTAGAAACCAAGAGTCGGTCGCTTAACCATCTGCACCCCCCAGGTGCCCCCCAATAATGTCTTCTATAGCAAATTTTCTCCCCTTTGATCCAGAATCCAATCCAGGATCATATTACTCACTTATTAGTCATATCCTCTTTAGGCTTTTAAAATCTGCAACAATTCTGTTTTTCCTGTCTTTCATGATATTAACATTTTAAAAATCGTACAGGCCAGTTGTTTAGTAGACTATCCCTCAATTTAGGTTTCCATATTTATTGACGCTCAGATTCGGGTTGTGCCTATTTGCCAGCAATCTCGGAGAAGTGGTGATGTGTTCCTCTCAGTGCACCAGACCAAGAGGTCAGTTTGCCCCATTATTGATGATGCTAACTTGAATCACTTGGTTAAGGAAGTAGCCTGCATGCTTCTCCACAGTAAAATTACTATTTTTCCTTTAACGTGCAATGTTTTTCAAGCTGCTGCGTAATGTTTTATAATGGCTAAGGGTAATAGTACAGATTGAAATTGGTGCAGAGTTCTAAATCTGGTACAGAAACAATGAAGGTAACTCTACTATTGGAATAAAATTTAGAAATCTGATTATCAGTTTGGCTGTTGCACACAATCTTAATAAGACTTTGTGTTCATTCTCACAGAATCGCGTTATATGATTCTTTGCCTTAACACTTGCTGTTTTTTTTAAAGATTTATTTATTTATTTTAGAGACAGAGAGAGAGCACAAGCGGGAGGGGCAGAGGGAGGAGAGAGAATCTCAAGCAGACTCTGCACGCTCGTCGGGGGCTCAATCTCGCGACCCTGAGCCGAAACCAAGAGTTGGGCGCTTAACCAATTGCGCCACCCAGGCTCTCCATCTTAACACTTTCAATAAACGATCTAGTTAATATGTTCCAACTTTGTGTCTGGTCTTGGTCCCATTGGGTATGCTTCGAGTTGTAGATAATATAAATATAATTCTATTTCAATTGCACCTATATTTTATATGCTTATTCTAATATGGCACCTGGGACTGGGTATATCAAACATTTGTATTTTGCAATAAACATTTAAATAAAACAATTAAATGCATCTTTCTTAGTGGCCACCTAAGAAATCTTTTTTGTTTTTTAAGATCTTATTTATTTGTCAGAAAGAGAGAGAGAGAGAGAGCATGCACAAGCAGGGGGAGAAGCAGGCTTCCCACTGAGCATGGAGCCCAATGCAGGACTCAATCCCAGGACCCTGGGATCGTGACCTGAACCAAAGGCAGACGCTGAACCGAGCGAGCCACCCAGGTGTCCCTACCTAAGAAATCTTAAAACCCAAAGCAAACATGCATTTGGCCACAATATGGACACATGGAACATCTTAAAAACAACCTGGATTGGAGGAATATGCTTCTATGTGTCAGTGTTGAAAAAAATGTTATTCCCTAGATGATCTCACACACATCAGGCAATCATCCAATAAAGATAAGCAATTATTACTAATAACAGGGAAGCATCTCTGTGGGCTCAGGACCCGCAGCCCACGCTGCTCATCATTAGGGGGCCCCTGATGTATTTCTTTGTGGCTTCTTTTCTCTGACTACATCAAAGCCTGAAGCAGAATATAGTGATTTAAAAAGATAGACACGGTCAATGTATTGACCCCTGAAATTGGCTGCCTGCAAATCTGTGGCTGCTTCTCATTCCTGGGAACCCTTTTTAACAACTCTGTCTCCTCATTTCTGCCTGGCTCGAGCTGCATTTCAATAGGGTCTAACTTTGTTGGAATGGGGAGTAGGAAAACTGCCACCTTGGATCATGAGATCGGAATCTTAAGCTTCTCTGTGTTTCAGAACTGACCTATCAGTATGATTTTAAAATAGCTTTACAAATTCTCCTCCCCTCCACATACAAAGGTGACAGTACATAGAATCCTTGAATTAGAATCTGTTTTAACTTTTCCAAGACAATCGATCCTCTTTTCTTCTTTCAACATGATAAATGTTAAATGCAAAACATCCACAGCCCTCTGAAGAAATGCTCCTGAGAGAAAGGAGGAAATTTACATAGCGTCGAGTACCATTTTAGCTGGTCTGCGGTAATGCAATGTTTGATTTTGAAGTTTTCTGAACTAATTATGATGTTATCATAATTCATATGTCAATATTCCTGGGTTACAGAAAGTTCTATTTTTAACCTAATAACTAAGCTTTTTTTTTTTTTTTTTAAGATTCTATTTATTCATTTGAGAGAGAGAGAGACAGAGAGAGCACAAGCAGGGCGGAGAAGCAGAGGGAGAAACAGACAACCTACCGAGCTGGGAGCCCGACCTGAGGCTCGATCCCAGGACCCGGAGATTGACGTGAGACAAAGGCAGGTGCTTAACTGACTGAGCCACCTTGGCACCCCTAATAACTAAGCCTTTAAAATGGATCTTACTTCTCAAGGGTAGATTTTCCTTTCAGGTCACATATTAGTTTCCATTGTTGCCATAGCAGGTTACCATGATTTGTGCTTTAAAACAAAACCCACTCATGAGTTCACAGTTCTGTAATTCAGAAGTCTGGATACAGCATGGCTCAATTGGATCTTCTGCCTTGGGCCCTACGATGCCAAAAACAAGGTGTTGGAGGTTCTGGGTAAGACTACCTCCAAACACATCCAGACTGTTGGCTGAATTTAGTCCCTTGTGATTGTAGGACTCAGGTCCTTGTTTTCTTGTTGGCTGTCAGTCAGGGGCTGGTTGGTCTTGGCTCCTAAAGGCTGCCCACATTCCTTCTCTGCTTTTAAGGACTCAGAGATTAGATTGGGCCTACTTGGATAATCTAGGTAATTGTCCTATCTTAAGATGGACTATGAGAAACAACCTGAGGGCTACAGAGGGGAGGGGGGTGGGGGAATGGGATAGACCGGTGATGGGTAGTAAGGAGGGCACGTATTGCATGGTGCACTGGGTGTTATACACAGCTAATGAATCATCGAGCCTTACATCGAAAACCGGGGATGTACTGTATGGTGACTAACATAATATAATAAAAAATCATTATTAAAAAAAAAAAAAAGAACAGAACTGAGTATTTATAACTTTATGGTTTCGGAATGCCAATCAAACCTGTGCTTGACAAATATGTGGGCCAACTGCCTGAACGGAAAGTAAAGATTTTCACAGTTGCTGTAAAAAAAAAAAAAAAAAAAAAAATCCATAACCTTAATCACATCTGCAAAATTCCTTTGGCCGTGTAAGGTAACACATTTGTAGGTCCCAAGGGTTAGGGCAGGGCATCTTTAGAGGGCCATTATTTGGCCTATTACAGGCTGGGGGGGTGGGGAAGACAAGACTGAAGGTTTATCATGAATTTGGGATTTTCAAACACAGCTATCAGTAACTTTCTCGAATAGGTACATACTACCTCTATAAAGCATGGTGCCTGACTTTTTGTTTCACTGGGGAATACGGGAGTCTGGGAGATGAACAACTGACAAGCACAGGTATTGTTCTAATATGGATCAGTTCATCAGGAACTTTGGGGTGAATGCGGGGATGAATTTATGGAACTCTAATCCCAGAGCTTGCCCCAGACCCCAAAAGAGCGGCAGACCTTCTGGGAAAGATCTTTGTGCCTTCTTGGGTCCCTCAGTGACCTCTTCACAAACGAAATGGGAACAGCAAATCATCCGTGGGTGTAAGATGTGACAAGGAGATTCTAAATGAGGTTAATTCTCTGGTGAATACAAATATTACTTGGGTGCCTGGGTGGCTCAGTCGTTTAAGTGTGTGCCTTTGGCTCAGGTCACGATCCCAGGGTCCTGGGATGGAGCCCCACATGGGGGTGGGTGGAGTCCCTGCTCAGTAGGGAGCTTCCTTCTCCCTCTGTCCCTCCCCCCACTCTTGCACACTCTCTCTCTCACTCTCTTTCTCAAATAAATAAATAAAATCTTTAAAAAAATAAATTACATAAGGACTTTAAAAAAAATGCAAACATTACTTGTATCCATCAGTTATTAAAGTGTTAAAAGATACGATAAGATCTTAATAGCTACAAATGTTCACAAACATTTTAATTTGGGTGAAAATAATAACAGCCAATCACCACTGGCTGGAATGACCTTATAAATAAGGTCACAGGAAGATCTTCACTTTAAGAAAAGAAAAATTCAAGATATTCTTTGGTTTTGTTATTATTATATTTTTTTCCCAGAAAGGACAACTCGAGGAAAGATACATGTAAAAATTAGCATTTCCCAGTGAAAAAATTTCAAATTTTGATATAGGCTAAATTAAAGGCTATTAGGCCTCTTAATAGTGTAAAGTTATCTTGGGGGGAAATTGACTCAGAAAACCCAGCATTCATGACATATTGATAAGTAAAAGCAGGAGACTACAGCATAACATGCATATTAAAGTCTTTATTGTACATATACATGTAAAAAAGAATGTGAGGCCACGTACCAAAATAGCAACAGAGTTGATCTCTGGGTGGTAAGATTTTAAGTATTTAAAATTCTTCTCTTTGGGTCACCTGGGTGGCTCAGTCGGTTAAGCATCTGACTCTTGATTTCAGCTCAGGCCATGACCTCTGGGTCATGAGATCAAGCCCAACATTGGGCTTCGTGCTAAATGGGGAGTCTGCTTGAGATTGTCCTTCTCCCTCTTCCTCGCTCCCCTCCCCCACCATGCTCGTGCTCTCTCTCTCTCTCAAGTAAATGAATCTTTAAAAAATTAGAAAAATAAGATCCTTTTCTTTGTATTCTTCTGAGTTTTCAAATTGTCCTCCATTGAGCATGTATTACTTCCATAATTAGATAGAACTGTGTAAAAATCAAACAAAAAAGAAAATCGACCTCAGGATGTAAAAGAGTGAGGGGGATCCATTCGAGAATGCAAGTCTGCATGCTCTTAAATATCTTTATCTGCAGTGTAATGGGTATTTTTCTTGCTTCTGGCTCCAAGTCCCTTTTCAAATCCTTCCTATACTTAACAATTTCCTCCCTCTTGACTCTTTACTTCCACTTCCCCCAAGGCAGAAGACAATGGCTCACTTTCCCAGCTTGCCTTGTAGGTAAGGGACAAACCTGTGATCTAGGCTCTTCATGACCAGACATAACAACAGAAGTGAAATTTCTGTCCAAAAGCCAAATCCTAGTGGGAACTTTCTGGCCTTATTGATGGTGGCTGTAGGGTCTCCATAGGAGCAGTCCTGAGAGGTGGCTGGGTTCTTGTCTGGGTTGCGGAGGATGTCTGCCAGATTCTCCAGTCTTCCAGGAGATTCTGTGAGCTACTTACTCTCCTTTTTATAAATGCCATTCCTGCACAAACCGCCTCAAATGAGTTTTGTTCACAGCTGCGAACCCTATTATGGATTGAACCGCGTCTTCTCCAAATTCGTATGTTGAAACCCTGACTCCCAGTACCTCAGAATGTGACTGTTACCTGGTGACCCTTGAAAGAGGTAATGAAGTTAAAAATGAGGTGGTTAGGATGGCCTCCGAGCCAACATGACCGGGGTCCTTATAAGAAGGAGAGACACCAGGGGCCCACGCACAGAGGAAAGGCCATGTCAGGACCCAGAGATAAGGCAGCAGTCTGTAGGCCAAGCAGAGAGGCCTCCGAGGCAACCAAACTCCACAGACACCTTGATTTTAGGCTTCTAGCTTCCAGAACTATAAAGAAAAAATGTCTTTTGTGTAAGTGACCCTGGCTGCATCATTTTGTTCTGGCAGCCCGAGCAGACCGACACGCTGACAATTCAAGGACACGTCTGTAAAAGAAAAAACCCAAACCTTTGCTTCCGGTCATGCATTCGTGCTGAGCGACAGCAGCGGCCGGAGAAAGTGAATCCGGGGCGGGCAAGGCCATGAGCCACCACCGTCAGGGCCAAGGACGTGTGCCGCCCGTGGTCGGGAGCCGGGATGGCAGGGGCTCCGAGAGCTCAGAGCAGGGAAGGCACATACAGAGCATCACAGGTCAGAATCCGGGACCGCAGACGAGAGACAGAAGTCCAGGAACGAGAATGTTCTAAGGTAAGGGGTGGCCATATAGCAGAAAGACACTGACCCCAAAGACAACAGATCCGGAGGCAGACTCATTTTCTTTTTGTTTTTTTGTTTTTGTTTTTGTTTTAAGATTTTATTTATTTATTCGACAGAGACAGCCAGCGAGAGAGGGAACACAAGCAGGGGGAGTGGGAGAGGAAGAAGCAGGTTCATAGCGGAGGAGCCTGATGTGGGGCTCGATCCCACAACGCCGGGATCACGCCCTGAGCCGAAGGCAGACGCTTAACCGCTGTGCCACCCAGGTGTCCCAAAAAATCCCCTACAGGAGGTGATATTTGTCTCCTGCGTTCCTTTGGACCACATCCCAGTGTCCAGTCTCACTGCTCCTCTGTGTTTTTTTTTTTTTTTAAAGATTTTATTTATTTATTCGACAGAGAGAGAGACAGCCAGCGAGAGAGGGAACACAAGCAGGGGGAGTGGGAGAGGAAGAAGCAGGCTCATAGCGGAAGAGCCTGATGTGGGGATTGATCCCATAACGCCGGGATCATGCCCTGAGCCGAAGGCAGACGCTTAACCGCTGTGCCACCCAGGCGCCCCTATCTTTTTGTTTTAAATAACATGTATTCATTTGTATTTGGTTCTCAAAGAATGATATGCTTATTGTAGAACGTTTAGAAAACGCAGAAGAGAATTAAAAGGACACAGGCACCTACACAAACCTCACTCACAAGCCTCAGACGGAGAGAGAGAAGCCCTGTGAACGTTTTGCTGTGCTCCCTTTTGGTCACTTTCCATGCATCTCTAACGCATTTAAACAGCGCCCTCACTGAGGTGTACCCTGTAGTCCGTTTCCACTGTTCATCCCCTGAACAGTTAGCAACGTAGCAAGAGAGCCTCTGGGAGTTGGTCAGCCCAGGGCCGGCCGATCGGCGGATCGGAGGGGAATGTGGCTCAGCACATTTGGAGGGACCCTTGCACCTGAAAATAAGGGCAGGTTTTAAACACAAAACCAAAATAGCTTCATCTCACTTTGTTCGAGGTCTGCCATGATGCTGTCACGCGTTCAGTGCTTGCGTTTGAAAAAAGAAGTCTCAAGTTCGAGAAATCCCTAGCTCAGATATTTTTTAAAAATCATATTAGTGAGATTGTATTAGGGCTTATTGAGTTTAGAAATGCACCAATGGCTGCCTCCAGCCTTCCAAAGCTTTTTGCTAAAGCAGCCTGTACTTGTCAAAAAATTGCTCTAAATAGCTTGCAAGCCACTTGAATCTGCCCCTTTTATGTAGTAAAATTGGTCAGTTTCCCGACAGTAAAGAAGAGGGAAAATATAGATTGGCAGCAACCAACACTGCCCTGAGAACAACACCGGCTTTCTAAATCCAGGGCTTTTTAGCAGGAGACATAAGTAATTACAGCCTTATGTAGCTGTTAACTAACGTTTTCAAACCCCAGGGAAAAAAGAGCATTCTTTTGTTGGCTTTTGTTTCTGCTTTGAGCTCAGGGCCGTAATTCCTCATCCTGCTGGGCCAGGCAGGGACACTGGCGACTTTTTGCTAAACAGACCTCCATCAAGCAGCCCTAAATGGGCACTTTAAAACACACCCCGAAGCAAATCGGAAGCCCTTGTCTTCTGGTA
Organism: Ursus arctos; assembly: GCF_023065955.2. Classification (NCBI taxonomy): domain Eukaryota; kingdom Metazoa; phylum Chordata; class Mammalia; order Carnivora; family Ursidae; genus Ursus; species Ursus arctos. The sequence goes on along the minus strand of NC_079873.1, from coordinate 37,523,331 downwards.
AGGCTGGATATTTTGTGAGATGGTTAAGACCTTCTGCAGTTGGGCTTGAACTTGGCCCATGCTGTAGTGGTTGCCCTGTGGTGAAAGCCTTCTTGATTTTCACTTCAGCCAGAGTAAAGGAATCACTGGTCTCGGGGTATGTGTGTGTGTGTGTGTGTGTGTGTGTGTGTGTGTGTATGTGCACACGTGTGTTTAATTGGGGTAAAATATTCATAACATAAAATGTATCGTTTCAACCATTTTCTTTAAGTGTACAGTTTTGTAACATCCCCAAGTTCCATGCCTATTAAACACCAACTCCCCATTCCCTGTCTCCCCCACAGTCTCTGGCAACCACCATTTTGTTTTCTGTCTCTAGGAATGTGACTACTCTAGGTACCCCATATAAGTGGAATCTTCGAGTTACTGTCCTTTTGTCACTGAATTCTTTCACTTAGCGTCATGTCTTTAGGGTCCTGTAACATGTTGTAACACGGGTCAGAATTTCACTCCTTTTCAAGGCCGAATAATAATCCATTGTGTGTGTGCTCTACATTTTGTTTATCCATTCATCTGTTGACAAAACACTTGGGTTGCTTCTACCTGTTTGGTAGAAGAAGAATGCTGCTCCGAACGTGGGTGTAGCAAAATCTCTCTGAGTTCTTGCTTTCAATTCCTTTGGGTATTTCCCCAGAAGTGGAATTGCTAGATCATATGGTAATTCCATGTTGACATTTTTGAGGAACTCCATATTGTTTCCCAGAATGTTGGACTATTTTACATTTCCACCGGCAGTACGCAAGGGTTCCAATTTCTTCAGATGTGTCTTAAGTATCCACATTCAGGGTGCCTGGGTGGCTCAGTCAGTTAAACCTCCCACTCTTGATTTTGGTTCAGGTCATGATCTCAGGGTCATGCAATCGAGCCCCTCGTCAGGCTCTGTGCTCAGCAGGGAGTCTGGTTCTCTCCCCCTCCCTCTCCCCTGCCCTGTGTGCTCTCTCTCTCTCTCTCAAATGAATAAATAAATCTTAAAAAAAAAAATACCCACATTCACATCACCAAATCACCATTTTCATCACCCCAGAGAGTTTGTTAAAAGTGGTTCCCAAACTCTGGTGCAGATAAGAGTAACCTAAGGAGTGTGTTAAAATGCAGATTATTGGCCCCACCCCAGAGATTCTCATTCCGTAGGTCTTCAGTGGGGCCCAGGAATCTGCACTTTCCTACCAGTTGCCCCAGATGGCTCTGATGCAGGTGGGTCTCTGGGCTCAACATTGAGAAAAAGTTAAATAAAAGGTAGAAACTTGAAGTTTAGAATCCCCCAAAAGCCGAACTTCGGGTTTTCGCCTCTATTTGAATTCAGCCCACTCTGATATGTCAGTGAGTTTTTGCTCTGGGATTGAGTGACTATGTGTGGCCAATACTAGAAAAATTGATCATAAATCTTCTGGAAAGAGTATCTTGTAGAAGCTTCTTTCTGGCTTCTTCATCTGTCTACATTTTAATCATCTTTTACAGTTTCTCCTATTTATGCTTTTCTGTATTTTTCAAATGTCCGACATTGAACATGCATTACTATTCTAATTAGAAAAGCGATCCTCAAAGTCTTACACCAAATAACAATTCTTTGAAGGTTCAAATACTTCCTCTGCCAGGTCTTCGTCAGCTCCCACTTCCCTTCCACCCAAGATATATCAGTCCCTCTGAGTCCAGGCCTCCCTGGCATTTAGTTTCATTATAATGCTTCTACGCTGTGTCTCTCATTGAGTTACAATGGTTGCATTTATTTTATTTTATTTTTTAAAAAAACAGTGGTTGCATTTAATAGAAACTTGAGAGAGACAGCCTGGTGATTCTTTCCAGCAGGGCCTCATGGGTAATGGGATTCACTTTGGAGGCTGGGACACTGGAGTTCAGCACCGAACCCAGACACAATTAGATTCAGGAGACTGCTAGCTTACTGGAGACCACAATATCAGCTTATTAAATTACAGTGAGAAATAGAAGATCAGCAAATAGGACTACTTATGTGAGTTGGCCAGCACCTGTTTTTCCTTGTAGAAATGGGTACCCGAGAGACCAAGTGACTCTACCACTGGAAGAATATTGGGTGACCATGGGAATCAGACCACGAGAAATCAGATGGTTAAAATCGCTGGTGTCACAAAGCTACTGTCCCCCTGACAGAGCCCTTTCTCTTCTGGAGCTGCGTTTGCCAAAAGTTCCAGAACACATGGGCCAGAGAGTCAGAGAGTTCACCTTCTGACCATCCTGGAGATCCACAGGCAGGTTTGTCCTTTTGCTCTCTTTGTTTCTATATTCCACGCAGAATATCCCCTAACAGCACCTCCTGGTCTTGCTCAGGCTCCTGTTAGTGTTGAGACAGGACCTGGGCTGGGGGCAGGGGGAAGATACTGAAAGATCTGCTTTAGATGCTGAAGCCTACTTCAACTTTGACAGACACAAGGGGTGTTGCAAGTGTGACCAAATCAGGTATTGAGGCTGAGAGATAGGAAATGACAACAGGAAGGAAGACAAGAGAAAGCCCCTAAGTAGATCAGAGGCCAAAGCTGGGGGTGTGGAGTGTAGTCAGACTAATTCTCATGGATACGGTCTCCTGATGAGAGCAGAGGCTTGCGGAGAACACAGAGCTTGTCTCAGGGACATGACCCCAACCCCCCCCATCCCCCACCGCCCCAGGCTTACAGACCTGGTCCTGGTCCGACTTTGGTGGTTTCCAAGTATCTCTGTCAAAAGCACATTTATAAACCATCTGTTAGGTAGGGTGGCTCCTATAAATGGCTGAGCTCATTTTATGGTAATTTTCACTCAGAGGGTGACTTTTATCGGACCTCATTAACGAATTCTGAGGTCATGTTATTGGACCGCATGGAAGTTATTTATATGTCTGGTCACCCTGCTAGACAAGGAATATCGTGAATCCTGTCTGTGTGTCCCCACCACCAAAAGCGAGGGCTTTAAGGAAAATTACAGGTTCAAGGAAAGTTTGGTGAATACATACATAATATAACTAATTAACTACTTGTGTTCTCAGAACACACTCAGACCAATTAATTTCAGGGTTTCTGTGTGTTGCTGCTTATCACAATGAACAGAATTTATGTGTTATTCAGATCATCCAATTCTCCTGAAGTACCATCACATTTGCCACTGATTTTTTTGTTTTCCTTACTTTATTTTTTTAAAGATTTATTGATTTATTTTAGAGAAGGAGAGAGAGAGCACGCGCACACACACAAGCGGGTGGGGGGGAGTAGGGCAGAGAGAGAGAGAGGGAGAGAGAATCTCAAGCAGACTCCCTGCTGAGCATGGAGCCTGATGCAGGGCTCGATCTCAGGACCTTGAGATCATGACCTGAGTCAAAACCAAGAGTCAGATGCTCTACCGACTGAGCCAGCCAGGTGCCCCTGATTTAAATGTGTGAATTATATAGTAAAAGAATTATATCTCAATGAAACTGTTAAAAAATCAATGGCAGGGGCACCTGGGTGGCTTAGTTGGTAGTGCATGCAACTTTTGATCTCAGGGGTCATGAGTTCAAGTCCCACTTTGGGCATAGAGCCTACTTAAAAAAAAAAATAAAAATAAAGCATACAATTCAATGGTTTTTAGTATATTCACAGATAAGTGCAACCATCACCACAAACAATTCTAGAACATTTTCATCACCTCGAAAAGAAGTTCTGCACCCTTTAGCTGTCACCCCCTATGTAATTACCCCGTCTAGCCCTAAGAAACCACTCATCTGCTTTCCGTCTCTCTGGATTTGCCTGTTGTGCATATTTCATATAAATGAAATCATGTAATATGTGGTTTTTTTGTGACCATCTTCTTTCATTTAGCATAAACTTTTCAGATTGGTCCATGTTGTAGCATGTGTCAGTGCCCCATTCCTTTGCATGGCCGAATAATATTCCATCGTATAGATATACTACTTTCATGTATCCATTCATCAGTGAATGAACATTGGGGTCACTTTTGGCTATTATGAATAATGCTGCTATGAACATTTGCATACAAGTTTTCATTTCACTTGAGCATATACCTGGGAGTGAAATTGTCTCTTCATGTGGTTATTGGCCATTTGTATATCTTCCTTAGAGAAATGTCTGTTCAGATCTTTCGCCCATTTTTTAATTGGTTTGTCTTTTTATTACTGAAGTACAGAGTTCTTTAAATAGTCTAGATACAAGTCTCTTATCAGATATACTATTTGCAAATATTTTTCCCTTCCTGTGTGTTGTCTTTCCACCTTCTGATGGCATCCTTCAGAAACACAAATGTTTTAAATTTTGATGAGACCCAATTTCTCTTTTTGTTTTTCCTAACCACACCCAGAACAGTATCTGGGTGAATGACTCACTGTGTCATGATGGGCTACACTTACCTTCTTTCTTTTCAAATACAACATGCATTAAAGTTTAGAGTATTTGATTGAGTTCATTTAGTCATTATCATGCCAAATGCACCCATGAGGGAACACAGATCGACAATTTCTGGTTCAGCACAAAGGGTAAAAAAGAAAAAATGCAATCTTTACTTCCTACATCCGCATCCGGTTTGGTATCCCTTTTGCCCTTTTTATGTCCCTCCTTTTAAGATAAAGCTTTAGTAACCAATTTATATAATGGCTTCACCTTTCCCGTGGACTTGTTGAGTGGCCAACGTAGCAGACACATTTTTTCAGGAAGAATTGTTATTTTAATAACATTGATTCTTTCCAGCAGTGATAATGGCAGAGCACTCTTCCTGGACAATGAGTTTGGAATAGCTCACAATGGGGGACCAAGATTGAGCTTGAAGGATTTACCCAGCCGGAAGGTTTATAAAACTTGCTCTGTGTTTACTCCTTGTCAAAGATGGTCAAAACAGCATTCTGTTTTAGTCCTCTCTCCTCTTAACAAACTTATTGCTGAGGTCTATAGCTTACACACTGTATTTTTAAATCAGGGACTAGAAAGGAAGGGCAAATTACCATTTCTCTAGTTCTTTGGGAGTGTCACCCCATGGCATGAGGTCAGGAATTAATTTATCACCAATGATTACTTTTCACTCCAAGTTATTGTTGGCCATATGTTTGAAATAAATACCAGCCAAAGCATATAGCTGTGTAGCCATACTAGCCAGCACAACACAATGTAAACAATTCTCCAAAGACAAAGTATCCTTTTAGACAGATCCTGGCAGAAAGAAAGGAGTATATGTTTTTGTTTTTGTTTTTAAGATTTTATTATTTATTTGACAGAGAGAGACAGCCAGCGAGAGAGGGAACACAAGCAGGGGGAGTGGGAGAGGAAGAAGCAGGCTCTCAGCAGAGGAGCCTGATGCGGGGCTCGATCCCAGAACGCCAGGATCACACCCTGAGCCGAAGGCAGACGCTTAACGACTGCGCCACCCAGGCGCCCCAGGAATATATGGTTTTCTAAGACTGCACACCAGAAACAATATAAGCACTAACGTCCCTCTTTTTCCTGGGTAATAAGAAGTCATGTGCAGTTGACTAGAGCAGATAAAAGGCCTTCATGCCAGTTACCTGGTTATTGATTCTGAGATTTCACCTTTGACCTATCAAACTCTCTAGGGAGTTTCCTCCAGAGCCAACGCTTGGGGAAAATGTTTATATATATACATATATATGTGTAAAATCAGTGCAAAGTTTTATTTTTTCTTAAATCAATTCCCTATGGGAACAAAGTCCCTGGTGAAGCGGTTAGTAAGCAACAAAAGCCTCTAGAGAATTCCTGCTTCATTCCAAAGATTTTGTTGTTGTCGTTAAGGATACAAAAATCACCCTCTTAAAATATGTTTTTGAAAAAATAAATTAGTAACAAATTTCAATGTTTTAAAATTCTATTAACATGCCAACTGATTTCTTTCAGGAATGGTTTAGTTTCTTTTAGCCTCCAGAGAGGTAGTAATTTTTGTTATTTGCCATGCGAGCCCTCGCACTTACGGAGAATTATAGGCATGCAGTTATATTTAAAGTGAATATTATTTAAGTATTGAAGGGTATGGAATTATATTCATTGAAACATAATTAAAGTACAGAGACATATAATAATAAGTGGGTGGAAGTATGTGCAATAATAGTTCAAGGTAATCACTGCATTACGATTGCACCACAGATTACAGGAAAATATAATGAGGTCTCCATTTAATTAGGGCACTTTAATTCTGAGCCAGATTAGAGGCAAAGGGCACTTCAGAGAAGTGCCAGGGCCCGTTCTTACTACAGAAGCAGGTGAAAACAGTGTTCTGAAAAGATTCTAATTTGAGTTTAGGAGGAGCCAGTGAAATGAGAGACAGAATTTTTACCTCTTATTACATTACTTTGTTGTGTGGACATAGGATAGAGTCCCTATGCTAAGGTGGCACAAATAATTCCTAAATGGGGCACCCAAGCGTCTCCCAATCAATCCCCATCTGTCCCCTCCTTACCTCACATTATTCCTCCACAGAGAACCTCTGCTCTGGCTGAATGTCCTTGGCTTGGCCCTGGAAATACCACGAACACGTCCCGAGAACATGTATGTCACCATGTATGTGCTGTTAAGACTTGGTGAAATGGGGGGCTTCTGGGGGGCTCAGTGGGTTACGTAAGCATCTGCCTTTAGCTCAGATCATGATGCCGGGGTCCTGGGATCGAGCCCCACATGGGGCTCCCTGCTCAGTGGGGAGTCTGCTCCTCCCCACAACTTGTGCTCTCTCTTTCCCTTGCTCACTCTCTCTTAAATAAATAAATAAAATATTAAAAAAAAAAAAAAAAGACTCGGTGAAATGAGAGGCCAAGAGCAAGGGCATTACTCAGCCAGATTTTCCAGAGCTGCTCTGGGTCAGCTACCCTACCCCTGCATCTGACCACCCCCTCTGACTCCCAGGAGGTCTCGAATTTCATCTTTTTTTTTTTTTTTTTTTTGGTCCAGCTGATCTGCCCTGCAAGCAGCCCTTCAGAATAGCTGCCAGGATCCTCCCTTGTGGGAAAACGACAGCCTGTTCTGGCCCTCCGAAATCAGTGCCTAAATCTGACGCCTCCCACCTCCTGGTGATGGCCAGAGACATCCTCCCTCCCAGTTCCCTTGCTGGAGCAACTTTCTCACCTCTTCTCCTCAATGAGCCCCGAGTCCTCAAAAGTCACTTCTACCTCTCAATTCCTCTGACTTTAATGGTCTGCGGGGCTCACAGAACGATTTGTGGATGGATGTTGAAGTAATACATCACCCACTTGCCTTCCCAATAATATCGTAAGCTCTCTGTGAGGAGAATTCCTTCAAGGCTCTTCGTATCTTCAATGGCGACCACAGTGCCAGTTGCCTAGTGGTAGTTACACATAGTGTTAAGAGTGTGGGCTCTGCCTGCATGAGATTCATTGCAAAGGTGGATATAGACAGGTGGCAGACGCCACCTTAACCAAGTGCACAAACTCAACATCGCCAGTAATGAAACCAACTGACATTATGTGCCTCTTGATAGGATGCCCAGAGGAGGACACCGCGTCATTTGTGCAGTATTCTTGCCAAAAATGGGTAACCTGCATCTAGACACAAGGAAACGTCAGATGAAGCAAATGGAGGGGTGTTGTATACAATAACTGACTTGTGCTCTTCCACCACAGCAAGATTAGGAAAGACAAAGAAAGACTGAGGAATGTTCCAGGTTAAGAGATTAAAGTGATGTGACAACTGAATGCAATGTGTGATCAAGGGTTTGATGTTGAACCGTAAGACTTTTTTCTGTAACAGACATAATTGGAAGAATTGGCAGAATCTAAATGAGATCTGAAGATCTAATTGTATCATTTCAATGTTAATTGACAGTACGGTGACAATTATACCATGTTTATATGAGAATGTCCTTGTTTTTAAGGAATACACACAGAAGTATTTAGGGGTAAAGAAACTTCATGTGTGCCATTTACTCTCAAATGGTGCAGAAAATGATTCTAGAAATCATATATGTATGTATTACGTATCACCCACACATATAAACATATGTATACACATACGAAGAGAAAAATAAAGCAAATTGTGGTAAAATGCTAACAGTTGGAGAATCTGAGTACAGGGTATATGGAATTCTCTGCACCATTCTTGCAACTTGAAGTTAGAAATTACGTCAAAATAAAAGTCTTTTGTTTGTTTGCTTTTGTTATTTTTTGAAGGGTGGACTCTGGAATTGGGCTCCCTAGCTTGGAATTCCAGCCTTGCCACTTGGTCAGATGACTGTAAGCAAGTTACTAGGCCTATGAGGGACTCAGTTTTCTCATCTGTGTTATGAAGATAATAATAGCACTGACTCGAGCAGGCTGCTCAAGAATTCGTCTTAATTCTGTGAAAATTAAGCACTGCAAGCTCTTGGCCGAGTCAGCTCTGGGTAAATGATAGCTTCTGTTATGAGATGGCCCAGTCCATGTTTCCAACTGCTTATGAGAAGGATGATGTTGGGGAATCAGGAATTACTAGGGTCAGAAGGGAACACCATAGGCCATGAGTCTCTGTGTACTTCCAAGGGGCCTTGCTAGCTGCTGTGACATCCGAAAGCACCGGGGGGGCTCTTGTCCCTAATTTTTAAAGATCGTTAGGATATTTAGCTTTGGAGCCCCATCCAGGGCTTGAGCCCAAAGCATGATCACCCTACAGGGGGGTGACACATGGCTGCCCATTAAAACCCCACCAGGCCCATTTTCAGACTAGGCTTTAACACACGGCCAGGTGAATTGAGTGTGCTTTGGGCTGGATGGAAAGATCTGTCCTTCTCTCTTATCCAACTGAGAGTTTTTTGAGCAGCTCAGAATCGCTTTTGCTTGACTGACCCTGAGTCCTAAATCCAGAAAGACGTCCACATGGGAGAGAAATAAATACTTAGGAACTTATCTAGACCACGTCCTTTATGTCACTACAGAGGAAACTGAGGCCCAGAGAGCTGATGAGATGATCTGGAGATTACCCTGTGGGTTCTAGTACAGGGAGGGCTGGAACGAGTTTCTCTAAATCTCTTGCTTTGTCCCTTTCACTAGGCCACATTGCTTTGCGGCGCTGTGACTGAGAGAGTCAAGGAGCTCAGAGAGGCAGATGTGAAGGGAATGCCAGGAACCAGGGGGAATGCTCCCCTCATAGGCTTGTGCCAGTCAGCGTCTAAGGGTCTCTCTGCTGAGACACGGTTGGCAAGGACCCCATGTCTCAGCGAGGTGCGAGAAATAAGACAGCAACGTTTGTTCACATTTGGGAAGTAGTTCTCTGCAGACCCAGGTGGCACATTTAATATTGCCTCAATTTTAGTTGAGTTTGTACTTCATTGACCGAAATAAAGTGTTCTGTTTTCATTGCACAGTTTGCTTCCCTGATTTTTACATCCTCTTTCTTATCTCACAATCAAGAGGTTTCTTACCACTTTCTCCAGTTCTAAGCTCCAGCGATCTTCTCCCTACCTTCTGCTTTGCTCTGTCTTGGACTTGAGACATTAAGTGTGGCTTCGGTGTGAAGTCCACTGCTGACCTTGACCTTGACTAATCAGGGAGTACAGGACTATTGCAGAAGGAAAATTCGGAGTTTCCTTTTGTTGTTAAGAAATCTATGTCCAAAACAACTTGAAGGTGACTTGAAAAACCATAGACTCGGAGCTGGATATCTCTTTAGACCTCATCCGACCCATTGAGGGACCTCTCTGTTGTCTCTGATACCTCAAAGTAGGGATGATCCTTCCCCCACCCCCCGCATTCTCCTGGAAGGAAGGCAATACAATTAACATAGAAAAATATGCAACTGGGCATCTGAAAGAATTGTTTTTCCTGTTTAGCAAATGGCTGCTACTTTGAGGAAGGGTCTCAAGGCTGAAGAGCTAAGTGAGAATCTGATGGCAACCAAACTCTAGAATGCTCGAAAAAAGCAATCTGTTTTGACTGAAGCATGCACCCAAAAGAGAGCAAAGCAGATTTCTGAATTCACTATGAGGCTTATGTTATTTGCTTGGCAAGGTGTTAAGAAGACATTTTAAAATCTTGCATAGGCAACCAAAGCAGGGATATGGTGACGATCACGTGTGGAGCTCTTGCAAAGTATCTTTACTTTGATTATATCTCTCTCTCTGCAAAATATTAGGAATCAGCATTTCTGAGTTTGAATTAAACAACATTGGTGTTATTTTTTAAAAAGCCAAATACACACATCCAAAATCCAGAGTCTTGCCTCTCTGCTCTTCGATCTGAAGGTATTCTCTTCAGGAAAACATAGCTAGACACCTAAACTTAGATTCTCTCTTGGTAAGAAAAATCATACCATTTTAAGATAATTCACTTTTTCTTGAATTGGTGATGTGAACAATTCTGCTGGAAATGGGAGCTCTTTGCTTCCAGCAACCATTGGCTTCTAGCAGAGGTATGCAAACTGCTACGTGTCCTCAGGGCAGAGGACCCCCAAGGAGTCAGCTGACTTCAGCTCTCTCTTCACTATGCTCCGTGCAGTGTGCAGAGCCATTGACGGCAAATACCCAGAATTACAGAGAGTCAGCGTTTGCTCAAGGGGAAAACGGAGAAGAAACGATCGCCCAGAACCCAGAGTGCTCTGCTAAGTTTCAAGAAAGCATGTTATAAAGAATTCAAACTCGGTTAAGGGACTATGTTATAAAACTAAATTTTGAGGGGGTGTGAGCACCTGGGTGGCTCAGTCAGTTAAGTGGCCCACTCTTGATTTTGGCTCAGGTCCTGGGATCGAGCCCCGTGCCAGGCTCCCCACTCAGTGGGGAGTATGCTGGAGATTCTCTCCTGTCCCTCTGCCCCTTCCCCCGCCTCTCTAAAATAAGTATATAAATCTTTTAAAAAACAAAACAAAACTTACTTTTGAAAAAGCTTTTGGGTGTGGAGCAAAACAGACATCCGTGTATCTCAAAGGGCCCGAATGTCTTTTTTCTTGTACATCTGGTTTGGTCGATTCCGTTCTATTCCTTCTGCCTCCATCTAATTTGGGATCTCATTCTGAGCCATTGCAATAGCCGGCTAAGTGGTCCAGACTCCATGCTGCTGTTGGGGTTGCTTCAATTAAAAAAAAAAAACAAAAAACCTTTGTGGAAAATTGGAGGCAGCCAGGATGTCCAACAGCAGGAAAATAGTTGGAGGCACTTCGGCTCTTCCATGTATCGAAGTATGTATTGTATAGCCATTGAAGGCTGAGTTTTCAGAGTTTTTCATGATCTGGGGAATGGTCAGGACAGGGCACTGGGTGACAGAAGTCGTGTGGCCGATGTGATCTCAATCAGGTCACCTGGATTTATTTACAAACTTAGCTGTGCCTGTTGGGACACGTGGTGGGCTCAGTCGGTGGAACGTGTGACTCTTGATCTTGGGGTGGTGAATTCAAGCCCCACGTTGGGTGAAGAGATTACTTAAAAATAAAATCTTTAGTATGGTGACGAACATAATATAATAAAAAATCATTATAAAAAAATCTTAAAAGAAAAGAAAAGAAAAGAAAACCTTAGCTGTCCCTGTTACCTTTGGAAAGGTGAGAAGGCACAGTCTATTACCAGAAAGAAAATCTTAGTATAGATCAGGCTTTCTCAGCTGCAGTCTTTTTTTTTAAGATTTTATTTATTTATTTGTCAGAGAGAGAGCGCGCAAGTACAAGCAGGGGGAGCAGCAGGCAGGGGGAGAAGCAGGGTCCCTGCTGAGCAAGGAACTGGATGTGGGGCTCAATCCCAAGACCCTGGGATCATGACCTGAGCTGGAGGCAGACGCTTAATCGACTGAGCCACCCAGGTGTCCCTTCCAGCTGGAGTCTTTTTTTTTTTTTTTTATTCGACAGAGAGAGAGACAGCCAGCGAGAGAGGGAACACAAGCAGGGGGAGTGGGAGAGGAAGAAGCAGGCTCATAGCGGAGGAGCCCGACGCGGGGCTCGATCCCAGAACGCCAGGATCACGCCCTGAGCCGAAGGCAGATGCTTAACCGCTGTGCCACCCAGGCGCCCCTCCAGCTGGAGTCTTAAAGCGAGAGAGAGAATTTACACCTTAAGGCACCCATTGTATGTAATAAATTAATTTCTCTCCAACCTCTCTAGAATGAAACTAGTTTTGTACCATCTCTGGGAGAATTAAGAAAGTGATCACTTGAAATATTTTTCTATGTTGTGTGAATTATAAGAAGATCCATTACGGAGCACGATTCCTATGCAGAGAGCCCAGATGATGGGGCCAAACTGTCCTTTACTTTTGCCATCAAAGCAACTGTCATCAGAGTCATCTTGGGCCTGCATCAGAGACCCTCTTTCCTGGTCTCTCACTCAAGGTCTTCAATGCCATGATCCCCAGGTCTTTGTATTCCTCTGCCCAATATCCTCCCCACCCTGCGCCCCACCCCACTGGCAAACCTTGGCCTCTGTAAGGAACAGCAGAGCCAGTGTGAGCATGTCAACTGTGTGCCACTGGGAGCTCAGGTGATCAAACCACTTCTGGGCTGGGTGTGTTTGGCCTGCTAAGGTTGTGTTAGGGAGCTGTGGGAGGTGCTTTTTCTATTTTGTATCACAACCCCTTGGCCCTATCTGACCTCAGCTGGCTTGGATGCACCTTAGATTCTGGGGCCTCTTAACTTCTCTAACTAAGGGCTTAGTGAACTTGTCTCAGTCCATAAAACATCCAGAAATCTGGAGGAGGTCAAGGCCCAGGGGCACCCACCAACCAGTGGGAGATTGGGGTCCATGGATACATGGCCTCACCTCTTGTCCTCTGGAGGCACAATTCTGAGGCTCAGTCTATCTGATCCATCAATGGTTCCCAGTGAGAATGGGCCCACAGTGGTAACCAGCTCAACAAAGCACCCTTCCTTTAGCTCTTTCTCTTTCCCTGTCTCACTCTTCTCACTCCCTCACTCTTAGGCCTCGGGTCACCTCTGAATAAATTACCTGCAACCAAATCCCTGTGTTAAGCCCTGTTTTGGGGGGGAACTTGAACAAAGACAGGCACCATACCCCTTCAACAATCCTACCCTTGCCCTGAGGAGAGAGGCTCTGCAGTTAAATTCCTGAATTGGGGACCTCCGTGCCCACCCTGTCACACCTGCACCTGGCTGCTGCTTGTGTTGTTTGTCCCCGGGCTCCCATCCTTCTTCTCCAGGTGTTTGTTTGTCTTCCCAGGCATGCAATGGACAGACCACTTTCCATAGGATTTCTTCTTGCTTTCTCACACCTGAGATCTTTTTTCTGGGGCCCTCATTGTCCTGCACGCTGGTATGGTCCTGCCTAGTTCATGCCAGTTGGTCGCTTGGAATGGTCTGTCTGGGGTGGGGACAGTCTACCTCTTGGTGCTAGTGGTTCCTGAGACCTGCCCCTCCCCCTGGGGCTAAGTGACCCCCAAACTGGGGGGTCATTGACATTCTGTCAACCCTAAGCAGTTGCCCCTTAGGTTGTCTCAAGACAGAACTATCCCAAAGACTTGATCGAGGTTTCTAAGAAAAAATGGACAGACTGACTGAGATGATGGGCCGCTCAGGAAGAGCCTTAGGGTAGGGACGCTGGGCTCTGCCTTGTGACCCTAAACAAAGACACCGTGGGGAGACACGGGCCTTCTCCCCACATTTCAGGTGAAGATGAAGGCCAGGCACGGGTAAAAAAGCAAGAACTTGGGGGCCAGGAGACATAACTGGGGCTTGGCTTGGCAAGCGTCAGTCTGTAAGCCATGAGAAGACAGATAGCATGAGGTGACAAGAAGAAAGCTCAGGGGCTGCAGGTAAAGTCTCTGAGGACGCTCAAACCATCAGGAAGGGAAAGTAGTTCTGGAATACCAGTGAACGTCGAGGGTCTGGAGTGTGAGCTTCATTCACAACCATAACGGACCTTGTTTCTTCCTTGGGGGGGACATGGGCCTGTACAAATTACATGTGGCACAAACACTCAAATCAATCCGATTTCCAGATCCACTCAGCTCAGCTCAGATCTTCCCAGTTTCCCCTTTCTGTTGATTCAAGGCCCATCTCACAAGGGTGAAGAGGAATAACATCTGCCTTGCCCTTTGCCTTTCTCCTGGGGGGTGCTTACCTTGGAGCAAAAACACTTGTTCCTTACAGCAGGTGGGATCCTCCTATTTGCAGGCTAGTTGAGTGAGACAGTTTCTGTGTGCTGAAAGTCTGAAAGCCCACAGGCTGCCCTCCAGGAGAGGGGGATGGGAGCAGTGTGGCCCTACCTGAGCCTGAGCTAGAAAGGCCATCACTTTGAGCCAGGCACATGGAAGCCCACCCTCCTTCTCCCTGCTCCAGGCTCCGCCAGCTTGCACTCTGGGCCATTACCTGGACAAGCCAAACCGTCCTATATTCCTCTCACGGAGTGAGTGGCATTGTCCTCGTCGTGGAACCCACGGTTTGCTTATTTCCATGGACAATCAGCTCCTTGCCCGGGAAGTGAATAATTGGTCTCATCTCATTGGCCTTTGAGTCTTCTTGCCAAAACTAATCAGTAGTCTATCTTTGGTTTTGACAATAATTCAAAGTAAAGGCATCCATTCCCTTCACATCTTACAAATCAAGTATTCCTGACTCTGAAATGAGTTTTCCGGGTTCACCGTCTCAGAACCGTCATAATTGACTTGGCAATATGAAAAGCCATTTCCCACAAAAGTATGACGAGGCTCCCCTTCATCTGATACTGGAAATAACTTCCATAAATCTAGCTTATTAAAACAATGAGTCTCTCATAACATCTCTGCGATTTTCAAATGATATGGTCATAAAAGTGCTAGAAAATATTAAGTCTCTTCTCTGTTGACGACCGTGATGCAAATATCGATGTGGGCCCACGAAGATACACCAAGCACATGCTTATCAAAATGGATAGGTGGTGATCCTGAAATATTTCCTCATAGCATACATAAATGAGATTGTGTGCTTTTATTATATTTTTTTCTTTGTCTTTTCTAGTTAGAAGAGACATCCTTCACGTTTATGTATGACTTTCACGTTTTTTATATTGACGTTTCTGAATACTATATTTTCATGACCATTCACTGACTCAGTTATACACTCGCTCCTCAACAACCACGAAACGTGCGAGGTACCATGTAAGTGCTTCAGGGAGTAAAAATGGATCAAAATGGTTCACAAGGCTCAACGCACAATTGGGTAGCGAGTGTAAGGAATACAGTAGGGATGTGAGAAGAGCTAAACAAAATGGCACCCACAAGAGAATAAACGTGAAATAAAGATGTGATGGTTGTGCTCTGAGTGAAGAGAAAGGGGTAGAGAGCTTCCTGAAAAAATCAGCTGATCAGCAGAAACCCCCACTGCAAGCAGTTACCCAAGCCTCCCTTAACATAAGATGCCAACTTTTCAAAGACTGATCCAATTTCCTTCTTAAAGATGAACTTGATAGTATCGTCTCTTGCCTTCTGGTAGAGAAGAAGTAATCAGAAGTTTTGTCATACATCCAGAAACTGAGAGGATTTATGTCGATAGTCTCTACAAAGCCCAAAGTAACTTACAACTCCAAAGTGTTTATTATGATTGCCCCTATTTTTTATTAGTTTTAGAAGTAGAGTTTAGTGATTCATCAGTTGCATAGAACACCCAGTGCTCATTCCATCACATGCCCTCCTTAATGCCCATTGCCAAGTCACCCCATCCCCCCACCCACCTCCCCTCCAGCAACCCTCAGTGTGTTCCCTATTGTTAAGAGTCTCTCATGGTTTGCCTCCCTCTCTGTTTTTATCTGGTTTTCCTTCCTTTCCCCTATGTTCATCTGTTTTGTTTCTTAAATTACACATATGAGTGAGATCATACAGTATTTGTCTTTTTCTGACTGACTGATTTCACTTAGCATAATACCCTCTAGCTCTATCCATGTTGTTGTCAAGGGCAAGATTTCATTCTTTTTGATGGCTGAGTAATATTCCAGTGTGTGTGTGTGTGTGTGTGTGTGTGTGTGTGTGTGTGTGTGTGTGTAAATCAGATCTTTATCCATTCATCTGTTGATGGACATCCAGGCTCTTTCCGCAGTTTGGCTATTGTGGACATTGCTGCTATAAACACTGGGGTGCAGGTGAACCTTTGAATCACTATGTTTGTGTCCTTTGGATAAACACCTAGTAGTGCAATTGATGATTGCTCTTATTTTTAAGAACCCCTACCTCATGAATGTAAATGACTATGAAGGGACGGCTTGGTGACTCTGGAGGACCTGTAGACGTGAGCTCTCTCACTCTTTTGCTCAGGCTGGGTTCTCTGACGTTCTCAACATGGCAGCTTCCGTGTAGGCCTTGGCTCTGGGGATCTTGTTCTGACGAAGTGCAAATGTGTCACGTGCTCACCTTGCTCTCAGCAGCGCTTCCCCACTGCCGGGCCTCTGGAAAGGGCTAGACACTAACTAAGCCCAGTTACCTCTTCTGTTCCTTCTCTTCCCCTGTCTCAGATTCATCCAAAACTAAGTCAGCAGACTCATGAAACCTGATGCCAGGAAGAGTTACTCACTGGCTAAAGTAATTAGGAGGGAAGAGAATTAGGTCCGGAGTTGCCATATTAAGAAGCCTGATCTAGCAAGATCTGTTGGCCCTTCCTCAGGCAGACAGAGTCACCAACCGTGATGTTTTGAAGCACCCACAAATTCTTGGACATTATAGCCGCCAGAGCGGCCATTTCCTCCCCTTGAACATGGGCTGGCCTACGGTGACTCACTTCTCACCACCAGAATGCAGACGAAGTTGACAGTGGTATGACTGCTGAGGTGGGATCATCAAAGGGAACACAGCTTCTGCCAGGCTCTTGCTCTCTTGGGACACCTGCCTTGGGATCCCAGTGCCATCACGGAAGGAGTCTGGCTACCTGGAGGCCGCCATGCTAGAGAGGCCACCTGGAGAGACCACATGGAGGTACAGAGAGATGTCTGAGGAGCAACAGCGTCAACGTTCAGATGAGAGAGATGAGCCTGGGCCCATTCCAGACCCCAGCCTTGGAGCCACCCTTGCTAATGGCAAGTGGAGGTGGCTTTCGAGTCACCTCAGCTACCGTGGAGTGGAGCCGTCATGAGCTGTCCCTGCTGAACCCTGCTCAGATTGCAGATTTATGAGCAAAACAAATGCTGCTGTTTTAAGCTACTAAGTTTCTGGATGCTTTATTATGCAGCCAAAGTAACTGCAGTACCTACTTAACTTCGCCACACAATCAGTTTTATTTTCCCCTGAATCAACCCATCGAACTGTTGTTTAGCCTGGTGTAGATGGAGCCAGACTTGCTATTTTTGGAGATGAAGTTTCCAGAGTGGGTCTTCATATCTGGGACGTGCAGGCCATAATCATTTCAATCTACTCTCATTTAGTAGCAGAGAACTGGGCTGGTTTTTTTTTTTTTCTTTTTCTTCTATTTTTATTATCTATGGTAAAAGCAGGATCTGCGTGTTTGAATTCAGATCTTTTCTCAATTCCCTGTCAGTTTTTGTTGCAAGCTTTCTTTCCCACAAGGAAAAGCTTCCATCGGTTTCCCGAATTCAGCACTGCCCAGCGTTAATTTTGAAATCACAATGTTTAATAGTGATTTATCTATAGAAAAAGTCGCCTCTATAATTTTCTCTTCCCGTGACTGGAAGCCGCGGGGTCAGTGTACATTTTAATGCTATTTTTCCCCCTGTGGATTCATTTACTGATTGAAGGGGGGGAGGTGGGGAGGTCCAGGTTTTGACTTCCTGGAAATGGCCTAAAATAGTTATCTGGGTGAGGACTCCTGGACAAACACATATTTTCCAATGAAGAGAGCATAATCTAATAAAGAGATACAATGAAGAAAAGAAGTAAAGAAATAACCTCAGTTCTTATAAAATCATACTTTTGGTAACGCAACCATCTAGAATGCATCTCTGAGCAGAGACAGAAGAAAATAGGAAAGAAAATGACAGGTGTGCAGAAATACCTGAATAAGTGTTAGAAAGTTCTCATCATTTATTCATAGTCAAGTTCCCCAGCTTTCGCTCAGAGACCATTTCTTCACACAGCAGTAAATTCTAGCTTCTGAATTTGCAAATATTTTACACAATATTGTAACACCCTTGGTCATCCGATTTCCCAATCCACGGTAGATTACAATTAGCAAATAAGCAGGGGGCGAAGTGGGGGGTGGCGAGAGGGGAAGTGTTTAAGGCGGAAAGGCAGCAGGGACAAGCATGGTGACAGCAGTGGGAAAATACATCTGAGACCATGAGACCAAAAACCTAAAAATGAAACCGGAAATCAAAACGTGTCGTCCATTGCCCTTGGCGGAGGGGCAGGGAGCTCTATGAGCCTCAGTGGTCCAGGAGAACATCATCGATGTTCAGTATCTGATAATCGTCACTTGGTGACAAGTCGTGGTGAAATTGTATTCAGGACACTCTTTTCATAAAGGCAGGGAAAGTTGTTTCTGCCATATTTTAGAGACACAATAAAAAATGAGCTAAAGAAACAAGTTTCAGCACTTAAAGGATAAAGTTCGGTTTAGGGAGAAAAAAATCACTTATGTGGACACATTTTCTCAGACGTGGGTTAAGTCTGGACTTGCTGCGTTATGAATATTCATCCGAACGACTGTGGAAGTCGTGTCGATTTGTATGAGGTCTCGTAAGTTCCATTTTTGTCCTTAACGAGACTGTAGGGTTATCTCTTTATTTACTCATTTATTTATTTATTTTTGCCATGCTCCCCTCCTTTCTTCTGGATGCAACACTCTGCTCTCTTCCGGGAGATGCTCCTTTCACCCGAGGGTCAAAGGGGAATTGTCGTCTTTTTACAGACCTCATCCCCTCGGCCACGGTGATTGGCTAGAGGTGGCTCCTGACTAAAGTGGCCTGATCCTTGGTCACAGTGGTGGGACTCGGGGACGAGCTTGTGACCTAAGACAGGCTTGCGTCCACCGGAGTAATTTTAATTAGCAGAGAAGAAAGAGACCACTTTTCTGCGGGGTGCTGAAACGGAGTAGACAGGAGGCTCGAAGCTTCCAGGGCCTTCCTTGGTCTTAGCCTCTGGGCATAAGTTGATCTGAGAGAATGTCGCAGGTAAAGAGACTGCACACTGGTGATGAGGGACTTCTTGCCAACCTTTGAGGTCCCTGGAGCGGTCCCAATTTCGCCTCCACGACTCTGTGTTTGTTTAGCAAAATCCCTCGATTCTAGGAGCTGCCCACAGTGTCCTTTCAGCAAATCCTCTTTTGCATAAGTGATTCCAGTTGGCTTTCTCTCAGCTGCTGCGAAGACTCCTGCCAAAGGCAGAGAACTCTGGAAACTGTGTGAGGCCCCTCTGAGCTGGCCGCTGCAATCCAGAGGGTCCGATATGGCTATCAAGAGCGGAACGCTGAGAAGGAGCCCACCCCACCCCCCACCCCGCCACCCCACCCCCACCCCGCCGTCTGTGCAACTATGGGGAAGGCGAGGCCTCTCAAGCCACGTGATCGAGAGGAAGTGTTGCTGTGTACCCGCAGGCCCAAGGCTGTAGTAGGAGTCCATGGAGCAATCTGCCTTAACAGATCCCCGCCCCCCCCCCCCCCCCCCCCCCCCCCCCCCCGGGGCCAAGTGCGGGGACCTGCTCAAGTGCCATCCCAGCTCTAGGAGGGAAGGTGGAGGGCAACTCTTTGAGAAGCCTTTCAGTTCGAACTTTCTAAATCAATGGGGCCGCTTAAATCTCCTCCTGTTGCCCAACACTGGTGCTTCCTCATGACCAGGAGAGAGGTAGACGGTCCTTACTGCTCAAGGCCTGCCTTTATGGTGACAAGTTCACAAATACGGTACAGAAAAGTGACAGCTAACACTCAGAGAGTGCCATGCAGTGTTTTCAGGGATCCACACGTATTTATTGAATCCTCACAGCTCTATGAGCTGGGTGCTAATATTATTTGCATTTTATTTTTTTTAAGATTTTTATGTATTATTTGAAAAAGAACAAAAGGGAGAGAGATCACAGAGGGAGAGGGAGAAGCAGACTCGCCACCGAGTGGAGAGCCCGATGGGGGGCTCGAGGCCTGCACCCTGAGATCATGACCCCAACCGAGGGCAGCAGACATGCTTAACCGACTGAGCCACCCAGGTGCCCTATTATTTACATTTTAGAGATGGACAAATTGAGGCTTCCAGAGATTAGAAAGTTTGCAGTAGGCGGCACTTGTGTAAAATAGAGCCAGGATTTAAACTCAGGCAGTCTAACTCCAGAACCTTCTCTCCTAACCGCTATGGGGCTTTGCCGTCTAGACATAAGGAACTGGCAGGCACACGCAGGTGAAATGCTTCCCCTGCTCAGCCTCCTGGTCTTATCACTGTTAGCCCTCGAAGGGGGTGAGGCAGATTCGGGGTGGGGGGGCTCTACAGTCCTGCCCTCTATGGGAAGTTGCCATCGTTTTTATGTTATTCAAGTCAAATCTGTTAACGTATTGTCACATCCCTCAGATACTGCTGATGACCTTAACCTCGAGTTTAGCTAACTCTGGGTGGAAGCCCTGAGCCATGACCACTCTATGGACAAGAGGTCCTCCAATAATAAAAACAACAGTAATAATATCAGGCTAACACTTATATCACACTCTCTGCGTGAAGTATCTTACCTATACTAATTGATCGATGCCCCGCAACAACCGTAGGAGGTAGGTGCTATCAGTAGTCCCATTTCACAGATGAAGAAACTAAGGCACGGAAACGTTAAATGGCTTGCCCAGGTTTATACAGATAGTCATGAGTGAAGCTGAGATTCAGACTTAGGCACTCTGGCTTCCTAGTCTACTGTTTAAACTGCCTTCCGGTGTGCCTGTCTGTCTATACACCCAGCTAGCCACCAAATATCTATCTCACATGCACACATACTCCTGGATTTGACCTGCTAATTTTCCTTCTGTAGTTAGGGGTTTGGGTACCCGCCTTTGTAAGAGTGATGGGCCTATGCTTTCCCCATACTCTCTTTTTCATTATTGGGATCAAGATTATATTAACTTTATAAAATGAGTTGGGGAGTTTTCTCAGGCTTGCTAATGGTATTGCCAACTCTTCTATATTCTTCCTTGTATTTTATAGCCTTAATTTATTGGTTTCTAATAAGCCTGTCAACATCCTCCATTAGGATTGTGTTTTACATATTTTCACAACATTTTTTAAAGATTTTATTTATTTAGGGGCACCTGGGGGGCTCAGTGGGTGAAGCATCTGCCTTCAGCTCAGGTCATGATCCCGGAGTCCTGGGATCGAGCCCCGCCTGTCCAGCTCCCAGCTCAGCGGGGAGTCTGCTTCTCCCTCTCCCTCTGTCCCTCTCACAAAATAAATAAATAAAATCTTTAAAAAACAAAGAATTTATTTATTTATTTATTAGAGAGAGATAGCGAGCATGGACATGCACGAGGGGGAAGGAGGGGCAGGGGGGAGGGAGAGGGACAAGCAGACTCTGCGCTGAGCATGGAGCCCAATGTGGGGCTCGATCTCATGACCCTGAGATCATAGCCTGAGCCAAAATCAAGAGTCAGATGCTTAACCAACTGAACTACCCAGGCACCCCATATTTTCAAATAATATCAATATAAAAAGGAATGTAAAGCAAACTCCAAAATAAAAAATAAAATGAAGCCAATGAACCCACAGAAAAAAAGCATTATTTTAAGGGACTCGTGCACAGTACTCTGTACATTCTTGGTGGAATATATTATAAAAGCATAAAACACTACAAAGAACCCTTAAACTTTCCTCAGTCTTTTTATTTTTAGAAGTAATATTGACATTACAGTTTTAGAACTATTTTTATGTATTATAGAGTAAAGTAAAATATGTAACTATGTCCATGTTATTAAAAAGCAAGATTTTCAGTTAGGAAAATAGAGATACAAAGATAAAATCAAAGAAGTTAAGAAAGACACTTGAGTTCCAATTTAAATGAAAAACAGAAACATGGAATGTTATTACAAAATATAATTCCTAGATGTTTACACCAGAGTTGGCAAATTTTTCTTATAAATGGTTGGATAGTAAACAATTTAGGCTTTGCAGACCACATCATCTTGCTGCAACTGTTTGACTTGGCTGTTATTGTGGGAAAGCAGCCACAGACAACACGTGAACAAATATGCATGATGGTATTCCAATAAAACTTTATTTACAAAAGCAAGCAGTGGCTGAAGGGCCAGAGTTTGTTGTGTTTTCTGACCCCGGTCTAGAATCCATGCACCTGCCCCCGGTAGCAATGAGAACGTTCGGTACTTATGCTGGCTTCTGAATCGCATTTCCCTAAAAGCAATCAAGGGTTCTCGGAAAGAGCTGATTCCATATGTACACAGGAAAAGTTCAAGATGAGCCTCAATTATCTTGTGTCAGAAAGCAAAACAAAACCAAAGAGACCTCCAAGATTAATGGAGTCGTTTCAGAAGAGTTTTGGCATTACATCGAAGGGTTCTCTCTGGCCAATTTGGCTGAGTAATTTGAGTATCAAATAATGATAATGATGAATTACAAACATAATTAATTATAAACAAAACAAATAAAATTCTTTCTTTCTTTCTTTCTTTTTGAGAGGGAGAGGGAGGGGAGGGACAGAGAGAGAGGGAGAGAGAGAATCCTAAGCTGGGTGTGGAGCACAACTCGTGGCTCGATCTCACAGCCCTGAGATCATGACCTGAGCTGAAATCAAGAGTCAGATGCTTAACTGACTGAGCCACCCAGGCGCCCAAAACCAGTAACATTCATAAGTTTATATGGATAATAAAAAGAAAAGGAACAGAAAGGAAAACCGCTCTTTGGCCACCATTGAAGATGACTTTTACATCAACTTTTTCTCTGTGATTTGTAATTAGAAAAGGTAAGTATTTCTCCTACTCTAATTGAAGAGAGAAGCCTCTTCTTTACAGAAAAATTACAACTGATAAACAGAGAAGGATGATAGACGTCAAAAATCACCACTGTGCAAGCCTTAGGGACACAGCTGATTCAGGAAGGGATTATGAATGTATGGCAAAACCGTTAGGCGTCAGGCTGTTGGTGAACAGGACGGTTGCACGGTCCCAAATGGTCACCTCATAAATAATTCGCTTGCTATAAAGGGAAATGCATGCCCTTGCATGGACAAATCTGGTGGTTGTCACTTTAACTCAGGAGTCAAACTCAACAGCACTGAAGACTGGGGCAGTCTGACATTATGGACTCCGAGTACGATACGATATGAAGTAAACAGCATAACCTATGAAATAGTGTTGCCTTTCAACCTTTCACATGGAATACAGTGGCTAGGAGGACAAGTTAAGTGATACCCCAAGGAAACAGTCCAATTCAGGATGATGCAGGACATTCGACAAGATGACAAATTGATCTTGTCTTTTCAAAGTCTATGGACGCAAATTAAAAAGATGTGGAGACCCTCCTAGCTTAAAGGGCACCAAAGAGATATGACAAATACATTTCATAAACTTTAGATCATTTTTCCAAAAGAGCAGTTACATAAAACATGTTTGGACAATGGGGGAATTTTGATTAGGGACGACATAGCACATATTATAAGGAAACTATTGTTAATTTTCTTAGGTATGATAATGGCACTGTGGTGATATAAGAAAATGTTCTTATTCTTGGGAGATGCATGTTCAAATATTCAGGACTATGATACCATTATACTTGTAAGTAGATACATAAAGCAAATATGGCAAAATTTTAACAGCTCTGGAATCCCGTTGATAAATATATATGCGTACATTACACCACTGTTTCCGTTTTTTTGTGTGTTTGCAAATTTCCAAAGTCAAAATTTGGAGAAAAGTTTTCTCTGTGCAGGAATCTACCTTGCCTTCAAACTTGCAGTCAGGCCAATCATTTTGCAAACAAACTGGCTTTCACCAATTCTAAGTATGGCTCCCTCAAGATTCTATGCCCTAATCCCGATCCTGTGAGTACCATAAAATCACTGCCCCCCCCCCACTTATGTTACGTTACATAGCACAGTTGGCCCTCAAATAGGGAGATTACCCCAGTGGGCTTAATTCTAATTATGTGAGTCTCTTTAAAAAGAGTTTTTTTCTGGTTGGCTGCAAAAGAGGACCTTAAATTCAATGCACAAGAAGGAGTCGACTCACCGATGTTGGCTTTAAAGATGGGCAAAAGGGAGCCACGACCCAGGGAATGCAGGTAGTTTCTAAAAGCAGAAATCAGCCCCAGATGACGATGACTGCTGCAAAGAACTGAATTCCGCCAACAGCTTCAATGGGCTTGGAAGAGGAATATTCTCCAGAGCCTCCAGAGTCAAATACAGCCTGGCCAACACCTTCATTTCAGCCTTATGAGACCCAGAAGAGAGAAAGTACTGAGCTTGCCTAGACCTCTAGCATACAGAATGGTGAGCACATAAATGACATTGTTTTTAGCCTCTAGGCTTATGGTTATTTAATAAATCACCATAATAAATAACCATTATGCCAGCAATAGAAAATTAGTATCTTAGGAAGGTCCAGGTGCTAGAGGAAAATGTACAGGGGTTTGGAGTTTGGGTACATTAATTGGCTGAATTCTGTGAACTGTGGAATTAAAATGGGGGTTGTTTTGCTCTACTGTTGCAAAGTACTCCTTATTTTTCTGAATTATAAAAAATTTATTCTCTGTTCCTTATTTCTTTGTATCGTCTGAATGCACCTGCTTGTTAAGGTGTTCTCAGTTTTATTTTCCTAGTAAAGGAAAATATACAGACATGCACTTTCTAATTCCCTAAAAGATAAACACGTGATAGATTTTCCTTCATAGATGGTTAGGTATAAAAGCCAATCTGGAGGAGGGACATCCACGGGAACGGTGGCACAAAGACCTCCCAAAATTTTCTCCCCAGTAAGAACAGCAAGAATGCTAACAAAAATTGTCAAAATCAACTTTTTCAGAACTCTGGGAATAACTAACGGCTTGCAACAATTCATGGAATGGTCATTCAAGAAAAAGAGTGGAATCTGAGCAAGAACGGAAGCTTTGCGGTACCTGCCTCATAACATCTTTCTCTTCCAATCTCCTTGGAAACCTTGAAATCCAACAATCTCACAACAAAAGTAGCTGTGAAAACTAGCAACCTAACAGCCATGGGGGGGTGGGGACGGGGGAGAGGTTTGGAGCTCTCCCAAGCCCCACCCTGAGAATTGCCTGTATCTGCCTTTTTGTGGCAGTTCCCTGGAAACATTCTAATCAAAAGGCAGAGATTTGTAGAGTGGGTAAGAAAACATGATCTGACTCCATGGTGTCTACAAGAGACACACGTTAGTCTCAAAACCACAAATACATTGAAAGTAAAAGGATGGAAAAAATATAGACCATACACACAGTAACCAGAAGAGACCTGGAGTGACTACCCTAATATCAGACAAAATAAACTTTAAGACAAAAATTTTTACTAGCAACAAGGAAGACATTTTACAATGATAAAAGATCAATCCATCAAGAAGATATAAAAATAATAAATATATCTAAACCTAAGAACAGAGCCCCAAAATGCAACGTGTAAAATGGCACAACGGAAGGGAATGGAATAGAGAATGCAAACACAGAGAAAATCAACAAAAACAAAAGTGGGTCCTTTAAAAAGATCAACAAAATTTACAACCCTCTAACCAGACTGACCCCCCCAAAAAAGGCTCACATTATTGAAAAGGAATAAAAGAAGAGTCTTCACTACTAACTTTCCAGGGTTATAAGAGAATACTGTAAGCAATTAAATGCCACCAAACTAGACACCCTAGATGAAATGCACAAATCCCAAGAAAGAGAGAAACTACCAGAAGAAATATAAAATCTGAATAGACCTATAACAAGTAGATTAATTGAATTGAATTAGTAATAAAAAAATGTTGCACAAAGAAATCTTCAGACCCAGATGGCTTCAGGGGTGAATTCTACCAAACATTTAAAGATGAATGAATACCCATCCTTCACAACCTCTTCTAAAAAATAGAAGAGGGGGGAGTGTTTCCCAGCTCAGTCTGTGAATCCAGGATTACTCTGACATAACACCAAAACCAAAGACATCACAAGAAGGGAAAATTACAGACCCAATATCTCTTATGAATGTAGGTGCGACAATCCTCAACAAGAAGTACCAGCAAACTGAGGGGTGCCTGGGTGGCGCAGTCGTTAAGCGTCTGCCTTCAGCTCAGGGCGTGATCCCGGTGTTCCGGGATAGAGTCCCACATCGGGCTCCTCCGCTGGGAGCCTGCTTCTTCCTCTCCCACTCCCCCTGCTTGTGTTCCCTCTCTTGCTGGCTGTCTCTCTGTCACATAAATAAATAAAAAAATCTTTAAAAAAAAAAAAAGAAGTACCAGCAAACTGAATCTAGCAACATGTAAAAAGGATTATAGACCATGACCAAGTGGGCTTTATCTCATACTGCTAGGATAATTCAACATGTGAAAATCAATCAATGGATCAAAGACCTAAATGTAAGGGCTAAATCTATAAAACTGCTAGAAAAAAACCATAGACACATATCTTCTTAACCTTAGATTAGGCAATGGTTTCTTAGATATGACCCCAAAAGAAGAAACAGCAAAAGAGAAAAATAGACAAATTGGACTACATCAAAATATAAAATTTTTATGCTTCAAAGAATATTATCAAGGACACAAAAGGGAGCTCCTGGGTGGCTCAGTCGGTTAAGCACATGACTCTTGGTTTTGGCTCAGGTCATGATCTCCCAGTGGAAATTCCAGGGAGTCTGCTCTTCCCCTCCTCCTCTCCCTCTGCCCCTCCCCCGACTTGCGTGCACTCTGTCCCTTTCTCTGAAATAAATAAATAAATCTTAAAAAAAAAAAAAAAAGAACATGAAAAGACGGGCACCTGGCTGGCTCAGTCGGGGGAGCATGTCACTTTTGATCTGGCAGGGGGTGGGGGTGGGGGGGTGTGAGTTTGAGCCCCACATTGGGTGGAGAGATTACTTAAATAAATAAATAAAAGTTTAAAAAAAGAAAGTGAAAAGACAATCCACGGAACCGGAAAAATGCTTGCAAATTCTCTATCTCAGAAGGGACTTGTATGCAGAATATATAAAGAACTCTTAAACAATAAAAACCAAACAACCCATTAATCCAATGGGAAAGGATTTGAGTAGACATTTTTCTAAAGAAGATACACAAATAGCCAAAAAGCACATGAAAAATGCTCAACATCAGTGATCATTAGGGAAAATTAAATGAAAACCACAGCAAAATACCACTACATTCCTATTGTAATGGATAACATTTTTTTTTTTTTTTTTTTTGAGGAGGCTCCACGCCCAGCATGGAGCCCAGTGAAGGCTGGACTCAGGATCCTGAGATCAGGACCTGAGCTGAGATCAAGAGCCTAATGCTCAGCCGTCTGATCCACCCAGGCGTCCCTAATGGATAACATTTTTAATAATAATGACAATGCCAAGTGCTGGCGAGGATAAGAGCAACTAGAACTCTCATAATTTCCTGGTTGCAATTCAGAATAATACAGCTACTCTGGAATATGGCTTAGTAGTTCCTTGTAAGATTAAACATACCCTTCCTATGAGACTAAGCCATCTTGCCCCTGGATGTTTACCATGGAAAAAGGAATCTTTATGTCCACATAGAAACCCACTCACTGATAAACCTAGGCTTTATTCATAATTGCTAAAAACTAGAAGCGACCCAAATATCCCCCAATGGATGACTGTTTATCCAAACTGAGGTATATTAATGTCATAGAACATTCTTCAGTAATACAAAAAGGAACGAACTGATACATGCAAAAACCTGGAGGAATGTATTATGCAAAATGAAGGAAGTCAGACACAAAAAGCTACATACTCTATGATTCTACTTATGACTATCTGGAAAAGGCAAACATAGGAGCAGTAGACAGGTGAGTAGTTGCCAAGGGGCTGGGAGCGGGGGGGCAGGTTGACGATGATGGAGCCTGAGGGTATCTTTGAAGCAAAGGGACTCCTATAGATCAATTTTAGTAGTAATTTCACAACTGTATGCGTTCATCAAAAATCACAGAACTATACACCAAAAAGAGTAAATTTTACTGTATGTAAATTATATCTTTAAAATAAACACACACACACACACACACACACACACAGAATCTGAATAATACTAAATAAAGAAAACATATTTAGAACATTGCTTCCGGTCCTCGGCTCTTCTTGTCTACCAGAGTGGAGTCTTTGGAAATCCACTTTACCTAGATGCAGGAGAGCCTGTGCCACATAGTAGATGGTATGACTTACGTCCGATGCCAGAGAGGGGGGTCATTGTAGAAAACTGCTGCCCATCTTAAAATGATCAGCAAATATAGGTCAGTAGAAAGAACGTCCAGGAGAAGAAAAGCCATGAAAAATCAGATCAGGAGTTCTCAAAACAAAGATTGTGGGTATGACAAGGGAGACTCAGCACCCACATCCACCATGGCCAGTATATCGGAATGGGAGATAGTGGTTCGTGGACAAGGGGGGCAGACAGGTGGCATTTGCAGGGCAGAAAGTCCGTGAGTTGAAATGTTCCGTGGAAGACTGGGATGTTCCATCCCACCCTCTGATCACTGGGCTAGGTAAGAAGGAAGAGGTCACCTTATATAACAATATTTTATCTTAGCCTTTATTTTCATAAACAAAGAGATTTTCTCCCAGCCAGTGATGAAGACTACAGTTGTCATGTCTCCCTCAAAGAGACAGCTGCAGGACAGAAAGCAGGACAAGTAGTTGCTGGGCCAACGCTAGGTAGACTCCTTCCCATGTCCTCTGGGGTGCCCTCGCTGTGATGTAGTCTCCCTCAGGCTGGAGAGTGCCCACGATCTGTATGGTTAAGACCGCTTGCTAATCAGGGCCTCACCCTGCCTTAGAAGTGAAGGTAAATGTTTTGGGGTTTTTTCTCCCAATAACATTAGAGAAAATAACATTTTTTATGTCTTGCTGTATCCTTAGCCCACTTTACTTGTGCACGGAAAGAAAACAGGATGCTAATAAAGGACTTTATGAAGCAAAACCTGCCCAGGCATCATAGCAAGTATGGAGAATATATGAATAGCCCTTATTCAGTAGAGTAGAGGAAAGTGATCTTCCATATAGAATCCTCTTTTTTTTTTTTTTTTTTTTTTTACATTCAAGAAGCCTTCTGTTAAAATTACGGTTCAAAATTAGTTCACAAGGGGCGCCTAGGTGGCTCAGTCGGTTAAAATTAGTTCACAAAGGAAACTGTTTTCATTTGTTTTAACTTTAATTTTTCAATAAGAATCTCAGCATATACAGTCAACCTTTGTTGATTTTAGAGTATAACAGATAATTAATAATGACCTAGAAATGTTTTTGGTTATTAAGGATTTCAACAATTATTATATACTGAATTATGCTGCAGTGGAAATTTAAACCAAATTAGCACGTGTGTGTTAGTGGGTTTTTATTTGTTTGCTTGATCTATTTCCTTTGGATTTTTAAAAAATTTTTTAATTTATTTGACAGAGAGAGACAGCCAGCAAGAGAGAGAACACAAGCAGGGGGAGTGGGAGAGGAAGAAGCAGGCGCCAGTGGAGCAGGGAGCCTGATGCGGGGCTTGATCCCAGGACCCTGGGATCATGCCCTGAGCCGAAGGCAAACGCTTAACGACTGAGCCACCCAGGCGCCCCTATTTTCCTTGGAATTTTTGAAGAAGAGTATAGGATCTTCTCAACTATCTCTTTCCATAACAAGACCAAATTCATACACATAGAGAAATTATCTCTGGATTCCCACTTCCGGAATGGTGGACTGGGGAATGCGGCCCACACACATGACTTTGGGACAACAAAGAAGGTGGGTGAAATAAAAAAATAAAATAAAAAGTCTGTGTGAAGGCACTAGTGAGCTAACTAACCAGATCTACCGTTCCAAGATCCAGGAGAAGGAGGAAATTCAGGGAGCTGTTTTTCTCCTGGGAACTTATACTAATTCTAGTAAGAAAGCTGAGAAGCTGAGCAGAACTTTTCACAGCCTTGCCAAGCTGAGGAACCTATCAAGGAAACATGAGAAGATCTGGGTCTTTACCCCAAAGGTCTGCATCCTATATCCAGAAATGAATTCTCCCAAGAGTTAGAGCTCAGCCTGGAATCACCTTATTCACCAAACTTGGATTAAGTAAATCCCACATACTAAAGCTTCTGGGCATCCCAAACTGCCAGCACGCCCAGATACCTTTCTGAAGCAAACATTAGTCTTCTTTGGAGGGGAACGTCCATGCATCAAATTGTTTCTGCCAACAATTTTGCAAGTACAATGTCCATCATTTGACAAGAGATAAGGAGACACATAAGAAGGAAAGATGCCATACATTAAAACCAGCAGAAATTATAGAAAATAGAAACAGACTCACACTGGCTATAGATCCTCAAATTACGAGATGCAGACTTTAAAATAATGATCTTTCCCAGGGCGCCTGGGTGGCACAGCGGTTAAGCGCCTGCCTTCGGCTCAGGGCGTGATCCCGGCGTTATGGGATCGAGCCCCACATCAGGCTCCTCCGCTAGGAGCCTGCTTCTTCCTCTCCCACTCCCCCTGTTTGTGTTCCCTTTCTCGCTGGCTGTCTCTATCCTGTCAAATAAATAAATAAAATCTTTTAAAAAAATAAAAATAAAATAAAATAATGATCTTTCCCAGGGCGCCTGGGGGGCATAGTCAGTTAAGCATCTGACTCTTGGTTTCGGCTCAGGTCGTGATCTCAGAGTCCTGGTCTCCTTGCTCAGCACCCGGTCTCCTTGCTCAGCACCCAGTCTGCTTGAGATTCTCTCTCCCTCTCCCTCTGCCCCTCCCCCCAATGCTCTTGTTCTCACTCTCTAAAATAAATAAATAAATCGAGTAAAAGAAAAAAAAAAAAAGCAAAGAGAAGAAAAGAATGATCCTCCCTACGCCCAAGGAGATAAAAAACAAAACTAAGAATTTGGCAGATAACCTGCAACTATTAAAACAAACCATATAAAAACTCTAAACTAAACTAAACAATTCAATAGAGCTAAAAAATGCAATAACCAAAATTAAGAATGCAGGGGTTGGATGTAACAGAAGCTTAGACAAATCTATGGGGAGAATCAGTGTCCTTGAACAGGGGTCAAAAAACTAAAACCAATGGGCATAATCTGGCTCGTGGCCTGTTTTTGTCTGGCACAGGAGAGAACGGTTTCCACATTTTTGAAGGGTTTAAAAAAAAAAAAAAGAATATGTGAAAGACACTCTATTTGCCCTGCAAAACCTAAAATATTTACCATCTGGGCCTCTAGAAAAACTAGAAGGGACCAGGAAGAAGGCCGAGAAGGCAGCCCCAGCCACCACTGTGGCCAGCTAGTGAGACTCAGCTCCTCTGGCCCTTTCAGGAGGGTTTTGACCACTCATTTACTCATCCTCTCAGGTATTTAACACCTCTGCAGTCAATTCCCACCTCAGTGCTTACGGGCACAGACCTTATGGTCAGAACTGGATTTAAAACCCAACTTAGCCTCCTCACACAGAGAAAAGAGGGATAAGAACAGGGCTTGGCTGACTGGTAGTCATGAGGACCAAAAAGATAATGCATATCAGGCACTTAGTGTCTGAATATAGTAAAAAGTCACTGCATGGGGCGCCTGGGTGGTGCAGTCGTTAGGCATCTGCCTTCGGCTCAGGACGTGATCCCGGCGTTCTGGGATCGAGCCCCACATCTGGCTCCTCCGCTGGGAGCCTGCTTCTTCCTCTCCCACTCCCCCTGCTTGTGTTCCCTCTCTCGCTGGCTATGTCTCTCTCTGTCAAATAAATAAATCTTTAAAAAAAAAAAAAAGTCACTGCATGTCAGGTGCTATTGTTAGCAAGGAGTGTGCCCAGGCCATGCCCCAAATGGGCAGGAAGGGAGGGCAGGACCATGTTGAATATGGGAGATGAAGGCCGGGTGCAAATTTGATACCATTTCTCTTCACACAAACATTTGCCTACGTGTGAACTACAGTTAAAAGTGAATATCATCGGGGCATCTGGGTGGCTCAGTCAGTTAAGCATCTGATTCTTGGTTTCAGCTCAGGTCACGATCTCAGGGTCAGGAGATGGAGCCCTGAGTGGAGCTCTGTGCTGGGTGTGGCGCCTGCTTAAGATTCTCTCTCTCTCCTTCTCCCTCTGCCCCTCCCTCCCACTCTCTCTCAAAAAAAAAAAATGAGTATTTATAATAGCTAAAGACTACAAGTAACCTGAATCTCCAACACTGGGAGTGGTTGAGCGAAACTAGTTGCTGACCTGTAAGGTGTAAAAAACACAATGCAAACCTGTGTGACGTATGTCGAGGCATAATAATCAAGCACTTAAAATTGAAACTCATATAAATATAGACTAAACGTGTAACAAAGATGCATTTGATTCATTAGCGAGGGCATCGGTGAGATTGTAAGGCTGGTTCGAAGAGCGTTTTGTGAACCGGGTATCCACAGGCATGAATAGAGAATGTTAGACTAAGCATTACATAAGGTACAAAACTGATTAAGGAGCTCATACGGCCATAAAGCCGTAACCTTTGGAGTTATCTCTTGTACCAGACAGAAATAATCTACAAGTTAACGTATAACTTCACCATGTCCGGGCTTTAATCAAGTAGTAAATAGTAAAGTCAAACACAGAGACATTCTCTTAGAGAACTAAATAATTCTATCACACAGTGTTCCCAGTACAACACTGAGAGGATGTGTCTCCTCCCCTTGGCCTTATTTCCAAAGGTTTAGGTATTTTTTTCTTAAGAAATAGTATGCCGACTATATAAAATGTGTTGTATGTCTAAGTATTAGACTTCAGACAGGAAATTCATGCCAAACCAAAAGTTTTTTTTTTAAGATTTTATTTTTATTTATTTGAAGAGATTGAGACAGCCAGCAAGAGAGGGAACACAAGCAGGGGGAGTGGGAGAGGAAGAAGCAGGCTCCTAGCGGAGGAGCCTGATGTGGGGCTCGATCCCATAATGCCAGGATCACTCCCTGAGCCGAAGGCAGACGCTTAACGACTGTGCCACCCAGGCGCCCCCAAACCAAAAGGTTTAACTGGGGAGTGTTTCATCAACAGACTACTTAATGGGGGGGGTGATAAGGTTCAGGAGATCAAAAAGAGATGTTGAAGTTTCTAGGCACTAGGACTAGTGAGAAACCCTTACTAACCTCTAGGTCTGACAAAGAGGGGAGAAACTGAGCAAATAAATACCAACGCTCACCCTCCTTCTGTCCTCCGTTCTTCAGTCAGTGCTTTCTATTGGCTCAACCCAACTGGAAACCAAAGGAAGAGGGCATCCATCCAGGTCAGCCTCTGGACATCGAGCAAGACTGAGAGGTGGGAGATGGGATGCAAACACCGAATAATCCACTCAGTCAATATGTCAGGGATTGTTACGGATTAAATTGTAGCCTCCAGAAAAGATAGGCTGCAATCCCAACCCTCAGTACCTCAGAATGTGACCCTATTTGAACATAGGGTATTTACAAAGATAATCGAGTTTAAATGAAATAATGAGGGTGGACCTTAATTCAATATGCCTGGAGTTTTTATAAAAAGGGGAGCTCTGAACACAGATACACATAGAAGGAAGACAATGTGAAGAGACAGGGAGAAGACAGCCATCTACAAGTCAACGAGAAGGTTCTGGAGCAGATTCTCCCTCACAGCCTTCAGAAACAATCGACTCTGTTGGCGCCTCGATTTTGGCCTTCCAGCCTCCAGAACTATGAAGCAGTACATTTCTGTTGTCAACGCCATCCAGCTTCTGAGCTTTGTTATGGCAGCTCTGGGAAACGAATACAGGTATATATATAAAAAAATACACACAGAAGGAGGGCCTCTGTCACGATACTGAGTATTACTTCTGTGAGATGACATGGGCGATTTCTATTCTGTGTTTTTCTTTATTCCCTAGCTTGTATATGCTTACATCAGAGCAAACGAGCAGATAGCTTTGTTAAAACGAAACTCAAGCATTAATATGTGGGCTCACGTTATTTGTGTCCCAAGGGGACATTTCTTGCCCCAGACTGGATCCCAGGCTTTCTGTTCCCTCTATGTCACACACTTGGCTTTTGTCTCTTTTTCCAAAGCTGCTGTCCCACTAGTAGGTCCCCTGAGGCTTGGTTCCCCATCCCCTCCCCTCATGATTGGAGAGAAGGCTGAAGTTTATCACAGAAGCCAACTTCATTCAAGCGTGTGCTAGTGCCCCTCACTAATGGAAAAAGTTAAAAATAACACAAATGTGGGGCACCTGGCTGGCTCAGTCAGAAAAGCGTGGGATTCTTGATCTCTCGGGGTCATGGGTTCAAGCCCCATGTTAGGTATAGAGATTACCAGAAAAAATAAACTTAAAAAGACATTAACACAATTTGGTCCTCTCAGAAAATGTTTGCTCAATGAATAAATGCTGTAAGGTTTAAAGACTTTAATATAATTTCTAAAGGAAGGGTCCCTGATCCATAGGTTCTTGACTCATTTCTTAGAAAAAGAATTGAAAATCCAGCTGGACTTCAGCCCACTGTCTCTACTCCTTAGGGTGCAACTCTTCTTCAGGTCGAACCCCTTACCCTCTTTGTTCACTGTAGACTTAAGTACTCCTAGTTGTAGACAAATCTTAGTAGATCCTTCCAGACTATCCCTCTGTCCTCCACTGACCTGCGTCCACTCTGCTCCTTTGCCCTCTCTCTCTCTGAGACCATGCCTTCCCTGAGGGGAGGAGACATGGCTTATCCCCACTTGACTGACCCTGGTGATAATAATCTAGTAATAACGAAACGCTTGCTCAAGCCTAAAACATGACTTGGGTGACCTTTGAAAACGGGGATAGGCAGGAGGTAAGAGTCATGCTTCAGGAAAATGAGGGATCGCTTCTTTTTTTTTTTTTTAAATGAATAAAAAGGAAATGAAGTGCTCTCAGTGTATATCAGCTAAAGGATCCCAGGGATTTTTGAACCCAATCTTGTCCTTTTCCCAATAAAGGGAGCAGAACAAGGGCCGAATAAAATGCATTACCATGTTGGTTTCCATGGTGACTGATTTATTTATTTTTTTCTCTTCGAAGATTGAAGGTATTTTTTCCTTACCTCAGTAATTTTTCATTTTGTTTTGTTTGTTTTTTTTTGCATTGAAGTTCTCTCTAACCTGCTTTTTTTTTATGTTGTTATGTTAGTCACCATAAAGTACATCATTAGTTTTTGATGAAAGGTTCCATGATTCATTGTTTGTGTATAACACCCAGCGTTCCATGCAATACGTGCTCTCCTTAATAGCCATCACCAGGTTAGCCCAACCCCCCACCTAATCGGCTTTCTTATAGATGCAGTCCAGGACCTGCTTGCTTGTAGGTGGGGGGCGTGAGATATTAACTGGCACTAAGGTATAATTTCCAAAAAAGGTAGAATCATGACTCTTGTGCATATGTAAAAGGAACATATGCCAAAGATTTTGTTCAACTCATTACTGAATGTGGAAACCAGTAGGATATTAAGATGGGTTTGAAGAGCATGTCAGGAGCCGATATGGACAGGTGGTTTTAATAAAGGATAACATAGCTGGGTTAGATACAAAACTTTCCTACAGGGCAAAAAAAAAAAAAAAAAAAAAAAAAAAAGAAACCTATAACCTCTGGGGTTATCTTTTCTACTGGACAGAAATTATTTGAATCTCTACAGGATAAAATTCTTTAAGTTCTCACGGAACTTCACGAAGTCTTTGACTTTTAATGAATGATAAAATGAGCGAACAGGGTACGTCCCCCTAGACAGTCCTTGAGTGAGCCTTCTTCTCCATTTGAAATTCAAAGGATGTGACATCTACCTTTTCCCCTTGTCTCTGACTCTTGTGTATAATTTTTCTTAACAGTTACTAGATGGAGGATGAATATTTGGGGGGCATGTCAAC
Source organism: Ursus arctos (assembly GCF_023065955.2). NCBI lineage: Eukaryota > Metazoa > Chordata > Mammalia > Carnivora > Ursidae > Ursus > Ursus arctos. The sequence continues at coordinate 37,487,550 of NC_079873.1, read as the reverse complement.
CTTTTTAAGAGGAGATGCAAGGTTTCCGCTCAAGATGGGGTTTCAAATAACCTTAAATGCATCAGATACCTGGGGAGTTGGCCCAACAGCAACCACACAAGGAGGAAGAAGAGGATCCTTTTGAGGGGGGGGAGCATTTACGTGGTTTTACACTGAACCATGGCCCCATTAAAGAACTAGGGGATCATGATGGGGGCTAATATCGCAGAAGGATTGAACTGCAGGATACACTTGGAGTATGTTAGGGAGTTAATACAGCATGTTTGTGCACGCTAATACAAATATTTTGTGTATGCAATAAAGATTTTATGGAACCAAATGGAATAGCAACAAACAAATTGCTGAACTATCTAAATCATACAGAATAACATTTAAAATCATTGGGAAAGCTGAAAATAGGTAGGGTATTTTTTTTTAATCTACTTACTCTATTTTCTAGAAGTCAGATATTTAGGAAACATCAAAGCAAGATGCAGTGTTCATTTTGCATTCAAAAGCCCTTTAAGCTCTTTTGGAAGACCTGTAATAATGAAGAACTTGTAATAAGCTCACAAAAGACTCTTCTAATGAATTAGTCAATTTTAATACTCTTCAGAATTCCCCATAAGAACATCGTACTCTCTTGCTCTCTCTTCCTTTTTTTTTTTTTTTTTGCAAAGCTTAGCTCTCTCCTCTCTTGACAACCACACCGAGATATTTTAGGTTTCTCTAAGAGAGAGACGGTTTCATTTATTAAAGACAGAATTGTGCTACATTAAAACCAATCATTATAATCATTACTTCTGCCTTAATACATACTGGCTGCCACAAAGAGGACTGTAAAAACTGGCTTCCGTTTTTATTTTGAAAAACAGTCTGGATCGTACATGACGTGATTCCGGTTCAGAGGTTTATCTTCATCCTGAAGTTTAGATACCCTACTTTACATGTTCTGCGAATAGAATAGGAACCACGTTACATATTTCTATTTCAAACTTCTTTTTTTTTTTAATTTTATTTATTTATTTGACAGAGACAGCCAGCGAGAGAGGGAACACAGCAGGGGGAGTGGGAGAGGAAGAAGCAGGCTCATAGCAGAGGAGCCTGATGTGGGGCTCGATCCCAGAACGCTGGGATCATGCCCTGAGCCAAAGGCAGACGCTTAACGACTGCGCCACCCAGGCGCCCCTATTACAAACTTCTGTTACCATCTTTCTCTTCCCCCAAACCCTTACTATCCTCATCAGTGGGATGTGAGTATATCTTAGCTAGAAATTGACTTATTTGACCAGCAAGACATAAATGAGCAGGAGACATTTTCTGCCTGAATCCTATGTCCGTACATATCCTACAGCATTTTACTGTATTTATCCAAATGGCTGCAGTCTGTTTTCATCTATCCTACAAATATTTTTCAAGCTCTTCCTTTGTGCCAGGTGCAGATCTAGGATGGGAATAATGAACGAGACGAAGTCCCTTACCAAGGAAGACTGTGTTTCAGTCGAAGAGAATGGATAATAAATAAGTAAACAAATTAATATTCTGTGTTTAAAGTGGTGCTTATACATAAACGGGTAGAACACACATTTTTTTTTCCCTCGGTTGCATCTGTTAGTCGTGCCAACTGAATAATGAGAGACTATAATTGTGCTCTATTGCAGGGAAAGAGGTAGCTTGGCTGGATAGTCAAATGTAGGATCAGGCCAAGAACAAACTGGACAGTGGTTCAAGTTCATTTTTTCCTACCAAACTAAACTCTCAGAATGCTATCGGACAAGGACAAACTCCTTCCTTGCCGTGTTGTCCCCTCTATCTTCAAACCAGTAACAGCACGTCGAATCCCTCCCACACCTTGAATTGCTCTGTCACCCTTCTCGGACTCCAGCTGGAGAAAGTTCTCGGCTTTTCAGAGTTCATAGGATTGGATCGGACCTACCTGGGTAACCCAGGATGGTCTCCGCATCTCAAGGTCCGTAACTTTAACTACAGCTGCCAAGTCCCCTCTGCCATCTAAGGTCACGTTTTCACAGGTTCCAGGGATAAAGCTGGGGAGGGGGCGGTATTTTGCCAACCACTGAGGGCCAGACTCTCTCTGTCGCAACCACTCAATTGAAAGGCAGCCATAGACGATGTGTAAATGAGTAAGCGAGGCGGGTTTCCAATAAAACTTTATTTGTGAGTGCTGAAATCCGAATCTGACATAATTTTTGTATCACAAAGAAATAGTCTTTTTTTGAGTTTTTTTCCTCAATGACTTAAAAAGTTAAAAGTTATTCTAAGCTCACAGGTTGGGGACAAAATAGGCAGTAGGTTAGATTTGGGCTGTAGGCTATAGTTTGCGGACCTCTGATGCAGATGTTAATTCCTCTGTCCCAGACTGGGAGCCTGGAAAGGGCAAGAATGTTCTCTCCGGCTTTTGCTGTACTGTGGATGCTTCTTAACACCAGCAAACATTTGATCAAAGCCCTTACCTGTAGGAAAATTCCAGATACCAAAGTGATGTTTACGGAGAAGTAGCTATAGAAAATTTTGCTCAGGAAACCAGTCCTTTCACAAGAGCAAAGATGTGCTATATTTGAGAAAACAAGCTCGTAGGGGGAGAAATACAAATACGCTTTTGCTAAATTAGCTATGCTCTACTTTGAGCTTTAATGACATCTTTAGGTAGGCAGGCAAAACTAATAATAAAGGTAATCAAATCAAATCTCATGCTTCAGAAGGTTAGTAGATAACCCTAGATGATATGGGAGGTTTTTTCTTTTGTTACCTCTGTATTACTTTACCTGAAACATTATAAATTCCATTTACAGTCTTTTAAAATACCGGACCCCAGGGGCAGGACTTCGACATTAACTAAATTGGTAATGTGATTACGCATGTGGTGAAACCCATTTGCTCACAGAAGCAAGGTATCGAAATTATAATGCTTCATAAAATAATTACATAATGAGGTATAATCTGGAGTATTTGCAATGTTCGAGAGGTGGGATTGGAACTTATAATAATGATACCCCAATTTCTCAGATCTATGTATTAGGAACAATCAAATTTTGGTGTCATGTCATAGCCATTCGGAATCTAATAAACCATATGTTTTGGGCCATGTTCTCTAGAAAGGGATCCCGGGATATGGACTCCTATACAGATGATTTATGAAGGAAAGTACTCCCAGGAGAAACCAGGAAGGCGGTGGGAGAGGCAGGGCATGGACGGGAAAGAAGCCAAATAAGTGTGTAATTCAAGCAAAGTCCCAGCCTCAGGCTGATCTTTGAAGAGCTCTGGAACATAAATTTCACCTCCAAGTTTGTTCAAACCAGAGGCAAGGAGCTAGGACTTCCTACTCCTGCCCTGGTCATTGGACAGGTTAGGGCTGCCCCAGGGCAAATAAATACCCAGGCATTTCTTGCTTTCTCTGCAAGTGGGCAAAGTAGCTTTAACAGCCCAAGGCCAGGGCTCCAAAGACTGTCACAGATACAGGCCATCCTAAGCAGAGTGCGCAGAAGTCGGGGGAGGGGAGTTCACAGGAAATGTTAACAGGGAACCAAGGGGATTTACACGGAGCACCAACAGGGTCGGCTATACCACACTTATGCAAATGCATGGGCATTTGGTTTTCTGGAAGAAAACAAATTTAGTCTTTCTCTCTCTCTCTCTCTCTCTCTCTCAATCTCTCACTCACTCGTTTCCAAAAATGCCTTTAGATACCTGGGGCTCGTGTTCTCACATTCAATGGAGGAAAAGTCTTAAATGCTAGAAAGTTGCCTCTGGAGTTCATAACTCCAGGTGGACAGGGAGGGAAACATAGCTTTATTTGTTTTTGTTTATTTCACCATTTTCTGTTCTCTGTGTTCATTTATTTTCAAACTTAGGTTTTGAAGAGGTAAGGTATTTCTGTGATTAAAAAACCTGGAAGTGGGGCGCCTGGGTGGCACAGCGGTTAAGCATCTGCCTTCGGCTCAGGGCGTGATCCCAGCGTTATGGTATCGAGCCCCACATCAGGCTCCTCCGCTCTGAGCCTGTTTCTTCCTCTCCCACTCCCCCTGCCTGTTTCCTCTCTCGCTGGCTGTCTCTATCTCTGTCAAATAAATAAACAAAATCTTAAAAAAAAAAAAAACAACCTGGAAGTACAAAAAGATAGACAGTGAAAGTCTCTTGCTAATCCTTGCCCCCCCCCCCATCTGCCAAGACATCTGCCCGCGTATGTGGACATACAAGCAAATATACACACAGGCTTGTAGTTTCCCTCCTTTTACACCGAAGATAGGGTAGTTTAAAGACTGGTCTGCCTATAAAGGCTGTTGTATTTTTCACTTACTCTATTTTAGAGCTCTTTCCCCATCGGTACATGGAGAGCTTCCCCCTACGACCCTTTTTATGACAGCTGCATGATATTCCACTGGATAGATACGTAAACATTTGTTTAACCAATTCGCTATTGACGCGCACTGTTTTGTTTGCATTTTTCGCAGTTGCAAACGGTGCCGCATTGAGTGTTCCTTATGCGGGCATCATTTCCCAAGTATGCTAGGATATCTGTAGAGTAAATTCCCCAACACTGACTTGCTCACTGAAGGGCAAATAAGTTCATAATTTTTAAAGTTTTTATTTAAATTCCAGTTAGTTAAGATACAGCATAATATTAGTTTCGGGTGTACAATATAGTGATTCAACACTTCCATACAACACCCAGGGCTCATCACAAGTGCCTTCTTTAACCCCCATCCCCTGTTTCACCCATCACCGCCCACCTGCCCTCTGGTAACCACCCATTCGTTCTCTATAGTTAAGAGTCTGTTTCTTGGTTGTCTCTCTCTCTCCTCCCCCCTCCTTTGCTTGTTTGTTTCTTAAATTCCACATATAAGTGAAATCATATGGCATTTGTCTTTCTCTGACTGGCTTATTTCGCTTAACATCATACTCTCTACCTCCATCCGCGTTACTGCGAATGGCAAGATTTCATTCATTTTTATGGCTGAATAATGTTCGATTTTATGCACACACACACACACACATACACATATATATACATTAAAAGCACTAAACAATTACAAGTTGATCCAAAGACTGAGAACCTTGCAATTAGAAAGCCAGAGCCCACGCAGATTTCAGCCTTCTTGGAACACATATTAGGGTCAGAAAGCACGTTAGTGGTCATCTAGTCCCATCCTGATCTGATGCCTAAATGACGTCCTTGCCTTTCCCAGCGCAGTTGTTCACAACCAGGGAGTTCATAAAATTGAAGGCACCTCCATGGCTCTAAAATTTAGGAAGTTTTTTATATTGAGCCAAAATCTTTCCGTAATTACTGCATGACAGTAATTACAATACGCTCTTGTTAAATTATACTATTCTTTTAGATCACAATGAGTATACCACAAAGAAAAAATATTAGCTTCAAATATAGGTAGAATAGTTAACGTCTCCCTCCCCGGTAGTCTTCAAATTACATTACATATTGTCTTCATCACAATTAGAATTTAAAATGTAAATGCCATCTATTCTTACTAAAATTGCATAACCTGAATCCAATCATAAAGAAACCTCCTATAGTACTAAATTGAAAGACACCCTAGGAAATAACTGGCCTGTGCTATATCCAAAATATTGTTGTTAGGAAACCTCAAAAAAGGCTAAGAAGCTGTTGTAGATCAAAAGAGATTAGGGGGGGCGCCTGGGTGGCACAGCGGTTAAGCGTCTGCCTTTGGCTCAGGGCATGATCCCGGCGTTCTGGGATCCAGTCCCACATCAGGCTCCTCCGCTATGAGCCTGCTTCTTCCTCTCCCCCTTCCCCTGCTTGTGTTCCCTCTCTCGCTGGCTGTCTCTCTGTCAAGTAAATAAATAAAATCTTTAAAAAAAAAAAAGAGAGAGAGAGATTAGGGGTTCCTGTCTGGCTCAGTCGGAGGAGGGTGTGACTCTTAATCTTGGGGTGGTGAGTTGCAGCTTCACTTTGAGTATAGAGATGAGTTAAATAAATAAAATTTTTAAAAAAGAGAGACAGAGACTAAAGAGATACGACAATTAATTGCAATCTGTGATCCTGAATTGGATTCAGGGAGTCCAAAGAAGAGGAGAAAGGCCATAAAGGATATTACTGGGACAATTGGCAAAATTTGAACACCGATTGTATATCAGATTACAGCATTACATTAACATGAAGTTTTCTGATTTGAATAATTTAGCTGTGCTCCTGTAAGGGAATGTCCTTGTTCTTAGGAAATGCATACTGAAGAATTTAGGGGAAAAGGGCCGTGATGTCTGCAATTTGCTCTCAAATGATTCAGTAAAAATTAGAGAAAAGGAAACAGAGAGACAATAATAAAACGAATGTGGCAAATGTTAATTGCTGAATGTGGGTGAAGGGTGTTTGGGATTTCATTGTACTGTTCTTGCAAATTTCTGAGTGCGTTTGAAATCTTTCAATATAAATTGAACAGAAATACTTTTGGAAGAGTGACTTAAGTTTCCACCAAAACGGGAATGACTGCTATGGGCACATTTACTGAAAAGGCACGGGTGGCATTGGATTAAAAGATGATTTGGAAACCATGCATGACCCCTTAGAAGCACTTCATAAAACAGACAAAGAAAATCGGTGAGTTGTTGGCTTTTGCAAACTGGCCTCTGTATTTTCCTCCAAGACATATTTGTTTGGATTATTTTAACCAAAAACATCACAGCGTGCATAACAATAGAGAGGGGCGGTGATCAGCTGTGTTTTTGCCAGGATCACAGTGCCACGAAGAAGCCAATCACAGAGGTGGCTGTCGATCAGGGGGCGGGGGCGGGTGGGGGGAAGTGTATCAGAAGGACTAAGCAGGAAAACAGTGGTATAAAGCTGGGTTAAAGGAGAATGTTGATGGTAGAAGGAAAGGTGGTTGTATTTGCTGTAATTAACATAGGGGAACGTGGGTGGGTTCATGGGCTAGAGGAACTGGTATCTACAACTTAAAAAAAGAATTGGCTAATCCTTCAGTTATGGCCACAGCCTTACTGTAAAAAAAAACACCTCAAAATCCAGCGATTTAAAGCAGTGATCGTTCATTTTCAGTCACACATCCAGCCGGGAATTGGCTGGTACAGGCTGGGCTGAACTGCGGTTGGGTCAAAATTCTGCCCCTGATGTATCTCATCCTTCTGGGACCAGCGGGCCCCCCAGAGCATGTAACTCTCACGGCCATGACCAGCAAAAGGAAGCAACCCAGCTGTGCAAGCACATTCCAACCCCACTTGTATCACTTTTGCTAATATCCATTTGGCCAAATTCTTCCGATCCTCTGTGTTTGAAGGTCTACACTTCCCCCCCCCCCCAAATAAGCTCATGAATGTACTGCTAGGCCAAAATCTTTCTGACCCATGGGAAAGAGATTGTTGGGTTTGTTTTTTTTTTTTTTTGATTTTTTATTTATTTATTTGACGGAGAGAGAGAGACAGCCAGCGAGAGAGGGAACACAGGCAGGGGGAGTGGGAGAGGAAGAAGCAGACTTCCAGAGGAGGAGCCCGATGCGGGACTCGATTCCAGAACGCTGGGATCACGCCCTGAGTCCAAGGCAGACGCTTAACGACTGAGCCACCCAGGTGCCCCAAAGAGATTGCCTTTAGCGGCCAGCCCTGACCTCTCTGTCTAGCTGCTTCCCACCAGGAAGAGAAGCTATGTGTCATGCTTTAGGATACATTTAAATTCTGGTTGCACTACTTCCTAGCTGTGCGACCCTGGACAAATCACTTCACAAACCCGTGTCCTGATCTCCTCACCGGTAACGAGGATGGTGCTAACAGCACCTACCTCGTAGCTATGAAAGTTGAGTCAACCTAGAACAGTATTTGGCATGTACGTAGTACGATGTAAGTGTTAGCTACTATATTACTTTTACTAATTCCAGGAACCCACAGCTCTAAAGCAAGTGGTAGTTAAGCTACCCTCAGTGCGGCCCTGCTAAAAAAATTTGGAGTATTAGCCTACTTTTTTTTTTTAAAGATTTTATTTATTTGACAGAGAGAGAGACAGCCAGCGAGAGAGGGAACACAAGCAGGGGGAGTGGGAGAGGAAGAAGCAGGCTCACAGCGGAGGAGCCTGATGTGGGGCTGGATTCCAGGACTCTGGGATCACGCCCTGAGCCGAAGGCAGACGCTTAACCGCTGTGCCACCCAGGCGCCCCTATTAGCCTATTTTTAAGCCAAATCGGCTTTCTAAAGGTTCTAGTGTTGTCGGGTCAGGCAGCACCTGGGCCCATAAAAAGAAAATACTTTTTTTTTTTTTTTTAGGATTTTATTTATTTATTTGAGAGAGAGAGAGAATGCACACAAGCAGAGGGAGGGGCAGTGGGAGAGGGAGAAGCAGACTCTCTGCTGAGCAGGGAGCCCAACTCGGGGCTCTATCCCAGGACCCCGAGATCATGACCTGAGCTGAAGGCAAACACTTAACCAACTGAGCCACCCAGCATCCCGCTATTTGAATTTTACCAGATTATAGGAATCAACTCAATTAATAGACCTCATTCATTTCAAACTCCTAATTCATTTACACTAATATACTCATTCCATGGATGGACAGTTCCCCTAGTTATAGTCATGGTTTTAATGTCATTACAGATTTTAACACTATCCTCCTAACACCTTTCTTTGGTCTTGCTCCATTAGGCTACATTTTCTGATTTCATAAGCTAAAAAGCACAACATTGGATGATGCACGGCCTGGGGGCCTTCCAAGGGGCTCAGAGAGGGAACATGGCAAGCCTTCATTAATTTGGAATCCACGGACTGTGAATCTGGGATAATTCTGACACACAATAAATGAGAAGCTCTTGGTGCTATTGCGGGGGGGAAAAAAGTACTGCATTCAAATTTTCCCGGTCTAAGCTTAATATGTACTTCAACATCTGAAACGAGGAGATAAGAAAGGGTGGGAAAGCCCCAGATCTTTGAGGAAGACTTGGCCTAATTTAAGCGTGGACATGCACACAGCAGGTAGGATTAGGAAATAAAAATTGTAGACCACTCCAAGAATAAAGCAAAGCGGCTAACTTTTAAAACTAAGATGAGAGGCACCCACATGGCTCAGTCGATTAAGCTTCCAACTCTTGATTTGGACTCAGGTCATGATCCAGCTCCTCGCTCAGGCGGCAGTCTGCTTGAGATGCTCCCCCCGCCCCGTCTGCCTCTGCCCCTCCCCCCACTTGCGTGTGCACACACGCTCTCTCTCTTTCTCTTTCTCGAATAAATACATAAAATCTTTAAAAAAAAAATAAGATGAGAGCATTATTACTCAGTCGGCCCCATGGAGAGTCAGAAGGTGGGCAATTGGAGAACCAGTTCTGCTCAGGACAGCTGGGTGTCCTTGGGCATGTGGTCCAGCGTCTCTGACCTTGTCTCCTTATCAGTAAAATGGGGATGATTTTTACTCGGCAGAACTATTGGAAGGATTTATTGGAGTAATCCGTGTAAAGTCCCTGGCATTGTGTTTGGGGAGAAGCCAGAGGCTCATTCCAATAATACTGTCACGACTCAAATTATTTTTTGAAACTCATATTTTTTAAGTGCCTCAGATTTAGTTTGAGTTACCCGGGAAAGAAAAGTTTCACTACCCTAGACTCATGTTTCATTTTTGACATTAAAAGATATTTTCCAGATTGGTCTTTTGACCTACTTATCAAACACGGGTTGCTTTTGACTGTTTCTAAGAATCAAATCACCATTGAAGGACAAACATGCGTTGCCATTCAGGGTTGTTTTCTAAAAAATGGCATTTCATGCTTCTGGAGGCAAATGTAGCAAAATAAGAGTTTTGGAAACATTTAAGCAATGATTTCATTCCTCTTGGCATTAATGCAAAGCCTCATAAAGGGACTACCTGGAAGATGTTGAAACTTTTCAGAAGTGTACATTCTAGTTGGTTTGGTTAAAAAAACACACACATAATTTTACGGTTTTCTCTCTTGTAAAGAATAAACTCTCAGCTTGCATCAGAAACGTTGGGTTTTCTGTTGTAAAAACGATGTCATTTCCCTGATCCCACATTTGGTAAGAAACCAATGTTCATTTCCAAGCATAAAGAAGAATTGATAAAAGCACTGTTGTTTCCTTTTAACCACTAGATGCAGAAGAAGAGTCAAACCTTGGGGCGCCTGGGTGGCTCAGTCGGTTGAGCACTGGGATCTTGGTTTCAGCTCAGGTCATGATCTCGGGGTTGTGAGATCGAGCCCCACATCTGGATCTGCGCTTAGCATGGAGTCTGCTTGGGATTCTTTCTCTCCCTTTCCTCCTGTCCCTCCCTCAGCTCGTGCGTGCACTCTCTCTCTCTGTGAAATAAATAAATCTTTAAAAAAAAAAAAAGTCAAACCTTGGGATAGGTTACCAAAAAAGTTCCAGAAGTGTCTACAATGAAAAGATGAGATCCAGGGAAATTATAGAGGAAGATATGCGCATACAATAATAACCATTGCATGGCCACCAGCAAGAGAATAAGACTGCCAAGAGGAAGAGCCAAAATACAAAGCAAGAAAAGATTTTTAAAAATCTTACTATGCTTGATTTCCAAAATGGCTTTATTGAGATACAGATCACGTAACATACAATTCACCCATTTAAAGTGTACAACTCAATGGTTTTTAGTATATTACAGGTGTTACCATTACCACGATTTAATTGTGGAATGTTTTCTTCACCCCAAAGCGATCTTTCAGCAGTCACCCCCATTTTTCCCAAATCCCCCCACCCCACCCCCAGCCCTAGGCAACCACTAATCTTCTTCCTGTCTCGGCAGATTTGCCTTTTCTGGACACTTCATATAAGTGGGATCATACAACATGTGGTCTTTGTGACTGGTTTCTTTCCCTCAGAGTAACGTTTTCAAGGTTCATCTATGTTCTAGCATGTGTCAGCCCTTCCTTCATTTCCATGGCTGAATAACAGTCTGTAGTACGGATAGACCAAAGTTTATCTGTTCTCCAGTTGATGGACATTTCGTTTGTTTTCACTTTTTGGCTGTTATAAATCATGCCACTTGTGTCCATGTGTTTGCTTGAATGCCCGTTTTCAATTCTCCTGGGTATATACCCAGGAGTGGGATTTCTGGATCATGGGATAACTCTGCGTTTAACATTTCGGGGAACCACCGAACTGTTTTCCACAGTGGCTGCCCCATTTCCATTCTCACCAGCAATGCACGCGAGGGTTCTTATTTCTCTACATCTGTCTGATTTTGTTTTAAATCAAACTCTGAAGACGGCTGACAGCAAAACCAGGCTATTGAGATGGAAAGAATTAGAAAGAGATACAACGAGCGCATAAAGGGTTTCAGGGCTGCTGACAGTGTCATGAGCCTGTTGGATGAAGAAGAGTCAGGAAGAAATCCAATGTCAAGTAAAATAAAATATTTTAAACATTATCATTATCAACCAACATTGCCTGCCGCCACCTGTTCCTTTGTGCTTTTGTCTCCCTCCTGGGCAGCATGCATATTCATATTTAGAGACTTAAATTAAGGACAAAAACTAAAGAGGGAGAGAGCTTAATGGAAATAAATAATTGAGGATAATTATAATTGAGGGAGAAAATAGACAACTATTTATGATATTATTTCAATGTGATGTATTATCAGGCTAAGTGTCCAACTTCACCTCCCCCCGTTCCCTCCCCAAAAACACGGTTCCAGCCAGTCTCTCAGCTCCACTGTCCCATTGTCTGATGACTGCTGTCCCATTTATCCCCAATTCTTTGGCGGCTTTTCCACTTCTGCCTCTGAATACACAGCGTTTACTTCGGATATTAGTCACTTGGCACCTTCTGCCATACGCCATTGTCTGTCGTAGTTATTTAACCTTTGAGGCAAAAGCGCTTTGCCTCCCTTCTTCACCTCCTGGCAGGTATTAAACTTGTATTAAACTTTCGGACTCACCAACCGCAGCTTGGGTTTATGACGTGAGAATTTCAGAAAGGCACTCCATTTAGCTTTGTGGAGCCATTTCATGCTGGAGCACGACCTATAAATTTCAGTGATGTCACAAGATGACAAGGCACACATTTTTCAGCTTCTGGACCCTGAAAACAAGCACCCTCAAAATTGCCTATTTTTCTTAACAATATGCCAATTTCCAAATGGCAGTATGCACTTGCGGCCAGAAATTAATATTGACCATAAACTGACATTTAATCAAATGTCTGACTCACCCTGTGTGCGACCCATTTCCCATCTGAGTAGACACACACACACACACACACACACACACACACACAACCGCAACAAAAAAACTCACCTGTCAATATATGCCTCTGAGCACAAAAAACTTGAACGGCCACAAAAAATAGGAGTTGCCACTTTCACAAAAGCCTGAAGACCTATTCCCAGAACTAGGAAGATAATGTTCATCCTCCTGAAACCGTTGAGAGATTTTATTTGCTGCTTTTTTTTTTTTTAATGCAGCAGAGCTTATAAAATAAAATAAGAATGCAACACAGTATACTTGGGTTTTATATAGCACCTTTCATCCAAGGAGCTTAAAGAAACTTCCGAACATTACTCATTCACCTTCATAAATTTTTTTCTTAAATTAACAAGATAGTCTACCGAACAAAAGTTAAAAGCAATAAAAACAACCATATTTTATGTAATGACTGTTCCAAACACATCCAATTTCCATTTTCTTGACTTACATGAAATTATTCAGCCTCTCATTAACTTCAACCTCCGGGAGATAAGGCACCCACAAACTGGTGAAGCACATAAATAAAAAAGAATAATTCAGAGCTCGTGTAGCATTTGTCTTCTCCCTGTCTAACTTTAATTCTGAAGAAGAAGGAAAAGCCCATGATCGATTTCTTCTCTTGCCAATCCCTATGTGTATTTCATGTATTACGACGACCCCACTAAGCCTGTAATAGGGTTTGAGCTCTTGGGGGAAACCCAGCTAATGCAAACAGAGACGGAGTCCTGGGACTCCAGGACTCTGGGCCTAGCCAATCGTTCTTTGATCCTGATAGTGCAAAGCCAAAGTTTGCGTAGGTCGTGTATGTTTATGCATGTGGGTGGAGGGGAGAAACTCCCTTACCAGCCGGGGAAGACGGGGAAGACTTAACGGAGCTCCGTACCCCAAGGGCTCTTAAGACCCCATATGGGGACTCCAGGAATCTCCACGGGTGTTTTCTTCAAGTGGGTGGTAGCCATTTGAATGAATTGTTTCTTAAATTAATGTAAAAGCAAGACAGTGCTCAAAATTCGTATTAAAATAACAGCACTGTGTTAGAACTGCTGGCGACGACAATGTGAAAATGGATTTTCCCTAGGAACGTAGAAACCTCCACACCTGGGTCACCCTACGCTCTACCCGAGACGTTTCCCCATCCGTATTTTTGTCTGTGGTCTGTTTGGTGGGAAACTCAACCCATTTGGATGTTGAATAAGATGCCAAATCAAGGCCCGAAACTCTGCAAGGGTTTTATAATCACACATCATGAGACGCCAGGCTCTTTTTTTTTTTTTTTAAATTTTATTTATTTATTTGACAGAGATAGAGACAGCCAGCGAGAGAGGGAACACAAGCAGGGGGAGTGGGAGAGGAAGAAGCAGGCTCATAGTGGAAGAGCCTGATGTGCGGCTCGATCCCATAACGCCGGGATCACGCCCTGAGCCGAAGGCAGACGCTTAACCGCTGTGCCACCCAGGCGCCCCGAGATGCCAGGCTCTTATAAATGCCGGGGCAAACGTTTAGAGGAAGGCAAAGTAAAATAAAGCCCACAGCTTTATTTTCCTAAATGAGTTATTTTAAAGGAATATTTAAAAGTGTTTAAGGGTTCTAGCCAATGTGTGATTTTAGCCCTATTTAAGCTATGCCAAAATAATTATTTTAGTGGGAAACAAGACAAAAAGTTTGCACTTATCACTTGGCACGGTATAAATCAAAAAGAGTAAAGATTTCTTGGTTTTAAAATACTTTATTAAATAACGTTAAAAACATACAAAAAGACAGAATAATGAACAATTATAAAGCCCTCACCACAAAACAACAGACATTAGCATTGGCCTTGGTGACTGTATTCTCATGAAATGAAATGAGATGAAATAAAATGAAATGCAATGAAATGAAATAATTCTCTTTTAGCTAAGACTTCATCCTTTCCCCTTACCTTCCTTCTCCTCCTAAAAAAAAATTCCAGGACCCTAAAGTTGGGGTTCATCACTCCCATGAGTCCCCTGAAAAATTATTATTGTTGCCTATTTATTTATCCATCCCTAAGTTGATGCAAGTGAAATTTATTTCCATTTTTTCTACAATTAGAGTGTTACAATAAACACATGTACATGTTTCTCGGTCACACCTGGGTAGTTGCACCAGGATGGATACAGATGTGGACTCTTGGGTTGTTGGGTAGACACATAATCAACTTTGCTATCTATGGTCAACCTGCTCTCCAAATTACTCTTCTTTTTTTTTTTTTTTTAAAGATTTTATTTATATATTTGTCAGGGAGAGAGAGAGAAAGAGAGAGAGCACAAGCAGGAGGAGCAGCAGGCAGAGAGAGAAGCAGCATCCTGGTGGAACAAGAAGCCTGATGTGAGACTTGATCCCAGGACCCTGGGATCGTGACCTGAGCTGAAGGCCAGATGCTTCACTGACTGAGCCCCCCAGGTGTCCCACCAAATTACTCTTCTGAAGGCTCTTATAGCTTCAGAGCTTCACCGTCACTTCATGTTCTCGGACTGTCATACCTTTTAAATTTTTGCCAATCTGCTCTGTGTAAAATATTTCATTGTAAAATGGTATCTCATTTATCTTTTCCTGATTAGAAGAGCAGTTGATCTTTGAACATATGTCACATATTTATTGCCCATCTGCGTTTCTTCCTCTGTGAATTGCCTATTGAAACCTTTCGGCTATTTTTTTTTTTAAAGATTTTATTTATTTATTCAACAGAGATAGAGACAGCCAGCGAGAGAGGGAACACAAGCAGGGGGAGTGCGAGAGGAAGAAGCAGGCTCATAGTGGAGGAGCCTGATGTGGGGCTCGATCCCATAACGCCGGGATCACGCCCTGAGCCGAAGGCAGACGCTTAACCGCTATGCCACCCAGGCGCCCCCTATTTTTTTTTTTTAATGAGTTGATTGTCGTTTTCTTATTGATACAGTGGCGTTCTTTATATGTTGAGGTTACCAATTCTTTGTTAGTTATGTGTTATAAAATTATTCTCCCAGTCTATGTCTTGATTTTGTTTTAAAGTATCATCTCTCTTTCCCTCTCTCTTTTTAAAACTTTTTAAATGGAGAGTTTCAAATATATGGCAAACTAGAGAAAATAGTGTAATAAACCCCTATGTATGCCTCACCTAGATTTAAGAATCATCAACTCCTGGCCAATCTTGTTTGATGTATAGCCAACCTGCTCCCCAGCCTTCCCCCCAACCCCCACCAATTTCTCTTCTTGCTTCCTAGGTTATTTTTTATTTTTTATTTATTTTTTATTTATTTTAAATATTTTATTTATTTACTTGACAGAGAGAGAGACAGCCAGTGAGAGAGGGAACCCAGGCAGGGGGAGTGGGAGAGGAAGAAGCAGGCTCCCAGCGGAGGAGCCTGATGTGGGGCTCGATCCCAGGACTCTGAGATCACGCCCTGAGCCGAAGGCAGACGCTTAACGACTGAGCCAGTGGGTTATTTTTTAAAAAGTCCCAGATATCATATTATTTCATCCATAAACATTTCAGTATGTATATTTAAAAGGTGAAAACTTTAAAAAAAAAGCATGATTTGCCACTTTGTTTCTGTGCTTTTCTAATAGAGAAGTTAAAAAATTTTAATATGGTCTAATATATCATTTCAAAGCGTAACTGCTCATGTGTTTAGGTCTTCAGTCAACTGGAATTATTTCTTTTGTATGGAGTGAGGTATGATTATAATGTTTTTATTTTCCCCCATATTTAACAAATTGTTCCAACACTGTTTAATGAAAAGTTCATTCTTTCCAGGCTTATTATGCTGTCTTTTGTTAAATACTAAATTTGAAACTATATGCAAGCTTGTTTCTGCATTCTCCATTCTATTCCCATGGCCGATGACTCCAGCTTTGCACCAATAACAGTACTTTTAATTATTGTAGCTTTATTATGGGTTTTCATACCTGGAAGATAATTTTCTCCTTCTTCTCTTTAAGTTTGCCTTGGCCAGGGGCGCCTGGGTGGCTTAGTTGGTTAAGTGACTGCCTTCAGCTCAGGTCATGGTCCCGGAGTCCCAGGATTGAGTCCCTCATTAGGCTCCCAGCTCAGCAAGGAGTCTGCTTCTCCCTCTGATCCTCTCCCCTCTCGTGCTCTCTCAAATAAATAAATAAAATCTTTTTTTTCCATAAACTTCATTATTAATATATTTTTTAGATTATTTATTATGTTATGTTAGTAGCCATACAGTACATCCTTAGTTTTTGATGTAGTGTTCCATGATTCATTGCTTGCATATAACATCCAGTGCTCCATGCAATACGTGCCCTCCTCAATACCCATCACCGGCCTAGCCCAATCCCCCACCGCCTCCCCTCTGAAGCCCTCAGTTTGTTCCCCAGAGTGCATAGTCTTAAAATCTTTTTAAAAATCTTAAAATATTAAAAAAAAAAAGACAGAGATTGCCTTGGCTTCTCTTGGTCCTCTACATTTCTTAGGAATTTTAAGTTGAGATTGTCAAGTGCCAAGAAAGATCCTGTTGAGGTTTTGATTAAAATTGCATTGGATTTTAGATCAATTTGAGGATAATTCATGTCTTTATGATGTTGAGAATTCCCAACAAATACGGACTATCTTCCCATTTATTGTCTTTTATGTCTTTCATAAAAATTGTATAATTTTTATGGATGTCCTGTGAATTTTTTTGTTATATTCATTTCAAAGGACCTTAGCGTCTATTGCCATTTTAAATGTTCTTTTTAAAAAAATTACATTTTATAATTTTTTGATGCCGGTATAGAAGAAAGTAATTGGTTTTGTATTTGAACTTACATCTATCTACTTTGTCATACCATCTCATTAGTTCTAATTGTTTTTCGATTCTATAAAGAGAATCATGTCATCTGCAAGTGACAACAGTTTTGTTTCTGACATTTTAATTATTTTCCCTTTCCTAAGTCACCGGCAAGAATCACCGATACATATTAAATAAAGTAGTGATGATGGGGATCCTTTTCTTGTTCTTAGTTTTAAAGGGAATGTTTATCATGTTTCACATAACAGCGTTGAGTCAGAGAAGCAGAATACTAGGAGATACCTTTTCGTGAAAGGGATCTGCCCTTAACACAATTGCAGAAGCTAGAAGGAGGCTGTCCTCCCAGCTGATGTTGGAACCTGAAGTTCAGGGGCAGACAGTGGGGAAGGGAGATGGATGTAAAGTGGAGAAAGATCAAGACAAGATTGAACCCGCGGGCACGAGCTGCAGCCCACAAGGACAGACTGAAACCTGCGTCAGTTCTTACTACGTCTGACCTTGGTGCCTGGGGCTCTTTGTTACAGAGCTCAACACACACACCTTGCCCAGGAGTCAGAAAAATCCCACCCGCTAGAGAGCCACGATCGGCTGAGGGGATTGTGGAGGGGCAAAGGGAAGGAGGACTAGGCAGTGGAGGAAGGGAGTTCTGAACGCCAGCTATGACCATGTGACCAGTTGCGGAAACAAGGGTTTTGAGTATTTCTTCGTTCTTCCCAATGTGAATAGGTTAAGCTATTTAGTCAGACAGTTTTGTTTTCTCTCCCTCTGGGTCTTCGTCATCAGGGACTCAGAGCCCCCTCACCCATCCCCGTAACTGTAGGCCCCCTTATTATTGGCATAGTTGCAGTGCTTCCTTTTGCCCCCCAGTATTACACTTGTCTCTTCTTGTTAACCAATTCATGTGTTTTGTGGGGGAAAGAGTTAAAGTAAAAATTAAATAAGTAATGATTCTAGTAGGAACCAGCTTTTGGATATCTCATTTATTTTCCTTTTTATGTAATATAGATTTATAGTGGCACTATTTTTCCTTTGGAACGCGTTATACGTAATAACAATGAAATGGTGGCTGCAGACAATTCCGTCCTCCAGGGGCTTTATCAGTCAAGGTGCACGTAGAGAAGCAGAACCACCAGGAATGAATACATACACTTACGGATATGGCACAGGAATTTGACCTTAATGCAAATGTAGCAGCCGGTAAACAGTCTCTGTGAGGTTGTCGTCTTCGCTTCTCCTGCTGAAAACGCACGTCCACAGGGCAAACAGCCAGCAAGGGCGGTCAACATGCACCCATTTCAAGGGTACAATTGGATGAGCTTTGACAGCTGTTACTGATTACACCCATGTAACCAGTAATCGCCGGTACAATTAGGTTATAGAATATTTCCATGCCCCGTAAAAGTTCCGTCCTGCCTCTTTGTAGTTAATTCCCCCTCTCGCCCTTTGTTCCAGGCAACCATTGATCTGTTTTCTGTCAGTATAGATCAGATATGACAGTTCTAGAATTTTACATAAACGGAAGCATGCGGAACAGTACTCTCTTGTGTCTGGTTATTTTCACTCAGCCTAAGAATTCTGAGATTCATGTGTGTTGCTGCATGCATTAGTAACTCGTCCTTTTCATTGCTGAGGAGTACTCCGTGGCCCGGGTAGATCGCAATTTGCTTATCTATTCCCCCGGCAGTGGACGTTTGAGCTGTTCTCACCATTTGGCTGTTAAGAGTAGAGCCACCGTGTGCATTCACCTGTAACGCATCGTATGGGTGTACTTTTTCTCTTGTATAAATGCCTAGGAGTACAATTCCTGCTCTATTCAAGTATTTTGCCCATTTTTTAATGTGGTTTGTTTTTCTTCTAATTAAGTTGTAAGAATTCTTTTTTTTTTTTTAAGTTTTATTTATTTATTTGACACAGAGATAGAGAGAGCATAAGCAGGGGGAGCAGCAGAGGGGGAGGGAGAAGCAGGCTCCCCGCTGAGCAGGGAGCACCACTCGAGGCCTGATCCCAGCATTCCGGGATCATGACGTGAGCTGAAGGCAGACGCTTAGCTGATTGAGCCACCCAGGCGCCCTGAGTTGTAAGAGCTCTTGATGTGTTCTGGATACAAGGTTTTTTTGTTTTGTTTATTTTTTTTTAAAGATTTTATTTATTCATTTGACAGAGAAAGATAGTGAGAGAGGGAACACAAGGGAGGGGAATGGGAGAGGGAGAAGCAGGCTTCCTGTTGAGCAGGGAGCCTGATGTGGAGCTCGATCCCAGGACCCTGGGATCATGACCTGAGCCGAAGGCAGACACTTAACAACTGAGCCACCCAGGCGCCCCTTACTTTCTATTTTAAAAAGAGGTTTTAAAAACAAGAGTAAGTGTTAAATTTTATTAAATGCCCTTTACAAAGTTTTTGTCAGATATATCAACTGTGAATATTTTTCTCTGGTCTGTGGCTTGCCTTTTTTTTTTTTCTTGCCTTTTTATTTTTTTATATGTGTGTTTCAAATGGCCGTCTTTAATTTTGATGAAGTCCAATCTATCAGTGTTTTCCGTTTTTGGCTTGTGCTTTTTGTTTGCTGAGATACCCTTTCTGCCCCAAGGTACACAGATGTTCTCCTCTGGTATCCTCTGTAAGTTTTATAGCTTAACTTTCACATTTAGATCCATCATTCAGTTAATGTTTATTTATGTGGTAAGCACTGAGGTCCATTTTTGAAAAATATGGATACCTAGCTGTTCTAGCATTATTTTGTTGCCTTTCTTTGGACCATTTATGTGTGAGTCTATTTCAGGACTCCCTCTTCTCTTCCATTCATCTGTATGTCTGTCCTCACACCAGCACCGCACTGTTCTAATGACCGTAGCTGTATCATAAGTCCCACAAGACTTTCAAGTTTGTTCTTTTCCAAAATTGTTTTGGATATTCTTGGTTCTTTTGCATTTCCATATGCATTTTATAATTGTTTATCAGTTTCTGCTAACAAGTCTACTGGGAGGGGCACCTGGGTGGCTCAGTTGGTTAAGTGTGTGACTTCTGCTCAGATCATGATCTTGGGGTCCTGGGATCAAGCCCCATATTGGGCTGTCTGCTCTGCAGAGGAGCAGGGGGTCTGCTTCTCCCTCTCCCTCTGCCCTGCCCCCCAACTCGGGCTTGCACGCACTCTCTCTCTCTCTCAAATAAATAAATAAAATCTTTAAAAAAAAAAAAGTCCGCTGGGATTTTGATTGAGAGCCATTGAGTTGATAGATCAATTTGGGGAGACTTAGTATCTTAACAGTATTGAATGTTACAACCCATAATTATTGTATCTCTCTTTGTTTACTTACATTTTCTTTAATCTCTTACAATCACGTTTTATCATTTTCATGTGTAGGTTTTGCACAGCTTGTTAAATATTTCCGTACATATTTCATTTGTCTGTTGCTATTTGTAAGTTGTATTTTTTTTAACATCACAATTTCCAATTGTTTATTGATAGTGCTCTCTGTTCTTACCTTTATCATCTCCTTTCTTTTCATTTCTTTGGATTTAACTTTTCTTTTTCTAGCTTTTTATGGTGGAAACTTAGGTCATTGATTTTAAATCTTTTTCCCCCTTAAAATAAGCATTTATACATATAGGTTTCTCTCTAAGCACTGTTTTAGCAGCACCCCACAAATTTGATATTTTATTTTTATTTTCATTCACTTTGAACTTCCCCTTGATTTCTTCTTTGACCCATGGGTTTCTTAAAAATATGTTGTTTCATGGCCAAATATTCAGGAAAATTTTCAGTTACCTTTCCATCACTGATTTCTAAATTGATTCTGCTGTGGTCGGAGGACATATGCTGTATGATTTCAATCCATTTAAATTTATTGAGACTTTTTTATGGCATAACATATAATCTGTGTTTCCAACTCTTCCACACATTCTTGAAAAGGGTGTCTATTCCAATGCTGTTGGGTTAGAATGTTTTAGAAATGTCGGGGCGCCTGGGTGGCTCAGTCGTTAAGCGCCTGCCTTTGGCTCAGGGATCGAGCCCCACGTCAGGCTCCTCTGCTAGGAGCCTGCTTCTTCCTCTCCCACTCCCCCTGCTTGTGTTCCCTCTCTCGCTGGCTGTCTCTATCTCTGTCGAATAAATAAATAAAATCTTTAAAAAAAAAAAAGAATGTTTTAGAAATGTCAATTATGTCAAGTTGGTTGATGGCATTTAAGTCTTCTATATCCTTACTGATTTTCTGTCTACTTGATCTGTTAATTATTGAGAGAAGAGTGTTGAAATCTTGAATAATAACTGTGTGTTTGTCCGTTCCTTTTTAAAGTTGCGTCAGGTTTTGCCTCATCTATTTCGAACTCCACTATTTGGTGCATATGCACTTAGGATGTACGTCTTCTCGATGAATCGACCCCTTTATCATTAGGAAATGCCCTTCTTCATCTCTGATAACAATTTTTTTTTTTTTTTTGCTTCCTTTTCAGCAAAGGTCTGTTTGTAGGAAACTCTGTAAATCTTTGCCTGAAACTGTCTGGATTAAATGATGGCTTAGCTGGATATTGAATTCCACCCCGATAGCTCTCAGCTCTCAGCCCTGTGAAGATGTTATTCCATTATCTTCTGGACTCTAACATCGCTGTTTCAATATCTCTTCTCGGTTTAAGTGTTATCTTCTTAAGGTGCTTTATTATGACTTTCTAATGGTTTTTAAGATCTTCTATTTCACTTTAGTATTTTGATATTTCTTTGCAACTTGTCTAGGTTTGGGTTTATTTTTATTTTTCTTGCTTGGGTGTGCTTCTTAAAACTGAGATTTATGACTTTAATGAATACAGAAAAAATTGTCAGCCATTATGTCTTAAAATATTGATTCCCCGTCACCCCACCATCCCCATAATCTTTCTGCTCTCTCCCTGGAGAATTCCTGTTAGAGACATATTTGACTATCTAATTCTATCCTCGATATCTCATAACCTCTTTTATGTAGGCTCCATAATTCATATATTTCATCTTTTTACCTTGCTGTGTTGCATTTTGAGTAAATTCTTCAGATATATTCTCCAGAGAGTTCAGTAATTCTCTTCAGCAGTGTTAAATCTGATTTAAAAGTCCGGTGAGTTTGGAATTTCAATAATTATATATTTAATTTCTAGGAGATTAGTTTGGTTCAAAATCTGCCCATTATTTTTAAAATAGTGGCTTGCTCTTATGGGTTACAGTGCTTGCTTTACGTCTTTAATCGTTTTAAACATACTTATTTTATCCTTTGCATCCGGTCGTTCTAACATCTGAGGTACTTTGGGGATATAGATCTGCTGTTTATGCACCCACTTTTACTCATAGTGAA
The DNA here is from genome assembly GCF_023065955.2 of Ursus arctos. Taxonomy (NCBI): domain Eukaryota; kingdom Metazoa; phylum Chordata; class Mammalia; order Carnivora; family Ursidae; genus Ursus; species Ursus arctos. Next base: position 37,465,304 of record NC_079873.1, on the reverse strand, counting down.
ATCTTTTTTTTTTTTTTTAAGATTTTTTTATTTATTTATGTGACAGAGAGACAGCCAGCGAGAGAGGGAACACAGCAGGGGGAGTGGGAGAGGAAGAAGCAGGCTCATAGCGGAAGAGCCTGATGTGGGGCTCGATCCCAGAACGCCGGGATCACGCCCTGAGCTGAAGGCAGACGTTTAACGACTGCGCTACCCAGGCGCCCCTGAAATCTTTCTTATGTTTTGTAATTTGAAGTCTAAGCTGAATATCAGTGAAGCTTTGGCTGTGCGATCCTGTGCCTCTAAAGCACTTTTGCATTTGTTTCTGCCAGGCGATAGAGACTGGGAAGAGTTGTGGGGTTTTTTGTTTTTTTGTGTTTTTTTTTAAGATTTATCTATCCATTCGGGAGAGAGAGAGAGCGCAAGGTGGGGGAGGGAAGAGCAGAAGGAGTAGGAGAAGCAGACTCCCCAATAAGCAGAGAGCCCCACTCTGCAGCTCGATCCCAGGACCCTGGAATCATAACCTGAGCCAAGCAGATGCTTAACCGACTAAGCCACCCAGGTGCCCCTGGGAAGAGTTTTATATTAACTTTTCATTTTAGGGTTTCACGCACCATGAAGCACATGGTTATGCATTTTTCAGGGGAGACATTGGCAAAGCAAGCAAGCAAGCAAAAAAGCAAGCAAGCAAGACTCTTCATTGTCAACTTGTGCCAGCAGGTGGGTTTTTTTTTTTTTTTTTCCCTTTCCCACCTTTAACTACTGGTTCATCCCTTCAAGGCCCTGGATTTCTGTAGAACACGGCAATTCCAATTCCCTGCCTCGTGTGTCAAAGGAATTCATTATGCAGCTAAACCATCATTCAAACAAGAGGATTAAATAAACACATTTATAGACAAAGACTTAGAGTTACCACTAACAAATCATTGCTAAAAAAAAGAAGCAAAGAGATTTTCATGAGGAAGAAAGATATTTGAACAAAGCAACAAGAATCCAAATGAAAGAAGCAGGATAAGAAAGAAATTGGTAAATGTATGAGTAAAGCTAAATTTAAAAATCACTACTTTTTTTTAAGAGATTTTATTTATTCCTTTGAGAGAGAGAGAGAGCACAAGCAGAGAGGCAGAGGCAGAGGGAGAGGAAGAAGCAGGGAACCCCATGTGGGGCTCGATCCCAGGACCTGAGCTGAAGGCAGAAGCTTCACCATCTGAGCCACCCAAGTGCCCCAGAAATCACTACATATTTTTAATGATTATTTAAGGGGCATTAAAAGTAAATGAAACAGGGGCACCTGGATGGCTCAGTTGGTGAAGCCTCTGCCTTCAGTTTAGGTCATGATCCCAGAGTCCTGGGATCAATGCCCACATCGGGCTCCCTCCTCAGTGGGGAGCCCGCTTCTCCCGCTCCCTCTGCTGTTCCCCCCACTTGTGCTCTCTGGCTCTCTCTTTCAAATAAATCAATACTTAAAAAAAAAAAAAAGTTAATGAAACAAAGATACTGGACAATAACAGCATGTAAAATGGAGATCATATCCAGGAAGATTGGAATGTAGCAGAAAACACAATTAGAGCTGTCTTAAACCATCCAGAAAATGCTATTCTGATTAACAAGAAATCCAAAGATAGGTGGTCTTTGGGCCAGTTAAATTAGGGACTCCTCAGGGCCAGTGAGCACTCAGAACCTTCATCTTCCCCTCCAGCCTCCTTCTCTTATGCTCTGCGTTAATGTTAAAATCCAACCCAGTGTCCAGATCACTTTTGTCTTTAGATCTCTTTGTTCCAACCCTCTGGAAATTTCCATTTGTCACCTGGAAAGACTTTCCCCTGTGCACACACATATATTTTTTCTCCCTAAATTGGAATCATGCTGTATATACCATTTTGTTGCCTGCCTGTTAGAAAATATTCATCATTAAAATGCTTAGCATTCGATAGGAGAAAGTCTTTGATTTCATTTTTCATCTTCCAAACGGCTGTTTTGGAACTGTGAAAAGAGTCCTTAAAAAACTTTGACTCAAACAACAATTGAATGTAATTCATTGTCCTCTGTTCGCTCAAATAAAAATAAGGGAAGAAATGTCCACCTACAGAGGTGGACGGTTAAGAGAATAAACAAGCTGGTGAGTGTTCACACGGTAGGGAAGAAATAGAAATCAGGAAAATCTGTTTTCACAAAGATAGTTTAATAGCCTGGTTTGCTTCCCTCTTGAGATTAGGATTCTGACGTCAGTGTTGCAATGTCTTTATTAAAATATGCTTTGTCTTTGCGTTTCTTATTTTTAGGGCTGCACAAGGCTCGGTAAGTATGGCTTTTATTCAATAACTCTGAAAGGCTTTGTTTATGGTGGGTTCTTTCCATATAGTATTGTGACCAAAGGCCTACCTAGGAAAGATGCTAGAAACTTCCTCATGGACCTGTCTGTTGGGGGAGGGCGGCAGCTGTTGTGGCTGTCTGTTCCAGAGAAGTCACTTGGGTCATTAGATGCCATGGAAAGAGCCCCAGATTTCTGGGTATAAGTACTTCCTCCATAAGAAGAATGGTTTAATTCAAACATAAACTTTCTTTTTATTTTATTTGATTTTTTTATGATTTATTTATTCATCTGAGAGAGGGAGTACATGGGAGGGGAGGGGCAGAGGGAGAGGGAGAGAGAGAATTTCAAGCAGGCTCTCTGCCGAGTGCGGAGCCCCATGGGGGAAGTGGGGGCCTCGATCTCACGACCCTGAGATCATGACCTCAGCCAAAATCAAGAGTAGGTTGCTTAACTGACTGAGCCACCCAGGCGTCCCAAATTTCTTTTTTAAAAACTCGATTTTGGTGCACCTGGGTGGCTCAGTCGGTTAAGCATTTGCCTTCTGCTCAGGTCATGATCCCGGGGTCCTGGGATCGAGCCCCCTGTCAGGCTCCTTGCTCAGTGGGGAGCCTGCTTCTCCCCCTCCCTCTGCCTACTGCTCTCCCAACTTGTGCTCTCTCTCTGTCAAATAAATACATAAAAATATTTTTTTTAATTTTTTTTAAATAAAAAAGAATTTAGAATCTGGTAACGTCACCTCATCCCTCTATCTTTTCAGCCCTAAGGGTGGTAGTCATTTCTTGCTCTTAATAACTTCTGGGTTACCTCAAAGTCTCCTATTTGGCATCTTACATCTTCTGTGTAACCAAGTACTTGTATAAAAGGCACTCTGAATGAAATCCTTCAAGTGGTTTCTCTGGCTGGACCCTGGCTGACAATCACCCCTGGAGACAATTATTATTCATTTCTTTTTTTTTTTAAGCTTTTTATTTATTCATTTGGGAGAGAGAGAGAGAGCACGAGCAGGAGACGCAAAGGGAGAGAGAAAGGGAGAAACAGACTCTCCGCTGAGCAGGGAGCCCGACGCGGGACTCGATCCCAGGACCCTGGGCTCATGACCCGAGCTGAAAGCAGACGCTTCCCTGACCGAGCCACCCAGGCGCCCCTATTATTAATGTCTTATGTGTGTCCTTCCAGAGATATTTAATGCACATACAAGTTATATCTATTTTCTCCCTCCCATTTTTTTTTACAAATGATAAAATAGTATATGCACTATTTTGCACTTTCTTTTTCCCCTCCCCCCCCCCATGAGCAACAATCCTGGAATTTGTTCTATGTAAAGATTCCAAAGATCTTCCTTATTCCTTTTAATCCATCACATGGACCCGCCATAGTTAAACAGTCAGAACATAACCGTGCTCATTTATCTATGTATTGACTCTGATTGCTTTTGAACCAGGCCCTTATTTGATGGATACTCAGATTATGTAAGATTTCCTGCTGTTACAAACAACTCTGCTATGATTAACCTTGAACTATACCACATCATAAACTTGGGATAAAATTTGGGAGCTGAAATGGCTGGATCAGTGGGTACTTGTGTTTGAAAACTTTTTAAGCATAAAATTTCAAAAATACATTCTTGATTGGCTTGGGAACGGTACTTTTAGAATTCTAAGAAAACAAGACGTTCGACTTCATCTTATAGTTATATTTTGCATATGGTCAAAGTAATTTCTCAAAGAACAACGCGATTTCACACTATTCAATGTTCTTGAAAAAGTAGGCATTAAAAATGAATCCTTCATGTGTACAATGAAGTGAAAGCAAAAGGGCAGGCCCCCATCATTATCTTCAGTTTTCCAGAAAGTTCAAGTACTACTAGGTTAACAGAGTTTAAGAGCTCTGTTGGGTTCTCTTGATTGTGAATTGGTACAGTGATTACCCACTGTGGATAACCAATTTGCCTATTGAATGATTTTTTTAAAAATCTCTGAGCACAGAAAGCCCGCTGTAACTGTCTCCCCTGGGAAGGGGCTGAGTTTTGTATGGAGAGAGTGCGTCAGTGAGGACTCGAGGACAGGTTCTAGAAGGGCTAAGGACACAGAATTGGTTTGACTTGAAAACATCACGTAGGTTTACCCTTTAAAATTCAATTACTGAAAGCTTTGCATTCTCTTGCCTCTTTAAGGAATTATATGAACTGGCCCAAGAACTATCTATTGCTGCCAGTTAAAATGTGAACCTTGGGGTCAACGTAATTTCTGGAAACAAAATCACATATGAGGAAGAGGAGCGTTACTAAATATTACCCCCGGTGCCATGGTTGGCAAACTTTTTCTGTAAAGGGCCAGACAGTACATATCTTAGGTGTTATGGGCTATGCGGTCTCTGTTGCAACTACCGAGTTCTGCTGTTTTAGTGCTAAAACAGCCATAGACAACACATAAATGATTGAGCGCGGGTGGCAGGATTTTACCAGAGGACTGGAGTCTGCTGACCAATGGCCTAGAGGAACATCAGAGTCCTCACAGGGCACCCTCCCTTTAAACCATGGAGCGTTTGGTGGACTTCGGTGCTCTGGCTCTCCTGATGGGGGCCAAGCTCTCCCATGGGACAACTGTAACATCCGAAATGACTTTCCCTGGTAACAGCCTGGATATGCTCTCTCTTTAGCTCTTGTCTTTTGGATAAGAGTAAGGACACAGGGCGTGTTGCTCTGATATCCTTCAATGAATTTGGGGATCCACGGAGCAAATGTCATTCATGACAGAGCATTAGAGGGTGAGAGAACAAAAGCAAAAAGAGGCCCCTGGTGTCACCGATGTCAACTGAAATGGATCGTTTCCAACGATGCCTGCCAACAATCGCCGTATGCCGCACCTCCCATCAAGAAGTGAGGTTTATTTCCCTCCCCTGGAAAATGGGCTGATCTTGGGACTTGCATTGGCCAATAGAATATGGCAGAAGTTCTACGTCCAGGCCTTAAGAGATTTGGCAGCTTCAGCTTTCTCCCTCTTGCAAGCCTTAGGTAGAGAACTTTCTAACGTAGAGCAACTTGAGTTAGACTTCTGAATGATGAGCGATCACATGGAGAGAGAGAGAGAGATTGGTCAGTCAGATGGAGAACTCAGGTGTCCAGTCACTCCTGCATCCAAGTTGAGGCACCAGACACGTGGGTGAGGCCATCTTTGATATTCCAGCTCCAGCCCGGCTCCCAGCTCAAGGTAGCCATATGACTGACTGCAGGTGACATCACACAGAGCAGAGACGTCACATCGCTGCCAATCTCCAGCCATACTGCGGAACTATAAGCAAAGGCACAGTGGTTGTTCTAAGCCAATAATTTTGGGGATGGTTTGTTATGCGGCAATCGTTCCCTTCATCTCATGACGCAACAGCAGGGAACTCACATTGGGGAACCCCTGGCCTAAGGCTCTCCTGACTCTTGACCTTCTGCCCTTACTGCGTCGTACTTAGTAACTCCTTAATCTGGCCTCTCCACTGCCTGGCTTTTACTTACCTCTCCAGCAGTGTCTCTGCCTGCTCCGTGGCAGGAAACTTTCCTTCTCGAGAGCAGAACGTTGTAGATACTAGGAGCTCTCATGGGAGACAGACTGCCTCTTACTAGCTGTGTGACACTCGTCAAATTGCTTAATCTATCTGTGCTTAGTTTCTGTATATGAAAGATGAATAATAAGAATCCCTACTTCAGGGGCACCTGGGTGGCTCAGTCGGTGAAGCGTCTGCCTTCGGCTCAGGTCATGATCCCAGGGTCCTGGGATCGAGCCCCACATCAGGCTCCCCACTCATGAAGAAGCCTGCTTCTCCCTCTCCTTCTGCTGCTCCCCCTGCTTGTGCACTCTCGAAAGAAAGAAAGAAAGAAAGAAAGAAAGAAAGAAAGAAAGAAAGAAAGAAAGAAAGAAAGAAAGAATCTCTACTTCATGTGGCCTTGTGGTGAATATTAACATGTTAATACGTCTAAAGCACTTCGAACATGGCTGGCACTGTGTTCGAATATCCTGTCCTGCCACGGTGGCCCTCTCTGTCCTCTTTTTCTCTTTCTCTTTCCTTCTTTCCTTCAGCCTATCTGGAGCGCCCCCCTTTTCTACGTGGAGCTAATGCAATAGCTCTCATTCATCTAGGCCTTCCTTCAAATTTCCTGGACACTAATTCCTGGGACATGCATCTGACGTTTAGGTTTTGAGATGCTGTGGTCTCGGAAAATTCTGGGAATCCTGTGCTGCCTCTTGAAGGCAGGTACTGTTGTATAAAGATACCCAACAGTCGCATTGCTGCCCCTGCAGGGTACGCACATTTTCTTGAAATGAAAGACTTTGTGGGGCGCCTGGCTGGCTCATGTGGTGAAGCATCTGCCTTCGGATCAGGTCATGATCCCAGAGACCCAGGATCGAGCCCCGCATCGGGCTCCCCGCTCAGTGGGGAGTCTGCTTCTCCTTCTTCATCTTGCCCTCCCTCCCATTCCTGCTCTCTTTCTCTCTCTCTCTCAAATAAATAAATAAATAAATAAATGAAATCTTCAAAAAAACCTTTGAAGGCTCGAGGGGGACTAAAGCCAATAGCAATGCTTTGGGGTGAGCATGACTTGCATTGATCTTGGAGGCCTAACCACATAGTGAATGGGGGTGGGTCCCTCTTCCAACACACATGATATAGACCTTTCGCACGTCGGCTCTGGAGGCAGGCTGCCATGTCCAGTTTCTTGCCCTGTCACTCGGTAGCTTGGTAACATTGAGCAATTAACTTACCTTGACTCTTTGGTCTCCACATGTGTAAAATGGGAAACTTAACAACAGTACTCCATTCATGGGGTCACGGTGAGGATTTAATGGCTTATATCTCTTAAACCCTTGGAACAACACCTGGCACAAGGAAATAGTTCATAAATGTGAAAGATTTTTGTATCATTAAGCCCTGTAATTTCTACCAGCTGCTGTCAGCTCTATCACCTGATGAGCCCCCCACTAACGAACACATGTCTACACTTCTCTGTCACGAAGATCATCCCGCCCAGGTATGATCCCTCCCCCCTACTCACCCCCCAAGCTTAAGGAGGACTGCCCTAAGGGCATCCTGGCTGACCATTCCTTAAAGCGCTTTCTTTACCCAGGACTAGAGGAGGTTACCAGAGAGATTTATACCTGAGCCGTGTTATTAGCCCTTGTAGCGTTGCTTTTATTGGACTGTGCTTTAATATTACACCTTTGGTCTATACTGCAGGACATTATAAAGAATAGCACCATGGACTATAGATTTTCCTATAACGATACCACTGAAGAGATTAATTTCATTTCAGTGTCCTCTGTCTAGGGAAAACTTTCTCATATTTCATTACGAAGAATAAGTGTTCTTTTCTCATAGTTTTGTTGTTGTTGTTGTTTGTTTGTTTGTTTTGGGGTTTTTTTGTTTTTTGTTTTGTTTTGTTTTACTGTCTGTCCCTGTGACATATGTGATGGAGCAGGTGATCACTCTTGGCCTTTATCTGCCAAATCCGAGGTCCTCTAACAAGTGCCCAAGCTCTTACGGGGTATTTGGGGGGGGAACTCTAACCTAACTCCTTGTTTCATCTCTTGTTTTCTACCCTCATTTTCCACTTCCCCTGATCATCTTGCTTAATTTTTTAAAATGGTAATCCAGGGGCGCCTGGGTAGCACAGTGGTTAAGCATCTGCCTTCGGCTCAGGGCGTGATCCCGGTGTTCTGGGATCGAGCTCCACATCAGGCTCCTCCGCTGGGAGCCTGCTTCTTCCTCTCCCACTCCCCCTGCTTGTGTTCCCTCTCTCGCTGGCTGTCTCTCTCTGTCAAATAAATAAATAAAATCTTTTAAAAAAAATAAATAATAAAATAAAATGGTAATCCAACCCAAGTCCTTTTGTTGGATTGCAGAAAGCAAAAGACTTAAAAATTGCTACTTAAAATAGTTCTAAATCAACACCTTTTTAAAATATGCGGATAACGTAAATATGCATTCTGTAATTTTAGAAATCATGTAACTTATCTGTGAGTTTCTTCTTGGCCTTGAGTTGTTAAGCAGTTAGTGAATAAAATTAGAACAATTTGAACAAGAATGTGGAAGAAGATACCCCTTGGTTCTTGTTTTCAAGCTCAAAAGATGTATTGTCACAAAAGCCATTATAACCACCCCAGCCACCGCTACCACTGAGCACCTAGCATGCTAGGAATTCTGCTGGGTGTGTTACATTCATCCTCTTACTCATGAACGAATAGGTGCCATATTGAATATAGTAGCAAATAAAATACATGCTAGACACAGAGGTGCTGGGGAATACAGCAGAATAAAACCGGGCAAGATCTCTGCTTTCAGAGCACTTTAGTGGAATTAGTTCTCTTTCATACCGAATTCATAACTGCCTGCCTTTGAACAAGTCATCTCTGCGCTCTGAGCCCTTAAAGGGCCTCACAGTGGTGATGAAGATGATGTGATGATGCCAGCCCCCGTTTATTGAGCATATAATATTTCAGGCATTGATCTGAGTGCTTTACATGTCTTAGCCCATTGACCCCTCAGACAATCCCATGAGGTTTACGCTAATATTAATTCCATGTTTTAGATTAGGAGACTGAGGCACACAGGGTTTCTGAACTTCAGCACTATTTGGAGCCCGGTAATTTCTTTGTGGTAGGGGCTGTACTGTGCACTGTAAGATGTCTAACAGTATCTCTGGCCTCTACTCGTGACTAGATGCCAGTAACGACCCCTGCCCTCGCTTGTAACAACCAATATGTCTCCAGATATTACCAAATGTCCCCTGAGACAAAACTGTCCCCAGGTTGAGAATCACTGGATTAGATGATTTGCCTAAACTCACACAACTAGGAAGCATCAGGCTGAGATTTAGGCCTTCGAGCTCCAGCATCTGAAATAGCAACAACACTAAAAAAACCATGCCCTGAGCTTCTGAAAATGATGGACATAGCACTAACGTTGAAATTCAATAATTATTAGCATTGTAATTATCCTGTGTAGGATCAGTTAGAGTCCCAGCAGGAAACCAAGGTATCCTCTAATTAAGATAATTTGAGGAGGATTGAATAAGACAACTGTTGACAAAGGTGTGGAACAGGTTGCAGAGAGACCAGAATGCAGAATGTGGGACTCTGAGGCTATTAACAGTGGAGACACTTTACCACTTCTAGGCCTAATGGGATAAGGAAAGAGAAAGAAAGAGAGAGAGAGACAGAGAGTTATAAAGAGACACCTCGAGAAAAACATAATCTTCTGTCAAGGGACCCAGTTAACCCACAGCGACCCTACCAGAAGAGTGCCAGGAGAATAAATACCGTAACTTCACTCTCCTTTCTCCCTCTGATCTTCCGGTCCTGCTTAATGGCTTCCCACTGGAAGCCAGAGACCAATGGCGCCCACGAACGTGTTCCATTCAGGTCAGGAGGAAGAGAAGGGTGAAGAGAGATATCCACATACTGCAAAAACATTTCTCACGGGGTTTCTATCTATCTGTTTTGAGATTGTAAATGTTAATCCATTAATGTGACTGATTTGTGACTTTTCTTGGTGGGGAGTTAATTTCATCTAATATCTTTGTATGGCTTTTTCCATGACTACCAATTAGTGTAGTTGATTAACCAACTTGTATGGGATTTGCGGGGAGAAAAAGAAAATTATTGTAATATCTGCTTTGGAAAGATGTCATCAGGATGCATCTGTTACCAAGACATAAGGTTCGTTATTATGTGTTTATATTGGCAGAGCTTCAAATGTGAAAATTCTCTTCTAAGCAGTTCTTTGAAATATTTGGATATTTGCTTCAAACTTTTCGTGATGCCCGAAATTGATTAAACGTTTATTTTAAAGAGTTTATGCAGAGCAGGCCTGAATGTACGGTCCTTTCCAAAGACTTTTAAAGATCACGTCTATACAACAACAAAAATGGCCTATCAATTCAGGGAAATGGAATCAATTTATGGGGGGAAAAAAATCAGCACTCTATCACTGATTTGCGGCATCCTGTGTGTGAAACAGCTCTTGGGTTGACAGTAATTTTTCTTCTTCTTGCAGTGGGTTTTGGCATTGTTGGGCATAGCTTGGCTAAGTTTCTTTCCGACCCACCCTTGACTGCTTCTGTCTTCTTCTGTTGTGTTCCTTATACATTGCGAGTTCAGACCCTTGCTCTGAACTGTATGTTCTAGAAACAGAATCTTGGAGTCGAAAGTGCATTCAGGAGCCACTCGGTTCATTCTGCCTCCCAGTGAACAAACACCCTCTTGTGTCATGTCTGTGACAGGTGACCACCCAGCCTGTGTTCGAGCATCACCGAGGACAAGGAACCCTCTGCTTCGCAAGGTAGCTTGTTCTGGTGTGGGCGAACTCATACCCCTACACAGGGCATCTTTTTATTGAACCCAAACTGGCTTTCCTCTAGCTTTCAGACATGAGGGCAAGGCAGGAGAGGAGCCTGGTGAAGATCCCAGGTCCTGAGCCAGACCGCCTTTGTTCATGGTTCAGTTTTCCCGCTTACCATCTGTGTGCCCTCCTGCGAGTTACTTCACCTTCTAGGCCAGTTTCTCTGTAAAACAGGGACGACAGGAGAGCGGTAGCTCAGAATCGTTATCAATTTTGCAAAGTTGGAACGAAGATTCCCCGAATTCCTTTCCTGGGTCGGTTCTAGGTTAGGGTTGCCTACGAGAGAAGGTGGAGAACAGAGTGAGGCCAGAAGGAGAGTGTAGGGCTGGTGCTGTTGCACTGTCCTGCATTGTCACAGACCTTCTGGTTTGCATTACTCGTGCGGGGCAGCAACTGGGCCTGCAGCTCCTCCAGCCCCTGCCAGATCTTCTCCTTCAGCATCTCGGAATCCCGGGCCAACTCCGTGTGTGAAGTTCAATGTGTGAAGTTCAATGGCAAAGCGTAGCAGCTCTTCTGCAGGTCCCCTGCATCTTAGAGACTGTGAGAGACCCATGTAGGTTTCAGTGTGAGACCAAGATGACCAATATGAGTTCTGATGGGTGCGAGGCAGACGTGGGCTTCAGTTCCTTGGTGCTCTCACCCACCTCCCATTCATCTTCCCTTCCCAGCTGCTGGCCAGGCTGGCTTTGGGCACCAGACACAAGACACAGAAGTAAGAGCTCTGCATAAACAATATGGCTGCCACCGCTTTGTAAGGTCTGATCCCTCGAATAAATCTCTTCTATTACTCACGATGGTTCTGCTACTCTGATCAAACCCTAATGGTACCAGTATATTGTGAAGAATAAATGAAATAATGTATCTAAAACACTTAGCACGGTCCCTGAAACATAGACAAGTGGCCAGAACCCGCAAACCTTGATGTATTATTCTTCATCTTCATGGAACTACCATCTCCGTTCTCCAGGGCTTTAGAAAATGCATTTGGTTCCTCTTCCACCTGACGATGGACCCACATATTTAAATTCATATTTTTGAGGAGAGAATGATCTGTCAAGTGAAACTTTATAGTAGATACTGGACTAAGTGATTTAGATACATTATCTCATTTAGTCTTCACAAAAACCCTCAGAATTTTATGGATGAGGCTACGGAAGTCCATCCCAAGGTAATATACCAAGAGGCATGTCAATCTAAGCTTGTTAACGACATAAGAGGACTCTTGGACTATCTATACTTAGATGGCTTTTATAGCAATATTCAGTTTTTAAACTTACATATTTATTCTTGAAGTGTTAAGTTCAATTTGTGAATATTGTTAGTTATGCTATTAATAAATCTTGTAACTGCCATATAAAATAAGGGCAATTACTTTCATTTGTTCTCTGATTAATAGTCAACACAATTCAAACAAATTAAATTCACTTTAAACAATTAATCTCATTTATAAACTTATTTAATTACCCTTTTTAAATTCTCCTCGTACATTTAATATATTTGAACTTTTCAAGCCCTTCAACTGCCTGACAAGGCGTACGTATAATCCTAACAAATAAAATCTTACTAGGTGGTTAAATGACTCTGATGAAGATAATACATTTAGCCTGTAAGTTTGTTGAATCTTGAGTTCTCTTAAATATTTCAAACTGTTAATACACTGGATGAAATCCTCATACTTTTCTTTCTGAAACTACAAGTCAAAATCAATTTCCAAGGCTAATCTGACAGATTCCCTAAAATGGCAGGTTCTCTCCAACATCACAAAGAGATTACTTTTAATTCACACAAAAGCATTACTGTGATGATGGTTATTGTATCATTTTAAATTCTTCCCCGGAGTTGAAAAGTCACTCAAATAAGGGTAGCAGATTTACCATCTCTGGTGGATTGAGCAAAAGTTAGAAGGTGGCTTTGGCCGTCAGGGTACATTTGCTCATTACTCAGAGATTCAAAACCAAGATAGTGAATTAAAGAGCTTCATGCCTCCTGAATGAGTCTGCCTTAGCCACTGAGTACAAAGGGAACCCTTTGTTCCCTGTACAAAGGGAACACCAGGTACAAAAAGGGACTATTGGGGGGGGGGGGCGTTCACTTGGTCACTTGGTTCAGGGGAGACTCCAGGGCCATACCTTTCACTACAACATTTTACCCCCTGATTTGGATAAGTGGAAATCTACAATTCCACTCTGGTGGCAGCTAACTCCTTTTACCCCTAACTGGGCTCTGAATTCCTTAAATATTCTATTTAATCATGTATTATGGGCTAGTAGAGCTGGATTTCAGCCCAGGTCCCCTTGTGCTCAGAGCTAAGGCTATGTATGATCCACCATGATATGCTGGTTTATGAATCCTCTCAAGTCTTTTTTTTTTTTTTTTAAGCTAAACATTTCCTTCTAGTTCTCAGGATTTTTTTTCCTTCTAGTTTTCATTTTATGAATTTCCAATTGCCTCACTGTCTTAATTTCCCACATCAGAACTTACTTCAGTTAACAATATTCTTCCTAAAATGCAGTGAACTGGAGTATCATGGGACAATTACCCACCTGGCTCTAGACCAGAGTGAGAAAGAGTTCAAGGATCAATCATCCAAGAGGCTCTTTAAAATGGGCCTGCCTCCAGTTCTTCATACATTTAAGATAAAAATATGGCCCTGGTTTCCTGGTTGTCTTAGCCCTTGGTGTGTTGGGTTAGAAAAGGTGGTAGGGGCGCCTGGGTGGCACAGCGGTTAAGTGTCTGCCTTCGGCTCAGGGCGTGATCCCAGCGTGATGGGATCGAGCCCCACATCAGGCTCCTCCGCTATGAGCCTGCTTCTTCCTCTCCTACCCCTGCTTGTGTGCCCTCTCTCACTGGGTGTCTCTATCTCTGTCAAATAAATAAATAAAATCTTTAAAAAAAAAAAAAAAGAAGAATTTCAAAAAAGAAAAGAAAAGGTGGTAAATCGGGGCGCCTGGGTAGCGCAGTCGTTAAGCGTCTGCCTTCGGCTCAGGGCGTGATCCCGGCGTTCCGGGATCCAGTCCCACATCGGGCTCTGCCGCTGGGAACCTGCTTCTTCCTCTCCCACTGCCCTGCTGTGTTCCCTCTCTTGCTGGCTGTCTCTCTGTCACATAAATAAATAAAATCTTTAAAAAAAAAAAAAAAAGAAAGAAAAGGTGGTAAATCAGGGGTCTTGATACTTTGCTTCTTTTAAACAGGGCTCGGGTGTGAGCTGGTTTTTAAGAGCCACATCAAAGTGTTAGCTCAAGTTGATCTTTTATGGACATAAATAAAATCCCTAATTCTTTTAATCCCCAAAATACCTTGTCTTCTCCATTCTGAACTTGTGTAATCAAATTATTTAAACTAAAAATGGAAATGTACATTGAATTTATTCTTCTTAAATTTCATTTTGCTTATTAGGCACATTATTCCAGCTTGTGGGATTCTCTCTATACCCTTACACCAAGGATACTATCTTTCCGAACTTTATTCTTGCTAACCCTATGATCTAAAAACGAGTCTTTGTATCCTCTTTTAAATCGTTAGTAAAAGTGCTAAAGAGATTGACCAAGAGACTGACCAAGTTAGGTATGATCTTAGATATTTCCACCCCGGTTGGTGTTGATATATTAATTCAAACCTTTTTGGTATCATTATTTAATCAATTACAAATTTGCCAAATTCTTCCTGAATGGCATTCATATTTCTACATTTTGTCTATGATACCATGAGACTCCGTCCAGTGGCTTACTGCAACGAAGATACTTTATTTCTAGGGACGCCTGGGTGGCTCAGTCGGTTAAGCATCTGCCTTGGCTCAGGTCACAATCCCAGGGTCCTGGGATCAAGTCCCGCATCAGGATCCCTGCTCAGCGGAGAGCCTGCTTCTCCCTCTGCCTCTCCCTCTGCTTGTGCTCTCTCCTTTCTCTCTCTCTCTATCAAATAAGTAAATAAAATCTTTAAAAATAAAAGATCCTTTATTTCTAGTCCCTCCCACAGTGCTGGACACAGTCCGGCACACAGCAGGTATTCCGGTGAGACTGACGATAAGGGATATATCATAGCATTTCAGGACCACCAAGTGTATTCTGGGACATTTTATGCATTCTCTGCTTCCATGTTCTTGCCTCTGAAATACATGAAAGTATATCTCCTGAACACTGGTTGGTAAGCTAAGTGCAAATGTGATGGCTGTATTACTCTTAGGAGTACAAAAGGCTGTAACGTACAAGGCAGTCATGAGTTCCACTTAACCACAGCTCTTTGACACACACTATTGTTCATTTGTATGATCTTGAATAGAATGAAATGTTGCATTGTTTTGTGTCTTTTTTCCCTGCAGTTCACTGAGCTTAGAAAACAAAAGGAGATTCAATTTCAAGTCAAATGAGTTCACTAGCTTGGTTTATTTTCTTTGGTTGGCTTTTATTTGTTTTATTGGAGGGAGGGGGGTTTTGTTGCTTAGTAAATTCATTTAATTCATTCTCGTTTTGTTCACAGCTTATGCGAACATAAGTTTTATGTGAAATAGTTTTGTTTTTTTTTAAAGATTTTGTATTTATTTATTTGAGAGAGAAAGATCATGAGCAGTGGGGAAGGGAAGAAGGAGAAGCAGACTCCCCGCTGAGCAGGGAGCCCGCCAGGGGACTCGATCCCAGGATCCTGAGATCATGACCTGAGCTGAAGGTAGACGCTTCACTGACTGAGCCCCCCAGGCACCCCTGTGAAATAGTTGTAATCATAAGATCTCCCTAACACACTTCTGGGCCTCACAGTCCTTGCATTTGTTCTTTGACTAGAAAATCCAGGTAAAGTTTAATGAGAACATAACACAACCACCAGTAAGAATGAAATACGATTCTTAAAAATATTAATGGCTAAAAATAGTTTTTTCTTGCCTGCTGTGGGCTTTCCTTGGTATTACATTGTGCATTTAATCAGCCAAATTGGTATTAAGTCGTATTGGGGTAGTAGTTCCCCAGTGTGTGTGTTGGGGGGGGCACACTAGTGACATTTGAAGTAGGACAGCTCTTCTGTGTTAGACTCCCTTTAAAATTGCAGAATTTTTAGCATCCATGACCTCTAGTTACCGAATGCCACTGGCAACCCTGAGTCATTTGGATAAGCAGAGCACTCCACCTGCAACACCTATCCAAGTGTCCCCTAGTGACAGCCTTTGGGTAGTAGTGACAGCCTTTGGGTAGTAGAAGGCATAATACACAGAATACACTGAGAGTCCGTACACTCCCTTTCTTATCTCAACCCTGCCACAAGCTGTAAGACTTGATCTCTTTCGCCTGTGTTTCTCTGCAGCGGGGCGCCTGGGCGGCTCAGTCAGTGAAGCCGCTGCCTTCGGCTCAGGTCACGATCCCAGAGCCCTGGGATCCAGTCCTGCATCAGACTCCCTGCTCAGTGGGGAGCCTGCTTCTTCCTCTCCCTCTGTCTCCCTCCCTCTCTGTCTCTCGTGAATAAATAAATAAAATCCTTATATTTCTCTCTACTAGTAAAATTATGGGGTGGAATCATGTCCCAGGAGTCCAAATACTCAAGCCCCGGGACATATATGGCTTATTTGAATCTGACGAGCAGCCCATTTTGAACCTTTTTATACACACATGTCTTATCTAATGTAATAGAATTTTTAATTAATGAGTGGGTGCTCATGACTAATAGACCACCCGCTAGTACTACTCCTGTCACAGGTTCCTGTTAGATAGAATTATCATTTGAAAGTTACCGGTGACATGGAACACAAACAATTATATCATTATGAATTGATCACCATTAACGTTATTAAAGTACCATCATGAAATTGGGATATCATGAAGGACGAATAACAAAAAGGAAAGTAAATGTGAGTGAAGGTACCTTCCCAACTCATTGTTTTCAAAGAGATGTCCTTGGTGCCACTGCACATAAGGATTTCTTCTATTCTCATTTTTTTAACGAGATACTTCAAGCATACAGTGAAGGGAAGCATAATTTGTCACCTCAAAATATGCCTCTTTGGGGCGCCTGAGCGGCTCAGTCGTTAAGTGTTTGCCTTCCGCTTGGCGTGATCCTGGAGTTCTGGGATCGAGCCCCACGTCGGGCTCTTCCGCTGAGAGCCTGCTTCTTCCTCTCCTGCTCTCCCTGCCTGTGTTTCCTCTCTCGCTGGCTGTCTCTGTCTGTCAAATAAATAAATAAAATCTTTAAAAAAAAAAAAAAAGAAAGAAAGAAACAGCAGACACAGGAAAAGCTCTGAAAACCTAGTAGAAGTCACCCCCTTGCAAGACACATTTACATTTTTAGGGGAAATCTCCATTTGTGAGGGTGTCTCCCTTGTGGTACCTGGAGGAAGGGGATGACTCAGCCTCTAGAAACTCTTATCCACGGGGAGGGCAGTGACCAAAATCTGCACCATAACCATACCCTTGTTTACTGTGCTTTCCCTGGCCACCCCCACATAACTGGCTCCCTCCCACCCACATCCTTTTTCATCTTTAGCTGGAGATGGTATTTAAGGTGGTGGCTTGGGCCATTTCCAGGAGTTACTCAGTTTTCCTGGGTCTCGCCCATGTACACAGGTGGTAGACATATTACAAAACTTCTGTTTTTCTCCTGTTAACCTGTCTTTTATTGCGGGAAGGGGGTAGGTGTCTCAGCCAACAACCTAGAAGGGTAGAATGAAAATTATTTTTTCTCCCTTACAACAGCAAAATAGAAAGAGGAAATTGAATTTTTTTTTTAAGATTTATTTGTTTGAGAAGAGAGCACGCGCACGTGGGCGCGCAAGTAGGAGGGAGGGACAGAGGGAGAGGGAGGGACAGATGGAGAAGGAGGGACAGAGGGAGAAGGAGATGACTCCCTCCTGAGCAGGGAGCCCGAGGCTCTCGATCCCATCATGAACTGAGCCTGAGGCAAAGGCAGCCACTTAACCCACTGAGCCACCCAGGCGCCCTGAAACTGAACGAACACATACTAACTAGTGTTAACAGTTATTGACCTTCTGCCCTGTTTGCTTTATTTCTGAACTGTTTTTGGTGTAGTTGTGGAATATAGGTGATGTTTGGTGGGGTGAGGTCTGGAGCTGACGGCCAAGAAAGAATTCTTGAGACGTCTTTGGTGCAAAATGGGGGGTTATTAAAGCACGGGGGACAGGACCTGTGGGCAGAAAGAGCTGCTGCCCCGGGGTTGTGAGGGGTGGCTGATTATATACTTGGGAATTGGGGGAGGTAAGGAAACAGGGAGGTTTCAAAAGGATTTTCATTTGTTAAAGAATGATGAGGGAACAGAAGGCAGGCTGAAGACAGAGCAGAATCTGACACCCCACACCCCCCCCCCATCACCATGGGATCTATGTGACGTTCCTCTGGCACTCCTGGCTGCCCTAAAGCTAAGGAAAGGAAAAAACAAATAGTTAACTTACAGAGATCACAATCCTGCAAGACCTGAGTCTCCCTCAGTTTACAAATGTCTTAGCAATTTACAAGAACAAAGCATTTCTATCAATAACCTAGCTTCCAGAAAGAAATGTAGATACAATTTTTTATAATAATATTTTTTATTATATTATGTTAGTCACCATACAGTACATCCCTGGTTTTTGATGTAAAGTTCCATGATTCATTAGTTCTGTATAACACCCAGTGCACCATGCAATACGTGCCCTCCTTACTACCCATCACCAGTCTATCCCATTCCCCCACCCCCCTCCCCTCTGAAGCCCCCAGTTTAAATACAATTAAATGTCCTTATAACCTACAGCCCGTTGACAGATACTTGAAGCGCAGAGTGTAATGTTCCTCCAGGAAGTTCCCAACGATCTTCATGTGAATGCCTTGCTAGAGGGGAAAACAACCTTCTTTGACAATACCAAGTCCTCAGGTTTCCCCATTCTTCTTTGAGCATATGAAAATGCTTTCTCAACCTCCCTTTTTCCTTACCTCCCCCAACCCCATCGTATATAATCAGCCACCCCTCAGAACTCCGGGGCAGCAGCTTTTTTTCTTTTTTTAATGTTTTTTATTATATTATGTTAGTCACCATACAGTACATCCCCGGTTTCCGATGTAAGGCTCGATGATTCATTACTTGTGTATAACACCCAGTGCACCATGCAATACGTGCCCTCCCCACTACCCATCACCAGTCTATCCCATTCCCCCACCCCCCTCCCCTCTGAGGCCCTCAGTTTGTTTCCCAGAGTCCATAGTCTCTCATGCTTCATTCCCCCTTCTGATTACCCCCCCTTTCTTTATCCCTTTCTTCCCCTACCGATCTTCCAAGTTCTTATGTTCCATAGGTGAGAGAAATCATATGATAATTGTCTTTCTCTGCTTGACTTATTTCACTTAGCATTATCTCCTCCAGTGCCGTCCAGCAGCTCTTTCTGCCCACAGGTCCTGTACCCGTGCTTTAATAAACCCCCATTTTGTACCAAAGACGTCTCAAGAATTCTTTCTTGGTCACCGGCTCCGGACTCCACCCCACTGAACCTCACTTATATTCCAAAACCTGATCAAGAAGACTCACGGGACACCGGAAGCCTGGCCATTGTCAAGTTACGGTTGTTTTTCCCTCCAGCAAGGCACTAACGTTAAGACAGTTGGGAGCTTCCTGGAGGAATATCACGAATGTCCCACCCAGGAGTTGGGGGGGCGTTGCAGGGTGTCAGCTTGTACTTTGTTCTCAGCTAGCCTGAGGAGTATGAAAATCATGATACTTCACTGCTAAAAACTTAAGCATTTATCTCCAAATAAATAACGTTCTCCTACGTAACAATAGTACTATAAACCTAAGAAAATGAGCGATGAGTCCTTACTATCATCTAATACCCATTTATTTTACCAACGTCCCCCATCACTTAAAGGTTGTTTTTTTATCACAATTTTTTAGAGTCAAAATGTAATCAAAGATCATTGTCTTTCATAGTTAGGTTGCTTCAGTCTTTTTCAGTTTAGACCCTTGTTTTCTTATTTCATGACATTGACTTTTGAACGAGAATGTTCAAATATTTTGTAAGTCTCACATTCTGACTTTGTAGGATTATTTCCCTGTTGTATCATTTAAAATAAGTCTCTTCCCACAGTGAATCGGTAAAGGGGAAGTGAGATACAAAGATTTGATTAGATTCAGGTCAAACATCTTTTCAAGAACATAGGCCACGGTCTGCTTCCTATATATCACATCAGAAGGCCCATTATTGGGGCGCCCGGGTGGCTCAGTCGTTAAGCATCTGCCCCGGCGTGATGGGATCGAGCCCCACATCAGGCTCCTCCGCTATGAGCCTGCTTCTTCCTCTCCCACTCCCCCTGCTTGTGTTCCCTCTCTCGTTGGCTGTCTCTATCTCTGTCAAATAAATAAACAAAATCTTAAAAAAAAAAAAAAAGAAGGCCCATTTTTTTATGTGTCCAGTATTAGTGATGTTAACTTTGTTCACTAAATTAAGATGGTTTCTGCTTGTTAAAATGACAATTTTTGAGAAGAGTAAACTCAGGAATCTCATACAAATATAAAATGAACATATGTCAAAGAATTTATCTAACTCCCTAATTAATGAGGAAATCAGTAAGATGTTACAACTGATTCAAAGGAAAATCCAAAAAACTGACACATATGCAGGCTGGATAAATGCTGAAATGAATTGGCTTACATTGGTCAGTATCCATGGGGCAATAATCATCTGCATGTCTGTCAGACAATTTCTATTTCTATGGACAAGAATTATTTGCATTATTCTCATATTCTACATCTTTTTTTTTAAGATTTTATTTATTTATTTGACAGAGCGAGAGAGCACAAGCAGGGGGAGCAGCAGAGGGAGAGGGAGAGGTAGGCTCACCGAGCAGGGAGCCCAGTGGGGGACTCGATTCCAGGACCCTGGGATCATGACCTGAGCTGAAAGCAAATGCTTAACGACTGAGCCCCCCAGGCGCCCCTCTCATATTCTACATTTTAAAGAGCTCAAAAATAGCTGAAAGACAAGGAAAGGCCCAGAGACCCGATGGAATCAGATAACCTGTACGGTGCCTTCTTCTCCATTGAAGAATGGATGCTTTGATCTATTTCCAAGGCTTTCATAATTTTCCCCTACATTCTAGATCTCTCCATTATAAAGTTAATATTTTTTACTTTTCATCTAGCAAGCTATCTGTGATGCATTGGGAATATCCAGTTCTCCATGAGGTAATGGAGATACGGTTTTGTGTAAGAGTTTTGGTATTCATCGATGATTTTTGTCTAAATCGATTATTTCACCGAGGGGGGCAAAATGGTGATTGTTCTAATTTTATCATTTCTCCTCCATTTACTGCCAGATATTCGGCAAACGTGATGAGCCTTCTCTTACAGTTGGGACTTTTTTATTACCCCTGAAATACAATTTCGACTGAAAAGGCAAAAAATGTGCTTAGATTTTCCTCTTTAATTCCCAATTTTCAGACCTGGGGTCCTGCGATCCAGTCCCACATCAGGCTCCCTGCTTAGCGGGGAGCCTGCTTCTCTGCCCCTCCCCTGGCTCATGCCCTCTTTCTCTCTCTCTCACTCTCTCTAAAATAAATAAATAAAATCTTCTTTAAAAATCACCTCTACTGTTGCCAAAGGAGATTTTGTTTTGTTTGGGACTTTTTTGGGGGTGTGTGTTTTATTTCCTATATTTTATTCAATTATGTTCATTTCTTATTGCTCAAATTGTCTCAAATTTCATCAGTGGGAGCCTCTTCAATCTAGTTCCTTTGTTCTTTCCACATGCCTCCATTACTCTTTGGGCATCTTGCTTCTGGCACAAAAGAATGCACCGGACTGATCAAGAAAAAAAGAGAGAAGACACAAAATACTCATCAGAAATTAAGGAAGGTTTATCACTAGAGAGTCTACAGATGTTAAAAGGCTACTGAGGAGATGCTATAAACAGTTTTATGTCAATAGATGTTTTAACATAGGTAAAATGGAAAAATTCCATTTTATTGATCTTTTCAAAGAACCGGCTTTTGGTTTCATTGATTGCCTGGGTTTTTTTAAATTGATATTTCTAACTGAAATGTAAAATGAAGCCACTACGGAAAACAACGTTGAGATTCCTGCACCATATGATTCAGCAGTCCCATTTCTGGGTATATATCCAAGGGAAATAAAATCACTATCTTGAAAGATATCTGCACCCCATTATTCATAATAGCCAAAACACAGAAACAACCTAAGTATTCATCCATGGGTAAATGGATAAAGAAAATGTGATACACTCATACACACATAGACCCAGAGATGGGCATACACGCACGCGCACGCCCACGCGCGCGCACGCACACACACACACACATACACAGAGGAATGTTATCTGGCCATAAAAAAGGAAAAAATCCTACAAACGGCAATAATATATATGAAACTTAAGGGAATTATGCTAGGTGAAATAAGTCAGACAAATTAAAACAGATACTGTATGATCTCAGTAATATATGGAATAAAAAAAAAAAAAAAAAACTCATGGAAACAGGGAATAGAGTGGTGGTTACCAGGGGCCAGGGAGTGGAGGAAATGGAGGAATTATGGTCAAAGGGTACAAACTTCCACTTAGAAGATAAATAATTTCTGTGAATCTAATATATAGCACAGTGACTATTGGGGGGGTTGTTTGTTTTAAGTAATCTCTACACCCAACATGGGGCTCAAACTCACAACCCCCAAGATTGAGAGTCCCACACTGCACTGACTGAGCCAGCCAGGCTCTCCCAGCACTGTGACTATTGTTAACAATACTTGAAGGTTGCTAACTAAACTCACACAATGTTATATGTTAATTATTTCTCAAAAGAGCTGGAAAAAATGCAAAATTAAAGTCTTTTTTCTAGCATCTCTTTTCTCTTTTGATTCCTAATGATAATAACATAATTATTTATTTGCTCTATCTTAAAATAGACATAAAATGGTTTTCAAGAAACAATACCACCAACAAACTGTGGAATGAAGTTTAAGATTTGTTGCAGTTCTGGGGCGCCTGGGTGGCACAGCGGTTAAGTATCTGCCTTCGGCTCAGGGCGTGATCCCGGCGTTATGGGATCGAGCCCCACATCAGGCTCCTCCGCTGGGAGCCTGCTTCTTCCTCTCCCACTCCCCCTGCTTGTGTTCCCTCTCTCACTGGCTGTCTCTATCTCTGTCAAATAAATAAATAAAATCTTTAAAAAAAAAAAGATTTGTTGCAGTTCTTTTTATCTTAGAAGGATATACAACTTCCCATATTATAACGTCACACCAAGTAATTATTTAAGTGTAGTAATATTACCTGATATACAGTTAGGTTCATTTGTTTCAATTTGTTTTCAAGTTTAGGGTTCTTTAAATACTTATTTTTGAATAGGTAGAAATTTAGGTGTTTCAAAACCAAAAGTATAAAAAAGTATACTGAGATGTCTCCCTTCTATCCCTGTCTTCTCACTTTCTTCCCCAACCCTAGAGTTAATCATTTTGGTTAGTTTCTGGCTTATTATTCAATTATGTTATGTTTGAAAATACATGCCTATTGGGGCGCCTGGGTGGCTCAGTCAGTTAATAATCTGTCTTCAGCTCAGGTCATGATCTCAGGGCCTTGGGATGGAGCCCTCATCGGGCTCCCTGTTCAGCAGGGAGTCTGCTTCTCCCTCTCCCTCTGTGCTCTCTCTCTCTCTCAAATAAATAAATAAAATCCTTCAAAAAAAGAAAAGAAAATATATGCACATGTATATACATTTGTGTGTGTGCGTGTACTGTTATTTCTCCTCCTTTCTTTTTTTTTTTTAAGATTTTATTTATTTATTTGACAGAGAGAGAGACAGCGAGAGAGGGAACACAAGCAGGGGGAGTGGGAGAGGAAGAAACAGGCTCATAGCGGAGGAGCCCAATGTGGGGCTCGATCCCAGAACACTGGGATCACACCCTGAGCCGAAGGCAGATGCTTAACGACTGCACCACCCAGGCGCCCCCGCTCCTCCTTTCTCACACAAAATATAGCACACTGTAAACACTATTCTGCACCTTGTAGGTTGTTTTTTTTTTTTTTAACTTAATGGTATATTCTGGAAATTAACCCATATCATTACATGGAGATTGTAGTGAGTTGAGTTGCATCCCCCGAAAGATATGTCTACCTAGAACCTCAGAATGTGTCGTAATTTGGCACAAGTGTCTTTGGAGATGTAATTAAGGTAAATGTCTCACCATGAGATCATCTAAATACAATGACCAGTGCCCTTTAGGAAAAAGGAGAAGAAGATTCCAGACGTAGAGAAGGAGGCTGCGTGAAGGCAAAGGCAGAGATTGAAATAACGAAGCCACAAGCCAGAGAACTCCAAGGACTGCTGGCAGTCACCAGAAGCTGGGAGAAGGGCCTGGAATGGATTCTTTCTCACAGCCTCCAGAAGGAACCAACCGGGCCAACCCCTTGCTTTCGGACTTCGGGCCTCCAGGCCTGTGAGACAATACATTTCTGTTGCTTTAGGCCACTAAGTTTGACATGATTTATTAAGGTAGTCACAGTAAATTAATACAGAGATCCTCCTCATTCTTTACCCTTTTCTTTCTTTGGTAATGACTGCACAGTATCCCTCACGTGGCTGTACAGTGGTTTCTTCAGTCAGTTGCCTGCTGATGGACATGCGGATTACTCCCGAACGTTTGCTTGTTCAAATAATGCTCAATAAAGAAACTTGTGCCTGTTATTTCAAATCCGTTTAGGTGTAATTTACATTTGATTCTTAGAAGTGAGATTGCTGGGTCAAAGTACATAAATTTGCATTTTTGTTAGATATTGCCAAATTCCCATACACAAGGGTTGTAACGTTTTGTACTCCCACCAGCAATGAATAAGACTGCCTATTTCGGGGCCCTGGGTGCCCCAGTTGGTTAAGTGTCTGCCTTCAGCCCAGGTTGTGATCCTGGAGTCCCAGGATTGAGCCCCTCGTTGGGCTCCCTGCTCAGCGGGAAGCCGGCTTCTCCCTCTGCCCCTCACCCCTGCTTGTGCTCCTTCTCTTTCTCTCTCTTGCTCTCAAATAAATAAATAAAATCTTAAAAAAAAAATAAACCAACACTGCCTATTTCCCCACAAGGTCATCAACAGAGTGCATTTTCAATAGCGAATTTTTGCCAATCTGATACACAAGAGATGGTATTTCAGTGTAGTTGAAATTTGCATTTCTCTTATTATGAGTGAAGTTGAACATTTTTTTATATGTTTGAGATTCTTTGCTTTCCTTTTTCTATGAACTCTCTAATCATGTCTTTTACATATTTTTCTAGTGGGTTTTTTTTCTTCTCAATTGTTAAGAGCTTTTGTAAGATATAATTTGAAAATATTT
Source organism: Ursus arctos (assembly GCF_023065955.2). Lineage (NCBI taxonomy): Eukaryota > Metazoa > Chordata > Mammalia > Carnivora > Ursidae > Ursus > Ursus arctos. The sequence continues at coordinate 37,440,341 of NC_079873.1, read as the reverse complement.
TTTCTGGTTTTTTTTTTTTATTTCTTTTGACTATGTGCCTGGCTATTTACTATGCAAATGCATTTTTTCCTTCAATTTTTTTTAAAGATCTTTTATTTATGTATTTGAGGGAGAGCGAGGCAGAGAGAGGGAGAGAGAGAGAGAACACGAGCAAGGGAGAGGAGGGGGAGAGGCAGAAGCAGGCTCCCGGCTGAGCAGGGAGCCAGAGGCGGGGCTCTATCCCAGCAGCTAGACACGGGGCTCGATCCCAGGACCCCGGGATCACGACCTGAACAGAAGGCAGACGCTTAAACGACTGAGCCACCCAGGCACCCCTTTTCCTTCCATTTTTAACACACAAGGATTGTTGAGACTCCCAGCCTAAGGAACCTTCCTGAACTATATAGCATTCCCCGAGTCATCGCTTACCAACGCCCGACGTCTTTCTTCCTGTGAGCTCTTCTCAGTTGGAATCAGAGATTTCAGGTACACTATGGTTCCTGTCACTCTTTTTTCGTTATCTCTCTTAGATGGGTTTCTCCAGAAAGCAGAAACAGAGCCAGAAGTCATATATGCTGTTACCTCATTGGGGAAACGAAGTAGAGAAAGACAGAGAGTCAAGACAAAGGTGTGTTATCAAGCTGGCCACCTCTAAGTGCTGATAGCGGGCTCTGTCCGTGGTAGTGTGCCCCAGAGAAGCCCTATCAATTCTGTCTCAAGACTTCCCATGCTAGTGGAGCCCAGAGGAAGGGGAGACAGCAAAGAAAAGGGAATGCATTTATTCACTTGCTGATTAACCAGTTATCCGATCTAAACTCTGAATAAGGTCAACTCACTGAAGAATAGTCTTCTTGCGGGGTTACGGTTAGTTTATTTGAAAATGACCATGGGGAGCATCTTCCACAGGCACCGAGCCATATTTCTACTACCAGACTTGACATTCTAAGGTTTTTCTCAATATAAGTAAAGAGTAAAACACAATGATGCATTTTTTTTTCCTTTCAGCAGGCTCCATGCCCAGCATGGAGCCCAACGTGGGGCTTGAAATCATGACCCTGAGATCAAGACCTGAACCGAGATCAAGAGTTGGACACTTCGGGGCACCTGGGTGGCACAGCGGTTAAGCGTCTGCCTTCGGCTCAGGGCGTGATCACGGCGTTGTGGGATCGAGCCCCACATCAGGCTCCTCTGCTATGAGCCTGCTTCTTCCTCTCCCACTCCCCCTGCTTGTGTTCCCTCTCTCGCTGGCTGTCTCTATCTCTGTCGAATAAATAAATAAAATCTTTAAAAAAAAAAAAAAAGAGTTGGACACTTCACAGACTGAGCCACCCAGGCCCCCCTCAAAGTTCTGCAGACAAGAACTTGATACGGAAGCTATTTCTCAGCCCTGACTCTGAGTTGGCAACATCACAATCTGATACCCTGTGGGGAGGCAAGCAATGACTTAGAATACCATCCTCAGAAACCCAGGACCGTAAGAACTGAAAACACACCAAAATCGAGGAAATTAAAGCATTTCTGATCCTCAGAAGTCAGTAACTCTGGTATTTATTCCAGAACTCCAGTTATTTCAAGATTCGAGAGCATAATATGTGTATTCCCAAGAAGACCTTGAAATATTTTCAAAACAGCAGATGCATACATTCTTTTTAAAGGGTAAAGAATAAATGTTTTGAAAGGGAAGAACTACAAAAAGAATCAGAGAACTCGAGTTTGAAAAATCCTCAAAGGGATGGGCCTCCAGTTTTGAAAAAATAACTTCTCATGCGTTATAAGAAAAATGCTTTTTATTATTTTGTATTTAAATGGAGCCTTTACTTTGGGGAAATTATTATACACGTTTATAAGTTGCTTCAAAGATAAAACCAGTTATTAAATCAAAGGGCAGTAAACACCTCTCAATGTAAAGACTTAGCTCTTTTTTTTGAGTGCGTGGAAGGGAGATAATGTTATTTTGGGGTCTGACTACTATACTCGTATACAGTACAGTCTGATTAGACTTACAGATGGACTATTATGCTGAGAATATGCAGGTATAGTCTTCCCGGCCATCAGATTATGCAGTGTCTAGCTGAATAACAAAATTAGTTTCTGCTTTGTTTTGTCTTGCTTTGCTTTGAAACCCAAAACTTCATGTCGGAAATAAATGGAATAAAACAAATCGGTATTTGGCATGGCTAGGACTTCAACTATTGTTTTGATTGTGTATTATACTTGCACGTGCAATTAAGGCTTCTTGGGATATGCCCTTCTTGAACTCTTGAAAGAATAAAGACAGTCCCACATATGGCTATGCTAACATATGGCCTCCCTAATGACAACACAACAAGACACCCACTCATCTTAAACAAATTGTAGCATAAGACATGAACAAATGATACACGAGTGCTGAATGTTCCTGGGTCCGTCCCATGGGGAAATGAAGATTTCTATGCATCTGGCTGGATGGGCCTCCAGAACATGTAGGTGCCGGAGTGAGAAAACGTAATCTGACAATGATGTATGGTAGTCAGGAGTTGAGTAAATATTACCATAAATTATAAGCTTGGAACTTTGGGCTGATAGTCAAAGAGATTGGGTAGTTTTTATTAAAGGAGGATGAACACAAACATACTTAGTCTGGCACTGAAAAATTAGCCTCCCCTCTAAAATGCTCTGCCTTTTTGTGTGTAATTAATTAATTTTATTTTTTTTAAAGATTGTGTTTATTTATTAGAGAGAGAAGGAGAGAGATCACAAGCGGGGCGGGGGGGAAGGATAGAGGGAGAAGCAGACTCCCCGCTGGGCAGGGAGCCCAATGCGGGGCTCGATCCCAGGACCCTGAGATCATGACCTGAGCCAAAGGCAGATGCTTAACTAACTGAGCCACTCAGGCGCCCCTAATTTAATTATTTTAAAGAGAGAGAGCACAAGCGGGAAGGGCAGAGGGAGAGGGAGAGGGAGAAAGAATCTCAAGCAGACTCCTAACTTGAGCAGAGTCTGACGCAGGACTCGATCTCATAACCCCTGAGACCAGGACCTGAGCTGAAACCAAGAGTCAGACGCTCAGGACGCCTGGGTGGCTCAGTCGGTGAAGCAGCTGCCTTCGGCTCAGGTCACGATCTCAAGATCCTGGGATCGAGCCCTGCATCGGGCTCCCTGCTCGGCGGGGAGTCTGCTTCTCCCTCTCCCTCTGCCCCTCCCCTCCACTTGTGGACGCGCTCTAGCGCTCGCTGGCTCTCTCACATAAATAAATAAAAGCTCAAAAAAAAAAAAAGGAGAGTCAGATGCTCAACCAACTGAGCCACCCAGGCGCCCCAATGCTCTGCTTTTTCTGATGAACGAAGCTCCATTACACAATTTTCCATTCTCAGTAAATGGTTACAGTTTACTAACTCATCTTCAAATAAATGTATTTTTTGTGATCGAAGGAATTAAGGTAGCAACACATAGTTTTCTGATCACACTGGACCAGGAGCCCTTGTTCTCATACTCCGTCAACGGCGCACGTGGGCTCAGCAGAATTTGAGTCTTGTGCACCGTTGCCCTCAGTTATCTCATAAGTGTGATGAATCCCTGGCGGCATCTAGGCACATCCCTCCTAACCCTGCCCCCCTCCCACCCCCACACATATAACCCACCCAAGGTTCTTGCTCTCCAAGGCAAAATTTCTATACAAGGTGAAAACTGAGGTGCAAAATCTCTGATGGCTTTCCGCCTACCCCCATCGGTACTGGGGAGGAATGATGATCCCCTGGGAAGTTCTTTGCTGACAGTCTGCAAGTTAGCAGTAACCCATGATTCCTTTCACTTCCTGGCCCAGAGGAATATCGGCCTCGCCCACCTGCTCTTTTGCTCTACAAGGATTCTCACTACTGCTAGAAAGTGATTTGCTGCTTCAATTCACGCCTTGCTCATTTTCCTCTTCCTACGGAGTAGGACTCTCGCTTCTGAAATTGCTTCTGTAACAAAAGACGATGCCACCTCTTTAATCACTACAATCCTGAGCAGATTCCACGCTGGCTCATTCCGGCACCAGGCAGAATCACCTCCTGCCTCAGTGGGCCTTTACTATTTGGATACATTTCTCAAGGCTCAGTAGTTCGCGCGCTTATTTTATCCCCCAAAGGGAATGTGAGGTCTGTGAGAGCAGATGTTTTTCCTGATTACGGTTGCTAGGCTTCATATTAGAACATCCTGTTCAATTTGAATTTCAGATAAATATTTTTTTAGTATAAATATGTTTCAAATATTGCACTGGACATACACTAAAAAATTATGGTTTATCTGAAGTCCAAGTTTAACTGGGTGTCCCGTCTGTTTATTTGCTAAATCTGGCAACTCTAAGCTTCGTTCACCTCCGACCTCCTAAGGCCATTATCTGTGAAGGGGTCTGGTTCTTACCTAAGTTGGGGGTCCCCTTCCACAACACCGATGTGAGGCCAGAGACCACGTGGGCCAGCTTTAATGGACTCCATACTTCAGGACTGAATGCTGGGTGCACAGGCCCTGAGAACGTGCATGTAGCCTGCAATCTGACGACCTCGCCAAGGCTGACACTTGGCATCAGAAATTCTGTTGGTAACAGTAACACTGGAGTCTGTCCTACCGTCCTGGGTACTCATCCATGTCTTTTGTTTGTGGATCCATATGGATTGAAAGCCAGAGTGTGTTTTCTTCAGCAGGCTTTCTTCTGAGCACAGCTACGGTGCTTCAGACAGTGTTAGAGGAACTTCTGTGAAGCCAGGGGAAATGCGTTTAATACCTAATGCGTTGATTTTTGATGTTCTGATTATGAATTCCCACTAGTTTCCCCCACCCCCACTCCCAGCCACACAGATGTTTCATAAATTATTTCATAGATTATCTTTCTATATTGACTGCCCATTTGGAGTCAATTTTAGTGAACATCGAAAGTGAGCAGGTTACACATGAATATACTGGAGGGGCCAATGGCAGTCACTGCAAGACGGGCCACTTTGGCACGCAGACTATTGTGAGTTAAAAATCAATCAAAACCCAGCAGATTCAGGAAAAGCTCTTTACCTCCCTTTCAACTGTCTCAAAAAAATTTAGATAGAGGACCTGCTCCAAAAAAGAGCTAGCACCCTAGATAACTACGTTATGATAGGACAGGTGGACAGGGAGGAACGGAGCAAAGCCTGTTTGATCAAAGGTCTCTCTTTGTTCCATTGTTTTTAAATGGCCCAGGAAACATTTGTTTACCATTTACTCCTTCTCATTTTTCTTTCCCTTTGAAGATCCAGGCCCCTATACCCTTCTCCTTAGTTTAGGATGACCTGTGTACTTCATTTTGCCTGACTGTCTTTGGAATTTCCATGTCTGTGTGGGTCCCCTGCCCATATGCTATTGAATTTGATTTACTCCTGTTTATCTGGCTCATACCCATTTGATTCTTAGTCCAGTTAGAAGGACCTCAAAGGCGACAGAACATTCTTGGTCCCTGACAATAACTTTATGAGTTTTTCAAGACTGCAGTAACAAACCTGGTGGCGTAAACAGCAGAAATTTGTTCTCTCACAGTTTTTGAGACCAGAAGTCTGAAATCTGGCGGCACTGTGCTCCCTTGGGAGGCTCCAGGGAAGAATCTAGTTCTTGCTTCTTCCCGCTCCTGGTGGTTGCCAGCCATCTTGGGCTCCCAACCTCTGCCTTCCTCTTCACATCACCGTCTCCTCCATATCTGAGTCATTTCCTATTGGTTCTCACTTATAAGGACACATACATGATGGTACTTAGGGTCCCCCCTGATAATCCAGGGTTATCGCCTCATTTCAAGATCCTTAATATATATCACATCTGCAAAGATTCTTTTGCCAAATTTGGTAACATTTACAAATTTCAGGGATCAGGACTTGATATCCTTGGGTGAACGTTAGTCAAGCTACTACAATACCATATGAATTTGTTCCTTTCTCTCTCATTCTAGAGTTACTACTGTTCAGAAGAGTCCAGCTACAGAGACACTTAGGACAGAAAGAGAAAAATCATTTAGAAAAGTTCATTGACGGAGGCACCTGGGCTGCTCAGTCAGTTAAGTGTCCGACTCTTGGTTTTGGCTCAGGCCATGATCTCAGGGTCATGAGATCAAGGCCCACGTTGGGCTCTGCACTCAGCGGGGAGTCTGCTTGTCCCTCTCCCTCTGCTGTTCCCCCTGCTCTCTCTCTCTCATATGAATAAATAAATAAATAAATAGTTCTTTGAGGGAAGGGGAAAACAAGAATTTTTTTGCAGTCAATGGAGAGAGGTTAATATAAACTCAGTGAGATTGAAGTCCTGGTAGAGGAACACGTTTTGATTTCCTCAGCACAGCTCACACATTCTACGTCAACTGGTTTATTAGATTTTGGTTTTCTTAAATATCACCCTGGATGTTAGCTAGACTGACTGTGGTGATCATTTTGCAGTACATACAAATATCTCATCATTATGCTGTACACCAGAAAATCATATAAGGGGGGCGCCTGGGTGGCACAGCGGTTAAGCGTCTGCCTTCGGCTCAGGGCGTGATCCCGGCGTTCTGGGATCGAGCCCCACATCAGGCTCCTCTGCTACGAGCCTGCTTCTTCCTCTCCCACTCCCCCTGCTTGTGTTCCCTCTCTCGCTGGCTGTCTCTATCTCTGTCAAATAAAATAAAATAAAATCTTTAAAAAAAAAAAGAAAAGAAAATCATATAAGGTTATATATCAATTATATCTCAATTTAAAAAAAATCACCAGCGGTGCCTGGCTGGCTCAGTCACTAGATCATGTGACTCTTGCCTCCAGGGTCATGAGTTCAAACCCCACGTTGGGTGTGGAGCCTACAAAAAAAAAATAAAATAAAATAAGGAAAGAAAGAAAGATCACCATACAAGAAACTTGAAGATTTTATATGATCTTACTGACTCTTCTTTATCTTACCACTATTTCAAAGTGAATGTTGAATTTTGAAGCATCTGGATTTTGCCTTGTCTAGAAGCAAACCATTTAGGAAGACAAACTGTTATGTCATGCTTACTAAAAATAATAGCAAAAAGGGACGCTTTCCCATGTAAAAGATAAAAGAAAAACTGTTTGATATGTTCCATATTCTGTTTAATTTTAAGGAACATAAAATCAAAATTGAAAGGAAAGAAAAATATTCTGTGGTGTGTTGTACGTATACACCACATTTTGTCTATTTTTTGAGGACCCTCCATACTATTTTCCATCGTGGATGCACCAACTGACATTCCCAGCAGCGGCGCACAAGGTTCCCTTTTCTCCACATCCTCACCAGCCTGTTATCTCCTATCTTCAGGATGATTACCATTCTAACAGGAGTGAGGTGATATCTCATTGTAATTTTGATCTCAGAGAGCTTGATTTTGAAAATGTAATTTTTGGCTCAACAAATTTTGGGAGTGCACAAAAAGCACTTGGCCCAATGCCTAGAATGGGACACGTGCGTAATGAATGGGGGCTCTCAATAACGTCCTTGTCCGGGGCGCCTGGGTGGCACAGTCTTGGGCGTCTGCCTTCCGCTCAGGGCGTGATCCTGGCGATCTGGGATCGAGCCCCACATCAGGCTCTTCCACTGGGAGCCTGCTTCTTCCTCTCCCACTCCCCCTGCTTGTGTTCCCTCTCTCGCTGGCTGTCTCTCTGTCAAATAAATAAATAAAATCTTTTAAAAAATAATAATAATAACGTCCTTGTCCACCATGGCCCAGGCATTGTGCTGGACGCTTGAGACTCACAATTAGGAAGATCTGAAATCCTTGCTCTGGAGAAGGTGGGACAGATGTACATGGAGAACATACTGGAGGCTCTAAAACTAAAAACGAAATCCAAATATTTTGAAGTTTAAAGAAAAAAAAAGGCTACATTAAAATTAAAATAGAAGAAATTCGGGACGCCTGGGGGGCTCAGTTGGTGAAGCATCTGCCTTCGGCTCAGGTCATGATCCCAGGGTTCTCGGATCGAGCCCCACATCAGGCTCCTTGCTCAGCAGGGAGGCTGCTTCTCCCTCTGCCTGCCGCTCTCCCTGCTTATGCTCTCTCTCTCTAATAAATAAAAATTTTAAAAAGAAGATATTAATAATTCTTGTAATTCCAATAAAGGGTATTTTTTTTAAAAATTGATGAAATTCAAAACCAATATATTTAAGGGTGAAATGTGAGCTGTTATTAAGCCAAACCAAGCAAAAAGATGTTTTTTTTATATACATGCTTGCAAGTTAAAACAACAGAGTTATATTTTTACATGCAAGATTCGTCCTGAATGTAGTATATATGGCAGATAGGAGGTTCACGTCTGTAGCCAAAATAACAGTTAACAAATTCATTAATTCTGTTTAGGTTTAAGTTGTTATCATTAAGGTTAATAATATCTTGGCTTTAAGTAAAATACCTTTGTTTGGGAAAAAATATATATTATACAAGATAATAGCAGGTGGTAAGACAGTATGTGCTGCCGCCTGGGTGGCACAGCGGTTGAGCGTCTGCCTTCGGCTCAGGGCGTGATCCCGGCGATCTGGGATCGAGCCCCACATCGGGCTCCTCCGCTATGAGCCTGCTTCTTCCTCTCCCACTCCCCCGGCTTGTGTTCCCTCTCTCGCTGGCTGTCTCTCTCTGTCAAATAAATAAAATCTTTAAAAAAAAAAAAAAAAAAAAAGACAGTATGTGCTGGAAGATCATATTTTATTTAAAAAAATTTTTTTAAGTAAACTTTACACCCAACATGGGGCTTGAACTTACCAACCCTGAGATCAAGAGTAGCACTCTCGACCAGGCACCCCATAAGATTATATAAAGAAAGAAAGGGGGGGTAATCAGAAGGGGGAATGAAGCATGAGAGACTATGGACTCTGAGAAACAAACTGAGGGCTTCAGAGGGGAAGGGGTGGGGGAATGGGATAGACCGGTGATGGGTAGTAAGGAGGGCACGTATTGCATGGTGCACTGGGTGTTATACGCAACTAATGAATCATGGAACTTTACATCGGAAACCGGGGATGTACTGTATGGTGACTAATGTAATATAATAAAAAAACATTTAAAAAAAGATTATATTTTAAAGCTCAAAAGAAATAAGGAAATAGGTCACTTGCTATGTTCATCAGTTACTTTTGAAATTTTTAAATGTAGAGCGGGTATAACTTCTTAAATTAGAAAACAACAAGAAAGATACTGAAAATAGCAAAATTAATTCTGGGGGAGAAGACAGACAATATTTTTATACAAAATACTTATGGAAATTTTTCTTTACGAATTAAAAAAAGAAAAATCTCTAGCAAGACTGGTCAAGAAAAAAATGAGTGAAGGAAAATTAAGCATGAAAAGTAATTATCAAGTTACTCTAGAAATGTTTAATAAGTTAATACTGTTAACGAATTTTTATCAATAAGTTAAAGAACATATAAAATGGGAAATTAAAAACATATAAAATGGGTTAAGAAAATGGGTAATAAAAAAAATGGGTATGTATATGTCCAAAGTTGATTCAAGAAGAAATAGAAAACAAGCAGATGGGGTGCCGGGATGGCGCACTCGGTTAAGCCTCCAACTCTTGGTCCTCAGATTGTGATCTCAGGGTCCTGGAATCTAGCCCCGTCTCCTGCTCTGGGCTCAGCACAGAATCTGCCTGGGACTCTCCCTCTCCTTCTGCCCCCCTCCCCCACCCTCAGCTCTGTCCTTCTCTCTCAGATAACTAAATCTTAAAAAAAAAAAGAAAAGAAAAAAGAAAACAATCAGACTACTAACCATGAACAGTAATTTAATTGGTAATAAAATATATCTGCCACCCCCAAAGTCCCAGGATAAGATAGTTTTACAGGTGAGTTTTACGAAATGCCCTAAAATTTATTTTATGCAAGCTGTATCAAAGAATAGAAAAAGAGAGTTACTTAATCTATTTTGTGAGGTATAAGAAAAATCATAAAAGCTAAACTTACACATAATTGTGAATTCAAGAATTCTAAATAAAGGGGCCCCTGGGTGGCTCAGTCGTTAAGTGTCTGCCTTCAGCCCAGGGCGTGATCCCGATGTGCTGGGATCGAGCCCCACATCAGGCTCCTCTGCTGGGAGCCTGCTTCTTCCTCTCCCACTCCCCCTGCTTGTGTTCCCTCTCTCTCTGGCTGCCTCTCTCTCTGTCAAATAAATAAATAAATCTGTAAAAAAAAAAAAAATTCTAAATCAAAGAATGGTAATTTAACTGCAACTTTGCATAAAAATAATACATTATGATTAGGTAAGGTTAATGTCAGGAATGCAATGATTTTTTTAAATCAGATAATTTAATCAACAGCTTTCACCACATTAAAAGAGTGAATTACAATAACTATATGTTCATGTTAGAAGACAGAAAAGGCACCTGATAAAATTCAACACTAATTCAGAATTAAAATTGACAGCAAATTGAGAATATAAAGGGAATGGCTTTAGCTTCAAAAAACCTGGAGCAAACTTCCTGTTCAATGGTAAAATTTAAGAAGCATTAACCTTTTAGACATGCGTACTATAACCATATCTAACCCAAATTGTATTAATGTTGTTAAAAAAGAAAAAACAAGCCCAAATTGGAGTCATTTGCCCCCCACGAGAGCAAACCAAAACTTAATTACAGTTACAACCTCTCTCAGGAATGTGACCTTGTAATAGTCAATCCGAAATTTCCTGATCAGTGCTGGGGAGATCATCTGCATCATAAAAGCCCTGCTGTCCCCCCATCCCCCAAAAAAGATGTCCTGGCTTGAAACAATCCTTTATTTTCTTTTGCTAATAACTTCTGGCCCCAAGCTGCTTCCAATAAAAACCTTCTGTTTTCTACAACTCCTGGGAACATCTCTATTCCTGAATCGCTTAATAAAGCCAATCAGATCTTCTAATTTACTCGGTAGAATTTTATTTTTTTACAGTGTCCTAACCAATGAAATAGGAGAGGGAAAGTAATTACGAAGCACAGATTGCCAAAGGAAAGACAGAGTGCCGTTGTTAATAGGCAATGTGATTTGTCTAGATACAAAATCTAAAGAAATCAATAGAATTAGTAAGAAGGCTTAGCAGCCTTGCTGAATACAAGATTGTATTCATAAAACAACGGTAATAGTCCTAAACCCGATCATCAATTATAAAATGCAGTTATGTAAAACGTAGCATTTATAATAGAAAAAATTATAAGAAAAAAAATACTAAATATTATTAAAAGACAAAAAAGGAAGCTCATGTTAAATCTCCCTTACGATATTCAAGAATTCTACAACTCCAATTTTTTTAAATAACAATTCTACTACAAATACCATTGTTTGTTAATTATAAACATATTTTTTAAAAGCATCTCTAAGATTGGGATATGTCTTCCAACCAATGGTTTCTTTTATCTTATCCCCCAGGATGAATTGTCATATAGCTGTCATTGCTTGAGCATGGGTAAACTTTTGCTCATAGCTGTTCGTATTCTTGTCACTTCAATTGAGTTATGGGCATTTTTGGACTACATGTGTTGAGTTTAATGGCTGTTTAAAATGTCTTAAAATGGTAATGTTATGATTTAGCATTAAAACGAAAATTTATTGTATGGGCAGAAAGGCACAGAAACAGAGCAGAGGGCATAAATTTTATATCAAGAAAGCAAATCTCTTTCATTAGAAGAATGACTGAAATTGCATATCTTCTTGCAAAGAACAGTCAAGGACCTAAGAAAAGAAGAGACTCATAAGTAGGTGAAGGTGAATTATGTTTTGGTACTGTAGCTGGGAACACCATTTCAGAGACAGCAGCAGATGGACTGTTCTTATAAGAAATGCTGCGTTACCAATGTCCTTCTTGGCACAAAGGCTATTATTATGTGGGAAAACACAGATGTTGAAGTTTTAAAGTGATTCAGAGAAGTCAGACTCTAAATGTCAAGAAGTTTTAGGGATGTCTCAAGCAATTCATTTCACTTATACTTTCGTCTTAATGGACGCACAAGAAAAAGTATGATAATAATATCTATCTAAAGTCTAAAGGACCTTTTTCAAAAAGTATAAAATAAAAAAGCCTAAATGATAAGAAAAGATTGTGTCAGAGTTTAATGGGCAGCAATTTTTCTTTCCTAGTGGCATATAAAATAATGATCTGTCTTACAATCTATGGCATTACAGAAGAGGTGAGGTCTACAAGGGCTACGCAATTCCAAACACAAACTAAACATGGATTTTCTTGGAACTTGACAATCCAATTCTAAAACTCATATGAACAAATAGAGGTACAAGATGGAAGGTACCAGGGACAGATCACAGAGGGCTTTGTGGGTCAGGATAAGAAATTTAGACAGCTTTTCTTTTTTTTTTTTCTTTTAAGATTTTATTTACTTGACAGAGAGAGAATGAGAGCATGAGCAGGGGTGGGGGGGTGGAAAGGGAGGGGCAGGGGGAGAGGGAGAAGCTGACTCCCTACTGAGCAGGGAGCCTGACATGGGGCTGGATCCCAGGACCCTGAGATCATGACCTGAGCCAAACGCAGATGCTTAACCAACTGAACCACCCAGGTGACCCCTAGACATTTTTTCTAAGTGTGGTGAGGACTGATTGTTGCTTTCTAAGCAAGTTAGTGCTCATTTACAATTTCAAAAAGTTACAATAAAAAGAGTAAATCATCCCATCTGCATGATGAAGAAATTTAATATAATATCCCAAAATCTCCTGAAGAATAAAGAAGATTCTTCCTTATTTGCCTTACCAAATATTTGCCCTACCAAATATTAAGGCTTATTACAAAGCTAGAGTAAAATAAACCAGTGTACTAATAGAACACAGATTGATTGAACATAGTGAAACTTTAGAGAGACCCAAACAATTATAGAAATTTAATATATAGCAGAGGTAGCATTAAAAATCAACAGAAAGGGGGCACCTGGGTGGCTCAGTCAGGTAAGCACCTGCCTTCGGCTCAGGTCATGATCCCAGGGTCCTGGGATCCAGCCCTGCATCGGGCTCCTTGCTCAGCAGGGAGTTTGCTTCTCCCTCTCCCTCTGTCCTACTCGTGCTCATGCTCTCTCTCTCTCGCTCTCAAATAAAAAAATAAATAAAATATTTTTAAAAATTAAAAATCAGCAGTAAGGGGTGCTTGGGTAGCTCAGTTAGTTAAGCATCTGACTCTTGATTTCAGTTCAGGTCTTGATCTCAGGGTCATGAATTCAAGCCCTGTGTGGGGCTCCACAGTGTGGAGCCTACTTAAAAAATCAAAAAGAAAAAAAAAAAAGAAATCAACAGTGAAAGGCTGGCCTGATCCTGGGGTGACTGGGACAAATAGAAATAAAAACCTATTTGATACTTAAACAAAGGAGTTCCAGGTGAATTAAAGGGTTAAATGTGAGAAGAAAACCTTTTAAACTTTCAAAAGAAAATGTAGCGTTTCTTCAGCAAGACATAAAATAAATACAAACCATCAAAGAAAAGATCAATAAATTTGACTGCATTAAAATTTTAAAAATCTATTTAAAAAGAGCCCATAAAAGAAATGAAAAAAAGAAGTCAAAGACTAATAAAAAGTTATTTACCATCTATATAACTGACTATCAGTATACAGATACATAAAGAATTTCTCTAAACCCAAGGAAAATAAAAGTCAGAAAGAACAATAGGCCTTTCATAGATGAGGAAACCTGAATGATCAATAAACATATGAAAGGGTAAAAAAAATGCCTACTATGTGAAACAAAATAAAATATTGTATTTATAACCATGAAGTTGCTTAAAGTTACACAATCTGACAACACCAAAAAAGGTCATGATAAAATAGGCATTCTCATCCATTTAGTAAATAAAATTGTAAATGAGTACAACCACTTCGTCAATTTCTAGCGAAGTTAAGTATGCACATGCTCTGACCTTACAAATTCCTTTCACTGATAGGAACCTAAGAAGTCTTCATTCATACATACAAGGGGAAATGCACAAGGATGTACATTTCTCATATTAGCTAAAATTGGAAACCTCATTTAACTTATCCCTGTCTCTCTTCAGTCCGTTCTATTTACCACTTCGCATATAGTATCGGAACCTTACTTTACACCTCTATTTCTTCCCTAGAGGCCTTTGTGTTATCGTTGTCATATATCTTACTTTTACATGTTATAAAGCCCACAACATGCTGTTTTTACTTTTGCTTTAAACAGTCAATTATCTTTTAAAGCTATTTAAATAATAAGAAAACAGTCTTTCATGTTTATCACCGTGATAGGCAGAATAATGGCCCCCCAAAGATGTCCATGTTCTTTTTTTTTTTAAGATATTCAACAGAGATAGAGACAGCCAGCGAGAGAGGGAACACAAGCAGGGGGAGTGGGAGAGAAAGAAGCAGGCTCGTAGTGGAGGAGCCTGATGTGGGGCTCGATCCCATGACGCCGGGATCACGCCCTGAGCCGAAGGCAGACGCTTAACCGCTGTGCCACCCAGGCGCCCCAAGATGTCCATGTTCTAATCCCCAGAACCTGTGAATATGTTAGCTTACATTTCAAAAGGAACTTTGCAGATATGATTAAGGATAAGGACTCTGAGGTGAAGAAATTACCCTGGATTATGAAGTAGGCTCAATCTAATCACGAGTCTTACAAGTGGAAGAGGGAAACAAAAGAGTGAGTTAGAGAAACGGTAGTATGAGAAGAATTCTGAGATATACAGGGCTGTGCAGAAGTATCAGAGAACTCTAAGAGCAAAAGGTAGCCCCACACCTAGAGCCCCCAGAAAGAACACAACCCTTGCCAATACCCTGATTTTAGCTCAGGGAGGCATGTTTCAGACTTCTGATGTGTAGAAGCTGTAAAATAATACCTTTCGGTTGTTTTAAGCTGCTAAGTTTGTTATCCTTTGTTACAGCAGTGATAGAAAACTAATACACCCTCGCCAATATATATGTCATCTATAGAGTTCCTCCTTCTTTCGTATAGTTCCAAGTTTCCATCTACTATCATTTCCCTTTGGCCTGAAGGACTTTCTTTAACATTTTTTGTAGAGCAGACCTGCTGGTGATACATTCTTTCAGGTTTTGTATGTTCAAAAAAGACTTCGTTTTTAACAGGTATTCTCACGGGACATAATATTCCGGTACTTGAAAGATGTTTCTCCACTATCTTCTATCTAATATCTTATTTCCCCTGGGAGATAAATAGGAGAAAATATTTGTGAGCTTGGATTAGGGAAAAATTTCTTAGGTACAGCACCAAAAGCACAAGCCAAACAACAAGAAAAAATTCATATGTTATATTTCATCAAAATTAAGAACTTCTGTTCTTCAAAAGACACTGTTACAAGAATGAAAAGACAGGCCATAAACTGGGAGAAAGTATTTGAAAATCACACATTCGAAAAGAACTTGTATTCTGAATTTAGAAAGTACTCTCAAACTCAAGAGTAAGGAGACAAACAACTCAATAAAAGACTAGGCAAAAGGTTTGAACAGATACTTCATCAAAAAATATACAGATGGCAAAGAAAGACATGAAAAGGTGTACAAAATCATTAGTCATGAGAGAAGTGCAAATTAAATCACAATAAGATATCGCTATACACAGAATGTCCAAAATGCGGGGCGCCTGGGTGGCTCAGTCATTGAGCGTCTGCTTTCGGCTCGGGGCGTGATCCCGGCGTTCTGGGATCGAGCCCCACATCAGGCTCCTCCGCTGGGAGCCTGCTTCTTCCTCTCCCACTCCCCCTGCCTGTGTTCCCTCTCTCGCTGGCTGTCTCTCTCTGTCAAATAAATAAATAAAATCTTAAAAAAAAAAAAAAAGAACATCCAAAATGCAAAAGAAAAAATTTGACCATACTAAGTGTTGACAAGGATGAGGAACACCTGTAATTCTCATATACTGCAGGCGGGGAGTGCTGAATTTACTCTGGAAAACAGTTTGGCAATTTCTTACAAAATTAAATCTGCATCTACGATATGACTCGGTATCACCATTTTTAGGCATTTACCCAAGAGAAAGGAAAGTTATGGCCACAGAAAGACGTGTACATAGAAGCTTTATTCTAAAAACCAAAAGCTAGTAACAACCCAATTATCCATGAATACGTATGCAAAGAAATCATAGTATATCCATACAATGGGAAGACTAGTTAGCAATAAAAATAAATGAGCTACAACCAACAACATGAATGAGACTTATAATTACTATGCTGAGTGAAAGAAGCGAGACCAAAAAAAAGTGCATACTATATAATTCCATTTATATAAATTCTAGAACATGCAAAGTAATTAATAGTGATATTAAGCAGATCAATGATTGCGGCTTGGGACAGGGAGAGAGAGGGGCAGATAGGAAAGGAGCACAAGGAAACTTTCAGGGATGGTAGATGTGATTATCGCTTGTCATGATATACTGATGGTTTCACGGTGCATATTCATGTTAAAACTTGTCAATTTGTGTACAAAATATATGCAATTTATTACATTTCAGTTATATCCCATTAAGGCTGTTGTCAACAAACAAAAACCAAACCCATCAGTCTGACAAAAATAAATACCAAGTAATGGTGAGAATTTGGGAGAAAAAGTGAACTTCCACACTGGTGGTGGGAAGAAAAAATTGTACAAACATATTCCGGAACACTTCAACAACATATAGTAAAATTTTAAAATGTCAATCTCCTGGGGAGCTTGGGTGGCTCAGTCGGTGAAGCGTCTGCCTTCAGCTCAGGTCATGATCCCAGGGTCCTGGGATCGAGTCCCGCATCGGGCCCCCTGCTCAGCAGGGAATCTGCTTCTTCCTCTCCCACTGCCTGCCTCTCCCCCTGCTTGTGCTTGCTCTCTCGCTGTCTCTCTCTGTCAAATAAATAAATAAATAAATAAAATCTCAGTGTCCTAAGATTCAAAAATTTCACTTCTAGGACTGTAACCTAGAGGAAACTCTTCCCACAAACACCAGGATATGCAGTGCTGTGCTGATAAAAGATATGACCATGGGCTCTCTGGGGAAATAAAAAAGTCCTTTTTTCTAGCATTGCCAGTTTCTCTGGTGTAAGTCAACTGTGGCTGATTTCTAGGTGCTGACATCACTCAATGCAAGTTGAGAGGAGATACATACACTAATTAAAAGTCCATCAATACCGGAATGGGTAAACGAATATAGCATACTTGTACAACGAAGCATAAAGATCTAGCTCAAAAATATAACATTGAGGGGCGCCTGGGTGGCGCAGTTGTTAAGTGTCTGCCTTCGGCTCAGGGCATGATCCTGGAGTCCTGGGATCAAGCCCCACATCAGGCTCCGCTGCTGGGAGCCTGCTTCTTCCTCTCCCACTACCCCTGCTTGTGTTCCCTCTCTCACTGGCTGTCTCTGTCAAATAAATAAATAATCTTTAAAAAAAAAAAAAAAATATATATATATATATATATAACATTGAGAGAAAAATGTCAGTTGCACAATACGTACGGTGTGATACCATTTACGTCAATCTAAAAATTCGGGAAACAATCGTGTCTGAGTCCATTCAGGCTGCTGTAACAGAACATCATAGTCTGGGTAGCTTATAAACAAGACAGATTTATTTGTGAAGGCTCTGGAGGCCGGTAAGTCCAAGATCAATGTACAGGTAGATTTGGTGTCTGGTGAGAACTCACTTTTGGGTTTACGGATATTTTCTAGCTGTGTCTTCACTTAGTGGAAGGGGTGAGGGAGCTCTCCCAGGTCTCTCTGAAAGAGAGAATGGACACTGATCCCACTAATGAGGGCTTTGCCCCCATGACCTCATCACCTACCAAAGGCCCCACCTTCTATTACCATCCCGTTGGGGATTAGGATTTAACATACAAATTTGGGTTGGAGGGGGAAACACAAACATTCAATCTATAGCACATAGCATAGATTGTACATCAGTAAACACGGATGCAGGGAAGTTATTTACACATGGGAACAAGGCCACATACCAAATTTCCTGGTGGTGCTTCTACTTGGAGTGGGAGGAGACGGGATTAGGAGGTGTGTTATTTATTGCTCCATAATATCATCACCGCAAACTTAGTCACTTAAAATGATAATACGTTTATTATCTCATGGTTTCTGTGGGTCAGAAGTCTGGGCAGGGCTTAGGTGGGTCCTCTGTTCAGGGTCTTACAAGCTGCAGTCAAGGTGTCTCAACTGGAGGCTCGACTGAGGAAGCATTCCTTTCCACGTTCACTCCGTGCGGGAACATTTAATTCCTTGGGCCTGTAGGATTCGCGGCAGCTTGCTTTTTCAAAGCCATCAGTGGGAGAGCAGGACTCTGGTGGAGAAAGTTGGCCAGCAAGATGGATTTACAGAATGTAATGCAACCCCAGGAGTGGCATTCCATCACGCTGGCCGTAATCCATTAGTTCAGAAGCAGATCACAGGTCCCACCCACTCTTTCTTTTTTTTTTTAAAGATCTTATTTATTTATTTGAGAGAAAGAGAGGGAGCACAAGCAGGGGGAGGGGCAGAGAGAGGGAGAAGCAGGCTCCCCGCTGCTCGATCCCAGGACCCTGGGATCATGACCTGAGCTGAAGGCAGACACTTAACTGACTGAGCCACCCAGGCGCCCCAAGTCCCACCCACTCTTAAGGGCAGGGGCACCCACAGGATATGGGAATCATGGAGGCCCATCCTAGAATCCATGTGCCATTAACTGGGTGAGGAACCGAGGTCTTGACCTTTATCCGCAAAAATGTACTTCTTCTGTTTAAAAAACAGAACAAAACAAAAGCCTCACACACAAGCAGGAAATGGAACAGCAACGTAGGCTGTACAAACGATGTGAAGGAACATAATCAAACCTCATAAAAATGAAAAAGTAGGAGTGGATCTAATAGAAAATGTAAACCTTTTATGTAGGTTAATAAAAAACAGTCTTACCTCATAAGCTACTGCTTTGTAGGAAGTGATCTCTTACAGTGGTCGATGGTTTCGTTTAATTTTCTGACATGGTTTATTAATAACACGTGAGGCATCTCTGCTTACAGTTCTCAGCCTCTAATCCCTCTAGGGCAGGGGCCCCGTCTGTTTGTTTTTCATTGCTGTATTGTTAAATTAAGCCATCTTTCAGTAGGTGAGCCTGGGGATCAACCTTGGTTTGGGATGGGTTTCTAGAATTCCTTCCAGGCTCTTGACTCCCCAGTCTCGCAGCTGCCGTCTGGGTTGTGGTTATAGCTGTCTGTACATTTAAACATGCATTGGCGTCAAGTATAGAATCCATTTTATATGAATGTTGTCATTGTACTGGAGTTTTAATTTCATTTTTCCTTTGGGTGGGAACGAAATTCTTTCTCCTAATAAGCGAAGTGTTACTATTACCTTCTCAGGAGCCAGATACAGCATTCTTTTAATTTGTTTACAATCTTAAAACTCACGGTGACAAAATGGATCTTGGGATTTTCTGTGTTTATTACATCTGTTGTCACTATGCAGTCTGCGTTTATTGAAAACACTAAACATCTTGTTGCGTTCAAAGCAAAACAGCATGACATACAACGTCAGTTCTGATTTGAAATTCTATTGTTTTTCGACTTTTCTTCATTAGTATGGTAATAGATATTTTTTGGAGAAAAGAGAAATTTTTGCCTGTGCATAGTCGATTTTTTGAAGATTTTATCTTTAAGTCATCTCTCCACCCAACGTGGGGCTTGAAATCACAACCCTGAGATCAAGAGTCGCCGTGCTCTACCGACTGAGCCCGCCAGGCGCCCCCATGTTGGAAGTATTTCTTATATAAATTGGATTAGACAGAGAAATATACAAAGCATCAAACTATAAATAGTTAGAATATGGCTCCACAGCCAAAAAGGGAAACAATTATTTAATAAGTTTCTAAGTCTCTGACGAAGGAAGAAATCTGTGGGTTGGACGTGCTATTAGTTTCAGTGGACATTGTACTTGTACTGCTAAGTACAGTGGCTTGTACTGCTTTAAAGGAAGGCCTGCACCCACTATATTCTCCCTTGTAGGGAAGGCTGCTGTCAAAGGTAATATTTGCTCACAGTCTAATGGTCTCTCACCACAGAAACTGTAATGTTTTACAAACGTAAAGTCAACACATCAATATGGAGGGCCTACACCCTGAAGAAGTTTATCATCTGGCAAGTAGAAGATGTATATAAATAATAGCAACATAGTAATAGCTGCGGGGGAGATAGAAACAGGAAGGGGGGTGGCACCTGGCCGGCTCAGTCGGTAGGGCACGTGACTTTTGATCTCAGGGTTGTGAGTTCAAGTCCCACGTTGGGCATGGAGCCTACTTAACAATAAGGTTATAAAAAAAGGGGGGGGGACACCTGGGTGGCTCAGTCAGTCAAGCGCCTGACTTTGGCTCCGGTCATGATCACAGGGTCCTTGGATCGAGCCCCACGTCGGACTCCCAGCTCAGTGGGGAGCCTGCTTCTCCCTTTTCTCCCAGCTTGTGCTCTCTCTCCCTATCTCTGCCTCTCTCGCATATAAATAAATAAAATCTTTTTAAAAAAAGAAAGATTATAAAAAAAAAAGAAAGAAAGAAGAAGGATACCATAAAAGTTCAGAAGACAAGTCATGATAGCCACCATGTATTTATTGAGCATTATTTGTGTGCTGCACCTTCCAAAGGGGTTTACCAGTACAGACACACAGATATGAATCGGCTACTTATGACGTGCCAGGCACTGTTCTAAGCATAGTACACGTATAGGGGACCAGAATATGCCTTCCTGAAAATATGCCACTTTGGCATAAGGATTACTTTGAGTTGAAGACATTTGAGAAATAGCAGGTGCCAAAAACAGGCTCTCTGCTCTCCTCCCTCCCCCCATTTGCCTAAAAGCAGGCTCCCACTCTTAAATCACCTGCAAAGGAGACTCTTATCAACCCAGAGACTGCACTGAAAAGAATCTGCATAACAGACCCGCCAGGAACAACCGTTATGTTTCATTCGTTTCTCCTGTTTATTTACCTTCCCACAGTTGGCTTACGACTCTTCTCCTTGGTCTTGTCACTTCTCTACGAACGTATTGTTCTTTGTTAAAATGCTATGGAAGCCCATGTTCTAACTACCCCTTTGAATTACTCATCTCTGGTTTTTTTCCCCTCCCGTACACATGGAAGCTGGAGAACTCTTTCAAAGCTCACGACAAAGCCATGTGGTAGCTATAATTAATCCCATTTTATGGAAGAAAACACTGGGCTCAGAAAATTTCAGGACCTTACCCAAGGTCGTATATAGCTAAGTAAGCAAGAAGAAATTTTGGTTCGTCTGAATTCAAAGTTTATGTTCTCTGAAGTGGCTTTGGGTCTTGTCTTTGCAATGCCAGTAACTCACTGTATCGGTTACCTATTTCTGGGAAGCAAATCACCCAAAATTTAGTGGATTAAGACAACAATGATTTGTTATTTCTCCTGATTCAGTGGGTTGGCTGACCAGTTCTTCTAAAAGTGTGGCCTGAGTCACTCATGCTGCTGGAGGCTCTCCTGCGGCTGTGATAGCCAAGATGGCCGCATTTACATGTTAGAGCCTTGATGCAAGCTGTGGACTGGAGCCCCTGAACTCACCTCCATGTGGCCTTTTCATCCGGGCTTCTCCACAGCTCGATGATTTGTGGGCTGCTCCAATCAGAATGTGGGGGTGGGGGAGGGTGCTGGTGGTGCAGGTGGTCAAAGAATTCACCCCAGGGGGAACAAAAGAGAAGTTTTGAATGCCCTGCAAGGGAGCGGCAGGCAGGACAGCAAAGGAGAGACTGCCCCGAGGCAGTGGGGAGGGACCGCAGTTATAAGACAGAGTGAGGGAGTATGGGGACTTAACAGAATTTTTCCCTTTTTCGGTAATCTTAGGAACCGTGCCTGGTTGTAATTGGCCAGTTAAGGTCTATGGGTATGTCGAGGTGGGTCGCTTAATGAGCCTGTTTGCTTTCAGCTCGGTGGCCGCCGTGGGCCCTTTTGCCGTGTTTCTATCACGGAGGCTCGTTGCCTAAAAGCAAGAGAGGAAGCCCCACAGCACAAGGGCTTATGAAGCCTCTACTCGTGTCACATTTGCTGATGTCTAGTTGGTCAAAGCAAGTCACGCAGTCAAACCTAGAGTGAATGTGAGAGGAGACTCTACCAGGGCCCAGATTCCAGGAGGTGTGATTCATCGGGGGCCATTCATGTAACAATCTACCACATTTATCATAGGACCTTCAAAAACCCACTGAAACTCGGGTTCTTCATCTGTAAAAGGAAGAGATGGAACTGAGTTAACTCTGAGGTCCTGCTATCACTTGTGGCTGGGAAATGGAGGGCATGGCGGGCACGCTACTAGCGTGTTTTCTGCAACTCAGCTCCATAATTGCTTTGACGCAGGCAGGCCAGGATCCTCGGCTTGGAGCAGGGTGGAAATCAAGGGCAAACCAGCAGGAAGCGAGAGCACAGTTTATTGAAGATACAGAGAGACCAAGATACCCATAGGAGTGTCGGGGAGACTCATAAAGGAAAAGGAGAACAAGTCTTATTTTTGCTCGGGGGCCTGGAGTTTTATTGAGGATGGTGGTCTGGTGGACGTGTCCTCTCAGGCATCCAGAACTGGTTGAACAAGGACCAGTGCCTAGGAGTCCTCCATTAATTACTTATGCCCTGGAGCCAGAGGTCTTGACAGCAAGGTCTTTGGAGTCAGTGGTGATGCCTGGTCACTCCTTAGATGTTATCTATGGTTCTGGAAGTCTCCAAAGAAATCATTAGATCCTCATCCTTTATAAGAAAGACATCCATTAAGACATGCGGAAGGCAGGGGTGCATGTCCTAGCAAGAACAGAAGCAGGAGAAGGAGGAAAGGGAAAAAAAAAACAACAGCTTTTTTTTCCCCCACGGGATCCCTTCAGTTTCCCTGTGTCACCTTGACATGCTGCCCACTAATTTCCTCCTTTCCCTCGAAGAGCGTCTTCCTAAACCTTCTCAACAGTCTCCCCAAACATCCTTTTAGGGTCTGTATTGTCTACCTTAACTTAGGGGAAAAAAAGGAGAAAAGGAAAATGAGAAAAGTACAAATTAAAACACTCACTGAAGCTCTCTGGAGAACGAGAGCATGGCAAGACCGCCGTGTGTCTGTGGATGGTGTGTTGGCTTCAGAAGCAAAGGAGATGAGGGGCGCCTGGGGGGCTCAGTCAGTTAGGCATCCGACTCTTGATTTTGGCTCAGGTGAGGATCTCAGGGTCGTAAGATCGGGCTTTACCCTGGGCAGTGGAGCCTACTTAAGATCCGTGCTCTCCCTCTTCCCCTCCTTCTACCCCTCACTCCCCATGCACATGTGCACTCTCTTTCTCTAAAAAAAAATAAAAGAAAAAGCAATGAAACAGTTTCATTCATCCACTTGTGTCATATTTGAAAAGTAAGGTTATCATTTTCACAGGGGTCTTTTTTTTTTTTTTTTTAAATGAGTATTACGTTTTTATTGTAGCTGGGGGATGGAGGTGTGGTGATGAGCAGGGAAGATCCTGGAGCAGATCCTGCGAAAAGTGAACTTGCCACCATGGCCCAGGAACCATGTTGACTTGACAATTGTTAACATTTCAAGAGGCTGTTAGATGAAGCAATGGAAAACTCCAAACCTTAACACAAGGAGTAGGTAGCCAAAGGGTCCAAGTCCTTTTAATGTGTTCATATGTGCTCATTCTTTCCCCAGCCGGTGGTTGTGGGCCCAGCCCCGCTTCTTATCCCTCAGCCTTGGCTGCAGCCATGCGTCCCCTCATTTCTGAAGTTGTGTACCTTTGGCTAAACATATTCCACAGGCACCATTTTAATGGCTTCATGGATGCTAATATTAAGTTAGCCGTGTTCTTGGCCTTGGCTAATATTAGCTCACGTTGTTTCCAGGCTATTGAGCACATTGGTTAAATTTGCATTTTTTCGTGGTTACGGTCATGTGGTTATGTCAGATGCACAATTCACATGAACGGGTCGAGGACTCACAAGTGGTTCACTGAAAAGCAGTGATGAAAATGGTCATAATCAAGGGTGCCTGGGTGGCTCAGTCATTAAGCATCTGCCTTCGGCTCAGGGCGTGATCCCGGAGTCCTGGGATCGAGCCCCACATCCGGCTTCTCCACTAGGAGCCTCCTTCTTCCTCTCCCACTCCCCCTGCTTGTGTTCCCTCTCTCGCTGGCTGTCTCTCTCTCTCTCTGTTAAATAAATAAATAAAATCTTAAAAAAAAAAAAAAAGAAAAGAAAATGGTCATAATCAATAGGCTCCAGTTTAATTTTTCCTGTGAATCTGGAAATGCTTGGAAAGTGAACCTGCCAGTCATGATTTCTGACAAATAGTTGAAAAAGAAGAGTTTGAATTGAAAATATAATGAAGACTATCTGAAGATTGGATTTTATTGGACCTGTGATCTGGTTAAAAGCCCCCAGGGCGTACTCTATTGCATAATTTTGTTAAATAGTGGGACGAAGACATTGAACATGCTGTCATTTTCAAATCAAACAGAGTGACCTGCATGGTAAATCTACTGTATGTATTCAAAACAAGCATGAACTAATGCTTCCCATTATGTGAATTATTAATTGTATATGTAAAGACAGAGCAGAGACAAACCTACAGAGTCACGATTCAAAGTTGTCCTCGCGGCCAACACACACATAAATCGCATCACTTCTGGAAGCTTGTGAAAGCCAACTCAAAATTGATGCTATATATTATGCTCAAAGGAAAAGCAGATCTGCTACTGGCAAAAATAATATCACGCACTAGGTTGATATTTTGCTTTACAGTGAGGTGAAATCACATAAGTGCCAAGTATGACTCAGCGCTTAGCAAATATGTCGCACGTATCTGAAATGGAAGGGCCGGATGGCGAAGTGTTTGGCTTCTAACTGAGAAGTCATGCTATAGGAGGAGAGCTGTTTTGTTCACTCGTGGTTATTTGATGGGCCACCTGGAGCATGTTCAACTTGACGCCAATTCACACCCTGCCATATTTCCAGAAAATAATCCACAGGAAACAAGCGTAACACCTGACTTTGTGTGTTGCAAGAAAAGCGAAAGCTCCACGTGTAATTAAATCTTCTCGGGGGGGGGGGGGAGGTTGTTTTTTGTTTTTTGTTTTTTTAGCATCGTGTGTGAAGAAATGAGCAGTAACAGAAAATTAGAAGCCTGCTTTTTTTTTTTTTAAAGATTGTATTCATTTATTTGACAGAGAGAGAGACAGCCAGTGAGAGAGGGAACACAAGCAGGGGGAGTGGGAGAGGAAGAAGCAGGTTCCCAGTGGAGGAGCCTGATGCGGGGCTTGATCTCAGAACGCTGGGATCACGCCCTGAGCCGAAGGCAGACACTTAACGACTGAGCCACCTAGGCGCCCCAGAAGTCTGCTTTTTTATACTGAAGTATATTCCCTGATGAGGGGGAAAGGTGCCCACATGACTTTGAGAAACAATGAATGTGATTACCAAGAAAAGGTTTTTGACACACTGATAATGTCCGCAAAGACTATTTCGATGACTTCAAATGACTTGTTCACATAGTGTACCTCAAATAATCAAGGTCTTGAACAGACTGAACTTGTCACTTGAGGGCCTGTGTTTAATCATTCTACAGATGCTTACTGAGTGCCAGCAATGTGCTGGATGGATGGCCAGCCAAAAATCTCACTTGAATTCCCAGCCTTTGAATAACACAGTGGACAGATGAGGTCCCACATTTCCAAAGTGGCCAGTGTAAATTTTTTTTCCCTTCAAGTTGTAAAACAAAGAGTATCCTTTTCTGTATCCCAATAACATAAGAAACGTGGCTCAGTGGTCAGGAGGATTTACAAAGCCATAATAACGTAAATACCTACTCGATGTAGGCAAAATGACAACGTAACTATATTTCGAAAATGGTCATCCTGGGGAGGGAGGCACACCCGTAGGAAAGAGGGAAATCCTCTTTTAGAGAAAGATGTTGTTAGGTAGGCCCTGAAACTACAAAATTAAAAATATTTGGAGACCTCGAGGTACGTACCCAAACGATCAGTTAAAAGAATCGCAACTTGTTGCCATGAGAATAAAAGGCACGGTAGAGGGAATATAGTCAATGGTACCGCAGTCATGTTGTATGGTGACAGATGGTCGCTACACGTGTGGGGAACACAGCATAAGGTACAGAGACGTTGAATCACTGTGTTGTACACCTGAAACTCACGTAACATTGCGCGTCAACTATACTCAAATTAAATACATTTTTAAAAAATTCAATTACATGTTTTGGGGGCTCCTGGGTGGCTCAGTTGGTTAAGTGGCTGCCTTTGGCTCAGGTCATGATCTCAGGGCCCTGCTCAGCAGGGAGCCTACTTCTCCGTCTCCCTCACCCCCCTTCCTGCGCTTGTGCTCTCTCTCGCTTGCTCTCTGTCCCTCTCAACTAAATAAATAAAATCTTAGGAAAAAAATTAAATTACATTTTTTTAAAAAAGAAAGTTCTTGCCTCTGAAGATACAGGCTTGTGTGCTTGGGAGACTGCTGCTCTTTGCAGCAATCACTGTCAAACTATAGGCACATCCAAGTTTGCTTAAAAAAATTTTTTTTGAGCTATGTCACAGAAAATCTGGAAAATAGAGAAAACCATAAATAAGATAAAAATCCCATATAATCGGGGTGCCTGGGTGGCTCAGTCATTAAGCGTCTGCCTTCAGCTCAGGTCATGATTCCGGGGTCCTGGGATCGAGCCCCACGTTGGGCTCCCTGCTCAGGGGGAAGCCTGCTTCTCCCTCTCCCACTCCCCCTGCTGTGTTCCCTCTCTCGCTGCCTCTCTCTCTCAAATAAATAAATAAAATCTTTAAAAAAAAATCCCATATAATCACTTCACCTAGTCATTTAAATGCCATACATGTCCTTCAGAATGGCTTTAAAGCAACTTTAAAATCAGATTAGTATGTTTATCTTTTTCAATAATAAAAAGAATGCTACCTTACAGGGTTCGTTCAAGACCCTGCTGTCAAGGGTCACCGGCTCTACTGACCGAGCCAGCCAGGTGCCCACCTTACAGGTACCTTTATGCAAAAAAGAGTTATAAAGCTGCCCCTCCACCAAAGTAGAATATCTGTTAAAACCAAGTTGCTTGGGGCACCTGACTGGCACTTGACTCTTGATCTCAGGGTCATGAGTTCAAGCCCCACGTTGGGCATAGAGCTTAATGAAAAAAAAAACAAAAACAAAACAAAAAACACCAAGCTGCTAATGACCCTCTTAAATGAAAGTAAAACATAATTGCACTAAGTCAGTTTTTGAAATGTTGTAATGATTTTTAAAATTCATCCAATGCTAGAATAATTGAATACGAGAGGATGGAAATGAACTCTACTAATTGCACCTTGTAGAAATAAGGGATCAGCGTTTTCTCCAAGATGACTGTTTCAACTGCGAGAATAAACCCACAAAGCTCACCTCCCTCCTCCCACCTACCCTCTCTTCCCACCTCCATTTGTGAAATGTTTGGATGCATTTGTAAGTGAATAAAGACCCTGAGGTTTTATCAGTCTTTAGGCAAACTTCCGTCTTAATATTTGTCCTTCCAAGTGCAGGTGACAATGGCTGAAACACACACACACACACACACCAATTTGGGAAAGGGTTCGAATCCAAAGAAAGTGAATTGGCTGCCTGCCCTGAGGGGGGCAACATCTCATTTAGCTCCTGGCCCTGGACACACCTCCAGGTGATTATGGCACAGCAGACTGCTCGAAAGACTGGTCTGTTTTATTTGTTCTGTCTTGTATGTTTGTCTTTAATGGTCTGATGTTCTGGATGTTTCTTCATTGAAGGTAGGGTCTCAGAAGTTTTGCAAGAAATTTACTCTCAAAGCACCCTCCAAGAACAGATCCAATTTCACCATTTCATGAACTGTCAGAATGTGCTAGATATTCTGGAGTGAGAAATGTTGTTTTGAAATCTGCTTATGGGTAGGAAGATATGCATTGGGGAATGGGGCTGTTGGCAGCCTTCCGACATACTCAGGGCTGACTGCGCTGACCACGTGTTTGTTTTTAGTCCCCTGAGGAAGTGTGTTGAGTTATAGAAAAACTAGCCAGAAAAGATAAAGCCGCAGAAGGAGTTTTCCTGGGAACCACCAACGAACTTTGGATTGTCTCTTAAAATTAGCCAGTTGCTGCAATGAATTTTATCTATGACTTAAAGCATTTGTGTCTGATTGAAGGTTATTTCCCTTGCCATCTCTGACTCACTTGAACAATTGTTTTTCCTGCATACTTTTATTTTTAAAGGTTTTCTTTATTTATTTGTCAGAGAGAGTGAGAGCACAAGCCGGGGGAGCGGCAGGCAGAGGGAGAAGCCGCAACCCCCACCCCCCAGCTGAGCAAGGAGCTTGCCATGGGATTCCATCCCAGGATCCCGGGATCATGACCAGAGCCAAAGGCAGAAGCTTAACCAACTGAGTCACCAGGGGCCCCTCTTCTGTATACTGTTTAGTAGTAGCATGTATGGATCCGAGTGTTGCCTTTTCTCTTTTTTCAAATTATTGGGTGATATGACTAACTTTGTGTTATTCCTTCTGTGCCTTTCTTTGAAAAATGAGTGATTTCTCTCTTGCTCTGGGATTTTCTGGTTACAAACAGAGACAATGGCTTCTGAATCTCCTTTCTCTGGTCCTGGGCCATTAGAACACTACTTTTTTGGAAGAAGGTATGAAGCAGTACAAATTTAATTTCTCCAGCAATGCTATCTACTCCTTACAGAACCAGGGAAATTCAGCTTTATTTTGTATTTCATTTGTTTCCCTGGGCAATCGACTTTCTTCAACCACTGTTCTCCTCCGATGGAGATTATTTCATTTTCTATCCCAGAATATTGTAACTTGAAAAAGAGCGCAATAATATTATTAGAGAAGCTGTGTGCTGTTTACAAGAATCATTATTTTAATATATTCATCAGAGGTAAAACTAATCAGTATCATTTGATATTCCTGTCCTTTGCATAAAAGAAAAGCTTAATACACATTGTTGAATGAATAAATTAAGTAGCTAAATTATTCTTTACTCAATTTGAACTTGTAGAAATAGCTCATTGACTGGAGACTGGGTAACTTGCTACTCATGTCTACTTTGTCTCCTCACCCTCCCCATATGTAAGGCTTCTACCTTAGGTAATGGGTCCCTTCCTGTTGGTGATTTAAGAATGTCACAAGATTTGGATGTTTTGCTTAGGTAATAACGTTTAAGACAGTCAAAATTAAAAACAATATAAAAAGCTGTGCTGGATAAGAAGTCTTAATCTACATATTTATTTACCTACTCGGTTCCTTCCTTACCCTCAGCCACTTTTATTAGTGTTGAAGGCAGCAAAATATGCCTCTTCTGCATAAAGATTATTTTAAGCTGATTATTTTTGAGAAGCTGCACACACAGGAGAATCTCTGAAAACAGAGTAGAATTTACCCTTTCATAAGGGAAATTTACATTTATAAAGGAAATCTCCATTTGTAAGAATGTCTTCCCATGGGGCGCCTGGGTGGCACAGCGGTTAAGGTTAAGCATCTGCCTTCGGCTCGGGCATGATCCCGGCGTTCTGGGATCGAGCCCCACATCAGGCTCCTCCACTATGAGCCTGCTTCTTCCTCTCCCATTCCCCCTGCTTGTGTTCCCTCTCTTGCTGGCTGTCTCTATCTCTGTTGAATAAATAAATAAAATCTTTAAAAAAAAAAAAAAAAGAATCTAGAAGGCTAGAGAAAAATTATTCCTCCCCAACTACAGTTTTGGCCGTCCAGATGGGTCCTGCTGAGATACTCTACCTGCTCCAGAGCCTATAGAATGGGACTCTGGAAAACTGGCAGAAGCCAGTGAAGGTTAAGAATTCTTACCAAAAATTAGCTCTCTGTCTGCAGTTCTCAATCCAGAGAGGAAGAGAAAAATTTCACATGGTCCCTCCCTTTCCAAATTCAGATTCGTAAGTGAAAAACATTTCTAAGACTTAGTTCTTTGGATTGTGACTCTGATCAAAATTTGGTTTGGAGGTACCCATTGGTTATTGATCTTTTCCCTCCCAAGGATAGTCATTGGTTTCCTGTTTGTCACCTGTTCTGAGAACTTAGCTTGGCTTTCTGCCTGCCCTT
This sequence comes from Ursus arctos, assembly GCF_023065955.2. Taxonomy (NCBI): domain Eukaryota; kingdom Metazoa; phylum Chordata; class Mammalia; order Carnivora; family Ursidae; genus Ursus; species Ursus arctos. Next base: position 37,410,383 of record NC_079873.1, on the reverse strand, counting down.
TTATGCAAAGGACAGGAATATCAAATGATACTTTCCCCCACGGAGTTTTGGTTCTGTGTGTGCAGGTGGCTCAACTGTAAGGTTGGGGAAACCAAAAATATGGCCAGACAAGAAATGTGGGATGGGCCCTATTTTCAGTTAGCATCTTACCAACTGTTGCCGGCTCTCACAGGAGTTATCTGAATATTTCTCTTGGTTAGCTTCGGGAGTGGCCCTAGATATTGGGAGGGTAGTATCTTTTGTGCCCTTTTTGGGGACCCCTTTTGCATCCATGGGTAAACCATAAAAGGCTTATTGGTTTTGGTTTTGAGTCATTTGATAGGTATGATTTTGGTTTAAAAGAAAAAGAAAAAAAAAAAAGTTGTTTAATACCACCAGAGATAACTACTGTTTGTCCCAGCTCAAACCTGGTAAAATATTTGAGAGGATTGTTTTTTTTAAAGTAGCTCTGATCAGAAGTTGGCTGTATTGGAAGCTGATATTCAGGGTTCAATAGGAATTTCTTTTTAGGACTTCTCTCCTAAGATAGTAATCTTCTGAGTCCCATCTTCATTGGAAATCTTCTCATTGATGTAAAGAAGCAAACTGAAGATAATATACTTGGATCAGCCCCTTTATGCGATTCAGGTTGCAACCCAATTCTTTGAGGAAATAAAAACAATGTCCTTGTCTTACAAACTGAGTCTTTACAAGAACAGGAGGGCAACTCTAGAAGCAATTGGAAGCTCATCTATCTTTTTACCAATCCCCAACCCTCCCCTATTCAATTCAGAAGGCTTGTGGATATCATAAAAAAATCTGGACTTAGGAAGCCAAAGCCTTTCTTGGAGATACAAAGGTTCTACCTGGTCTTCTCTGGAAACCCAGAGTCGTCACCTTCAAATGCAAACTTCAGGGAAATAATTCTTATCAGAGGAAAAAAAAAAAAAAAAGTCTACTTGGAAACTAGGGAATGAAAATCCTTAAAAGTCTTCCTTCACTAATAAATATGAGTAAAAAACTTTAGCCACCTGAGCAGGTAACCTTAGCTTACTTAGTCCATCTGCCAGAAACACAATTTGGATCTAACTGTTCTTTTTTTTTTTTTTTTTCCCCTCCAACTGTTCTTTTATACACGAGTGAGGGTTGCATTATCATACCTGTCTCATGGCTAACATTTTTAATTGAAAGCTATAAGATCTCTGGTTGCATCCATCTGTATGTTTATGTATGATATAGATGTGTGATTTTTCTCCCTCTGGGTGGTATTGCCAAAATTAATAGTAAAAAGCTCTATTAAATTGGCTTAAAGAAAAAGAACCACTTATAGAAATCAAGTACTCCTCAAACTCTCAAAAATATAGAAATTAACCCCAATGTTTTTCAAGTTCATGTAATCAGAGATAGTCTTCAGTAAGTAAAAGCTAGTTGAAGTTTGTTGATTTAATCAAAATAGGCACGTCTTCAGAGTTATCAGGATTTAATATAATGCAAACATACAACTTTTATTCTACCTGGTTTTACTAATCAAATAAATTATGTTCAAGTTCTCCCTGTTAGAGAATTTGTTAGCAAGGAAAAAAAAAAAAAACTGGAGGTAATGGCTAGCTGTTCAATGTCTTATGAAATTTTCCTGAGTAATCTAAATATAATTGTTAAGAACAAGAAAATTAAATAGATATAAGCAGGATAAAAGTTTATAGATCAGCTTTTCAGCAATAATTATGTTTTATGTTATGTCTACTTAAAAATAGCTTCTGAAATCTTTTTGGTAACTTGAAACCTTAAGGTTATACTAAGCTAAGTGAAATGATGAATATTCACTGGATATCTAGATCATTTTCAAATAAGGTGAAATATTTCTTCTTCAAAGATTTTATTTACTTATTTATTTATTTGAGAGAGAGGAGGGGGAGGGGAGAGGGAGTGAAAGAGGTGGGGCGGGGAGAGTGGCAAGCAGACTCTGTGCTGAGTGCAGAGCCCAACCTGGGGCTCAATCCCATGACCCCTGAGATCATGACCTGAGCCAAAAGCAAGAGTAGGATGCTTAACCCACTGAGCCACCCAGGCACCCCTCAAATAAGATAAAATACTGAAGCACTGATTACTGAACACAAGTTTATCTCCTTTTGGCTTCTTATTACAGAGGAACTAAAGATATTTGGGTCCATCGGTACACATGTCTTATGACACGTTGAAAAATTTTCTGTGAGGAAGAATATACTTCTAGAAATTATGAAAACTATTTATAAATTTGCCAATCTACAGAATGCTGGTGTAACAGATGGTTCACAAGTGCTGACTTCTTAGTTTTCACTAAAAATTACAGTTAAGAATTCTAAGTAATATATGTAAGTAAACTTACTAGAAATAATAAGGGAAACAACTGTGTATATAAGGAACGTAGAGGCGTTTTTGGTAAGGAAAGGTATAAGGAATGGAGATGTGGTTTTGTTAAAAGAAAAGAAAGTAATTTTGTCCTGAAGTAGAACGACTGGCTGTTTCGGAATGGGAAAGGGGAGAAAAAAGCACAAACTAAATGGATATAGAAATTTGGGAATTGGGAGAGAAAGAACCTTGTGTCATCAAGTTTTCTTGGGCTGTGGGTCGGCTCTTGAGAAGAGATTGTGAAAGGTTTTTCTTTACCTTTTAGGTAATCTGCCTAGAAAGCAAAGATCTCTTACCAAAATAATCATGTTGACTTTATCTTTGGGTCTTTGATTACTTAAGAAAACTGAGTCTTCTTTTTTTTTTTTTTTTTAAGATTTTATTTATTTGACAGAGAGAGAGACAGCCAGCGAGAGAGGGAACACAAGCAGGGGGAGTGGGAGAGGAAGAAGCAGACTCTCAGCGGAGGAGCCTGACGTGGGGCTCGATCCCAGAACGCTGGGATCACGCCCTGAGCTGAAGGCAGACGCTTAACGACTGAGCCAGACTCAGAAAACTGAGTCTTCTGAATATTAAAAGAACTAAGTTTTGTTCAAACTACGTAACCTGTTTTTGCCTTTGACATTTTTTATTATCACTTTGGTTAAGTAGATAATTAAGTATTGTTTCATAATGATCTGTGATCTTATTCAGTCAAATGTCCAAACCTTTTGATGGTTTTGACAAACTTCCCCAAAATGAAATTCTAGAAGTCTTTTGACCTTGACCTTGGAATTTTCCAGAGGGTTCCTGGAATATGTCAAAAGGGTTTGTGCTCCACCTTATAAAAAGAGAGAGATTCAACTAATTAGGGTGACTTGTCATGTTAAATTATATAAGAAGCATTGTCAAATAAAGTAATGTTATTAATGTAAGTTTTCCAGAAATTTATGAAATTCCTAAAAACCTAATGTGTCCTTGCATAATGTCATGTTGCAATTCTAGTTATCGATGAGGGAGTAAAAAGCAAGCTGAAGACAAAGCATAAACTGACACCCTGCAACCTCCCCCCACCCCCACTCCTGGGTGGGACCTGTGCGACATTCTTCCAGGAATCTCCCAACCATCTTAATGCTAATGACTTGCTAGAGGGGAAAACAACCTTAACTTGACAATGGCAAGGCCTCGGGTGTCCTGTAGGTATCTGGTAGGTCGGTCCTCTTTAGCATATGAAAGTTCTTTTGAAACTTCCCCTTTTTCCTTGCCTCCTCCAACCCCATAGTATATAATCAGCCGCCCCCACAACCCTCGTGCCGCAGCTCTTTCTGCCCACGGGTCCTGTCCCTGTGCTTTAATAAAACCACCGTTTTGCACCAAAGACGTCCCAAGATTTCTTTCTTGATTGTCAGCTCCGGACTCCACCCCATCTATATTCCAAAACCACAGAGAAATGGCCAGGTTTCCTTGTCAATGGCATTATAATGAACCCTCATCAGCTCTTTCACCATAGCCATTTTTAAGTCTTTTGCCATGTACAGATAGTTCTTGTATTACTGTGATGCTTTTGTAAAAGTGCTTCACCTTCAAAGAGATTCATTGGAAAGAAGTCTGACAAGTATAGGTTTCTGATAACTTTCAGATCATACGATTGACCTGGGTGAGAATTCACAGAACTCTAATGGAGAAACTGATGGATTCATAAAATTGTTAAGAAAATGTCAAGATCAACAAGATTCAATTACATGGAGCTGAATGACTGATGAAGATGATTATAATTTTAATGACTCTTTGTTGGAAACATGGCTGATTATTTGAGGTTCTGTTTTTTTTTTGTTTTGTTTTGTTTTTTGTTTTTCAGATTTAAGGAGATCTCTCCTAAGCTATCTATAACTTACAGCAATTTGGTGAGTTATAACTTTGCAAACAGAATTGAAATATTTATCGTTTTCTCCCTACCTTATTTGTCCAGAATTACGAAATTCTTATCGAGTATTCTTATTTGCATAAGTTCAATAAGGACATGTTCTCCTTGTAACAGGACACAATTGGAAACATCAGTTACAGTTCCAAGGCTTGATTGGAATGTTTTATTTGAGAATGATGTGCATAGACTCAGATAAAACCAGATAGCTTTAAGGCACTAAGGTGTACTTTTTTTTTCCCCAAAGATTTTATTTATTTTTTTAATTAAAAAAATTTGTTTTCAAGATTTATTTATTTATTTGAGGGAGAGAGAATACATGGGGGGAGGGCAGAGGGAGAGGGAGAAGGAGAGCAGACTCTGCGTTGAGCAGGGAGCCTGATGTGGGGCTCGATCCTATGACCCTGAGATCATGACCTGAGCCGAAATCAAGAGTCAGATGCTTAACTGACTGAGCCACCCAGGCGCCCCTCACAGATTTTATTTTTAAGTAATCTCCACATCCAACATGGGACTCGAACTCATGACCCCAAGATCAAGAGTCTCATGCTCTACCGACTGAACCAGCCAAGTGCCCCTAAGTTTGACTTTATAGAGCCAATAAAGTTTCTGGAAAAAACAGCCTGGTACCTTGCCAGTAGCCTTACCAGGTAAGTAAGGAAGGTTACTTTCTGGAAGACCCAGGAACCTCAGGATATTTGGGGGACCTTGAGAAGTGAGGATATAAATTTTAGAGAAAGCACCACAATAGTGCATGTTTAGACCATCTTCATGCCTGTTCCTATGTAGGCCATTCAGGAAGTTTCCCAGGACACATTGTGACATCCCCAGAGACATTCAAACTGGAAATCAGGAAGATGTGTCAGGATGCCACTGCCTGTCCTCACTCCATCTGAAGATGCTGTGAGCCCATGATCTAGTAATCTTGACTGACTGCCCTCTGGATTCAAAAACTGAGTTGATAGCTGGTTCTAACCATTAACCTTTGTTTCTCTTTTGTTTTTGTAGAAATGCTTCTTATTAAACACCCGGTTACTTGTACCATGCAGGCCTAATTTTGGGAGCCCACCTGCATTATCGCCTCCCGAAACGAGACACAAGTCTTTGACTTCTTCCCAGAGCTAGAAGACAGGTTCACTGAGCTATGGAACGATGGGTCCACTCCGATTCTTGATTGTGAAACTTCGTGGGGAAGTTTCAGAGGTGGGAATGAAGGGGGGCAGAATATGCTACCCCAAAATAGCCCTCTTGGCATAAGGATTATTTTGAGCTGATTATTTTTGAGAGGGTGTAAACACAGGAGAATCTCTGAAAACAGAGAGAAATTTACAGGTACAGGGGGAAATCTCCATTTGTAAGGGTGTCTCCCTCTCTGTACCAGGAAGAAAAGGACGACTAAATCACCAAGAAACTCAATGGAAAAGGCACTGACTTAAATCTGCATAACCACCTTACCCTTGTTTGCTGTTTTTCCTGGTCACCTTCTTTACCTGACCTCCCCACTCCCCAACATCTGTATTTTGTTTCTTTTTTTTTTTTTAAAGATTTTATTTATTTATTTGACAGAGAGAGAGACAGCCAGCGAGAGAGGGAACACAAGCAGGGGGAGTGGGAGAGGAAGAAGCAGGCTCCCAGCAGAGGAGCCTGATGTGGGGCTCGATCCCAGAACGCCGGGATCACGCCCTGAGCCGAAGGCAGACGCTTAACCGCTGTGCCACCCAGGCGCCCCTGTATTTTGTTTCTAACTGAAGATGTATTTAAGGTAATGGTTTGGGCCATTTTGGGAAGTATTACTATTTTCCTGAGTCTCTCTCGTGTATACAGGAGGTATATATCTTATGAAACGTCTGTTTGTTTTTCTCCCGTAAATCTGTTTTTTATTACCGGGAGTCTTAACCAGGAACCTAGGAGGATAGAAAGAAAATGACTTTTTTCTCCCCTACAGTTTCCTGTGTATTTTCCCAGTGTCTCTGTATACAAATAACAAGCCACAAGCAGGTGCTTAAATGACTGAGCCACCCAGGAGCCCCCCAACAACAGTTTTTTAAATAAAGTTCATATTTCTCTGATTTGAGAACCCACCTTTATCATATTTCTCAATCTGGTATATGTTGTTTTTATTTCTGGACTTTGTGTTCTGGTCCATTTGTCTGTTCATACACCAGTATCACACTGTTTTAATTAGTGCCTTCTTAAAAAATTATATTTGCATATGTGGTCAGGCTATTCCTCTCTCATTGCTTTTCCACTTTAGAGTTTTCCTGGCTATCTTTGCTTCTTTTTGCACCCTGTACTCTTCTACCACTGCCTTATAAACTAGTTCAGCCTAACACGGGGAGAAATGCCAAAGGGCCAGAATCAATTCTGCAGCGTAATCCATTCCAGTTTATCAAGTCTGTGCCTTTTTAGCAGAAATTGAATAAATCATTTGCCATAAAACCATAAATACAATTTGGCATCCGATTTTTTTTTCACTGAAGCGCTTTCCTATTATTACAGTCTTTTTAAACATAACATGCCTTAATTTCCATAACTATTCATTTCCTGTTGGACACTTTCCCTTTTCCCCTATTGTTTCCATTCCTTTTCATTATGAAAAACAAAACAAAACAACAACCATATAATGAATATCTTTAAGCGTACGAGCTCTTTATGCAATCTTTGGCATTGATTTTGAGGTGGGTTTATTGAGACAAAGGACATGGGCATCTTTAAGACTGTGAACACACATTACTAAACTTTGCAGCTGTTTATACTCCGACAAGCTTATCTCAGGCCTCTGAAAGTTCAGAGCATTTGAAGTCACACAACTGTGGGGTGAGTGGGTTCCATTGTGTTGGGATTAAGGTGAAATAATACCACTTACAAAGTAAATTTTGCACAAGGTTTCTCCCTCGCGGATTGCTGACAAAATCTTCTGAAGATTAGGTTTATTTGCATAATGGCCCAGGTGTCTTCTGGGTGTTCACGGCTACAAGTCTCCCACCCACCCTGCAAAAGACCCTTCTGCAGCTTCCAAGTATGAACATGTATGAGGGTGGATAAAGGTGAGGTTGGCACTGATCAAGTCCTAGCAGCTTAAACCAACGGTAATAGTTTTGAAGTAAAATGATCGAAAGGTTAAGAGACATGGAACTACAGATGATGGGGGTTCGGGGTACCGACCTCCAACACCCCCAAAAAAATCTGTGTATAACTTGATTCCTCCAAAACTAATAGCCAACTCTTGACCGGAAGCCTTACTGATAACATAAACAGCTGATTAACACGTATTTTATATATTATATGTGCTATATACTGTATTCTTAATATAAAGTAAGCTAGAGAAAAGAAAATATTATTAAGAAAACCATAAGGAGGAGAAAATACATTTACACTACTGCACTGTATTTATCAGAAGAAATATCTGTGTGTAAGTGGACCCATGTGGCTCAAACCTGTGTTGTCCAAGGGTCAACTGTAATGGGTTCGCCTTGCCATTGAACCGGAAGAAGAGGTAAAGGTGCTCAATTCCAGGTGCTGAGAAAGCTTGAGTAGAGAGAGTTGCAAAGCTCTTCAGCTGAGTCCCACACAGGAAGGCTGCTTTACTACAAATACCATCTGTTGAGCTTTCAAGGTTAAACCTTAAAAGCTAGGGGCTGAACTTCTTGCTTCTGTGTTTGTGACCCTCCCTCCCCCAACCCCAGCCCCTTGTTGATAGCAGAGTCTTCCGCATTTGGGTCTAGAATTCAAAGCCAAACCCGTCTGAATGGGACTTCAGTCACTCAAGCTTCTGGTAACTTCTTTGGGATCCCAAGACACACGGAGTGGGTAGTGGCTGAGGAACTGTATTAGTCAGCTCGGGCTGCCATAAGAAAATACTACAGACTGGGTGGCTTAAACAACAGAAATTTATTTTCTCACAGTTCTAGAGACCGAAAGTCCAAGATCAAGGTGGTGTCAGGCTTGGTTTCCAGTGAAAGCTCTTTTCCTGGCTTTCTTACCTGCCTTGGTGGTGGTGGTGGTGGTGGGTACTCTCTGGTGTTTCTTTCCTTTCTTACAAATACACCAGTCCTATTGAATTAGGGACCCACCTGTAGGGGCGCATCCTTAAAAGTCTGATCTCCAAATATAGTCATACAGGGGGTTAGGATTTCAGCACATGAATTTGAGGATCCTAATTCAGTCGCCAACAGGAACCTTAGGAGGGCAGCTTGTAGCTCTAAAGTTCTCATTAATATTGACAGTTTGGGTAGGAATGTGGAGAAAACCAGAATTGACTGTGGGATACTACATACAGAATTTGGGATTTAAGCCATTATACTCCCAGTAGATTATTGATTATACATGTCAGGCCTTATGCCCTTTATATTTCTTTCCTTGAGCTATTTATAATCTGTATTTAGCTGTTTTACTTTCTTTCTTTTCTTTTTTTTTTTTTAAAGATTTTATTTATTCATTTGAGACCGAGAGATACAGAGAGAGAGAGCATGAGCCAGGGGAGAGGGAGCCCGACATGGGGCTCGATCCCAGGACCTGGAGACCATGACCTGAGCCAAAGGCAGCCACTTAACCATCTGAGCCACCCAGGCGCCCCAGCTGTTTTACTTTCTTGTTGTAAGTGCACGAAGACCAAAATCTGACCCATCTTGTTAACTGATCATCCCTGACAGCACCTAGCACATTGCCTAGCCCTTTGTAAGAGCTGAATAAATATTTAGTGAATGAATAAACGACTGAACAATAAAAGCTAACCTTTAATGAATATGCATGTTGGGCCTTGCATCAAGCTCTCCACATGCTTGATTTCATTATCTTATTTTCATAATAATTTCACAATAAATAATCTTTCTAATTTTTTTAGAGGAGGAATCTGTTTTTTTTTGTTGTTGTTGTTTTCTTTTTAAAGATTTTGTATTATTTATTTGACAGAGACAGCCAGCGAGAGAGGGAACACAAGCAGGGGGAGTGGGAGAGGAAGAAGCAGGCTCCTAGCGGAGGAGCCTGATGTGGGGCTCAATCCCAGGACCCTGGGATCTCGCCCTGAGCCAAAGGCAGACGCTTAACAACTGCGCCACCCAGGCGCCCCTAGGGGAGGAATCTGAGGCTCAGGAAGGCCAAAACATTTTCCAAAGATGAAGCTAGGAAGGGCAGAGCTGGACTTTGGACCCAGATCCGGCTGACCCCGAAGTTCATCCAAACGTTTAATCAAAATGCTAAACTATCTGCTTCAAATTCAACACAAGGATCATAAGGAAGGGAGGAAATTGAGAAAAAACTGTGTGTAAGTTACTTTTCAGATGTATCTTTTTTTTTAAGATTTTATGTATTTATTTGAGAGAGAGACAGAGAACATGAGCAGGGGATGGGCAGAGGGAGAGAGAGAAGCAGACCACTCTCAGCACCCATCCCCCACTGAGCAGGCAGCCCGATCTGGGGACCCGGGGCTCAATTCCAGGATCCTGGGAACATGACCTGAGCAGAAACCAGAAGCTTAACCAACTGAGTCCCCTGGTCCCCTGCTTTTTAGATGTATCTTAATGTATGTCTGTATGTTGCCTGGTAGAAAAGGGAGACATTGCTTTCGAAGAGAGAAAGAACATGGATCAAGTCAGGAAGGTTGGAAAAAGCAACACGTATTCAGAAAACAAGTTCAGTGGACTTGAAAGAGGAGGAAAGGTGGAGCGAGCAGCAGCTAAAGGCCAGAGAGGTAACTTGGGTCCAAAATATGAGGGTTCTTGAAGGCCAGAGATCAGTAAACTATGACCTCAGGCCAGATTCACTCCAAGTTCTGTTTTTGTAGAGTCTATGAGCTGAGAAAAATTTTTACATTTTAATTTTACTTTACTATTTTTTTAAGGAAGCTCTAGGCCCAACATGGGCCTCGAACTCATGACCCTGACATCAAGAGTTGCATACCCCACTGACTGAGCCAGGCAGGTGCCCCTGATTTTTACATTTTTAAAGGATTGTTTAAAAAGTAAAAAGGAATATGTGACAAAGATGATACCTGACCAGCAAAGCCTAAAATATTTACTATCTGACCCTTTGCAGAAAAAGTTGGCCACACCTTCGGTATGACTTGAGAAGTTTAGACTTTATCTTGTTATGGGCAATTGTCGCAAGTATATAAGTGGAGAACGGATAGAGTCAGCTGCAGGTTTTAGAAGGGAAGATCTAGGACAGTTTAGATTGGGCTGGGATTGGGAGAGGCAAGAAAACGCAGGAAGAACCCAGTTGAGAGGCCGCTGTAGAGATCCAAAGAATGGTTTTGGAGAACATCATGGAAAGAATGGATTCCACAGCACGGCTGGTGTTAAGTACAGGATAAATGACTGCTTAACTGTGGGGGAAAGGAGAGTGATTCTGAATTTGTTGTAGACGTTCCTTTGGGTAGCTTCAAAGATAGTGTGTTTTAGACTAGCCGAATTTGTAGATCATTCAAAATGCAGATATCTGGTAGGGAGTGACAGCTGCGGCCAGTGGGGGATATCAGCTTGCCCAGGGAATGCGAAATATACTTCTGTTTGTTGTTTTGTCTGCTTTTTTGTTTTTCTCAATTCTGACTACATTGTTTTTAATAAATGGGGTTTCCCTATGGACTATGAGAAACAAACTGAGGACCTCAGAGGGGAGGGGGGTGGGGGAATGGGATAGACCGGTGATGGGTAGTAAGGAGGGCACGTATTGCATGGTGCACTGGGTGTTATACGCAACTAATGAATCATCGAGCCTTACATCGGAAACCGGGGATGTACTGTATGGTGACTAACATAATATAATAAAAAATCATTAAAATAAAAAAAATAAATAAATAAAAATAAATGGGGTTTCCAAAGACAAAGGAGATCAGGAAGGAACAGTTTCCCTACAGCTTCCTTATGGATTAAATAGAAAATGTTCTCGATTTCATATCAATTACTAATAAACTTTTGGAACACTACCCATTGAAAAGTTGGGGGCTACCTGAATTATGTTTTGGTATAGTTGTAGATAGGATAACAGTATTCACAATGAAAATGGTCATTAGTGCCAACTGAAAAATAATATTCTCTTTAAAATGGGAATTAAAAAAAAAAAAGAATCATCACCCCCTTGAACCCATCAGGAGGATCATAGCGCCTTTCAAAGTCTGTGTATACAACTCACACATTAGACCATTTGTCACTGAGCCAACAAAATGACAGCTTTTTCACTAGTGGGAAGAAAAAACTCACACTAGAAAAATACATTCTACAAGCAACTTTCTTAAGGTAATGGCAAGGGTATATGTCACTGCAAGAAGGAAGGGAAGAGCGTTCAAAAGCTCCTTCTCAGTCCCCAAGGCCTTTGGAGAAATGACTGCCTTTTAATTTACTCTCGGATAGATTTTGGACACATTTTGGATGCAAAAGTCTACTCCTTGGCATCTTAAGGGCAGTGTTTTGTTTCCCTTTTCTCCCTAATTCCTCCATAACTATTTGATTCTTTTTTTCTTTTTTTAAGACTTATTTATTTTGAGGGATGGGAGGGGCAAAGAGAGAGGGAGAGAGAATCCCAAGCCGACTCCATGTTCAGTGCTGGAGCCCAACTCGAGGCTCGATCTCACCACCCTGAGATCACGACTTGAGCCAAAACCAAGAGTCAGACGCCTAACCCACAGCACCATCCAGGTGCCCCCATAACCATTTGATTCTAAATACCACATTGCCTTAACAGGCTTCTTTTTCTTTCTATCTTTCTATCTTTCCTTCTATCTACCTTTCTTTCTTTTCTTTCTTTCTTTCTTTTTTAACAGGCTTCTTTCTGTAGTTGGCAGATATTTCTAGAACTATGTGAAAGTGTCACTATGACGTCACTGGCCCAGTCAACTCTCCATTTTGCTCTTCCAATTGGTAACTCTCCTTTCTCTTTCCTCCATGCTCTTTCAGTGGCCCCTCATTTGCTGTGTCTCTATTTGTTAGCACCTCATTAAGAGAGGGGTGGGCAGCTGAGAGAGAGCATACGGACTCAGATCTGTTAACTTTGGGAAAAATATTTCAAAGAGGACATCTGAAGAGAGGAAGAAAGAAAGCCTTCCAGTTGTTTTGTTTCTGACAAGTGGAATCTTACACAAAGTAACTGTCTTTAGGGGTGCCTGGGTGGCTCCATCGTTAAAGCGTCTGCCTCCGGCTCTGGTCAAGATCTCAGAGTCCTGGGATTGAGTCCCATACCGGAGCTCCCTGCACAGCAGGGAGTCTGCTTCTCCCTCGGCTTCTGATTCTCCTCCCTGCTTGTGCTCTCTGTCTCAAATAAATAAATAAAATCTTAAAAAAAAAATAGTAACTGTCTTTGAAGGCTAACATCTCCAGCCAGTCTTGCAATTGATTTTGGGAGTCACGGGCTGAGGAAATTCAGAGCATGAGCCCTTGCATTTAAAGCACCAGGATTTGAAAACCTAAGTGCAATTATGCAAGTCAGTATTTTAAGTATTGCAACTGTATGGGAGGGAGAAATTTCCTTCTTTCCCCCTAGGCTGCTTCTAGCTGGTTTAGGAATTAAATTCATATAAGACAGGTGAACAGGAGGGGGAAAAAAACAAACTAGGTTTATTACATGGGCATGGAGGTCCAATAATGAAACTGAGACCCTAAAGAAATGACCAAGGCAGGCAGTTTTGATACATTTTAGACAGAGACAATGCATTTGTGAGAAATTGACAGGATAAAGCTTTAGTAAGGGAGCTTCAGTAAGGAATTCTAAGCAGAATTTGGGCTGAGGTCGATTAGGAAAAAAAATAACAAAGTTTGTTTCTCCAGCTTTCTTGGTTTTAAAGTCCCTATCTCTGGTGATAAGGATGCCTTTTTACTTCTTAGTACAGGGAGGGTATTATTCACACGGGAAATTTATTTCCTGCTTTCAGGGGGACAGAGGAGGGTCTGAGTGTCCTCGCACCCGTTGTTTCCCAGGTAGCTTTAGTTCAAAACAACCAATATGCCATTGCAGTACATTTTAGGGTAGCTGGCCCTGGGCCCTTACACAACCTACACCAGAATTCCTTGTTTTTCCATTAAAAAAGAGCACAGAGAGGGCTTTTTAAAATTGTCCAGCACATACAGGTGTAATGCAAGCTCAAAACAGGTTTAGGGGCTGGTTTACAGGAACCTGAGTTAGTTGCTTGGTAATCAACATGGTTTTCATTCTACAGAATCCGGTGGGGCTTCTGGGTGAAGAGCTTGACCTCGCTCCTCTGTCAGATTTAAATAATAACAATGAGGCTGAAAAATTATGTCCTCTTGAATATCATGTCAGGTCAGTCCCTAGGCCTTCCTCTACTTCCTTGGGTTCCTGGCAGGAAACATGTGGAGAGGGAGCGGATAAATAGGTTTCAGTTCCCAGCAGCAGCACGTTAGAAAAATTTTCCATCTGTTGGCGTGTCCTTGCCTCCTTACAAAAGTGCGGTTTGAAACAGGGTTTCTCTTATCTCGTTTTCTCGTTTTTAAAGCCTTTTTTCTCAGGCGCTTGCATTCTGGTATAGTGTTGAGAATGCCAAGCTGGTTTTCGCTTTATACCATCACGTGATGCCGCCTCTCCTCCAGCCCTGAGGCTCTTTGAGACAAAATTACAAAATTTAGTTACTGAAATTCTAAGAGGGGTGGGGGTGGGGTGGGAAGCAAGGGTTGCGCAGGGCAACGGACTACAACTCCCACAAGTCCTCGCGCGGCGGTTACCCTCCCTCCTCCACACTCCCCCAGCCTTGAGCCTTGCGCTTGCGCGGAAGACCCTGCGCTGAGAGGAGGGGCGGGGACGGGACAACGCGCCTGGAAGGGGAGGAGGAAAAAAGAGACCATAGACTTTCACCTGGGCCTAGAAGGTCTCTTAAAGTAGTGGGGAGAGGAGGGCGGGCGGGGACCACCTTCAGAGCTGGCCGCGGGCGGTATCATGGCGACCCGGAACCCCCCTCCCCAAGGTGAGCGGTCGGGGCCCGAAGTAGTGTCTAAGACGCGGCTCACAGCTCTCGACCTTGCTCCCGGGGGCACCTCTTCTTCTCCCTGCCCCAGGGCTCCTGGGGCTCTGTGTTTTGGAGGCACCCCTTTGGAACTAGACTTCCTCCTCTCACGGCAGAACTCCGGCGGAGAGGACTCCCCCCCCCCCCCCCCCGTCCCCAACACAGCCCCGCCTCCTGCCTTAACCTTCACCTCTGGCTCTTCATTTCCATCTTCAAAAGTGCTTTTTAGCCTTTTAGATGAATTACTTAAGTAATTTCATCTTGCCAGGCCCCTAACCGGTGCTGTCAGGGGAGGACCCCCCCCGCCCCCCCGCTTTCTCCCTCTGATGAAAATGGATCTAGCTCTCCCCTGACCCGACTGAGATTTGGGGGTGGCCCTTCATGCTGTGAAACTCTGACCTGACCTTACTGCCATCTGGGGAGGCGACCCCTCACTTCTGTGTAACTCTGACGTGGCTCTGGCTCCGGCCCTGGGCCGGTCCCTGGGCCTTTGGAAGGGAGATGCTAGGCTCCTTGACTTTTTGAGGCCCTAGTCTCAGGGATTGGGTTTTAACAAACTAATGTTTCCATCTGGGCATTTTTAGCTGTGGGCCAAAACTAACAGTGATGTAGTAACAGCTAAAAAATGTACAGGACGTTTCTGACTTTTGCTTGACTCTAAACTTATTTTTTCCATTTTGTATTTTGAAGAGTATGAAAGCGATGACGAGTCTTACGAAGTGTTGGATTTAACTGAGTATGCAAGAAGACACCATTGGTGGAATCGAGTGTTTGGCCACAGTTCCGGACCTATGGTTGAAAAATACTCGGTAGCCACCCAGATTGTAATGGGTGGAGTGACTGGCTGGTGAGAACAACATCTTTTTCATTAAAATTTCATTGGCAGCCTGACTGCTGCCCTTTTGTAAACAGGCCAGTTACTGTGCACATACACTGTTACTCCCCGAAGAGCTCTACCTTGAGGCTTTTCTCTGAGATGGGGTGGGTGTGATCTACACTCTGGGACACAGTGGTTTTGGTGATCGGCTTCCCCATGCCCACCCTGTGTTCTGCTGTTCCCTCCTCTCCCTTCCTTTTGATTCTTTCTATATTTTCCACCTTCTCACATTGAGCAAATGTAGTGTATCTGATTCACTGATAGTGGGTAAAAAGGAAGAAACATCTAAGGGTTCATTATATGTAAGTAATTTACTTTTTAAAGTAAATACTTTACTTGTTCAATGCTAACAACTGGAAAAACCTTTGAGGACTCCCGCAGTAGAACTGGTCTCCAGGATTGTCAGCCCTGTAGAGAGCCGTGTAAAATTCTCAGTGAAAATTATTATGAATCCGATGGTTCTGTTGATTTCTGTGGACGAATTTGGATTATTATACTTTGAAGAAGAGTTGGAATTAAACTGGGTCTTCGTTGCAATTAAAAGACTGATTGCTTACTCTGTAATAATATTATGGAATGCATTAAGGAGGAACAGTTAATAAGCATTAACCTAACCAGTTGATGTTTTAGGCTACATGATTACATAATTGCTACTATAGATCAAATTGTTATTCTTGGAATAAAAGATTAGCCAAATAACAAGGGTCAAACAAGCGTGACCCTTCATTTTGAAAATGTTCACAGCCGTAGAGAATTTTTGACATTAGTGCGGCTGCTCAGCTTGTGAGTAATCATTTTTTTCTTAGATTCTAGGTTAAATTTATCTTACGTTAAATATTTACATTTTTAAACTTGATAAGTGTTAAATTTTTTGATTTGTGTTTTCTTGTACTTTGGAACCTGGCTCACTCCTTTATGCCTTTTTGTAAATGCCATTTCATGGTAGAAACCTTCATTGTGAAGATTCCGTGACACGCAGGTGCAGAATTTCTTCATGATGTGAACTTATTCATGCTGCTTATTAAAAGACCTGCAATTAGAACTGAGATGTCTGGTCAGGGCCTGGTTATTCAGTTGAACCTCCATAGATAGGTTGTACCTTGACGCCCATAATAGAGTCTGGTGCTCTGCCCAGATAAGCTCACAATTGGATGCCATGGGTGACTGGTTAATGTGAGTCTGGACCTAAAGCCCCATCTTAAACGAGACTAAAAAAACTGAGCAATAGAATTATCACATCATTGTGTGCTTTCTCCCGGTAGGCCAGACTCGGTGAGAAGGCCCATGATTGGCAGAAGTCGGCTTGGAAAGCCTAGAGACAGAGCAGAGGCAGTTAGTAGCTTTATTTTCGTGGCTCATGCCATCAGGCGAAGGATGACACAGTCATCCTTGATGACAAGCACAGACATGCTTGTGAGACACAGTCCCTGGGATGTACTTGTGACTTGGCTGCTGCTTGCCTCCTCTGCTCCCTTATCAGAGCCTTTGTTGCTGGCTCCCCTACTGAGGGACATGGTCTTTATAGTAGTACGTATGTTTGGATTATAGCCAGGTGTCGGCCTAGGAGCTGAGTAATAGGACTCTAATATTACACAGGGAGTTTGTTGCAATGACATTAGATTCAGTGTAGTACATTTCTGTAATTTCCTTGAGGTATAAAACTGATGTACTGTTGTGGCATACGTTAAGGAGGAATGGGCACTAACCTAACCAGTTACCATCTCAGACCAATTCAGGCCACACGTGGGAGGCTACGGAGGTTACACGTGGCTGTAGGTAGTTACAGATTTTTGATGATAATAAGAAATATCAGGATGGATGCTTGCGAGGAGAGATGGAAGGCGTGAAGGCTAGCTAGAGGGCCCTTAGTGTGGTTTGGAAGCAAGGTAACGATGCCCGTGAGAATGGAAAGAAGACAGTCAAATAATGTTTCGGAAATAGAGTATATGGAATTGGCAATCAGTCGGACCCCAAAGGTGATGAAGGAGGCAGTCTGAGACGAACATGAGGGGGCAGACCTAGAGAATGGTGCTCTCACTTACAGGTCGGGACCTTAGCAAGGGTTGATTTGGTTGGAAGGACGATTTTTTTTTTTTTAAGATTTTATTTATTTATTTGACAGAGAGAGAGACAGCCAGCGAGAGAGGGAACACAAGCAGGGGGAGTGGGAGAGCAGACTAATAGCGGAGGAGCCTGATGTGGGGCTCGATCCCATAACGCCGGCATCACGCCCTGAGCTGAAGGCAGACGCCCAACCGCTGTGCCACCCAGGCGCCCCGACGATTTTTGGTTTGGGACATTTTGAATAGGTCATTCTGTGTGCTAGAGAAGCCCATGGATTCCATTTATGAAGGTGCGCTAGTTGCCTAGGGCTGTTGTAACAAAGTACCACAACTACGTGGCTTAAAACGAAAGAAATGTACTCGCATAGGTCTAGAGGCCAGCAGTCTGAAAAGTGTCAGCCGGATTTGTTCCTTCTTGGAGGCTCAGAGGGAAGATCTGCTCCTTGCTTCTCTCCTAGCTTCTGGTGCTTGCTAGCGATCCCTGGCATTCCTTGGCTTGAGACATACCGCTCCAGGCTCTGCCTGTGCTGTCACGTGGCTGCTGTTTTCCCTCTGAGTGTCTCTGTGACATGTTGGATTAAGTCATATTGGGTTTAGGGCCCACCCTGTTACAGTATGGCCTCATCCTAACTAATGACATCCTCCGTGACCCTTATTCCAAATGAGGTCACATGCTGAGATTCTGGGAAGGACCTGAATTGGGGGGCGGGGTGGGCAGACACTGTTCACTCCAGTACAGAAGCCTATAGTTAGAAATCTGGGATTCTTTTGCACATTATGGATCTGGAATACTGAAGGGGATATGAGCTCACTGAAGGAGAGAATCCCCAAAGAAGTATGGACTGACATTCTTACAGAATAGGTGAAACAAAGTGGGTTTAATATAGAGATAGATAACCAGAGAGAGATGTAGGTAAGGAAGCCATGAGAAATGTGGGCCTAAGTGTAGTCGTGAAGGTGGAACTTCAGCTGGGCCGCAAAGGGTAAAAAGCTTTAGATAGGCAGAGCTAGGTAGAAACTCCTAGAAGTGAGATTAATAGCTTGAGCAGTGGTGATGACCTATTTGGAAACTAATGGGGTTGGAGCAGAAGGTTTGGGTAGAGTGGGGTTGGCCAGGTGTATGGAGCATCTTGACTGCATTAAAAAAAAAAAAATGTCAGGGGCGCCTAGGTGGCTCAGTCGGTTAACTGTCTGCCTTCTGCTCAGGTCATGGTCTCAGGGTCCTGGGATCGAGCTCCACATCAGGCTCCCTGCTCAGCAGGGAATCTTCTTCTCCCTCTCCCTCTGCCCCTCTGCTCCTGCTCTCTCTCTCTCTCTCAAAAATAAAAACAAAAAAACCCCTACTTTTATTATGGGGAATTTCAACTTAGACAAATATAGAAGGAAGAGTATAATGAGGCCCTGAGTACTCAACTTTGTTTCAGTAGCCAATCTTTTTTTCCTATAAATTCCCTTCCTCCTTTTTCCATCCCTCATTTTGAAGCATATCACAGTTTAGATTGTGCACTTTTTTTAAAGTTAAGTTCTAGGCCGAGTGTGGGGCTCAAATTCACGACGCTGATTAGATCAAGGGTCGCGTGCTCTACCAAATGAGCCAGTTAGGTGCGCCCGATTGTGCACTTTTTTTTTTTTTTTTTAGATTTTATTTATTTATTTGACAGAGAGAGTGAGAACCAGAGAGTACAAGCGGGGGACAGCGCAGAGGGTGAGGGAGAAGCAGGCTCCCCACTGAGCAGGGAGCCCAATGCAGGGCTCCATCCCAGGACCCTGGGATCATGACCTGAGCCGAAGGCAGCTGCTTCACCGACTGAGCCACCCCAGGCACCCCTAGATCATGCACTTTTGACTTGCCTGTAGAACAAAGGAAACACTGAGGGTTTCTGAGCAGATAAGGGATATGATGAAAAGAAATGGGAAGATACTAAGATTGTATTAGGAAAGCCATGAAAAGGAGAAGAGGGAGAGAGTTTAGTACATCATTGGTGGTTCTCATCTTTTGTCATTTCTTTCATTAAAGGTGTGCGGGATTTTTGTTCCAGAAAGTTGGAAAGCTGGCAGCAACTGCAGTAGGTGGTGGCTTTCTTCTCCTTCAGGTACGTCCGTGCCTTCAGGCCTTGCCTCTGCTCACTATGTCGCCCCTGGGAACTGAGAAAGCCAAGTTTAGCCATTTCAGGCCTGTCTGTCTGAATACAAGATGGACTTTTTCTTTTAGGTATCAGTTTATGGAAAAACTAAAGTGAGTTTTGAAAGCTGATATCTGTCATGAAAGACAACAATTTTAAACACTCCTACATTCTATAAGCATAGTTTGATCCCAGCTAAAAAGATCCCAGTTAAAAAGACCACTATTACAGTTTTAAGTGCCTCATTTTTTTTTTATTACATACCCAGATTTCCTTTAAAACATCTCTTCAGCGAAATGAACATTTCATCCATAATATAACCTTCTCGTCCTGACCATTTTAAACATATATGAATTTTAATCACACAGAGTCTATAAAATGCAAAAGGTCTCTTTCTTTTCCCCATTTCCTGGCCATGCAGTTTTCCTTCTCAGAGGAAATTGCTGTTAGCAATTTCTAACACGTTTTTTTAAAACTAGGGGACTATAATAATACAGAAAGTGGAAAACTGGGTTTAAAAAATCATCCATAATCCTATTTCTGAGGCAGGGGGATTTGAAATTTTAGTTTTGTGCGTGTTCCCTCTAAGTATAAGATTTAAAAATGCTTCGTGGTTAGAGGATGTTTATCAGGATATTGTCTGGCATTCGTGTCTGTTTGGCATGTATTTTTCCAAAAATACCATTCCCTGAAGATCAAATATAGTAAATCCCAAAATTGAAAATCTCTGGGAATGAATGTTAGCAGTAATTTTAAACATACAGAGAACTGTCAGTCCTACCAGATTTTTGAAATGATTGATGTTCATAGCAACCAAAATCTGACTTCAACACCAGACCCATTGATCATAAAATGACCAGTGTCATTGCCTGAAGTACAAAGGGACTGGATTCGTATGTGTTAAGTATAGATTTTGAGTTGTTTACTAAACAGTTTTTTAAAAAAATATATATTTTCCTTCCATCGGTGGCATTGTTAGGAGTAATTGCGTATTCCTTGTGGTAAGAGGTAAAAAGGAATATGGTTAATATCTAAATTTATGCCTTTGGATGAACATGCCAGCATTTGTGCAGAAGACAATTTTATTTAAGCAGATTTTGACTTGCGTTTATATAGAATCAGGAACATATTTAATTCTATAGCTATTTTGAAAACTCTGTTGTCATTTCTCTTCAATCCGGTACAAAGGGTACCGGATTGAAGCAGAATTTCTGAAAATGTTCATAGACTAAAGAGAATTAATTTCAATCCACTCTGTCAGTTTCGCAGAAGTCCATTTCGGTCCACTGGGTATATACCATTCAAATCCACGTTTTGCCGTTGCCACCTTTTACTTCCCTGTGCCTAGTCTATATATTCTTTAAAGTCACGAAGCACAAGAATATGGGACCTGTCTGCATCAAACCTAGCCTTTCCCCCAAATATGACTCACCTTGAAAACTTAGAAGGAAACTGAAAGAGGAAATAAGAGTAGCACGTGGCTTTCAGCCTAATTGTCCATTGTTCTTTAGGCCCACTTCTGTATTTGTGTTACCTTTACTTACATTTAAAGATAAAAACTTATTTACTTAGACCTTAAGGCTTTTCTGGTAACTCGGAGTTAAGTGTTTTCCAGTAGATATTTACCACACTGCCATCCTAAAATAGACAGTGGTATGTAAGTCTTTTAAATTTAGTTTTCATTTTTTGGAATTGTATGTGCCCCTAATTCAAAGGGTCAAATATATGTACAAGGCCTGTTACAGATTAGAGGAATCCTCTACCTCCCTCACTACCCGCCTTCCCCATTTTTCCTTCCCTTGAGGCAACTACATAAACTCTTAGCTGATTCTTAAGGTATTTCTTTCCTTTTTCCTAAACAAGTTATTTGAATATTTCTTGATCTTTCAGTTTGAGGTATTAACTGTTGGCTTCCTGTTATGGAACGTGAGACTTTAACTCATTTATTGAACTTTCCTTGCCTGCCTCCCCTCCCTGATCTCACACACTTGCATCCTTTATGTTCCTCTGTGCCTCCCCCACCCCGCCCGCCCCACCGTGTCATCTGAGTATTGTTATTTCATAATCATGTTAGATCGTTACCTGGAGTTCACTGAGCTTGAATCTGTAAATTTGTGTGTTTTTAACCATGTTTGAGAAGGTTTTGACTGTTATTTAAAAGAGTTGTTTCCTCCTCTTCTTTCTCTCTTCTCTTTCTAAACATGACTCTGATTACATGCATGTTAGGCTTTTTGATCATGTCCTGAGGTTTTGTTCGTTTATTTTTTCAATCTTTTTTTCAAATTGTAGAATTTCTAATGTCTAGCTTCAAGTTCACAGACTCTTTTTTCTGTCATCTACCCTCTGCCATTAAGCCTTTCTAAGAACTTTCTTTCAGATACTGTATTTTCCAATGCTAGAATTTTCATTTGGTTCTTTTTTTATTTTCTGTATCCCTGGTGAGATTGCTTATCTTTTCATTGATTACAAGCATAGTTTGCTTTACCTTATTGAGCATAGTTCTAGTAGCAGGTTTAAAGTCCTGATAATTCCAATAACCGGGTTATCTTAAGGTTGGCATCTGTTGATTTTCTTTCAAGACTAGGCCACATTTTCCTGTTTTATCCTATATCAGATAAGCTTGGATTTTATCCTGGGCATTGAGAATGTTATGTTGTGGAAACTCTGGATTCTATTTTATTCCTCAGAAGAGTGTTGATATGTTGATTTTAGCAGGCAGTTAACTTGGTTAGACTCAAATTGTAAGCTCTGTTTCACGTGTGGTGGGTAGCAGCTCAAATCTCAGTTCAGTTCTTTTAACCTTGGCCAGAATGCGTGGCTCTGTCCCGTGAAAGTGTGCTTCAGGACTTGGGTAGAGTTTACGCATAGAATTTGGGGCTCCCCTTATGTAGCTCTCTCATTTCTGGGAGCTGTTACTGTCGAAGACTCTGTCATCTGGTTCTTTGGGCCAGAAAGATAGCATGTTTTCTATTTAAGTTTTAGTCACCCTGTGCATCCTGCCCTCCAGATAAAACCAGAAAAATGGGCAGCTCACTTTACATTGTTCCTGTCCTGCAAGTTTCAACTCCCGTTGAAATCTGCTTGCTTTTGTTAATTCTTGTATTTTAACCAGGGTTTATAGTTGCGATGTACGGGAGGGTCCCTAAGGTTCACCATCACCTCCCTGCCTGTGACCCAAATGACTGTGTCAGGGACTGCCAGGAAAAGCTTTCACTTGCCATTTGATTCGATCACCACTCTGTTTTGCTAAGGCTGGAGTTTGAAGTGGTAATAGGTAAATAAATACAGGAAGGAATGCAGATAAATACATTCTTCTGTGGAGTCTGTATTCACAGTGAAAATGGAACTCAAGCTCCCTAGTCGACCTACTTCTATCAAATCAGATACTTTTATTATTCGAAGTATTTTATTTGTGGTTCAAAGTCAAGGGATGCCTTAGAAAATTACAAAGAGAGCATAAGCGTGATAGAAGTGATTTATAATGGTGTACATGGCTTAATTGTTTACCACTAATGTGATTCTTTACTTTTTGATTTTATTCTTTGGAGGGACTAATGTATGGTACTGGCTTACACACCATGCTGTTGTTCCTGTTCAGATTTTGTAGCGTCTCAGTAATACCGTATGAGGGGTTTACTTATAGTTAATCAGCATTTAGCTATAGTTCTATTAAAAGGACTTATGGCGTGAAACTTGTGAAGAGCATATTTCTCGTGTAGTCCACTTTTGAAAGCGATTACCAGAAAGTATTCTTAATTTAAGTAAAGAGTTCAGAGTTAGTAAAGACCCTGTATCAGGTTACTTTAGATTTCTTTAGTGACCTAATAACTGCTTGGCTTCTGATCCCTTGTAATTAAACATCTGTTTAATTAAGAGGTACTTTTTAATTAACTGTATAATTTGGATCGTCTCTTTGTCTTTTTAGCTAATTCCCAAATTCCAAAAGTTATGATAGAATTATAGCACAGTTGTAATACAGTTTTTGGAATCTTTGCCCATCATGCGCTGTACGTTTCTTAACATAGTGTTCATCACATCTAAGTAATTAATTATGCTTAATATCTTTTTTCCCTATGGATACAGAGCTCTCTGAGGGTGGGGACTTATGTCTCCCTTGTTATTGGCTATAGTTTGGGGGCCTAGAATAATGCCTGGCACAGAGCAGGCACTCGGTATTTGTGAAATGAATAAATTGTGATATCTTCCCTATAAGCTTCATAGATTTCTTGAAATCTAAATGTCCACATATTCCTCGGTAATAGATTTGTCATCAACCTAGTTGGTTTAGAATTAACCATTTTTATTATATTTTTGCAGATTGCCAGTCACAGTGGCTATGTGCAGATTGACTGGAAGAGAGTTGAAAAAGATGTAAATAAAGCGAAAAGACAGATTAAGAAACGAGCAAATAAGGCAGCACCTGAAATCAACAATATAATTGAAGAAGTAAGACAGTGTACATTTTTGGCTCCTTCTTTTTCTTTTTTCTTTGCTTTTCTTCTTTTTTTTTTTTTAATGAGTTATCTCTGTGTCCGGCGTGGGGCTCGAACTCATGACCCTGAGATCAAGAGTCACATGCTCTACCAACTAAGCCAGCCAGGTGCCCCGGCTCCTTTTTTTCCCTTGCGGGTTTCACTTCACAGAAAACGTGACTAGTGATTATCTTCTTCTAAAAAGTGAGTGTTTTTGGTCATGTTTAAGAGTGCTAAATAAAATTTGGGATCAAGCCACTATTTAAATCAGTCATTATTGCAGTGGAAGAGCAAGCTCAATCAGAAGAGCATGCGACTCTTGATCTTGGGGTTGTGAGTTCGAGCCCCACGTTGGGGGTAGAGATTACTTTAAGAAAAAAAACACAATCTTTTTTTTTTCTTAAGTAGTTAATATGGTTTTCCCTGCCAGTCTCCCACCTATTTTGATCTGCATGTAAAAGGTAATAACATTATTCTTCCAGAAGGTTTCCTCCGCTTTTACAGATGTGTACGTGTGTAGACAAGGTGTGGTAAAACTAAAACTACCTATTTTTTTTCATGAGGTGGAGTATTTTGAAGATGTGTATATTTAATTAATATATTAGTTTTATTAATGTTTTAATGTATATTTTTCTTCTTATCCTTTGTTTAGAATTGAAGTGAGTACTCCTTCCCTTTGTTTTATCATGTTCTTTTAATACCCCCAACTTTTAATTTTGAAAAATTTCAGACCAGTTGAAAAGTTGAAGGACAAAGACAGTGAATACCCAAATACCCTTCACCTCTTTACCTAATCATTTTACATTTGCCTTATCTCTGTGTGTGTGTGTACATGTAATTTATACTTTTTTTCCCTAATCGTTTAAGACATCCTTCCTTTTCACACTTTTTTTTTTTAAGATTTTATTTATTTATCCGACAGAGATAGAGACAGCGAGAGAGGGAACACAAGCAGGGGGAGTGGGAGAGGAAGAAGCAGGCTTCCAGCGGAGGAGCCTGATGTGGGGCTCGATCCCATAACGCCGGGATCACGCCCTGAGCCGAAGGCAGACGCTTAACCGCTGTGCCACCCAGGCGCCCCTTCCTTTCCACTCTTAAATACTTCAGCATATATCTTCTAAGAGTACAGATATTCTCCTGTACAACTACAGTTACCCTTACAAATCCCCCCAAATTAAAATGCAATCATATTTCCTAATACACAGTCCATATTAAAATTTTTCCACAAAATATCTTTTATACATTTTTCCCCTAATCAGGAATTATATATTGGGGTGTCTGGCTGGCTCAGTCAGTAGAGCACACGACTCTTGATCTGGGGATTGCGAGTTCAAGCCCCACATTGAATGTGGAGATTACCTAAAAATAAAATCTTTAAAAAACAGACAAAAAGAATTCTGTATTGCAATTGGTTATCATGTCTCTGAAGTCTCCTTTAGCCTTTAGCAGTCCCATCATCTGTGTTTTGTTTTTGTTTCCCCCCCCCCCATCTTTCATGATACTGACATTTTTGAAGCATGTAGGCAGAGTATCCCATGGTCTGGCTTTGTCTGATTGCTTTTTCCTGGTTTTATTTGGGGTAAGCATTTTCTCAGGGTGATATTTATTTGATCCTGTACGTTTTTTCTTGCTGGCCAAGTGGACTGTTAACAAATATCGTTGTGCCTGCTGTGGGAATTTATTAAATCTGTGCTAATAACTTGCTAAGTGGACCATTTATGTCTGCCCTACAGCTTCTTGTTACCTGTGAGATTTTTGGCCACCAATATACCCATTATCTCAGTAGCTAAGAAGCTTACTGGATCTGGCTGGGGCTCTCCGCTCCTTCAGATTATCGTGGCCAGCCTTGGCATCTTGCGTGCTGGTTGGCACCTGTGGTAGTAGGTGTACGAGAGTCTTTGCCAAATACTTCCTGAATTGGGGAAAACAGCTATAAAAACGTTACTTAGCACCAGATTCAGTAAGTGAGAGTGCTTTTCTTTAATTTGCATCATTTTTTTCTTATTGTGGCAAAATACACATACACAAAATTAACCATTTTAATTATTTTAAAATGTACAATTTAGTAGCGTTAAGTACTGAATTTGGACTTCCGTGCAGCCGTTACCACTCTCCACATTTAGAACTTTTTCATCATCCCAAACAGAAACTCTAACCATTAAGCACACATTCCCACAATTGACCCCTCTCCCCAGCCCTTGGTAGCCTCTGTCCTACTTTCTGTCTCAATGAATTTCACTGTTCGTGTCCGTGGAATTGTACAATGTTTTCCCTTCTCTGTCTTATTTCACTTAACGTAGCATTTTCAGGGTCCATCCATGTCGTAGCACAATTAAGAGTATTTTGTTTAAACTTATGTTTCAGGCAACAGAATTTATCAAACAGAACATTGTGATATCCAGTGGATTTGTGGGAGGCTTTTTGCTAGGCCTTGCATCTTAAGGATATGAATGGTCTATCACAGTGGAGTCACCTATAAGAAGAGAAATGGTGGCAACAAGGTGGTTTCTCGACATCACTCACCTCCAGATTCTCCAGGGCTGCAAGAAACAACTAGGTGGACAATACCAAACTCACAGCTTAGTGTTTTGCCATTGGAGTTTGGCAAACTAGTATTTGCTGTAAGAACAACCTATGTGGTATGTGTATAATAGTATCCCTGAGCAAAACATGCCTTTCATTTATTTTTTTAAAATTTGCATTTGTTTCCAAATTAGCCTATAAAATACCACCATTGGATGTAGATACATAGAAAAAATGTGTTGGCTGTATTCCCCAGTGAAATACTCTCCTTGTTTTATTTAAATAAGATGTTCTTCATTTTGCTTTATAGTATAGTGCCAGTAATTAAAAACTTGTATCATAGCTTCAACATTGCGGTTGGCTTTTTTTTTTCCCCCAAAGATCTGTTTGCAATAAACTGAAGAACTGTAATGCCCTTTTGTGGAAGGATTTAGAAGTAATAGAATTATTAAAGATATTAAACAGATTTAATACCAGTTTTTAGGTGGTTGTTTTCTGCCATTCTTACTTTGCTTCTATAGTAAGTATAGTAAACAGTTTCAAGGAAGGCTTTTCTAAGGAAATACTCATGTCTAAAGCTCTTTCTCTCTCTCTCTCTCTCTTATTTTTTTTTTTTTTTTTTTGATGTCTGTAGTTGCAAAAATTTCCTGTGTATAAGCTTCTTTAATTATTTATCCTGGCAGCCCAGGCAGAACTAATTATTTTGAGGGTACATGTAGTTGGGTCACTGATTCATTTTATTAACCTTGAGTGAACCTCCTTTCTCATTTCTAAAAATCCTAATTATTATTTTAGCCCCTTCTGCACAAAGAGGTAAAAATTACTGTAAAATACTTAGTAGTATGGTATGAGTTTACTGTCTGAAAGACAGTGATTTGCTGTCATTATGAAATTGGACCTTGAAGAGAACTGTCTGTCTGATCTCATCTGAGATGCGTGTGCTAAGGCTTTCAGGTTTGGTAGCATTATGTTGAAGCCTAGGCCAGTGGACTTGTTTTTCCGGGCCACACCACGCTCTCTCAGAGGCTCCTTTGCCCCGAAAAGCTCTCTGTGTTATTCATTTTGTTCATAGAATTCTATGTTGGCATCGGAAAAACGGCAGAACAACACACATCGGGGTCCTCAGATTGGAGAGACTGCAGGGATTCAGGCCATCTGCTTTCAGTAGGAAGCCCCCATAGTTTATTTCGTGTATTGTAAACATGAGGCATTTCGTACTTTGAAGATTCGTTACAATCTGCGTGCTTTCATCGTCCCGACCCCTTAGAACCGACCATGGGGATTCATCTTTAGTTTCTTCCTTTACTCTCCTTGGTGCCTCAGATACAATGCTAAATAAAACTCAGGCTTTCTTAATACAAAGTGATTTTGCTTATAAATACATGTTTGATCTTCCTTGAGCTTTTCTTTCTTTCGGCCTTGCCGAGCCTTCCATTGCTGTGGAATTGGAGGGAAAAGTAGGCTACGTGAGGTGGAACCTTGGTCACACTTGGGTGTGCTGTGATCGCGTGATGCTTTCATGTGCTGCGGTGAGGCAGGCTACTGTGGGGAGCTCTAGTAGCCAGCTCGATTTGTTCATTCCGGCTCCATACACAGTGTCTGCCCTGTGCCCGATGCACTAGGAGAATGGGGGCACGAAAATGTCTGCCCTCAAATAGAGACTAAAATCGTCCTCTATAAAAGTTCTATAATAATACAGGAGAACCTGACATACTACTTGTCAGAGTCCACCCATGAGGGAGAACTGAAAACAATAGTCCTTCATTTTTACCTATACATTTCCAAGTACCTGTTGATCTGTTTGAAAATATTGATACACAAATGCGAAATAATGCCCGTGCTCTCCATACTGTCCTTTCTATCTTAGTGACCCTTGTTCTGCCTCCCGACTGCGCCATTTCCCCACAAGGTTATACGCTACTTGGGGCAGTCATTTGTGTTCATCAATCTCTAACTCGTGAAGCACACTGTGTAATGCTTTGCTCAAGGCCGGTGTTCAGTGAATGTGAATGGGTGAATGAGGATGTGGAAATGACTGCGCTAGAGTTCGTGTCCACCCATGGGAAACTTTTTCTGGGTAGTAGTGCAGTCAATCAGAAATGACTTGGTGGGGCTTGGTTGGAATGAAAAGCCTGTAGCCTGCCTTTGTCTAAAATGGGGATTTTAAATAAATAAATAAATAAATAAATTTTTAAAATGGGGGTTTTTATGTTCAAGGGCATAACGACTGTTTGCAAGATTTATTTAAACTTGAGTGTATGGAATGTAGGTATTTTGTGGCCTAGGCTCTCCACCCTTCCCCCTCACAAAACAAGATGATTTTTAGTGTGTTTTCTTATTTCCAATACAATATAAATGAAATATGCTCATTATAGAAAAATACGTCCACATAAAGGATATATAGAATGTTCATAATATGACGTACTTAGAGGTAACCGTTGTCCATATTTTGGTATATAGCCTTTGGAGTCTTTTCTACCTGTGCATGAACACGTTATACGTATTTTGTATCAAAGTTGAGCAGAGTTTATGTACTGTTTTATAAATAGCTATTTTCAATTACATATTATGACTATCTTTTTATAATAGTAGGTACATTTTTGATGACAGAAAGATGTAGGTGCCCACCCTCATCCCCTTTTATGAGACAACCATTCTTAAAAGTTCTTTTTATTTACATTTTAATATATTTATACTTCTATTAACTTTATTGTCCAAGTTTGGCTAGTATATATTGAATGTCCACTCTGAAAGTTAAGAAATTCTGTGCACATCCACTTTCTTTTTTTAATGGCTAATATATTTTGTGTTTCTAGTAAATGCCTTTATTACTTTAAATATCATACTCTTTTCCTATCCTTATTTCCCACCTTAGATAATATTTGCTAACTCCCTGTAATTAAAGATGAGGAAAATGAACTTATCTCTTCCCTGCTACCCTCGGGTCTCCTGAGTTTTGTCAAGTTATTATTACTTTTAATGGTACATTCAAATGACAGATTTCTGTACAATTATTAAGGGGAATTGTAGAGCTGTATAAATTGATCTGGACAGACCCACATGTTAGTTACATAATCAGGTTGGAAACAGTGTGATCCCACTTTTTTGGAAAAACTCTACCTGTGAGTATAAGTGTGCACACGGATGCTCATAAAGGCCATCTCGGAGAGTCTGGTGTATGCGTAGCATTTTCATGTATTTTCAACATTTTTATGGGATCTTAAGTCTTTATGGTGAGTACATGTTAATTTGTAATTAGTAAAAGGTTTGTTTTAGGGGCGCCTGGGTGGCGCAGCAGTTAAGTGTCTGCCTTCGGCTCAGGATGTGATCCCGGCGTGATGGGATCGAGCCCCACATCAGGCTCTTCTGCTATGAGCCTGCTTCTTCCTCTCCCACTCCCCCTGCTTGTGTTCCCTCTCTCGCTGGCTGTCTGTCTCTCTGTCGAATGAATAAATAAATAAAATCTTAAAAAAAAAAAGTTTGTTTTAGATCTAGGAATAGGAATTCAATAGGTTATTGCTTTTTGTTGTTGTCGTTCTTGCTATTTTAAGGGGCTCTTTTGAACTTTTGCTTCACTCGCTGAATTTATTTTTTAAGTTGTTATTGTCAAAATAATGTACATATTTCGAGACATCAAATAGTATTTGGCTACAAATCAGGCTTCTAAAAAAGGGAGCACTTCTCTGCTTTCCCTTTTGCCAACTTCATGGCTCTTTCCCCAGAGAAGTTTCAACTATATTGGTTGTTTCTCTTGATATTTACCACAACCACATCTTAGACTTTGTATTATGATAAATGACTTGACTCAGACTTCCTATTGTGGTAGATATGGATTTAGTTCTAGAACACTTGCCTTTTTGCGTCCTTGGAGGAGCAATTTATTACATGTCTATAAAGTTTTATACATTGTTATGACAAATACTATGTACTGTTGAATAAGGACACAACCTCCTGTAGGTCCCTTTATATGGGTTCAGCTGGAATCTACCTTACCCTGAACCTGTGAAGAGCTCTGGACCTCGTGGCTGGCAGAATAATGGCCTGCCAGAGATAGTCACGTCTGAATCCCCCTGAATCTGTGAGTAGGTTATGTGGCAAAGGAGAAGGAAGGTTGCAGATGTAATTAAAGTTGCTAATCAACCAGTCTCGAAGAGATTATTCCAGAGTATCCTGGGCGCAATGTAATCACAAGAGTCTTAAGCTAGGAAGAGGGAGGCAAAAGAAAGAAAGAGTCTGAGAAAGAGATGTGCCTATAAAAGAGGGATCAGACAGGTGCTCTGTTGTGGCTTTGAAGATGGAGGAACGGGGCCACGAGCCAAGGAACAGTGGTGGCCTCTTGAAGCCGGAAAAGGCAAGAACATGCATGCTCCTGTATTGCTTCCAACAAGGAACATAGCCCGGCCGACACCTTGGTTCTCGTTCGGTGAGACCCATGTTGGACTTTTTACTTCCACACCTGTAAGATAATAAATTTGCGTTGTTTCAAGCCACTGTGTTTGTGATCATTTGTTAAAGAGCAATCGAAAACGGATACTGGTCCACTGAGTTGTCCTCTGTTGTAGCAAGGGAGCTGGCTTTTTGTACCCCCATTATCAGGTACTGGTTGCAGTCTGCCCTTAGGGGTTGGGATGGGTAACCTCCCAGCCAGGGATGCACTGTCTTAGAGCAATTCTCAGGAGAATGGTGCAACCGTCAAGCCATCAGCAGCGAATACTACTGCTGGGTAAATCTAAGCCAACGTTGCATGTGTAAACCAATAGTTATATCTGCTTGGGGGTGGAAGGGCAATAAAAGGAATGTAGAACTAAAATATTTGGATTTGTGATGTCAAGTCCTTGTATTGTTCCAAATTGATTAAGCTCATACTTTGTGCAGGTATATTAAAATTTTAAGAGCAATCCCTAGGGGTGCCTGGGTGGCTCAGTCCGTAAGTGTCTCCCTTTGGCTCAGGTCATGATCCCGGGGTGCTGGGATCGAGTCCTGCCTCGAGCGGTGAGCCCACTTCCTCCTCTCCCTCTGCCCCCCTCCCCCTGCCACTCGTGCTTGCTCTCTCACGCTGTCTCTCTCAAATAAATACATAAAATCTTTAAAAAAAGAGCAATCCCTTAACGAATTATTAGTTTCAAACATACCCATAAGCAATCCAGTCTAAAGGCAGGAAAAAGAAGAAGCATAGAGAAAACAGTAAATAGGAAGCATAAAATAAGATGGTAAAAGTAAATCCGAGTAAATCAGTAATCATACTTCAAACGGAAAAAGAAACAGAACTCACAATGTGATTTTATATAAATATTCTATGTAGAGTCAAGCCGTGGGATTAGAGCCCCAGAAAAGGAAACGTTTATAAAACGTCACCGTTCGGTAGAGAAGTCTCTAAGCCTCAAGCTGTAATCAAGCCTCCTTTCATTTTCCTTCAAATCCTCCCACCCCCACCCCAATCTGGGACAGGCTCAGCACCTACTGTTTCTTACATCTCGTGTTCTTTCTTGGATTACTTATATTTTGGGCTGAACTATTTTCTTGAGTAATTGTTACAGGTGTGGGAGGTAAACTTTCCGAGTTCTTGTGTGCTTAAAATATCTTTTGTTCTCATACCCTTGAAGATTGACGATATTCTCCCCTTCAAATTCTGAAGGCACTTCTCCAGCATATTCTATCTGATGCTGCATGATGTCAGTTGGCTTTGGAACCCTCTCTGAGTAACCTTTTTGGTTTTTTTTTTTCCTTTGAAAGCTTTGTCGATTTTTTTCTTGGAGTTTTGAAATTTCATAAATTGGTCTCTAAATGTGAGTTAAAAAACTGAACTAGCCTTAAAAGTCCACGTTAGGGTCCTTTTGCTGTGTGCTGTCATTACAGAGACGATACCTGTCACCAACATTTAAAAACCAAGGCCAGTAGGAGGGGTCTAAACCCACTCCCCAGATGGTGAGATTGAGAACTGCAAAATAAGTGCTCAGGAAATGTGAGACGGAGGGATTCAGAATCATGGAAATGAAAATTTCCACAATGTCTCTCATTATATTCAGCATTCTTTAGGTTCTTTCATTCTGAAGATTCGTGTCTTTGCTTAAGCAAGTTGTACTTTTAAAGTAGACTTTATTTTTTAGACGAATTTTAGGTTTACAGAAAAATTGAGCAGGTAGTACAGAGTTTCCGTATGTCTCCCCAAGATCTCTGTGGTTTTCCCTGTTATTAACATCTTACGTTACTGTAGTATGTTCGTTACAATTACTGAACCGATGCTGATACATTATTATTAGCTAACGTCTATCTATATTCCGATTTAGATTTTACCTAATATCCCTTACTTCCCCCATCCCCTTCCAGGATATCACGTGACATTTAGTTATCATGTCCTTAAGCTTCTCTTGGCATGACAGCGTTTCAGACTTGCCTTATTTTTGATGGTCAGGTATACTGTAGAATGCTCCTGTATTGAACTTCTTCTGATGTGTTTTCGTGATTGGACTGGAGTTACGGGCTTTGAGGAAGAAGATCACAGAGGGGAAGTGCCATTTTCATCATGTCACATCAAGGGTTCATACTATCAACATGACTTAATCACTGTCGATGGTGGCTATTGGTTGGGTTTCTCCACCGCCAAGTTAACTCTTTGCATCACTGCACTGTCAGAAAGGCAGTCACTGTGTCCAGCCCCACGCTTAAAAAGGGAGGAATTATGCCACCCTGCCTTTAGAGTGGCATATCTACATAAATTATTTTAAATTCTGCACAGAAGGTGTTTTCTCCCCCGTTTATTAATTTACTCAATCGTTTCTATCAGTAATGACTCCTGGAGGTTTATTTTATTCTTTGGGCTCTAATCCAACACTACTTTATTTTGTTCCAACTGTTCCAGTTTCGTCCATTGGGAGCCTTTTCTGGGGGCTCCTGTGTCCCTTTGACATACCCCCCCATCAGTGTGTTTAGCAAATTGTATTGTAATAATACTTTTGATTATTTCTTCCCTGACATCCTGTCTATCCTCTACTTCTGAAACACTGATTAGTTAGATATTGGAGTTTCTAGATTTTTCCTTCATCACTTTTTAATATTTTCTGCTTATTTTTTGCTTTATATTCCAGGACAGCTCCTTAATTTTACTTCCAGCCCACCAGTTTGGTCTTTCAAGTTCATTATTTAGTTTGTTAAGGAAAATATGTAGGTTAATAATTAATGTTCATTCATTCATTTTCTAAGAATCTTTTTCGTATCTCTGGTAGTTTCTTTCTCATTGCAGTCTGTTTGTATTTCACTTTTTGTATTTTACTTTTCTGTTGTGGGGTTGGTTTTTTTCTTAAGGACCTGGCAACTCTTGGGTTTCCATTTGTATTTATGAATAAAAGCATTGCTTTGATTAATATAGATAGCCGCAGTGGGGTTTCTTTGTGGCTCTGCAGGTCGGCTTTGGCAGGCTCAGTTCAAGAGGACCGGTTGGGGGTGCCTGGATGGTGCAGTTGGTTAAGCCACCGCACTTTGGTTTTGGCTCAGGTAGGTCCTGATCTCGGAGTCGTGAGATCGAGCCCTGCGTCATGCTCCATGCTTGAGAGTCTCTGCCTCTGCCCCTCCCCCACTCTCTCTAGGTCTCTGTCAAATAAATAAATAAAATATTAAAAAAAAAAAAAAGACAGGTTGTAGCTCTAGGAGACCTTTCTTATAGGTAGGCAGGGCGCAGGGAGTAGTAAGCAAGCACAGTTCCATGGAGAACTTACTGGACTGCTAGAGGGATGGAGCCTGTTCTCTGTTTTCCGGTCCCCGCCTTGGCATAGTGCCAATTCTACTTTCTCAGGTTTTCACCTCATTAGGGCCAATTTCTTTAGAGAACATTCTTGGATTTTTCCGATCAGCAGTTCTATTCAGGTAAGGGGGGAAAGGGGCCAGGTGGAGAGAAAGGACCCTAATGGTTCCAACTCATGCCAATAAGTTTTGAAAATATATAACTCTGGGAGGGCATATTTCCCCACTCATTTTTCTCAAGGCTGCTTTGGCAAGAACCCTTCTGATGACTTAATCTGCGGTTTCCTGTCCTCTGACTTCTCTTCTGATCCCATTTGCTTTCAAAGGTTTCAAATTTCACATTTTTAGTCTGTGAATGGCACCTTTGTTTTCCAGCACCGTTAGGGTTCTTAAAAACTTTATTATGGAAATTACTAAATATATATAAGAGTAGAGGGAACAAAATAACAAAATTCCACGTACCCATCACTCAGCTTCCATAATTATCAACACGTGGCCAGTCTTATTTCAGCTACACTCTCCCACTACCTATAACCACCACTTCCCCCGCAATTATTTTGAAATATACCCCAGATATATCATTTCACCGGTAAATACTGGTGAATAACTATTACTGTTATCGCTCCAAAAAAATTAACAATAATCCCATAATAGTATGAAATATCCTCTCAGTATTCAAATTTCCCCAATGATCTTAAGTTTTTTTTCTTTTTATTACAGTTGATTTTTTCAAATCAGTAAACAGGGTCCACACGTTGTGTCTGGTTGCTGTTAAATTTGTTAATTTTTTAAATTTATAGTCCCCAGGTCCTTTTTTTAAAATAATTTATTTGTTAAAGAAACCACGTCATTTTCCTAGAACGTCCTATATTTTGACTGTTGCTGATTGCCTTCATGCCATGTCATTTAACATGTTCTTTTGGCCCCTGTGTTACCTGTCAACTGATAGTTAAGTAAACAGACATAATTAGATTCAGGTTTGATCTGGTTGCAGGGATGACCAACAACATTTCATAGGTGGTGGTGTGTACTTTGTGTTGTATCGCAAGGGGCGACACATAATTTCTGGTTATTTCTCTTTGGGGAGCATTAAAATTGATCGGTGGGTTCAAGTAGTGTCAGCCTAAATCAACTATTATAAAACTTCCCATGCGCTTATCGCTTGATATTTTGAGCAGCCATTAATAATGACTGCCTAGACCCGTGATTTCATTTGGGGTTATGAAATAGTGAGGTTCTAAATTGATAACTTATTTTTGAACAAATAATTTATAAACTTGAATTCCCTTAGGAGAAAAGAGCATTTCCTCATCAACTCTTTGGTTACTTTTAGATACAGTTAGTTACAGGAAAGGCAGTATGTGAAAATTTGCATGAAATGGATGGTTTTCAAAAAACACAGTTTACCAAAATTTATTCAAGAAGATAAAGAAGATTTTTATATCTATTAAAGAAATTGAATCTGCAGTTTAAAACCTCCCATAATGAAAACTTCAGGCGCAGATGGCTTCGATGGTGAATTCTTTCAAACATTTAAAGAAATAATGCCGTTTAATAAATTAAAAAAAAAAAAAAGGGAGGGGGCCCTGGCTGGCTCAGTTAGTAGAGCATGCGACTCTTGATCTCAGGATTGTGAGTTTGAGCCCCATGTTGGGTGTAGAGATTACTTAAAAAAAATTAAAAATTTTAAAAAATTTAAAAAATAGTAATAATGCTGTTCTACTTAAACTTTTCCAAGTAATAGAAACAGCAGAAACACTGCCGAACTTGCTTATGACTTGTGTAGTATCACAACTTTATTTATTATTTTTTTAATTTTTAATTTTTATTTATTTATTTTTTTGATGTAAAGTTCGATGATTCATTAGTTGCGTGTAACACCCAGTGCGCCATGCAATACATGCCCTCCTTACTACCCATCACCGGTCTATCCCATTCCCCCACCCCCTCCCCTCTGAAGCCCTCAGTTTGTTTCTCAGAGTCCATAGGCTCTCATGCTTCATTCCCCCTTCTGATTACCCCCCCTTTCTTTATCCCTTTCTTCCCCTACCGATCTTCCAAGTTCTTATGTTCCACAGATGAGAGAAATCATATGATAGTTGTCTTTCTCTGCTTGACTTATTTCACTGAGCATTATCTCCTCCAGTGCCGTCCATGTTGCAGCAAATGTTGAGAACTCGTTCTTTCTGATAGCTGAGTAATATTCCATTGTATATATGGACCACAACTTCTTAATCCAGTCATCTGTTTGAAGGGCATCTCGGCTCCTTCCACGATTTAGCTATTGTGGACATTGCTGCTATGAACATTGGGGTGCATATGGCCCTTCTCTTCACTACATCTGTGTCTTTGGGGTAAATACCCAGTAGTGCAATGGCTGCATCATAACTTTAATACCAAAACATGTCAAGGACATTACGAGAGGGAAATTAAAAGCTGCTATTTCCCGTGATCATAGACTCCAAAGTCCTAGAAATAATATTGCAAATTGAATCCAGCTATATGTAAAAAAAAGACAGTATATCAGGACCAAGTGGGATTCATTTCAGAAATGCAAGATCAGTTTAACATCTGAAAATCAATGTATTTCCCCTCATTAACAGAATAAAGGGGTAAAAAACCCCACATTTCACTTGGGATGTACTGTATGGTGACTAACATAACATAATAAAAAATTATTATTAAAAAAAAAAACAAAAAAACCCCCACATTTCACCAGATGCAGAAAAAGCATTTAATGAAATTAAACAATTATTTATCATAAAAAATACAGATTCTCAACAAACTAAGAGGGGAAATTCCTCAATCTGATAAAGGGTATCTACGAAAAGTAAACATCATACTTAAGGGTGAAATATTGAGATCAGGAATGAGACTGGAAGTTGATTTTAACCGCTTCTGTTGAACTTCCTGCTGGGGGCTCTAGGCTGTGTGTTTATTGTTCTGACGGATGAGAAATGGTATCTTTGCAAAACTTAATTTGCATCTTTTTTTTTTTAAGATTTTATTTATTTATTTGAGAGAGAGAGCAAGCACGAGTGGGCGTCAGAGGCTGAGGGAGAAGCAGGCTCCTTGCTCAGCCGGGAGCTCTATTCTAGGACCCTGGGATCATGACCTGAGCCGAAGGCTGACGCTTAACCGACTGAGCCACCCAGGCGCCCCAATTTGCATCTTTTTATTGCCAAACAGGTTGAACATTTTTTCATGTTTAAGGACCATTTGCATTTCTTTTTCTTGAAATGTGTGTTCATTTCTCTTTCCCATTTTCCTACGGGGCAGATAGCCTCTTATTTCTCTATTTTTAAGCAAATACTTAAAGGAAATTAAACTATCTGAGATACAAGTTGTAAATATTTTTTTCCCAATTTGCCATTTGTCTTTTTCCATGGTTTATGGTGTTTTTGGACGTGGAGGGTTTTTTTTGTTTTGTTTTGTTTTTCTGTTTTTAAAATTCGACGTGGTCACATGTAGCAATATTTTTTCCCTAGTTTCTGGCTTTTGATTCCTAGTCAGTTAGGGAAGTGTTTTGCATTCCCGAGTATCAGAGAATTTACAAATGATTTCTTCTGGGCATGTATGGTTTAATTTTTTACCTTTAAATTTCTGCTGTATTTGGAATTTATCAGATCATGTTTTATCTTTTTCTGTATAGCCAAGAAGTTACCCCAACACTACTTATTAAAGGTCCATCTTTCCGTCATTGTGCTGAGATGCTACCTTCATCATATACCAAATTTCCATATGCAGGTGGACCCACTTCTGGATATTCTGCTCATGTGCCAATGCCCTCCTTTTAAGTTTCTGAAGTTTGTTTGTTTGTTTGTTTTTTAAGATTTTATTTATTTATGTGACAGAGAGACAGCCAGCGAGAGCGGGAACACAGCAGGGGAGTGGGAGAGGAAGAAGCAGGCTTCCAGCGGAGGAGCCCGATGTGGGACTCGATCCCAGAACGCCGGGATCACGCCCTGAGCGGGAGGCAGATGCTCAATGACTGCGCTACCCAGGCGCCCCTAAGTTTCTGAAGTTTTATAATGAGTTTTCTTTTTTTTTAAAAGAACAGGTGTTATTGGGGCACCTGGCTGGCTCAGTTGGTAGAGTGGGCAACTCTTGATCTTGGGGATGTGACTTCAAGCCCCACGTTGAGAGTACTTAAAAAATAAAATCTTAATTATTTAAAAATAAAATCTTAGGGGTGCCTGGGTGGCTCAGTCCGTAAGCGTCTGCCGTCGGCTCAGGGCGTGATCCTGGCGTTCTGGGATCGAGCCCCACATCAGGCTCCTCCGCTGAGAGCCTGCCTCTTCCTCTCCCACTCCCCCTGCTTGTGTTCCCTCTCTCACTAGCTGTCTCTCTCTCTGTCAAATAAATAAATAAAATCGTTAAAAAATAAATAAAATAAAATAAAATCTTAAAAAACACTCCAGCAAGTGTTATTTTAATTTTTTTTCATATAGAAATAGAGGAGAATGCTTCGTTATTTCAATAGGATGGATTTTTCAAAGCAGCAATGAAATGTGTATACCATAAAGGAAAAAATGATAAATTTGACTACATTTAAAAGTAGTGTCAGGGCAACTGCGTGGCTCAGTCATTTAAGCGTCTGCCTTCAGCTCAGGTCATGATCCCGGGGTCCTGGGATCCAGTCCCACTTGATCCCCTTTGGTGGGGGTGTCTCCCCGCTTGGCTGCCTGCCTGGTGGGGAGTCTGCTTCTCCCTCTGCCCCTCCCCCCACTCATTCTCACTCTTTCTCTCTTGCAAAAATAAGTAAATACAATCTTAAAATAAAAGCAGTGTCATTAAAAAGTTTGGCGGTTTAAAAGACATCATTAAAAATGCTTGAAATCAGGGATGTGAAAACACATTTGACAGTAACATAACATACAAATATTCTAAACTATATAAAGAACGACAAATTAAAATGTAAAAGACAACAGGCAACTCGGTGTGTAGGAACCTGGTTGAAGTAAAAGAACACAAATCACAGAAACGCAAGTTAAACAACTATTCACATCATGTTTCTACCCAGCAGGTGTGCAAAAAATTAAGAAAGAGTCGGAAAATTAGCTAAAGATCGATAAGGATGCATGTATTACTGGGAAAGGAGGCTGGAATTCGATTTTTTCGTACACTGATAGTGGGGCTGAAAATTGGTGCAAGCATTTTCAGATCAATTTGACAGTATCTAGCAAAGCTGTGTTCTATGACCCAGCAATTCCTTTCCGAGGCCTGTTCTCCAGTTAACCCACGCAAAGGCCACAGGGTGACACCTACAAAAATATTTCATGCATAATAGACTATTTTTTTAGGACAGTTTCAGATTTACAAAAACCATTTGAGAAGATTGTATGGAAAGCTCTAATATCCGCTCCATCATTTCCCCTGTGATTAACATCTTACATTAGTACGGTACGTTAATCAAAAGGAAGGAACCAATGCCCATACATTATTACTCACTAAAGTGCATACTTCATTCAGCTCTTCTCAGTTGTGACCGAATGTCGTCGTTTTTCCATGCCAGGATACCACATTAGATTTAGTCATCGCGTCTCCTTAGGCTCGTCTTGCGGTGACAGTTTCTCAGATTTTGCGTTTTTTGGTGATCTTGAGACTTTTGACGAGTACGGGTCAGGTTTCTTGTAGCATGTTTCACTACTGGAAGGCATCTGATGTTTTTCTCAAGATTAGACCGGTGTGATGAGCTTTTGGGAGGAAGACCACAGAGGTAAAGTGCCGTTTGCATCACATCACAGCGTGCCGAGGATACATGTTATCAACATGATTGATCAAACTGTTGATGTTGGCCTTGATCCCTTGGCTGAGGTAGTGCTTGTCAGATTGTTTCCCTGTAAAGGCATTCTTTTCCCCCCTTGTGTTCCATATTGCCCTCTCTGGAAGGAAGTCACTATGTGCAGCCCACGTTGATGGAGTGGGGAGTTCGGTTCTACTTCTTTGAGGTCAAGGATCTACGTTAGATGAAATGATGCACAAGACATCTGTCTCTTCCCCATTTTCCTCTTCAATCACTTATCTATGTCAGTATGAACTCTGAGCTAGTTACTTTCTACTTTGGGTTATATGATGTTTTCATATCTGCCAGGGCAAGCCCCCATCATTATCTTTTTCAGGTGTTTCTTGACTATTCTTGCTTGCTTGTCCTCCCTTTATAATCAACTCCAGGAAACAAAAATCTGATGATGTTTTTATCGTGATTGTATTAATTATATATATACTAACTTAGAATTAATCAGTATCCTTTATGATGTTAAGTCTGCCTATCCCAAAATAAGGTATTTTCTGTTGTGTCAAGTCTACCTTTTGTCTTTTAGAAGAGTTTTGTAATTTTCTTCATAGAAGTTTTGAACCTTTCTTGTTAAGTTTATGCCTAGTGTTGTTATTGTTTTAAAAAAGTGTAATTTCTGGGGAGTCTGGGTGGCTCAGTTGGTTAAGCATCCGACTCTTGATTTCAGCTCCGGTCATGAGCTCAGGGTCATGAGATTGAGCCCTGCATCAGGCTCTGTGATCAGCGGGGAGTCTGCTTCTCTCTCCCTCACCCTCTGCCCCTCCCCCGACCTGTGTGCTCGAGTGCGCGCGCACGCTCTCTCTCTTTCTCTCATATAAATAAAAATCTTTTAAAAAAAGTATAATTTCTGTCATATCGATGGCATTTGGGTGTTATGGGATGGAGTTTTACACGCATGTTCAGTCTTTCCCATTGGACCAGAAGTCCTGATCCATATTTTTCCTTGCCCCCCTTTTTAAAATTGATTTTTTTATTGTGGTAAAATAAATATAACATAGTATTTATCATCTTAACCATCTGTTAAGTGTAATTTGGAGACATTAAATGTATTCACGATGTTGTGTATGCATCACCGCTATCTATGCCCAATACCTTCTCATCATCCCCAACATAAATTCTGCACCCATTGGATGAAAACTTCCCCTTCTCCACTTCTCCAGCCCCTGGTAACCTGTGTTCTCCTTTCCATATCTATGAATTTGCTTATTTTAGGTACCTCATATAATTGGAATCACACAATATTTGTCCTTCTATTTCTGGCTTATTTTATCAAGCAAAATGTTTTCAAAATCTATCCATGTTGTAGCGTATATCAAAATTTCATTCCTTTTTATGACTGAATAATATTCTCTGATTCATTTTTCATATTCCTTTTTATAGCTGAACAGAATTCTCACATCCCTTTTTATCATAAAATATGTTTATCATTCTTTGTGTGTGTGTTGCTGAAGATTTTATTTATTTATTTGAGAGAGAGAGAAAGCAAGCATGAGCGGGGGAGGGGCAGAGGGAGACGCAGGCTCCCCCTGACAGGGGGGTCGATTCCAGCACCCTGAGATCATGACCTGAGCCGAAGAGAGATGCTTAACCGGCTGAGCCACCCAGGTGTCCCTTGTTTATCATTCTCTTACTTGGTGAATAGTAGTTCTAGTTTCACCGAAATCCTACCTGAACTTTTCTCTTTTTTAAGAACGTCGTCTAACATTGTTGGTTTGCAGTACGTGTAGAGTTGGTCTGTATTTTAGTGTAATTAAAGAATTTTCACAACATAAAACAAGTGAAAATTAAGGATGTGGAAGCATCCAAGAAAAAGAGCCTTCTCGAATTTATAATGTATCAGATAATTCAGAAATAAAACAACGTTCTTTCTGTTTCTTTCGGTTGTTAAGCCCAAGGAACCTTACTATGTTTTTTGTAAGTGAAACCTGAATGCAGGAAAATGAAGTCTATTACTGGTCACAATCCATTAAAATCTACACATTGTAAAACCAAGCATAGTTATTGAGTATAAAATAATATTTAAAAACAGAACATAAAGAAATGATTTAGCAATGTCAAGGCCTGCTTTGGGGTGACATGTGTATGTTGGTTTCATTTGTCCCCAGCACTGCTTTCGGTTTGTTTAGCAAACATCTAAAAACAATTAAAAAACAAAAAAGGAACAAGTGATGAGCCCAAATATACTGTTTTTGGGGGGTGGGAGAAGAAGGTGTTAATTAGTTTAAGGTTTTGTGTTGTGGGCAAACAGAAGGTATACTAAGGTTAGGGGAGCTAATAAGCACACAAAATGTCACAAAGTGGCATGAGAGAAAGGCAAACCATTTTGGAGTTTCCTTTGTCCTTCATTGTAGAGAGTCGTCTTTCATTGTGCTTGGTGGTGATATTTACTTTTGGTTTTTGCGGGGAAAGTTATGGGTATAGGGATGTGCTGTTTGAGACTTAGTGAACTCCCATAACACCACTTTTTTTTTTTAAAGATTTTATTTAGTTATTTGACAGAGACTGCCAGCGAGAAAGGGAACACAAGCAGGGGGAGTGGGAGAGGAAGAAGCAGGCTCCTAGCGGAGGAGCCTGATGTGGGGCTCGATCCCAGAACGCCGGGATCACGCCCTGAGCTGAAGGCAGACGCTTAACTGCTGTGCCACGCAGACGCCCCATAACACCACTTTTAGACGACTGGATCCATTGTTTTGAATTTGCTCTACGCACCAGGATATGGACTAGGCTGCCAGCTTTCAGCATCTCTAAAAAGTCTAACTACAAACTCTTGTATGCAAAAAGAGTTAGATGCTTCAAAAGGATGTGTGAGAAAAATAGTAACATTTCTTGTTTTTCCTTATAAAAATCATATGTTTATTGTAAATTTACAAATGGAGAAGAGCATAATGAAAACAAATTCATATATTATTTCCCAAAGATAAGATAATCACAATGAAATTTTCTTGACGTATGTATAAGTGATGCAATCATGAGGGAGAACAGTCTACACACTGACAACCATCGTGTTTTCCACTTTCAGTACACGATTCAGTAAACTATATGAGATATTCAACACTTTAGGATAAAATAGGCTTTGCATTAGACGATTTTGTCCAACTGAAGGCTCACAGAAGTGTTCTGAGCATGTTGCAGGTGTATTAAATGCATTTTTTACTTATGGTATTTTCAACTTACAATGTTTATTGGGATATAACTCCATTGTAAGTTAGGAAGATCTGTATATTCACACAGTAGCATACTATTTAGCTAAAAAAAATGCGTTAGGTACTGACGTTAAAAATCCAAAGTCTTTAGGGGCACCTGGGTGGCGCAGTTGTTAAGCGTCTGCCTTCGGCTCAGGGCGTGATCCCGGTGTTCGGGGATCGAGCCCCACATCGGGCTCCTCCACTGGGAGCCTGCTTCTTCCTCTCCCATTCCCCTGCTGTGTTCCCTCTCTTGCTGGCTGTCTGTCTCTGTTAAATAAATAAATAAAATCTTAAAAAAAAAATCAAAAGTCTTTATTATTAAATGAGAAAAGCAAGGTCAAGAGTAGTGAATGCTACCTTTACTGAAAGAAAGAAGTGGGGCTATACGAAATATAGTCATATTGGTTTGGGTGTGTTTATTTGGGAAAAGAAGAAGATAGAGATGAAATAAGTCAAAGTGATTATCTACGTGGGGTGGGGGAGGAAATGGGGTTAAAGGAATCACACTGGGAGTACGACTTCTCAATATCCACACTTTTATTTTGGTTTTTGATTCATGTGAATGTCTACTCTATTTTTACAAAATGAAACTGATGTAAGCTGTAGAACTGAAATACAGCCTCACATTTGCCATTCAAATTGAGGAAGTGCAATAATGTATTACAGCCGACATTGGGAACACTTCATTCATCTTTGTGAAGCAATGCCTTTACTTTCATTATTATTTTTTTTAAGATGTATTTATTTGAGAGAGAGAGAGAGCATGAGCTGGAGGGGCAGAGAAAGAGGGAGAAAGAATCTC
The DNA here is from genome assembly GCF_023065955.2 of Ursus arctos. Lineage (NCBI taxonomy): Eukaryota > Metazoa > Chordata > Mammalia > Carnivora > Ursidae > Ursus > Ursus arctos. Next base: position 37,366,591 of record NC_079873.1, on the reverse strand, counting down.
AAGTAGACTCTGCACCGAGAGCAGACCCCGACATGGGGCTCAGTCTCACGACCCTGAGATCAGGACCTGAGCTGCAACCAAGAGTCGGATGCTCGACAGACCGCACCACCCAGGCGCCCCCGAATGCCTTTGTTCTTAACAAAGACTGGTGACTTGGTTCAGGACATGCTATCCTACAGTGTGACACCTTAGTGTATGGAGTATTTGAAGTCAAAGGAGTCTGAGCACACAGCAGAAGCAGGAAGTTCACTCTGAACCCCCACCCCCAAGCAGGTCAGAAGACCTTCATGTGAGAGGTACCCATCCTATACCAAGAGGAAAGGGGTATACTTATCTCCAAAGACAAAGGCAACTGAGAAGAATCCTAACAAACGGACCTAACAAATTTAACAAGTTTCCAGTTTACTACACTTCTATTACACTGTCTGACCTATCATATATCTCCATGACTGTCCACTCTTTGTTCAACCCAATATAAAAATATTCAGGTCTGTTTCTTTGGGTCTTCATTTGGGCCTTCAATCTATCTTTGTTGGTTTCATTTTCACACCTAGCCAGGGACCCTAAGAGGGTCAAGGAAAACTTTTTTCCTCTCCTACACTGGAGATTTTCTGGTTTATGGTAATCAGAGAAACAGATTGTCACCTGCTTTTTTTTTTTTTTTTTTTTTTGATTGAAAGGAGTAGAGGCCATTTTGTTTTCTATAAAGCAAGAACTGATTGGGAGTTTGGATGAAGCTGAGATAGACTCACTCTGGTAGTAGATTCTTTTTTTTTTTTTTTCTAAGATTTATTTATTTATTTAACAGAGAGAGAGAGAGAGAGAGAGAGAGACAGCCAGCAAGAGAGGGAACACAAGCAGGGGGAGTGGGAGAGAAAGAAGCAGGCTCCCAGCAGAAGAACCTGACATGGGGCTCGATCCCAGAACTCCGGGATCACGCCCTGAGCCTAAGGCAGACGCTTAACGACTGAGCCACTCAGGCGCCCCCAGTAGATTCTTTTTTTAAGAGAAACTGACTGAACAAGAATGAATGGGATCAGCTGGCTAGTAAAGTGAGTGCTTAGCTGCCTGGGGGTAGTAATTTAATTTGTAATCTCTCATTCTGAGTCAGGTTTGCTTGAAAACCTATTTTATGTGAGAATATTAAATGAATATCCTGTAAAATATCAGGAGAATGGCATATGAGTAACAAGTTTCCTGGAGAGTCTGAAGAGATTTAGAAGAATCAAGGAATGTAAAATTATAGAAACAGAATTTTTATAGCTAGAGACCCGTATCAAAACAAAACCAAAAACAACCAAACAAGCAAAACCCTATAGTATCAGTCATTGATTGATTGAGAAGTGGCAAAAAAAAAAAAAAAAAATCGAAAAAAGAAGTGCTCTTAATTTGAGAATAAACTGACCAAATGGTGGGAAATGCAGGACGTGGGGAATCAAGTCTTAAAGAACTGTTAGAGATGGGGAACTGCGGGAGTAGAAACAAAAGGCAACCACAAAATATTCAGATAAATCTGTAAATCTGCTGTCTACATGGGCCATGCTATAAAATAAAAATTGATATTTTGGGTAAAGAACTGGAAGAACTACAAGATCCTAAATCATCAGGGGTTTGAAAGCAGAACTCTGGTACACTTTAGGGAAATTTCTGAAAAGGGTTGGGAAGTTGCAGCAGCTGACCTCAAAGCTCCCTTACAGTTCTAAAACTGATTCCACAGTTGTAGTGCTTATAGAGTAACTTCTTAGACCATATGCTCATAGTAAAATGAAGTGTCACTTCTGTTGCATCAGTGAGAAAGCATATCAGGAGAACCTAGTAGCTATACGGGATTGACCAATTTATAAGTATTGGAGTAAAGCAGTGGTTCTCAAATCGTGAATCTTCTCAACATCATGTTTTTGCGATGAATCAATGTTGTGCGTTTAGTAGTTTGTTCATTGTTGTTGGCCAGTAGTATTCTATTGTATGAATATACCCACAGTTCATCTGTTTGCCTGATGATAGATACGGAATATTTCAGGCTTTTGGCTGATGTGTTAAAGCTGCTGAGAACACTTCTATGTGGTTCTTTGTTTAGATGTATTTTCATTTATCTTGAAAAAATACCTAGGAGTAGAATTTCATTTTTTTTTCTTTTTTTTCTAATAATTTTTTATTATATGTTGTATTATATTATATTGTATGTTAGTCACCATACAGTACATCCCTAGTTTTTGATGTAGTGTTCCATGATTCATTACTTGAGTATAACACCCAGTGCACCATGCAATACATGCCCTCCTTACTACCCATCACCAGCCTATCCCATTCCCCCACCCCCCTCCCCTCTGAAGCCCTCAGTTTGTTTCCCAGAGTCCATAATCTCTCATGGTTCATTCCCCCTACTGTTTACCCCCCCCTTTCTTCTTCCCTTTCTTCTCCTACCGATCTTCCTACTTCTTATGTTCCATAAATGAGTGAAACCATTTGATAATTGTCTTTCTCTGCTTGACTTATTTCGCTTAGCATTGTAGGAGTAGAATTTCTGCGTCATATAGCAGGTTACGTTTGACTCCATATGAAACTGCCACACTGTTTTCCAAAGTAGCTACACTGTTGTGCGATCCCATCCGCAATGCCTGAGTGTTCCAGTCATGCTGCATCCTTTCCAACACCTCAAATTAACAGGTGTTTGAATTCTAGACATTCTAGTGCGGGGTATAGTAGTACCTTATGGTGGTTTTAATTTGCATTTCTCTGATGACTTACGATTTTGAGCATCTTTCATTCTGTGTCTGCTTTTGTAAAAAGCACAATACTAAACTCAAAGACCCTAGCCTGTACCTGTGGAGTCATCTGATTCCAAAAGTCTTACGATGACACAACAACACATTTCACGTTGGTATAACTCTCTACAAATCACCATGCTCTTAGGGTCCATATTGTACCCATGGTTCCTGACATATGATAGTTTCAATAAACATTGGCTGAATTGTGGTCTAATGAAATGCTTAAAGGCAACTGTTAGCATAAGTAAGGGTAAGAAGGGTTTTCAGAAGGAGATGTATCTGATTTAATTTGAATCTTTCAACATCTCCCACTTTATTAGGTGGTGAAACTCTGGGGGGAAACCAGTGTTTAAGATTTTCGAATAAATGTTCATAATAATGACAGAATCCTTGAAACTCAAAGATGAGAAAAAAGACTCCTGTGTAAAGCAGTTCTTTAAAAATACAGGGAATGCTCTCTCCGGGACGTAGTTTCTTCAGTTACCAAATGGGACAATTAGTGAATCTGAGTCCTCCTTCGGCTAGAGTCAACGCTCACTAGTTTGAATTTCCCACAGCTATTAGGTAGGTTGTTCATGTGATCAGATTGCTTAGCTTTAACAGCATGGTTTGGGAGGAAAAAGAACATCCCGGTTAGTACTGACAGTGAGATATGTTCCTTGTATCTCTATTGAACATAATAAAGTGAAATGAGCCTCTCGATTTTCTGTGATAGTCAAATATGCACGAAATCTTTCCCCCCAACATTTTTATTATGAAAAATTTTCGAACATACAGAGAAGTTGAGACAATGTTAGGATGAACACTCAGATACGTACCACTTAGATTCTGTAAGTAAGATTTTATAATGCAGGACGCCTGGGTGGCACAGTCAATTAAACGTCTGCCTTCCGCTCAGGTCATGAGATCGAATTCCGCGTTGGGCTCCCTGCTCAGCGGGGAGCCTGCTTCTCCCCCTGCCTGCTGCTCCCCCTGCTTGTGCTCTCTCTCTCTCTTTCTGACAAATAAATAAATAAAACATTTAAAAAAAGATTTTATTATGCTTCTTTTATCACATGTCTATCCATCTATTGCTTGATCCACCATATTTTTTAAACATATTTCAAAATAAATGACAGATATCTGTACACTTCCCCTTAAAAGCTTATAAAATTATTATTATTTTTTAAAGATTTTATTTATTTATTCGACAGAGATACAGACAGCCAGTGAGAGAGGGAACACAAGCAGGGGGAGGTGGGAGAGGAAGAAACAAGCTCATAGCAGAGGAGCCTGATGTGGGGCTTGATCCCATAATGCCAGGATCACGCCCTGAGCCGAAGGCAGATGCTTAACCGCTGTGCCACCCAGGCGCCCCTATAAAATTATTTTTTAAGGATGGAGTCTCTGGGTATATGTATGCACTGCTGTATACACGTGCCTGTTTTCTGGAAATAAGGGATGCTGGTGTTATTTCCTGGAATGAATATGTCTAGCTATCAGCCTTTAGGACAGTGGCTCTCACCCAGGGGTGCTTTTGCCCCACAGGGGCTGTTTGGCAATGTCTGGAGACATTTTTGGTTGTGGTGACCAGGGTGTGTTACTGGCATCCAGTGGGTAGAGGCCAGGGAAGCTGTTAAACACCCTAAGATGCACGGGGTGACCCTCCCACCCCCCTCACCCCCCACCCCTCCACCCCCGCCAAAGAATCATCCAGCCCAACATGCCAGTAGGGCTGAGGTTGAGAAACCTCGTGTTAGGAAGTGGTAAACTTATCTCTATTCTGGGTAACTTGTCTCTGTTACCCAGAAACAAAGCAGAATATAAAATTCTTTCAATATACTGTAAGAGAGAGCTCAATAATACTAAGAGTAAACAAGTTCTTGAAGTAAAGTTTTCGTTTGTTTTAGCTGTCCTTGTTCTGCTTGTGCAAGTATTTTACTAAAGTATCTTGTGCTCATCATTTAATTTCTTCTGTAACTCATTTTTCTCATTTAGTCTAGAATAATCATGATTCTTCTTGCAAATTGGTGTGAAATCTGCAGATAACAAGGGACAAAGAGCTCAACGTTTTCCAGACGCACAAGGTCCCCCTCCGGAATGGACAAGCTATCTGAGGAATTAGGGAGGAGAGGGACACGTGGTAATAAGAACAGGGGTCTAAATGAGACTCATGGGCTGATCTGTTTTTGTAGTTTTCATGTATGTCATTGTCTCCTTAGCCCCAGTGGCATCTCAATTTAGGTCATCTGAACAGAGTTTGCTCTGAATTCCTCAAGTCTACTTTCTATGATAAACACATACTCGAGAAGAACAAAAATGGAAGGAAAACAAAGGGTTGAAAGACAAAACCAAAAATGTAAAAACCCGACCCAGTAGCAATTATTCATTCCTGGTAATTATCAATGCGTGTTTGCCTCTGAACAAGTGAGACGTTCCTTTTCTATGTACCCACCAATCTCACCCTCATCCCCCATCGTTAGCCCCGCGTCTCCACCGTGGAGAGAAAGAGTGCAAATCCTCATCATTTCTCCTGACGCTGGAAACATAGAATACTGTAGTTGAAAATCTCCGCTTTCCAATGGTACTCCCTCCGAGCGTGGCAAATGCAGACATCTCCCCGGCTTGATTTTGGTACGCTTCGGGGAACTTGGTGGGTTTGTGTTTCTTTTTCCTTGAAAGTATTTATTTACTAATTTAAAAAATAGAGTTTTAAATAATTTTTAATAGATGAGAAGAGTCTCATACAGTAAGAACGTATCGGATGCGGGAGGATGGACATGGGTCTCTATCCACCCTGCACCCTCCCTCAGTGCCCCAGACAATCATTGTCGCCGGATTTCTGTGCCTCATTCCAAACACATTATATGCCCATGCAAGCATGTACCTAGAGATCTCCCTACTCCATTTTATTCAGACGGAAAATTCTGTACACGCTGTCCTGTACCATGCTTTTTATTTTAAGTGAGGTGTAACATATATACAGTAAAGAGCACAAGTCCTAAGTATACAACTCAATGAATTTTTATGTAAGTCTACGTCTGTGAAACCGGTCAAGGTAGAGAATGTTAATAGCATCCGACAGATTCCATGATATTGAGAGAAACCAAGAACCTCCGATCTAAATGAGACCTCCTCCCTTGAAGCTTCGGAGTGGCAGTAATTTTTTTTTTTCAAAGTAAGAAATTTCTACATGTGCCTTTGCCCCTTTGCCAGGCCAGTCGTATGTGAATTCCTGGGTGTATAACACCTATTGTAGATACGTTCTTAATTTTTTTTTTTAAGTATAAATGGTAGGACTGAAATCCCACTAATTAGTTGATTCAAGGGAGTCTAGAAAATGCTGGCAATTTTGAGAGACACAGAGTTCTTTGAAAAGCACGTTCTAATTTTGGCTCAACCACTACCTACGGGCTTTGTAATTACAGACAAGTTCTCAACCTCTCTGAGATTCAGTTTCCTCCTCTGCGTAAGCAGTAATGTTTACTTAGCGAGGCACGTGGGAGAACTGTAAATAGTAAGTGCTCAGTACCTGGCACGTGGTAGCTGTGATCAGCAGAGAGCACTGATCAAGGGGTAGAACACTGGAAAGAGAACGTCTTTAGAACCACAGCAGACAGGCTTGTGCCTCAATGATAAGCAAGTAGAAAACTTCTTTTCCTGTACAGAGTTCGAGATTCTCTTTTATCAACGAAAACAATATGAATACATTTGGGGAACTTACGAATCTCTTTGGGGGGAATCTGCCTGGAGGAGGCGTGGTTGTGGTGCTCTAATTCAAAAACCATTTAGGGTCCATCCTGTTCCCCACCTAGCCGCTTTCTCTAAAAGTGCCATAGTTTCAGAGCGGTGACATCAAAATAAAGGATTGTCTCTTGAGGGCTTGACTGGCTGCCCAGAGCAGGCTGCCCAGGTTGGTTTCAGGCTTGAGGATCCAGAACCTCAACTTGGTTAGTGGTCACAGTGTTGAGTGCACTCGGAGGGAGCTGACCCATGTTTAAAAGAGACAGAATGCCAATTTCTTTCTTTCTTTGTTTTTTTTTTTAAACTCTTTTATTTATTTATTTGACAGAGAGAGAGAGCGAGAGAGGGAACACAAGCAGGGATAGTGGGAGAGGGAGAAGCAGGCTTCCTGCCAAGCAGCGAGCCCAATGCGGGGCTCGATCCCAGGACCCTGGGATCATGACCTGAGCCAAAGGCAGATGCTTAATGACTGAGCCACCCGGGTGCCCCAGAATGCCAATTTCTTAATTTTTCAGCTTGGGGGGGGTATTCTGCTTCATTCGCCGTGAGACTCGTGTCTCTTAGCCAGAATAACTGTCTTCTCATTGAGGGAATGTGGGGTGATGAAGGACTTGTTATATAAAGAGGGGGGTACAGATGGGATCAGGAGAGGCATGGTGACTAATCTCAATGGCTTGTTTATCCCGGCTGTGTGTGTTTCTTCTCCGTCAGTGTTGGAAAAACTTCATGGCCTGATTCTGGGTTTCTGGGCTTCCTTTTCTAGGCTGGAACCTGACTCTGCCCATTTTGGTGTCAGTGCTTTTTCCAAACAGGTGCAGTTCTGTAGATTTCATCTCCATTTAATGTATTACAATCACGTTTGGTCTTTTTCCTTTCTGAGATTGTAACCAGGATACAGGGACATATCTTGGTGTGTGTGTGTGTGTGTGTGTGTGTGTGTGTGTGTGTGTTTGGGGGTAGACAAGGCTCTTATTAAGAAACATGAAATTAAAAAAAGAAAGAAAATTAGATTTGAGGGAGGGTATTTACTCAGAAGTAAATCCAATTTGCTGTGACTATTTCTTTTTTAAGAGCGTCCGCAGCCACGGCACCACCCTACAGAAGGGAAAGTGTGATGAAGAGTACGTTGGAGTGGAAAGGGACAGCGGTCTTAGTTGTTTGTAATTATGCTATCTGACTGCTATGGACTGTTGGTGTCCCTGCCATATTCATATGTTCATATTCATATTCCTAATTCATATTCAAATCCTAAGCCCCAAGGTGATGGTATTAGGAGACGGGACCTGCGGGACATGATTAGGTTATGAGGCTGGAGCTCTCATGATGGGATTAGTGCCCTTATTAAAAAACCCCAGGGGCGCCTGAATGGTTCAGTCAGTTAGGCGTCTGCCTTTGGCTCAGGTCATGATCTCAGGGTCCTGGGATCGAGCCCCACGTCAGGCTCCCTGCTCAGTGAGGAGTCTGCTTGTCCCTCTGCCTCTCCCCCTGCTTATGTGTGCTCTCTCTCTCTATCTCACTCACCCTCTCTCTCAAATAAATAAATAAATAAATAAATAAATAAATAAATAAAATCTTAAAAACACCAAAAAACAAAAACCCAAAGAGCTCCCTTTCTCTGCTCTCTGCCACATGAGCAGAAGACCGCTGTCTGCAAACCAGAAAGTGGCCTCTCCTCAGACCGAATCTGCCTGCACCATGATCTTGGACTTCCCAGCCTCCAGAACTGTGAGAAATTAATGTTTGTCCACGCCACCCAGTCTATGGTATTTTGTTCAGGAACCCCAACTAAGACACGGACTTGCAAATCTTACAGAGATGTTGGACGATATGAACACGTAGCTGGGACATGGAAGGTGCCCCTGTGATGAGGGGCCCTGAAGCTCCCTAGGAAAACCCTGTCTGCCTGGTCGGAGGATTCCCGTCTGTGACAATCTTGTCACATTCATCCCACAGGTGGCCTATCGCGTTTCCGAGTGGATTTTGCTGGCTCTCCCTCCGAGGTCAATTGTATTTTCAAGGCTCCCCACATGAGTGTTACAGAGGAAGCCGAATGTGTTGGCTAAATAATGGATATTTTAAAACCATACTATAACCAGTCCCATGACCATTTAGACTTTCTCCCTCTTTTCTGTTTTTTGGTTTTTTTGGTTTTTTAAAGTTTGTTTTTAATACTTGCTGTACCTGGTAGCAGTGTTGCAGGGGGGCGTACGACATTACAGCTGTTGTGCTAAGACATCACCCCCTCTGTGAAAACGCCTGTGGCTTTAAGGAGCTGGCTGAGGGGACAGGCTACCTACGGCCAAGCGAACCTTAGTTATTCCCGGCGGACATTACGAATTATCATCCAGAGGCGGGTAACATGGGGGGGGGGGAGGGGGACAAGCTGGGTGTTCATTCTCTCTTGAAGATAGGTCAAAACGAAATGGTTTTAAGTAGCAGCAAGAAATTGGGGTTAGATATCAGGGAAAACAATTTTATCTTGAGAGCATGGACTATTAAGGCAATTACGGACCAGTCTTTCTTGTAGCTCTTAGTGGATCACCACATTCTCATGTTTCTGAGGTAATTTAGACACAGGCTTATTTCATATGAGAAGACTAAGCAAAATCACTGCTCAAGTTCCTTCCAGTGGAAATGACATTCAGTATGGGCTTACCGTGTTAGAGCAATCATCTACATTCCAATCCAATCATCTACATTCAATTTATTAAAAAAAAAAAAAAGCATGGGGGGTAGGGAACAAGGGAAGAAAGGACTTTTTAATGTAATAAATAACTCCTTACAAGTTTTGTTTATGTAATAAGGTGTCCTTCTAGTATGTATAGCCCAGGGGTCAGTAAACCACAGCCCATGGACCAAATCTGGCCTGCTGTCTGGTTTTGTGTGTGTGTGTGTGTGTGGGCGTGTTTTACACAACAAACATTAGTTTTCCTATAGTTCCGGAGGCTAGAAATCGAACATCACGTGTCAGCAGGTTCCGTTCCTTCTGAAGCCTCTCTCCTTGGCTTATAGACGGCTGTCTTCTACCTTCTTCACATGGTCTTCTTTCTGTCCTGCTCTCCAGTTTTGTAAATAAAGTTTTATTGGAACACGCACACCCCACCCATTTGTTTGCATATTGTCTGTGGCTGCTTTTGTGCAACAACAGCAGAGCTGAAGAGTTGCCAGAGAGCATCTGGCCCACGAAGTGTAAAACATTTGCTATTTGGCCCTTTTACAAATAAAGCTTGCTGACTCTTGGTTTATGTTATGATTAGATTTACAAAAATTCAATTATACACAGAGTATTTGCATGGGATCCAGGTGGGTTTTACTCACTTGCACGGACCCCAAAGAATTTAATTGGGGTGCATTTTATTGGTTGGAGATTAAATTTTCACATTAGCGAAGAGTCAATAAATAGTCCTCTCGCAACACCTGTGCGTTTCTAGTGATGGCAGCTGAATGTAGTGCTGGCTAAATGAACTCCACAACTTATTTTATGTTCAATCAGATGACGTGGACTCACGACAGTATTAGGATTCTGTGATTGGCTTTAGGAGGTGCTCGGATGCTGTTCTCTCCGTAAATGAAGAAAATGGTTTTGATTACTGCATTGCCGACGCAGCAAACTGCTTTAAACCAGACAGTGATTTGACACTAGACTGACCACTTACAGCTTCATGCTCTATTTTGCTAATAGGCTACCTTTAATTTTGGATGTCACTTTGTCAGCTTTTTCATCTGCGTGCTCCCTGCCATCAACCTGGGTGGAATATCCAGGTTGCCTTTGAATTATTTCTGTAAAGCCAGAATGTAAACATTTGGGGATCTTACAACAGCTTACAATATTTTGAGTTTTGGTTTCTCCTTCCAAGCAGGGAAATATATTGTGGATCCTGTGTGCAGTTCCTGGCATGAGCCGATGTTCTTTGTTTGCGTTATAGGTTGAATTGTCCCCCCCCCCCCCAAACACACCCTCCCCACCCCACCCCGCTTCCCTCTCAAAATAGGGGAAAAAATATTTTGGAAGTCCCAATAAGGGCAGAATGTGAACTTATTTAGATTTTTAATTTTTTAAAATATTTTATTTATTTATTCGACAGAGAGAGAGACAACCAGCGAGAGAGGGAACACAAGCAAGGGGAGTGGGAGAGGGAGAAGCAGGCTTCCCGCCGAGGAGGGAGCCCGATGCGGGGCTCGATCCCAGGACCCTGGGATCATGACCTGAGCCGAAGGCAGATGCTTAATGACTGAGCCACCCAGGTGCCTCTAGATTTTTAATTTTTTAAAAAAGATTTTATCTATTTGAGAGAGAGAGCACAAACATGGGGGGAAGGGGCAGCGGGAGAGGGAGAAGCAGGCTCCCCGCTGAGCAGGGAGCCCGACTAGGAAGAGGTGAGGGAGGATTCATTATAGGTTGCACAAGGAGCAGGGCCCTACTGACACATTGATTTTAGGCTTCTAACCTCCAGAACTGTGAGGTGATAAATGTCTGCTGTTCGAAGCCACGCGGTGTGAGATATTTTGTTATGGCAGCCCTCAGAAACGAACGCAGTAAGTAAAGACTCATTTTGTGGGATTGATTCTCTACTCCCTGTGCAGGGGGGTTATAACAATATAACAATGAAAACCTTACATAACGCAAGTGTGTAGTGTTTGCCATTGGTTAGCAATCCACTTTCACTGACCGCGTAACAAGTTACTGGTTGAGTTGAGTCTTCCTGTCTCTTTCTGCCCCTTCTCCTACCTTGTCCTCTCTGAGAGAAGAATCTTACCCAGAAGTGAAGAGAATGGCAAAAGCCATGATTCCAATGATCCACTCTCCCTAGTCTCTGGTATGTAGGGACTTTCTAGAACTCTCTGAGGTGGACAGGGGCAGTCTTGGATGCCCACCTAGAGGCCTGGCTGCCATCTTGGAGAAGTATTAGGGAAAGAAGGGGCTTCATACTTCTTTCTGTTCCTGATAAGGAGCTAGAGCCCTCACAGGGGCTGAAGGCTGCTCTCCTCCTCAAAATCCGGGTGCATTTCCGAGGCTGCGCTTCAGAACTGTGTCAGCTGCGGCCAAACCACTGACAGGTTTTTCTTCTCTGGTTCTATCGATGTTAACCCAGAGTTAATGTGATCCACTTCAGTGGCTCCACCTGTAAGAAAATTTCTCTTCCCCTTGCCCCTACCCCTGCCCCACCTAGCTAAGGTACAGAAAACTAATCTTATCTGCTTGATAAGAAGTAGCTAACCCTTTGATCTGCTATTTCATACTTGGTTAACCTGATGAGTCAGGTAAAGGAATCAATGTTTAAGATCCTTGGCGACAATATAAGACATCGTTTGAATGAGCCTCTTTATAATAGAGAACGGTAGTAATTGCAGCGATTTATGGAGCCAGCAGTTTACAGCTGACTGAGCTCAGCAAAATCAAATCACAACATTAATAATATTTAATGATGAATGATTGCATTGATTTATTAAAGAGTGTTTGATGTTTCCACAGGTGGTAAGGTGAAAAAGTTCATGTCTCACATTTGTATGGTGTGAGGTAGGGGGCAGTCAGGGTTAATTTTTTTTTATATGGATATCTAGTTGCTCTGTCACAATTTATTGACCGTACTTTTTCCCCCGTTGAATTACTTTTGTGCCTCTGTTGAAAATCACGTGCTTATGTATGTCCTACACCTTACACTTGTATAACGCTTTATAGTTTTCAAAGCCCTTTAACGTTTGTTTTGTTCATACAACTTTGTGAGGTAGGTAGGACAGGTGTCATTAACCACATTTCACATTTATGGAAACAGATGCACAGAGGTTAAGTGGCTTGTTTAAACTCACACGTCTATCGGTGGCAGACAGGATAAGATATAGCCTCTGAGGGGCCACCCAGTCCTCATTGCTGTATATTCTGCTTCCCATCTCGTGGTTCACAGTGTAGGGCTCTTATTTCAATCTCCACTTGCTTGCTGAACATCTGAATTCTTCGCAACAGCATGAATTCTACACGTCCAGGTGGAGCTCACCTCTGGCTGCTTCCCCTTCCCCCTACCGAATCTGCGTCTCTTCAATCACCAAGGCTCAAAACATTGGCTTACGTCTTTACCTTCTTTTCTCTTTCCCTCACCTTCTGTAACCAACCCAACTGGACTGCTGGCCAGTTTTCCTCTATGCTGTTCCTCCCAGCTCCCCCTTCCCCTGGGACTTGTCCCACTGCCACCCCCCCACCCCACCCCTGCAGCCCCAGCACTCTGGGTCCGAATCATAGCAGAAGTCTCCCTTTTTCTAGACTAATGGCTTTCCACTCTGGCTGCATGTTGAAATTTGCTGAGGAGCCTTCTTTCTCTTTTACTCCTTCTCTCTTATTCTTTTTTCCCCCTCTCCACCCCTCCTCTCCCCTTCCTTTCTCTCTCCCTTCCTCTCCGCACCCTCTCTCTCTTTTTCTTTCTTTCGAGATATAATTCACGTAGCATAAAATCCACCCCTTAAGGTGTACCACACAGTGGTTTTTAGTATATTCACAAAATTGTACAACCACCACTACTATCTAATTCCAGAATATGTTTATCACCCCCCGCCCAAAGAAATCCCATACCTGTTAACGGTCATTCTCCCGGGGAGCTCTGAAAAAGTATTAGTGCCTGGGCCACACTCCCAGAGCTTTAGATTTAAACAGTCTGCGGTGAGGCTGGGGCATCGGTATTTTTAAAAAGCTCCCTTGGCGATTCTCATGTGCAGTGAGGGTGGAAAAGCACCAGGGTCTGGGTCACACCCTCTTATATCGTTGCAGGTACAGCTTCCGAACACATTACTTTTATCAAGTCATCATCCCCAGCTCCGAAACAGTCACTAGTTGTCTGTTTGTTCAGAGCAAAATCCGTTCTGGCATTTAAGGCTTCCTGGGACCAGCTCCCCATTTCATAGCTGTCTGCCGCGTCACCATCTTTCCCCTTCCGTGGCTGCCTCTGAGCTCCTACCAGAGATTCCGTGGCTGGCTGCGGTGGGAGAGTCCCTAGGAGCAGGGCGCTTTTTATGGAAAGGTAGAAACTATGGGGATGTGTACCTCACGGCAACGCGGAATGACTGTATTTACCAGAAACAAGACTATGTTGTAAGTATGTAATATTAAAAAAAAAAATCACAGCCGGGAGCAAACATGTCCCTGAAAAAAAGACAGCTGTTTACACTTACTGTTTCATTTATTTTATTGACTTCTGGCAGTAAGCGGTAGCAAGCACCAAAGAAAGAGAGAACAACTTCTAAGAAATTTTATTTGTTAACTTGTTCTTGCATGTGCATGCTTGCCCGGGAGAGAGAGACACAGAGACAGAGACAGACCAGTGAGGAAAGACCATCCCTGTTGGAGTTGGTTAGGACCCTGGGCCCCCTGCCCAGGGCCCCCTGTACTTCTCAGGCATGCGGAGGCCATGTTCTGTCTCCCCGAATATAAGTCCTTCGGAGGCAGGGTTGTGCCTTTCCGGTGTTTGTACCTTCTGTGTGTAACACAGTGAGTGCCTGACTGTTGTCTGCTCTGTGGACTTGGGGATGTGGCCCAGGCTTTGGGCTCACATCGACCTTGCCTCCTAACCTCCTAAGCAAATTAGCTTCAGGGCCTCACTTTTCCTCATCTGAAGAATGGGGGCAACAACGCCTATTTCAGCTTAAAGGGCCTAACATTGTCGGAGGGCCGATTTGTTTGCTGTCCTGTAATAAAGATGCTGTCTCTTTCTGGAGCCAAGTTCAGGCAGGCTTCCTGCCCGTTAGAAGAGATTGGGGTTCCTTAAGGCTGGAGTTGGTCTCCTGGGATACAACCCACTGTGTGTACAGGGCTTCACGTGCTCTTCACCACAATACCTTTTGGGAATTGGAGCTCAGGAAACTGGGATAAATGATGATACTCTGGCTACTGCTACTGTTGTGATAATAACGTGACCTTTGTCGGGGCGCCTGGGTGGCTCAGTCAGTTGGGCATCTGCCTTCAGCTCAGGTCATGATCTCAGGGTCCTGGGATCGAGTCCTGCAATGGGCTCCCTGCTCAGCGGGCAATCTGCTTCTCTCTCTCCCTCTTCCTCTGCTCCCGCATTTGCGTGCTCTTTCTCTCTCTCAAATGAATAAATAAAATCTTAAAAAAAAAAAAGGAACTCAGCTCCTCAGGCCACAGGCAAGAGCTCCTCCCTCTGACTCTGTTTTCTGATGTCCAGGACTTGGGAAGGAAACAAGAGCATGTGTGGGACACAGGAGCCTCAATGCAAGAGGGATTTCTAGAAATTCAATGTGTTAGCAAGGATACACGGGAAGCATGCGCCAGAGTCCCAGGTTCCAAGATCAACTGTGTCTAGATGGAGGCTGCCCTGGACGAGCCAGCGTGGTCCTTCCCTGGCGAGAAATCTCCTCAGCTTCCATAGCTGCTCAGGGCTCATCTCATTGAATACGTCCTGCCCATAGTCCGCAGACGATCGTGGAACAGGTATAATGTCCAGAACGCAAGGAGTTTCTTGGGAGCACATGGGGAATCAGCAGTGCTGAGAAGGAAGGGCAAGGGACCTGCTCTCCCAGTCACCACTCGACACCTCTCCAGACTCATCTCTGTTTTTGCTGATTCCTATTTGAGAAAAATGTGTATGTGCCGACATAAACAGCTGCCTCATCAAAGCCACATCGTTCCTCCTGAGGAGGGCTGCCTTCATTTTCCCTTGCAGAATCTTCCTGACTTGTAGGCTTGCTAAATAGTTCATGTATTTGTTTATAATATCTTTTTCCCCATTAGAATGTAAAGTCCACAAGGGCATGGGTTTTACCTCTCTTTCTCTTTTCTTTCTTTCCTTTCCTCCCTTCCTCCTTCCTTTCTTTTTTTCTCTCTCTCTTTTTTTTCTTTTTTTTTTTTAAGATTTTATTTACTTATTCGACAGAGATAGAGACAGCCAGCGAGAGAGGGAACACAAGCAGGGGGAGTGGGAGAGGAAGAAGCAGGCCCATAGCGGAGGAGACTAATGCGGGGCTCGATCCCAGAACGCCGGGATCACGCCCTGAGCCGAAGGCAGACGCTTAACTGCCGTGCCACCCAGGCGCCCCCCTCTCTCTCTTTTCTTTCTCTTCCTTTCCCCTTCCTTCCTTTTCTTCCTTTCCATAAACAGAAATTTTTAATTTTTCCCCAATTTAATTGAGATATAATTGACATATAGTATGTATTGGTTTCAGCTGTGCCGCAAAATGATGGATCTTTGTATATATTATGAAACGATCACCACAATAAATTCAATTCGCGTCCATCACCCAACATAGTGATAATTTTTTTGTTATGAGGAGAACTTTTAAGATTTACGCTCTTAGCAACTCATAAATATACACTATTGTTAACTATAGTCACCATGCTGTACATGACATCCCCAGAATTTATTTATCTTATAATTGGAAGTTTGTACCTTTGGACTACTTTCATCCATTTCCCCCACCCCTGACTCCCATGCCTCTGGCGATCATCAATCTGTTCTCTGCATCTGTGAGTTTGGTTTTTTTAGATTTCACATCTCAGTGAGATCATACGGTATTTACCTTTCTCCGTCTGACTTATTGCACTTAGCATAATGCCCTCAAGTTTCATCCACGCTGTTAGAAATGGAAGGACACATTGTCTTTATCCATTTGTCCATCGCTGGACACTTAGGTTGTTTCTACGTCTTGGCTATGGTAAATAATACTGCAATTATAAAAAATAGAAAATAAAAAATATAAAAAATATAAAATATAAAAATACATATAAAAAATAATACTGCAAATACTGCAATACTGAACGTGGGGGTATGGATATGGCTTCGATTTGCTTTCTTTCAGATATACACCCAGAAGCAGAATTGCTGGGTCACAGAATAACTCTACCTTTAATTTTTGGAGGACCCTCCTTACTGTTTGCCACAGGGGCTGCACTAATTTACTTTCCCACCAACAGTACATGAGGGGGACCACATCCTCGCGGACACTTGTTATTTCTTATCTTTCCGATGGCAGCCGTTCTGACAGGTGGGAGGTGCTATCCCATTGTGGTTTTGATTTCCATCTCCCTGGTGACTAATTATGTTGAGCACCTTTTCATGCACCTGTTGGGTCATCTGTATGTCTTTGGAAAAAGGTCTATTCAGTTCCTTTGCCCATTTTTCAATTGGATTGTTTGGGGGGTTTTTGTTTGTTTTTTGTGGGTTTTTTTGGTTTTTGGTTTTTGGTTTTGTTTTTGTCTGCTATTGAGTTGTAGGAGTTCTTTGTATATTTTGGATATTAACCCTCTGTCAATTACATGATTTGCAAATATTTTCTCCCGTTCGGTAGGTTGCTTTTCATTTTGTTCATGGTTTCCCTGGCTGCACAGGAACTTCTTAGTGTGATGTAGTACCACTTAGCTATTTTGGATTTTCTGAATATTTTGTGTACTGCTATCTCAACAGTAAACAATGGCACTGGGAGCACTGTGTAAGGAGTCTCTACTTGTGTTCTAGCCCTCCTACTTCCTCTCCCTGTGTGATCACCCTCTGTTTCTTTTTTTTTTTTTTTAAAGATTTTATTTATTTATTTGACAGAGAGAGAGACAGCCAGCGAGAGAAGGAACACAAGCAGGGGGAGTGGGAGAGGAAGACGCAGGCTCATAGCAGAGGAGCCTGATGTGGGGCTCGATCCCATAACGCCAGGATCACGCCCTGAGCCGAAGGCAGACACCCAACTGCTGTGCCACCCAGGCGCCCCCACCCTCTGTTTCTTAACTTCCTCAAAGCCCCCGGGGTCAGCTCTCTCTCCTAACCTCCTATCTCTTACTTTTCTTTACTTCCTGTTCTGCAAAGACATTTTAGGCAACCTACAGAGGTCTTGGAAAGCACTTCCCCCAGATTCTCAAGCGTTCCCCAATTCCTTTTTTTTTTTCCCACCAAGAAAGCCAGATTTAAAGGGCAGGTATCCCAGTGAAAGGAGAAGGGGTTCCTCAGCTTCCCACTAGGACCCACTGACTTGACACTCTCATCCTGAGCCTTTGAATGGGGGGTGCTGGAGGGAGAAGACAGACAGGAGTGAGAGGGAAGTGGAAGTCAGTCCTCAGCTCTAGCCCCTCCGATAGCTCCCCTGTCATTCAGATTAAAAGCCAGATTGCTTACTGTGGCCCGTAAGGGCCTATAGAATGATATTCCTTTCACCTCTCAGCCGTACTTTGCTAATCTTCCCCTGGTTCATTCTGTTCTCACCACTCTGGCTCCTCACTGCTCCTAGAATGGGCGAGGCTGGCTTCTCGTTTTTTACTGGCTAGTTTTTTCTTTTTCTTTTTCTTTTTTTTTTAAGATTTTATTTATTTATTTGACAAAGAGAGAGACAGCCAGCGAGAGAGGGAACACAAGCAGGGCGAGTGGGAGAGGAAGAAGCAGGCTCGTAGAGGAGGAGCCTGATGTGGGGCTCGATCCCAGAATGCTGGGATCACACCCTGAGCCGAAGGCAGACGCTTAACGACTGCGCCACCCAGGCGCCCCTGGCTGGTTTTTTCTGCCAAGAATGCCCTTCTCCCAGTAGTCATTTGACACTTCATCTCTTTTAGGTCTTTGCTCAAATGTCATCTCCGGGAAGACTTCTCTGATCATTCTATTTATTTATTTATTTATTTATTTGACTTTATTTATTTATTAGAGAGAGAGCACGCGTGCACAAGCTGGGGTGGGGGGGTAGGAGGGGCAGGAGAGGGAGAAGCAGACTCCCAGCCGAGCAGGGAGCCCAATGCGAGACTTTATCCCAGGACCCTGACATCACGACCTGAGCACAAGGCAGACCCTTAACCGACTGACCCACCCAGGTGCCCCTCTGATCATTCTATTTAAAATTTCAACTTTCGGGGCGCCTGGGTGGCACAGCGGTTAAGCGTCTGCCTTCGGCTCAGGGCGTGATCCCGGCGTTACGGGATCGAGCCCCATATCAGGCTCCTCCGCTATGAGCCTGCTTCTTCCTCTCCCACTCCCCCTGCTTGTGTTCCCTCTCTCGCTGGCTGTCTCTGTCTCTGTCAGATAAATAAATAAAATCTTTAAAAAAAAATAAAAATAAAAAAAAATAAAATAAAATTTCAACTTTCTCTCTCTCCCCCATCACACTCCTTATGCCCCTTTCCTGGTTTGTTTTTCACTATAGCATTTTCCACCACCTTCTGTGTTAAATATTTTGTGTATTTGTTTATGATATCTTTTTCCCACAAGAATGCAACGTCCATGAGGGCATGGGGTTTCCATCTGTTTTGTTTACTGTTATATCCTCAGAGCTTAGAACGGGGCCCGGAACCTAGTACGTAGTCACTAAATATCTGTTGAATAAATGAATTCGTAAAAGAGTAAATAGTGCCTTCCCTTCCGTTTCTTCAACCATGAGATCTGTGTGAATGATTGCATGTATGTGTGTGAATGATTGCATGTATGTGTGTGAGTGTGGTGGAGGGCCCTAAGGAAAAGGTCACATTGAATCCCAAATTAATGGAGTGTGGGGAAGCAGAGCCTCCAGAAATCTACAAATTACCTGCTGCAGTTCAGATTAATAGAAGGAATGAGAGGACAGTGGGCTACAGACCGGGTTCAAAGTCAATCTTTACCACTAACGGGGCAAGTTATTTAACATCTCTGGGCTTCAGTCTTATCATCTGTAAAATGGAGAGGTTGGAATATATAATCACTGAAAAAAGTGTATAGCTCTTTATGGTTAAAGAAATTTTTTTAAAGATTTTTAAAATTTATTTATTCTACAGAGATAGAGATAGCCAGCGAGAGAGGGAACACAAGCAGGGGGAGTGGGAGAGGAAGAAGCAGGCTCATAGCAGAGGAGCCTGATGTGGGGCTCGATCCCAGAACGCCGGGATCACGCCCTGAGCCAAAGGCAGACGCTTAACCGCTGCGCCACCCAGGCACGCCTAAAGAAATTTTTTGCAGAGCACTTGGGTGGCTCTGTCAGTTAAGTGTCTGACTCATGATCTCAGCTCAGGTCTTGATCTCAGGGTTGTGAGTTCAAGCCCCACCTTGGGCTCCATGCTGGGTGTGGAGCCTACTTTAAAAATTTATTTCTTTTTTTTTTTACTTGCGTTATCTTTGAATCTTGTGAGGTAGCCATGGCAGGTCAGTAGAAGCGAGTATTTGTAGTTAATTATCATCCCTGACTGGACCCTAAGGAGGATAGGTCCCATAAATGGAGGACCCTTTGTTTTCTCAGCTGATGACCGGGGGTGGGGGTGGGGCAGATTGGAACTTGCCAGAGGGCTAAAGTGTTTTAAATAAGATAAATAAGAATCAGCTGAGATACAGAAGATAAGATAAGAACCTGGAGCAGAGGTGGGAGAAGCCGAAGAGGTGGCAGAGCCCGGCTGTGTGTGTGTGTGTGTGTGTGTGTGTGTGTGTGTGTGTGTGTGTGTGTTGGGGGAAGGGGGGTTGTCAAGAAGAGGCAGTTTTGTGGCCAGATGAGCAAGTGGGGCATGGAAGAGAAAAATAGAGGGATTGAATTTGTTCTGCCAGGCGTGATGTGATCCCTTCCTACATCTACTTCAGAAAATCCAAGTTGCTTCTGAATGCTTTGGCCCAGATGAATTCTCTCGGGAGATCAGAAATCCGTATAAACCCAAGGCTGCCAAAAGGGAAGGGGATTGCCAACATCGCGGCCACATGATGGGGAAAGGAGGGCTCAGGTTCATTGGAACAAGGCTCTGGCCCAGAAAGTGGGGCTACAACGGGCAACCCCACCCATTCTTGTACTGACATAGGAGGCTATGCTGTTGCCCATTTCCCCCCGAATATTGTGTAAAGGGTCTGCTGGAGACTGAATGTTTGTGTCTTCTCCAAATTCACATGTTGAAACCTAATCCCCAAGGTGATGGTACTAGGAGGAGAGGCCTTTAGGAAGTGGTTAGGGCCTCAGAGTGGAATTGTCATGAATGGGATTAGTGCCCTTCAGAAAGGAGGCCCCAGAGAGCTTCCTGGCTTTTTCTACCAGGTGAGGACCCGGCAAGAAGATGGCTGCCTGTGGACTAGGAAGTGGGTTTTCACCACTTGATCTTGGAATGTCCCAGCCTCCAGGACGGTGAGAAATAAATGTCCGTTGCTTCTAAGCCCCCCAGTCTATGGTAGTCTGTCACAGCAGCCTGAACAGACGAAGATAGGGTCTTATTTATTATTTTAATCTCTCATCAGTTTATCCTAATGACACACTCTATCGCCTTGAGCTCCGTAATGGCTTTAAGCAGAAGGGTCTTCTTTAGCCTGATAAAAGAGTCATCATGTTAAGAGTCATTAGGGTTGGAATTGAAGAAATCTAGAGCCCTAGCTTAGCACTTTGACTTTGCAATTAAGTTTTTGATTTTGCACACTTAGGTAAATGGAAAAGCACTTTGAACTCACTTTTGGATAATTAGCACAAAGAGAAAATGGCTTTGCAAGTCACAGTGTGGCATGGTTCAAACCGAGCAAATGAGAACAAAAATCAACACTTTCATATTCATACAAACCTTCTGCCACAAAGAATTTTCATTTAACTTAAGGTGATAAATCTGGGTAATTATGTGATAAGATTATTCATAAAAATGTTAATCAAACTCACATATATTTTGTAGCGTCTCATACATAACTCTGCAATTAACATCTTTTAGGAAAATGTATTATTTGAATCTAAAAATATCACCCCATTGTAACCATTTATCAGCCAAAATGGAGAAACGGTCTCTTGGCTAGTTCTGTTTAGTCAGTTACTGCAGGGGAAGGCGTCAGGCAGTATCCAAGACATACAGTTATAAATAATACGACGTCTGCCTGTTTCTAATGTCTACTCCCTGATAAACATCCAATGTAAATAAAGAAATATACATTTGGTCTAGAATAGATATAAAAAAAAAACCCTTTAAAAGTCAAGGTTTGCCATGGACAGATAAAGACACAAAAATCCTTCCTCTATTTTGTTAAATCCATACAGAAATACATTTGGAGGGGTATCTAACGCTTCTACTAGCTAGGATCTTACTCAGACATTTGCCATCTGAGATAAGAAGGTATAAATAACACCAGAATGAAGATGGCAAGTTTGAAGGTAATTTAAAAAGCTGGTTGGGGCGCCTGGGTGGCACAGCGGTTAAGCGTTTGCCTTCGGCTCAGGGCGTGATCCCAGCGTTCTGGGATCGAGCCCCACATCAGGCTCCTCCGCTAGGAGCCTGCTTCGTCCTCTCCCACTCCCCCTGCTTGTGTTCCCTCTCTCGCTGGCTGTCTCTCTGTCTGTCGAATAAATAAATAAAATCTTTAAAAAAAAAATAAAAAAAATAAAAAGCTGGACGTGTCCTAAATCGCAGAACATGATACCCAGGGCGAGTATATTCGGAGGGAAGCCACGGATTGACTTTTAGACGCTAAGCTTCGCTTACGCTTTTCTCCTTAAATGAAATTAATTCCCACGTGGTCCGGGGGGAGCGCCTTTCAAAAGAATATTCCCTTTTCAGTAGCTTAGAAGCATTCATTTGCCTCGCTTGGATTACCCGTATTCTTTTTTGGCTCAGCAATTTCCAGCTCACTTTAGAAAGTCATTTCATCCTTGGGCGGAAGTGCATTTCCAGATATATTGGGCACTCTCGAGCCCTGTTGGCTCCGAGGACTTCTTTGAGGATCTCAGTCAGGAAAAACATTTTTCTGTGGATGACAACAATTGGGAGAGTTCTGGGTAACTCTTAGAACCACTGAAATAAGCAGTGACTGTGAGATTAGCAGATGGGTTGGCAGTCAAGATTAAAGCAGCGTGTGGAGGACTGAAACAAAAAATAAGAGAACTCAATTAACTTCATGCTCCTGCCCATGGACACTTTTGGTTGTCTGCCGTTTCTCAATATTACAAATAATGTTGCATTGGTACTTGTGGTTGTAAAAGATTTCCTCTAGAATATATTCTCTTACGCTGGGTCAAAGGGTACACACATCTTTAATTTTACTAGATAGTATCACAGGGATCTCCAAAATGCCCGCACCAATTTCTACTCCCATCAGCAGGACGTGAGGTCTTCCGTTAGTCTACCTCTTCACCAAAACTCAGTAGTATCTGAATTTTTAATTTTTGTTGGTCGTCCAATGGTGGTAAAATTGCATTCCCTCACTGTTTTAATTTGTACTTGTCTGAGACACAGTCATAGTGCATGACTGTTCATATATCCTTTGGCCTTTAAGCTTCCTCTTCTGTGAGTTACCGGTTTCTATTATGTTGGCTTGTGTTTTTTTTTTTTTTCTCCTATCGATTTGTAAGATCTTCTTTAAAAATACTCTTTGTAATTTTATGTTTTGCAAATAGCATCTTCTAGTCCATGGATGTTCTTTTCACTTTATCTTTGGGAGCATTTTATAGGTCCACACTATGTGCTGATCTCCCCTTTCGTATGTTTAAGAAATCCTTCCCTATACCTTGGTCACAAATATTTTTTCCTAAATTGGGTTCAAAAATGTGTAAGGCTTATACGCACCCCACTGTTCATAGCAGCATTGTCCACAATAGCTAAATTGTGGAAGGAGCCGAGATACCCTTCAACAGATGACTGGATTAAGAAGATGTGGTCCATATATACAATGGAATATTACTCAGCCATCAGAAAAAACGAGTTCTCAACGTTTGCTGCAACATGGATGGGACTGGAGGAGATTATGCTAACGTGGTCGTGGCAGGATTTAGTTCTTTGTAGCTGTAGCTGAGCTTCTCATTTCCTTGCTAGCTGTTAGCCAGAGGACTTTCTAGCTCTTAGAGGCCATCCACATTCCTTGCGCTGTGGCCCCCCACTTGATCTTCAAAGCCATTTGCAAGGAAACTCCCTTGTGTTAAATCCCTCCACAAGCTTCAAATCTCTCTGAGAATCTCTTCTTCAGGAAGAGTCCTGTCCTTTCTAAGGGCTCACCTGATTAGGTCAGGCCCACCTAGGATAATCTCTGTATTTTGAAGTCAACTCATTTGGGATCTTAATTACATCCGCAGCATTCCTACACAGCAACACTTAGATTAGTGCTTGATTAAATAACTAGGAGAAGCTGTGGGTATACCAGGGGTCCATAATCTTGGGGGCCATCTTAGAATTCTCCCTACCACAAGCTATAAAGTAAGGATCCATATTTATTCCATTTGGATCGCTACTTTTGTTTTGAAAATTTAAGAAATATACAAAAATAGAGAAAATACTTTCATGAACTCCTATGTTCCCAGTACCCTGCTTCTGCAAATTCATAGGGCTAATCTTGCTTCATCTATGTCCCCACTGCCTTCTCCCACCCCTTGCCTGCAGATTATTTTTCAGCAAATCTGAGACATAGTAGCTTGTAAATCTTTCCATATGTATCTTTAAAGACATTGATTTCTTTCTACCTGGAATTAGCCAAACTCAAGGTTAAGCACCCCATTCTTCAAACTGCCAAGTCTGCCCAAGACTTCTGACAGCAGCTGCAAGTTCGGGATTTCCCAAAGGAAACTTCAGGTTTGATAAGTTGCTAGAAAGGTGCAGAGCGCTCACAGAAACGTATTCTATTCACAGTCCCATTTATTACAGGCAAAGGAATCGAATTAGAAGATAAGCATAGGGTATGTTGGACTGGGAGAGTTCCAAATGTAAAGCTTCCATGTCCTCAGGGATGCGTTACCCTCCCAGCATTGATAGGTGGCAATAAGTATATGGAGTATTGCCAAGCCAGAAAGCTCACCCAAGCTTTGGCATGCAGACTTTTCACTGGGGTCTCATTATGAAGGCATGATTGACTGAATCATCACCCATGTGGGTGATGAACTCAATCTCCAGGCCCCCTCTGCTCCCAGAGGCGGAGCTGATGATACATGTGGCTCACAGCCCCAACCCTGTAATTACATGGTTGGTCTTTCTGTTGGGGCGGGTCCCTACCCTGAGTCATCTCCTACCCTGAGTCATCTCGTTAGCATAGACTATCAGCAGAGGCTACAGCACCCACCCTGAATAACAAAGACACTCCAATCACTTAGGAAATTTCTAGAGTTTACAGGTTAGCTCTCAGGAACTGGGAGCAAAGGCCAACCAAGAGTGTCCTTCCTTCCTTCCTCCCTTCCTCCCTTCCTCCCTTCCTCCCTTCCTCCCTTCCTCCCTTCCTTGCTTCCTCCCTTCGTCCCTTGCTTCCTTCCTTCCTTCCCTCCTTCCCACAATACCATTATCACACCTAAAAAATTAAAACAATTCCTTGTTGTCATCAAATATCCAATAAATGTTCTAATTTCCTCCGCTGTCTATTTTTTTTAAAAAGCAGTTGATTTCTTTAAATCAGTATCCTAACGACCCTCACACATTGCACTTGGTTGATATGTAACTTAAGTTTCTTTTAGCTTATAGGTTCCTCTTCCCTCTTCCCCCGCCCCCCACCCTTGCAATATATTTGTAGAAGAGAATGAGTCATTTGTTCTACAGAGTCTACCATGTTCAGGATTTTGCATAAATTACGTAACCGTAAAATACCGCTTACACGTGACCTATTTGAATTCACTGAGCTAGAACAGACAGTTCAAACACACCTTGCGGCACACATTTCACAGGCACAAGCAAGCATTTTAAAGACCCTTGTGAGAAAGCCACTAGATGCATGAACAGCTGGGTGAGGTGGGAACTCCGGAATATCTGTTCTAGTCTGTCCTTGATCCATCTTCCAAGCTTTTTTTTTTTCAAGATTTTATTTATTTATTTGACAGAGAGAGACATTGAGAGGGAACACAAGCAAGGGGAGCATGAGAGGGAGAAGCAGGCTTCCCGCCAAGCAGGGAGCCCGATGTGGGGCTCGATCCCAGAACCCTGGGATCATGACCTGAGCCGAAGGCAGACGCTTAATGGCTGAGCCACCCAGGCACCCCTATCCTCCAAGCTTAACTGCACGTTAGTTACCTTCACGTGAATGACTAGTCCCGGGCTGGGAAAGCTTCAGGACTTCAAGGCCTATATGACAGACACTTCATAGAGGCCTGTACCAATGGCCCAGACAAAGGGGATTTCTAAGAATAAAACAAACTGCCGTGTGTCGGTGACTCGGAATCCCCCAAGACTTCTGCCTATCAAGAAATGAAGTTTTGACCGACAAGGGTTTTGGAGTTCTGGGGTCACACTGTACAAACTCTGGAAAAAACAAAACTGGATCTCTGGCTGAATTGGGAATCAGGTCTTTTGGGCCCAAGTGACTTCTAAGTCAGAATGACACAGATTTACAGAAGTCAACTGTAAAAAGCTTGACTCAAGAAAACTGGCTCCGTCTCAAAAACAGACGTGTCTTTCAACAAAGTTCTTTAAGACATGCTTGGAGGTGAGAGCTGAGCCCCCAGTAAGTGCCTTTAGAGATCCCATCACAATTGTCTTGCCCCTGATAGATCTGCAAGTCTTCAAAAGAGCTTTGTTGTCATGTTGGAGAAATTGGTCCCCCACAATGAGTACGAATTAAGTGCTCTTAATATATTTTCTTTTCTTTTTTTTTTTTTTAAGATTTTATTTATTTTTGAGAGAAAGAGAGAGAGAGAGAGAAAACGAGTGGTGTGAGGGGCAGAGGGAGAAGCAGATTCCCTGCTGAGCAGGGAACCAGATGTGGGACTCGATTCCAGGACCCCGAAATCATGACCTGAGCTGAAGGCAGACGTTCAACCGACTGAGCCACCCAGGCGCCCTCTTAATATATTTTCAAGAAGACGAAACTCCTTCTCTCGGTTGTGGCTTCACTCCAGGCTTTTGTCCTGGGGAACATACCATTTGAGGATGGGATGGATACCATGGCCATCCCGTGGATCCTCTCGCGTCCGGGAGTCCTTGACTTACAGGACTGCATGGGGTACTCTGGCCAAATGCCAAGGTGTTCGTCAGATTTAAAATGTAGATATGCCGGCTGGTCGGCCACAGTGCTGGAACTCAGACACACATATGTTTCCATAATTCCAAACCCAGAACCCTCTCCCTCGCAAGATCTGCCTCTCCATTACCTGTCCAGCAACACAGATGTCAAGCCCAGAGCACCAGCTAAGCTCCTTTCGGGGAGCATGGGCTCCTACCCATGGTGGGCTTTAGGGATGAGGTCAGTACCCCCTGGCTTCTATCACCAGGATCTCCATTTGGACCACCAAGGCCAGTTTCTGGAAAACAGAGGTTTGCTCGCGGTGGGCTTGGGACATGCTCACTGGCAGACTGTCCTGTGCGGGGAGGTTGTACACACGGGACTGCATTTTCGGGAAGAAATGGAGCTCTCTGGATTGTTGTTCCTCCAGAGGAGAGCTGCTAGAAGGGACCCCGTGTTGGGAGGCAGAGCCAGCGAGGGCGGACTTGTAGGATAGCCCTGGAGAGTTGGGATGTTGTCTTGCCGTGGGGCTCAGGGAGGTGGAGGATGAGGCTGGGTTCTTATGAGAACCGTGCTGGGAAGGAATGGACACTGGGACTCAGTGGAAGATTTGGGGTCTGGGAGGTTGTTGCCAAATGGAACTAGGTGGGTGGGGTGCGGGAGTGAAATTTGTGTGCCGTCCAATGCTGCATACAGGACTGACTTGGGTCCAGGGTCTGCGGTGCTGCAATTAAGACTGTTGTTCTTCTGGAAAGCTTTGCTCAGGGGAGCCTGGCAGGAGAGCTCTCTGTAGCCAGAACTCTCAGTGCTTTTCTCCTCAGGCTGCTCCAGTGTCACTGTTCACGCCACCAGAAAATTGAGGGTGATTACAGAGAACTAGAGAGTGATGGTCCAGGAGGTTGGGCTTTGGAAAATTCCTTTTTCACTTTTATACATAAAGACCTGAGACTTTACGCAGAGAGGTGGGGCTGCCAATTTTGGCTGATAGGATGAGGACCATTTTATGAGGCTTAGTCTATGATTCCTTCACCTTGACTTTGAAGGAGCCATTACTATCTTCTTGGTCAGTATGTAAGTCAGGAGCCGCCCACGGTGTGGTCTGCCCTCCTTACCCAGAAACGTGGTCTACACCCAGCATTGGGGCCAGAGGGTTTGGACCTCAGCATCCAGGAAAGCTTTCACCCTACTCCTCCCCAGAATGACTCTTGTTTCTTTCCAGACCACCACCTGACAGGGCACCTCCCTGATTTCAGCATTCTCTCTCAATTTCTTCCAGGCTCTGCTCCCCGTTTCCTCTTCTTTACCAGAACAAATCTGTTCTCTCTGCTCCGTGTCTTTCTCCTCTTCCAGCATCTCTGCAATCTTTGCTTATGTGTGTGCCTGGCATTCATCCTGGTACTTGGCCATCTGCTCTGGCATTGCCTTGCCAATAGCTTCTTTAAGTTTCTGTAGAGGCTCCTTCAGATGCACCCCCTCAGCTCCCAGAGAAGTTTTTGAGCAAGTATGAGCAGAATGTCCTTGCCGAGAGCAGGAATGAAGTCCCATGGCCATGCACTTCAGAGCGGACCGGGCCGCTCACCTCCCAGGTTTGTACCTCCATGTCTAATAGGATCCCATGAACATCCTGGGCGAGGAATATCATTTGTACTCTCCCTCAGCGGTTCTGGCAGCCTGAGCCAGCTCCTCAGTATGTCTCTCCAGGGCACCGGAGGGAAGAGAACTATTTGAATTCCTGGTCCAATCCCATCCCATGGGAATCTCTTTCATCACCCATATCACAGAGGGGTCTTCCTTCGGACACTCACTAGGCAGCTACTTCAAGTCCAAATCAGTGAGAGAGACCATGGCAGTGACCTCCTGGAAAAACTGTTGTCGGAAGCAGAGTGGAAGGTTGAGGGCAAGGGGTGGGAGATGCTTCCCCATTTCCACAGGCTTATGCTCCTCATGCTTGTTTAGGCGAGGGGGGGGATTATTTCTCTCTCTGAAATTTCTTTACCATCTATTTTTTTTTTAAGATTTTATTTATTTTTTCAACAGAGATAGAGACAGCCAGCGAGAGAGGGAACACAAGCAGGGGAAGTGGGAGAGGAAGAAGCAGGCTCATAGCGGAGGAGCCTGATGTGGGGCTTGATCCCATAACGCCGGGATCATGCCCTGAGCCGAAGGCAGACGCTTAACAGCTATGCCACCCAGGCGCCCCAATCTTTACCATCTTTTTATCATCTAGCGCCCCTTGAGCATTCCTTCTTCTTCTTCTTACCAGCACTGAGAGCTGTGAAACCAGTTTAGGAAAACTTGGGCTTTGTTCACTTCCTCTCCCTGCTGAAAGTGTCATCTCTTTTCATTTTTCTCTTCTTACTCCTTTCCTTCAACTTCTTTGGTAATTTTCCCTCTTTAATGAAGTCGTTGTCTGATGCTGTTGCTTGTCGTAACTGCCGGTTCTCAGGGCGATGTAAAGCACCCCATACTTCGTGGTCAGAGAAGCAGGAAGAAGCTCATTACATGCTTCAAGTCCAAATCAGCAGGCAGAAGAATCAGATACGTCACACTCATCCCCCACACCGATTACGGCCCATATTTGGTCTTCTCCATGATTCTTTCCACCCTTGTTTCCAGATTGCAGACCTTCTACTTTTTCCCTGCACACTCTTCACTAGCCCTGGGTAGAACTCTCGGCACGCTCATTATCAGGTCAAAGACATGAGTGTAATCTGAGCAGTTGCTGCAGCCAGCTTGGAATCTCAATGCTCTTCTGCTCTCCCAACTTCCTCTTGCCCAGATTTCTTTAAAAAGGTGAGATTCCGAGGGCCTGGGAAAGGGGTGACCTGTAGGGTTCCGACACGATTACAAACAAGTGTTGGCAGCTGTTACTGTTTGGCTTCTTGGTCACAAGTGCAACAGCACAGTGGGCTGCAAATGTTTCCTCGCTGGCAGGCTCAGCCAGATCCGTTGGCTGCAGCTCTTATTATCAACTGGACCCAGAAGCAAGTCTACCAGTGGCACCCCAAGTAGTTCCACAGTCCATGTCCACGGATCAAAATACTCCCATGAGAGTCAGAAAAGAGAGGGAAAAATCCCAACTCAAGGTCTGTGAAGCATGTCTTGTAGTGAATGCCCTGGGAGAACTTGGAAATCTGGCTCTTCGAAAACCAGTTGTTAAAGAAGAGCACTCACTGAAGACTCAACAATATGAAAATAAACAACCCAGTTAAAAAATGAACAAAAGACCTTGGGCACCTGGGTGGCTCAGTTGGTAAAGCATCTGCCTTCAGCTCTGGTCATGATCCCAGGGTCTTGGGATCGAGTTCCGCATTGGGCTCCCTGCTTAGCGGGGAGTTTGCTTCTTCATCTCCCTCTGCTCCTCTCCCCTGCTCTCCCTGTCTCTCAAATAAATAAATAAAATCTTTTTTAAAAATGAGCAAAAGACCTGAACAGACACCTCACCAGAGAAGATACACAGACGGCAAATAAGCATATGAAAAGATACTCTACGTCCTGTCCTATGTCATTAGGGAAATGCAAATAAAAACAATGAGTTCCCACTGCACCCTTATTAGAATGGCCAAAATCCAGAACACCGACAACACCAAATGCTGGCAGGGAGGTGGAGCAACAGGAATGCTCATTCATCGCTTGTGGGAATGTAAAATGGTACAACCGCTTTGGAAGACAATTTGGCAGTTTCTGACGAAGTTAAACATACTCTTATTATACCATTCAGCAATAGCGCTCCTTAGTATTCATCCAAAGGAGTTGAAAACTTATGTCTACACCAAAGCCAGCATATGGATGCTTATAGCGTAATTGTTCATAGTTTGTTCATAACTTCCAAAACTTGGAAACAATCAAAATGTCATTCAGTAGGTGAATAGATAAAAATGGAATGTTATTAGGTGCTAAAAAGAAATGAGCTCTCGCGGTGCCTGGGTGGCTCAGTCTGTTGGGCATCTGTCTTCAGCTCAAGGCATGGTCTCAGGGGTTTGGGATTGAGCCCCTCATTGGGCTCTCTGTTCAGCAGTGGGTCTGCCTTTCCCTCTCCCTCTGTCATCTCTCTCACTTTCTCTTAAAAATAAATAAATAAATAAAATCTTAAAAAAAAAAGAAATGAGCTATCAAGTCATGATAAGCCTTAGAGGAACCTTAAATGCATGTTGCTAAGTGAAAGAAGCAAGTGTGAAAAGGCTACACACTGTGTGATTCCAACTATATAATCTTCTAGAAAAGGCAAAATTATGGAGACAGTAAAAAGATTGGTGGTTGTTAGAGGTTGGGTAGGAGAGAGGAATATGTAGGGGGAGCACAGAGGATTTTGGGGGGGCAATGAAACTATCCTGTATGATACAGTAATGGTGGATACATGTTATTAAACATTTGTGCTATGGAATTTAGTTAACAATAATGTACCAATACTGGTTCATCCATTGTAACAAATGTACCACATTGATGCAAGATGTAAATAGTAGGGGGAACTGGGTTGGTGGTGGAGGGGGTGCATTTGGGAACTCTCTGTACTTTCCAATTCATTTTCCTATAAATCTAAAACTGCTTTAAAAAATAGTCAATTAAAGAAAAAAATGCACTCACAACCACAGAAGAACAGAAAAGACCTTCTGTAAGAAGTCTCCCAGATGAGAGTGGCATCTGGGGCACAGTGGAATGTGCTCACTGAGCCCAGAACCTGGAGGAGAAAAGGAGACCAGGCTTTCCGGGGCCATGGCCAAGCAGAGCCACCAGGGCCAAAGGATCAGCCCTGCCTTAAGTGAGAGGGGAGACGGGTCTTCGGGGGTGAGGTGGCACTGAGGGATTAGGTGGTTGTGGTCAGAAGCCCAGAGTGGGGGGGAAGGATCCCTGCCCTCTTCCTTTCTTTTTTTTTTAAGTAGACTCCACGCTTAGCATGGAGCCTACCACAGGGCTTGAACTCATGACCCCGAGATCAAGACCTGAGCTGAGATCAAGAGTGGGACGCTTAACCGACTGAGCCACCCAGGTGCCCCTGCGGGACCCCTGCCCTCACTCTAATGCATGTTATGCCTTCCCTGACCTAGAGATCTCAAACACGATTATTCTGAAGTCTCTCTCTGTTCCATAACAGTGACGTCACCTGTACTGAGTTCATATCAGATTATTTTGTTAGGTGTTTTTTCCGTAGCATGGGACTCCTTTATGTGCTCTAGAACTTTTGTCTGCACGTTCATTTGGAGTGCCTTTTCCTTGCTTTTTGTTTTCCTTTTCCTTTGTTTTATTTGCACCTACATCTGCCTTCTGTGAAAGGCTTGGCAGTTGCCTCAACTCAGCCCTCCTTCACAGTAGGAAACTGAACGGAAGTGCCACACACACCCTGTTTCCTGGGTTTGTTACTCTGTATACTAGTGACGAACCATGAGCGTGTGTGTGTGTGTGTGTGTGTGTGTGTGTGTGTGTGTTCACTTCCACAGTGAACCTGGGGCATCTCTTGGAACGTGATTCTGCACCAGCTCAGACTTCTGTCTTACCAGGTTCCCAGCCATACCCTCTTTCCAGCCTGAGGCTGCAGCCTCTGTGTGCACAGACAGCATTTACATTTTGGTGGACTTGACCCCAGTAGAGGTTTGGTGCAAGACAATGGCTCTCTTCCCATTTCTCCCTGCTTCTTCTATATAAACTAATCTAGAATCTTTGCTTCCGTTTGCCTGGGAGACAGAGAAAACCTTTCTGCAGTGAAAGGGAAGAACAAAGCAGAAATTCAGAGAGAAGCAAAAAAAATCTAAAGGTGAAGAGGGAGGAACTCATGAGTTCCCCATTTTCCTCAAGCTCTGTTCTCTGCTTTTCTTGAAGTTTGATTGTCTAATTCTACCTTCAATTCCAGGACACACCTTAGGATCTTTATAATACCCTCTCATGTATTTCTGCTGAAGCTGGCTCCAATGGGTTTCTGATATTTAAAATCAAGAGGCCCAGTGAATATGGGTCTTTGGGGCATCCCTGGATCCAGCGGGCTTATGATTCCTGCACCCCACCCTGTGGGAGTTCCCAGTCCCAGAACCCCTGCATTCAAGTAGCAATCTTGGCTCTCACTCTGCAGCAGGAAGGTTTGGATTCCTATCAATCTAAGCAAACTTTGACAGGAAGACAGGGTTTGGTCAGGAAGACAGGGCCACTCTGTGCATTGCAGGAAACTAAGGGCTTAAGGGTTTATGTGATGTGGGGAGCCTAGGGAAATGAGGGTCTGAAGGTTGTGGGTGGAAGGTTGGAATAACAGTCATCAAGGCTTCTAGCATGAAGCACTGGCTGCCCATGTGGTTCTCAGAAGTTCTCCGGGAAATTACAGTTCTCAAGTGTCTAGAAATGACCCAACCAGCTTTCTTTCCAGCAGCGAAGTGGGAACCTGGGATGTTTGGGAAGCTATGGTATTTGGCCACAGTGACTGTCAAGTGGGAAGTCTTGGGCAATTCCAAGAGTCGAGTTCACAGGGAGCTCTGAGAAAATGGAGATTGCAGAGAAGACCCTCGAAGTAAGAGGTAACCGTGCAAAGTTGACAACCAACAATAGAGCCCGAGGACCTTTGAAGACAAGAAAATCGTCGTGTATTGAGAGCCAGAGGACTCCCAAAGTGAAAATGGCTGAACCAAATGATCTCTGAGGTCTTTTCCAGTTTTAAGATCTGCCGAGTCTTTAACATGGTCCACATAGTGTCCCCTCTAGACTCATCAATAGCAAGGGAAACACGGAAGGTTGCGAAGCTGGACTGCCCTTAGTAAAGTGACAAGAGCTCTTTGCACACTGGCCTGTGATTGAGAAGGTGGTGCCCAGTATTTCACTATGGTTTGTTTTTCTTTTTTTTTTTTTTTTAAAGATTTTATTTATTTATTTGACAGAGATAGAGACAGCCAGTGAGAGAGGGAACACAAGCAAGCGGAGTGGGAGAGGAAGAAGCAGGCTCCTAGCGGAGGAGCCTGATGTGGGGCTCGATCCCATAACGCCAGGATCACGCCCTGAGCTGAAGGCAGACGCTTAACCGCTGTGCCACCCAGGCGCCCCTATGGTTTGTTTTTCTTATAACTTCAGCTTTCCTGAGCAAACCAGCCCTTCCTCCACTCCCTAGCTTTCTCCCATTGTTTCTGCCCCTTGCGTTCGGTGCCGTGACCTGACATTGCGGTTGCGCCGTCCTGCCCCAGCTTACCTGTTCAGTGTTGGTTCATGAATGGTGTCCTTATTTCCAGCTTGGCTGGAGGGGACAGAAACACCTTAGTCTCCTCCGGCTCCTTGACCAATCTACTTACCCAAATGCACAAGGACCTGGGACAAAGACCCACGCTTCTTTCCCACTTAAAAAATTATCCCATCTTTTTTCAAACTACTTCTTCAGCCAGCCTGTTTTGCTCTCCTCTCCACAGAATATGTAAAATCTTTCTTGTACATTAAGAGCTTGTGAAAGGTCACATACTCTCTGAGCTTTTGCTGCTAATGTCGTTTTACTGGACTGGGGAGAACGTACTTGTAGTGGTTACGTAATCCTCAGACTGGCTGACAAGGAACGTCACCACTATAATATGCTTAAGTGGGGGGTCCTCGTTTTTGATTTATTGTCCTGATGAAATAAAATCCTACTGGCATTTTCTTCCTTTAGTTAGATGCTAAAGGAAGTCAGCATTTTCTTTCATGCAGATGTTCCACTTTACTTCCATAGACAAATATCACTGAAAGACTGAAGTAATATTGATGATCCAAACCGAAGACTCAAAATTCCTATACTAAAGATTAATGGGTTTTTAGTTCTTTCTGTCAAAGTAAACCATAGCGCATCATTTCATCCCCTCAAATTTTAGTTTCAGGGGCACCTGGGTGGCTCAGTTGGTTAAGCATCTGACTCTTGGTTTCGGCTCAGGGCATGATCTCAAGGGTTGTGAGATCGAGCCCCGTATCGGGCTCTGCACTGGGCATGGAGCCTGCTTAAGATTCTCTCCCTCTACCTCTGCCTCTCCCCACCGTTCTCTCTCTCTCACAGATCAATGAATCAATCAATCAATATTAAAAAACAAATTTTAGTTTCGAAAAGGATGCACAGTTCAATCCTCATAAACATGGTGAAATTGGTCAGAAATGCTGTAGGTTCTTCATAGCTGAAAATGGTCTGATGATTAAATAGACTGATATAGAACACTTGACAGCTCTTTCCCTCTTATACACTATAAATAATCTTGAAACCAGCTTTATCTGGCAGTTTTCAAAAATAAGTCAGTGAGGGCGCCTGGGTGGCGCAGTCGTTAAGCGTCTGCCTTCGGCTCAGGGCGTGATCCCGGCGTTCCAGGATCGAGCCCCACATCGGGCTCCTCCGCTGGGAGCCTGCTTCTTCCTCTCCCACTCCCCCTGCTTGTGTTCCCTCTCTCGCTGGCTGTCTCTCTGTCACATAAATAAATAAAATCTTTAAAAAAAAAATAAGTCAGTGAAACATGCAGTTAACACGTGGCACGATTCCATGACAAATAGACATGATTCGTAGGCCAGAGCAGGTTCATGCAGAAAACAGCTTTGCCTTTGATGAAATGTCACCGCATGTTTATATAGCATCCTTTGAGTGCTTAAGGAAACCCTGTATTTGAGGCTGAAATGCATGTACGACCACTTGATCTTTTCTGCAGCACGGATTCAATCGTTTTTTTGTTGAAATATTCTTCTTGGCCCCATCTGTACAATCACAGGCATCATGAAGTGCGGAGGTTTTTAGATATGTCCACAAATTCTTTGACACTCTCCCCAGGTGGGTTCTATGGCCTCTCCACTTGAATCTGGGCTGCCCTTAGCGGCTCCTTTGTCACCAATAGAACCAGCAGAAGTGAGCGGCATAACTTTGGAGGCAAGGTCCTAGAAGGCCATGTGGCTTCTGCTTGGTTCTTGGGATGCTTGTTGTGGGGAAGCCAGGTGCATGTAAGACATCTAACCACCCTGAGACCCACACGCTGTCAAGGCCATATGGAAGTGTTCCAGCTCACAGCCCAACTGAACTTCCAACTGCCAGCCAAACTGCCAGCCATGTGAATGAGCCATTTTGAACATTCAGCTTAGTCGAACTTTCAGATCACTCCAGTCATTGAGAGAGCTCAAGCGAGAACTGCCCAGCTGAGCCCTTCTCTAGTTCTGCAGTCAAATAATTTTAGGGACAATTCCGCATCTTTAAGGAATTAAAGGTTCAAAATGCACTTGGTAACACAGAAGGCTCTGATAAGTTCTGTAGCGCAGAAACCTATGAAGCCCAAGGGCACCTGGGTGGCTCAGTCAGTTAAGCGTCTGACTCTTGATTTCTTCTCGGGTCATGATCTCAGGGTCATGGGACTGAGCCCCATGTCAGGCTTCATGCTCAGTGGGGAGTCTGCTTGGAATTCTCTCTCTCCCTCTCCTTCTGCCCCTCCTCCCCCAAGCTCTCTCTCTAAAATAAATACATAAATTAAAAAAAAAAAAAGAAACCTATGTAGCCTCAATTTAATACATTTTGGGAAATACTGGCCTTCCGTTATAGCTTGGCTCAGAATTCAAAAAGAAAGCCTGTTGCAGTTGGAAAGTAAGAGGCTCTTGGTTAAAAAAGAAATTACACACAAGTTCAGGGAATACATCAGCAATCATCAGGAAGGAAGTTACTTACCCCTGAATAGGAAAACAGTTGGGTTTTTAAATGTCCTATGGTTCTGACTCTTTGGGTTGTCAACGCAGAGGCAGAAACTCCTGGCTGGGTTTCAGGGCAAATCTATGTATGTATGTATGTATGTATGTACCTACCTATCCATCCATCCATCCATCCATCCATCCATCCATCCATCCATCTTCATTCATTTCATCTGAACAGGTAATACATTCGTATAGTATAAAATTTACAAGGTACAAAGTGACATACACCATAAACTTTCCCTCCCACTCTGTCTTCCAGCCACAGTGTTTCCAATGTCTTGTCTAACCTTCTAGGGTTAACTTATGCATATATAAACACATATGTATGTATGTTCTTAAAACAGACATATATAGTGGCATACTATACATATTGCATTCCGCACCTTGCTTTTTTCACGTGAAAATACATACTTAAAGTCATCCTATATCCAAACATGGAAAGTTTCCTTACTCATAGTTTTTCCCACACCCACCAAATATGCCGTTGTATGGATGTGCCCTAATGTAACGAACCAGTCACTTATTGACGGGCCCTTTCCTATGATAAAAATGCGGCGATGAATAAACTTGCATGTGCGTTACTTTGCACAAGTGCAAACCTATGGAGGATAAATTACTAGATACGGGATAGCTGGGTCCAACGATGGCAGATGTTGTTGGTACCTGGCCCAGAACTCTTTTATGGGACTGGCATACCCATTTCCTAGCTGCAGCACCTGCTTTCTTTTCTGGAGAACTGCTCTTGTCTGACAGTTGCTGCCTGGCCTGCAGATGTCTTAGAAGTCACACGCCCTCCTGGGGGCAGCCCTTGACCAATGACTAACAGGTGCGTGGGTATAGCAGCCCGGCCTCTTTGTCTCTGGGCAGGACGGGCTCTGTGGTCGACTTATCATTCAAGAGCGCCTTGTGGATCAGGCTGAGGCTAGATGGATCTGAAGCCACATCTTGCTTTAGTTCCCTCTCCTGCCATCTCGCTTCCCTTACTCCCCTGCAGGTTTCTCCAGAGAACATTCCCTCAATAAGTCACGTGCACAAGAATCCCGGTTGCAGCCTCTGTTTCTAGGGAACGTTGTCTGCAACAAATGGTAGTGCGTGTGTAATTTTTATAGACTTCTTAGGTATTGCTCAGTTGCCCTCCAGAGGGGTTGTACCAAGGTAGACTCCTCGTAGAGAGGAGAAAGTGTTAAGGAAAATCTTCTCATCTTAATCGCTCATCAAGTATTAGTAAATGAATGACTATATGCCGTATCTTACTTTGCTGGTGCTGCCTTTGGTGCAGCGTACCCATACTTTCTTGTTTGTTTCCAGAGGAACAAGGACACACTTCTGCTTAAAAAGTTACGTTTCCATCTCATCCCATGTGACCACTGATTCCATGGCCCTTCCACTTGCTGTGACTGCCGTCGAGCGCTGGAAAGTAGATGGCAAGGGTAGGCAAAGGGAAGGGTGAGGAAGGGTTAGTAGAATTTAGGATATAACAAGATATAAGAACTGGTGTCTCCTTTCTTTTGAAAGCTTGGTAAAGCACCGGATACCCAAAGGAGAGGAAAATCTTTGAGACCCACAGGGAGATTCTGCTTCTGGATCTAAACTCGACCCGTGTTTCTAGGGGGTATATGGTTTGAGCTGCAGTGTGGTCTGCATAAGCTAGAGGCAGCCGGCTGTGGGCTTTGAGGTCAGCAGACTTGGGATCCAATCCTAGCTCTTGCTGACCTGTAGCTCGATGACCTTATCTCTGAATCTTGGTTTCATTTTCAGTAAAACAATAATGCCTATGTTGCCAAGTTCTTATGGAGATTCCGTGTGTTTGGTCCCTGGTCTGGGTTCTGTAAAGAGTAGTGGAAAGGGAGTAGGGATTGTGGCTATTATCAGTGCGCTCTCACTGATCATGATAAAAGGTTTCAACATTGGGGAATTGTATTTAGTACAGAAGAAGGCTACTTCTTCATGTTGTCCTGTTTCAATTCTTTTATACTAACAAAGGCCCAAACTTCCCTCCCGTCCCCTCCATCCCCCAGTTCATTCAGGGGCCGGCATGGACAGCCAATAAAAGAAAGCCAGAGCATGTGGGTTACAGGGTTTTCTCTTTGGGTAAATGTTCACGAAATCCAATGACCTGTACCGAAAAGGAAGGACTGACTCCCTGTATGGCAAGGGTTGGTAATGGTGAGAAGTTTTCCCATTTCCATGGAAGACAGCATAAAAGGCAATGGAAAGGTGGAGCCCAAGGGATTAGGATGCACTTAAGCAAGATCTTCTTCTTCTTTTTTTTTTTTTTTAAGATGTTATTTATTTATTTGACAGAGAGACAGCCAGCGACAGAGGGAACACAAGCAGGGGGAGTGGGAAAGGAGGAAGCAGGCTCCCAGCGGAAGAGCCTGATGTGGGGCTCGATCCCAGATCGCCGGGATCACGCCCTGAGCCGAAGGCAGACGCCCAACGACTGCGCCACCCAGGTGCCCCAAAAGCAAGATCTTCTAAGACCCTTGTTGCTAGAAGATTCCATACCTCTGGGTTTATTTGAGTGTAGTCCAGCTTTTTGATTCAGCATTGGCTTTGTATTGTCTAAGCCACCCCAAGGAACCCCATGCATAAAGCAAAATGCACATATTAAGAACAAAGGAACAAAGCCAAGGGTTGGGTTTTTTCTTTTTTTTCTTTTTTTTTTTTTTTGGCTTCCATCATGTTTAAAATCATTTCGGGGGGAAGTTTCAAATTACCTGCTGTCATTATATTCCCCACCGATGTCCTGCTCATCGATGTTGATGTTGCATAATGAGTAAGGCTGTGAAGAACTGTATTTGCTGATTTGTTTTGGAGGAGGAAAGAGGACTTTCTTGAGACAAGAAAACTGGAACATTTACTCAACAAAATATTATGTTGAAGGAGTTGTCTCTCTTTTGGAAAAATAAGAAAGCCAGATCTGTTTTGAGCCTTTCATGTTAGATAATGGTTTCAGAGTATCTCTTTACATCTTGTAGAGTAATCATTACACAAATTATTTTGTGCTGTTTTCCATAATAAAGTACTTCTTGGTACTCGCACTCGAGAGAAGTCACAGGTTGCGGCGGAGTGTGCGCCAAGATCTTCCCCCCGCCCCCGCAGTAGGGAAGGCAGATTCGGTAAGGGCACGTGCACACATGTAGCGTTCATGGGGATCCAGGCCGCCATGGCGCACACATCCAGGAGACACCATTACATGGTGTCCTTTGTGAATGATGCCCCTGGGAATTCAACAGTGTAAACAGTGGGCCCCGGAATTGCGCCTCATTTAGTAATGTCACATTTTGGTTGTAAATGCCGCTTTGGGGGTCTTGCCTCACCTACTTTCCCTAGAAAGCATTATCTACAGTCTAAGCCACTGTGGCGACAACTTGAGGTCAGTGTTGTCAGAGCTGAAGCCTGCCGTCAAATCCAACTTAAGATACTCTTCTTCCTCTGCGTCGCACTGGGGTGTGGATGAGCGACTAAGGCTTGGTCCCTCGTGGTCCTCACGGCACAGGGGGTGACTCACCAAAAGCAAGAGATTTTAGGGGCGCCTGGGTGGCTCAGTCGGTTAAGCGTCTGTCTTCAGCTCAGCTCATGATCCTGGGGTCCTGGGATCCAATCCTGCATCAACCCCCCCCCCCCCCCGTGGGGATTCTGCTTCTCCCTCTCCTTCTGCCCCTCCACCCCATTCATGCTCTCCCTCTCCTTCTTTATCTCTCTCTCTCTCTCAAACAAATAAATAAAATCTTTTTTTAAAGAAGCAGGAGACTTTGGTCTTGTGGTCTACGGGCATGGTGATCCAATTTTTTCAAACAAAAATCAAGACATAGGGTCTGGTGAAGGTTTATTTATAGTCCATGGATATAGTTAAAAGGACTCTTACAACTAGTGATTTTATGTGATTTTTGTGACAAATCGTTGTGTTTTCTAAGAATGAAGTTCTGTAATTGATGTTGTCCTAGGAATTGTAATGTACACTCACTGCCTATGATATGGGTAAGTATCATTTATCCAAAGCTTATTATTGAAACATCAAATTAAATGCTTTACAGAAATTATCTCGTTTTCTCCTTAGGACAACCCTAGCTGGGGGGCACTACTAATCCATTTTCCAGAGGAGACAACTGAAGTTCTGGATGAGAAGGAGGTTACGAAGATCGTGTAGCTCATACGTGGTAGAGCTAATATTCCTCCCGAGGCTGGCAGAATCCTTTCTCTTCAATGAATGGACTCTGCACTGTCTTCTCCTATTTTTTACTCTTTTATTGGCAGATTTTAGTGTTTTATGTGGGTCTGGAGTGCAGCAAAAGTCTATAGTTCCATTAGGCCTACAATTCTCTACAAATCTCTGCAACAGGAGCTTTACAAGTCTCTCCTATTGGTGGAGAATTAGATATTCCTCATCTCTTCGGTTTAGTTCAGGTTGATGCACATTTATTAAGTGTCTACTTAGTACCAGGCACAGGGTTAGTAGCAATGGAATATAAAGATTAATAAATATCAATACTGCACCTTTCCTACCCTCAAGATGTGTGGATTAGAGGGAAAAGGTAAATACGCAAAGAACTAATACAAGGACAACTTTAATAAGAGATGTATTTGAGAAACTAATTGTTATAAGAGTTTCCAGAGGTGGAAATTAAATCTGACAAGGGAGGCTTCCTACAGACTGATATTTAATTAGGGCACTGGGAGATTGTAAGGCTGTCATGGTTTTTCTGGTTGTGTAATTTACACCAAAACTCAGTGGCATTAAACAATCATTTTAATTACCTAAAAATCTTATGTTGAGGAATTCAGGAAGGTCTCAGCGCAACAGTTCTTGCTGGGGGTCTCTTAAGTGGTTGTGATCCATGTGATGGTGTATAGTCATCTGAAGTCTCCAGGAGCTGGATGTCCAAGATGGCGCATGCACCTCGCTGGTGTTGATGCCCGCTCTCAGCCGGAAATCATTCGAGAGCTCAGCTGGGTTACCACTGGGGTGCACGTGGCCTCCGTAGCATGGTGGTCTCAGGCGGAAACCATGTGGACTTTTCTGACCTGGCCTTGGAAGCCACACAATGTCGCTTCTGCCGTATCCTATTGGTAAGGAGAGAGTCACTGCAGCCAGTCCAGATTCAAGGATCAAGGTCACATTGCAGAAGAGAATGCACAGTCTGCCACAAGGGTGACAGGTGAAGGTGTGGGCGAATAGACTTCTAGTCAGATAAATCGGCAGAAGCAGGAAAGAGGGATGTTCAAAGTGTGTTGAAGGAATAGCTAATCATTTGGTTGAGCTGAGGTGCAGAGTGTGATGAGTTGGGGAAGATAAATTTGAAAAGCTATTTTGAGTCCTGTCCACAGAGGGCTTTGAAAGCCAGAATGCTGAGTCTGGGCTTAGTGAGAGGCAAACTAGTGATGAGATTAACTTCATGGCCTAGGAGTCAACTAAAACACTTCCGGATCAACCCTTGATTAGCAGTGTGACCTTGGGCGACCCTTACCTTGCCAGAGACTCGTGTTCTTACCTGCAAAAGGGGATAATTATAACTTCGTTGCAGTTTTACTTCACAGGATAAGATAATGCATGTGAATCACTTAGTATATAATGAAGGGTGGCTGTTATCATTGTTCTGATAGTAATAAGGCAGCCAATGAGAGTGTTTGAGGATAAAGTAACATGATCACATTTGTCATTCAGAAGGGTACCAGATAAGGGCGCCTGGGTGGCTCAGTCGGTTGAACATCTGCCTTTGGCTCAGGTCATGATCCCAGGGTCCTGGGATCGAGCCCGGCGTCAAGCTCCCTGCTCAATGGGGAGCCAACTTCTCCCTCTGCCTGCCACTCCCCCTGCTTGTACTCTCTCTGTCAAATAAATAAATAAAATCTTAAAAAGAAAGAAAGAAAGAAAGAAAGAAAGAAAGAAAGAAAGAAAAGAAAGAAAGAAAGAAAGAAAGAAAGAAAGAAAGAAAGAAAGAAAGAAAGAAAGAAAGAAAGAAAGAAAGAAAAGAAAGTTACCAGATAGGCCTGAAGTCAGGAAGACCAGTTAGGAAGACATGCCATTACCGTAGTTAAGAAGCCATGAGAGCTTGAATTGGGGTGATGACGGGGGAGGGCTTAGAATAACAAGATGTTGAGGAGATGGAGGTTTTATCTGGTGGCTCACTGGCTCTAAGGGTGAGGGAGAGAGAGGGAGAACCTGATTCGGGTCAGAGTGCAGAGGGTAGGTCCTCTTGGTGGGTTGCCACCAAGGGGCAGCATTTCTACTGTGTAGGATGGCCCTTGCTCTCCACATCAAGGAGGTGTCTTCAAGAAGGTTCTGGAAGCAGAACCTGAGACAGGGATTTCTTGGGCGAGGGTTCTCAGGAGAATGAGAGGGAGGGAAGATGGATGGAACAGGGGAAAACGTGAAGAAACATGGCAGTCTCACCTGGAGACTAGCTTCATCTGGATCCCACCGGGAGCTCTGCTGCTTGACTGTACCACACACCCACACCTTGAGGCAGAGGGGGCCTGCCTTTTGTGCTTCCCAGCCAGTCAGTTGTTGCCTTCGGGGTAAGGTGTCACCTTCCTTGCCAGATGGCTCCATTTGGCCAAGAGCAATTCTCTGGAGATAGGAGAGGCTGTGAGCTTTCAGCAACCACCATTCCTAGCAGCTAGGGAACAGGCGTACTGGCCTGGGAAAGGAGATTTCGATGAGGCACCTCCACTGTCCATTATAAGGGTCAGGGTTATGATCGGTGAGTTCAACACCTTTCCCAAGTCAGGGAAGCACAGCAATTGCACCTCTGCTCTGTATGCTTCTGATCACCATAGAATATTCCTTTAGGTTGTAGGGTGGGATAAAAACCGTGTTTAGGAGTTCATTTTGCCTTCTTAAAGGATCTTAGAGTACGGCATTGTGCACAGGCAGACGGCTGAAATGTAGGCTGGCGGTGAATCTGTGGAGCCTCTTGGCCTGCTGACAGGAAGAGAGAGAGAGGGAGGGAGGGAGGGAGAAAGCACGGATAGAACAGACAGCACACGAAGATATGCATTACATCATATTTACTGAAGAACTTTCCCCCTCATAATTTATGTGCCTCTCAAAGGATCCAGCAAGGGCTATTTATTTCATCTCTAGCTCTGCGATTTGTTCCATGCACACTGGAT
Organism: Ursus arctos; assembly: GCF_023065955.2. Taxonomy (NCBI): domain Eukaryota; kingdom Metazoa; phylum Chordata; class Mammalia; order Carnivora; family Ursidae; genus Ursus; species Ursus arctos. Next base: position 37,323,558 of record NC_079873.1, on the reverse strand, counting down.
TTGATTGAGATTAGACAAATCACTATTTCCTTTGAAACAGGAAACGCCTGGAGCAATCTCTGAACATGGTGTGTGATAAATTTAACTTTTCGCACAGGTACTGTTTCCTTCTTCAAAGTCAGTAGAAATGATTAAACAAGAGTAACTTACATAATTCAAAGTAAATACGTACACGCATACCAGATCTGTAGGTGAATGGTTAGGCTGCCTGCCACCAGAAATCTCCCACTTCCCTTTTATTATTAGAAGCAAACACAAAACCGAATGAACACCATCAAGGGTTTGCCCACTTGGAAAGGATATTGCATTCCAGAGAGGTCCAAAGGTTACACTACTCATGACGATTGTATATTGTTTTCTCTCAAGTTCATGGGAAAATAATAGTTGTTATTTTCTGCCTCCATGCCAGCTTTTCAGCACTCAGAGTCCTTCCAGAAGGGAGAGGCTCCCCTGTTTTGTGCATTTTGTAAATGACCCTCTTTGGCCACTCTTCAGGAAGCCCTCCTACTGGACTGAGCACATCTATTTATCGCCATGGTTCTACTTTTTTCTGTTATAGCAATCTAAGACATCCTCAGCTTCAGAGGGAGGGAAGATACTCATGAAAACCTCACAGACTATCACCACTTCTATACTGGACAGATAACCATATAGGAATGAGCTGCTGGAGGTCAGAGGTTATGTTGACCAGATGACCATAAATAAATGGTCTCCAAATATGTGTTAGATGCCGTTGCATTGAGTGAGCTAATTAAGTCCTAAAGATTAATGCTCAAGATGAACATGTTTTGTACATATTGAAAAATGAAAAATGAAATGAAATAAATAAATGAAAAAAACTTGGGCGCCTGGGTGGCTCAGTGGGTTAAGCGTCTGCCTTCAGCTCCGGTCATTGATCCCAGGGTCCCATATCAGGCTCCTACTCAGTGGGGAGTCTGCTTCTCCCTCTCCCTCTGCCTCTCCCCCTGCTCACGCTCTCTCTCTCTCTCACCCTCTCTCACTCACTCACTCTCTCTCAAATAAATAAATGAAATCTTAAAAAAAAAATGAAAACCACTTAACTTTTCTCATCTGATGTATGATGAAAAGATGAAGATTCAAGAAACCCTGACTATGTAGGGACAGGAGATTTTGGCCAAGTCTTTGAGTCTCAGCTTCGGGGTCTCTAGAGTGATAATATTTGTTAGATCTGTCACCCAGCATTGCTCCTTACATCTAAGGAGATATAAATGGAAAGGAACTTTGTAAACTCCTGAGTGATGTTCAAATATTGGAAACTAGGAGTCATTAAAGTATTATACACTTAAAATGTCTTCTTTTATTCCATGACATAGGAAATTAGTACTCATAACAAAAATACAGGAAAATTTTTAAAAGGGAAGAACAATTATAGGATTTAAGAAGTTATTAGTTATTAGTTATCATTAGGGGTTGAATGGGAGCCCCCCAAAAGATACATGTGAGTTTTAGCCCCCTCCCCCAGTAATTGTGAACATTACCCTCTTTGAAAAGAGGGTCTTTGCAGATATGATTACATTAAGGATCTTGAGGTGAGAGCATCTTGGATTAACTGGGTGGGCCCTAAATGCAAAAAGAAGTGCCATTATTAGAAGAGGAGGAGCACAGAGGACAAATGTGGAAAAAGGCCATGTGAAATAGAAGCAGAGATTGGAGTGATGTGTCCACAGCCAAGGAACGCCAAGGACTGGTGGCAGCCAACCAGAGGTTGGAAGAGGCAAGGAAGGAGTCTTCCCTAGAACATTCATGTGGAGCATGGCTCTACTGACACCTTGATTTCAGACTCCTGGCCTCCAGAACTGTGAGAGAACACATTCCTTTTTTCTTTTTTGTGGGGGGGGGGAGCAGAGGGAGAGAGAGAAAGAATCTTTTTTTTTTTTTTAAGATTTTATTTATTTATTCGACAGAGAGAGAGACAGCCAGTGAGAGAGGGAACACAAACAGGGGGAGTGGGAGAGGAAGAAGCAGGCTCATAGCGGAGGAGCCTGATGTGGGGCTCGATCCCAGGACCCTGGGATCACGCCCTGAGCCGAAGGCAGACGCCCAACAACGGAGCCACCCAGGCGCCCCCAGTGCATGGCTTTTCTTTTTCTTTCTTTTTTTTTTTTTAAATGATTTTTTATTATATTATGTTAGTCACCATACAGTACATCCCCGGTTTCCGATGTAAGGCTCGATGATTCATTAGTTGTGTATAACACCCAGTGAGTGCATGGCTTTTCTAATGAACAAAGTTTATTGCCTGCCCTTTCTAAAGGAGCACAGTCACTTTAAACAGACCAGAAGAAAACAGCATTAAAAGCTGTAATAAAGACAAGTTAGGGGAAGGTTGGGAAGGAAAAGTAATCACAGCAAATAATAAGATTGAGTCAGTTGAGTGGCCTTAGCTTGTATTAAGGGAAGACTTTTGGCATGAAATAAAGCAGGTGAGCATTTCCTCTTAAAGTGGAACATGGGGAAGAAGAGGAGAAAGAAGAAAGGATTAGGAATGAAAACGATTAAGGGATAGAGGGAAAAACAGCTCATCGATCCAGAATGTAGACCTCCCTCGGCTCAGACATTATCTGTGCTTTGTTTTTTGACTCTACATTTAGTTGTGTTTAGACATTTTTTAAATTCAGTTTCAATTAGCCAACAAAGAGTACATCATCAGTTGTGTTTAAACATTTTAATAACGAGATTGATTTTTATCAAGTAAAGTTGGAAAAATTTCATTGTTTAATCTGGGTGAGTCTCGGCCGAGGAAGTCTTTGGCTAATTGAGCAAATTTAATGGGGTACCTGGCACCTGCAGCTCAACCACTCGGAGCCCAAATTTATAATAGGGATTTTCCGTGTCCGGGACTGACCTCTTCCCCAGAAGGCGATTTAAAAGAAGTCCTGCCCAAGGCAGAAGTCACTTTAATTTAAAGTCTGCGTGGGGCGCCTGGGTGGCTCACTCAATTGGGCATTTGCCTTCAGCTCGGGTTGTGATCTCAGGGTCCTGGGATTGAGCCCTGCATGGGACTCCCTGCTCGCAAGGAAGCTGCTCTCCCTCTCCTCCCTGCTTGTGCTCTCTCTCTCTCTCTCTCTTCCTCTCTCTTTCTCACAAATAAATAAATTTTTAAAAATTCTTTAAAAAAATACAAAGTCTGCCTGGTTCCTATTTTGTCAATTCCCAACCCCCTGGGTTTTCTTCTTTTCTACTCACTTGGTACATTTCTATTGTTGTTTGGTTGTTAAGAAGAATAATAAGCACCGGGTACCTCTAGGCATTTATGATTTTGCAGATACTGTTTGACTCTGTGATGATCTTGGGAGGTACCTATTACCATCCTTGTTTTAGACACGAGGAAACCAAGGAGCTATGATAACACTGAAGGTAGTGTGGTGAGTGGAAGTCAAATAGATTTGGATGCGATTTCTGGCTCCCTATTCAGAAATAAGCTACGGGACATTGTTTTGTTTTGTCTTGTTTTAAACTGTATCCAGCCCATTAAAGATACTTTTAGGAGACCCTGGGTGGTGCAGTTGGTTAAGCATCGGACTCTTGGTTTAGGCTCAGGTCATGATCTCAGGGTCCTGAGACCGAGTGCTGCATCGGGCTCCCTGCTCAGTGTGGAGGCGGCTTGAGATTCTCTCTCACCCTCTCCCACCCTCTCCCACCCTCTCCCTCTGCCCCTCCTGCTCGTGCTTTCTTTTTTTCTCTCTCTCTCTTAAATAAAGAAATAAATCTTTAAAAAAATAAAATAAAGATACTTTTCATGAACAATCACAGTATTTCAGGCAGCACATGGGCAGACGATCATTAGCAGTATACAACAACTTTCAAACTCCCTTCCTCAATGGGCTACCAAAAGCAGAAAGCCACAATAAAACCCAATGGGGTCTTCATTTGATAAAAGGAGCTCTTTTGAGGGACGCCGTCTCCATGGTGGCACTGTAAAGTCCAGATTGCCTGATATACTGGGAGCCCTGTCTTGGGGGTCGGGTTCCAAAAAGTCTCTGGGCTTAAGGGAGTCAAGTCTATGTTGAGGGCAGACAGGGAAAAGAGGACATAAAAACTGAATTTTAGTCTTTCCACACCACCAAGGCATTTGGGCCAAGGTGGCTCACGTGTGTCATCATCAAGGAATCCCTCCTCTTGGCAACCAAGAGGAAGTTTCTCAAAACTAGAAGGGAAAGGTGTTTTTCCCCTTGTGTTTTTATTTTTTGTTTTTCTAAGACTTTATTTCTTTACTTGAGAGAGGGAGTGAGAGAGAGAGCAGAGCAAGGGTAGGGGCAGGGGCAGAGGGAGAGGAAGCAGGCTTCCCGCCGAACAGGGAGCCCGATGAGGGATGCGATCCCAGGACCCCGAGATCATGACCTGAGCCGAAGGCAGACGCTTCACCGACTGAACCACCCAGGCGCCCCAGTGTTTTCCCCCTTTTATCAATCTAGCTTCAGAGATATACTGTTAGTGATAATATACCCCTCCCCCAAAACAACAGTGAAGCACTGTGTGCGCTAACAGCACCGCTTAAAAAAAAAAAAAGGAAAACAAAATTCTGCATTTTTATAAAACTTGATAAAAAAATAGTGTTTCAAACTGCGCCGTCACCAGAAGTACACGGTTATCAAAACTGCACATGCTTCGCTTGGCATGTCCAGCGCCTTCAGCTTCCTGGGTCTGGCCTGCTGGGGCATCTCGGTTTTCTGCGGGATTATTCCCATCCTTGCCAGTGCCAGCTTTCCCCTTTTGCCCTTTGGGTACCTTCTCTCCCTTCTTGGCAGGGGCCTTTTTAGGCTTGGGCTCTGGCTTTGGAGGAGCAGGATTCGTGGACACCCTTGAAGATCTTCTCTGTGGCTCATCCTTCACCTTGGCCTTATCTCCTTTAACATCCCCTTCAGCCTTTCTCTCGGGCACAGTGGCGACGGCGGCAGGACATAGGCGCTGGACACTGGGATGCAGCCACCCATAGGCTCTGTCTGGTCCAGGAGTTGTTCTTGCCTTTTTCTTCTTCACACTGCTTGTAAGCTGCGTGATCTTGGTCAGATAAGGCTCCCTAAACCTCGGTGCCCTCATACATAAACTAGGATGCTTACCACTCCATTTTCCTGTGTTCTAAGGAGACTTTTATTTTTCCTAATTTTTTTTAAGGATTTTATTTATTAATTTGACAGAACGCACAAGTAGGGGGAGCGGCAGGCGGAGGGAGAGGAAGAAGCAGACTCCCCGCTGAGGAAGGAGCGTGATGTAGGACTTGATCCCTGGACCCTGGGACCATGACCCAATCGGAGGGCAGAAGCTTCACTAACTGAGCCTCCCAGGCATCCCTATGAAGTTGCTATTAAACTGATGATATCTTCTCATTGACAGCATTTGATAATTGAGAGATTGAGTCATACCCTTCCAGGTTCTTATAAAGATTAAAGATTGTGTATGTAAGTGCTTGATACAGAGTCAGAGCTCAAGACATTTTCCTACGTTTCAGTAACTTGGTCATAGGCTGTATTACTAGTGAGTGAGAAAGCCTAGATTGAAACCAAGTTTGTTACCATGGTTACAGAGCTCCTTCTCTATTAGCCTTAAATTCTAGCCCCAAATAGTGAGGGAACTAGCTCATTATATCTGCTGTAAGTTGGTTCCCCCACGTCATGGCCCAAACTCTTGATTCTCGTAATTCTGTCTGCTCTTCCTAATTCCTACTATCTTCACCAGGTGTAAATTATGTTGAACCCGTCATTTTAAAATTGCAATTGTAATCCTTAAAGCAATGCACACAGGACTTTTATAATTATTATTTGTTACATTAAGTTGTCATGTTATCTTTTGGAGACTGAGCTTCTGGGATAATAGAAACGAGGTGAAGCATCAAATAGGCTAATAGGCAAATAGAAAGATAAATCTTAAAATTGTCGAAATGAAGTTAAGTCTTTAGCTGACTCCCATGCTCTCTGCTTTGTGCTTCTTCTTTTTCTCCCAGAAGGAATCAACAATCCATCACTGTATTAGTGAGGGGTGTCAGTACTCCCCCAAGCACTGAAAGTGACTCTGAGTGGGGGAGGGGAGTGTGGCCAAGGATCTCAACCACAAAGTTGGTGGACTGGATGATGATGATGATGATGATGATGATGATTGATGATAATGATGCTTGGGCTGCCCAGCAACCAATCTTTCTTCTTTTCCATTGGAGAAACTCTATCCTCCCTCTGTCCCTGTGATTTGTTGGAGGTAGGATTCACCCTAGGGGTGTTTGAGAAACCCGGGCCTGGACAATCAGCACATTTTATTCCTTTGGCCACAATAGTTGGTTCAGGGATGAGTACATCACTGAACATGTTTTGCTTTATCTAGTTTGAGTTTTAACTTTGTAATACTTTCAATTGAAAAAGTCCGTCTTCACTAATACAATTGGAAATCAAGACCAGTTGGCAACCGAGGACACCCCTAATAGCCACAGGCTCGCGCAGGAACTAAATCCTTTTTTTTTTTTTTAAGATTTTATTTATTTATTTGACAGAGATAGAGACAGCCAGCGAGAGAGGGAACACAGGCAGGGGGAGTGGGAGAGGAAGAAGCAGGCTCATAGCGGAGGAGCCTGACGTGGGGCTCGATCCCGTACCGCCGGGATCACGCCCTGAGCCGAAGGCAGACGCCTCAACCGCTGTGCCACCCAGGCGCCCCAGGAACTAAATCCTTAACGAGGAGTTGATAAGAATAGTTTTTCAGGGTCCCCTGGTACCATCTAGGAAGAGGCTTGCTCTGATGGACCAACCCGGGTGTCAAATCAGCCAGGCAGATATTTTCATTAGCCCTGAAGTAATCCTCGTACCACAAATCAATAACCTTTTTTAAAATCACATAGTTCCCTCTCCTTGAATCTAGTGTTTGTCAGCTAATCATTTGGACTTAATTTAGACTTTCTTCTCTGGGAAGGGAGTACATACAGCAGGTGAAGCCCATACTCTGGGAGGTGTTCGGTAGGGTAGTGCAAATAAACTCAGGGGTCTCATATGTAAGCGAACCTCCTGTGAATTTGATTATCATGAGTCAGTCCAATTAGTGAGCTCCACCTTGGATAATTTAACACATTCGAATTTCCGAACCTGCCAATTTGAAAATCATCACATCCCAAACAGAAATGATTAGTGGCAAGTGAAGAAACACCTTAAAGATGAGCTAAAAATACCAAATCTTTAAATGACGTATTTGTTGTTTTCTCTTGAGAGTGGAGTGGAGTTTGTGTTCTTTGAAATGTATTTCAGTCATCTAAGATCCTGGGTGCATCGTGTCGGCAGTCAGTGAGGGTCTGGGGGCTGATGGACTTGCCTGCTTTTTCCCAAGACCTCAGCCACCAAACTCCACAATCCTTTGTGTGATTGCTGAGATGTTTGCTATGAGAAGCTATGACAGCCCTGGTAAGATGTTCTAAAATGTTATTTGACAAAGTGATTCGGTCTTTCAGAAAGTTTATATCCTGGGGCGCCTGGGTGGCACAGCGGTTAAGCGTCTGCCTTCGGCTCAGGGCATGATCCCGGCGTTGTGGGATCGAGCCCCACATCAGGCTCCTCCGCTATGAGCCTGCTTCTTCCTCTCCCACTCCCCCTGCTTGTGTTCCCTCTCTCGCTGGCTGTCTCTCTCTCTGTCAAATAAATAAATAAAATCTTTAAAAAAAAAAAAAAAGAAAGAAAGTTTATATCCATGACTACCCTGGTCAGGTGTGAAGTTCTAGAGAAAGGGGTGGAAAAATCGAATATCCAATTTATTTTACAATATGGCTTCCTGCAGCGTCTTCGGATAAAGAATGACATTTAGAGAGGATTTCTCTTCATTAAAAAGACTTGATATATTCCTATGTGAATTGCAAATATTAAACTATTATAGACTTGCAAGGATTTTTGTTTGTTAAGTACAACAAGTGCTGAATATCCACTATGTACGTGGCATGGGTTAAGTAAATGTTCTTTTTTTACCCAGTCTAAGTGCAAGATACTGTCAAACTAATTTCATAATCATTTCATAAGCCAGATAAAGGCACTTACCATAAAGGTTTTAATGTTTTTTAAATGTCAGAGCAGTAACTGAACAATTATAAGAGTTAGGGCACATTTTATTATTAATTTGTCACTCTTACTGTGACATTAACTTCCTTCCTCCAAATTGCTCATTTGACATTTTTCCAATCCAGACTGTGTGAAGAGCTTCACAGCGGACATTGACTTATTTTTCTTCTTCTTTTTTACAATGTATTTTTTTAAAAAAAAACTTTCTTGTCATGAAAAAAATCTCAAACGATATAAAAGCCAATGTTCCCTTTTATTCACACCCAATCTTACGCCCCTTTCCAGAAGTTAACTGTTTAGTGTCTCTACTTCCAGCCACTTCTGTATGCATTTATGAAAAAATATGTGCATAGATCAGTATATGGTTTTATTTTTGGTGTGTGTGTTTATAAATTGGATGATAGTGTGTATATTGCTTTGCGACTTGCCTTTTTCACTTAATGGGGATGTTACGGATCTCTTCGTATCAGTACATGCAGATTTATTCATACAATCGTTCAACAAATATCTATTGAGCACTACTGTGGATTTTATTTTTTTAAAAAGATTTTATTTATTTATTTGAGAGGGAAAGCAAGAGAGAGAGAGAGCACCGAGGGAGACGGAGAGGGAGAAGCAGGCTCCCCGCTGAGCAGGGAGCCCAATGCAGGGCTCGATCCCAAGACCCTGGGATCATGACCTGAGCCGAAGGCAGGTCACCGACTGAGCCACCCAGGCACTCCTACTGTGGATTTTATTGCTTTTCAGCAAATATTCCCTCCCCTTTCCCCGGCTTCTCAGGGGAGGACTGTATTTCCCTATCCCACTGATGTGGCGCTAGCTCATATGACTTGCACAGGCCAATGGAATGTGGTTGGTGGAAGTGTCAGTGCACCAGATCCTAGCAGAAGCTTTTAGAGGCATCGCAAGTTCTGTTAGCCTTCTTGGGCACCTGCTAAAAGACTAGTGTGTCCCCATGTTCTTCAGCCTGGTCCCTGGTACAGGAAGACACAAGGAGCAGGCCTGAACCCAACCCACAGCCTGGAACGGAGTTGTTACAGGTGACCATACAACGGTGAGCAATAAATAAGCATTTGTTGCTGTAAACCACTGGGATTTGGGGATTTTTGTGACTCAGCATGATTGCAGCCAAAGCTGACGGGTACAAATACTTGCTATTTGCCAGGTATTGTTCTAGATACTGGGAAAGCAACAAAAATCTCTGTCTACATGGATTTTACATTGAAAGTATGGAGAGTACTCCATGGAACAATTGTACCATAGTAAAGTATTCTCTCTTTTTCTGTCTCAGAGGCCTATTGTAGAAAATTCTTAACATGCAATGTCTGTGTGTTTTCAAATCTTCTGCCCCCTCCATCCCTTCCTTCCCATTACTACTGCCATCTCTTCACTTCTCCCCTCTTCATCTTCTACCTTCATTGTGGAAAAACCCGTTGGTTCTCCTCTTGGTTCTGCCCACCCTCAGCTGTCCCATGCATTATGACAGGTGCAACTTCTAGCCATGACCTTGCCTCATGCAAAATGCAGTGACCCATTTTCCTTCTTTACAAAATGCAAAGTCTGGCTTTCAATGTCCACCCCCTCTCAGCTTTCCAACTTCATCCTTTTCTTAGTCCTGCATTCTCATGTCTTGCCAAATCAGCCTGCTTGCTGCCCAAGGCAACCATCCTGTAGTGAACTTCACCCAGAATTTTCCTGTCAGGACCAAGTTACTCACTCCCCCAGCTTCTGGGAGTGTTGGGGGATGATGGCATTCATATGAGTCCCACTCTGAGGATTGCTCTTGGATGGAGAGGACCACCTCACACAAGATTCACATTCCCTTCCCAGGCACAGCTTACATCCAATGGTACAAAGAGGGTCTATAAGGATCTATCCCCCTTGCCTCAAGGCAACTCTGAAAAGCCATTCCAGCTACAGAACAATTCATGAAATTGGCAAAGGCCTTTTTCGTGACTATACTGCAGCCCAACACCCTCCTTTGCCTAATCCTACTTCCCTCACTCCCCCACAGGGGTTGATCTCAGTGACTCCATAATACATTTTCTGAATGCCGAACTCTATCTCAGAGTCCGCTTCCTGGGGAAACTGACATAAAACCCACCCTGTGAGTTCTTGGGCCTTTCCCATACCTTGGGACCCTTGACCATGCTGTTTCCTCCACCCAGAACACCCTTCCTCTAATCTTCTGCTGGTTCAAACTCTACCCATACTTCATGGCTTCCCCCAAACATCACCTGTTCCATAAATTTGTCCCTGATTCTTCAACCCAGAAGTCCTTGCTCTCCCTTCAAACCCCACATCAGCAATATTCTCTTCATGCTTCTGTTATGGTGCTATGCGGGCTGGCAGGTTGTAAGGGAAGAGCTTGGACTTTGGAGTCTAGCAGACTGGTACTCTTCCCCTTACTAGTCAGGCGACCATGGACTCCTCAGTTTTTCTCATCAATAAAATAAGAAAAAAAGGCTACTTTGTAGGGTTAGCATGAGCGTTAAGTGACATAACACAGATAAAATGCACAGAGAGTGCATAAGAGGTACCCAAGTTCAAGATCCTGCCAACACTCTCCTTTCTTCCTCCCTTTATTATATCTTGTATCTCTGTTGATTATGCCAGTTATTTGTGGACTGGTCTCATTTGCCAATACGCTCGGTAGGGACTGGAATATGTCTTCTTATTTTTGCATTCACACAGCGCTTAGCACAAAGAGCTTAATAACTGTTGTTGAACTGAATGCCACTTGTAAGCAAAATCTTCTAGTTTGTTTTTAGAACCAAGAATGTCTATGCTGTATCCCATAATCCATAAACTTATCACACAAGGGAGTCCGGAATGTCTATTTATGGGATCTCAATAGGAACTGTACCCCAGCAGCACTAAAGAGCTCCATGCCTTTCTTTGCTCATGCTGCCTCTCTTCTTAGAATGACCTGCCCCTCCTTTGTTGGGCTAACTTCCACTCATCTTTTAAAATTAATCCCAGAATGGAACGCCTGCGTGCCTCGGCTGGTTAAGCACCTGCCTTCAGCTCAGGTCATGATCCCAGGATCCTGGGATCCAGCCCTGCATTGGGCTCCCCGCTCAGCGGAGAGTCTGTCTCTCCCTCCTCCCTCTCCTCCTGCTTGAGCTCTCGCTCTCTGTCAAATAAATAAATAAAATTTAAAAAAAATTAAATTAATCGTAGACTCTTATGTCCTTTAAGATGTCTTTCCGGACTCGTCAAGACAAGACAAGTTGCCGTTTCTCCACAATGCTTACAAAATATCCCGGGCCTAGTACTTCTGTACCTCTCTGTGCGTGTGTGTCTGCTTCTGTGTCTGCTTCTCGTTCCAGACTGGGAGCTCCTTCAGGGCCCAGCAGCAGGCGATGTCTGATGCAGGCACAGAATTCGGCTCATGTTTGTGAAAGGAATGATGGGGTGAACAAATGCTGGGGCTCGGTAACAGTACTGGTATGTGAGTGTGTAGGTCCACTGGCTGAGAAGTTATAGAATAGGTCTGTTGCCACATCATGTGTGTTTACTCAGACTTGTATTTATTTTTTTTTAAAGATTTTATTTATTTATTCGACAGAGATAGAGACAGCCAGTGAGAGAGGGAACACAAGCAAGGGGAGTGGGAGAGGGAGAAGCAGGCTCATAGCGGAGGAGCCTGATGTGGGGCTCGATCCCATAACGCCGGGATCACGCCCTGAGCCGAAGGCAGACGCTTAACCGCTGTGCCACCCAGGCGCCCCTACTCAGACTTTTAAACTTGCAATAAATCGGTCTCCTAAATCCTCTGAGTCCCTTTTCATCTGACTGGCTGGTTGTTTTGCAAAATGAGCAGCATATCGGATGCTTTTCTGGCTTGCTATTTCCCAACCAGCAGGTTGGGACACTTTGGTGGGTTATGAAGATGTTCCAAATGTGTCCCAATCTCCTTGATTTCCTCACTCTCTGTTATCAGTTTCTACCAGCAGGCTAGGATTAGTGGTATTGTGGTAGAAAGAGGAGGTGGTACGGCACAGGCAAATACGTGAGCCACTAGAGGCCATATGTTTGGGGTGGGGGTGGCTGTAAAGCTGGATCAGCAAAGGGCTGGATGGGATGCAGCAGGAGGCAGGAGGCAGCCCACCCTGCCTCGTCTCTGTATCCCGCTTTGCACAAGGTTGGTGAACATAGAGATTTCAAGTGACTGCAGATGAAAATGTGCCCCATAGGAGTTCGTGCAAAGAGCGCTCACATATCACAACGCTTGTGGTCACAAACTCTTGTGGTCACCTGGAACCACCTTAGGCAAAATGGGAGATAGACTGGCTCATGTAGAAAACTCTGGTAAAGGCAGAGATGCTGCTGGCTTCTGGGAGACACAGGGACAGGGGCTATTGTCCTACTAGGGTAGAGAGCACTGGTTTCTCCTCGTCAGCTTTCCTCTTTTGGACAGGCTTTTCCCCAAGACTGGACCATGGATGACACAGATGCCAGCTCTCATCATCCCCATACTTCATTCACCCAAGTCACAAAACAAGTATCTATGGAGCACCTATTACATTGCCAGCTGTTGTTCTAGATGCCGGAAGAGCAGGAAAGAAAAACAAGAAAAAAAATACTTATTTTTTAATTTCCTCCTGGGGAAGGAAATTCAGGGGGTATACAAAAATAAAAGGCAGTATTTTATAATATACGAGAAAGTAATAAACGCTATGGAAGAAAAAGATGAAGCGTAGAAGGGGAAATGGGAGTGCTGGGGTGGGGGTGGGGGTGAATGTTGAGATTTAAAAATGTTGCGATTTAAAAAGTCAGTCAAGGCCTAAGGAGATGACATTGGAGCAAAGATCAGAAGGAAGGGAAGGGGTGAGCCATGCAAGTAACAAGTGCGAGAGAACTGCAGGTGCAAAGAACATGAGGTAGGCATGGGTTGGCGTGTGCAAGGTCACCGAGACCGAATGGGAGCGAGCAAGGGGAAGCGTAGTAGGAGACGAGGCCGGGATATTAAGGCAGATCACGTGGGGCTTTGTGGGTCATGGTAAAGACTTTGACTTTGACAGAGTCTGAGACAGACAACCACCAGAGGGTTTGGCAAGGAGGAATGACAATATCTGATTTGCATTTGGCTCTGTCTTGTATTGAGGATGAACTGTAGAGAGGCCAGGGCAGAAGGAGGGAGACCAGTTGCCTATTGCGATAATCCAGGTGAGATATGATGGGGGTTTGGACCAGGTTTGCTCTCTGAGAGGGATTGCTACCGTTTCCCAACCTCCAATGAAAAGGGGAATGAAGGCTATGAGGTCACGGGGTCACATGGTCACAAGTATGGCTAGTTACCCCAATGGAAGCACTTGGGTGGAATGAGAGAAGGAGCAGTTTCTCTTAAATGTGGAGAGCTGTTTCTAAAAGAAGGGAAAAGTGAGGGGGCACCTGGGTGGCTCAGTCGTTAAGTGTCTGCCTTTGGCCCAGGGCGTGATCCTGGCGTTATGGGATCGAGCCCCACATCAGGCTCCTCTGCTGGGAGCCTGCTTCTTCCTCTCCCACTCCCCCTGCTTGTGTTCCCTCTCTCGCTGGCTGTCTCTCTCTCTGTCAAATAAATAAATAAAATCTTTTTAAAAAATAAATAAATAAAAGAAGGGAAAAGTGGAAGGAAACACTTCAAACACTGTTTACTCAAGATGGCTTTAAAAATGAACATAGGGGAAGGGAAGGAAAAATAAAATAAGATAAAAACAGAGAGGGAGGCAAGCCATAAGAGACTCTTAACTATAGCAAACAAACAGGGTTGCTGGAGGGGAGGTGGGTGGGGGGATGGGGTGACTGGGTGATGGGCATTAAGGAAGGCACTTGATAGAATGAGCACTGGGTGTTATATGCAACCCATGAATCACTAAACTCTATCCCTGAAACTAAGAATACACTATATGTTAACTAATTAAATTTAAATAATTTTGAAAAATAAATAAATAAATGAATAAATAAATAAATAAAAATCTAGAAACATTCTCCTGCCTTTACCTCCGTGTTTGAATAGATCTGGGAAAAATTCTCTGCCTGTAACTTGCACAATATACTGTGCTACGTCCACGGACTAGTCTGCGGAAAACAGAGCTAAGGTTTTCGTGAAGAATCGAGCCATGAGATTTCATCCTGATACCGTGTCTTTTAAAGTACTTGTCTTCCTGCTCAAGAAGTTTTCTTTGTTGAAATATAGCCTACTCGATGTCTTATTTACTGTCACAACAAATGACCTAAATGGTTTCATATATATGTGTCTGGTTTTCTTAAAAACCACCTCTTTAGAGCACCATCCCGATTCTTAGAAAAGAGAGAATATATTACGAACGTTGCATTATTTATGTCATCTTCGCTTCTGACTGACTCTTGAAAATCCTGGGTCGAAATTTAGGAATCGAAAGAGTTGTAAAATAGGCTCTTCCAATATTGCTGTTACGATTACAATGAAAGATTCTAAACACAGAAGTGGTCTCCCTTTCACTTGTCTTGAGTGGCCTTTTGTATTTAAACAATGATACAAACTCACTGAGTGGTCCTTGAACAGTGGGCTCTTCCCTCTCAATTTTCTTTTCACAGAAGTATGATATGATGAGATCTGCAGCCATTTCAGACGATATTCAGTGCTGAAATATGTATCTTTCACAGTTTTAATACTTGCTCTCCCATCTCAAGTTTCATTATTATTATTATTAGAAAGAGAGTGAGTGAGAGCACGAGGAGGGAGGAGAGGGAAAAGCAGACTCCCCGCTGAGCAGGGAGCTGGACGTGGGACTCCAAGATCATGACCCAAGCTGACGGCAGATGCCCAACCGACTGAGCCACCCAGGTTCCCCATCTTAACTTTTATTATTATTATTTTATTTTTGTTTTTATTTATTTATTTATTTTAGATTTTATTTATTTATTTGACAGAGAGAAACAGCCAGTGAGAGAGGGAACACAAGCGGGGGGAGTGGGAGAGGAAGAAGCAGGGTCCCAGCAGAGGAGCCTGATGTGGGGCTCGATCCCAGGACCCCGGGATCACGCCCTGAGCCGAAGGCAGACGCTTAACCACTGAGCCACCCAGGCGACCCTATTATTATTATTTTTAAAGATGTATTTATTTATTTTAGAGGGAGAGAGGTGGGGAGGGACAGAGAACATCCCAAGAAGACTTCGAGCTGAGCACTGAGCCCATGACGCGGGGCTTGACCCCACAACCCCGAGACCACGACCTCAGCCAAAACCAAGAGTCGGGCACCCAATCGACTGTGACACTCAGGCACCCCTCAACTTTTATTATATTCGGTATTCTTGGTTTAGAATTTATGTTATCTTGTAACCTGGAAGGAGAAGCTGAGTATTTCTTTCTTCATTTATAAGCTTATCTATGGTCTTTCTTTCTTTTTTTCTTTTTTTAAGATTTTTATTTATTTATTTGACAGAGAGAGAGAGACAGCCAGCGAGAGAGGGAACACAAGCAGGGGGAGTGGGAGAGGAAGAAGCAGGCTCCCAACAGAGGAGCCTGATGTGGGGCTCGATCCCATAACGCCGGAATCACGCCGTGAGCTGAAGGCAGACGCTTAACGACTGAGCCACCCAGGCGCCCCTATCTATGGCCTTTCTAGAATGAGTTTAGACTTTGTCTCTCTTGTATACTCTGTGAGGTGCACCCAGATGGGAATAATTCTTGTTAGGGCACCATTCTGTTCACTCCTGATTCTATGGTCTACATCTTCTGACAGCCACAAACAAAAGAAGGTATGCAATCAATTCGTAAGGTATAAAGAACAACGTGACAAGTACGTGCCAAGCTAACTTATTAATACAACTAGATCCCCTGTATATCCTTCTCCTGACAGATCCCTTTCCATTATTCCCGAGGCTACTCCTATCCTGAATTAATCTTTTTTTTTTACATTTTCTATTTTATTATGTTGTTTTCTTTCTTAATTGAGTATGGATTATTTTGTACATACAAAAGAATGTAAGATAGGTAACAAACACCCATGTACCTACCATCTAGCTGAAGCAATGGACTATTACCATGACCACTCAAGTTTCTATATTCCTCTTTGATCTTAGAAACCACATCCTCCAGCTCTTTTCTTAATTTTGTGCTTGTTATATTCTTGTTTGTCTTTATAGGCTCACTACATTTTCATACAGCACTAAATAATGCATTCTTCAGTTTGACATTTTCAACTTCATGCAAATGGTATAATATTGTGTATATTCATCTGTGACTTGCTTTTTCTGATCAGCATTATATGTGTGGGAGTCTAGGGCAATGGAGACCAGTTATCCTGGCTGTGTACTGCACAACTGTGGGGGAAGGTATTTGCTTTGAGGTCCAGGCAAATGGTAAGTCCTGGAGATGTACAGTGTTCGACTTGCTTGACTGTACATGATGGCTGTGATAAATTGTGTTTCCAAAGATGGCCAGAAAAATCTTTCCCATCCCATAGGCTCTTTTGCCATGTGATCCCATCATGCCCTCATCAACAAGAGGAGTCTGTTTGCCCTCCCCTTGGATCTGGGCTGGCCCTCTGAGTTATTTTGACCCATAGAATGTACCAGAAGCGATACTGGGTGACTAACAAGGTAAGGAATTAAAGAGATCTATACTTTCTGCCTTCACTATTTGGGATGCTCCCTCTTAGAAGCCAGCCACCACCTAAGAAATCTGATTGCTGCAAGAGCACCGTGTTGTGAGGACGTCCTGGCTAACCAAGTGGTAAGACAGAGTCCACTCACAGGAGCATTTGGGTGCCAGGCACGGGAATGAAGGAAGCCTTATTGGACCTTCTAGTTTGGCCTAGTTACCAACGGAATGCAGCTGAGTGAATGACCCCAGCAGATACGATGTGGAGCAGAAATGGCCAGCTAAGCCCAAACCAAATTCCTGTCTCAGAGTATCATGAGCAAACGAAATGAAACTAGAATGGCCCATCAGAACGTTCATGGTTGTCCCGAGCTGGGCTGACCAGTCATCGGATGTGGCCATCCCAATAAGGAAGGCGACCTTGCACCAAGCAGTTCTCTGTAGCTGAGGCAGTCCCTGAAGGGTTTGAGAGCTGAAGGCCAACTGCCAGCAGCACCTCCGGCAGTTGGGGCCACAAGTCCTTCCTTGAAGGGAGTCTTGGGAGTGCATCACAGTGTCCACAAATACTGTATATTATGTTTTATTGATTTAACTCTGTTCCTACTGATGGCTATCTGGATTCCTAACACCATTAGATATTCTCCTGTGTTTTCTTTCTTTCTTCTCTTTTTTTTTAAAAGATTTTATTTATTTATTTATTTGAGAGAGTGAGCAAGCGACAGAACAAGAGCACGGGGGTGGGGGGAAGGGGCAGAGGCAGAGGGAGAAG
Source organism: Ursus arctos (assembly GCF_023065955.2). NCBI lineage: Eukaryota > Metazoa > Chordata > Mammalia > Carnivora > Ursidae > Ursus > Ursus arctos. Next base: position 37,306,178 of record NC_079873.1, on the reverse strand, counting down.
CAGACTCCCCGCTGAGCAGGGAGCCCGATGTGGGGCTCGATCCCGGGACTCCAGGATCATGACTGGAGCCAAAGGCAGACGCTCAACCGACTGAGCCACCCAGGCGCCCCTTCTCTTGTGTTTTCTAACTATATTAAAGTTTTGCTGCTCATAATTAATTCCTGCGTGAACCTGGAAGTGATGTTTTTGGTATGAGGTAAACATCCATTTTTTTCATATAAATAACTTCATTTGCAGTGATGCCTCTGCCATATATCAAGTGTCTCTGTATGTTCTAGTGTGTTGCTGGCTGTCGATTGTGTTACTGTGTTCTGTTGGCACATTTGTCCATCGCGGAGCTAATATCATAGTGCCTTAATTACTATAAATTTAGAAGACTTAGAGCAGTGTTCCCTCAACATTGTCGTTCTTTTTCAGGGATGTCTGAGCTATTCTTGACTCGGCTCTACCGTATAAATTGTAAATCAATTTGTCCAATTCCGCACACACCCAAAATCTATTATACATTATTTATTTTGTCCTGTTTTCTTTGAAAATGGCTTTATTTTAGAAGTGGCCTGTATCCCATAGTGAAGAGAAGGGCCATATGCACCCCAATGTTCATAGCAGCATTATCCACAATAGCTAAATCGTGGAAGGAACCGAGATGCCCTTCAACAGATGACTGGATTAAGAAGCTGTGGTCCAGGGGCGCCTGGGTGGCACAGCGGTTAAGCGCCTGCCTTCAGCTCAGGGCGTGATCCTGGCGTTATGGGATCGAGCCCCACATCAGGCTCCTCTGTTGGGAGCCTGCTTCTTCCTCTGCTATGAGCCTGCTTCTTCCTCTCCCACTCCCCCTGCTTGTGTTCCCTCTCTTGCTGGCTGTCTCTATCTCTGTCGAATAAATAAATAAAATCTTAAAAAAAAAAGAAGCTGTGGTCCATATATACAATGGAATATTACTCAGCTACCAGAAAGAACGAGTTCTCAACATTTGCTGCAACTGGAGGAGATAATGCTAAGTGAAGTAAGTCAAGCAGAGAAAGACAATTATCATATGGTTTCTCTCATCTATGGAACATAAGAACTAGGAAGATCGGTAGGAGAAGAAAGGGATAAAGAAAGGGGGGTAATCAGAAGGGGGAATGAAGCATGAGAGACTATGGACTCTGAGAAACAAACTGAGGGCTTCGGGGGGGTGTGGGAAAATGGGATAGACTGGTGATGGGTAGTAAGGAGGGCACGTATTGCATGGTGCACTGGGTGTTATACACAACTAATGAATCATCGAACCTTGCATCAGAAACCAGGGATGTACTGTATGGTGACTAACATAATGTAATAAATATTTAAAAAAAAGAAGTGGTCTGTATCCTACTGTAATTTGAGAAGCACTGAATTGAGAGATTTGCTAACTACTTGTAGTAGGTTGAATGGTGTCTCTCCCTACCGTGCCCCCTTCCCCCCCACAAAAAAGATCTGTTCATATTTTAATCCCTGGAACCTGTGAATGTGACCTTATTTGGAAAAGGAGTCTTTGCAGATATAATTAAGGCCTTGAGATGAGGAGATATCCTGGGTTATCCAGGAGGACCCTAATTCCAGTGTGAAGTATCCTTGTAAGAGACACACAAAAGGAAAGGCAAAAGAGAAGAGGAGGAATCAAAGTGTCCACAAGGCAGAGATTGGAGTCATGTGGCCCAAGCCAAAGGAATACCTACAGCCACCAGAAGCCAGAAGAGATGAGGCATAGATCGTCCCCTCGAGCCTCCAGAGGTTGTACAGTCCAGCCGACACCTTGATTTCAGCCTTCTGAATTTGAGAGATTAAATTTGTGTTATTTGAAGCCACCCAGTTTGTGTAATCTGTTACAGTAGCCACAGAAAACTAACATACCACTCATTCTTTATTTTCCCTAAGCTCTTCTCCTGTATCGTTAGATCTCTAGAAGGCAACAAGCCAGGGGCATGTTATTACCAACATAAATATAAGTAAATATAAAAAAGCACTCACTACATTGAAGCCAGATATTACATCCCAGAATTTTCTAGAAAGTCTACACAAGAAATGGCCACATGAAAAAAAAGTCTGCGTCTTCTGCAAGCCGGCCGTGCTAGTTCCCAGGAGAAGGTCAAAGCAGAGAATTCCTGGGAGTGAAGTGAGTGTCCTTAGTCAATCCGGGCAACAACATATGGAGCAGAGAGCCGGAAATTCATAAGTTCTGGTCTAGACTAGCAAAACACAAAGAAAATTCTTGGTCAGGTTTACTCACAAATGCTATTCTCAGGTTAAAGAGATGGGGCAAAGGCAGCGGGCATCTTGGTGGTGGCGTCCCTCAACATTTCTATCATGTGAGTCACCGGCTCCAATTTGGGCTGGTTGCATATGTCTGATGATTCACGGTTGTCAGCCCAGGATACCCTTTCACTGTTTACCTGGGGATTGTCTTTGTGTCTTCCATGTTGGGTCTCCTATTTCCTGTGTCTCATATCTTCTTTTGTCTTGATTTGGTCATCTCATTTCGGTGAGCACTTCCTCCAGTAGCTTCTTGGGAAACTGCTTGGATAGTAAGTATTTTGAGACCTTGCATATCTACAAATACCTTTACTTATCTACTCTAAAAATGGTAGTTTAGTCAAGTACAGAATTTTAGATTGGAAATAATTTTCTTTCAGATTTTTGATGCATCGCTCCATTGTTGTCTTGATTCTGTTCTACTAAGGATAAAGCCATTCTGATATCTGATCTTTTGTTAAAACCTATTTTTTTTTTCTGTTCTAGAAGCTTCCATTAGTTCCCATTGTTCTAAAGTTACCTTGATGTAGGTCTGTTTTCTTCAGCTGTGCTTTGTTTTAAGTTGGCCTTTTTTTTTTTAAAGATTTTATTTATTTATTCAACAGAGATAGAGACAGCCAGCGAGAGAGGGAACACAAGCAGGGGGAGTGGGAGAGGAAGAAGCAGGCTCATAGCGGAAGAGCCTGATGTGGGGCTCGATCCCATAACGCGGGGATCACGCCCTGAGCCGAAGGCAGACGCTTAACCGCTGTGCCACCCAGGCGCCCCTTTAAGTAGGCCTTTTTATCTGACAATTCATGTCCTTGAGTTTGGACAAATTTTCTTTAATCCTTTCAGTGATGATTTTCTCACCCCTGCTTTCAGTATTTTCTTTCTATAACTCATATTGTCCAGATGTCATACCTCTTGGTCTGGTCCTTTCATTTTCTTACATTTCTTTCCTGACCATTATTCTTTTTTTGTCCTTCAATGTCACTACTGAGTGTGTCATTTCTGCTAACATCTTACCATGTTCTTACTCTCCGAGAGCTCGTTTTTGTTTCCGATCTCTTTAAATATATTAATGGTAATTATTTTTAAAGTTTTCTTTTACTTGCATAGATTGTATTTCCTTCAGGTTGCTTTCATCCCTTTGTGCGTTTACTGGTCTGTTTGCTTTGGACTCTATCTTCCATATTAGCAGTTCTCCTATGATGTTTGTTAGATCTTGTTTGACTGCTCATGATTAAGAGTCTAGGGTTAAAAAGTTGATTGAAAGTTCTGACCCCATGAATGGAACTTGTTGACTTTGAGCTTTACCGTCAAGTGATCTGAGTGCATAATTTGGGTGGTAATCCCTAAGGTCAGTATCTTTAAGTCTTTCTTCATAGATTGGCTGATTTCCCCAGAGGGAATTAGGGGAGGATCATCTAATTGGATGGTAAAGGTTTGGCTGTTAGAGTTTTGTGATTCAACTGGAGAGGAAGACCTGAGGGAGCAGTGGGATGGAATCTCACTATTTAGCATTTAGGGATTTGGTCACATACGTCCTGGGTTTGTAGTAAGGTACTTCTGTCTTCCAACGTACCTATTGTCGGCAGTGAGGAGGCCTCCCGTTGACTCGTATAGAGAATAAACCTCCATGTTTCTGTCAGTTTGGGGAGGAATTCTCGCTTTAGCTTTCAGTAAAGCTTCATAACTTTCTCTATAAATGACATGTATATCTTTATTAGATTTATTTCTATATAACCTTTTTTGCTATTATTAGTGGTATATTTTGAAACATTATATTTTCTTTTTTTTTAAAAGATTTTATTTATTTATGTGACAGAGAGACAGCCAGTGAGAGAGGGAACACAGCAGGGGAGTGGGAGAGGAAGAAGCAGGCTCCCAGCAGAGGAGCCCAATGTGGGACTCAATCCCGGAACGCTGGGATCATGCCCTGAGCCGAAGGCAGACGCTTAACGACTGTGCTACCCAGGCACCCCTGAAGCATTATATTTTCTATCTGTTGCTGTTGTATAGAAATGAAATTAATTTAATTTAATTTTATTTTAAATATTTATTTATTTTAGAGAGAGAAATAGTGAGAGAGAGCAAGAGCAGTGGCCTGGGAGAAGGGAGAGGGGGAAGCAAGCTCCTCGCTGAGCAGGGAGCCCTACGCAGTGCCCTGGGATCATGACCTGAGCCGAAGGCAGATGCTTAACTGACTGAGCCACCCAGGCGTCCCGAAATGAAATTAATTTTAGATCTCTCCATTTTAACCAACAATCTTCAATTATTCTATTGACTCTGATTATTTGTCAACTAATCCCCTTGGGTTTTCTGTGTTAGCAATCAATTACTTTTCAAATAATGACCATTTTTCCCCTTTTTCAATCTTTATAACCTACAAAGGTTATAAATTCTCTTTTTCATTTTACTTAACAGATAGGACCTCCAGTCTGGTGTTGAAATGAGGTGGTAATAGTCCTTGAGTTGTTTCTGATCTGATTTTCAAGGTGAAGTTCTCATGTTTCAGATTTAGGTATTAGGTTTGTTTTTAGTTTTTGGTAAATAATTTTATTCAGTTATCTTCTAATCTTAGATCATTAGGCAATTTTATTCTAAATAGGTATTGAATTACATTGAATGCTTTCACTGCATTTATTAAGATAATTATATTTTTCTCTCTTAATCAGTGAATAAAAGTAATAGATTTTCTAATATTAAACTAACGCTGCCTTCCTGGGATAGGCATAACTTAGTTGTGATGTTTATCTCTTCGGTTCATTGGTGGTTTAGTTTGCATACAATTTGGGGATTTTATATCTGTGTTGGTGAGTGAAATTATGCCGTCTGTAATATTTCTCTCTTGTATTCATATCTGTGTTTGCTATCAAGGTTGTACTAGCCTTATAATATTGGAGAGCTGGGGAGTTTCCTTTCTATTTCTGTTCCCTGGAAGAATTTTCAGAATTTTGGAAAGAGATATTTTTTGAACGCTTGGTAGAACTTGACTGCAAAAGCAGCTGGGCCTGGTGTTTTTACATATTGATTTTATCTGTCAGTATTTATAAGACTACCCAAGATTTCTGTTTTTCCCTGACTCAGTTTAGGTTGATCATATTTTCTACGACTTTTGCCATTTTGTATCAGTTATCAATTTATTGATATTAAGTGTTTCATAGTATTACCTTTTCAATTAAACCAACTTTTGACTTTGTTGTTTGCCTTCTCTTTTATTACTTAGCTTCATTATTTCCTTTTTTCTATTTTCTTTGAGTTTATCCTGTTTTTCTTTTACTAACTTCTTATTTTCAATGCTTAGCTCCCTTTCATATCATGTTATTTCATGATTAAAAGAAACTGCCTTTGCTGGAGAGGATGTGGAGAAAGGGGATCCCTCCTACATTGTTGGTGGGAATGCAAGTTGGTACAGCCACTCTGGAAAACAGTGTGGAGGTCCCTTAAAAAGTTAAAAATTGAGCTACCCTATGACCCAGCCATTGCACTACTGGGTGTTTACCCCAGAGATACAGACGTAGTGAAGAGAAGGGCCATATGCACCCCAATGTTCATAGCAGCATTGTCCACAATAGCTTAATCGTGGAAGGAACCGAGATGCCCTTCAACAGATGACTGGATTAAGAAGTTGTGGTCCATATATACAATGGAATATTACTCAGCTACCAGAAAGAACGAGTTCTCAACATTTGCTGCAACATGGACGGCACTGGAGGAGATAATGCTAAGTGAAATACGTCAAGCAGAGAAAGACAACTATCGTATGATTTCTCTCATCTATGGAACATAAGAACTAGGAAGATCGGTAGGGGAAGAAAGGGATAAAGAAAGGGGGGTAATCAGAAGGGGGAATGAAGCATGAGAGACTATGGACTCTGAGAAACAAACTGAGGGCTTCAGAGGGGAGGGGGGTGGGGGAATGGGATAGGCTGGTGATGGGTAGTAAGGAGGGCACGTATTGCATGGCGCACTGGGTGTTATAAGCAGCTAATGAATCATCGAGCTTTACATCAGAAACCAGGGATGTACTGTATGGTGACTAACATAATATGATTTAAAAACATTAAAATAAAAATAAATAAATAAATAAATAAATAAATAAACTTCTTACTTTGAAATAATTATAGATTCACAGGAAACTGTAAAAATACTACAGAGAGGTCCTCTGTACACTTTACCCAATTTCTCCCAATGATTACATCTTTGGTAACCACAGTATAACATCAAAATCAGAAAACTTTCATTGCTACCGTGTATGTATATAGTTTTATGCCATTTATCACATGTATTGATTTGTGCAACCAGTCAGTCAAGCTACAGAACTATTCTGTCACTACCCAGACCCCCACCTCCTAGTCTTTTTCATTCGTTTGCTTTGTTTCTTTTGTTTCGATTTTTATTGATGTATAATTGACATACAGTATATTACTTTCAGGTGTGCAACATAATCACTTGACCTTTGTGTATATTTCAAGATGATCACTATGATAAATCTAGTTAACATCTGTCACCATATATAGTTACAGATTTCTTTTTCTTGTGGTGAGAATTTTAAAGATTTACGCTCTTAGCAACTTTTAAACATGCAATACAGTGTTATTAACTCTAGTCGCCATGCTATACGTTACATACTCGTGACTTATTTATTTATTATTTTATAACTGCTCCTCTTCACCCATTTCCTCTATCCCCCAACATCCATGCTTCTAGAGACCACTAATCTATTGTCTGTATCTATGAGCCTGGGGTTTTTCTGTTTTTGTTTTTAGATTCCACTTATAAGTGAGATTGTATGGTATTTGTCTCTCTCTGCCTGACTTATTTCACTTAGCATAATGCCCTTAAGGTCCATCCATGTTGTGCAAATGGCAAGATTTTATTCTTTTTTATGGTTAGATAATATTCCAATATATATACATCAGAATTTCTTTATCCATCCACCAGTCGGTGGACATTTAGGTTGTTTCCATTTCTTGGCTATTGTAAATAATTCTGCAATGAATGTGGGAGTGTATATATCTTTTAGAATTAGTGTTCTTATTTTCTTTGGATAAATACTCAGAAGTGGAATGGCTAGTTCATATGGTGGCTCTATTTTGAATTTTTTGTGGATCCTCCATACTGTTTCCACAGTGGCTGCACCAGTTCACATTCCCAGCAACAGCATACAAAGGTTGCATTTTCTCCACACCCTCACCAACACTTGGTATTTATTGTCTTTTTGATAATAGCCATTCTGACAGGTGTGAGGTGAGCGTCATCGTGATTTTGGTTGGCATTTCGCTGATGATTAGTGATGCTGTGTTGGCCATCTGTGTGTCTTCCTCAGAAAAAGGTCTATCCAGGTCCTCTTGCCTATTTTTTAATCAAATCGTTTGGTATTTCACTATTCAGTTGTCTGAGTTCTTCATATATTTTGGATATTAACCCCTTATCAGTTATATGATTTACAAATTTGTTCTCCCATTCAGCAGGTTGCCTTTTAATTTTGTTGATGGTTTCCTTCGCTGTGCAGAAGCTTTTTAGTTGGATAGAGCCCCCCCGCCCCCCGTTTATATTTCTTTGTGGTCTTTGCTTTTGGCGTCAAATAAAAAAAATCATTGCCAAGACCAGTGTCAAGGAGCTTACTGCCAATGTTTTCTTCTGCTTTTATGGTTTCAGATATTATGTTCAAATCTTTAATCTAGTTTAAGTTGATTTTCATGTATGGTGTAAGATAGAGGTCCTGTTTCATTCTTTTGCATGTGACTGTCCAGTTTTCCCAATACCAGTTATTGAAGAGACTGTCCTCTTGCCATCATGCATTCTTGCCTCCTGTGTTGTAAATTAATTGACCATATAAGCATGGGTTTGTTTCTGGGCTCTCAATTCTGTTGTGTTGATCCACGTATCTGTTTTTATGTCAATACGACACTGTTTTGATTATGATAACTCTGTAACATAGTTTGAAATCGGGAAGCGTGATGCCTCCGGGCTTGTTCTTTCTCAAGATTGCTTTGGCTATTCAGGGGTTTTTGTGGTTCTATATAAATTTTAGGGTTGTTTGTTCTGTCTGTGTGAAAAATGCCATTGGAAGTTTGGTAGGGATCGTTTTGAATCTGTAGATTGCTTTGGATAGTATGGAATTTTAACAATATTAATTCTTCCAATCCATAAGCACAGAATATATTTCCATTTATTTGTGTCTTCTATTTCCATCAGTGTCTTGTGGTTTTCAGTACATCTTGCCTGCTAATCTTTCATGGTCATACTCACTTCCCTCCAACCCACCATTGCTAACTCCAAATAGCTACAAAACTGTTCACCATTTCTATAATTTTATCATTTGGGGAACATTATATAAATGGACTCATACAGTATGCCACCTTCAAGACTGACCTTTTTCACTTGGCATAATGCTCTTAAGATCCATTCAAATTGTTGTGTGTATCAATAGTTTGTTCTTTTAATGGCTAAGGAGTGTTCCATGGTATCAATGTACCACAGTTGTTGCTTTTTTTAACAATTTATCTATTAAAAGACATTTTAATTGGTTCCAGTTTTGACTATTACAAATAAAGCTGCTATGAACATTTGTGTACATGCTTTTAAAAAAGATTTATTTATGTATTTTAGAGGGGGGCGGGGCAGAGGGAGAGGAAGAGAAAGAATCCTCAAGCAGACTCCCCACTTAGTGCAGAGCCTGACACAGGGCTCGATCATGACGTGAGCTGAAATCAAGAGTGGGCCACATAGAGGTGCCTGGGTGGCTCAGTCGTTAAACGTCTGCCTTCAGCTCAGGGCGTGATCTCAGAGTCCTGGGATCCAGCCCCACATTGGGCTCCTCCGCTGGGAGCCTGCTTCTTCCTCTGCCACTCCCCCTGCTTGTGTTCCCTCTCTCGCTGGCTGTCTCTGTCTGTCAAATAAATAAATAAAATCTTAAAAAAAAAAAAGAGTGGGCCACATAACAGACTGAGCCACCCAGGCGCCCCTAGTGTACACATTTTTGTGTAGACATAAGTTCTCATTTCTCTGAGATAGATGCCCAGGAATGCTTTTGCTGGATGATATGAAAAGTATGTGTTTAGTTTTTTTTAAAAGAAATTGCCAAACTATTTTCCAGGATGGCTATAACATTTTACGTTCTCGTTAGCAATGTTTAGAGATCCAGGTTCTCCACATCCTTGTCAGCATTTAATATGTTTGTTTGTTTGTTTGTTTGTTTGTTTATATTTTAGCTTTTCTAATAGCAGTGCTGGTCTTACGGCTAGTGATGTCGAACATCTTTTTATGTACTTATTTGTCATCTGTACATCCTCTTTAGCGAAATGTCACTTCATTTCTTTTCCCTGTTTCCTAAGTGGATTGTTTGCTTTTTACCATTAAATTATGAGAATTCGATTATGTTCTAGACAAAAGTCCATTGGCAGATATGTTTTATAAATATTTTCTCCAGGTATATAGCTTATTTTCCCATTCTTTTTGCAGAGTCTGTCACAGAGTTTTAAATTTTGATGAAGTCCAATCTATTGACTTTTTTCCTTTTATTTATTTATTTTATTAAAAAAATTTTTTTTGGACTTTTTTCTTTTATGTGCTTTTGGTTTCATGTTTGCCTAACCTTAACGCAAAGATTTTTTTTCCCCACGTTTTCTTCTGAAGTTTTATAGTTGTGTCTTTTGCATTTAAATATATCATCGATTTTGAGTTAATTTCTCTATAATGGATGAGGTTTAGGTCAAGGTTCATTTTATGGGTTGATTGATTGTCTATGGATATCCAATCGCTTAGCACCGTTTATTAAAAAGATTATCTTTCCTCCATCGATTGCTTTTGCATCTTGTCAAAAATCAGCTGGCCTTGCTTATCTGTTCTATTTCTAGTTTCTCTATTCAGTTTCATTGATTTATGTGGATATTTGTCTGCCCATATTACACTCTCTTGAATCCTGTAGCTATGCAATAATTGGTTGGAGCTCCTTTCTAATTTTCTATTTCCCAATTCTATCTCAAAATCCTTTTGGCTCTTCTAGTTCCATGACCTTGCAAATACATTTTAGAAAATTTTGTTTATATCTACAAAAAGTCTTACTGGGAAATTGATAAGAATTGCATGAAAACTGTGTATCAGTTTGGGGAGAAATGAAACTGTTATTACATTTTCTAATCCATGGATATGCTATGTCTCTCCATTTATTTAAATATTCTATTTCTGTCATCAGTGTTTTGTAGTTTTTAACATAAAAGTATAGGACATATTTTGTTATATTTATACCCAAGTATTTCTTTTTTTTTGAGTGATTATATGGTATTATGTTTTCCATTTTGGTGTCCACATGTTCATTGGTAGAAATACCATTGATTTTTATGCGTTGATCTTGTAGTCTATGACCTTGCTAAATTCATGTATTCGTTCTAGGAGTTTTTATGTAGATTTCTTGGCATTTTCTATGTAGACCATCATGTCATCTGAAAATAGGGCTGCTTTGATTTCTTCCTTCTTGATCTGAATCAGGTTTTTATTGCCCGATTGTTCTGGCTAGCATTCCAGTATCATACTGAATAAAAGCAAAAAAAGCAGACATCTTTGCCTTGTTCTGGATCTTAGGAGGAAATCATTGTCTTTCACCGTTGTGTTTCATGTCAACTATAGGATTTTTGAAGGCATTCTTTATCAAATTGAGGAAGCAACTCTCTATTCCTATTCTTCTTTTTTTTTTTTTTTAAGATTTTATTTATTTATTTAACAGAGACAGAGACAGCCAGCGAGAGAGGGAACACAAGCAGGGGATTTGGGAGAGGAAGAAGCAGGCTCATAGCGGAGGAGACTGATGTGGGGCTCGAACCCAGAACACCGGGATCACGCCCTGAGCCAAAGGCAGACGCTTAACCGCTGTGCCACCCAGGCGCCCCACTATTCCTAATCTTCTGAGCATTTTTATCATGAATGTGTGTTCAACATTTTTGCATTATTTTTATTGAGATGAAATTCACATAACAAAGAATATAAATTATTTCAACATTTTAACGTGTGCATTTCAGTGTTTTTTTAGTATATTCACAATGCTGTGTAATGATCACCACCATCCAATTCCAGAACACTCTTAATACCTCAAATGGAAATCCATACCCATTAAGCAGTCACTCTCCATTCCCCTTCCCCTCAGCCCCTGGCAACCACTGATCTGCTTTCTATCTCTATAGATTTGTCTATTGTGGATGTTTCATAGAAATGGATTCACACAATACGTGACTTTTGTGTCTGGTTTCTTTCACTTAGTATAATGTTTTCAATTTCATTCATGTTGTAGCATGTGTCAGTCCTTCATTCCTTTTCATGGCTGAATAATTTTCCTTTGTATAGATACACCAGACTTTGTGTAGTCATTCACCAGTTGATGGACATTTGAGTTTTTTCCACTTTTTGGCTACTACGAATAGTACTGTTATGAACACTCATGTACAAGTTTTTATGTGAACATATGTTTTCACTTCTCCTGGGTATAGATGTAGGAATGGAACTGCTGGGTCATGCAGTAGCTCTATGTTCAGAAACAGGCTGAGTTTTGAGGTAGGTAAGATAAAGGTAAACCTCGTGAGCTGATCTTCCCCAGGAACTACCAGATGAGTCCAAGCAATTAATTACAATTCTTTGTAAGTGACATCTGTTTTGCTCCCCTCCACCCCAGTACCAAGAAGGTGGGATGTTATTTTCAAGGCTACCACCGGGCTTGGGATGGGAGGATGAAACCAAGATCCATTAAAATTCCACAAAGCCACTTTTCTTACTGAGATTTGGCTTGTTTTTTGTTTGTTTTCTGTTTTGGGTTTTGATTAAGCACTCTCCTTGTCACTGTAAGCTTCTAGTTAGTTTCCAGAGTTCTGAAAATGTTGCTTTTGCCAGGTTTTTTAATTGCTTGTATGGAAGGGCAGATTTTTGAAATTCCTCTCTTCACCATCTTTGCTGATACCCTCCTTGAGTGATAAATTTTGTCAAGTGCTTTTTCTGCATCAACTGATACGATCATTTTACTTTCTTTCTCTAGACCATTAATATGCTGGTTTACATAGATTGATTTTCAGATATGGAACCAGCTTTGCATCTCTGGAAGAAATCCTCTTCATTCAGGACGTGTAATTATTTCTGTATGTTGCTCAATTCTATTTGATAATACTTTGTGAAGTACTTTTATGCCTATACTCATGAGAGCTATTTGCAGTTTTCCTTTTTTAGACTGTCTGATTTTGGTATCAGGTTGATACTACCCTCATAAAATTAAGCTCAGAATTGTTCTTCTTTTGGGGTGCCTGGGTGGTTCAGCCGTTAAGCGTCTGCCTGTGGCTCAGGTCATGATCCCAGAGTCCTGGGATCGAGCCCCACATCGGGCTCCCTGCTCGGCGAGAAGCCTGCTTCTCCCTGTCACACTCCACTTGCTTCAGTTCCCTCTCTCGCTGCCTCTCTCTGTCAAATAAATGAATAAAAAATTAAAAAAAAAAAAGAATTTTTCTCCTTTCTATTTTTTGGAAAAGATTTTACAAATTTGGTGTTCTTTTTAAAATGTTTGATAGACTTCACCTAGAATTCATGTTTGGTAGAATTTATGTGAGCCTAGGGATTACTTTCTCGGGAGTTTTAAAGTTACAAACTTCTGTAGTAGTTATAGGGCGAGTTGTGGTACCTTGTGCTTTTTTGAAAAATTGCTCCATTTCATCTAATTCATCAAATTTGTGTGTAGAGTCGTTCACACCATTTCCTTACTATCCTTTTGATGTTTGCAGGGTCTGCCGTGATAGCCCGTGTTTCATTTCTGTTCGTAGTAATTTGTGTCTTCTCTCTCTTGTTGGCAGTCTTGCTAGAGACTTGTCATTTTTACTGCTCTTTTCAAAGAATCAGCACCCTGTTTTATGGATTTTCTGTATTGTGTTTCTGTTTTCAATTTTATTTATTTCTGTTCTTGTTGTTTCTTTCCTTTCGCTTCCTTTGGGCTTATTTTGTGCTCCTTTATGAAGTTTTTTAATATTAGGTGACTGATTTGAGATTTTTCCTTTTTTTAAATGTAATCATTTAATGGTAAAAAGATTCCCTCTCAGCACTGGTTCAGCAGCATCTCACAAATTTTGATATGCTAGATTTTAATTTTCATCCAATTCAATGTATTTCTTACTTTCTTTGAGATTTCCTGTTTGATCCATGGATTATTTAGAAGTATGTTTTTTTGTTTTCAAATGCTTCGGTATTTTCTGTTACTGGTTTCTAATGTGATTCTTTTGTCGTCAGAGAACACACTCTGACTTCCTTTCTTTTCATTTCGTTGAGATTTGTTTTATGGTCCAGAATATGAACTATCTTGTTCTATGTTCCATAGATACTTTGTTATTTTTTGGTGTGAGTTGGCAAAACGTTTATATTTAGAATTAGCCAGCTGGACTCGGTTTAGATGATCCCGATTTTCTTGGCAACATCCAAAGCGTCACAGTCAGAGGCCAGCTGAACATATGCCTTCTTCTCTTTATCAGGCCTGATCAGGATGTTGACCTCGGCCACCTCAGTGTCGCAGAGCTTCTTCACAGCCTGTTTGTTTTGGTGCTTATTGGCCCTGAAATCCACAACGAACACAGCGTGCTCTTGTCTTCTATTTTCTTCATGGCTAACTCTGTGGTCAGGGGCAAGTTGACAATGGCATAATAGTCAAACTTGTTTCTTCTGGGGGTGCTCTTCTAAGGAGATATTGGCTGCTTTTAGAGCCACAGAAGCTTGGGCCACTAGAATTTGAGTGATGTGTGAATATCTGTCTCTTCCTCCTCCTTCTCCTCTTTCTGCTTCTTTTCTTCTTCTTGTGACTCTGGATACCTTTCAGCACTGCTTTCTTGGCCTTCAAAACCTTGGCTTTGGCTTTGGGAGGGGCAGGGGCTTCCTTCTTTAATTTCAGTGCCATCTTTGTGCCGTGGACACTTTAAAAGAATGTGTATTCTGCTGTTATTGGGTGGAATGTTATATGAATGTTACTTAGATCTTGTTGGTTGATGGTGTGTTAAGTTCTTATACATCTTTGTTGATTGCCTTGAAGTTTTACCAGTTGGGTTTTGTTTTTGTTTTTGTTTTTAAAGATTTTATTTATTCATTTATCTATTTATTTTTAAAGATTTTATTTATTTATTTGACAGAGATAGAGACAGCCAGCGAGAGAGGGAACACAAGCAGGGGGAGTGGGAGAGGAAGAAGCAGGCTCATAGTGGAGGAGCCTGACGTGGGGCTCGATCCCGTAATGCCGGTATCACGCCCTGAGCCGAAGGCAGACGCTCAACCGCTGTGCCACCCAGGTGCCCCTAAAGATTTTATTTATTTATTTGACAGAGAGAGAGGCAGTGAGAGAGGGAACACAAGCAGGGGGAGTGGGAGAGGGAGAAGCAGGCTTCCCGCTGAGCAGGGAGCCCGATGCAGGGCTCGATCCCAGAACGCTGGGACCATGACCTGAGCCGAAGGCAGACGCTTAACGACTGAGCCACCCAGGCGCCCCTTATCAGTTGTTTATAGAGGGGCATTGACATCTCCAACTGTAATTACATGTCATCCCTGTGCAGGGGCCATGCTAATCTTCTCTGTGTCATTCCAATTTTAGTATATGTGCTGCCGAAGTCAGCACTCTCCAACTGTAATTGTATTAATTATAATTAATTAATTAATTGTATTAATTTTTGTTTCACATATTTTGCAGCTTTGTTGTTTTATGCATACAAATTTATGATTGTTATGTCTTCTTGGTAGACTGACTTTTTTATCATTATCTAAAATTCCTCTCAGTCCAAGGTAAATCTTTTTTTTTTTTTTTTTTGCTCTGAGGACTCTTTTGCCTGTTAATAATATAGTCACTCCTGCTTTCTTCTAATTGATGTTTGCATCATATACGTATTTTTATTCTTTTAATTTCAACATACCCACATGGTATATGAAGTGAGCTTCATGGTTGCGTTATATGTTTGAATCTACTCTGTCAATTTGCCTTTCAATTGGTATAATTAGACCATTCACATTTAATGTAAACAATGATATGTTAAGCATAAGTTTGCCATTTTAATATCTGTTTTCTGTGGCTTGTTTGTTTCTGTTTCTTTCAGCTGTCTTCCTGTGGGTTACTTGAACATATTTTAGAATCTCATTTTGATTTATTTGTAGTATTTTTAAAAAATCTTTAATAGCGTTTCCAAAAAAATTATAAAAATAATACATGTTCATTATAAAATATTCAAATAATACCTAAAGTAAGAAGTAAAGATAACTCCATTCTTCTAAAGAGGTACAAAATAAAATAAGTTCTCCTTTTTCAAACTACGAGATTAGCAAGATTCAAAGAATGATGAAGCAATGATGGTTGTGGAAAACCAATTATCACTGGCTACACAGAGAGCTGGTAAAGGGAAACATAAATAGAAACTTTAAAAAATGTTATTAAAAAGAATGAGTATATTTCTTTCTACAGAGTTTCAATGGCTGCCCTAAGAGTTACATACTTATACATACATGAGTTATCACATTCTACTAATGGCTACTTTTTACCAGTTTGAGTGAAGTATATAAATCTTATCTCCCCATAAATTCCTTTCCTCGCTCCCATTTGTAATTATCTTAAATACTTCCTCTACATACACTGAGAACCATTTCACATAATCTATCTTTTTTACTCTTGCTTCAAAAGTAAAAATTTAAAAAACTCAAGAGAATGAAAGTATTTTATTTACCTATATTTTTACTATTTCCCTTATTTTTTATTCCTTGTTGATGTTCCCAAATTCTTTTTTTTTTTTAATCATTCCTGTTCTTTTTCGAGAATTTCCATTAGCTATTCTTTTGGAGTAAGTCTGCTGGTGGAAAATTCTCTTAGTTTTTCTTTATTTGAGACTATCTTGATTTCCCCTTCATTCCTAAGGAGTATTTTAACTGGTTGTAGAATTTTAGGTTGACGGTTCTTTTCTTTTAGCACATGAAAATTTTCGTGGCATTTTCTTATGGCCTACACAATTTCTGATAAGAAATCCACTGCAAAAAAATAAACATAAACATAAAAATAAAATAAAATAAAATAAAATAAAATAAAAGCACTGCCATATGAATTGTTTTCCTTCCAGATAAGGTGTTATTTCTCTTTCATTGATTTCAAGATTTTTCTTTATTTTTAGTTTCTAAAATTTTGATTATCATGTGTTGTGGCATGGATTTCTTTGAGTTTATTCTGTGTGGAATTCATTAAGCTTCTTGAATCTGTAGGTTTATGCCTTTTACCAAATTTGAGGGAATTTCAGCCATGATTTTTTCAAATACTTTTTCGTCCTACATTTCTCTTCTTCTTCTCCTCTTGACTCCAAAGATGTGAATGTTAGATCTTTTGTTACAGTTTTACAGTTCCATGAGGCTCTATGTATTTTTCCCAGACTTTTTTGTTTTGTTTTGGTTTGTTGTTTTTCCTTTTCCTTTGTTTACACTGGGTAATTCCTCGTCTATCTTTCTGTTCAAAAAGTTTCTTCTTTGTCCCCTCCATTCTGATGTTCAGCCTATCAAGTGAAGTTTTTTGTTTTTTGGTTTTTTTTTTTTTTTTTTACTTTGGCTATTGTATTTTTCAGTTCCAATGTTTCCATTTGATTCTTCTTTTTATTTTCTATTTCTTTATTGACACTTTCTATTTTTTTCTTGAACTTTCTATTTTTTCATTTGTTTTAATCATGTTCCTAATTGCTTCTTGAAGGATTTTGGAAATGGCTACTTTAAAATCCTTGTCAGGTAATTCTAGTTCACCTTCTGGCACTTCATTGTTAGTATCTGTTGATTGACTTTTCTTATTCAAGTTGAGATTTTCCGGGCTGTTGATATGATTAGTGATTTTAGCCTGAACATTTTTAGTATTAGGTTACGACACACTAGATCTTATTTAATTCTCGTGTTAGTAGATTTTCTCTGGCACCACACTTTCAGGGGAATATGGACACAACCACTTTCCTGCCAGGTTGTGAGCAGAAGTCCAGAAGCCCCCCCTCAGCCTCTGTTGAGACCCTGGGGTTGGAAGTGGCACTTTGTTGCCACCAGGTGGTGGTGAAAGTCATGACTCTCTATTAGGCCTCCTTTGACACCATTCCAGCGGAGGGTAGGGTTCCTTTTTACCACCAGATGGGAGTGGAAGTCCTGGTTCCCCATATGATTTCCACTGAGAATATGGGGGATATCTAATTATTGTCTGGCTGGGATGAAAGTCTAACCACTTGGTCTTCCATTATACCACCCTGGCAGGGGACGTGGGTCACTTCATTAAAGCCTGGTGAGGGTGGAAGTCTACTCTCTCCCCTTGGCCTTTTCTGGTGTGTAGGATGGGAAGGCCACAATTTTTTCCAAGGTGTTTGGATGGAATAGAGTGGTTGTTGTCCAAACGTTTTCTATCTTGCTAGGTTGCCCCTTTCCTGGTCTTACATTTAGAGAAAGCAAGCTTTCTTAGGGACTGTGTGTGTGTGTCTGCTGGCATTTCTGTGTTGCCAGCATCTTTCACCCCCAGTATGATATATACAAAGCAAAAAGAATGCCTAGGAAGCTCATTACTGTGGCATTCCATGGATCCCCAGGTTCCTAACTGTTCCCCATTTCAAAGTCATATTTTTTTATATATAGTATCCAGGCTATATTTTGTGGGAGAAATAGGGGGAAGTATGTCTGCTCTTTTTTGATCAAGACTTGAAGTGTCTATTTAACAATATTAAATATGTAACATTTTCATTGTTTTTCAGTTTAAGAACTTTATGATTTTCTTATGATTTTTTTTCTTTTACCAGTGAGTTCTTAATTTCCAAATACATGGGATATACTTTTTTGGTTGTTTTACTAAACCTATTTTCTTGTGGGTGAGAAAGTTGTTTAAAGGAATGTGCTTCCGTTTTTCCCCTATAAAGTGGAGGTAATAATAGTTCTACTCTCATGGGTTGTGAGGATTAAATTAATCTGTCCATGAATTTTCCTAGGAAATCATAGGTGTGTTCCCCTCACCATTTTTTCCCTGATTCTTCTTCCCTATAATTTCCTGGGTTAAGATGCTGGGTTTTTTTTTTTTTTTTTAATAAAAGCTTTATTGAAATATAATTGCTATACCATGCAAATCACCTGCTTAAAGTGTACAATTCAATCGCTTTTAGCATATTCACAGAGTTGTGCAAACATCACACAATCAATTTTAGAACACTTTCATTATCCCCCAGCAAAACCCGTGAGCAGTTACTCCCCTTCTCTCCCTGGGATCAGACCTAGGCAATCACTGATCCACTTTACGTCTCTGTGTGTTTGCCTTTCCCAGAAGTTTCAGATACACAGATACAACATACAGATCCTACATACAATACGTAGTCTTTTGTGATGGGCTTCTTTCACTTAGCATTATATTTTCAGGGTTCATCCATGCTGTACTGTGTATCAGTATTTCTTTTTTAATTACCAAGTGATAGTCCATTGCATGGTTAGACCACATCTTATTTATCCATTCATCAGTTGATGGACATGTGGGTTGCTTCCACTTTTGAGCTATTATGAATAATGGGGCTATGAACATTCATGTACACGTTTTTGTGTGGACATATGTTTTCATTTATCCTGGATAAATTCCTAGGGGTGGAGTTGCTCGGTCTTGTGGTAACACTATGTTTAAACTTTGGAGGAACTGCCAAGCTTTTCCATGGCAGCTGCATCATTTTATGTTCCCATCAATAATATATGAGGGTTCTAATTTCTTCTCATCCTCACCAGCACTTGTATTTTCTCTTTTTCGTTAGAGCCATCCTAGTGGGAATGAAATGTGATCTTGTTTTGGTTTTGAGTTGTATTTCTCTGATGGTTAATGAGGTTGAGCATCTTTTCATGTGTTTATTGGCCATTTTTTCTTTGGAGGAATGTTTATTGAAGTCTCTTGCCATTTAAAAAAGTTGGGGTATTTATCTTTTGTTGTTTTTAAATTGTAAGGGTTCTTTTTATATTCTGAATACAAAAATCTTTATTGAAGATATGATTTGCAGATCTTTTCTCCCATTCTGTTTGGTTGCCTTTTCACTTTCTTGATAGGGTCCTTTGATACACAAGTTTTTAATTTTGATGAAGAGCCACTTATCTATTTTTCCTTTTGTTGCTTTTGCTTTTGGTGTCATGTCTAAGAATCCATTGCCAAATCTAAGGTCATGAAAGAATTACTCCTATATTTTCATCTAAGAGTTTATAGTTTTAGCTATTAAATTTAGGTCTATGATCCATTTTGAGTTAATTTTTGTATATGGTAAGAGGCAGCCGTGAAACTTAACTCTTTTGCATGTGGATATCCAGCTGTTTCAGCACCATTATTGAAAAGATTATTCTTTCCAATTGAATTGTCATGGCACCCTTACCAAAAATCAATCCACGGTAAATGTGAATGTTTATTTCCAACTCTTCATTCCATTGGTCTCTCCTTCTCTTAGTACCACGTTGTCTTGATTACCGTTGCTTTGCAGCAAATGTTGAAATTGGGAAGTTTGAGTCCACAAACTTTGGTCTTCTTGTTAAAGATTGTTCTTTTTAGAGATTTTTAGATTTGACTTTTAAAAAAATTGTAGTGGCTATTCCGAGTCTCTCGAATTCCCATATGAATTTTAGGATCAGCCTGTCAATCTCTGCAAGGAAGTCAGCTAGAATTTTGATGGGGATTGCACAGACACTGTAGATCAATTTCAGGGACTATTTTGATCTTAACAATATTAAGTCTTCCGATACATGAACACAAGATGCCTTTCCATTAGTCGAATCGTCTCTAATTTCTTCTAGTGGCGTTTTATAGTTTTCAGTGTACAAGTTGTGTACTTTTTTTGCTAAATGTATTCTTAAGTATTCCACTCGTTTTGATGCTGTTGTTAAAATGTTCTTTTGAACCAGAAGGATGAGGGCCATATCCTAGGAATGGCAAACCAAAAGCTGGAAGGAGTCAAGGCACCCTACACACTTGAGTACCCAGAGAGCTCTATGCCTCCTACAAAGAGGTGAGAGAAATTATGAGAAAAAAAAAAAAGACTTCTATCTTGTCCAAACATTTGTTATTTTGGGTGAGCTGTCACTCACAGATGAACTCATCTTAATAAATCTAACCTATGATGCCAATCACTCATTTATTCCCTCATTCAACAATTATCTATAGAAAATATAAAATGTCATAACATTGAGCTAAGTCCTGAATGAGATGAAAAAGACATTTAAATTCTACCTATTTAAGAACCTCTCAGTGAAACATACACACTAATAAAAACTTTTAAACATTGACAAAGTGCCATTTGTCCATTCAAATGAATAGCACGGACCGGACTTGTCTCAGCAAGTCCGAGAACGCAGGGGAGAAATCGGCAAGAGGAGAGATCCCTGAGGACTGGAGTCTTAGAGGAAGCTTTGAGCAAGGAGTCTTGAGCTGGAAAAAGCAGTGGAATTTCAACAAGCAGAAGAGGTAGGTGCTTGAGTATTTCAGAGAGGACATTTGGTGAGAAAGAGCAACGTTAACACAGCCTAGAAATGGGAGGGAGGATGGCGGAAAAATGGAGGGGACAGTGGAAAGGAGGCCAGGACCCAAGGAGAGGACCGTAAACGCCCAACTGAGCTGTCTGTGATCAAGGCGAGGACCCTTCAGTAATGCGAGCTAGACTGACGTGATTTAATGGAGTAGTGGGGGCATTGGGCCTCGAGTGCAAAGCAGTAAGTGGAAACATTGTCTGTAGAGAATTTAAAGACAGTATTCAAGCTGGCGAGAATTCATCTGCTTTTTATTTTCACCTTGCATTGACAATTCTAAACAATGTCAGTGGCAAAATACTCCCCCTGCTCCCCCAAAATCTTTTGTTGGTCTAGGGCAGTGCTGTCCAAACGAAATATAATGCAAGCCACATATGTTATTTTAAATTTCCCAGGAGGCCCATTAAAAAGTAAAAAGAAATAGGTAAAATTAATTTTAATAATATATTACATTTAACTCGATATATCCAAAATATTACCGTTCCAATGCATAATCAATATAAAAATTATTGTATGTTTTGTATAATCTTTTTTCCTGCTAAGTGTCTGGAACTTGGTGTGTACTTTCCACTTACAGCACATCTCCGTTTGGACTAGTTACATTGCAAGTGCTGACTAGTCACGTATGACAAAGCTGTGGTTATGGTTATGTTGTAATAATAAGTTAAAAGCCTCAAATTAGCACAATTTTATTACTTACTTTTTTTTTCTTTTTTTTAGAGAAGGAGGAAGAGCGAGAGAGGGAGAGGACAAGCAGGGGGGAGGAGCAGAGGGAGAGGGAGAAGCAGACTCTCCACTGAGCAGGGAGCCCGATGCAGGGCTCGATCCCAGGATCCCGGGATCATGACCTGAGTCGAAGGCAGATGCTTAACTGATTGAGCCACCCAGGCGCCCCTTATTACTTACAATTTAATAAACATTGTATTCTACATGGAAGGCAGTTTGGAGAGCGCCCGGTTATGTGGTCAGCCCCTAAAACCTCTGGATTCAGGTATATGCATTTGTAGGGAGAGTAAGTTTTTCCCCCCTACTTAATGTTTATTAGAAAAAATAAAGTTATATGAGAAATATAAACTTTAACAATAATTATCTGGTAACATAACGTTAAGTATATGAGGGTAAGCCTATCCTGACCTATCAAGCATGTATGTCTGTCATCTTTATATTCATATAAGACAGTAGTATTTTGTTCTTTTTGATCTCGCTTGCTATTCTATTTCAGTAATTTCTGATCCTCCTTTTTAAATTCTCTCCTTCTACTTGTTTTTTTTCTAATTTCTTGAGTTACTTTTTAGCCTTTCACCTTTTCTTTTTTCCCCCACCTTTATTGAGATATAATGACGTATAACATTGTGTAAGTTTCAGATGTACAATGTGTTGCAAATCAATCAACATGATACACCACATTAATAAAAGAAAGGATAAAAACCATATGATCCTTTCCAAAGATGCAGAAAAAGCATTTGACAAAATACAACATCGGTTTTTGATAGAAACCCTCAGTAAAGTGGGGATAGATGGAACATACCTCAACATCATAAAGGCCACATACGAAAGACCCACAGCTAATATCATCCTCAATGGAAAAAACTGAGAGCTTTTCCTTTGTGGTCAGGAACAAGACAGAGGTGTCCACTCTCACCATTACTATGTAAACATAGTATTGGAAGACTTAGCCTCAGCGATCAGACAAAAAAAGAAATAAAAAGGCATCCAAATCAGCAAGGAAGAAGTCAAACTTTCACTATTTGCAAATGACATGATACTCTATGTAGAAAACCCAAAAGACTCCGTCCAAAAATTGCTGGAGCTAATACATGAATTCAGCAAAGTTGCAGGATATAAAATCAACATACAGAAACCTGTTGTCTTTCTATACACCAATAATGAAGCAACGGAAAAAGAAATCAAGGAATTGATCCCATTTACAATTGCACCAAAACCCGTAAGATACCTAGGAATAAACCTAAGCAAAGAGGTAAAGGATCTGTACTCTGAAAACTATCCAACATTTATGAAGAAAATTGAAGAGGACACAAAGAAGTGGAAAGACATTCCATGCTCATGGATTGGAAGAACAAACATTGTTCAAATGTCTATACTACCCAAAGCAATCTACACATTTAAAGCAATCCCTATCAAAATACCACCAGCGTTTTTTATAGAGCTAAAACAAACAATTTGTATGGAACCACAAAAGACCCCAAATAGCCAAAGCAATCCTGAAAAAAGAAAGCAAAGCTGGAGGCATCACGATTCCAGACTTCAAGCTATTTTACAAAGCTGTAATCATCAAGACAGTATGGTACTGGCACAAAAACAGACACATAAATCAATGGAACAATAGAGAACCTGGAAATGGACCCACAACTCTATGGTCAACTCATCTTCAACAAAGCAGCAAAGAATATCAATGCAAAAAAGACAGTCTCTTCAACAAATGGCGCTGGGAAAACTGGACAGCCACATGCAGAAGAATGTAGCTGGACCACTTCCTTACACCATCCACAAAAATAAATTCAAATTGGATGATAGACCCAAACGTGAGGCAGGAATCCATCAAAATCCTAGAGGAGAACACAGGCAGCAACCTCTGTGACCTTGGCCACAGCAACTTCTTACTAGACATGTCACCAGAGGCAAGGGAAACAAAAGTAAAAATGAACTATTGGGACTTCATAAGGATCAAAACCTTCTTGCACAGCAAAGGAAGCAACCAACAAAACTAAAAGGCAGCCTATGGAATGGGAGAAGATATTTGCAATTGACACGTCTGATAATAGGTTAGTATCCAAAATCTATAAGGAACTTCTCAAACTCAACACCCAAAAACCAAATAAGCCAGTTAAGAAATGGGCAGAAGACATGAATAGACATTTTTCCAGAGAAGACATCCAGATGGCCAACAGACACATGAAAAGATGCTCAACATCACTCAGCATCAGGGAAATGGAAATCAAAACCGGGATGAGATGTTACCTCACACCTGTCAGATTGGGGAAAATTAACAACACAAGAAACAACAGGTGTTGGTGAGGATGTGGAGAAAGGGGAACCCTCCTACACTGTTGGTGGGAATGCAAACTGGTACAGCCACTCGGGAAAACAATATGGAGGTTCCTCTAAAAGTTAAAAGCAGAACTAGCCTACAATCCAGCATTTGTACTACTAGGTAATTTACCCAAAGGATAAAAAAATACAGATTTGAAGGTGTGCGTGCACCCTGGTGTTTATAGCAGCATTATCTACAATAGCCAAACTATGGACAGAGCCCAGATGTCCATCGACTCATGAATGGATAAAGAAGACGTGGTATATGTATACAATGGAATATGACTCAGCCATCAAAAAG
Organism: Ursus arctos; assembly: GCF_023065955.2. NCBI lineage: Eukaryota > Metazoa > Chordata > Mammalia > Carnivora > Ursidae > Ursus > Ursus arctos. The sequence continues at coordinate 37,282,045 of NC_079873.1, read as the reverse complement.
AATGAAATCTTGCCATTTGAACGTCATGGATGGAACTAGAATGTATTATGCTAAGCGAAATAAGTCAGAGAAAGATAAATACCATATGATTTCACTCATGTATGGAATTTACGAGACAAAAGAGATGAACATATGGGCGGGGCAGAGAAAGACCTAAACATTCTCCTCTGGACCTTCATTAACAGACGAAAGGAGTCCTGGAGTAGGGTAAAGAGGATGGGATTTATAATGAGAGAATCTGGGTTTGAATCCTGCCCCCCCCTTTTTTTTATTGAATTCCTCGACAGTTTCAATAAACCAGGATTTTATATGAAGTGAAAAAAAATAAGGTATACGGCCTGTTGATTTGATGCATTTATAGGACGCAAAATGATTACCATCACAGCGTTAGCTAACCCCCCCAACCTGTCATATAGTTACCGCTCCTTTTTGGTAGTGAGAACGTTTAAGATTTACTCTCTTAGCTTAAAGTACATAATAGAGTATTAGTAGCTAAAATCACCATGCTTACATTAGACCGCCAGAACCTTTTAATCTAATAACTGGAAGTTTGTACCCTTTGCCCAGTATCTCTCAATTCCCCCCACCACGCACCCCCCACCCCCGGCACCTAGCAACCACCATTCTACTCTCTGGTTCTATGAATTCACCGTTTCTAGGTTCCACATGTAAGTGAGATCCTACAGTATTTGTCTTTTCCTGTCTGACTGGAGAATACATTTGTAATGGCTCATAATTAGTAGAGCCGTTTTAGGCACAGTTTGTGTTTCTAATTCCTGTGGTAATGCATATTCCTGAGATTAAAGAGTTGATTAGAAATAAGCAATGATAAGGGCGCCTGGGTGGTGTAGTTGGTTAAGTGTCTGACTCTTGGTTTCAGCTCAGATCGTGATCTCAGGGTCATGAGATCGGGCCCCATGTGGGGCTCGGCACTCAACACGGAATCAGCTTGTTTCTTTCTCTCTCTCCCTCTGCCCCTCCCCCCTGCTCTCTCACTCTCTCTCAAAAATAAATAAATAAATCTTTAAAGAAAAAAGAAAAGGAAATAAGCAATGATAGCACAGTGATTATGAACCAGAAGATGAGATAGGTTTATCATTTGGAGTTTGTTTTTTTTTAAATGAATTTTTTTAATGATTTTGTTTATTTGACAGAGAGAGAGAGAGGGCACAAGCAAGGGGAATGGCAGGGGGAGGAGAAGGAGAGGGAGAAGCAGACTCTCCACTGAGCAGGGAGCCCGATGCAGAACTCGATCCCAGGACCCCGGGATCATGACCTGAGCTGAAGGCAGGTGCTTAACCGACTGAGCCCCTGGAGTTTCTTTTTAAAATTTAAAACAGTGAAGCAAAGTGCAAACTGTGGTATTTAATATATTTGCTGGTAAGTGAAAAATATTAATTCTTACCTGAAATATTTTAGTTATTTGAACAATATCGTTGAACTGTATTCTTTTCAATCATTAGTTGTTCATTTTAAAACTAAGGAAAGACTCGAGAAAATCATGACCTATTTTCTCGTAGAGAGATGGGTATGCTAAAAAATGATCTACTCCAGCTGTCAGGTTCAGTAGGTAGGTGTCTTCATCTGGGTTCACCAGAGAAACAAAATAGGATGTATACATTTTATTATAAGGAATTGCATTACGTGATTACGGAGGCTAAGAAGTCCCAAGATCAGCAGTTGGCAAGCTGGAGACCCAGAAATGCCAGTGGTATTGTTTCAGTCCGAGTCCCAAGGCCTGAGAAGAACCAGGACAGCTGATGTCTGAGTCTAAGTGTGAAGAGAAGACTGATATCCCAGCTTGAGGACAGGCAGAGAGAGAATTCTCCTTCCTCAACCTTTCGTTCTATTCAGACCTTCAATGGGTTAGATGTGGCCTGCTCACCTTAGGGAGGGCAATCTGTTTTATTCAGTCTACCAATCAAAATGCTAATCTCATTCAGAAATACCCTCACAGACACACCCCAAAGAATGTTTAACCAAGTATCTGGGCACCCAGGGGCTCAGTCAAACGAATACATCAAATTAAACATCAGAAGTGTAGGTCACTGGTTAGACCAGAGAACATTTCTTTACACATTCCTTCTCTCCACATATACTCCTTTTTTATGATTATTATAAACAATACTGTGACCTCCACCCACATACTTTAAAGTAGTTCAAATCAAAAAGTCAGCATGGGAAGTTCTTGTGATTGCCTCGTAAAGCAAAACGCCCACAGCCTCCGAGAACATTACTCTTGGTGAGCTCATCCTTAGCCACTGCAAATTGTGCAAACACTCATTCATACAACAAGAGAAGACTTCATCAGAGCAAAGGAATGCACTTCGGTGCCCTCCAGAAAATGTCTTGTCTCGGTGCAAATGTGTTCAAGTAAATAATGGTAACCTAGAGAATGCTTGTGCTGAAGCTAAGAAACGGAGACACAGATTCGGCCATTTGTAAATTCTGTGACTGGAAGGACAAATCACCATTCTCTGAATCAGAAGTTTGATGTTCGGGCGCCTGGGTGGCTCAGTCGTTAAGCGTCTGCCTTCGGCTCAGGGCGTGATCCCGGCGTTCTGGGATCAATCCCCACATCAGGCTCTTCTGCTGGGAGCCTGCTTCTTCCTCTCCCACTCCCCCTGCTTGTGTTCCCTCTCTCGCTGGCTGTCTCTCTCTCTGTCAAATAAATCAATAAAATCTTTAAAAAAAAAAAAAGAAGTTTGATGTAAGACTTTCTACTTATGTGACTGTGGCGATTTGATAGGATAAGTCTTTCAGCCTAACGCCAAAGAGTATATGAAACTGCTATAACATGGTGGGTTTATAGGATGGGTGTCACTTTTCTCCTGTATCTTACATTAATATGGAGAAGGTCCTGCTCTACGTCTGGCTGAATAAGCATGTTCCCTCTGGAGCGTGCAGAGTGAGGCCCATATGCTTCCTTGGGGAATTTCCTTCCCATTGAGGAATGTTTCTTGGCTCTCAATGAACAACACAGGCTCTGTTTTGTTTGTGTATGTATCTGACCTTCCTGGTTTCTTTTTCTCTTTTTTTCATTTCGTTTCTTGTACTATCATTTATTGTAGTAGTATATGTTTATCTTGAGTGGCATTTATTACTGTCTCTAACTTACAGATCTTTATATAGACCTTTCTCTCTCAAAATCGTTGAAACCGTAAAAAGCCTCAGAATGTAAGTACTCATATCAAACCATAAATCTTTATTTTTTATTCCCAGGCAGATAGACTTCCAAACGATTTTAGATGACAGGTTGGTATCAGAAATGATGAATCTACCTATTCTTTCGCACATAGCTATTTGTATGAAACATAGTCTTTAAATAGACATGTTATCAATAGGTGCAACCGTTAAACGCATGAAGAAGTTGTTGCGACGTGACTCCCTTTTTTGGATCTGTGAACTTACGATCTTTCAGACAGCACTCTCCTCATCCAGAAAAAAATTGTTCACTTGCAAGAGGCCCTTGGGCATAACATGACATTTACAATACATAGAGTGTGCATTTTATGTTTATTCCTCGTGTATTTCCTTTGGTTAAAAACTAATATGTAATCTACAACATCCAAACAAATGATTTGACATATTTTATACAGCACATGTTCAAGTAATTAATTTTCTCGTGGAAATGTCATACCATTTAACTCATAGTTATGAGCCAAATATTTGTGCAGTAGTTTGTAATGAATATATGCATAATCACAGATTGCCCTATTTTCTTTGTACTCAAATGTAATTTAAAGGGACAGAATCAGGGTGTAGCAGTCTTCTCATTACTTAATGCTTGATGCATATTAGGTTCTCAATAACTCCTTGTTGGATGAATAAATAAAGGACTGACCAGTCTGGCAGATTTTATTAAGTCCTATGAGTTTAGGTTTTTGGTTGGTCTTATTGGAGTTTTATTACTAAGGACTAACACAATTAACTGCACGTGATATGTTTTGAAAATACTTGGTTGCCAAGGAGGGCAGCAAAGATCATTATTGATCTATATGAGCAAAAAAAGTGCCGTAGAACCCAACTTGTATGCGTCAAGTAGGGAGTACCCGTATCAGATTATTTCCAGTAGCAGGTAACAGAAATAGGCTCAAACTGGCTTAAAAATAAGGACATCTGTCAACATTCCCAAAAGCAATGCAAGCTTGAGGCACCATTTAAGTAGGGCCCTCCTTTCTTTCTCTCAGTTCTCTTGGCTCTGCCTTCCTTCGTGTGTTTGTTTGTTTGTTTGTTTGTTTGTTGTCCTTGGTCTGACTTCCTTCATGGTCACAAAGTGGCTGCCACTGCCAGCATGCCTGTGTTCGGTGGGAGAGAGCAAGAAAGCATCTCCCCCAACCATGGCCTATAAGGCCTTTCCTACAGTGCTACTGAGTGACCTAAGGTCTTCTGGGCACAGTTGCTTGGGGAAAGCCATCCACTGATCTCCCTTATACCTGGGGTTCTGACCCAATCACTGACGAAAATGGTACAATTATCTTGAATAGCTGAGAGTAATCAAGACCTATTCTTGGAGCTGAGGAAGGGGTTGGAGTCTCCGGCATCAGTTGGGCTCTGGGGAGGTGAGGGGGATGCTTGAACAGAACTGGGTTCTGTTCAGAAGGAAGAAGAGGGAAACAGATACTATGTATGCAGATAACAGCATCTACTGCAATAGGGCGCTTCTTTTAGAAATTATTATTATTGTATTTCTTTAGAGGTTTTTTTAAATTAAAGACTTTGTTTTTCTATAGCTGTTTTAGGTTCACAGCAAGATTGAGAGAAAGGTGCAGAGATTCCCCATATACCAACTGCCCCACACATGCCTAGTGACGTCCACTAAACATTCCCCACCGGAGCGGTACATTTGTTATAGTTGATGAACTGACATTGACACGTCATTATCACCTGAAGTTCATACTTTACATTAGAGTTCATTCTTGGTGTTGTATATTCTATGGGTTTGGACAGACGTATCACGACAGGTATCCATCCTGATAGTAGCATACAGAAGATTTTCACTGCCCTAAAAATCCTCTGTGCTCTACGTCTTCATCTCTACCCCTGAAACACCACCCTTTCCCAAAGAGGCATTGAAGTAATCAATCAAAGACAAGTATTCCTGTATCTCCACAAAAATTGAGGATTGATTCTCTCCTAAAGATACACTCATCAGGGGGCGCCTGGGTGGCACAGCGGTTAAGCATCTGCCTTCGGCTCAGGGCGTGATCCCGGCGTTATGGGATCGAGCCCCACATCAGGCTCCTCCGCTATGAGCCTGCTGCTTCCTCTCCCACTCCCCCTGCTTGTGTTCCCTCTCTCGCTGGCTGTCTCTATCTCTGTCAAATAAATAAATAAAATCTTTAAAAAAAAAAAAAAGATACACTCATCAGTGAATTAAGGAAATGAGGACAGAATGGGAAAATGTAGTCAGTCCTTCTCAAGTTTTCATTCTTTTTTTTAAATTCACTTTCTTCTTGATTGGTATGTATCAAAGACCCCATCATGCTTTAGTTCTTTTCACCTGCTACCTAGTCTCTTACTTTCTCTTCTTAAGACTGATCAGCTTCTTTGTATCATCTCTAGAAAAAACAAGTCTAAGAATCACCAAAATAAGCCCTTTATCACTTCCGGTAGGTTTTGCACCTTCTTCAGCTAACCTCAATCTGGGAAAAAACAAAAAAAGAAGGCCCAGCATCCCCATCAATGCTTATTGCAAACACGGTGGGCTTGTCAGTTGCATTCTGTAGGGATGTCAGTTCTCCCACAGATATTTAACTTTTTCTGAAATTACTTAGATTAATGAAGTTTAGAAAACCCAGTGCCTGTGGCCTAGACAACATGGTTGAACACATCTGGTGTAAGAAGGAAGGGAGTGGTGAGGCGCCTGGCTGGTCAGTCAGTTGAGCCTCAGACTCTTGGTTTCGGCTCAGGTCATGACCTCATGGGTCTTAGGGTGAGCCCCACGTCAGGCTCTGTGCTCAGCGTGGAGTCTGCTTGGGATTCTTTCCCTCTTCTTTTCCCCCTCCCTTTGCTTCTCCCCCACACTCACACATGCTCACACTCACTCTCTCTCTCAAATAAATAAATCAGTCTTTAAAAAAAAAGAAAAAGTAGAAGCAAGGGAGTTGTAGGTCATCAGCCCATTGGAGGGCAGGCTAACAGGGTTCTGGTCACATGGACAAAGGGACAGAAAGCAAGTGAGAGATCTGCTGAACCAAAAAGAGGGACTTTGGGAAGAAAACAAAGCAAGCTTCCAGGATCCATTCACTTTCTGCGCAAACCAGTACAAGCTTTTGGGTGACCTCATAGACAGATAGCTACAGCCTGTGGTTCTCTGGAAGAATTACTGCCTTTTCTTTAAGGTCCTGCTTTATGTAACTGTCAGAATCAAACATTAGGGAAGGCAGAATAGAATCTCTTATATGGAAAGAAGAGGAGTGCTTGCCTTTTAAATTGTTTTTAACTCCTCCATCTTTTCCCATGCATATGCTGTATAAAACATTTCCTATGAAAAACGGGGCCATGATTTTTACATCCTGCCCTTTTCACATTTAAACATTTCCCCATGGACTTCAGAAAAATGATTTTATTTGTTTATTAGTTTTAAAGGATTTTATTTATTTGGGGGGGGAGAGAGAGAGCATGAGCAGGTGGGGAGAGGGAGAAGCAGGCTCCCTGTTCTCAGCAGGGACCCGATCCCAGGACTCCGGGATCATGACCTAAGCCCAAGGCAGACACTTAACCAACTGAGCCACCCAAGTGCCCTCAGAAAAATGATTTTAAATAGTGATGTTATAAGCCGTGCAATGGAAGTACCACAGTTAGTAATTACCTCCTTTTTAAAATTCTTTAAAACATTTCTTTTAAAATAGAGATATCATTTACAGACTGTGAAATGCATAGATCTAAAATGTACAGTTTGATGAGTTTTGACAAACGTAAAACACACCCTTATCAAGGTAAGGAATATTTCCATCACCCCCCAAAAGTGCCCTGAGGCCTCTTTCCATTCAATGGCCTATCTCCTCACAATGACTGTTCTGATGGCTATCACCTCTGATTGGTTTTGGCTCTTCCTGAACTTCATCTAAGCGGAATAAACAGTACACACTCCGTTATGTCTGGCTTCCTTTTTGCTCAATTATTTTGAGATTCATGGCACCCATGATGTCGTCGTGTTCATCAGTAGTTGGTTCTTGTTGCTGGTCATGGTCCATTGTATGGATATGTCACAATCTGTTTACTCACAGTTTTGTTTTTTTTTAAAGATTTTATTTATTTATTTGACAGAGAGAGAGACAGTCAGCGAGAGAGGGAACACAAGCATGGGGAGTGGGAGAGGAAGAAGCAGGCTCCCAGCAGAGAAGCCTGATGTGGGGCTCGATCCCATAACGCCGGGATCACGCCCTGAGCCGAAGGCAGGCGCTTAACCGCTGTGCCACCCAGGCGCCCCTGTTTACTCACAGTTGATGGATACTTGGTTTGTTTCCAATTTGGGTCTGTTAGGAATCCTACCACCCTAAGCATTTTTTTTTTTCAAATCAATTTTAGAGGGGGTGAGAAATGGTAAGAAATGATAAATCGGTCAGTGATTCTTTTTCTTAAAAGAGAAAGAGAAGCGGGGGAATGCAGTTGAAAGACTGGGAAGGGAAGGCGGATAAAAAAAATGAAACAAAAGGGGCTTTTGAGAAAGATAATTTGGGGGGAGGAAATTCATTTAAAAAGAAAAAAGGGGCGCCTGGGTGGCACAGCGGTTAAGCGTCTGCCTTCAGCTCAGGGCGTGATCCCGGCGTTCCGGGATCGAGCCCCGCGTCGGGCTCCTCCACTGGGAGCCTGCTTCTTCCTCTCCCACTCCCCCTGCTTGTGTTCCCTCTCTCGCTGGCTGTCTCTCTGTCAAATAAATAAATAAAATCTTTAAAAAAAAAGAGAGAAGAATTAAAATGGACAAGGATAAGAAGAAGCAGTAAATAAACAAATAACTGAAGGAGTGAATAAAAAAGAAGAAGAAGAAGAAGAAATGCCTGTAAAAATTAGAATAGGTACAAAGAAGAGAACCACAGAACTTTTTTTAATCACGGTCTTTGAGAACTCCTGAAACGAAGACAAACTTTTTGAGCGTCTTCCACACGGACTTTGGCCCCTCCCGTGGTCCTGATGCTCTAATGTTTTTACATGAGCGCTTTCTCCGGGCAACCTTCTTTCCCTTGCCTGCCAGACAGAAGAGCGTTCAAAGCGGCTTTGATCAGGGCAGCGCACTCAGGGCAGTCTGCAAGGGAGGAAGCCAGGAGGCTTTTTAATTTAAAAATAAATGCTGCTTTGTCTCCCGTGTTTCCTTAATTGAGGCAGAAGCTGAATCTAGGACACAGCCTGGTGGGAGATTGGCTATGGCGCGGTCACGTGGAGACCAGACTTGCAGCGAGCACGGGATGGTGAGCTGCAGAGAGGCACAATGACACGCACGTGCGTCAGTGTGTGTGTACAGTTACAGGGAAGTCTCCTCGCTGTCAGGCCTGTCAGATGAAGATATCTGAATGGGCTGCAAGGGAGGGAAAGAACTGAAGCCACATGAGCTGTATTATTTGATTTTTGTGGACATGTCGCAGAAGGATCCCAACGCCTTCCACCAGGGATGGAGGAAAGAAAGGCAGCCTAAGGTGGCTGGAATTGTTTTGTCTTAGAGAGATCCTGCAGGCCCGAGAGTTGAAACTTCCTTTTGTACTGCGATGTTGCTGACATTTTTTTTTTTAAGATTTTGTTTATTTATTTGATAGAGAGCGAGCCAGAGAGAGCATGAGCGGGGGCGGGGGGGGGGGCAGAGGGCAGAGGGAGAGGCAGACTCCCCGCTGAGCAAGGAGCCCCATGCAGGGCTGATCATGACCTGAGCCCGAGGCAGATGCTTAACCGACTGAGCCCCCCAGGCACCCCTGTTGCTGACATTTTGGCCTAGAATATTTGTTTTCTCTTGAAACCAGAGAAGGGGCACAGAAATGGTAAGATAAGAAAAGTGAGGAAAGGCAGATGAGGACATGTATAAATACATGTGAAGACGCTGCGGATGGCGTTTTATGGCGCTTTGTGGCGCTTTTCCCCAGTCCCCCTACCCTGACTTTCAAAGCAGTTTGAAGTGAATTTGATGGATAGAAGCCTGAAAGAGGGAAGGGAAGGGGCCATGGCTGTGGTCTGCAGACACTGAAAGGTGTTAACATGGAGGAGGGATTTACTTGATCGAGAAATCCCAGAGGGACATAACGGGGAGAAATGTGCCGCAGTTTACAAAAATTCTGATGGAGAAAGAGGACCGAACTCTGTGTGTGAGAACTTCTGGAACACAAAATAAAATAGGATACCATGTATTGACACATTTGGGGAAGTACAAGTGCAATGCAAATTCAAAGCTATCCTTATGATTCATCCTTTAAGGGAGATGATCGTATCCCCACCATTAAAAACACCGAAGCAGTAATATACATAATTGGTTTCACAATGGCTGTGGGTCCCAAAATACAGGACCCAAGAACCCCGGGGGGTCAGATGAGATCATAGTGTATCCTGGGATCTCTTGGGGATGGGAAATAGTCTTCCCACTCCCCCACATTCCCCAAAGCTTACTACTTCTATTTTATGGGCTCGCTTCCCCCTGACCCATGTAAATGACTGCTTCTGTGGGAAAATCTCACATAATCTATGTGACCGAGGACCATCTGCTTGATTTCAGGTGATGAGTTAGGGCAGACATTAACCTTTCAAGAAACTTGGTGAATTTTCATCTCTTAGATGATAAGGATATTCTTTGCAGGAATCAGGCTGGAGTAGGGGGCATTTCCACGTTGGGCATTTGGGAGAAATTGGAACAATGCCTGTAGTATGAAAAAATATTCTCTTTGGGAAACTATTTACTACGGAAAGTGCAGTTTTCTGTTTCATTGTGTAGCCTGGCGGGGGCAGGGGAAGCTGGGGGGGCTTGCAGGCATAATAATCTCATCCACTTCCAAGTTCGTCCTATGTTCTGGGCCCTTTCCACCTGTTATCTTGTTTAATACAACAACCCAGAGGAAGGACATTACAAGTGAGTAAAGTGAGATGCTGAGACAGCATGTAACTTGGGCAGAGTTACAGAATTTGGTAGCGACTGCTCAGGGTGAGAATCCAGCCGTATCTGACTCCAAAGCCCGTGTTTGCCTTACCTCATCTTTATGATACAAGGGGATATTGCTTGCTTTCCTCCCTGCACTTGATTTCGTTGTTCATTTGGGATCTCCCAGAAGGAATTCTGAGATAAGGATTTGGAAGCAGGTCGTTTTTTCAGGAGGTGATCCCAGGAAACGCTGTGAGGAAGTGGAAAAGGAAGACAAGAGAACAGAAAACAGCCAAGACATGGACCATTATTGAATGAGTTGCTGCTGTGGGTGATTGTCTCAGCCCTGCCGGGGGAGCTTTGGAAAATGAGTTATCCTGCCTGGGAGGCATGAAAGTTGGTGCATTTTTTTAAACTGACATGTAATTGACATATAAGAGTATATTAGTTTTAGGTGCGCTCCATAATGATTTGATATTTGCATACGTTGCAAAACGATCACCACAATGGAGTCTAGTTAACATCTGTCACCTTACACAGTTAGAAAAAAACAATTTTTTTTAAAGATTTTATTTATTTATTTGACAGAGAGAGAGACAACCAGCGAGAGAGGGAACACAAGCAGGGGGAGATAGAGAGGAAGAAGCAGGCTCCTAGCGAGTCAGGGAGCCCGATGCGGGGCTCTATCCCAGGACTCTGGGACCACGCCCTGAGCCGAAGGCAGACGCCCAACGACTGAGCTACCCAGGTACCCCTAGAAAAATTTTGTTTTCCTGTGATGAGAACTTTTAAGATCCGCTCTCTTGATGCTGCATTTATATATGGTCAACTCCTGTCCATCATTTGTTGCAGGGATGGGAATGGGACATTAATTCCTGGCAGGCAAAGCTGGCTCTGGTGGTCAGAGCAATCCCTCCGCCTAAGAAATGAAGTCGCTGGAAGTAGGGGTCAGGCTGGTGTGCACCGAAATGCAAAGGGTGAGGGCAAGTTAAGTGGAGGTGCTTGCAGACCATGGACCTCTCCGGTGGCCAGGGTGCCAGCGAACTTGGTGTTCAGCACTAAGCCTTAAATGGGGCCAATCCGGCTCTGCAGGGGCTCGAGGACCCACCTCCACACCCCTGTATGAGAGCGGCAGGGAATCTAGACACCATTTCGCCAAAGGGTTAGGCTACCGTGTTGTGCTCAGAAGGAACAGTGGCATTATTATTATTATTTTTAACCAGGGGAGCTTCTCTTGGACTCCAGATTGCCCAATAAGGCAGCGATGTGCTCACCATTTATAGGGAGCTACAAAAGCAAAATGTATGAAAGTTACAGGAGAGGATGGGGGGTATGAGAGAGGTTACTTTGATTCTTTTAGATGCTGTGTTCCAGCCATTGATTCTGGATATTGCATAACACTCTGCAGGGCTCTCCCAGGGCTCTTGGCAATTAGCATGTGCCATTAAAATCTTATCTACAATTATACTCTCCAATCTAAATTCTAGCTTCGAGTTTTGCCTGATCTTTTCTTCCCAGAACACACGAGTAGTTCAGAGGCCTGTGAAATAGACAAACCCCGTAGGGGATTTGATATCCCAAATCACACTGAATATTTTCCTGAGAGGTGAAACTTTAAAATGAATTCCTGAAAGGTAGTGCTCCTTTTATACTGACGCTCAAACTTAGAGGTTGGTTCGCTGTTACCGTTAAATAGTTTGGCCAACACTTCTATTTTAGTAACAAAAAATTTGCCCGGAAAGAACCCAAAGAAGTAACAGGGCTCAGTGACAGGATGAAAGGGTCTGCCTGAAGCCATTGGAGCCACCTTGGAGACATAGACGTAAGGACACTTTCAGAGAAAACAAACTGTCCCTACATTTCTCGGACTGTTTAAAAAAAATCTGAAGGTCCTGATATTTGGAGATGCAAGTCCAACTGTAGCATTCTCAACAGATAACATTGTAGGACTTGGCCAAAATGAGAATCGAAAGTGTGCCACTTCAAGGACTGAGTTTCTTCCTAATAAAACTTCAAATTCTTTTTCACAGAGGGCACACTCATGGAGTTATTATATACACTCGTTGAATTGTTATATACAATTGTAAGCAAGGCATCTTGGTGATTTTTAAAATTCTTCCCCCGCACTTAGGGAAGGATTGTCATTTCCTCAGGGAACAAAGTCAACTTTTGGTCTGCAAATGACACAAGGCTTTCAGAAACAGGAAGTAGTTGAGGCCCTAGGAGATCTCTGATCTGTGAAAATGAAGTTTCTTTTTATACTACGTTCACCCCTATGTGTGTAATTTTATATAACAGGGATCATACTTTATGTGTTGTCCTATGACTTGTTACATTTGCGGAATGATATGCGTCAGATTTTTAATGCCAGCCACAACCAATTGACATCTTAATGGCTCCATACTATTTGAGTTGGATGGGCGGAATGCTATAGACTGATGGGTGATGTCTGTTGAAACCTAATCCCAATATGATGGTATATGGAGATGGGGTCTTTGGGAAGTGATTAGGTCATAAAGTGGAACCCCCATGATTGAAATTAGTGCCCTTATAAAGAGATCCCAGAGAGCTCCCTGTTCCCTTCTGCCATATGAGAACAAAGGAAGAAGATAGCTGCCAGTGGACCAGAGAGCAGGCTCTCATTGGCCACCAACTCTGCCAGTGCCTTGATCATGGACTTCCCAGCCTCCAGAACTATGAGAAATAAATTCCTGTTGTTTATAAGCCACCTGATCTATGGTATTCTGTTGTAGTTGACTAAGACAGATGGTTTTAGCCAACGGAAGCATGAGGAGATGCACAACACAACTAATCAGGGAAATGCAAATCAAGACCACAATGAGATATCACCTTACACCTGTCGGAATGGCTAGAATCAAGACAAGAAATAACAGGTGCTGGTGAGGGGCGCCTGCGTGGCTCAGTCGTTAAGCATCTGCCTTTGGCTCAGGTCATGATCCCAGGGTCCTGGGATTGAGCCCCGTGTTGGGCTTCCGGCTCAGCGGGGAGCCTGCTTCTCCCTCTCCCGCTCCTCCTGCTTGTGTTCCCTCTCTCACTGGTTGTCTCTCTCTCTGTCAAATAAATAAATAAAATCTTAGAAAAAAAAAAACAAACACAAGCGCTGAGAATGTGGAGAGAAAGGAACCCTCATGCAGACAGAGGAAAATCTCTGAAAACTGAGTAGAAGTTACCCTTCCGCAAAAGACATTTACATGTATTAGGGAAATCTCCGTTTGCAAGGGTGTCTCCCTCTCTGTGATAGGAAGAGGGATGACTAAAGCTCTAGAAGCTCTTAACAACGAAGAAGACAGTGACCTAAATCTGCATAACAACCGTACCTTTGTTTACTGTGTTTTTCCTAGTAACTGCCCATAAAGTGTTCCTTATATTCAAGGGGGACCACTGCAGAGGGTGGTGGGGGGGTGGAGGTTATGGCCAAGGAGCAGGATAGAGGTAAGCGGATGGAAAATTACTAGAGGAGGTAACATCAGGAATAAGGAACATTCTGGCTAAACTGACTGGACAGGATTCCTGCCTTCAGGCAGGCCAGAGTGATAAAATATTGAGGGTGGAGGATGAGGAATTTGACCTGATATCAGAGCGCGGATTTTTGCTAAATTGACTCAGCAGGATTCTTGCTAAGACTAATCTCAGTGGACCAAGGAAAAAACCCAAATTTGGGGCCTGGTTGAGAAGAGGACCCAGAAGAGACTGACTCAAGTGTCATCAAGGAGAGCGTCTTTGTCAGAAGTAGGGGAGGCTGATACATTGGAGTTTGTTAGGGAGGAAGAATTTCCTGTTCCCTTCAAGGTCCTTCTAGCTGGACTTAGAATCAAATTAGCATGAGGCAGATTGACAGGAGAAAATAAAATTTAGTAGGTGTTTGTATGGGGAATCCACACAGACAGAGAAATTCCAAAGCCAGCAAGGCAACATGAAGCTTCTATGAGCTAAGGAGAGGGGCAGCGGGTTTGAGGATACAAATGGGAGAAAGACCATTAGGAAGAAGGGGAAAGGAGATGTTTGGAAAAACAAGGTTGCCGTATGATGGAGATTAGTTTCTCTCTTCCTGCCTATTTGCAGGCAGTTGAGGGGGAGGTAAAGAGCTTTTCCTGATTCAGCTCGGATTGGATTGCTTTTAATTCAAAATAACGTTTATGCCAAAGTGGTCCATCTTGGGGTGGCCTGCCTTTGGCCCTTACAGGTTATGCACAATTTGGTACAATTTGCATATAGATTTTCATTCCAAAAGGAGAGGATAATTTATTATTTCTCATTTCAGTGTACCTAAATGCTTTAACTGTAATGAAGGTTTGTATTAAGAAATGCGGTAAATCTGCCTTCATGTGTAATTCAAATCTATGTCTAAGGGACTCGTTCATGGTGAAAACAGAGCAGCCATTGATCATCCTCTATGCTGTCGTGTTTCCTGTGCGTGAAAGCTATTTTTTAAACAAATATCCCCACCTTCCATTTTTTTCTCTCTTCTTAGATAATTAATCATGTTAACGATCTATCACAGCCGCTAACTCAGGAAAAAAACACGTGAGCCCTGGCACTACCATAGCCACCTGCTTCATCCTGGGGATCCCGACGGGGCCGGACAGATCGAAAGCACAGCTCCTGGCTGGGTTTGCCGACACTGTTGCCAAACAAACTCAGATAAACTCATTGCAAGAGAAGCCAATAACTCAAGAGACTAGGGTTTGGAAAACAGAACAGGAGAAATTTATTTTGGGTTCCAGCAGCTGGGGGAGGTGGCAGGCTCAAATCTTTAACAAACGCCTCTCCACCAGCAAGATGGACACCTAGAGTTTTATACAGAGAGGCTCAGGGGGCACGTGGAAGAGAGCGGGCAGGGAGCACGTGATCATGGGTCAGGGTTGTTATGTGTTCAGCCCATGATCGTGGACAGGGAAGGGGACATGTGGAGTGTGGTGTCTAGGCATTCTGTTGCTATCAGGGTTTTTCTGGTCTGGTGGTTGGAATGTTCCGGTCATTGCAAAATTGTCAAAGCCTCAAGGAAGTGTGATAATAAATAAGCACAGTGGGTTTCAGTTGGAGCATGAGTTAAGCAGTCTTGTCTATTTGTTTTTTTTTTTTTATTTAAGATTTTATTTGTTTATTTATTTTAGAGAGCGAGTGAGCAAGCTGGGCAGAAGGAGAGGCAGAGAGAGAATCCCAAGCAGACTCTGTGCTGAGCTGGGAGCCCCATGCGGGGCTTGATCTCAATACCCTAAGATCATGATCTGAGCCTAAACCAAGAGTCAGAGGCTTAATCGACTGAGTTACCCAGGCATCTATTTCTGGTTTTAACTGTTGGGGTCTATAGTCGAGCAAGAGGGCTCACGGACAATCACAGTTCTTAAAGTTTAGTCCTTTCTTTTAAATCTTGGGCCTTTGAATTCTAGCAAAGTGTGCTGCCCTTTAGGTTAAAGTTTCTCTTTCAGAGAAGTTACAGAAAGATGAAATTGTCTGAAAATTGTTGAGAGGATTAGCAATCTGTTTGCCTTTTATGTCCAATTCCAGCTTCCTGTCTTGCTGAGAACAATCATTACTGTCTCGTCCATTCACTTTTTTTGTTTTTCCGAAAAAATTAGCATTCTTACTGATGAGTGTTCCAGAAAGTTGCCTGGAGTACGTGGTCAGGACAAAGGTGAGGCAAGTGAGGCCGCTGGGCTGTGAGTGTTTAAATATGGTTTTGACCAGAGGCCTGCTCTGGGGACCATCGCTGACCTATTCTTTTGAACAGGGAGGTGTCACTGTAAATGATGTTGACTCTAGGGGAAAAAAGAGTTGCTTCTGGAAGAATACAGGGCTCACAAATATTAAAGGAACACTTTCTCTCACAGGGATTGTGGCCAGCAACTCTCTCCAGTGGGAAGGGAATTAACTCACAGCATCAATCTCCTAATTAGAGCAGCCATAGCAATGGTCCTCAAGAGAGGAAGGCATGGCGGAAAATCACCCAGGGAACTATACACATCATTTCTCCCCCTTTCCCTACTTGCCAGTCTGATGGGGGTGAGCATGTCAGGATGGCCCAGGAGGAGTGGGCACAGGTGGTTTTGACAGGTTTCCCAGGCAACACAGACAGGCAGCTCTTTCTCGCCCTATTGGGAATCACTAGGCTACACAAAGACCCAATGTTACTTATGAAGGTTTGAAATATACACCGTTGACTCTACTTCTAGGAATCTATTATGCAGACATACTCGTACACTTGTTCAAAGATAAATGCACAAAAATGGGAATTATAGCACTTTGTAATAATAATAGTAATGGCAATCTTAAAGCGCATCAGTAGGAGACTTGTTAAATGTACAGTTTAGCCCTACCATGGAATTCTATACCTTGGTTAAAAAAACAAATTAACTCTTCATGTACTCACATGGAGTGATCTCCAAGGAATATATTTTGGGTGGAAAAAGCATGTTGCACAGCAATACGTATAATGCGATATTTTCGTAAAACGAGACAAACAACCAAATTATGTGTACATATGTTTTGGTGCATAAAAAATTCAGGAAAGAGATACAGAAATTCTTAGCACCGGTTATTCATGAAGACGGGAGTAGAATAGGGTGGAATTTTCGACTTTTTAAACGGACTTTGGCACTTGTCCTTTTTTACAACTCACATTTTTTTTTCTCAGTGAAAAGAGTAGTTGGAAAAAAATGCCCAAACAAGTATTGTTGTTGTTGTTGTTGTTTCGCCTCACATGGTCCTCAGTCTCCCTTCCATTGAAGCTTCTTTAGTTGTCCTCACCATCACTAGTTCTTCGCATTCACACCCACACCCACACTGCCGTCATGAGCATCACGTGGCACATGAATAAGGGGAAGGAAACAAAAGTTCAAGGTCAGGGGCGCCTGGGTGGCACAGTCGTTAAGCGTCTGCCTTCGGCTCAGGGCGTGATCCCGGCGTTGTGGGATCGAGCCCCACATCAGGCTCCTCTGCTATGAGCCTGCTTCTTCCTCTCGCACTCCCCCTGCTTGTGTTCCCTCTCTCGCTGGCTGGCTCTGTCAAATAAATAAATAAAATCTTAAAAAAAAAAAAAAGTTCAAGGTCTTCCATAGGGGAAGGTGAAAGGGAAGTGTCACAAAGCATCTATCGTGTGACAGGCCACTCTCTGCTAGACAATACATATGTTACTCAAGATAATCCTGAGAGATCGTGTTTTACAGGTGTTGTCCAAATGAATCATAGTCTCTATGTTTTGAATACAGTTTAAAAGGTGGACTTGAATTAGGAGTAATTCTATCCTTGGGTAAGGCCCTCCTAATCCCCCACTGGGATTAGCCAACATTGTCTTAATCCGACTCAGTATCTTCTGTTTCAACTCCCTTCCGTCTGTCCTCAGAGATTTTTGTTTTTAACATATACCTCATCATATCTCTTTCTTGCTTAAAATACTTCAAGGATTAAACATTACCTATAGGACAATATCAGCATTCACAAGCAGAGTTCCCAAGTCCCTTCACGATCTGGCTGGTGACGATCTTTTTAGTTCTATCACCTGCCGCGCGCCCCACCCTTTGCTAAGTCGTTTTACCAAGCTACTGGCGATTCCTTAAATATGTCATTTGGGTTCATTCTTCAAGTCATTGTACATGCAGCATATTGGGGATTCTCTGGTGAATTCCTACTTCTGTTGCAAGAGTAAATTCATGTATCTGAAACCTTTTTGGACCCGCCTACCTTGTATCCCCTCTGCTCTGCTTATTCTGCACCCTGTGAAACGGTTCAGAACGAGCCTCCCCTCTGGGGCGCCTGGGTGGCACAGTGGTTAAGCATCTGCCTTCGGCTCAGGGCATGATCCCAGCGTTGTGGGATCGAGCCCCACATCAGGCTTCTCCGCTATGAGCCTGCTTCTTCCTCTCCCACTCCCCCTGCTGTGTTCCCTCTCTCACTGGCTGTCTCTGTCGAATAAATAAATAAAATTAAAAAAAAAAAAAAAGAACGAGCCTCCCCAGAGTGTGCCACTTTGACATGTGGATTATTTTGAGGCCCAAAAGACCCAGGAAGAGCTTTTTAGCTCCCTCTTAACTGCCTCTAACCATTTAGATAGAGGCCTGGTCCAGGAAAAGAGCTATCACCAGAGAGGACTACAAAGAGTCTGGGCCAGGTGCGGTAAGCTGCGGGGAGCTTGCCAGGGCCTGTTTGTTCAAAGTCCTCTCTGTGTCCCATCATCTCTACATGGCACGACAAACCTTTGTTTACCAAACATTTGCTCATCCCATGTTCCTGTGCGTTCACTTCCTCCCCTTTGAAGCCCCAGACCCCTCCGCCCTTCTCCATAGCTCAGGGTGGCATGTAAGTCTCCCTTGCCTGATTGTCTTTGAGCCTCTTGTATCTTTGCGGGCCTCCCATAAGCACAAAATTAAATTTGCTTTTCTCCTGTTCATCTCTGTTATGTAAATTTAATTAATAGACCAGCCAAAAGAACCTGGAAGGATACAAGAAAAATTTTTCCTTTTCTATGCCTGTATACCTAATGTTTTATAGATATTTGTAGTTTTTAAATCTGTTTGACTTTCCTATTAGACTTTCAATTCTTTAGGTTAGTGACCTTGTTTTCCTTCTTACTTGTGTACCTGACACCTAGAAGGCAAATGATATACATTAAATAAATGTTTATTCCACAAATCAATAAAAAATAAATACACAATCAATTGAAATAAATTTTATGGGGATAAAGATTTGAAGAAGAGCATATATAGGAGGTTTCATTATTTGAAATAATCTCCTAGGAGTAAAAGTTGAATGTAATTGATCTGTAATATTTGGGCATCAGATAATACAGAAGAATTCTCAGGAAGTGAGACTTTTAGTTGAATGAAATGGGATTATCACTGATTTCAAATACTTCCCTGCCTGGGAAGCTTTGATTTTGCTTTTTTATAGGATTATGTGTTACGTACACAGCAAGGGCACAGCAAACCAAGAAAGAGAAGTAAAAATCAGAGCCATAAGCCATAACGAAAATGTCGTTACTGTTCCACACTCGACAGATGAGGTGTGGACTTTAAAGAAACGAATGGGACGGGAGTAAAGAAGAAATGTTGTTCAGGGGTGTGTTTTACTGTTCTCTCCCTAAGTACCTGCATATAGAAAACTAATGTTAGGAGCTGGAGAAGCAAATTTTATAGCTAAGGGATGATTTTAAAGTACAACATTGACAGTAGGCCACAATGTTTTCTTATAATTACTCATCCAGTTAAGAACTTCAAAATGGATTAGCCATGGAAAGCCCCCCCACACACACACACATTTGCAACTAAAATGTTTAGGCTGGGGCACCTGGGTGGCTCAGTTAAGCGTCTGCTTTCGGCTCAGGTCATGATCCCAGCGTCCTGGGATCGAGTCCCATTATCAGGCTCCCTGCTCGGCGGGGACCCTGCTTCTCCCTCTGCCTGTCGCTTCCCCTGCTTGTGGTCTCTCTCTCTCTGTGTGTCAAATAAATAAATTAAATCTTTAAAAAACAATAAAATAAAATAATAAAATAAAATAAAAATAAAATAAAATAAATATTGTATAAATAAAATAAAAATAAATAAATAAAATAAAAATAAAATAAAATAAAATAAAATGCTTAGGCTGTCTCAGGTACACGCATACAAGCACACACACACCCTCAAAGCCCAAATACATATTGATTCAATTATACTCATGGGCCATTGCTTCAGATCTTAAAAGACTGGACAAGTGATATAACCTGTGAAGAAAAGAAAAAATACTCAGGGGAAAAATTTTACCCTTAGTGCAGAAAAAGAGTTAACACCAACTGCCTAACCGCTTATCCTTAGAACGGTCTGCTTTCAAGGTTGGCCCATGGCTGGAGTGTGGGAACTTGAATTTCGGGAGGGTTCCCACCATTTCCAAAACTGATAAGAGTGGATCACTGGGCCTAAACAGTCTGTGCAAACATTAAGGTTTATGCTGAACACCTGCTTTCTTCCGAGAGGCTGGAATTTGGGTACATGCCAGGCAAGGGGTGCCTACGTGACCACCCCCAAATAAAAACCCTGCACGCTCAGTCTCTAATGAGCTTTCAAGGTCAGGAACATTTCACACGTGTTGTCGTAACTTGTTTGTGGCTCCATTGAGACAGGACTCTTGGAAAATTGCACCTGGTCTCCCTTGGACTTGGCCCTGCGCACTCTTTCCCTTTGCTGACTGTGCTTTGTGCCCTTTCACTAGGCTAAATCTTAGGTGTGGGTACAGCTACATGCTGAGCCCTACGAGTCCTCTCAGTGAATCGTCAAACCCAGTGGTGGTCTTGGGAACCCCCGACACCCCCTCGGACATCAGAAACAGACAGAGAGAAAGAGAGCACGGCGGGGTGGGGTGGGCGCAGGGGGCAAGGGGTCGGGGAAGGGTTAGAGGGAGAAGCAGACTCCCTGCTGAGAAGGAAGCCCAATTCGGGCTTAATCCCAGGGTCCTGGGATCATGACCTAAACTGAAGGCAGATGCTTACCCCACTGAGCCACCCAGGCGCCCCAGAAGCAGATGTTTTTATGATCTCTTCTGAAAATGATTGTTACTGAATATTCTCAGACCCTGTCAGAGCTTATCTTCCTCCTTTGGTGCACTGCAAATATCCAGTTAAAATAGAGCCCCCATTTTTATTTATTTATTTTTAGTATTTCATCGTTACACACGTAGTTCAACAAAATAAAATATAGTTAAAAGTCGAAATTTCCTTCCAAATAAGCCAGCTGGTTCTGTGTAAATTTAAAGTATCTGAATATTGTGATTGACTTGACAAGAAAGTCTGTAGGTTTGCGCAACCCTTTGGGACTATTCCGTTTTGATGGCAAGACACCTGACTTTACTTTCTAAAAAGTGAGGTTTCCTTTACTCTCTTTCCCACCAGGCAAACCCCTACTCAGCCGTCAGGGTTCAGTTCAAATGTCACCTCTTCAGTTCAACCTTCTGAACTCCCCCAGGCTAAGTGGGTCCCTTATCTGTCAGTTTCCACATTGTATTTTGTGTCTTCCTCTTCCACAGAGTGATCTCATTACATTAAGATTGGTTCTCTCTCTCTCCTGAACTTTGAGGTTCAGGACTAGGTCTTTCCATCAGTTCCCAGATTATACCTTAGCATGTGACAAAAAGCACGTACCCAGAAATTTTGTCACATCATAGTAAATGAATCACTAGGCATCTATTTGATTGATCGCCGAATGTAAATATATCTGTTTGTGGGACCTTATATATTAATAGTGGCACTCAGATATTATTGAATGGGATCACAGTTTTAAAAATTTCCTGAAAAAGTATAAAGTGCTACATTGCTCTTAATTATTATTATTAGTCATTATCATGGTTGAGAGTTTGTATTATGATCATAAAATTTTATTAATATAACATTTAGATATATTTTTAATTTACTTTTATATTTTATATATTTTATTTATTTTTATTAATATGAAATTGTATATTTATAATTGTATTAATATACAATATTATAAAATATTATTATAAAAGTCTTGGCATTTTGAGAATGCAAACTTGAGAATCACTGTTCTAGCTCTTGCTAGAGAGCCAAACAATATGTCGTTACACAATATTTTCTCTCTTTGGAAAGTGACCATATATGATCATGGAGGAAGCAGATAAAGGGGAGCAGAATATGCCACCCCAAAATATGCTTCTATGTCATAAGGATTATTTTAGGCTGCTTATTTTTAAGAAGATGCAGACACAGAAGAAGCTCTAAAATCAGAGCAAAGGCTGCCCTTTTGTAAGAGACATTTACACGTATAAGGGAAATCTATTTGTAAGGGTGTCTTTCTGTACCAGGAAGAGGAGGAGGACTCTAAATCTCTAGAAACTGATCAATGAGGAACGCAGAGCCTGAAATCTACACAACAACCTTGCTCTTGTTTACTGTGCTTTTCCTGCTCACCTCCCATAACTGGCTCCCCCCACCCCGAAATGTTTCTTTTGTTTTAGCTGAAGGTGATATTTTAAGGTGGTGACTTGGACCATTTGGGGGAGTTACTCAGTTTGCCTGGGTCTCTCCCATGTATACAGGTGGTATATATGTTATTAAATGTTTGTTTTTCTCCTGTTAATCTGTCTTTTTATCATGAGGGGGGAGGACGTCTCAACCAAGAACCTAGAAGAGTAGAGGGAAAAAATCCCCACCCCCCCAGCAAAGGGCCCACCCTTATACTATTTCAAAGCAAACCACATTAACAAGAAAGCAATATTGACTAGTGGTGCTGGCCTGTTAACCTCCTACTTACCAGATACAGTGGCCTTTTCCTTCTTCCCCTCTCTGCTGTGTCTGAAGCTGTTGCCTTCCTGTTTCTTGACATTTCCCTTTCCTTACTTTCCAGGACACCACCCTGTTATCCACCTTCCTGTTTCATGGCCCCTTCTCTACTTTCTTCTCTGGCTTGCCTCCCCTCTCCCACCTCTTAACTGTGTTCATTTACTCATATTCTATCCATGGCCCTCTTTTCTCTCCATTCCCTCCATTGGAAAAGTAAGATGGTTGAAAATTACCAAGCATTTAACTATTGATTTTAACCTTTGAACAATGATATAGTATTGGGGAGGAGAAATTTTCTTCTACTCATCAAAGATTCTTTCGGCCGGTCTAAGATTAGCAGGAGAAAATCCAACACAAGTTTAGTAACATGTGTATGTCCTGTATCTATGGGAGCCACCCAGGAAAACTGAGTAACTCCCACAAAGGGCTGAAGCCATCACCTCAAATACCATCTTGAGCTCAAAACAAAAGAGCTGGGAGTCAATTATAAGGATACCAGGAAAAACTCAGTAATGAACGGTAAGGTTGTTATGCAGATTTAACTCCCTCCCTTCCCCTCCACTGAGAAGAATTTCTAGAGATCTACAGCCACCCTCCTCTTCCTGGTAGAGAGAGGGAGACACCGTTACAAATGGAGATTTCTGGTATACATGTAAATGTCTCTTACAAAAGGGTGTCTGCCCTTTCTTAAAAATGACCAGCTTGAAATAATCAATATACCCAAGAGACAGAGCTTGGGATGCCGAAGTTTGCTCCCCTACAATAAGTAGTAGTATCACCCCCATTATAAAGATGAGAAAACCGAGGCAGAAAGATGTGAAGTGAGCTGGCCAAAATCACAGTGCTCATAAGGGGAGAGGCTGAGATTGAAACTCCGACAGCTTGGCTCCAGAGTCCAGACTCTTAACTGTGTCATCACTCTTTGTAGAAAGCATCTCCAAAGCAGAACCCTTTGGTTAGGAGTCTGCAAACCAATTGCCACAGAGCGCTGAATTTGGAAGGATGGAGGGCTAGCTCTTTTCTTGTGAACTCCCCAAAGGGATTCCCCGATTAGGTTTACTCAAAACAGAAACCATCATTTGCTCTGAAGCTGTGAGACCAGGCAACTGAAAAAAATCTTGGCGATCCCGACCCAAACTACTTCCCCTCGTGACTTTCCTGTCTCTGGTACTGATGCTGCCATAAAGGTAGAGACTTCGCAGATGAGATAGTCGAGCTATGTGACTGTACAGGAGTAACCTGGTTTTGTTTTTTTAAGATTTTATTTATTTATTTGACAGAGACAGCCAGCGAGAGAGGGAACACAAGCAGGGGGAGTGGGAGAGGAAGAAGCAGGCTCATAGCAGAGGAGCCCGATGTGGGACTCGATCCCGGTACGCCGGGATCATGCCCTGAGCCGAAGGCAGACGCTTAATGACTGTGCCACCCAGGCACCCCAGGAGTAACCTGTTTTGTTTACGATTTATTTATTGATTGATTATTTGTCAGAAAGAGGGAGGGAGAGAGAGAGAGAGAGAGTGTGCACAAGCAGGGGGAGCGGCAGGCAGAGGGAGAGGGAGAGGGAGAAGCAGGCTCCCCATGGAGCAAGGAACCAGATGTGGGGCTTGATCCCAGGACCCTGGGATCATGACCTGAGCTGAAAGCAGGCACTTAACCGACTGAGCCACCTAGGCGTCCCCAGTAGTGACCTTTTATGTCTCCATTTACCCTTGGTGTGACAGAAACATCACAACTAGTGTGTATCGCCCAGTGCCGGTCACGTTATCATCTTTTGTGAAAAATATTTACAGAAGGAATGAACATATTTGTAGCAGAATGTACATTCCCGAGAAGGAGGAACAGTGGCTCTCCTACCTTGTATTCTGTAATGTTCTCCCTAAGCAAGCCTTCAATTAGGTACATCTGTTAAATTCTATTGATTGCAATCAGACTTTTTGGATGGGCCCATCTAAACGCGGTGGAAAGCTTATTTCGGGATTTAAGAAATATTTGCATCACTTTTAAGGAGCTTATTAAATTCTAAAAAGAGCCAATTTAAAAGCCTTTTTATTGAACAAAGAGTGAAAGTAATGAAAACCAATTTTGCACAGTTAAAAAAAAAACAGTGAGGCTCTTAATAATAATTGTTTTTGAACTCCCCGTTGCTTAACTCAACACATTTTGTTTCTGAGTAAAACTTTCCTCTCCTCCTGGGAACGCCATAACCAATCCCGAAGTTACACGGTAATTGAAGTTGTTAACTACTCTGAGAAATGCAGACCATTTGCCTGGGAGCTTGAATCGCTTCTAAAAGCTCACTAATGTTGCTTGTGGCGCAGAAACATTCATGGATGGTTCAGAATATTCGTGCAGATTCACTCCCGTGGTGGTTTTTTTCCCTTCAAGTTGGAGGAAAGTGTTCTTTAAATTCCTATATTTTGTTGGCTATCGCATATCTAATCCAACTATATTCTTAGGACATTATTTCAGGGTATCTGGGTTGTTATATTCTGTCTCCGTCATTGGGTCTGTCGATGCTGGCTCTTTCCGAGTGATGGGACTCTGGGGGATTTTCAGCTTTCTTCTTTGTACTTTGATGTATTCCTTGAAAAACTTTTTTTTTTTTTAATTAAAGAGCATTCCTCATTTTTATAAAATCAATATGTCATTACTTGATGTAATGATATTTACTTTCTGTGTTTCAGTTCCATTTCAGACAATAAACATGTATTGAGTTCCAATGCAACATCGAGTAAGGGGTGGGGGGGAGGTTTCTCCCTTAAGGAGCTTTCATTTCAGTTGGAGAGAGAAACATACACGGACAAAAACGTTTATGCTGGTCGTATGCGCGGGGGACTCTGAGAACAGAGGAGGTGTTCTCTTGGAAGAGAGAGCCTGGGCATGACAAGGAGACCAAATAGTAACGGGCCAGGAGGCTGGAGAGCAGAAAAGGCGGAGGGGACGGCAGGAACAAAGGCCTACAGATAATAAACAGCACAGTTCCCGTGGCTTGCTGCAAACCTCACTGGAATCGCTGGTGGAGAACGTGCTGGGCACAGTTGGTATGGAAAGATACTAGACAGCTGTCCAAAGACCAGCTCAAGAAGGGCTTTTTTGCTATTCCAAGCCAGCTATGCCATGCTATACAGCTTGGCAGGAAATGAAGCGCTGTGGAAGGGTTTTAAAAAAGAAAGTGACAGTGGGAATATAAATGGATTCAGCCACTACGGAAAACAGTATGGAGGTTCCTCAGAAAATTAAAAATATAATTACCATGTGATCCAGCACTCTCACTTCTGGGTATATATCCAAAGGATAGGAAAACATACAGAAAACCGATCTGTGCTCTCTTGTTTATGGCGGCATTATTCACAGTAGCCAAGACATGGAAATAACCTGGTTGTCCATCAATGAATGAACGGATACAGAAGATGTGTATCTATACAGTGGTGTATATATACAATATTCAAGTGGTGTCTACTATATACAATATTTTTCAAGATTGAAAAATGTGGTCTATATATACAATATTTTTCAGCCACAAGAAAGAAGGAAATCTTGCCTGACCTCAAGGGCATTATGCTTATTAAGATAAGCCAGACAGAGAAAGACAAATATTGTGAATCACCTATATGTGGGATCTGAAAAAGCTGAACTTGAAACAGAGAGTAGAATGGTGGTTACTGGGGCCTGGGGGATGGAGCAATTGGAGAGATACTGACCAAAGGGTACAAACTTGCAACTAGAGGACGAATAAGTTCTGGAAATCTAATGCACAGCATAGTGACTATAGTCAACACTGAATAGTATACAGTATTGTAGTATTATAGTGATTATACAATACTGTATTATATTCTTCAGAGACTAGCCAAGAGACTAGATCTTTCTTTCTTTCTTTTTTTTTTTTTTGCAAAGATCCTGGCTATTAAATGCACTCACCCCAAAACAGAAATGATAATTATGTCATCTGATAGCGGTATTAGCTAAAGCTGTGGTGGAAATCATACTGTAATACATACAGGTATCAAATCAACACATTGTATGCTTTAAACACACACAATGTTGTATGTCGGTTGTATCTCAAAAATAATTTCAAAAATTAAAATACAAAATAAAAATCATTTTTCAAAATAGAAAACAAAGTAGCAAGGTCAGGTGTACAATTTAGGTAAGTCATCCTGGTGGCTCTGAGTATGGATGTGAGGTTGGCACAAATAGAAGCTAAGACCCAGTGGGGAGATTTTTGCAACGATCCCTAGAAAAGGTGGCTTGAACCAAAGCAAGGGAAGCAGGGCTAGAGAAAGGGGTGGTGGGTTTGAGATATATTTAGTAAGTGGAATCACCAGGGCTCCATGTTTGGAGGAGGAGAGGAGACTTCTAGAATAATCCGTAGGTTTCCGGCTGTGTGTCCTTTGGTAGATAGAGAACATTTTAGGGGAAAGACTAATGAGTTTTGCATTGGACTTTTGGGGTTGTAGGTGTCTGTGGAACACCCAAGAAGGCTTGCACAGCAGGAATTTGGATAAAGTAATCTAAAGCTCAGGGCTAGGTATTCTGGGTATTCAGTATTCTAAAGTTCTGGGCTAGGGCACAGATTAGGAAGGGCCTGTGATTAAACCTATGAGGTCAGGTAAAATCAATCAGAAAGCAATACAGAGTGGGGTGCCTGGCTGGCTCAGTTGGTAGAGTATGTGACTCTTCATCTTGGGGTTGTGATCTCGAACCCCACATTGGGGGTGGAGGTTACTTTAAAAAATTTTTTTTTAATATTCAAAATAAAAAAAGGAAAGCCATATGTGATGAGTCATGGGCTGAGGGTGGCACCTTAGAAAGAATCAGGTAGATTGGGAGAAGAGCATGAAGGTGACAGGGAAACAACATCAGGGGAGAGCAAAGAGGACCAGGAGAGGGCAAGGCTATTGAAGTGAGGGCACTAGAGAATTTCCAGAAAGAACTAACGGACAGCAGTGTCAAATGCCTCAGGACAATCCAGAAGGGGAAGAAAGGAAAATGTCCATTAGGTCGGGCAGTTAGAGGGTCGCTTGTAACTTCTGTCAGTGCAGGGGGAAAGCAGCTAGTCTAGCCCTGGTCTGTGAGGGGCACACCTATGATTAAGCGGGCTTTTTTTTTTTTTTTCCGCTCACCCTAAGTCAGTCCAAGTGAATCAAGCTGTTTTGTATCTCCATGGCTGGTGGGAGGCTTGTTTTCTAGTCTGCCATTTCACTGAGGAGGCAGCTTCTGGAGGATTCCAGCCTTGTTTGGGCCTCAGGCGTCTTTCTTGGTCCTGAAGGTGATAGACTTCAGTAGACTCCTGCTTCATCACATATCGCTTTCCCTATTTAAAAAAATATTTTTAGTTTTTTTTGAAGATTTATTTTTATTTATTTGAGAGAGAGAGCGAGTGAGGGGAGGGGGGGGGGCAAAGGGAGAGGGAGAGAATTTCAAGCCGACTCCCCACTGAGCATGGAGCTCCATCCCATGACCCTGAGATGATGACCTGAGCTGAAGCCAAGAGTCAGTTGCTTAACCAACTCCACCACCCAGGTGCCCCGATTTTTTTTTTTTTCCTAAGTGAATTCTACCCACGGTCTCCTGGTTACCAAGGTCCAGAAACAATCCACACCAAGGCAGCCAGCTCTGTCATTGTCTGCTCATCACTCTGGTTCACAGCACCCTCTCCATTTTTGGACCCTGGGAGTTCCTTACTGCTTTCAAACCCATCTATATATTTTCAAGGAGTTTGTGCCAGTAAATAGACAGATGCACAGACAGACAGATAAAAGGTATTTGTTATGCTTTCATCCAGGCTTTATATGCTCCCTAGTTGGGGCTTTTAAAGGATATCTACCGAGGCACCTGGGTGGCTCAGTGGGTTAAAAGTCTGCCTTCGGCTCGGGTCATGATCCCCGGGTCCTGGGATCGAGCCCCCGCAGAGGGAGAAGCATCGGGCCCCTTCCTCTGCAGGGAGCCTGCTTCTCCCTCTTCCTCTGCCTGCCACTCCCCCTGCTCGTGCGCTCTATCAAATAAATTTAAAACATCTTAAAAAAAATAAAATAAAGGATATCTGCTGTCTAGTATTGCCAGAAATGGAAACACAGATCTTTTTCTGAGCATTTAAATATGCTGCAAGTACATAGGCTTTTTCCCTAGCCCCACAGCTTTCTTATTTTGTTACTTTATCACCTTATCTTTTTTTAATAAGTTTTAATTTTAACTCCAGTTAGTTAACATACAGTGTTATATTAGTTTCAGGTTTTTCACCTTATCTTGAGTTTGTGTTTTACAAAGTTCTTCTAAAACACTCTTTGGGGATTTTCTCCTATTCCTTGTCATGCTGTATCATTCATTCAATATGAGGCTAAATTCAGTTTTCCAGTATTTTATTTAGGATTTTAGCATCTATGTTCATACATGAGATTGGCCTGTAATTTATTCTTATTCTCTTCTCCCTTCCGTTCCTCACTTCCTCCTTCCCTTCTTTCTTTCATCGCCCTCTTTTTGTCTGGTCTTGTCAGTTTTGGGTTATACTAGCTAGCGTTACAGAAAGAGAGTTGGCAACATTTTTTTAAAAGGATCTTCATGATTTATTCATTTTGCACAGGAAGAGGGAGCGAATCCTCAAGCAGACTCCCTGCTGAGTGCAGAGCCCGATGTGGGGGCTCGATCCCAGGACCCTGGGATCATGACCTGAGCCAAAATTGAGAGTCGGACGCTCAACTGACTGAGTTGGCAATGTATTAAATTTGTTAACGGAATCGCAAGGAGTACATCTGTTCTTTGAAGATTTATCTCCTTGAAAAGATATCTTTTAATTAAACTTGGTGACTTTTGAGCAGTAGATCTTGGATTATCTTTTACATTTCTTCAATGGTGGTTTGTTTATTCAGGTTTTCCGCTTTTTAATTTTACAATTATCATCAAGTAAAATTGACTGCTTTTCTTTTGATGTGTGGTTCTATGAATTTTAATACATGTAGATTTGTGTTAGTCTTACTACAATCAGCATGCAAAACACTTGCGACACCCCCAAACTTTCTTCTAGTCCCCTTTACAATCACGTACTGCCCCCGCCTCTAACCCCCGGCAACCACAGATCTGGTCTCCATAACGATTGTTCTGTCTTTTCAAAAATGCCATATAAATGTAATCAAAGTAATGAGCAAAGTGATCCGTAATTTGGTAGCTGGGAGCCAAGGGAGGGATTAGCTTCACAGTCTGCTCTGTACCATTTTCTCTACTGGAGCCCGCCAGTAATCATAGGTGAAATTGTTTTCTAATTACATATACCAAAACTTGGCTCTCTTTTTTCTTTTTTTTCCTCAGATGATGCCAAAGTTGGTACAGCATACGAAATGGAGAACTTCTAGAAAAATACCAGGACAAAGAACATTTTTTAATTGTTTTAACACATATAGTTGTATGCCAAAATACTACTCTCTCGGCCTCTGATCTTCCTATTTGTAATACAAGAAAAAAAAATTTTTTTAAGATTTTATTCATTTATTGGACAGAGAGATACACAGTGAGAGAGGGAAAACCAGCAGGGGGAGTGGGAGAGGGAGAAGCAGGTTTCCCACTGAGCAGGGAGCCCGACTGGGGGCTCGATCCCAGGACTCCGGGGTCATGACCTGAGCCGAAGGCAGATGCTTAATGACAGCCACCCAGGTGCCCCTGTAGTAAAAAATTTAAGAATAAAGTGTCATTTTCAGCGCCAGTTATGTGCCTGCTACCATGCTTGTGCTTTGCATACATTTCTCATGTACTCCTCATGACTATCTTTTTTACAGATGAAAAACTAGAGCACAGAGAAGTTAAGTGGTTTCCCCGAGATCACCCAGCTAGGAAGACTAGTAGCAGAGCTGGGATTTGAACACAGGTCTTTCTTTCTCTAAATCTTGTCATTTCTATAAGTCATGTGTCTTTATAAGATAGTAGCAGTAGTAAAAAGGGGCTGCTTTACAAGATTTATTCTTCGCTTCTCTGCTTTGCACCGTTTATATCTCCCATCAGAGAACTCATTTTCCATTTTAACAGTCATCTCTAGGCAGCTTCCTGCTAAACATTCTGTCTTCAATCCTAACATCTGCTTTAAACGCCCTTGAACGCTACTTTCAAAGATGTGGAACTGGACGTTGCTAATGGATACCAAGAGGCACAGTTGTATAGTAGTTCCGGGCAAAGGCCTTGGATGTGGCCTGCCAGGATTTGAATTCTGTTTCTACCACCTGCCAGATGAATAACTGAGGTAAGTTGCTCAAATTCTCTGTGCCTATATTCTCATTTATAAAAAGAGAATAAGATAAGGGCGTCTGGGTGGCTCAGTCCATTAAGCGTCTGCCTTCAGCTCAGGTGATGATCCCAGGGTCCTGGGATGGAGCCCGGCATCAGGCTCTCTGCTCAGCGGGGAGTCTGCTTCTCCTTCTCCCTCTGCCTCTCCCCCTGCTTGTGCTCTCTCTCTCTCTCCGACAAATAAATACATACAATTTTTAAAAAGAGAATACGTTTGCTATTATTTCCCAAACACTTCATTTCTAAAACTGATCTTTTCAACATCCCCCTCAAAGCACATCTTCCCTTTTTTTACTCCCCCCCCATAATAAAAATTAGATCCGGGCTCTTTCTTGTTTCATCAGCCACTGGAGCCCTTCCATGATGTGTTTGGAATCCATCCTTTGGTTTTTCCAATTTCTCAGCCACCACGGTTTATCCCATGTCTGGACTATCTCAAGAACCTTTGTTTTTCCTCTTCTTTCAGACTTTTTCTCTTTTAATCCATCCCGTCTTTTCTTCATATAGTACACTTTGACTATTTCCTGCATATCTGTGATTTTTTTGTTATTAAACATTTTTTTATCTGATGATGATGAATGATCAAAACTCCAACTCCTATACAACAGAAAAAATTAAAGACTCCCAAACTTCCCTTAGGACATAACTACTGTTCACGATTTGGTGCCTACGTTATTTAATATTGTACAGAACCATTATTCAAATTAGGTGCATATTTTCTTTACTATTATACATAACCACTAGTAACATTTTGGTGCATATTTCCACTGTTAACAATTTGTGCATGTTGTATATAGTATTTTCCATAACTGCTATTACTGTTTTGGTACATATCCTATTTAATATGATACATAAAGCTTTTCAACATTATCTCTTAACTATATGCATTGTTGACATATTTCCATGGTAGCCATACAGATGTATATCACTATTTTTTTAAAAATCGATCATATTAATATTGATTGAACACAAAAGAAGATTTATGAAGCACATGTAAGGTATAAAGAATTTTCACACAGTGAACACTCATATACACACCACTCTGTTTAAGAAATAGAACATTGTCATTACCTTTGAATTCCTGTTGCCTTCCTTTTCAAACATAACCCTTACGATGTATTTCCATTTATGGTATTTTTGCTTTTCATTGTAGATTGCATATATGTTTGTGTAGCTAAGCAACATATTGTTTGCTTTTGCATGTTTTAAATTTATATAAACAGATCATTCTGTATATTGTCTTCTGCAACTTGATTCCTCCCCTCCCCCTTCACTGTACGTCTCTTTTGGGATTGTGACGGAATGACAGTAAGGAGAATTGATATCTTGATGATATTGAGTCTTCCAGCCCATGAATGTAATGTACATCTCCATTTATTTGGGTCTTTGTTAATGCCTTCCAGTGTCATTTATCATTTTCTCCCTAAATGTCTTGCCTATCTTTTGTCAGATTTATTCCTAGATATATATTATTTTTTGGTGTTATTCTAAATGGCCTTTAAAAAGTTAGTTTTCTAACTGTTAGCTATTGGTTGATAGCAATGCAAATAATTTTTTAAAAAATGAACCTGCTTATTTAAAATCTGGAAACAGGAAAGCAACACATTTGTTTATGCTACACAGAGCTGTAGTGAAATTTTACAATTTGGTTGGGAATGATGGACACCAATTTCAGGATAGTTTTATTTGGGGAGGCAGAAAGAACGGGATCAAGGACAGGCACAAAGAGGACGTTAGTGGTATTTATAACATTTTATTTTTTTGGAGCAAATATGGCTAAGTATTAAGATTTGTTCAGGCTGCATAGCAAGTATATGAGTGATTGTTTTATTATCCTCTGTGCCTTTTTGAAATAGGCCATAATTTTAAAAATAAAATACACAATGTTGACTATATGCTTGAGATAAATCACTTTTATGATGGATGACCTCAGAATATATGAATTCCATTGATTATTCTAAATTGAACGTTGTAGAGTGGGGGCTGTGTGCTGAATCCAAGCTCCAGATGTGATTGTTTTTTTGTGCCCTATGATCAAACAAATGAACCAGCCATGAAACACCAAGGATTTTACATTAGAATCTGGATTTCTGAATTCCCTGAAAAAGTTAGAAAATCTGACAATACTATATTTCCACGTGGCAATAGTCAATTAGATATGAATAAGTAGTGGCTGCCTGTTTGCTCATTGACTATTTGTTATGAAAAATCTCAAACATTCTCAAAGATAGAAGAGCATAATGAGCTCCCAGATATCCATTGTTGAAATTTAATCATTATTGACTCATGGCCAATTTTGTCATATCTGTTTTCCCTGATCTTCTGACCCCTGGATCATATGGAAGCCAATCCCAGACACCGTATCATTTCAGGTATTTCATGTATAAGAATTTTAGTATATATTTCTAAAACAGAAGTAATTTTAGAAAACAAAACCACAATATTATTGTCATACCTAAAAATATGTAACTATGTAACAGTAATTCCTTAATATAATCAAATACCCAGTCAACATTCAAATTTTCCCCATTTTGTCAACTTTATTTTACAGTTTCTTCACATGAGAACTCAATTCTTATGAGCACATTGCATGTGCTTGACATTTTATTTTTTTTTTAGAGAGAGAGCAGCAGAGGGAGAGGGGCAGAGAGAATCTTAAGCAGGCTCCATACCTAGTGCGGAGCCTGTTAGGGGGCTCCATCTCACAACCCTGAAATCATGACCTGAGTCAAAAATCAAGAGTCAGATGCTTAACTGACTGAGCCACCCAGGTGCCCATATTTCTTAGATCCCTGGGATCTCATAGTGAGATCTAGCAGCACTTTCCAATAAAATTTTCTGTGATAACCAAATGTTCTATATCTGTGCTATCCAGTGTGATAGCTACTAGCTATATTATGGCTATCGAGCACTTAAATGTGACACACTTTTAATTTTATTTAATTTTAATTAGTTAAAAATGTTTGCTAACAGCTTCATTGAGAGCCAACTCACGTATCATAAAGTTTACCTTTTGAAGTGTACAATTCAGTGGCTTTTAATATATTCATAAGTTGTACGTTGATCACCATCTATTCCAGAACATTTATATCACCCCTGAAAGAAACTCACTGGCAGTCACTTCCTATTCCCCTTGCCTCCAACCCTCAGCACCCACTAATCTACTGTCTTTCTTTATAGATTTGCTTATTTTGGATATTTCACATGATGAAGTCATACAATACATAGCCTGTTGTGTCTGGCATTTTTCACTTCATGTAATGTTTTCGAGGTTCACCCACTGATACATTAATAACATGTATCAGTTGATTCATTCAATTTTATGGCTGAATAATGCTCCATTGTTTGTATGCATATGCCATAGTTAGCTTATCCACTCATCCGCTGATGGACATTTGGGTTCTTTCTACTTTTTAAAAAAAAGATTTTATGTATTTATTTTAGAGAGAGTGTGTGTGTAAGTGGAGGGAGGGGCAGAGGGAGAGGGAGAGAGAGAATCTCAAGCAGACTCCGCAATGAACATAGAGCCTGACACAGGGCTCAATCTCACAACCCTGAGATCATGACCTGAGCCAAAATCAAGAGTTGGATGCTCAACTGACTGAGCCACCCAGGTGCTCCAAGATTCCTTCTACTTTTTGACCTTTGTGAATGTTACTGGGAACATTCAGGTATCAGTTGCTTTGTGGACATATGTTTTTTATTCTCTTGAGTTTATACCTAGGGATGGAATTTCTGGGTCATATGGTAATTCTGTGTTTAGTTTTTTGAGAAGCTGCCAGATGGCTTTCCAAAGCAGAGGTAATATTTTACATTCCCATCAGCAACGTATGCAGGTTCCAAATTTTCCACATCCTCACCAACACTTGCTATTGTCCATTTTTTTTAGCGTAACTGATCTAGTGGACGTATAGTAATATCCCCTTGTGGTTTTCATGTGCATTTCCTTAATGACTAATGACACTGAACATCCTTTCATGTGTTTACTGGCCTTTGGTACATCTTCTTTGGGTAAATGTCTACTCAAATCCTTTGCCCATGTAAAAATTGGGTTATTTCTTTTTTGTTGAATTGTAAGTATTCTTCATATATTCTAGACACAAGTCTCCTATCAGATATATGGTTTTGCAAATATTTTCTCCATTGCTCTGAGTTGCCTTTTGACTTTCTGGATGATGTCCTCTGAAGCACAAAAGTTTTTAATTGTGATAAAGTCCAATTTATCTATTTTTGTTTTGTTGGTTGTACTTTAGGGGTCATACCAAAAAACAAACAAACAAAAAACCCGCCAAACCCCAAAACATTGCTTAAGCCAAGGTCGAGAAGATTTCCTTCTATATTTTCTTCCAAAAGTTTCATAGTTTTAGCTCTTACATGTGAGTCTTCGGTCCATTGCAACTTAATTTTTGTACATAGTGTGATGACCATATATTGTATATAGTGTGATGTGTGGCAGGGGTACAAATTCATTCTCGTGCACATGGATATCCAGTTATTTCAGTACAATTTGGTGAAGATTATTCTTTCCCCCATTTAATTATCCTGACCCCCTTGTCAGTCAAAAATCAGTTGACCATAAAGGTAAAAGTTTATTTCTGGACTCTCAGTTTTATTTTATTGCTCTGTGTGTATATCCTTACACCAGTACGACACTGTCTTGATTATTGTAGCTTTGCAGTAAGTTTTGAAATTGGGAAGTCTGAGTCCTCCAACTTTGTTCTTTTTCAAGGTGGTTGTGGCTATTCTAGGTCGCTAGCATTTCCATATGAATTTCCAGATCAGCTTGTCCATTTCTGCAAAAAAAAAAAAAAAAAAACCAAAACCAAAAACAAAAAAAACCGCATTTGAAATTATGGTAGCAATTGCATTGAATTTTTTTTTAATCAATTTGGAGAGTATTGAAATCCTAACAATATTAAGTCTTTCAGTCCTTGAAACATGTATCTTTCCATCTATTCAGGTCCTCTTTACTTTGTTTCACTGATGTTTTGTAGTTTCCAGTGTACAAATCTTGCACTCATTTTGTTAAATTTATTCCTAAGCATTTTATTCTTTTTGATGCTGTTATGTATGGACTTGTTTTCTTTTCTTTTCTTTTTTTTTAAAGATTTTATTTACTTGAGGGAGATAAAGAGGGAGGGAGAGCACAGGGGGAGAGTGAAAGGGAGAAGCAGACTCCCCGCTAAGCAGAGAGCCCAACGTGGGGCTTGATCCCAGGACCCTGAGATCATAACCTGAGCCAGAGGCAGACGCTTAACTGACTGAGCCACCCAGGCACCCCTGGAATTGTTTTCTTAATTTCATTTTGAAATTGTTCATTATTAATGTATGAATATACAATTGATATCTGTTGATCATGTATCCTGTAACCTTACTAAACTTGTTTGTTCTTTCTAATAGTTGTGTACGTGTGTGTATTCCCTGGGATTTTTTATACACAAGATCACATCTTCTATGAGTAAGGATAATTTTACTTTTTCATTTCCAATCTGGATGCATTTTATTTTATTTTATTTACCTAAATACCTTGGTTAAAAACTCTGGAACAATGTTGAATAGAAGTGGTAAGAGTGGGGGCGCCTGGGTAGCGCAGTCGTTAGGCGTCTGCCTTTGGCTCAGGGCGTGATCCCGGCGTTATGGGATCGAGCCCCACATCAGGCTCCTCTGCTGGGAGCCTGCTTCTTCCTCTCCCACTCCCCCTGCTTGTGTTCCCTCTCTCGCTGGCTGTCTATCTCCGTCAAATAAATAAATAAAAAATCTTAAAAAAAAAAAAAAAAAGAAGTGGTAAGAGTGAACATCCTTGTCTTCTTTCTGCTCTTAAGGAGAAAGCATTTAATATTTCACTATCAGTTGTGATGTTATCTGTGGTTTCTAATATAT
This sequence comes from Ursus arctos, assembly GCF_023065955.2. Lineage (NCBI taxonomy): Eukaryota > Metazoa > Chordata > Mammalia > Carnivora > Ursidae > Ursus > Ursus arctos. The sequence continues at coordinate 37,245,554 of NC_079873.1, read as the reverse complement.
GCTTTTGTTAGGTTGAGAAAGTTCCCTTCTCTTCCTAGTTTGTTGAGTGTTTTTATCAAAAAAGGTGCTGGATTTTGTCACATGTTTTTTTCTTTGTCTATTGAGATGGTCATATGGTTTTTGTCCTTCATTCTATTAATATGGTATGTTACATTGATTAGTTTTCAGATGCTAAGCCAACTTTGCATTCTTGGAATAAATCCCACTTGGTCATGTGTATAATCCTTTTTATAGATTGCTGGATTCGGTTTCCCACTATTTTGTTGAGGATTTCTGTGTCTCTATTCATAAGATATTCATAAGTTTCTTTTCTTGTGATGCCTTTGTCTGATTTTGGTATCAGGGTAGTACTGACCTAATAGGATGAGTTAAGAAGTGGTCCTCTCCTGTTTTTGGAAAAGTCTGTGAAGGCTTGGTGCTAATTCTCCTTTAAACGCTCAGGATGAGGACTTGAAATGTGGACGTAACCCAAGTAAGCACAAAATAATGAAGAGTGTCAGCTTTCAGGAGCTCAGAAGAATGGAACAGTGCTATTTATGAGGACATCAGGACACGGGACACCTGAGAGGCAAGGCTTCAATGGAGGAGAAAAGGAAGGTCCCGCAGAAATACTGTCAAAGGCACTCCCTCCTGCTGCCAAGGGCTCTTGCATCTTGTAGAAAGGCTCTAGATTGCAGGATGACCTCATTCCTCAAAAGAACTTCTCCAACTGGGCAACTATTTCCTGTTCATAGGCCAGTTTGAGCTTGCTCAGAAACGTTAGCTCTGCTGGCCTCCCCTGTGCTTTCTTCATCCACGGGTGTGTGTAACACAGATTCTTTGAACATCAGTAACAGTTGCTTCCCAGCACTGGTCCTGACATGCCCCCAAGTGTTTTCAGTCATATCGGGGGGTGTCTTGCAGTTCTAGGAACTAGTTTACTTTCAATTTATTTTAAAAAGAGATATATGCCATTTCAGATGTTCCTTTGTGGTAGATGTTTCAGGGGAGGCAGATTGGGAAGATAAGTGTCAAGGAAGGAAAACAAAGCAATAATAAAAAAAAGTTGCAAGTTACAAAAGACTGAAAATATCAGGTCTGGGGTGTTTTCAAGTGTTTACCTTGTCTTAATCACTGAGTTATCCCAGCGTTTTGGAGGAGTTCTGCTACATCAGAGTAGATGTTCAATAGATATTTGTTAAATTGGATCAATGAATATAAGACTCAATGGGAGTACGGGGGTGTAGGCAGCGTGCGCGGAGTATCTGCAGAAGTACAAAGGTGGGGGTATCAGCGTGCCCAAAAGAAGTGGCATGTGTGAATGGCAGGGCAACAGATGGATGTGTGTGGCAGACTCAGGCGTCAGATTTTTCAGACAGCTTTAATTTAAGATATTTTGTGCTGTTACTCCCTTGAGAAACGCACTCTTATTGGAACTGTTTTTCTGTTCGGAAAATATCCTCCTTGTCGAAGACAGAGGCCTTCTGTGTAGAGTGTGGCTGTGACTGACAGTGGTCAGCGTGTGAGCTGTGGCATATTAGAAAGGACACAACTTGGAATCAGAAGGTAGGAGTCTCCGTTCTGCAACTTGCCACATAGCTGGGATCACCAGAAACATTTATAAACACGTGAGGGAGCAATTCGCTGTGAAGGAAACTCAGCCAACACAAGAAAGAGAAGTAGAACCCCGTGAACATAAAAGAGTAGAATTGTTGGTTACAGACTCTAAACTAAGCATGTTTAAAATGATTAAAGAGATAAAGATAAGCAAAATAAATTAAGAGTAAAAAACAGATTTCCATTTAAAAGAAAGAACATACAGACTTAAAAAGAACAAATGAAACTTCTAGAAATAAAAAGTATACTTATTGAAATTTAAATTTCAATGTATTGTCTATAATCACTTTAAGGGGCACCGGGGTGGCTTAGTTGGGTAAGCTTCCGACTCTTGGTTTGGGCTCAGGTCATGATCTCAGAGTCGTGAGATGGAGCCCTGCATGGGCTCTGTGCTCAGCATGGAGTCTGCTTGATATTCTCTCTCTCCCTCTCCCTCTGCCCCTTCCCCTGTTTGTGCGCTCTTTCACGCATTCTCTCTCTCTTTCAAATAAATAAATAAATAAATAAATAAATAAATAAATAAAATAAGAAGATTATATTTATTTATTTGAAAGTGAAAATAAGAAAATAAAATCTTCTTATTTTATTTATGTATTTGAGAGGGAGGGAGAGAGATAGGGAGCAAGTGAGAGCACAACAGCAAGGGGAGGGAGAAGCAGACTCCCCACTGAGCAGGGAGCCCCATGTGGGACTTGATCTCAGGATGCAGGGATCCTGACCTGAGCCGAAGGCAGCTGCTTAACCGACTGAGCCCCTCAGGTGCCCCTAAATAAATAAATCTTTAAAAAATTCAATATTACTTGGTAAAATGGAAGATGTTCAATTCTCTTAAAGAAGGTGTAAGTACAAAAATAAATACTAGAAGATGTAAGCCTTCCTAAATTCCAAAAAATATTTATAAATTGTAATAGCAAAGAAAATACATCACGAAGAAAAAGAAACAGTAAGTATACATAATGCACATGGATACACACAGTGATTACCATGTGTATAAATATACAATAATGTAAAATATCAAATATCAAATAGAGTTGAGATTTAAAAATGTCTTATCAATAAATGTAACTGAGTTTAACTCATGCACTAAAAGGAAAATATTTTCAGTGTGGGTCAGAAAGCAAGACCCAACTATATGTGGTGTATAAGAGATACATCTAAGTCAAAATGATTCAGACAGGCTAAAAATAAAGGCATGGGCAAATGGAAATAACAAGTAAGTGGAGCCTGTGCTCCTTGATATCAGACAAAATAGAAGTCAGGCCAAAAAAAAAAAAATTACACGTTACAAAAAAACGATACATTATAATGCTAAAAGCCAATTTCACATTGTAGTTAGAACAGCTATGAAAACCTATGCACCAAGTAGCCATCTTTAAGAAACAGAAAGTACAGATGCAAGGAGATACAGATAGAAACACTCAGGTAAGAGGACACTTTAACGTGCCACTCCCAGTGCAGAATAGATCAAATGGCAGAAATACAAATAAGGATATAGCAGTAAACAACATAATCAATATTAATAGATCTCATCGTCTATTCTGAACTTTAGGACCTAATAAAAGAGAGTGTTACTTTCCTTCTGGACTGCACGTGGAATAGTCACAAAAATTGATCAAATATTAGGTCACAAAGAAAGCATCAATACGTTCTATACAATGAAAATATTACCATCAATATGTTCTTATCAGAGTTCAATAAAACTAGAATTTTAATTCTCGTTGTAAGTACAAAAAGCTGTACTTAGTTGTAAGTAGAAAAACCAAAAAGCCCTTCCAACTAGAAATTTAAAAATCATCTATTGAACAACACTTGGGTGAAAGGGAAGATAAGCTAAAATTACAAATATCTAAAGAAACAAACAAACGCCCCCCCAACCCCTCAAACAAACAAGTAATGAAAACACTACATATCAGAGACTAATGGATACATTTAAAGTAGAGATCAGAGGAAAATTCAGAGCCTTAAACACTTACATCAATAAAAATAAAAGAATGAAAATGAATAAATTATATCAACGTAAAACATGAGACAAAACAACAAATGAACGAAAAGAAAGCACAAGGAAAAAACCAATAAAAGTAAGAGCTGAAAAATAATGAAGATTAGGAACAGAAAACAGTAGCGTCACAAATTTTTTTTTTTTTAAAGTAGGCTCCACATCCAACGTGGGGCTTGAACACATGACCTTGAGATCAAGAGCTGCAAACTCTACGGATTGAGCCAGCCAGGTGCCCTAAAAGCAAGAGGTCAAAGTACTAATAAATCAAACCTTTGGTTCTTTGGAAAAAGTAACAAAACATGTAAGCCACTAGCTAAATTAATCAAAGGAAAAAGGGGAAAAAAACAACTTCAAAAGAAGAAAGACAAAGAAGAAATAGACAAGAACGGAGCAAAAGACTTAATGAGGAATACAAAAGGAAAGAGAATGAACCAGACTGTTTTCCAAAAGTAACATCAGCACTCTAAACAAGGGAAGGGAGGAGAAGAGCGGAAAATCAAGCCGAAGTCATTTTGGAACAGCATCTTGAGTAAATCCAGTAACGCTAATGAAAAACAACAACCCTGAAAATAAATGTTGAACTCTAGTTAATAGGTTTGTTTTTTTCACAATGACATCAGATATTCCGAAACTGCTTTTGGGGTCTTTTAGTATGAGCAAAGAAGTAAATATTTTGACAGCAATTGGAATCAGGTTTCTGACTGTTTGAGATGAGCCTTACAGCTGTGGAAAGGGGAACTCCAGCATGTACTCTATTGTATTGATTGGAACGGGATGTATCCGTATAAACTCATGGGTTTTAACATATCTATTTTTATCTATCTATCATCTATCTATCTATCAACAGAAATGGAAAGGGGTCTAGCTAAATGTGCAGCTCTAGATTGCCCTGTATTTATAGATATCTTGAATATCTTGCAGTGACAAACACAGAGAAGTGCTTGAAAAATGGTGGAACAATTAGCAGGAAGGAGGAGAGGAAGGAAAATTTCTTCCTCGTAGTAGATTGCCAACTAATATATGCAGAAGGAATGATAGAATTAAGAAGTCACCATTTGGCAGCATCATGGTGGTAAATGATTTGGGCAAAATCCTCAACTGACCCTAGCAGTTAAATGAAGAACTTGGTATTTACATAATCTTAAAGTATCTGCTCGCAAAATTCTTATTATTTGGAAAGGAAGAATAGTAACTTTACAGTGGAGAAACTTGGCACACACCACCCTACCCAAGTGATCAGAGTTAACCTCACCATGGATGGTTGAAATGTGCATTACATAGCTGCTCCTTTAATGAATGAGAAGGACACAGCATTTCTCTTTTGGTGCTCCTGTCTAAAAGTCATAAGCAAAAAACCATTCAAAAAGCCATGAATCGACTCATGAGGAAACCAGGAAACATCAGTCAAATCTAAATTGAATAACATTCTACCAACTATCTGGCCTATTCTCTTCAACGATATCAAGGTCAGGAAAGACAAAGAAAGATGGAAGAAGTGTTCCAGATTAAAGGACAAGAAAGAGATATGACAATTAATGAAGAATGTTAGGTCAGATTTTGGAGCAGATTTTTAAAAATTTGGGGTTTTTTTGCTAAAAGGGGTATTTTTGGGGCAATCACAATTTGAATAAGTATTTTAGATTAGAAAATAGCATTTTATTAATAATAATGTTCTGGTTTTGATGATTGTACTTCAGTTATGTAAGAGAATGTCCTCGTTATTAGGAATAAACACTGAAGTATTTAGGAGTTAAGGGGAGGGGCACCTGGGTGGCACAGCGGTTAGGCGTCTGCCTTCGGCTCAGGGCGTGATCCCGGTGTTCTGGGATCGAGCCCTACATCAGGCTCCTCCGCTATGAGCCTGCTTCTTCCTCTCCCACTCCTCCTGCTTGTGTTCCCTCTCTCGCTGGCTGTCTCTATCTCTGTCAAATAAATAAATAAAATCTTTAAAAAAAGAAAAAAAAAGAGTTAAGGGGAATGATGTCTGCCATTTACTCTAAAATGGAAAAAATTGTATATGTAGAGGGAATGATGCAACAAATATGGTAAAATAGGAAACAGTAAGGGGACTCTGGGTGCAGATAACCAGGAGTTCCTTGTACTATTCTTGCAATTTTTCTATTGGGTTGTAATTATTTCCATTTAAAAAGTAACAAGAAAGAAATATTTAAAAATATTTGTAAGAACATGTAGGAGAATAATTTTGTTCTGTAGGATTTTCCGAATTCATACAAAAGTACAAACCGTAATGGGAAAGAATGATCTATTTGAGTAAAGTAAAAGAAGTCTGTAAGTGGGATTGAGAGACAAACCACAAACTAGGAGAAGATGTTTGCTATGCCTAAGATTATATATAATATAATATATTTTAAAAATTACAAATGATCGAATCTGGAAATTAGCAAAGGCTAGAAATAGAGGAATCACTGAGGAAGGTAACAAGTATGTGAAAAGATAACCAACTGCATAGAAATTAGGGAGAAGCAAATTAAAACAACCATATACCATTGAACATATAGTCAGATACTTGCTCAAAATTATACAATTGGATAATGCCTACCCATTGTTGAAAGAATGAAGGGGAAAAGAATCTTTCTTAACTGGTTCAGTAATTCTGGAGATTGTTTAGCAAGATCTAGTGAAGTTGGAGGTGTGAGCAATTCCATCTTTAGGCATGTAGATAATCTCTAAAGGAACAGGAGAGGGTTGTTCATTGCAGGATTGTTAATAACTAGTGAAAAACTGGAACCAACTTAATGGTTATTAACAGATGACTTCAACAGATGACAACAGATGGATCAGTAATTTGTGGTATAATCATACAATGCATTTAAAATGAATAAAATATATCTACATGTGTTAACATGTAGAAATCTCAAAAAAATGTTAGGTGGGTAAAGCAGGTAGCAGAAATTTATAGTGCAAAATTTATAAACACAGGAAACAATAATGTATGTTGTAAACAAAACGGTGACGTCTGTTGTGAAAATTAGTAAAGGGAACCCTCACTAAAGTGGAGCGGGGAAGCTGGAAGAGGGAGCTGCTACCGCTCGAAGTCAATTACAGGAAGAATTGTCAATTACAGGCTCTAACAGAAGAATTCCCAGCAGAAAGAATGATCAATTACAGACTCCAATAGGGAAAAGATGTACATTGTATCTCCTGTAAGAAATCAACTACTCCTGCAATTCAGCCAATGCGAAACCCTAATCACCCCGAACTCTTGCTTTTCTGCAATGTACTTTTGTTCAGAACAACCCCTCCCAACTTCCTCCTTCTTCCCCATAGAATGACATTCCTCTCCTTTGTTAGACTTAGGGTTTTGCCATAGCTAGAATGTCCCAATTTGAAATTCTTTACCATTCCCAAATTGCACTTCTCTGTCGTTCCTGAATAAACCCATTCTTGGTGCTAAAGTAACTTTTATTTTTACAGTTAACATTGTCTGCGAATAAAAAAGGAGCTAGAGTTTCTGCCCTGGAATAATTTGGCATTTAAAGAAAGTCAAGTAAGCATGATTACAATGCACTACCCACTGAAGCCACAATGAGACAGGGCCTCTAACACAGATGGGGGAGTGGAGAAGAGGAGGGAACATTTCCCAGAAATGTCAAAGGCTTCCATGCCTCTTTCCCACACTGAACCAAGTTCTGAAAAATAAGAAGGGGTTACCAGGTGAAAGGAAGGAAGGGTGTTTCCAGCAGATGGTGACATTTGCAAAATCCACAGGGGAGAAACCACAGAGCCCGGCTTGGAAACTGCCAGTGGTTTCTCAGAGCTAGAGTAGGTGGGCAAAGAAAGGGACGATGGGTATTGGTAGGCAACCCCGGACATAGGCTCTGACGGGGCTAAGGAGTCTGCCTTCTGAAGGCTGTGAGAAGGCTAGAAGAATGTTGAAGAAGGAGAGAGAGTAACAGGTGCATCACCAATTATAAGAGGATGGCTCTGGAGGGAAGATCAGTTAGTTGTTTTTTAAGGAAAACCAGGCAGGAAATAATGGGGCCTCAATAGAGCCAGAGGAGGGGGTGACTGAGAGATACCAAAGTGTCCAAGCAGTAGGACTCAGGGAGGGATTGTCTGTAGGTGCAGGGTAGGTGCAGGGAGAGGGTTCCAGGAGGCTCCCGGCCTAGGCATCTTGGGTGCGTGATGGAAATGACAGGGGCTGCATTTTGTGCCACCTACCCCTGCCCCTGGCCACCCTGATTAGACCGGAAACGAGCACCTTACACATGTTTAGTTCAAGTATAAACAGAGGAAGGACTGAGGGTGGTGTAGGACTGAATGGGTTTTCATGGGGTTTTGAGGTGTGGGCGTGTGGTTTTGGATCCATCTCGAACGTCTCAACTACAAAATAAAAGCTATGTAAGTGTAACATTAGGCGGTGTTCCATTTCTGAGAGCACGCGGATGTCACATTGTTTTCTGCACTTTTCTGTGTTTGAACTAAATGTAATAAGCAAATGGCCAAAGAATGCGGTTAGAATCGGAGGAGCGTAAGCTCTATGAAGGGGTTAAACCAGAAAGCGGCGGGGGCGGGGAGCGGCGTGGTCGTCAGTCTTTGTGTGCACAGCGCGTGTGGAGAGAAAAGCCTTGGGAGACCTGCACTGGGCTGGGTGGGTGAGGGTGGGCGGGAGAGGAGCGCGCGCGGAGCTTCCTGCCTGGCCCCGCCCCGAGCCTCCGGCCGGCCGCAGCTCCTCCTCCTTCCGTGACGCCGCCTCCCGTTTCTAGGTAACGTGAGGGGGTTTAAACAACGCGGCCGCAAGGCGGCCGCTCCCCGCTGGCCCCTCTTCTCGGCCCCTTGACCCTCGGACGCTGAGAGCCATGGCCCTGCCGCTGCTGCCTGGCAACAGTTTCAACCGCAACGTGAGTAGTGAGGGCGCCCGAGGTCAGAGGTCCCGGCCAGAATCGGGGGTCCAGGCGTGGGCACCTCCCCCGACCCTACTCAAGCATCCTGCTGCTGCTTCACCTCCTGTGCATTGGGCACAACTTGGACCAAACTTTGTAGGCCGGTGGAACCCTTACTCTCTGTCTCCCCTTCTCCCAGTCCCTCTAACTGCATCCGGATGCTTTAACTGCATCTTTATAGGTGGCAAGACCCGCGAAGGTAGCCAGCGGCCTTAAGGTATGCTAGGTGCCGTGCTTTAGTCGCCCTACACGGCATTTGTTGCTTAGGTGCTATTTTTATTCCCATTTTACAGTTGAGGAAACTGAGGTACGGAGCGATGAGTCACTCACTGACTGGCCAGAGCCTCACAGTTTCAGGGTGAAATTGGGTTTCTCCCAGGCAACCTGTTTCCACAGCCCAGGTGCCTAGTCATTGTCTTTAATAGCTTGTGTGAAAGAGAAACAGAGTTGCTGTTAATAAAGCGAAGAAACCTGGCCCTCTCTCTGGAGGCTGCTGGGTGCAGAGAGGTAAGGGTTCCACCAGCCTGTAAAGTTCGGTCCTAAGCTTTGTAGAGAGAAGCATCTAAACTTGGAGGAGTTTTTTCGTCGTTGAGGGTGGGGAGGAGTTCATTTCAAAACAGGGTGAAAGTACAAAACAACACAACACGACGACACAAACAACCCTGAAGACCAAAGAATCTCGCCAGTAGTAAATAGCCCCTTATTTAAACAGCAGAAAAGTAATTAGTGCCTTTCTTTACACGGGTCACCACACTTTCCTTGGGTTTGCCAGTTGTGTTTCAGGAAGAAGGTAGGTGATAACACCGCGGGGGGGGGGGGGGGGGGGAGATGGGCGCTCGAGGGAGGGAGCCCCTCAAGGTGTTTGCGTAAACCTCTGGCAAATTGAGAACGCAGGCAGCGGATTGAATGAAGCATTGGACTTCCTGGGTTCCGAAGTGTCTGTTTCCAAGTTGTTGGCCCTCAAGTCCCAGTTTCCTTTGTAGCTTCCGGCCACTGGATTCTGTGTCCGGATTCGGTTGACCGGACCGAGTTGCTTGTTGAACCCTGGTTTTTGTGCATTTTGTTTTTTGGTTGATGGGTAAGCCGGCCTTCCCGCCCAGCATTGCCCTTTGCTAAGATACCACCAGCCACACCAAGAAGAGCAAGCCCCGAGAGGCAGGACATGCAAGAAGCTTCCAGAAGTAAAGAAGCGTGCTGTGCAGGAGTAATTGTAATAAAAACTGAAAGCAGAGCCCATAGCTTTGGGCCCCGCGACACTTCAGGTGACCGATGTCCCGCTCCTGCAGGAATACCACAGCTCCCACATGCACTGATGAAAGTAGGAAGGAAACGCAGTACTTTGAGGAGTTATTTTAAAATCTGCAAAGCTATACTGAGTGTACTTTGTTTTGTTTTATTGTGAAGTACAGCACGTGCAGAGAAATGCATATTGGATGAACCCCAAATGAACAGACAGAAAGGAAGTATTACCAGCCCTCCAAAAGCCTCTCCTTTGCCGGGGGTTGCCAGATTTAGCAAATAAAAATATATGTCCCCAATACTGCACGGGACCCACTTAGACTGCAAGATTACTTGTTGTTTATCTCAAATTCAAATTTAACTGGACATCTTGTATTTTACGGGGCAACCCTGCCTATGACTCTTTCTGGTCATTACCCCCTTGGCTACTTACTGTCCAGGGTGAACTATCCTGAATGCAGGGGACTACGGTTAGGTTTTGCTTGCTTTTGAGCTTCGTATCCATGTCAGTGTCTGGTGTTCTTTTGTGACTGGCTTGTGTTTAGCTCAATATTATGTTTGTGAGATTTGTTCATGGGGATGTCTGTTGAGGCAATTTGCCCATTTTCCTCGCTCTATAGTATTCCACTGTGTGAGTATGACATCATTTATATACCCATAAATAGAGGTTTGGCTTGTTTGGGGTTATTAAGAATAGTTTGTTGTGACTATTCTTGTTCATGTCTTTTGGTACAATTGCTGGATCATATAGTTTTTATATGTTCAGCTTTAGTAGACGCTGCCGAAGTGCTTAAACCAATTTAAATCCCCAGCAGCGGGACGCCTGGGTGGCTCAGTCGGTTGAGCGTCTGCCTTCGGCTCAGGTCATGATCCCAGGATCCTGGGACCAAGTCCCTCATCAGGCTCCTTCCTCTGCGAGGAGCCTGCTTCTCCCTCTGCCTGCTGCTCCCCGTGCTTGTGTGCTCTCTCTCTCTCTTCCCCTCTCTCTGACAAATAAATAAAAAATCTTTAAAAAAAAATCCCAGCAGCATGTTATGTTCCTATCGCTCCACATCCTAACACTTGATAATGGTTGGTCTTTTAAATTGTAGTTTTTTTGATCAGCAAGTATACTGAAACGGTAGTTTAAATCTGCCCCTCCCCGATTCCTAATGAACTTGAGAACGATGAACACATTTATTGGTTATTTGGGCATTCTCCTTTGTGTAGTACTTGCTTGTCTGTTGTCTACTATTTCTGCCGGGTTGTCTGCCTTTTTTTTTTTTTAACTTAGTGAAATGTAAGAGTTCTTTATAGATTTTTGGATATGACTCTTTTGTCCGACATCTGTATTGACAGATACCTTCTAGTCTGTGACTGGCCTTTTCACTTCCTTAATGGTGTTTTTGATGACTTATTGTTCCTTTACATTAGTGATTTTGTTTCTTGAAGAAATTGCTCCTTATGCCAAGTTCATGAGGATATCTTTCTGTGTTGTCTTGGAAATTTTGTTTTTACCTTTCACATTTAGATTTCTAATCTAGTATAAATTTGTGTGTGTGTGTGTATGAAAAGAAGTAGGGGTCAGGTTGTATTTTTTCCCATATGGATAGTCAGTTGACCCGGAACCATTTGTTAACACAATTCAACTGAGTAAGTTTTAAAGATCTCACTGGCTCTGGGCCATGATTCATGAATTGATAGTATCCAGTTTAGCTGAGAGGAAAGAGCTCTGAAGAGGTCTCCCAGCAAGACGTTTTATAGGCAGAAGGGGGCGTTATACTAAGCGAAGACTGGATTGGTTACTCTAAGGTTACTTTCCTTATGGGATATGGTAGCGAGGGCTTTTTAGGCAGATTACCTAACTAATGCTGATCAGGAGATTCATGATTGGCTGCTTTAAGATTCAGTTTCTGGGACAGCCGAAACTGTAAGTTAAGTTTCAGTTTGTGACATGGAGCTTAACACGATCCACTCCATTTTAGGGCCTGTTGTCTTGTCTTTAACACATTTTTGGAAAAGACCACCCTTTCTCTACTTCTCTGCAGAGCTGCTACCTTTGTCATAAGTATCCAAATACATGTGGGTCTGCTTCTAGATTTGTGGATGTATTTTTTTTAAGATGTATTTATTTATTTATTTGACAGAGAGAGAGAGACAGTGAGAGAGGGAACACAAGCAGAGGGGGTGGGAGAGGGAGAAGCAGGCTTCCCGCTGAGCAGGGAGCCCAATGCAGGGCTTGATCCCAGGACCCTGGGATTATTATGACCTGAGCTGAAGGCAGACGCTTAACAACTGAGCCACCCAGGTGCTCAGATTTGTGGATGTATTTAAACAAATTATTTACTTTATGCCTCAGACCAATAGGAGTGTGTGTGTGTGTGTGTGTGTGTGTGTGTATGAATTAGGGAATGACAGTATACTTATTAGATACCTTGGGCTGTCATTTAACAAACTAGTATTTGTATATGGAGAGTCCTTGTATGTGCTCAAATCGCATGGCTGTATTTAGAAAATTGTTGCACTAACCTTGGTACTGACTATGTCACCAAAAAACTAATATTATTTTAAAAACGTGTACTTAGTTAAGAGATCAGATGTTCTCTGGTACATAGAGTGGTCAAAAAGTCAGTAGAGCCAAATCTGGCTTTTTTTTAAAATCACCCCCCACCTCCCACCTATTACAGAGCCTTGCTTGCCGAATTAAATTATCAAGTGAAAAATTTTGGCCTCCTGGAGATAGCATAATTATGGCTGTTTGGGTTTAAAATTATAACACAAGCTTTTATTGCTTTTCTTAGAAATTAAAAAGGAACGTGTTTCTCCCCCTAATTAGCTGCTGATAGTCATGAGCATTAGATTGATTTCTGCCCACAGCTAGGCGATGCGCAGCCTGTATTTCTGTCTCTGAAATACAAGAAGTATTGCGCTTTCAAAAATATAAGCATTTGTACCACTGATGACATTAAAATTATTGTGATATGAATTAATTGAAAACCTTAGGGAAAGGTCACAGCTAAATTCCCGACACACGGTATCTTTTTCCAACAATTTACATGCTAGATTTATTTTGAGCTAAGAGAATCTTAGGCATATGGTCAAAAATAATAGGATATTAAAGTTAAAAGAGGCATTTCCAGCCAAAGCTGAAAATCTTTTCTATAGCATTTTGGACAGATGGTTGGATAGCTGATCCTGAATGCCCCTAATGAATAATGAAGAGTACACTTTCTGTTTTTTATGAAGCTACCTTGCCACCATCTTAGGAGGGTTTGCTGTCAATAGTCCGTCTCTAATTTATGGTGAAGCAACTGTTTCCTTAGAAGAAAAGAACTTATTTGAATTCACAGCAGTAGAATAAAACAGAAATTCAGAATCTCTCTGCCTCTCTTACAAAAGGGTGTGGGCAATACCTTGAAATTTATTTTTATCTAGACTAATACAAGCCTACTTACTAATATACAAGGAAATAGTGTTCTTTGGGAAATTTACCAGCAATTTAAGTGATAAGCAGCTGAAGGACTCACTATGAGCAATACATCGTGTATGTACTGACTGCATCATAGGATGGTAGATAAATCAATTTAAATTTAGCGCAATGACAAAGATAATCGTAAAACAATGACTTTATGCACAGGGTGGAGGTTTTTCCCCCGATCGAAAATTCTGCTTACAGATTTCTGGTTATATTCTTAGTGGTCAATTCCATTGCCTTAAAATAATCTGCATCAGGTGCCAACCCCTTAACCTGACACTTGAGTCCATTAGAATTTGCCAGTCACCTTAAGAGATCAATTTAATGAATCACGGCCAGCATTTAAAAAAAAAAAAGAAAGAGGCAAAATGGACTCGAAAAGAATAAAAACATCAGAGTAACGTGTGATGGCATGGGAACAGTAAATATTCTTTCCTGAACTTTTTTTTTCTGTCATGTGTGCACATGAACTGGGTTGCACCCAGACCTGTTTGTTATTGTGGCTGTGGAGTGTGAAACACGCTCTCATTAGAGCTGTCTCCACCAGTTCGTGCCTCTATTTTCAATTCAGAACTTCAGTTTCCTTCCAGGCCAGATCTAGTCTATTACCCTTCTAGAAGCTTCCAACAGACCCTAGTCAGATTTTTTTTTTTAATTTTTTAAAAATTTATTTATTTATTTATTTTTAAAGATATTTGACAGAGAGAGAGACAGCCAGCGAGAGAGGGAACACAAGCAGGGGGAGTGGGAGAGGAAAAAGCAGGCCCACAGCGGAGGAGCCCTATGTGGGGCTCGATCCCACAACGCCAGGATCACTCCCTGAGCCGAAGGCAGACGCCCAACCACTGTGCCACCCAGGCGCCCCTAGATTTTTTTTTTTTTAAATCGCTGTAAAATTCACGTAACATAAAATTAACCACTAGCCATTTCAAAGGGTACCATTCAGTGGCATTTGGTACCTTCACAGTGTTTTGCCAATGACCACCTCTAACTGGTTCAGAGACATTGTCTTCATCCCCAATCTCAATTTTTTTTTATCCAAGAGGGATCTTTGAAATGCTTTTCAGCTCTCGGGGACCTCCTGTGTACAGATGATTTCTACAGCCCATGGTACCTTAGCATGATTCATGAGTTTTAGATGTAATGATCCAGTAATAATTGTCCCTTCTGAGTAAAGAGTAATAGGTTTCTGTGGATTTGTTAATTTTGGTCAACTTATTCACCTGCTCTGTGTGGTTTTTCTTTCCTGCAAAGGATATCCACTCTAATGCAGGATGGGGGGGGCGGTACATGGTAGAGGAAACTTAAGGGTTTTGTTTTTTTTTTCCCCTTACTGTAAAATTTCCTACTTGATTTTTTCCCCTTTCCCCTTATTCAAGTACGCCTAAAAATCATCTTATAGTTTCTACTATCGAGGGCCCTAGTAAGATATGATATATGGTACGTGGTATCAGCAAAACCAGTTTTCCCCCCATTTAAAATGAAAAATGAACTTTAGCCAGCTTTTCTTTTCTTCTTTTTTTTTAAAGATTTTATTTATTTATTCAACAGAGATAGAGACAGCCAGCGAGAGAGGGAACACAAGCAGGGGAAGTGGGAGAGGAAGAAGCAGGCTCATAGGGGAGGAGCCTGATGTGGGGCTCGATCCCAGAACGCCGGGATCACGCCCTGAGCCGAAGGCAGACGCTTAACCGTTGTGCCACCCAGGCGCCCCTAGCCAGCTTTTCTTGAAAAACAAATAGGCAATCAAGCTTAGGTTACCTTTCTTTCCTTTTTATACATTTAGAAAATTCATAAAGCAGCATAATACATTTCTGTTCAGTAACTGTTTTAATCCAAGATGGGATTTACTTTTTAAAAAAGTAAGCTCAGTTGATTTAATTTAAATAAAGTTTGTAAATTCATTTTAATTAATGCTGTTTACAACGTGCGAATACATTGCCAATGTTAAGTAAGTTATTAAAACCATATGGCAAAGCAGTATGAATAAAAATATAGCCTAAGACTTAATTTTATATGAGACTTAAAATTAAGCTTTATGGGGTGTCTGGGTAGCCCTGTAGGTTGAGCATCTGACTCTTGGTTTTTGGCTCAGGCCATGATCTCCTGGGTCGTGAGATGGAGCCCTGCATGGTATGCTCAGTTGGGAGTCTCCCTGGGGATTCTTTCCCTCTTCCCCCCCCCTCCCCAGTGCTCTTGCTCTGTCTCTCTCAAATAAATAAATCTTTATTTTTTATTTATTTATTAATTTTTTAAAGATTTTATTTATTTATTTGACAGAGAGACAGACAGCCAGCGAGAGAGGGAACACAAGCGGGGGGGGGGGGTGGGAAAGGAAGATGCAGGCTCCAGCAGGGCAGGGAGCCTGATGCAGGGCTCGATCCCAGGACCCTGGGATCACGCCCTAAGCCGAAGGCAGACCCTTAATGACTGAGCCACCCAGGCGCCCCCAAATAAATAAATCTTACAAAAAAAATTATTTTCTTAAAACTAAAAATAAAGAATAAAAATTACCTCTTAAATGTGAAACCTGTGCTGGTATTTTGCCACATAAATACTGAATTCTATGTCAAATTTGAGATAAGCACACATAGATTTCATTTTCAACTGAAATGAGATTTCTGGTCTTCCTCTTGATACCGGTTAACAAGGAAAGCTTTGCTTATAGGGGTAAGAAGTTGAAAAACCACAGCAAAATGGTCACTGCTTCCCTGTGAATGACAGGATACTTGACTTTCCTACATATTTGGAACGGGCATAGATATATGTTTAACTTTATAAGAAATTGCTTAACTGTCTTCCAAGGTGGCTGTATCATTTCGCATTCCCACCAGCAATGAATGAGTGTTCCTGTTACTCAGAGTCCTCATGAGCAAATGGCATTGTCAGTGTTTGGATTTTAGCCATTCTAATAAATATATAGTGGTATGTCGTCCTGACTGAAACTTTTTTCCCCTGGCAGTTAATGATGGTGAACATTTATTCGTGTGCTTATTTGCCTCCCATCTGTCCTCTTTGGTGAAATGTCTGTTCGTGTATCTTGCCTGTCTTTAATTGGGTTGTTTGGTTCCTTCCTATTGAATTTTGAGAGTTCTTTCTATATTCTGGATATAAGTTCATTGTTGGATATGTGCTGTGCAAATATTTTCTCCCAGGCTGTGGCTCGAATTTTCATTCTCTTAAAACAAGGCTGGAAAATATGCATACATTTTTAAAGATAAAATAGAACATGAATCCAAACTGGTATTTCCAATGCAAATGGAGGATTATAGGGTTTTTATTTAACTTCTTTGATTCTGTATTTATCTTTTACTTATATTGAGAATCTTGATTCATAAGGATCTTAGCATAATTATTTTCTTGCTTTATCCTACCATAAATAAAAAAATATATCCATATAATGGTTTCTGATCAATAATAATGTTATTAACAATTTGAATTTTCAAATGGTTTAATATTTCCATGTAGTTCTTTTGTTGTATATATTCCATTAGGAATGTATGGTCAAATTATTGGGTTTTAATTTCATTTAAATAGTTCCTGACAGTATGGTTAGGTCAGCAACTCAATACCCAGTTAGGTTTATTCATTTCATTTTGCTTTTGCTTTTTTTTTCTTCTTTTTTTAAATGTTTTTTTAATTTAAAATTTTTAAAGCTTTTTAAATTTTACTTTATTTATTTGAGAGAGAGAGCAAAAGAAAGAGAGAGTGAGCACGAGCAGGGGGAGGAGCAGAGGGAGAGGGAGAAGCAGACTCCTTGCTGAGCAGGGAGCCTGATGTGGGACTTGATCCCAGCACCCTGAGATCCTGACCTGAGCTGAAGGCAGACACTTAACCATCTGAGCCACCAAGACTCCCCTAATTTAAATTTTAGGTAGTTTATATACAGTACAATATTGGTTTCTGGAGTAAAATTCAGAATTGGTTTCTGGAGTAAAAAGTTAATCGCTTTTTAACTTTAAGAACTTTGTTTTACTATAGTGTAAAAAAACATATATGTGGTTTCAGAGTCAAATTTACAAAGTGAGGTGCATTCGGACAGGTATAGCTTTTATCCTTGTCCTTTCAATCTTGGTATCTCTCCCCCTTCCCTGTATAAGTAGCTTAACCCAAAACTTTTTAAAAATCTTTTCTTTTTCTGTTTTTGGTTTTAAAGCAGCAAATTTTAAAATATATTTGCATGGTCTTTTATTAAACAAATGGTAGCATACTCTATACATTCTCTTACATCTTTGGTTTTTCCTTCTAACAGTGTATCTTGGAGATCTCTTCATTGTAGTGGACAGTTTTCCTCATGCCATTGGAATGTGTAATTCATTCACAGCGACATAGTACTCCATTGTGTGGACATAGCATAGTTTATTCAGCCCATCCCCTTTTGATATATAGTTGCATTATTTCCAGTCTTTTGGTATTACTAATATTGCTGCAATAAATAGCCGAAGGTGGGTTTCAAAAGAAACTATGGAGAAAGTAAAAAGGCAGCCTACAGTATGGGAGACAATATCTGCAGGGCATATATCTGATGAGGAACTTCTTTTTTTTTTTTTTTTAAAGATTTTATTTATTTATTCGACAGCCAGCGAGAGAGAGAACACAAGCAGGGGGAGTGGGAGAGGAAGAAGCAGGCTCATAGCAGAGGAGCCTGATGTGGGGTTCGATCCCAGAACATTGGGATCACGCCCTGAGCCGAAGGCAGACGCTTAACCGCTGTGCCACCCAGGCGCCCCCTGATGAGGAACTTCTATCCAGTGCATATAAAAGTGAGCAAAGGCAGGGGGCACCTGGGTGTCTCAGTAGGTTAAGCATCTACCTTCGGCTCAGGCCATGATCTCAGGGTCCCGGGATCAAGCCCCCTCCCTGCTCAGAGGAGAGTCTGCTTCTCCCGCTCCCTCTGCTGTTCCCCCTGCTTGTGCTCTCTCTCTTGCTCTCTCTCTCTCTCAAAAATAAAATCTTAAAAAAATATATATAAGTGAGCAAAGGATCTGAATAGACATCACTCCAAAAAACCTTTACGAAGAGCCACGAACACATGAAAAGGTGCTCAATATCATTAGTCATTAGGAAAATTCAAATCAAAACCCCAATGAGTGATTACTCCATACCCACTAGGATGGCTATAACAAAAAAGACAGTACCCGGTGTTGACAAGGATGTGGAGAAACTGGAACCCTCCTGCATTGCTAGTGGGAATATAAAACAGTGCCGCTGCTATGGAAAAGTTTGCAGTTTCACAAAAGTTTAAACGTAGAGTTACTATATGACCCAGCACCCCCGGGTATACTAGAGAAAAGAGAAACATATCTACAAAAAATGCAAACATGAATGTTTATAACATTATTCATATTAGCCAAAAATCAGAAATCACCCAAATGTCCATTAATTGATGAATGGATAAAGAAAATGTGGTATAGCCATATAATGGAATATTATTTGGCCATAAAAATACCGATACATGCCATAACGTGGATGAACTTCAAAAACACCATAAACACTGTGTGAAAGACTACATGTTGTATGAGCCCACTGGTGTGAAATGCGCAGAATAGGCAAATCTATAGAGACAGGAAGTAGATGAATGGTTGCCTAGGCCCGTGTGGGGGAGGGGACGAAATGAGTGACCGCGAATGGGTATGAGGTTTCTTTTTGGGATGATGAACACATTCTAAAGTTGGATTGTGGGGGCGCCTGGGTGGCACAGCGGTTAAGCGTCTGCCTTTGGCTCAGGGCGTGATCCCGGCGATCTGGGATCGAGCCCCACATCAGGCTCTTCTGCTATGAGCCTGCTTCTTCCTCTCCCACTCCCCCTGCTTGTGTTCCCTCTCTCGCTGGCTGTCTCTATCTCTGTCAAATAAATAAATAAAATCTTTAAAAAAAAAATAAATAAAGTTGGATTGTGGTGATGATTGCACAACTTTGTAATTATAATAAACTCCATTGAATTGTGTATTTTAAGTGGGTGAACTTGAGGATATATAAACTATGCCTCAATAAAACTGTCGGAAAATAAATAGCCAAAGAAAGGAGTTGGTGGTGGGGAATCGCCGGACAGACAAACAATAGGTGTTCATTGTGCCAAATCATGGGATGGTTTTGATTTAAAGGATTTCGTTACTTGTTTCCACTAGCTATTGAAATGTCCTTGAAATCCCATTATTTTGGACCGGGCCACTTCTTGAAGCTGCCATTCATACTTTGGAAATGACATAATATTCCATTGCTATTGCTAAATGTTAATTTGGGGTTCAGGAATTAGAGTCACTTTGCCTATTCAGGGATCAAACACCTAACTTTGGTTGCTTTTGTATTCTGCCCTGAAGTTTATAGCTCTGTTACTTAGGATAGATACTTCTTGCTTTAAGTAATGGAATACCTGACTACCAGTGGCTTAAGCCGAATTGATTTTCTCATCAGAAGAACTCTAGAGGTGTGGCAGTTTCAGGGTTAGTCAGTGGCTGATGAATGTCATGAAGGACTCAGACCCTTTTTATCTCTCCATTCTGTGATCATGAGAATGTTGGCTTTTCATTCTTAGGTCTGCGTCCTCATGGTTGCAATGCAAGGTGGTTGCCTCAGGTCTAGACATCACAACATCTCATAACCTTGTTCAAGACAAGTAGGAAGGAGAGGGAGGGGAAAAGTTTTTTTTTTTCAGAAAATGAAGTGTTTCCTAGCTCCCCCCCCCCAGTAGATTTTCCCCTTACATCTTATTGGCTAAAATAGAGTCATGTGGCTCTCCTTTTTCTAAAGGGCTATTGGGCACTTGATTTTTCACCATCTAGTTTTGGAGCTGGGAAAGAGAAAAGGCAGTAAATAATGGCTTTTGGGGGCTAAAAACTTTGCCTGCCATACCAGCCACAGACTCGATATCTGTGAGTCTAGATTCCTCCTCAGCCTTAGCCTTTCTTTCTCCCTTTCTTTCTTTCTTTCTTTCTTTCTTTCTTTCTTTCTTTCTTTCTTTCTTTCTTTCTTCCTAGTGAGAATGAGTGCGGGAGGGGCAGAGAAAGAGGAAGAGAGAGAATCCCAAGCAGGCTCCACGCTCAGCATGGAGCCCAACTCGGGGCTCAATCCCACGACCCTGAGATCATGACCTGAGCCGAAATCAAGAGTGTGATGCTTAACCAACTGAGCCACCCAGGGGCCCCAGCGTCCCTTCCTTTAAAACATTTTTGTTTGTGTTTTTTAATATACAGGTAATACGGGGTACCTGGGAGGCTCAGTTGGTTACGCGTCTGCTTTTGGCTCAGGTCATGATCTCAGGGTCCTGGGATCGAGCCCCGCATCGGGCTCCCTGCTTAACGGGGAGTCTGCTTCTCCCTCTGCCTCTGCCTGCTGTTCCCCCTGCTTGTGCTTGCTTTCTCTCTCTCTCTTTCTCTCTGTCAAATAAGTAAATAAATAACTTTAAAAAATACAGGTAATACATGAGTATACCACCATTGTAAAAAATTCAAATGATTTTCTTCTTTCTTAGCAGTTTTCTTTTCCATAATGGAAAACAAGCCTCAGACTCCAGTTAAACCAGCATACTCACTGTCTGTCCTTGGAATATATTTTGGACTCAATTATTAAACCACTCAATTATTGGTTTACTTGCCTGCTTCCTGGTAGCATTCTTCTGCTTCTTCCTGTTCCCATCTGGATCTTTCTTTTCCCTTGAAGGGTGGCTCTACTCCCCCCTTCTCCTTAAAGCCTTCCCTGATCATTTCAGCAAGGGCCCTCTCTCTGTCTACACAACCCTGAACACACCTATATTGTCCAGACCACCCATTTACTGGCTTATTGCCTGTGTTGTGTTTTGCGTTCTTTATGTGTGATTGTGACATTCCTCCGCTGACTGGGAAACTGTGATTGATGGCTCTTTGGGTTGCCTTTCCTTACCCAGGGCAGGCCTGTAACAGGTGCCTGTTGATTGCCTCTGTCCGTCTGTAGCAGCCATGCCTAAAAACTGGGGGCGTTAAACACAGTTTGGGAGAATCCTCTCTGGAATTAGCTTCTTGCTCCTGTCTTCCATTGCTGCCAGGGAGCAGAGTATTTCTTCTTTTAGCAACGGTGACAATAAGAGAGGAAGAAAGTCATTTGCTTCTGTGGTCTGAGTAGGTTATAAGCCTTTCAGGGTTACTTGGCTTATACAAAGCAGCCAGGAAAGCATGAAGATGTCACAGACAAGTTGTGACTCAAAGCCTCTTCTGTGGCCTGTTGTGCCAGGCAGAAGGACATTTCTCTTCTCCTTGTTGGCATCCAGTTTGGCTTTTTCTGGAAGCAGCACATTCTTCTCTGAGCCTTCATGAGGCGGGACCCCCTTAAGAGACCAGTCTTCCGACAACGGGATTCCAGATACGCACTAATGCAGACGTAAAGGGATTTCTTGGGCCATTTCCTGAGGAGTTTGTTGTTTCTACAACTATAGTTGTAGAAAGGGCAGAGCCAACTCTGAGGGGGAAGGGGTCCTCAAAGCAAAAGGAAGGGGGGGGGAATAGGCATGTTCACTCCGTCATTAGCCAGGCCCCAGGATGCCTGAGTTCGACCCGGCAGTTCCGCGGTGACTGAGTGCCCAGCTCGGCCAGCTGAGGCCAAACCTCTTGCTTCCCCTAACTATGTGTTTGGCATCCCCAAGGAGGGGATGGTCACAACTGCTAGAGTTTTGGGGGGGAACAGGTCCATTCACTTGGCTTACAGTTAATTTAGACCTTTTCTTCGGCACACGAGTGTGGCAACTGAAGCAGAGGGGTTTGTTTTATCATTTATAGGACTAGTTCCATCTCATTTCTGTGGGTCATGTGCCGCTCATCTGTGTCTCCATTCATACCTCAGACTTTGTAAAAGGCCCCTGTGTGGACTGTCTCCTGGTTACCAAGGAAAGTAGACCCACTCTTGTCTTTTACTGTTAATTGAAATTTTTATGGAGGAACATTATAGATACCCATGTACTTCTAAGGAATAATACAGAACGATCCTGTGTACCCTTTACTCAATTTCCCATTGGTACCATTTTGCAAAACTAGTATAATAGCACAACCAGGATATTAGCATTAATATAATCCACTGATCCCATTAAGATGTCCCCAGCTTTACTTAGACTCATTTGCATGTGTGCATTTAGTCTGTGTGGTTCATCACCCGTGTGGGTTGCTGTGATCACCCTGACAGTGAAGATACTGATCAGTTCCAGCAACACAAGGATCCCTCCTGTTGCTTTTTTATAACCCCGCCCACCTCCTTCCCATCCACCACCCCTCCCCCCCCAGTGTCTCTGATTCCTGGCAACCACTAATCTGTACTCTGTTTCTAAAAAATTTTTTAAAGATTTTATTTATTTATTTATTTCAGAGAGAGAGAGAGGGCACAAGCCGGGGGAGGAGCGGAGGGAGAGGGACAAGCAGACTCCCTGCGGAATGTGGAGCGCATTGCAAGGCTCGATCCCATGATCCTGAGATCATGACCTGAGCTGAAATGAAGAGTTGGGTGCTTGGGGCACCTGGGTGACTCAGTCATTAAGCGTCTGCCTTTGGCTCAGGTCATGATCCCAGGGTCCTGGGATCGAGCCCTGTATTGGGCTCCCTGCTCAGCGGAAGCATGCTTCTCTCTCTCCCACTCCCCCTGCTTGTGTTCCCTCTCTCGCTGTCTCTCTCTCTGTCAGATAAATAAATAAAATCTTTAAAAAAAAAAAAAAAGAGTTGGGTGCTTAACTGACTGAGCCACCCAGGTACCCCCTAAAATTTCATTACTTTGAAAATGTTGCATGGAGTGGAATTACGCAGTATGTAACTCTTGGGATGATTATTATTTTTCACTTGGCTTAATTTTTTGATGATTTATCTACTAGTTGCATATATCAGTTCATTCATTTTTTTTTAAGATTTTATTTATTTATTTGACAGACAGAAAGCACAAGCAGGCAGAGTGGCAGGCAGAGGGAGAGGCAGAAGCAGGTTCTCCACTGAGCAGGGAGCCTGATGCGGGGCTTGACCCCAGGACCCTAGAATCTGAGCTAAAGGCAGCCGCTTAACCGACTGAGCCACCCAGGCGCCCCAGTTATTTTTATTGCTGAATAGTATTCCATGTATGTATCACAGTTCCTTTCACTGTTTACTTGCTGGAGAACATCTGGGCTATTGCTAGTTTTTGGCTGTTAGGGATACAGCTGCTATGGACATTCATGTACAGGTTTTTGTGTGGACATGTGTTTTCATTTTCTGAGATAAATGTCCAAGAGTGCGATTGGTGGATCATATGATAATTGCATGTTTAGTTTTTTTTTCAAGATTTTATTTATTTATTTGAGAGGGAGAGAGTGAGTGAGAGAGAAAGCGTGGGGCGGGGGAGAGAGAGAATCTCAAGCAGACTCCATGCTGAGCACAGGGTCCCAACGAGGGGCTCAAGCCCACGACCCATGAGATCACGACCTGAGCCAAAGCCCAGAGTTGGATGCTCAACTGACTGAGGCCCTGAGGTCCCCCTGCATGTTTAGTTTTACAAACAAAGCAAAACAAAACCCTACCAAACTATTTTTGAGAGCGAATGTACCATTTTACATTCCCCAGAGCAGTGTATGAGTGAGCCAGTTTGTCCACATCCTAGTCAACATTTAGTATCGTCATTATTTTTTATTTTAGCTGATAGGTGTGTAGCGATATCTCATTGTGGGTTTAATTGGCATTTCTCTGTTGGCTTATGTATGAGTCGAGTATCTTTTCATGTACTTATTTGCCAACTGTATATCCACCTTGGTGAAATGTCTGTTTATGTCTTTTGCCTGTTTCTAATTGGATTGTGTTTTTACTGTTGAGCTTTGAGAATTCTTTATATATTCTAGATACTAGCCCTTCGGCTAAGATGTGGTTTGCACATATTTTCTCCCAGTCTGTAGCTCATCTTTTCATCCTGTTAACTGTCTTTTGCATAGCAAAAAAGTTTCTAATTTTGTTGAGGTCCAATTTATCAATTTTTCCTTTTATGGATTGTGCTTTTGACGTGAAGTCCAAGAACTCTGTGCACAGCCTTAGATACTGAAGATTTTCTCTTCTGTTGTTTTTTTTTTTTAATTTTTATAGTTTTACATTTTATGTTCAAGTCTGTGATCCATCTTGAGTTGATTTTTGTATAACGTGATATTTAGGTCAGGATCCATTTGATTTTGTGTATGGATATCCATATACTCCGCCATTTGTTGAAAAGGCTATCTTCATCTATTGAATTGCTTTTGTGCCTTTGTAAAAACTCATTTGGACATTTTTAGGTGATCTTCTTTGTTGTCTATTCTGTTCTGTTGGTCTTTGTGTCTGTCCTTCTGCCAACGCCACACTGTTTTTATTACCATAGTAATAACGTAAATGTCAGGAATCGTGATTCCTTCCATTTTACTTTTCTTTCTCAAGATTCTTCTTTGTCTAAGGTCTATACCTTCCATATGAATTTTAGAATCTGCTTGTCTATGTCTACAAGTAGCTTTGCTGGGATATTGGGAGGAATCTCATGAGACCTCTAGATCATTTTGGAGGAAAATTGGCATCTTTACTGTGTAGAGTCTTCCAGTCCTTGGGCATGATACGTGTCTCCATTTCTTTAGGTCATTTTTTAGTTTTTTCATTAGCATTTTGTAATTTTCAGTTCATGGATCCTGTATGTGTTTTGTATTTCATTTTCTTCAGAGTGATTGTAAATGATACCGTGTTTTAAATTTCAGTCTCACATGTTCATTGTTAGTATATAGAAGTGTGATGGACTTTTGTATGTTCATCTTGCATTCTGTGACCCTGTTGAACTCAATTATTAGTTGTAGGATTTTTTTTGGTAAATTCTGTGAATTTTTTTATGTAAACAATCTTGTCACCTATAAATAGAGATGGTTCTTTTTCTTCCTTTCCAATTTGTATCCCTTTAATTTATTTTTCTTGCCTTCCTGTGGTGGGTAGAATTTCTAATGATGTGTTGAATAAGAGTAGAACAGACATTCTTGCTTTGTTCCTGATTTTGGGAGAGCATTTAGTCTTTCGCTATTTCAAGTGTGATGTTAGCTATAGATATTTTGTAGATGCTCTTTATCAAGTAATTCCCCTGTATTGTTAACTAGTTGGGGGTCTTTATCATGAATGGGTGTTGCATTTAACAAATGTGTTTAACCTGTATTAATTGATACGATCATTTGCGTTTTCTTCTCCTTTTGTTGATATGGTAGATTACATTGATTGATTTTGAAATATTGACCCAGCCTTGCATAATAAATCCCATGTGGTCATAGTGTGTAATTCTTTTTATACAGTTCCAGACTCAATTTGCTAGTTTTTTTTTGGGGGGGGGATTTTTGCATCTATGTTCAAGAGAAATTTTGGTCTGTAGTTTTCTGTTTTTGAACTGTCGTCTTTTGTTTTGGTATAAAGATAATACCAACTTAATGAAATGGGAAGAGTTCCCTCTTCTTTATTTTCAGGAAGAGATTGCATAAAATTGGTGTTAATTCTTGTTTAAGTATTTGGTAAAATTCTCCAGTAAAGTCAGCTGGGCATAGGCGTTTCTTTTTGGCTTTTAGTTATAAATTCAGGTTCTTATAAAATCAGTTTAAATTCAGGTTCCTTACTATTCAGATTATTTCATCTTGGCTGAGGTTTGGTAGTTTGTGGTTTTGAGAAAGTGGTTCACTTCTTTTAAGTTGTTGAATTTATGTGTGTAAAGTTGGTCAGTGTTCCCTCATTATCTTTTTAATGGCTATGGCATCTATAAATATACCCCCTATTTCATTTCTGATATTGGTGATTTGTATCTTAACGCTTTTTAAAAGATTTTTCAGTCTTGGGGCGCCTGGGTGGCTCAGTCGTTAAGTGTCTGCCTTCGGCTCAGGGCGTGATCCCGGCGTTCTGGGATCGAGCCCCACATCAGGCTCCTCTGCTGGAAGCCTGCTTCTTCCTCTCCTACTCCCCCTGCTTGTGTTCCCTCTCTCGCTGGCTGTCTCTCTCTGTCGAATAAATAAATAAAATCTTTAAAAAAAAAAGATTTTTCAGTCTTGCTAGAGATTAATTTTATTAATATATATTTTTTGAAGAACAAGTTTTATATTTGATTTTCTGTTTTCCTGTTTTTATCAATTTTGCTGATTTTTCCTCTAATCGTTATTATTTCCTTCTTAGTACTTGTTTTTAGTTTATTTTACTCTAATTTCTTGAAGTAGGAACTTACAGTATTGATTTGAGACCTTTCCTCATTTCTTTTTTTTTTTTAAGCTTTATTTGAGAGAAAGTGAGAGAGCTGGCATGGTGGGGGGCAGGGGCAGAGGCAGAGGGAGAGAGAACCTTAAGCAGACTCTGCACTGAGCATAGAGCCTCACACAGGGCTCGATCCCACGACCCTGAGATCATGACTTGAGCTGAAACCAAAAGTTGGCTGCTTAACTGACTGAGCCACCCAGGCGCCCCTTTCCTCATTTCTAATGTAAGTATTTAGCGCTAAATTTCCCCCTCAACCCTGCTTTGGCCGCATCCTACATATTTTGATATGTTTTATTTTCATTTTCTTTCAGTTCCACCTCTTTTTAAAAATTTCTGAGATTTCCTCTTTGCCCATATACAATTTAAAAGTGTGTTGTTTCATTTCCCAGCACTTGGAGGTTTTTCCTGTTGTCTTTCTGTTATTGAATTCTAGTTTGATTCCATTATCATCAGAGAATACAATCTGTATGATCTTAATTCTTTTAAATTTGCCAAAGCTGCTTTTAGGGTCTGGAGTATGGTCTGTCTTGGTGAATGTTCATGAGCACTGGAAAAGGATATGTATTCTGCCGCTGTTGGGTGGAGGGTTCTGTATAGGTCAATTAGGTTTCGTTGGTTACGTGTGTTGGTTGCTGAGAGGATTGTTGAAGTCCCCAACTATAATTGTGGATTTGTCTATTTCTCCTTTAACTCTATTGGTTTTGCTTCATCTATTTTGAGGTTCTGTTGTTTGGTGCTTGCACATTTAAGTTTGTTGTGTCTTTCTGGTGGTTTGATTCCTTTATCATTATATAAGGTCTCTATTTGCTCTAGTAATTTTCTTTGCTCTGAAGTCTAGTCTTCAGTTACTGATGGAGCCACTTTTGCCTTTTTAAAATTAGTATTTGCCTGGTATATCTTTTTCATATCTTTATTTTCAACTGACTTCTGTCCCTGAATTCGAAGTGAGTTCCCTGTGAACAGCATGTAGTTGGTCATGCTTTATGAATTCCCTCTGCAAATCTCTGTCTTTTGATTAATGCATGTAGGTCATTTACATATAAGGGGATTATTGGTGTGTTAATGCTTATGTCTGATATATTACTTCTGTTTTCTGTTTCTTTCCTCTGTTTCTCTTTTCTTCTCTTCCCATGGGATACTGGAACTTTTTTTTAGGATTCCATCTTGATTTATTTATAGTGTTTTGAGCATATGTTTTTAAAAAATTTTTTTATTATGGAAGTAGAGTTGAGATACAATGTTATCTTAGTTTCTGGTGTACAGTATAGTGACTAAGAGGTACAGATTTCCAGTTGTAAAATAAATAATGCACAGGGATGAAAAGTATAGCATAGGGAATATAGTCAATAGTATTGTGATAACCTTGTATGGTGACCACACTTACAGTGGTGACAGTTACGTAATATAGAGAATTGTCAAATCACTATGTTGAGCGTTTCTCTTACTGTAGTTTGCATGTGGTTGTTCTGGATATCAGAGTATATATACATAAATATGTATATATACATACATATATATATACTGAATTATATATATATATGATTTATATAGACTGTGGCCTGTAGCTATCAGTGTTTTACTATTGCAAATGAAGCATGGAAACCTCACTCCTTTTTTTTTTTAATAATAATATTTTTTTATTATATTAGTCACCATACGGTACATCCCTAGTTTTTGATGTAAAGTTCGATGTTTCATTAGTTGCGTATAACACCCAGTGCACCATGCAATACGTGCCCTCCTTACTACCCATCACCAGCCTATCCCCCCCTCCCCGAAGCCCTCAGTTTGTGGAAACCTCACTTCTATTTAGGTTCCTGTACCTTTCCTACTTCTAAATATTATTGTCACAAGTATCAGATTATGTTATAATTTTTGCTTCAGTCTTTGCTTTTGTGGGATCAGGGACTATTGATGCAGATTTTCAGGTTCTAGTTGTAACACACATCCAGCACAATTTTCACAATCACTATCTCCTCCCACCCTTGGGCTCCTGTCATCCACTGTCCTCACAGCTAGGGGACAAAGCTGCCTCTGTCCCTGAAAGTCTTTAGCAATTCACCAAGTATAGTTGGAAGCCATGCTGCCCTTGTATCTCACCCCCCTACTCTAACCTGAGATTTTTGAATCCACGGCTATTACCCTGAGTGGCCCATAGTCCCTAAAGCCCACAGACTGCTGGGGGGAGAGGGAGGTCAGATGTGACTCTTACGCTGTGTTGCGAGCACTTTGTGTTTTGGTGCCGTCGTCTTTGACCCTCAGCTTGCATCAGATGCTATTCTAGCTGGTCTGTTATTATAGGAGTGCTGAACTTGGGGGTTAGGAGGAGCTCATGTCGGCTACCTACCCCTCGCGTGCGGGCACGTGCGCACACCCCGCCCACACGTGCATGAACCTCTATACTGCGAACAACTCCCTGGTTTTACCTCGAGGTGGACTTTCCTCCATAATATCCTTAATGAAGGTACTGGGCCAGGTCCTGAACTCCTGCTTTCCATCTCCAGCTGCGTTGCCCACGTGTACACCCCTCACAGCTGCCTTTAGCTTTTCTCTTCTAGTAGTCTTATCAGTGGAACCAGTTCTGCTTTTCACAAATACAAGAATTAATCTCAGATAGATCCCTTAGGGCAGTGAAGGTGATAAATTTTACTAATGTGTGTCGTGCTCAGAGTTTGAGAAGAGATTTATTTTTGTCAGTGTATAAAGAAAATCACCCATTAGATCACTTAGTCATCTTACTCCGTTAAAACAAAACAAAACAAAACACAGCATTCAAGCACAGCTTTCAGAAACTGAATGCATTCGTTTGTAATGCTTTCTACTGTGAATAATGGAATACCTGACCAGTAGAGGCTTAAACAAGCAGGGATTTATTTGTTTATTTGCTTGTTTGTTTGTTTGTTTTCACCGAGCAGGAGTCTGGAGGTAGGTGGCTACTGGCATCCATTGAAAAGCTCAACTGTGAGCCAGCATTTCTGGGATGTTCCCCACCTTTCTGCTCATGATCCCAAAGTGGCTGCCTCAGCTCTAGGCATCGTGCATGCATCTCAAGGCGTGAAGAGGTGAGCTACGGGCAGCAACACTTGTACTTGTCCCTTGGCTCAGGTGGACAAAAGCCTTTTCCGGAGTCCCAGAACAGGCTGCTGTAAAGGAGCCTGAGGAAACAAGTGGAGTGTTTTGCCTTTTCTGGCTTCTAAATGGAGACCGGTGGCGGGGGGAGAAGCGACTGGGGAATGGATGTACAGTAGATCAGCTACAATGAGCCAGTGATTTTAACCGACTTTCGGAGGAAGCCTTTAGAATTCCTTTTATTGATTGGTGCTTTGAACTGAATTATTTAGTGAAAAAAACTCCGGGTTTTTTTGAGGAAGGGGCCGCACATCTCTTTAGATCTGATTGACTTTTATTTTCCACTCTACTGATTTAAATACATTATTAAATATATAAAACCAATCTTGTTGTTATATTGAGCTGATGGCTGAGAATCGTGAGCACGACAGTTTTCCAGGTCAGGTTTGGAAAGAGAAGAAAATTAGCTGAAAAAAAAAATGCTTGGAGGTTTCTTTGACTTGCCTGTTTTATTTTTACATTTGGGCTTTCTTTTTGAGTGATTTAGCTTTATTAATAAGTAATGATAGCTTTCATGCTCTTACAGTTCTGCACTCTACCTGAGGCAATTTTGTTGTTATTTTCTCTGGGAGGTTCACAGTATCTACTGAGTGACTTTTTTGCTCTATAAAAGTACAGAGAAGAAGAAAAGAGAAAATGATTTCCTAAAATAAATAGGATATGAAAGGAGGAAAAAAAATATTCGTGGAACAGAAACAAACTAGTCCCAAACTTGATGAAGCAGTAATATCCAAGAATGATAGTTTTAGGTAATTCTCTATCATATTTTCCATTAACCTCAAAACATAGTTAGAAAAGTGAGTGGTCGTGAACGTCGGTGGAAATAACTAAATACGAACTGGCTGTCTTCGGCCCTCAGGTGTCTAGTAATTGTTGGTACCTGGGACTGGCTTTCTGTAGCACTCTCGAATACCTGGCCTGCATTTGACGGAAGGGGTGGTGGTATCTGCTATTAATTTTTAGGTCCCTTTATCTAATCAGTCCGTGGTCCTGGTGGTCATTTGCTCTAGTGTATTTGTCAAAAGTGAAAGTATTAATTCCACCTTGGTGATGTCAACAAGGGGAGCTCTAGCACTCTTCTGGAAGAGGCACAAACAATGCAAGGCCCCGTGTTCGAAGGCTCACACGTGGAGTTTGCATCCTGGATGAAGCACTTACACTAGCCAGTGACCTTGGGCAAATGACTAACCCCCCCCCCCCCCCCCCCCCCCCCCCCGTGTCTGAGTTTTCTCATCTAGAAAATGGGAATAATGACAAAGCATTCTCTGAGATTTGCTCTGGAATGAAAAGGATTGAATGCTTTTAAAGTATTTAAAATGGTGCTGAGCACGTTCATTGTTAGGGCTACAGGAGTGATATTCGTATCTGCAAAGATAGGCTTCTAGCTCAGGGTGGCCCTAATGAGCTGTCAGCTTCTTACCAAGCACCTCACTCTTCCTTGCTTTGTCATGTAGTTGTCAAGCATCTGGGCTTCACCTAAAAAGAAGCAGCGAGACTCTGATGTGCTGGAGCTCTGAAGCAGAGATTATAAATGGATAAACAACTCACGATGCTGGTGACTAGAGCCTGCTGCTCCGTTGGGCTTCGCTTTATGGCTTCCGTAGTGGCCCTGACAATTCACCGGGTATTCAATAATCAGTCTGAGCGTGTAATAAAATTGCTCGTCCAGTTTTTAGCAACAAGGAAGGGGGTGGTGATATCAGCTGTTAATTTGATGTGAAATGTCAAGGGGAGTCTGGATCTGGCTGCCATCTTTCCAATAGTGGTCTTATAAGTGCGGTGGGACCCGGGGAGTTGAGACACGGAGGGAGCACTGTTTCTGGGGATTGTATATTCCTCACTTTGTCATTCGCTAAGACATTTGCCTAATTTGGGACTGAGCCTGAGTACCATTTCACAGTCACTAGGGCAAGGGACAAGTTGACAGGTGGTCCTAAGAGATTACAATGGCAAATCTCAAGCGTGCGCGTCGGGAGGGGCAAACATTTGAGACGAGTGCCTTATGGACTTTTACATCATACCAACAAATTCTGGAGCAATTAATTTCTAAGATATATAATTGTGAATTGAAATTTCAAATTAACACCCTGACAGTGCAGAAATGGAATTTTGCCTGCTGTGCTGATGAAATAACGGTAGAAATCGGCATTACTAAACTTTAAGGAAGCATGTGTTTTGTTTCGGGTTTGAGTGTATGAATTCACAAGCCACAAGCCAAGACTTTTGGAAAAATTTTAGTTAATAGTTCCTTTCAGACTAGAAGTATTCTTTTTAAGAATCAGGTCTGGCCGATCTCATTATATTTAGCAAAGGAATTGGAAGTATTTATCAAGTATCTAGCTGGTACTCTTTGGATAGAGACGTTGCTCATCGATTTAGCAGGAACTTGATTGAACTTTCTCAATTTACTTAGTGCAGTTTCTCAATTTTCACAGCATTGGTGAATCTTATGTTTAAAACAAAAGGCTCTGGGGGTGCCTGGGTGGTGTAGTCGGTTAGGTGTGGACTCTGGGTTTCAGCTCAGGTTGTGATCTCAGGGTTGTGAGATAAGAGCCCTACCTCAGGCTCTGCACTCCGCACGGAGTCTGCTTAAGTTTCTCTCTCCCTCTCCCTCTGCTCCTAGCCCCCCGCACTCACTCTCTCTCAAATTAAAAAAATAAATCTATAAAAGGCTCTGTTTTTTGGTATTCTTTTTTTTTTTTAAAGATTTTATTATTTATTCATTCGACAGAGAGAGAGACAGCCAGCGAGAGAGGGAACACAAGCAGGGGGAGTGGGAGAGGAAGAAGCAGGCTCCCAGCGGAGGAGCCCGACGTGGGGCTCAATCTCAGAACCCCGGGATCACGCCCTGAGCCGAAGGCAGACGCTTAATGACCGAGCCACCCAGGCGCCCCTGTTTTTTGGTATTCTTAGTCATTGTCACTAGATGGACAAAAACGAACTAACAAAAGAGGGTTCATAGCAGTTGTGTACCAGGACGTGTCTGGGGGTAGGCAGCAGGTACACCTGCTCTGCCCTCTCCCTCTTCCCTTTGCTGCTGTGGTGGCGACCAGGAAAGGAAGGACTAGACTCTCTGAATGTGCTTCAGGTTCAATCCACTGTTTTAGTCTCTTCCAGAAATGTCAGAAATGAGAAACTCAGTGTACACTGTTATAGCCATGCTTGGGACCTGTAGGCTAAGGGGGTCAGCTGACGGAAGTCCTTCATCCCTTTTATTTATTTATTTTTAAATTTTTAAAAAAGATTTTATTTATTTATCTGAGAGAGAGAATGTGAGAGAGAGAGCACGAGAGGGAGGAGGGTCAGAGGCAGCAACAGACTCCTCGCTGAGCTGGTAGCCTGACATGGGGCTTGATCCTGGGACTCCGGGGTCACGGCCTGAGTTGAAGGCAGATGCTTAACCGACTGAGCCACCCAGGTGCCCCTCCTTCATCCTTTTTAGTGCTTTTCCTCTCCCATCTTCTGCTCTCCACCCCTTCCAAAGTGGAAGTGGGGCTGGCATGAAATTTTCAAATCACCTCCCCTCACTCTTCCTTCCTTAACACATCCAATCGCAGATGTTGGTTTCTTTACCTGATGGCTGCTCTGGCAGTGCTACTCAAAGTATGGCGTGCGTGTGTGACACTGAGAGTCTTTAGAAGTTTATATGACAATTTGACATTGCCATGATATCCAAGGGTGTGATCAGTGGGCTTGTACGTTCTTATGTCTTTGTATTTATTTCAATTTCTTATAATTTATTGTATATTGCCAAAGTATCAGTCTGAAGTGAGTTTGGGAAAACTGTCAAACTTGCCCTTCCTTAAAGATAGTTTGAGGACCCCTGTCCTATATCTAGGGTGCCCCTTCCTTCCCATTCTCGTTGTGCCCCCCCTTGTGCAGTCCTTTCTCGTCTTGCACCTGCTCGGTGTACTTGCAGCTTGCTGAGTCGGCCTGCCTCTCACATCTCCTTCCAATCCATCTTTGTTTGTTTGTTCTTTAATGTCCTGAACAAAGAGGTGAATTCATTATATTCCTCCATTTCTGGCACAATATCCTCATTGACTTCTGCAAGGCCTCTCTCTGGTTTTATGTGTTTTTATTCCTCATCGTTCTCTATCCTTAATCTCATTCCTTTGCCACTTTATATAGGCTTCCGTATAAATATCTCTGATGCACATTCTGGGACCTATATGTGTCCTTGCAAAATATGTAACACTGTGTGTGTGTGTGTGTGTGTGTGTGTGTATTTTTAAAAATACATATGTGATTTTGTATTATAGATAATCGTTTTGTTTTTCAGCCAACAGTGTTAGAAGGATCTGTGTTGCTGTATGTACGTTTGGTGCTATGGACTGAAATATGTCCTCCCCGAATTCCTATGTTGAAGCCTCAACCCCCAGTGTGATGGTATTTGGAGATGGGGCCTTGGGAGGTAGTTAGGTTTGGAGGAGGTCATGAGGGTGTGACCCCCATGATGAGGTTAGTGCCCTTTTAAGAAGAGACACCAGAGAGCTTGCTGTCTGTCTCATTGCCATTTGAGGACACAGTGGGGACGCAGCAGTCTGTAAGCCAAGAAGAGAACCCTTCCTGGGTGACCGAATTGGCTAGCAGGTTTCTCTTGGAATTCCAAGCCTCTAGAATTGTGAGAAATAAATTTCTGTTGTTTAAACCACCCAGTCTACGGTATTTTGTTACAGCAGCCCGAGCTAATGCATCTGGTTTATTGCTTGGTTTATTGCTTCGAGCAGTGAGGTGAAATTAACATCCACCATAGTGAACTTATCCATTAAACCATATTTTCTTGTTGATTCCATCAACATAGATATCTAGGTTGCCTCCAACTTCCCCAAATACTAGGACACATTCTCATACTTATCCACTTACTGACTACTGTGAGAATTTCTCTGAGATACGTATCCAGGAGTGAGATTCTTGATTCTTGATTTTATTTTTATTTTTTTAGAAGACTTTATTTATTTATTAGAGAGAGAGAACGAGCATGAGTGAGCAGGAGTGGGGGAGAGGGGCAGAGTGAGAAGCAGACTCCCTGCTGAGCAGGGAGCCCATCTCGGGGCCACGACCTGAGCCAAAGGCAGGCACTTAACCAACTGAGCCACCCAGGTGCCCCTTGATTCTTTTTTTTTTTAAAGGTTTTTATTTTAATTCCAGTTAGTTAACATGCAGTGTTATATTAATTTCAGGTGTATGATATAGTGATTCAGTACTTCCATACGTCACCCGGTACCCATCATGATAAGTGCCCTCCGATTTAATCCCCATTACCTATCCCCCCACCCCCACTCCACATCCCCTCTGGTAACCATCAGTTTGTTTTCTATAGTTAAGAGTTGGTTTCTTGCTTTGTCTCTCTCATTTTTTCTCTTTGCTTGTTTTGTTTCTTAAATTTCACATAGCAGTGAAATCATGTGGTATGTGTCTTTCTCTGACTTATTTTTCTTAGCATAGTACTCTCTAGTTCCAGCCATGTCATTGCAAACGGGAGATTCTTTTTTTTTTTTTTTTTTTTAGATTTTATTTATTTATTTGATAGAGACAGCCAGTGAGAGAGGGAGGGAACACAAGCAGGGGGAGTGGGAGAGAAAGAAGCAGGCTCCTAGCAGAGAAGCCTGATGTGGGGCTCGATCCCAGAACACTGGGATCACGCCCTGAGCCGAAGGCAGACGCTTAACCACTGCGCCACCCAGGAGCCCCCAAACAGGAGATTCTTGATTCTTGAATCAAATGCCATTGCTTCCCAGAATGACCATGTACTCTCTCATCCAAACAGCATTAGGGTTTCTGTGTTCCCACCTCCTCTCCAACCTTTGATATTATCCAGCTTTCTAATTCTTGTCATTCTGAGGGCTATAAAATGGTTTTCAGTCCATCTGGAACATTGCCACCCCACCCCAGTCTTTGATTATTTTTCATCCTTGCTCCAGGAGAGTTTCAGATGTATGTGGTAGTTAAGTGTGAGGCTTTCTATAATCTAGACCACCTTACGTATTCTACTGTCTGACCCTCCTTCCAAACTTGAACTTGTCCTTTTTTATTAGACTCACGGTTCTCTTGCCCCTCCCACTAGGTGCTGTCAGCTCGGCTGTAGTGTGTTACTCGTAACCCTGTCCTGAACACCTTAGCTGTCCTCTGCTGTCTGGTTCATCCCGTTCCTCCCTGCCCAGACAGTATCCATTTACCCGCAGGACCTTAGCACTACTCCTCCAGCCCGGCTGACCAGAGCTTAAGGTCACATGAACCAAGTTCAGATGCAGGCTGCACTAGTTCCAGCATCCCTGTGGGTGTGCTAGTCTACCTCCCTCCACCGTGGTTTCCTCATCGGTAAAAATGGCGGTACTGAAACCAATCAAATAGTTTGGTGAAGGTGAAATGAGATAATGTACATAAAGCCGTTTGGAGTCCAGCTCATAGTGAGTGGTCCGAAATGGTACCTGTACTGTTTTCTAGTTGTTTTATAGATCTAAATTTCATCTCATCAGCAAGATTGTGGGTTTCTTCTTCAGGGCAGGGGCTGAGTCTTATGCTTATTTTAACTAGTAAATCTGGCACACACTCGGAATACAGTAGACGCTTGAGAAACATGTGTTGGTTTGACCTGAGGGGAGTTTGTGATTGCTGGAGATGACTTGCTTTATTTTATTTATTTTTATTTTTTTTTTCCAAGAGCAAACGCTCAACCAGTTGTAATACACAGTGCAAGGCGGAATGTGATAAGAGCTGAAGGCGGTGGGTATGTGCGTGAAGCGGCCACAGGACCTTGGAGCCTGCTGAGATTACTTGCTTTACAAGAGGGAACAGTGTTACACAATTCCCTGTTACTCCTGCCATTCATTTTAAGCAACCCAACTTTTGCTTTGCGTTGGTGATTTGGGATTGACTTGTGGTAACCTGAATGTGTATGAGTGGCAGGGGCGAGTGGGAGCTTGGTAGCGGTCGTGACAATGGATTCCCCAAGGGACAGAGCCAGGCTGCGGCTCTCCATCTTAACCACTGCCTCTGGTCTTCCCCTCATAGCCGTTGACCTGGGCTGTTCTTCTGCCCAGGGCAGCTGTTGTGGTCTTGGCTCCCCTGGGTGGGGCTGCTCAGTCCCTTCCTGATCCTTCTAGGCTGCCTTCGTTACAGGAGGAAACCAGGTCTTTTCTTTTCTCTTCTCTTCTTTTCTTTCCTTTCCTTTTCTTTCTAATATTGAATATTTTATTTTTATTGAGGTATAATTGATGCATTCTATTAGTTTTGGGTGTACAAATCATTCTGTATTTGTATATTTTGCAAAATGATTACCACAGTAAGTCTAGTTAGCATCTGACACACACACAGATACAATTTTTTCTTCCTGTAATGAGAACTTTTTTTAAAATTTAGATTTAGTCAGTCAACATATAGTACATTAGTTTCAGATGTAGTCTGCAATAATTCATCAGTTACGTATAACGCCCAGCGCTTGATGCGAACTTTTAAGATTTACTCTCTTAGCAACTTTCAAATAATACAGTATGATATTAACTATAGTCACCATGCTGTACATTACATCCTAGGACTTATTAATTTTATAACTAGATATTTATACCTTTTGACCCCCTTTACCCTTCCCCCCTTCCACCCCCACCTTTGGCAACCACCAATCTGTTCTCTGTATCTATGAGCCTGTGTTTTTAATTTAAAAAAATTTTGTTAATTTTTATTTTTTGTAAGATTCTACATGTAAGTGAGATCTGATGATATTTGTCTTAATTTGTCTTATTTCACTTAACATCATGCCCTCCATGAGGTCCATCCGTGTTGTCACAAATGGCAAGCTTCCGTTCTTTTTTTTATGGCTGAATAATATTCTGTGTGTGTGTGTGTGTGTGTGTGTGTGTGTGTGTGTATCTTGTGTTTTCTTTATCCATTGAGGTGGAGACTTAGGTTTTTATCATGTCGTAGAGGCTACTGTAAATAGTGCTGCAGAAAACATAGAGGTGCATATATCTTTTTGAGTGATGTCTTCTTAGGTTAAATACCCAGAGGACTTGCTGGATCGTGTGGTAGTTCTATCTGTAATATTTTCAGGACCCTCCATACCGTCTTCCCCAGCGGCTACATCAATTTACACTCCCATGAACAGTGCATGAGGGCTCCCTTGTCTCCGCATGCTCGCCACCACCTCTTCCGTCTTGTCTTTTTGAACAATAGCTGTTCTAACAGGTGTGAGGCAATATCTCATCGGGCCTTGATTCTCATTTCCCCGATGCTGAGTGATGTTGAGCCATTTGCATGTCTTTTTTAGAAAAATACCTGTTTGGATCCTCTGCTCATTGTTTCATTGTATTGTTTGTTTTTGTGCTCTTGAGTTGGAGGAGTTCTTCATATATTTTGGATATTAGCCCCTTATCAGATAGAAGATTGGCAAATATTTCCTCCCGTTCAGTAAGTCGCCTCGAAATGAGGTTTTTTCAGACCTCCTCTCAGATTTCCCTGCATCAGGCTTTTGCCAAAGGCTATTGTCCTGGCAAAATGTGAAAACTCCAGCGACAAATTCAGGGTAATGGCTACGGCTGGAGAGGCAGGGAGGGGCACGAGAGAGGGCTTCCTCGTAATCTGTTTTATATTTTATTTATTTATTTTATTTTTATTTTTTTAAAAGATTTTATTTATTTATGTGACAGAGAGACAGCCTTATTTATTTATGTGACAGAGAGACAGCCAGCGAGAGCGGGGACACAGCAGGGAGAGGAAGAAGCAGGCTCCAGGCGGAGAAGCCCAATGTGGGGCTCGATCCCGGGTCGCTGGGATCATGCCCTGAGCCGAAGGCAGACACTTAACGACTGCGCTACCCAGGAGCCCCATGTGTTTTATTTTTTTATTCACGGCTGTCGACAGATGTTCATGATGTAGGATATATACTACAATAAATATTTATTTACACACACACATATATATATGTGTGTGTGTGTATATATATATAAAATTTATATATAATGATGTAGGATATATACTACAATAAATATTTATTTACACACACACACATATATATATGTGTGTGTGTATATATATATAAAATTTATATTTAGCTCCTTGTGCACAGGGGGCAAAGGATATTTGGAAATGGACTTGCTAGGCCAGAGGGCATCTGCCCTTCTCACTTTCCTGGGTATTGCCGGATTTCTCTTCAGAGGGACTGTCTCCTTTACTTCCCTGGAGCAGTGCACGCGAGCTGATGTTGGCCCACATCTTTGCCAACCCTTGGTAGTATCATCCAGGCTTTTCTGTCTCTGCCCAGATCCCCAGAAAAGACGGGAGGGGAGTGAGGAAGAGGACCGGCAAGGTTTTAAAATTAGGATGAGAATGTCCGCTCTGAGAAATTTCCTGTTACGTTTATTTTAATGAGGAAAAGATTTTATTTTCTGTGTTTGTGCAAATAACATTTAGACTTACATGGGAAAACTGTGACATTTTTATCTGAAGTAGAGGACTTCTTCCCCCCCCCCCCCATTTGCGTTCTTGGCAAATAAGTAGAATAGACCAATTAGCAAGCTAATGGTCTACATGTTCACTTGCAGTAATAGTTATTTTTAACCGTTTTAAATAGCATGGAGCATTGGGTTTATTCTTACTGCTTTTCAAGGTTTTGAATTTGCTAAAATGAATTGAATCTAAAATGTGACACAACTTTAGGGATAAAGATGGATCATAATTAGTTGCCACTCGAAGGTGCATTTTGTAATGGGAAAACTAACCCGTGGGGGATGTGTTTTCCTTTTAAAAAACAAATAAGACAGGACACGAAGAGGAACTTAAGCCATTTTGTGTTGTCGCTTGCGTTCCCAGGTGGGAAAGGAGAAGTTCCACAAATCTCAGCATTGGGGCTTTTGCAACAATGTGAACATGCTGGTGAGCGAGGATAAACCTGGAATTGGTGGAGAACTGCTTCTCGGGCGAAAGACGAAGCCTAAATATAGTGTATTTCCTAAAGGAATGGGAAGTGATGCGCCATCCTGGGTAGCTTTTGATAAGCAGGTAAGTCCCACGACATTGGGAAAAATGGAGTCGTAAAATGTGGCATGTATGATATAGGAAGCATTTGAGAAAATGCGAGTCCTCCATGTAAATGTTCAGGCTTATTCTTTTGAAAAGACCCATTCCAGAAGAAAAGTACCCTACAGCTCCCGTTTCTGACCAGGCCCACTGGTTGCTGGACACCACATGTTTCTCTTTCTTGGCTAAATGCTTATTAACCTTTCTCTTCCCCTTTCCCGTGGACAGGATAATCTGTCGTCCTAGAGAAAGAGTGTCCTAGAGTCTGGTCAGCGTGTCGCTTTTTGCTTCATGAGTTGCCATTAACGAAATCATGTTGTTTGATTTGGAACGTGCCATTAAATAGCAACAGAAAGATGTATTCTCTTTTCTGCGTACGAATTATGGCTCCCCATCCCTGAGAACCAAAGGGTGACATGGCATGAATTGCGGCAGTGAACGAAAGAGACGCCATTATTAGACAAGAGTGTGAACTTAATGTATATGCTTCTGAACATACCACACACATATCATGGTGTATTGATAACTGAAAAAGGTGATCCATTTGACTATCTTAAAAAGGGACTTAAGATCAAAGGGGAAAAAAAAACCGCAAGGTGACCAGTTATTTCCCGTAAGATAGCAGACTGGATATGTTGTTTTTATGAGACAACCCTATATCATGGCCTCATGTCCTGTTCTCCAAAAAGGAACCTATTATTAGATTATTTAAGTTCTGAAATTAAAAAATAATTCAGGACTATGGGGCTCCTGGGTGGCCCAGTTGAGTGTCCGACTCTTGGTTTGGGCTCAGGTTGTGATCTCAGGGTCCTCGGATGAAGCCCTGCATCAGGCTCCGCACTGAGCGGGGATTCTGCTTGGGATTCTCTCCCTTGCCCCCCCTGCCCACTCGAGTGCGTGCGTGCTGTCTCTCGCTCTCTCTAAAATAAATCTTAAAATAATTCAGGACTAGATAAAGAATTCAAACCTCAATAACCTAAGTTTACCAGGTGGTTTTTAGCAGCCTTAGCATGGATTAGTTGGTAATACTTTGATTCCGATTAAAATGTCTTCAAATTTGGTAGAAGTGACGTATTCTGTGTCATCTGTGTTACGGCTGATTAATTAGAGTGCATTTTTTTTTTTTTTTGAAGCTCAGTTCTGACACTTTCGGAGATCTAACAGACTACAGGGAAGCTTCTTTCCAGGGAAACCATTTCTACTTTGAACATGGACCATTATTTCTCTCTCTTTAAAAAAAATTTTAAAAATTATTTTCAATACCTGGCCCAACGCTGGACCCAGAGTTCAGAAGCAGTTTCTGGACTAGCTTACTTGGCTGGATCATGCATGGGTTCCTGTTAATATCAATCTTATAGGTGTTTGCACATCATCATTCTGGAATACTTAGTTTGCAAGGGACAAAGAAAAGACTCTATTTTTACTTCTTGTGTCAAAACGAGGGTATTGACAATAGTTTAATCTACTACTGAATTAGTAATGCTGGCGGTGACAATATATTAAACTATTCTCTTGCACTGAAAGTTGAAAATTCATTTTATTTCATGTTTTTCTCAATATTTAATATGTGCCTTTCAAACCTATTTTGCAGCCCTTTAATTACTTATAAAATTATGTAGAATATTTCATGAAGTTGGAATGATTTTAGCTTCAAACTACTTGAGAAAATGAAGAGCTTGCTCATTTTGGGCCTAACTAAATGCAACATAATTCTTTCAGTTATTTTGTTGGTCAACTTCGATTAAATATTCATTGAGCTTTAAATGAGACACTAAGACTATGAAATATTTACGTGCTCTGATGAGATTGTGAACTGCAAACTGGATCCTGGTTAATACCCAGAGCAAATTATAAAGCGCTTTCCCCATTCGTGGTTCAACAAAACAAGTCAACACCTGTTAATCATTTTTCTTAAAAATGAGACATCTTTAACTCGTTGCCAGTTCTCTAATAGGTTTTAATCATAGCAGTATATCTAGGGTTATATTCTCAAACAGTACAAGATAGAAATAAAGGCAGTTCTTTGGAAAGTGTATCAAAATGTAATATTTGTAATAGATGCCCCTTCTGCCCATCCACATCCACGTTAGGGATGGGGCACCCAGCTCCCCCAGCTGCAGCACGTGCTTTGGCAAATAGCTCGCACCTGTAACCCTCTATGGAGTGTTGTTCTTGGCCGATGGGCATTGCATTACCCAGAGAAACCTGGACGGTTGCACTGGCCACGTCACCACAAGAGGAGGCGGCAAATGGCTGACTGATTTGTCAGAGGTGAAAAGCTGAGGCTCTTCAAGGCTGGACAACTCTGTATTGTGGATGTAGGCTCATAGCCCCTTGTGCGTCAGGCCCAGGCAAAACTTGACATGAGATTGCATTCTTGCTTGGCTCATTTCCCTTCCCTTGGTGCTCCCTCCCTCCTTACAAGTTTCTCCTAAGAGCGTGTCATTGGGGGTGGCCTGGGTGGCTCAGTCGGTTGAGCGACCTACTCTTGGTTTCAGCTCAGGTCATGATCTCACAGTGCTGGGATCCAGCCCCATGTTGGGCTCCATGCTCAGTGCGGAGTTGGCTTCAGATTCTCGTTCCTTCGCCCTCTGCTCCTCCCCTGCTTGCTCAGGCTCTCGCTCTCTCTCAAATAAATGAACAGAATCTTAAAAAAGAAAGAAAGGAGTGTGCCCTTCATCAATCCCATGCACCTTAATCCCTGTTTCAGGCCTTGCTTCTATGGAGCTCAACTTAAGACCCCATTCTGGGTTTTATCTGTAATTCTGAAAGTGACCGTGAAAATGCTCGGCCCAGGGAGACCACCAGATCACAGGCAGAGAAGGGGCTATCTGTGATCACCAAGAAGAGCTGGCATTTACTATCCTGCATGGCCCCCACGGCA
This sequence comes from Ursus arctos, assembly GCF_023065955.2. Taxonomy (NCBI): domain Eukaryota; kingdom Metazoa; phylum Chordata; class Mammalia; order Carnivora; family Ursidae; genus Ursus; species Ursus arctos. The sequence goes on along the minus strand of NC_079873.1, from coordinate 37,203,136 downwards.
GACATTTCTAGCTGTTTATCTTCTGTTCACTCTCCCCTTCTTTCTTGTGGACGGAACACCAGTGTTACTGTGGCTAGAGTTGTGCCCACTGAAAAATGGTCAGCTGCCCAGGCTCCTTGCAACGAGGGGCTGGCCAGGTGATTCACTTCTGGCCAATGAAATATGGGTGAAGGTTGATTGGGTAGGGCTCCTGGGAAGGTTTTGTTTTGTTTTGTTTTTCTAATTAAAAGAGGCTGGCTGATAACCTTTTTCCTGCCCTTCGCCCTGCCTTTGTTTTTCTGTCTGGAACTAGGACAGAATACTGCAGCCATCTTGGGAGAGCCATGCCGGCATCATAGAGCCCCTTGTCTCTGGACTACTTGTTCTGCGAGAAAAAGCAGCCCCCATTTCAGAGGTTCTCTGAACCCAGGGAGGCCTTTGGAAGTGTGTGCAGGTGTTTTGGGTTGTCACGGTGACGGGACTAGGTTGAGGCAAGCGAGGCCCTTAACATGAATGCAGAACTTACGGGGGGTGGGCACCCGGAACCTCAGTAATCAAGAGAGATCTTTTTTTTTTTTAAGATTTTATTTATTTATTTGACAGTGATAGAGACAGCCAGCGAGAGAGGGAACACAAGCAGGGGGAGTGGGAGAGGAAGAAACAGGCTCCCAGTGGAGGAGCCCAATGCGGGGCTCGATCCCAGGACTCTGGGATCACGCCCTGAGCCGAAGGCAGACGCTTAACGACTGAGCCACCCGGGCGCCCCAAGAGAGATAGTATTTTAATGAACTGTCTTCAAGAATCAAAATTAATGCCAACATTCCTGATGACCAAAATAGCAATATTTTAAATAAAGACAGGATCAATGAACGGCCATGCTGGGCCATATTGGAGGCTGAGGCAAAAAGAAAAAAAATCAGTAATACTGATTCCATCTTTATTTAACATTTTGGGATTTTGCTGCCTTGTTTCCCATGGATCGTTTGCATTCATTTGTTTGCTTTAAATCGCCTTGCCCTAGGGCAGTCCCCAGTGGGGGGGGGGTGCCGTCACTGTTGAGTAGCTGGGGGCCAGCTGTGTATTACATCCTGCTGTGTGGGGACGGCCACCCTAGACTGGGGAGAATGTCCTCCCTGAAGTGCCAGTCCTGCCGCCCTTGAGAAACCCAGTCCTACTAGCCCTGGAAGGATTTATGGCAATGGCCAGTTTTGCGTGATACTGCATCTGTCCTGCCTCCCCCCAAAACTAGTTATTTCATCGAATTCACTTGAATACAAGCAAGCACGTAGTCACGGACAGCACTTAGTTACGGTCTTCATCCCAGCACGTCCATGAGGAAGACGCAAGCGTGGGTGATTGTTCTCACTCTGTAAGTGAGGAGTCGTTGGTGGGAAGTGGGGCAGGGACCAGGGTTCTGAGGCTGCGTGTTGGGAGGCGCTGGAACTAACTGCCTGTGTGACTGTAGCTTTGGTCACTTTCCCTCTCTGAGCCTCAGTTACCTGGACCGTAATGTGGGCCTCGGCTGGCTGATTCCAAGAATCCTTTGACCGCAAGCAGTCTATGCTTCGGACTTTGGTCTTAGCGCATGACATTTAGTCTGTGACGAAAGGCAAATTCCACTGGTTCATCCTAGAACAGAGCCCCGATTCTGGATCTCCTGGCCTTGGGGTTCTTTCTAATTACACCAGGTACCTACGTTATTAGTTGAAATTTGGCATTTAGTAGTTTATGATATGCTGCTGTTTTTATTGTGTGTGATCTGTCATTAGCCGCTTTTATAAAAAGACCAGTTAGAAATACCCAAAAAACTGAATGTTTTTATACGACTTTTATCTGGATGTTACGTACCATTTGCATTGACTCTATAATTATGCTCTCATTTCTTTTCATTGGGCACTGGCTCCTGGTTAGCCTGATTTGTTTGCTATTTTGCAAATGACTCTATTATACTAAGTGACAGGATAAAGGTATGCATGCATTTAAAAATATTATTTCATTTTTTCCATCTATTGTAAACATAATAATTAGAATCAGAACTACTGGCCACAGAATTAGAATTTTAATAACTTTGCATTCATTGACATTGGGGTTGTGGTAAGCTGATTATGTAGTACTGTGTGAATCTTTATGCTTTGAACAATATAAACATAAATTTTTAAAACATAATTTGATCTCTTGGGTCACCTTGATTTTTTAAAAGTTAGAAAAAAATTTTTTTTGAAGATTTTATTTATTTATTTGTCAGAGAGAGAGAGACAGAGAGAGCAAGCGAGCACAAGGAGGGGGAGCGGCAGGCAGAGGGAGAAACAGGCTCCCTACTAAGCAGGGAGCCCGATGCAAGGCTCAATCCCAGGACCCCGGGATCATAACCTGAGCCAAAGGCAGATGCTTAACCAACTGAGCCACCCAGGCGTCCCTAAAAGAGTTTTAAAATTTTTATTTATTTTTTTGTTGACGTGTAGTTGACATACAATGTTTTGTTAGTTTCGGAATTAAAACATAGTGATTCAACAATTACATATATCAGGAAATGATCATCATGATAAATCTAGCTACCGTTTGTCACCATACAAAGTTGTTAAAATATTATTAACTATGCTGTACGTTGTGTCCCTGTGTCTTATTTATTTTATAACTGGAAGTTCGTACCTTTTAGCCCACTTTCTTTATTTTGCCCATCCCTCTACCCCCTTCCCTCTGGCAACCACCAGATTGTTCTTTGTATCTATGAGTCTATTTCTATTTTGTACGGTTTGTTCATTTTTTAAAAATTCATGAATTTCAGAGTGTGAGAGAGCAGGAGTGGGAGGCAGGGGCAGAGGGAGAGGGCAAGGGAGAAACAGACTCCTTGCTGTGCAGGGAGCCTGATGCGGGACTCGATCCCAGGACCCTGGGATCTTGACCTGAGCTGAAGGCAGATGCTTAACTGACTGAGCCACCCAGACACCCTTTAACTCGTCTTTAAATCTTGGGTAGAATTAATCTGGGAAGCCATGTGGTCCTGGACTTTTGTTTATTGGGAGGTTTTTTGTTTTGTTTTGTTTTTTACTGATTCAATTTCATTACTTGTAATTGGTCTGTTCAGATTTTCTGTTTCTTTTTGAATCAGTCTCAGAAGATTGTATGTTTTAGGAATTTATCTGTTTCTTCTAGGTTGTCCCATTTGCTGGCATAAAATGGTTTGTAGTGGTCTCTTATGATCCTTTGTATTTCTGTGTTATACTCCTCTTTTATTTGTTTTATTTATTTGGGTCCTCTTTCTTTTTTTCTTGATGAGTCTGGTTAAAGGTTTATCAATGTCGTTTATTTTTTCAGTAACCCAGCTCGTAGTTTCATTGATCTTTTCTGTTGTTCTTTTTAGCCTGTATTTCATTTATTTCATCTCTGATCTTTATTATTTTCTTCCTTCTACTAACTTTGTCTCCTCCTACCTTGTTTGTCTCCTGTTAGTCTTTGTTTTAAAGTCTCTTTTGTCTGATATAAGTATTGTCACCCCAGCTTTATGTTTCTGTTTGCATGGAATATCTTTTTTCATCCCTTCACTTTTAGTCTATGTCTTTAGATCCGAAGTGAGTCTCTCGTAGGCAGCGTCTATATGGGTCTTCTTTTTTTAATCATTTAGCCACCCTGTGTCTTCTGATTGGAACAGAAGACGCTTAAGTAATTACTGATAGATACGTACTTACTGCTATTTTGTTGAATCTTTTTCTTGTTTTTATAGCTCTCCTCTATTCCTTTCTTCTTTTATTCTCTTCCGTTGTGGTTTGATGACTTTCCTTAGTGTGATGTTTGAATCCCTTTCTCTTTATTTTTTGTGTATCTGATACAGGCATTTGGTTTGTGGTCGCCGTGGGGTTCATATAGAACCATCCTAGGTATACGAAGCCATCTATTTCAAGCTGAAGGTGAATGAGTTTAAGTGTGTTTTAAAAGCACTGTATTTTTATGCCCATGTTTTATATTTCTAATGTCATATTTTATATCATTTTATTTTGTATATCCCTTGACTAATTATTGTAGGTTTAGATGATTTTACTATTTTTGTCTTTTAGCCTTCATACTAGCTATATGATCCACTACTTTTACTATATGTTTACCTTAACCAGTGAGATTTTTTTCTTTCGTAATTTTCTTATTTCTAGATATGGCCTTTTTTTTTTTTTTTTAAGATTTTATTTATTTATTTGACAGAGAGAGAGACAGCCAGCAAGAGAGGGAACACAAGCAGGGGGAGTGGGAGAGGAAGAAGCAGGCTCCCAGCGGAGTAGGGAGCCCGATGCAGGGCTCGATCCCAGGACCCCGGAATCACGCCCTGAGCCAAAGGGAGACGCGTAACGACTGAGCCACCCAGGCGCCCCCAGCCTTTTCTATCTAAAGACATTCCTTTAACGTTTCTTGTAAGGCTGGTTTGATGTTGATGAACTCCTTTAGCTTTTGCTTATCCAGGAAACTCCTCATCTCCTTCGATTCTGGATCTCACCTTGCTGGGTGGAGTATTCTTAATTGTTAAGTTTTTCCTTTCTCCAATTTGAGTATATCATGCGACTGCCTTCTTCCCTGTAAAGTTTCTGCTGAAAAATTAGTTGATAGTCTTGTGGGGGTTCCCTTGTGTACCATTTGTTTTCTTTTGCTGCTTTTAAGATTCTCACTTTATCTTTACCTGTTCATACTTCGATTACGACGTGTCTTGACGTGGATCTCTTTGGGTTCATTTTGTTTAGGACTCTGTGCTTTCTGGACTTGGATGTCTGTTTTCTTTGCCAGGTTCGGGAAATTGGCAGCCATTATTTCTTCAAATAGGATTTTTATCCCTTTCTTTCTCTTTTCTCCTTCTGGGACCCCTAGAATGAGAATGCTAGTACACTGGGTGTTACCCCAGAGGTCTCTTAAACCATCCTTATTTAAATTAATTAATGGGCTGTTGTGATTGGGAGATTTCTACTCTGTCTTCCAGATTGCCGATCCATCCTTCTGCATCCTCTAATCTGTTGATTCTGTTCAGTGTCTTTGCGTGCTTTGTACCCCCTCTTGTTGTGGCTGGGGTGCGATTGTTTGAGACTTGCTGGTGTGTGGGGCTGGCTGTGAGGCCCAGCTGGGACAGCCATAGAAGTACTGGTGGGTGCGGCAGGCCCCCTGATGTAGTAAAGGCACTCAGGAGGGGCTCCATAGCCTGCCAGCTATGCCTGCCGGGTGTGGTGGGATGGGGAACCAGTTGGGAGGAGCTTTGGTGTCAGCTGAGTGCACCCATAGAGGGTGACGGGGGTGGGAGGAGGCTCTTGGGATGGGCTCCTGGCCAGGGCAGGCGAGTCAGATAGGGTGAGTCTGCACTGGAATGTGGTGGAGGGAGTGGTGCGAGCACAGTAGATAGAGAGGTAAAAAATAGCACCTGCCAGTGCCTGGCCTGCTAGGTAGAAAGGAAGTAACAACAACAACAACAACAACATGGTGCTTACCAGTGCTTGTGTTGCCAGGGAATGTTCCAACAGATCCCTGCCCCTTCAAGACACACCCTACAATTAGTGGCTCTTAATCAGTCATCCTGGTGCTTTTCTTTTTTCTTTTCTTTTTTTTTAAGATTTTATTTATTTATTTGAGAGAGAGAGAGAGCACGTGCCTAAGTTGGGGGGAGGGACAGAGGGAGAGAGAGAAGCAGACTCCCCGCTGAGCACGGAGCCGGACACAGGGCTTGATCCCAGGACCCTGAGATCATGACCCGAGCTGAAGGCAGATGCTTAAGTGAGATTGTACATGCTCCTTTAAGAGCAGGGTCTCAGTTTACTTCTGCCCTCCAGGCTGTCCTGGACATTAGCCCCACTGGTTTTTGCAAAGCCAGATATTATGGGGGCTTATCTTCCGGTTCAGGTCCCCTGGGCAGTGGAGCCTAATGCGGGGCTGGGACTCTTCATTCCTGGGGGCAGGCCTCTCTGGTTGTGATAAGGGGTCACTGCGCTGTGCTGTGGATCTGACTGACCTGCCTCTCTGCCGCTCCTACCTCTCTTGGTTTGGCCTTTTCTTTATATCTTTTGTTGCGTATGGTCTGTTCTGCTTGTCTTCAGTTTGTTCCCAGAGGTCGCTGTTCTGTGTGTAGTTGTAGATTTTGGTGTGTCTGTGGGAGGAGGGGAGCTCAGAATTTTCCTACTTTGTCATTTTGATACTGTCTCTTGATTTTATTTTTAATTGGACAAGTTGGTTTTTTACTCATTGCAGTGAGGGAAAGCATATACCCTGAGTAACTGTGGGATGTTTAAATCAGCAGCGTTAGAAAAGACTTCCTGTAGGATTTGGGTCTGTGTCAGTTACTTTTGGGGAGGGCTTAAGGATGTGGGGTCTTGCTCTGGATGGGGTGCTGTCGGGAAGCAGGGTACTTGTATGATTGTGTATCTTAATACATTTGATTTATAGCGGCAGCAGGCTACAGTGAGGCTACAGATGTCATTGGGAGAGAAGCAGCCGCCACTCCTATGATCGAGGAGAGGAGAGGATGTTTGGCCTTTTGTCCTTTGGACAATGTTCATGTTCTGTCTGCGTTCGGATGTGATTGTGGAGTGCAGTAGTTTTTGTCTTGGTCCGTGACAGACACAGAGGGGCCTCGTCTGAGGTTGGTGTTCTCTGAAAAGTGTTCTCTGGGAGTGTTCATATTCCACAGGACAACACAAGGCCTCGCTGTGGCTGCCGGCCCAGCCTGTCACGGCAGAAAGCCAGCCAACGGTGCCGGGCTGGCTCCTGGATGGCCGGGGCTGCTTTTTCCTGCTCACCCAACACCAGCCAGAAGTTTTCATTTTCCTACAGGGCGATCAAGGAGCGGTCAAACACATTAGAATTTCATACGATTAGCAAAGAACAACACATGAATACAGATTCTGGAAGTTTTGCCTAAAGCCAATTAGGAATGTTAAAACCTATAATTAGAGTCTATAAAGATAAAATGCAACTCTGTTTTAACAAAATAACTGGAAAATGTGTTGGATATTATACCTTTAAACCATACCCCAAATTTCAAATGAAAATTTTTCAGTAGGTTTATGTAATTTTCAGATTATCTGAATCCTGTTAGAATCATTCCATAAAGGACATCAATATGTATAATTATAGCACAATGTGATTATGATACATTGTAATTTAAATCCCATGCTTTATATCATGATTACATTAATCTTCAGCCATTCTTAGAAAAGAAATTAAAAGGCTTGCCTGAAATCAAACATGTCCTGCCCGGAATTCCCAACTATGTATTCTGTATTTATCATTAAGTGTAAAACACAAAATTACATTCTTTAAATTTATGGTAAGTGATAGTTACCAATTTCATCATACAATATGGGTTTCTCTAATCTTTTGAAATTCAAAAGATATTTAATAAAAAAAATACACCCAAATTTGGTATAAGTGGTTTTGGAATAGAAACAATGAGATTCACAAATGTTTCTCTTACTAAAGAAGAAAGACTTCTTTTTCCCCTCTTTTCTAAAACCTAGAATAAAATTATTTATGATTTATAATAATAATTTTATTTATAATAATTTAGTTATTAGATAAAATTTTAAGACCTTCCCCTCAGGCCTAAACTTTTTATCCGTAATTAGGCCTGTGGCTCGTTCTCGTTAGCCCAAAGTTAAAATTGTCTTTCTGAGCTTAAACTTGCAGTAAACTACCATACATACATTAGAATGGCTATAGTTGAAAAGGACCAACAGTAGCAAGTGTTGGCAAAAATGTGGAGAAACCGGAACTTATATATATTCCTGGTAGAAATGTAAGATGACACTGCCATTTTGAAACCCAGTTTGGCAGTTTCTTAAACATAGACTTACCACCGACTCCATAATTCCACTCCTACATATCTTTCTTTTTTTTTTTTTTAAAGATTTTATTTATTTATTGGAGAGAGACAGAGATAGCAAGAGAGAGAGAGAGAGAGAGAGAATATGAGCTGGGAAGAGAGGGAGAAGCAGGCTCCCCGCTGAGCAGGGAGCCCGACATGGGGCTCGATCCCAGGACCCTAAGCTGAAGGCAGACGCTTAACCGACTGAGCCACCCAGGCAGGCACCCCCCTACGTATCTTTCAAAGAGAAATTAAAACATAATTGATTAACCCTTACGTGAATGATTATAGCATTATTATTCATAATAGCCCCAAACGGAATAACCCAGATGTTCTCTAACTGAAGAATGGATAAATAAAATGTGGTATAACCGTTCAGTGGAAACTCTTCAGTAATAAAAAGAAGATACTGGGGGCGCCTGGGTGGCACAGCGGTTAAGCGTCTGCCTTCGGCTCAGGGCGTGATCCCGGCGTTATGGGATCGAGCCCCACATCAGGCTCCTCCGCTATGAGCCTGCATCTTTCTCTCCCACTCCCCCTGCTTGTGTTCCCTCTCTCGCTGGCTGTCTCTATCTCTGTCAAATAAATAAAATATTAAAAAAAAAAAAGAAGATACTGATACATATTACAACATAGGTGAACCTCAAGAACATACTCAGCCAACACAGAAGACTTTATATTGTATGATTCCATCTATCTGAAATCCCAGAAAAGGCAAATACGTTGGAGAAAGCAGATCAGTAGTTGCTGGAGGCTAGCGGTGGGGGAGGGAAATTTTGGGGGAGACAGATACGTCCTAAAGTGGATTGTGATGATGATTGCCCAACTCTGTAAATTTATGAAGAATCATTGAATTGTATACTCAAAAGAAGTAAATTTTATGGTATCTAAATTATAGTTTAATACATTAGTTTGCTAGGGCGGCCATAACAAAGTACCATAGACTTGGTGCCTTAAACCACAGAATTTTTTTTTTTTTTAGATTATATTTATTTATTTGACAGAGAGAGAGATAGCCAGCGAGAGAGGGAACACAAGCAGGGGGAGTGGGAGAGGAAGAAGCAGGCTCCCAACAGAGCAGGAAGCCCAATGCGGGGCTCGATCCCAGGACCCTGTGATCACTCCCTGAGCAGAAGGCAGATGCTTAACGACTGAGCCACCCAGGTGCCCCAACTTGGTGCCTTAAACCACAGAAATTTATTTTCTCTCAGTTCTGGAGGTTAGAAGTCCAAATTCAAGGTGCTCTTAAGGCTTTCTCCTTAGCTTCCAGATGGCTGCACTCTCTTGCTGCCTCATTATGTGATTGTCCTCCCTGCACATCAGTTTTTTTTAAAACATGCAATCTTGGTTATATGTAACATTTTACTTCACAGCGTAGGAACTGATAGGTTTGGTTTGTTGACTTGTATTTTTTTTTTTAAAGATTTTATTTATTTATTTGACCGAGAGACAGCCAGCGAGACAGGGAACACGAGCAGGGGGGAGTGGGAGAGGAAGGATCAGGCTCCCAGTGGAGGAGCCCGATGCGGGGCTCGATCCCAGGACGCTGGGATCACGCCCTGAGCCGAAGGCAGACGCCTAACGACTGAGCCACCCAGGAGCCCCTGTTGACTTGTATTTTTGGCTGATTTTTATTTTGTTCGGAATTGTTAATCTGTTGATTAATCTCCATTTTTGTACTTTCTCCCTCTGAAAATGGACGATGTGTGCCTGGGTGGCTCAGTCGGTTAAGCATCTGCCTTTGGTTCAGGTCATGATCTCAGGGTCCTGGGATTGAGTCCTGCAGCAGGCTCGCTGCTCAAAGGGGAGGCTGCTTCTCCCTCTGCCGCTCCCCCTGCTCGTGCTCTCTCTCTTTCCCAAAACGAAGTAAATAAAAAATCTTTTAAAAAATGAATGCAGACTAGCTGCAGGTTTATTGGAAACTTTTACAAAATTATTTACCTTCCGCAATTTTTGTATTCACAGGATTATGCCGTATTGTAAGTTCACCCCTTTGTAATGCTGATGGTAGGTTATAGTAGAAAATACTGACTATACAATTTTTTATCTTTTTTAAGAAAATGTTTTTGAAATAATTTTTGACTTACAAGATATTACAAAAATGATATAAGATAGTTCTTCTGTTTTCTTCTCCCAATGATAACATCTTCTATAACCATAGTATATTATCAAAACCAAGAAATCGACATTGGTATCATACTAAGCTTGTGGACTTTATTTGAATTTCACCAGTTTTTACGTGCACTTGTATTTTCTTCTTAGTTCATGGTTCTCTGAAGTTTTATCATGTGTCTAGATTTGTGTAACAGCCACCATAGTCAGGATACAAAATAACTGTATTTTTTCAGGATTTTGTTATTTGAGTCTTCATTTTAATCAACTTTATTGAGGTAAACCTTACTTTAATTTTTAAAATCAACTTTATGGAGGGAGGTATAATTTATATATGAGGCAGTGTGCCCATTTTAAGCATAAAGTTCCAGAAATTCTGACAAATGTATGCATATGTATAACCACCACCTAGACACCATATAGAACATCTCTACCACCTCAGAATATTCCCTCATGACCCCTTCCATTCAGCCCTCCTCCATTGCTCTAACTTCTATGACCATAGATTAGGGTTTTTTTTTTAAGACTTTTATTTATTTATTTGACAGAGAGAGAGGGAGCGAGCACAAGCGGGGGAGTGGCAGAGGGAGAGGGAGAAGCAGGCTCCCCACCGAGTAGAGAGCCCCATGTGGGGCTCGATCCCAGGACCCCGGGTTCATGACCCGAGCCGAAGGCCGACGCTTAACGAACTGAGCCACCCAGGCGCCCCACCATAGATTAGTTTTGTCTGTTCTTAAACTTCATATAAATGAAGTCTTACAGTGTGTCCTCTTTGGAGCCTGACTCACTGTTTGAGATTTAAGATTTGAGGGGCAGTTTTGAAAATATTATGTATATAAACAAAGCGCAGCCAATTCATGTCATAATCCACCATGGCGATCTCTGGGTGTTTGTATAATCATTTCTCGTCGTCTAGATTGATGGCTCTTTATTTTTAACCATGCTGGTTTTATATTTTCGAATAGATTACTCTCCTAACCCCCTTCAGAGGTTTTTAAACATTTTAAGGATTTAGAACTGTCCATATCCTTCTATTTATTTTAATTATGCTTCTCCATTTAAATTCTTATTCTGCCGATGAAATTCACTGTGCTGTTTAGTGTCGTAATAGTTCTTTTAATAAAGAGGATTCTCCAGGGACACATGTCATTATCATAAACCTTTTTATCCCTTCCTCTTCCATTCTTTCGACCTTTTCTCTTTCTTTTTCTCTTTTATAGGACTTTGTCTCTTCCTTCTCATTCTCTTTGATTCATTTTTATTCGTCTTCCACTGTGAGGGTTCCATGTAACTTTCTTCCCTCTCCTTACTAGGTCTTCCTCTGTTTCAGGCTTTGCAATTGCTGACCCCTTCTCTTAGGAGAGTATAACCGTCACTGTCATTGTCATCATCATTGTCGTTATGCCAGGTCTCTTCCCTTTACCCCCTGGGTTGGACCCAGGGTGTATATATCACCCCAAATGGAGTGTTGTCTGAAATGAACTCTGTGTATGGGTCAGGTATCCCTTGGGAACATGGTGCTCCTGCGACACCCCCCTAATGAGAGGCTCTTCGGTGTAGTGGAGAGAGCAAGGCTTTTCAGTCAGACAGATGGGTTCGGAACCTGGATTTATCATTTATTACCTATTTTCTCTTGGCTGTGTTTTTAACCTCTCTTGGTTGCAGTTCCCTTATCTGTCAAGGAAGACTAACAAACCCACTTTAGAGTTACTGTGAGTATCAGGTGGGCAATGCATGTCAAGTGCCCAGCTCATAGTAGATCGTCAAGAAAATTTAAGTCCCCTCCTTTGCCAAGATTTGGCTCCTTTCCTTTTTCTTTTGTTCGTTCGTTCTTTCTTTCTCTCAAGATTTATTTATTTTAGAGAGAGAGCACAGGGTAGGGGTATGGAGGGGCAGAGGCAGAGGGAGAGCGAGAGAATCTCAAGCAGACTCCCTATTGTGCACAGAGCCTGATGCGAGGCTCGATCTCATGACTCTGATATCATGACCTGAGCTGAGATCAAGAGTTGGTTGCTTAACCAACTGAGCCACCCGGGCGCCTCTGGCTTATTTTCTTAAGATGGAGCAGAGGGGGTGGTGTTCCTAGGGGACGGGAAACATAAACTGGGACTATGCTCGTCATCACTTGTGCTGCAGGACTCTTGCATTCTTATTTGGCACAAACTCTGGCATATTCCAGAAGAATAAGTTTGAAGATGCTGCCAGTGAGACCAGGGAGCTCTAAAAAGTGACCATGAAGCTATTAGTGCATTCCTCTTCCTAGTTGTTTCCTAGTGTTCCATGTGTGCTGTGGGTATTAGGATAATTTAAAAAAGTCTTCTATTACTTACATAAGAGATTTTGTTGTGTCTGTTCTGTTTTAGCAAATTCACTTAATGGTCTTTTAGGAGGAAAGGTGATAAATAACTACCTTTATTATTATTTTGTTTTTTATTATTCAGAACCAATAGCAGTCAGTAAGAGACTACTACAGCTGTGTTTACATTCTGACTATTCTGAACTTCCACTCAAAGATTTTACACCATCATCATCAGGGCTGTAGAAACTTCATATAGGCCCTTTTTTCCTTTGCAGTCTACCCTGTTCTTTTCTTTGTTTTTATCTTGAAATATGAAACCTGTTTTGAGTGTATGTTAATTCTCTCTTTCTCTCTCTCTGTCTGGTTCTACTTGTTGATTTTTTTCATCTAGTATTTCAGGGAATTTATTTTTGCATTTGTGTTTGAGTGTCAGAAATAAAACTATTTTCAATTCCGGCCTAGCTGACTTTTACAGTCTGCTTTATTAATTGAAACTTTGGTTCTCACTGATAAGTAATGGGGATAATATTTTTTTTTAAGATTTTATTTATTTATTTTAGAGAAAGCACGTGCAGGTGTGAGTGTGAGTGGGGGGAGGGGCAGAAGGAGAGGGAGAGAATCTCAAGCAGACTCTGTGCTGAGCGTGGAGCCCAATGCAGGCCTGATCCCATGACCCCAAGATCATGACCTGAGCTGAAACCGAGAGTCAGATGCTTAACTGACAGCCACTCAGGTGCCCTGGGATAATATATATATATATATATATATATATGTATTTAAGATTTTATTTGTTTATTTGAGAGAGAGAGAAAGAGCATGAGCAGGGGGAGGGGCGGAGGGAGAGGGAGAAGCAGACTCCCCTCTGAGCAGGGAGCCTGACATGGGTCTCAACCTCAGGCCCCTGGGATCATGACCTGAGACAAAGGCAGACCCTTAACTGACTGAGCCACCCAGGTGCCCCCTGGGATAATATTCTTTTTTTTTTTTTTTAAGATTTTATTTATTTATTTGAGAGAGAGAGAGAGCAGGGGGAGGGGCAAAGGGAGAGGGAGAAGCAGACTCCCCTCTGAGCTGGGAGCCTGACGTGGGTCTCGACCTCAGAAACCTGGGATTAGGACCTGAGCCAAAGGCAGACCCTTAACTGACTGAGCCACCCAGGTGCTTCCCTGGGATGATATTCTTAATGCGTGCTGCCAGCTTTCTCTTTCTTCCCCCGTGCCCTACATGCCGAACAAAACTTTGTCTCCGCTCATTTCCTATTTTCCCCCTCCTCCATCCTCTGAGGATTCTTTCGAGTTTTTCAGTTAGATTCTCGGGCTTTGGGGGAATGTAAGAAAGGAGGAAGCCTGGAGTATGGGGTGGAGAGAGGGAGAGAGATCATAGAGCCAATGGTGAGGAAGTGGGAAACGATTGAGAATTGAAAAAGAAGAGGACAGGCATTTGGGGGAAGTGTAGGTGTAGAGCCTTTAGAGTTTCTTCAGAGTTCCAAGATGACACGGACCTTTCAGTTGCTAGGGGTTGCCCGGGCTTTTCTCGGAATATACCACCATGCTGAAGAGTGGTGCGCATTCGGCTTATTATTTGAGTTACATCTAAATGTTAACTCTTGACGTCATATATTTTTGTTTATGTTTAAGCAAATAAGAGAATCGCTATTGTGCTCCCTCTGTCACCGTTGACCTAAGTTTTCTCTCCTCTCCCTCTGAAATCCTTCTTCCATCAGCCTCTTTTCCAAGGCCACCACTGCCATCCTAGTTCATGTCTGTCACCTAGAGAGTAACCTCTTCAGTGGTATCCCTGCCTTCAATCTGATCCTCTCTCTCTCTTTCGACTGCCCACGCTGCTCCAGAGTTAACTTTCCAAAATGTCTACAGTCCTTTGACTTAACTTTGTGTGACCCAGGGACCACCTGTCTTTTGGCTCTTGTGCTTTGCTGATCTCATCTCCTCTGCCCGCACCCCCAGCCCCCGCCTTTCCCACTGAGCTTTCAGCCACACAGAATGACTTGCAGGGCCGCTCATACGGGAGCACGAACATGCTCCGGTAACTTTGCACATGCTGTTCCCTCTGCAGAGAATGCCCTTACCCACTTGTCCACAGGTGGAGTTATCCCGCCATCTCCCAACCTTGGAAGACCCATTTCAGATGTCACCTGCACTGTGATGCCTTCTTCTTGATGCTTTCGGGCGGTTTGGCACGTCCTGCTCCCAGTGGAGCATTTTGAAACTCCTGTTAGAATAGCCCTATTATGCTTCTCTGTGTCCTCCATGGAGCTGGAGTGCGGTGGGGATTTTGTGGCAGTTCGGGAGATAACGGTTAGCTTGTGGCCTCCGAAGCTAGGCAGTTTGAGTTCTTTTTTTTTTTTTTTTAAGATTTTATTTATTCATTTGACAGAGAGCACACCAGTGGTGGGGAGAGGCAGAGAGAGAGGGAGAAGCAGAGCTGCCACCCCCCCCCCCGCCCCCACACTGATCAGGGAGCCAATGTGGGGCTCCATCCCAGGACCCGGAGATCATGACCTGAGCTGAAGGCAGATGCTTAACCATCTGAGCCACCCAGGCATCCTGGCAGTTTGAGTTCTAATCCCAGCTGTCCCATTCTGTTATCCTGAGTCCTTCGGTAAATTACTTAAACTCCTAAACCTTGATTTCTGCACAACAGTGATCACAATATCACCTATTTTGTCGACGTGTTGTGAGGGGCAAGTGAGATAGAGTGTAAAAGCACATAATACATTGTCTGACCCATTTTAACTATTTGACCCATGCTGGCTATTTTCATTTATCTTTGACTCTCAGAGTTTAACATAGTGCCTGACACAGCAGGACTCAGCAACGTACACCAAATGGATTTTTAAAACTATCATCGAATCTCTCCTAATGGCTTATCACGTTGTATCCAATGCATTATAATTATTTGGAGATACCATACCCTGTTTCAGAGTTATTTGCATATAGTCTAATCTCCCTTACTTGACTGTACAATCCTTGCAGCCAGAGAGATTGTCTTGAGTGATGTTCCCTCCACACAGAGCTTTGAATTTGGCAGGTGGTGTGTAACTGGCTTGGTCTGTATTACCCTGCTTTTGATAAAGGAACCTTTCTGTATTGAGTATCCATTTTGTGGTCTCAGCTGTTGATGCACTTGTGGGAAGTAAATAACAAACTTTGAAACCGGTAGGGCCATCCAGTGTACTGGGGAGTCCAGTTTATCGGGTAATTACTAGAATTACAGAATGGATTATTTTGATTGGAAGAGAACACACAAGTCATCTTATCTAAGCACCTTTCTTCTGACTCTTTCAGGTAGAATCCAGCCTTTAAAATACGTATCTCAAAATGGTGGCATGAGGGGGAGTGTGTTTGCCTCGCTTCTCCTATTATTCCCTCGGGGGGGGGGGGATTAAATATATATATATATTTAGTAAATGCCATATAAATTAATTTTTTTACCAAATATATTTTCCCTTTATCTTTTATATTGTAGATGTTGTTTTTCTTTTGTATCTTTTATACTTAATATTTCAATATTCAGTTTTCTCTATTCAGTTTCTGAAACTCCATGATTCACCACATGATTTCTTTTGGATGAGGTGATCCCTTCTAGTTCTAATTATTTTCCCAGGAAGTCTGATTTTAAGCAGTGGGTCTGAACCTTTCCTCTTAGTAATATCAAGTGTTTTTTAATTGCCTTGCTCAATAGATTCCATAAGGATGTGAAAAGACTATTTTAGATGTGGTTTTGACAGTATTTTTAAGCTTCCAGCTTTGCATCCTACACTGATTTATATATTATTCAGTATTTTTATACATTCATTTTCTCTCCAAAGCTCTGTTATATATACATAATTTTCTTAGTCCTTTAAATAGTGGTGCACTGTCCTGTGGTTAGCAAGTGTTGATTTTCTAATTTTTTTGCTGAAAGGTTAACCAGCAAACAAAGGAGTTTCAGTGGTTTGCACCAGTCATATGGTTAATTAGTGATAAAGCTACAAGAGGAATGTTCTAATATTCTAGCCACATCTTTTTTCCCTTTCGTGCATCATAAAACCAGGTCTTAAGAAGCAGCAGACAAGTAAAAATAAATTTGATAGATGCTTATGCTGTCAATATAGGTGTGTTTTATCTTAAACCCTAGATTTAGTCATGAAAAATTTGAGCATGGATTATAAGTAGCTTTATGATGATAATATTTCTGTAATAAAACATTCTTTGGAAGTCCTCTCTCTTCTGTATTTTTGGTCACTCATTTATTCAACTTCCCTTTATTGACCCTCTCCTATGTTCAACAAGCTAAATGAGATTCAGATTTGTATAAGTTGAATTTTCTTAAAATAAGATATGCCTATTTAAACACAGTATCCATAGGAACACAAATTTATCAAAAAAAGTGAGAGGAAAAATTTGAGAATTTGGAGTGAGATTCTAACTTGCAGCATTGATATTTAGATGAACCTCTTCACCTTCACAATCCCAATTAAAATCACTGCAACATTTTAAAATACGGAGAAACCCTATTAGTGTTGGAAGGGGGGGCGGGGTAGGTCCATCTTTGTGCTGAAAACTTGGATGAATTTCCACTAGGTGTAGTACAGATGGGGTCATATTGAGGAAATGTACGAAGGCCAACAACTTGCAATTTCACTTCCTAAAAAAAGTGACAAGAATGCGCTTAGGACCACCTGTAGGGGCTTGCGCTTGGCTTACTTACACAGCCACTGATGGCTTAGGAGTGTCACGAGGAGGCCTAGGAATAGTTGCTCTGAAAGCAAAGCTGGCCACAGGCGGTGTGCAGGAAGGACTGGCTACGTAAGCTCTGTTCCTGGAGTAGATAGAGGGTCAGGTCAATTTATAAAATGTTTATGTGGAAAATTGTGAAGTTTTTCCCGTAGGGAACAACCCATGGCCCCACCTCCTTCCCTATTTCTCTTAAACATGCTGTATATGAATTTCTATCTACCAGCCTCCCAGCAGGAGGAGGAATCAAAAAACCTCAGAATGGCTGGTGAAGGAAGGGAGAGGGGGAACCTACCCACCCCATTTTGGGGAAGACACCAGCCTGGATAGACAGCTCTTTGTTCAAGAATGAACAAAGAAAGCCAACATAGGGTTTCCGAAAAGACTGCTATGTAAATGGGAGAGCAGAGTATTTAAGAGGCAGAGGAAGAAAAATATTTTCTATAGGAAAAATGAATACTTTTGATATGACAATCTGCTCTGTGCTTTCTACTGAGTGCATGGAAGTAACAAAATGAAGGAAACCATGAAAGCAAACTCTGTGGGGTGAAAGCTGGAGGGAGAAAACAGAGCGAGAGAATAAATTTAAAATATTGCTGAATGAGACCCTAGGCAGAAAGGCAAAGGGAGCTCACTGAAGAAGGAAGAAATGCAAGGGAACTACAAAATGCATTATATTAGTAAAGAAAATGTGGAAGTTGGACAAAAAGAAAGGAATGATGGCAAAGGCAAACCTGAGACATTCTCCCCAAATGTGGAGCAGAAGGTCAGCTCTAAGAGTACCTAGACGGATAATGAAAGGCCAAAGAATGGAGCTTTCATATAGACAGTTGTTCCTAAAGAATTAGAATCCAGGGGCGCCTGGTGGCTCAGTCGTTAAGCGTCTGCCTTCGGCTCAGGGCGTGATCCCGGCGTTATGGGATCGAGCCCCACATCAGGCTCCTCCGCTATGAGCCTGCTTCTTCCTCTCCCACTCCCCCTGCTTGTGTTCCCTCTCTCGCTGGCTGTCTCTATCTGTCAAATAAATAAATAAAATCTTTAAAAAAAAAAAAAAAGAAACCAGATTAAAAGCCGCCAAAGCAATTAAGCATATTATAAGAAAATAATAAAAACAAATCCCACCTTCTTGACTTTAAAGACATGGATCTGAAGACTGCATGCTTACCATGTACCAGAGAACATAACAAGAGAGAGACCAATGATTTGATATAGTTTGGTAACTTTTCTGTTAATTTCAGGGATAAAGCAGAGAAATTACCAAACACCCCGATCGGAAAAAGTAGTTTTACCCCCAAAGAAGAAGTTGGCATCAGAATTCTCTGCAGCATTAAATGCCAGAAGGCAATGAAGCAATGTCTGTAACTTTTAGGGGAAAATGTTTGTGACCCAGAAATACTAGACTCAGCCTACGTGTTGTTCATTAGTGAAAGCAGTGGAAAGATATTCTCAGATATGTGATTTCTCATAAATACGCCATCCGCATACTTTTCCTGAGGAAGTTGCTTGAAGATGCGCTCCAGCCAATTATAAAGCAAATGAACAGTTCAACCATGGGGAAGTCATGAAATAAAAGGATTAGTGGTGAGCAATAGAACCAACCTTAGGATTATAAAATATAAACTTCAAAACATGAAAACAGTTTTAAATGTTTATTGAAAGATAAAATAATAATGAACAATGGTGAAATAAGCCCCAAATACAATACAGGGAGATAAAAAAGAAAAACATATTACTTTTCTCTACTTAGACAACTTGCAGTAGATACTAATTTTTGGAATTAATACTTCAACTGAAAATTCTTAAAAAATAATGAATACAGTGAAAATCTCCCTCAATCAAAAGAAAAAAAAAGCTTATCTTTATATATCATCTTTCCCTAGGACCTGCATGTTCTTAAGAAACATACATACTTGGTGTTTCTAGCTATGTTTAAAAAAAAAAAAACTATAAATAAAAGCACACCAGAACATAAACACCGTATATTGATTGATGGTGGGATGTTGTGGTATTGTAAATCTTCAGTAAGTATGGACATGAAACCATATGCATTTTTTAAAAGTATATATAATTTGACATAGCTATATAATCATAATTACCTTAAGGGAAAGACATTAACAAAACAGTGGGCTCTAGGTAGGAGAAAAAAACCTGTACTTTCTGTTCCTCTCTGTTCATATATTGGTTAATACATTATGTATTAATTTTTACAGTGGAAAAGTAAACTTCATGAAAAGAAAAAAATCCTATCGATAGAACAGAGTTATAATTAGAGGCAAATTTATGGTATCAGATACCGTGTTCTTTCCCCCCAAATTAAAAATAAACTAAGCATTTAATGAAAGGCATTAGGGAGAAAAAAAAAAAGCACAATAAAACAGACCATCCAAGAACTGAAGGGGGGGGGGAAGAACCGTATAAAACCGTACGTATAAAACCGTAAATGGAATCGATTTCAATAAAAAGTCTAAGAGCTGAATCTTAGACAACAAAATTAACAAACTTCTAGCTTGTTTGCTCAGGATAGCAAACCAAGAGAACACAAAATAATGTATTTAAATCACAAATTCAGAGGAAGTAAAATGTCTAGCTAATGCTAATTATGAAGTGAATATTCTAGTAAATATTAGCAAAACTGATTTAAGGACTACAATACTGGAATTGGCAATAACTATGGAAATATCAAGAACACTGCCAGGGAGCCACTCCGGTGGTGAAACTGACTGTCTAAGTATTATGGACTATTTTTTATCCCACTTTGTGCTCTTGAGTCGTCTTAAAAATCCTATAATAAGCAGGTACTAATTTTGACTAGGAATAAAAACCAACTAAAACAACAAAATCTTTCCCTAAGTAGGGAATTCGTTCTTTTAGACCTTTAAAGGTAGAAAGAGCTGCCTTTCTAAAATTTAAGAGAAGCAAAATATTGACATTCAGTCAAAGGAGTGCCAAGGTTCAGGGAGCCCAGTAATGGGCCCGAGAGGCCTTGTGACTCTGGGCTGACCAATGGCCCAGGGACCACTAACGGCAAATTGAATTTCTAGATCACCGGTTGCCTTCATGGCTTTCTGAAGCCTCTAGAATGTGAAAGTAGACACACCAATTTTGAAGTGCCATGCAAACATATGAATTCTAATCATGCCTTGAGGTTCGATGGAATATCTGTCACTAGAAAGCTATTTACAAAGTGCCCTAAATTTTGCACATCTCGATGACAAGGTTTTGATCGTTTGTTTTTACTAGTAACATGAATAGATGAAGTGCTCTTTACTACATTCATGAAATAAGTAAAGGAAGATTAGGATTTTTGATTTAGGCCACTCTGGATATAGTACCCTCGGAAAAAACTGCATTGCTCGCTCTCATTCCCTATGAAATAAAGCTGAATTATGGCAAGGCTCTCTCCTGCGTGTTTGAAACACTGCGGAGTATGGTCTATGTGTTTGCTATAAAAATGTAGAGAGAGATAAACAGGTAAGAAAAATCTTTTCTCCATTTCTTTTTGGAGAGGAAAATTAATTACTATATACATACATTACCTTGTGGAACGTGTACGTATAAACGCAATTGTTCACTCACACCCATTTTTAAAATGCCCGCTTGGTGACATCACTTTGCTAGGGCCAGATAAATGATGTTCTGTGCTCCGTGGAGCTTATGTAGCGAGAGCTTGTGAGAATGTGAGAAGTAGAGGCACATCCACAGGGTGATAAGAGACTGCAACAGTGGAAGTGTGACTTGAGGTCACCTTTTCTAAACTGGCATTCCCAAAGAACTCGAGCTGGTTGAATTGTACCTCGAATTAATCCGATGAATTAGCTTTGAGAATGTTGGGGATTTGTGGCTCACATTAGCATATCTAAGGATATGTGAGATCTCCACCCCCCCCCCCAAATCTGTGGAACTTTGTAGAACTCAGTGTTTCCCCATCACATGTGTCCACAGAACCTTCTTTTCCTGCAATCCTTTATCACAAGGTTAGGGCTCCTGTGGGTCGAGGGCCACACTTTGAGCAAAGTCTATTTACCGTGTACATTAAATGGGGAAAAAGAAAAAACCTTCTTAAAACATCAGCTTCATTTTTGAAGGTTTCCTGTCATGAAAATATGATCAACTTGGACCTTTCCCATTGCATCAACTTCTGTTGGTCCTACTAAACAGAGTGAAGCACTTACAGCTTTCTTACACTGATACTTCCTCCTTCTCCAAAATGCATTCCCAGTAACGGGGAAAAAAATCTATGACCTACTCAGTGTTATCTCTAGGAAAGCTGAACTGTCAAGTTCCTGGTAGGGCTTGACCTTATTATTTCTTTCTCTTTAATGGAGGACCTCTAAACAGCAGAATATGGCTGTCTTTTAATCCTTGCTTTTTAAGTGAGAGAGGGGTGCTAGAAATATGATGGTTTGTTTCTCTCTTCTCTCCGAAATATCTGATCCCCTGCCTAAATATTGTCAGTAACTCACAGGGGTCAGTGAAGTCCGTTATTCAAACATAGGCAAACTTAAGAAATCTCTGCCAAGTGCCTGGACTGTTCCAGGCACTCTTCTAACATCGGGTGTATGTACAAGGTGTATGTTCATGGGGGTATGAACAGGACTGACAAGCTTATAAACCTAGTGGGGAAGGTAACCAACGAACACATGGGTATATACACAATTGCAGACAGCGCTGAGCGCTAGAATGAAATCAAAACCGGAAGCCAAGCAGTTTTTCCTCCCCAGGTGAGGGGAGCACTGTGTACGTGGTAGTCAGGGAAGGCTTCTCTGTGGAGGAGACTTCTGAGCTGAGAACCAGATAGTGAGGAACCAGCTGATTTTTCTGGATCCAGATAAATGGGCCCATAGGAAACTAGAGAAGTCTGGAGTATGCTGGGCCTGTTTCCCTCAAGGGACTCCTGGATTCAGGTGTGTGCTCTGGCTTGCAAAGTTAAATTTTGGAACTCAAACACTTTCCTTAAAATGTGGGTTCCTTTTAATCTCGCAGGGAGGACAGCTGTTTGCCAAGTGGGCAGCTGAAGCTCTCCTCCATTTCTGTCCTTCAGGAGAACAGTATTTCTAAGTGGTATACAGTTGGGCCTTGTTAAGAGTGAGAGCAATCTGAATAACAGTTGCTATTAATATACTGGTTATGTGAGAGGTTTGGAATTATACAAGCGTCGGGAGTTCAGCTCAGATCTGAAACTCATCTCAGTGCTGTTCTAAGACTCAGCCGATCTGGCTCCCATCACTCTAAGCTCCTCCACGGAGACCTCCCACCCCCTCCCAGGCCCCAAACCAGCCCATTCTGACTATTCACAGACTAAATTTTACCTAAATCGATTTCCTTTGAGATGAAATGCTGGTGTTGGCTTATCTTTAGAAATAAGAAATTGCAAGCTGCACAGCCACTGAAATTATGAACTTAACAACAAACCATATGGGTTATAGAATTCCTATAATAACAAACACGTTCTGGGAAGCAAACAACAAATTACCTAGCTTACTTTTCAAATTCAACATTCCTTTCCGCTTGTTTGTTTGTTTCAAGGCCAGTAGGAGGGTGACTGTGCACCAACTGCTCAAAAACCCAGGCGGCAGAGAAGAGGGATTTGGATTAGCCAACTCATCGACCCTATGGAACCCGTTCTTTGCTGCCTACCCTGGCACAATTTGGCTGGGAGGAAAAACCTTGATAACGTTGAGAGCAGTTCCCCCTACCCTCCTCCCCCTCTTTTGGCACCCCACCCTACCAGCCAGAAGCAGAAGTCTTATGAAGAGGTTTTGAGGAAAACGTCCTGTTGTGGTCTCTTTCTGTCCCAAGGGATTCGCTGACCACGTCCTTGACCTTGGGACAGAGGCAGAGTTCAAACCAAGTCTATGGTGTCAGGCTGCTGGTCTCCCTTTTCTGGAAGACTCCTGACGATGCCCCCTTTGCTTAAAGATTGTAGAGGTAACTAGTGTTCTCACGCAAGATGGCCAGGGTGTGGGAGAGCGGCTGACCTTTGATTCTGGCGATCTCGCGAACCGTGTGCAGGGCCAGGCCCGGGTGGGCATACTGGCAAACGCTTTTGGGAACCCCACGAGGCAGGAAGTAGGGCGCATCGGTTTCCACGACGATTCTGTCTAGCGGGATCATTCTCAGAGCATCCCGGGTCTCCCAGGCGGAGGAGTAGGTCAGGACTGCTGTGAACCCCACAGACATGTTGGGAAAATACTTCAGGAGGGGCTCGAGGACTGGGTAGTTGCCCGTGAAGCAGTGCCGGTGGATCTTGTAGTCAGGGGGCACCCTTCTTTTCATGATCCCCAGCAGATCTTCGTCAGCTTCTCGGCAGTGGATCACCAAGGGCTTCTTCAGGGACACGGCCAGCTGCAGCTGTCTCTCAAACACTCTGTGCTGCTGTGGGACAGGTGTGGTGCACTTGTAAGAGTAATCCAAGCCCATTTCTCCAAACGCTATGGCCTTGGGGTGCCGTAGGGCATGCAGCAGCTTTCTTTCTTGAGTGTCATTGTAGTAACGTGCAAAATGGGGGTGACAGCCGAAGGCCCCCCAAACCAGATCATCTTTCAGCAGCTCTTCCCACAGGCCATCCCTTAGTGTGCGAGGATCGCAGAAATCGGAGATGCAGCCCTGGAACTCCTTAGGGAAGGAGCAGTTATACATTTCTGTGAACTTGCTAAAGGTCCCTTTGAAAGACAGCTTGGAGTACAGAATGTCCAAGTGACAGTGGGTATCAATGAAACCCTGATCGTGGCCTCGACTCCAGTGGCTCCTCGGCCAGAAAGGAGACGCATACTCTCCAAAAGGATATGATGACTCGGTCTCCTCTTGGACATTTGGCTCCTGGGCTTCTAGACTGCTGGGGAACCGATAGGAGTGAAAATTCTGGGACCAACCTTCCTCTAATGCCTTCCAGTCTGGGGGCCAGTTTTGGAAGTGCATTTCTGAGCTGGAGGAATAATCACTGAAGAAGCTGTGGCTGCCCCTCCCAGCCTGGGATGTGCTGTCACTGCCGGGGCCCATGGAGGGATAGTAGGAAGGCTGGGGGCTACTGCTCCAGTAGCTGGTGTAGGCCTGCCCGGGATCCCTGTACAAATGAGGCTGGTCCAGGACACAGTCAGCAGGGAAGGGCGAAGGCTTGGGAACTCCTGAGAGACCCAGGGAGATTGGCTTCTCCTGAGGGAATCTGAATGCAGATAGCTCTTCCATACCAGGCAGGTGACTTGCTGAGTACGGGTGCTCAGCCATGGCCTCCCTTTCTTGATGCTTTTGCATTTC
Organism: Ursus arctos; assembly: GCF_023065955.2. NCBI lineage: Eukaryota > Metazoa > Chordata > Mammalia > Carnivora > Ursidae > Ursus > Ursus arctos. The sequence goes on along the minus strand of NC_079873.1, from coordinate 37,178,934 downwards.
TGAGGAAGGGTCACATTTGTCTAGAAATTTTAGGGCTGGAGAGCCTTTTTCAAAAATGACCACCCTTCGGTCGCTAGGTGGCTTCTCACAGGCTTTCTCCAGCGGATCGATAATCACCCTCCTGTTACCAAAATTGTTGACCTCTATCGCTAGCTTTTCCTTCTCCACTCTAACCTCGGGGGCTACCGGCTGCTTGTTCTGAGGAGCAGAGAAGGTGACGACCCTGGCAGGTCTTTGGCCCGGGTTGGGACGCTCTCTTGGGCTGGGTTTTACACTAGTGCCTTCGTCGCCTTCTTCCATCAGTTTTCCCAGGAGGCCCTGGATACCCTTCCCATAGACGGTTGGCGAGCTCTGGTCGTGCAGTGTAGCACTCTTTCTCTTGACCTGGTTGGCGTCCTCGGTCTTATCACTTTGACCCTCAACTTGGGCTGCGAAGTCAGAGTTTGGGGAGTTACGGGAACTGTGTTTGGAATTGCTGCTAAAGCGGTAGGCATCCTCGAGAGAAGCCATTTCCTCTAGGGAGGGCCTAACGGAGCGCAGGAGTTGGTACGGGGGGATTCCACGGACAAAAGGAGCCCCGAGTGATCCACCGAATCGGGCAGTCTTTAAAGAGTCTCCACCCACACCTGGTCCTGAGGAATGGGGTGGTTGGGGTGGCTGGGGTGGCTGGGGTGGTTGGGGCGGGGGGGCGGGTGGGAGGAATTTCTCCCAGCAGGCTGCACCCCGGAAAAACCTCAGCTTGAAGGCCACAAGTCCTTTTTCTGTGTTCTCAGGCGGTGGGGGACGCTTGCCTCTCCTGAACGTGATCTAGAGTTAGGAGCTGGCCAGCTGGACGGGGCACATCAGTGGGCTCCCAGAGGTGTCCGCAGTTCCCGGGGGAGCCTACCTGGGTGCTGCTCTTGCGGTACCGAACCGCGCGCCGCTCCGGTAGCTTAGCGACCTCGTCCCTACTCTTTCAGCTGCCCATGATGGTTCTCGGTGTTCCAGAGATGGCAAAGTCCTCCAACAGAGTGTGTGGCTCCAAAGCGCTTTGGAAAAATCGCAAGGATCGAAGATTTCCGGAAAGCTCGCTCTGGCGTCCAAGCCACAACGTGCTTCGGAAATTTCTAAGCACTTTCTCTTTCGCACATAGGTACTTCCGGGGGTATCAAAGCACTTCCGGGACCATAGAGCGCTTCCATTTGGTTTGGAAAACAAGGTCCTTCCGAGATGCCAAAGCCCTTGAAAAGACCGTAAGGTGCTTTGGGGACCACACACGGGGTGCCCAGAGCCTAGAGGTCCAGGCTGCCAAAGGGGTGGCTAGAGTCCAACGCAGCAGTGGAGCGAAAGGGGAGGTTCGCACCCCCCTCCCCCCACTAGTCTTGGCCACCGGAAATACCCCCCCAACAAGGGGCTGGCCTCCCGCCCCCACCTCCGGTAAGTTGGCCCCTGTCCCCCCCCTCAACCCCCCGTTGCCTCTTCCGCCTCGCCTCCATGGCCGAGGCCCCCCCCCCCCATCTCTGGCCCAGCCAGGGTTCCGTAGGAGCTGCTACCATCGTTTGCTGTTTGTTCCTTTTTTTCCCCCATTCTTTTAGGAAAACATGGTTTTTAAAACATCGTTTAAATATACATGCTTTTAAAAAACATAGTTATAATTATAGCATATTACCATTTTCAGTTCTGTGGTTTTTTTCACTCAACATTTCTGCGTATCCTAAGTATTTTTCTTATTGCTGTATAGTTTTCGAAAACATCATACTAGTGCCTTCATAATATTCCACAGAGTACAAAGATGTGCCATAATTCACCAAACCCTTCCCTTCCTGTTAACTTTTTAGGCTCCCTCACTCGAGTTTTTTTTCTATTTAAAAAAAAAAAAAAACGCTGCAAAGAACATCTCTGCACATATGTTTCTCCATATTTTGGTTTGTTTCTTTGGGCTACATGCCCAGAAATGGAGTTCCTGAGAAGAAGTATAGGAATTTAAAAATGGCTCCTCATAGCACCACATTGCCCTAGAAGAATTGTAGTAGTTTAAAATCCCATCCGTGATGAATAATCCCACCAGGCCCATATTACGGGAGAAACAAAACCGCTGCCTCATTTTAATTCACTCTCATCTGATAATTTCTTAGAGCAAACATTTTTCTTTTCTTTATTGACCCTCTGGTGAATTTCAAGTCCTTTTTTTCATCTTTTTTTAGGGTCTTTTAAAAGTTAAGTAATATTTTTATAAAATAAACTGTCACGTTTAGGTTTTTTTGTTAGTATGTTTATTTTTTACTTACATTTTATTCTTTTGAGCTTATAACTTGTTTTTATACTCAAGTCTTTATTTTTTTCTTTCATAATTTTCTTCTTCTCCTAAGCCTAGAGTGGTCATCCTCCCTTTCAAGGCTTTGAGACACACACACACACACACACACATCTGGAGGGTGGGTACAGGGTAACAGAAACAGATTTGTTATATGTAAGCTGATAATCCATCTGGTATGTATTTGGGGTTATGCTTTCTTTTAGGTTGGGATATACTTGATGCTATTCCAAGTTAGTACTTTTTTCACTTACTGATGTGTGATTCCTTTTTCATGTGTTAAATTCCTTTATGTGGGGCGCCTGGGTGGCTCAGTCGGTTAAGCATCTGCCTTCGGCTCAGATCGTGATCCCATGGTTCTGGGGACCAAGTCCCTCATCATGCTCCCTGCTCAGCGGGGAGTCTGCTTCTCCCTCTCCTTTTTTTTTTTTTTTTTTTAAGATTTTATTTATTTATTTGACAGAGACAGCCAGCGAGAGAGGGAACACAAGCAGGGGGAGTGGGAGAGGAAGAAGCAGGCTCATAGCGGAGGAGCCTGATGTGGGGCTTGATCCCAGAACGCTGGGATCACGCCCTGAGCCGAAGGCAGACACTTAACAAGTGCGCCACCCGGGCACCCCTGTTTCTCCGCTCCTTCTCCCCCTGCCGCTCCCCTTGCTTGTGCTGTCTCTCTCAAATAAATGAATAAAATCTTTAAAAAAAATTCCTGTAGGTAATAGAGTCTATTTCCATACTATTTTTCTTTTTCATGTACTATTACGTTTCTTGTTGTTGTGGCATTGTACTATTTTAATAATTGAAGCATTAAATTATCGTAAGGTATAAAATCTGGGAGAGTTAGGTCCCTTCCATTGCCCTTAATTTTTATAATTTTCTTTAATAGGCAGACTTGTCGATTTCATCAGCTGGACATAGAATTATTTTTTTCAAATTCCTCCAAAATACCAATGAACTTAAAATGTGTTATTTTAGTCTACTTATCCAGAATATAGTCTACCTATTCGTCAAGTTCATCTGTATTTTTGAGTGAGTGTTTTTAGGCTTTTATCTGGGTCACAGAGTTTTCATTAAAACTATTTTTAAGTGTTTTGTAATTTTTTATTCTGTTGCGAACATACTTTTCCCTCCCACCATATTTTCAGCTGGTTATTGCTACTACATGAGACTATTTTTTATTACATTTAAAAAAAAAATTTAAGTAGACTCCATGCCCAGCGTGGAGCCCGAGGTGGGGCTTGAACTCACCACCCTGAGATCAAGACCTGAGCTGAGATCAAGAGTTGGGCGCTTAACCACCTGTGCCACCCAGGCACCCCTAAGAGTATTTTTGATTCATTTGTATTTATGCTGAAATCTTTTATTTATTCTTAGTTACTCAGCCTTTGCTTATGCCATTATTTTATCAGCCTATAATACTTTTGTCTCTTTCTTGCTAGTATTTTTATTTCATACCTTCTGACATTGTCCAGAACACCTCAAAAAGGTATTAAATAATGTTGTCAGTAGGGGCATTTTTGTTCCATTCCTGATTGTAGTGGATGCATAGGTTACCTAACTGTAATGCTGTTCTAGAGCCGATGATTTCGGTCTTGTTAAGGAATTACTCTTGTATTTTAAAATGGATGGGGTAGGAAAATGCGTGCTTTGTGCAGGTGGCTTGTAACTGTTGCAGAACTATTGAATTCTGTTTGCTTGTATTTTAAATCATAAGTAGTGAAATTGTCTGGAAGCAGCCTTGCACACTCCTATCACCTGGGGAGCTTTCAAAATCGGTAATGCTTGGGCCTGCTCTGAAAGATGCTGATTTCATTGTGTGTGGGTATGTGTGTGTGGGTGTGGGTGTGGATGTGGGCCAAGCAACAGGAGTTTAAAAAGCTCTGTAGGTGATTTGTATGTGCAGCGGAGGTGAGGACTACTACTCCGTAGTTGACTTTGTAATGATATGTCTATCAAGAATTGAAATTCACTTTGCGGCTTTCCATCTGTTTTGGTATCCGGGGGAGTTATGTGATGGGGTAATTTTCTTTTCCTTGAAAGTTCGAAAGAATCCATTAGTAAATCATCCTGGCTGGAGCTTTTTGTTGGGACAACTCTTTGGTAATTTTTTTCACTTCTTATTTGGTTATAGTTCATTCGTTGTGATTTAACAATTCACAGTTCTTACAAAAATCGCTTATTTAATTGGGGTTTTAAAGGTTATTTTCATAAAAGCTTGCATGATGTATTAAGATGATTTATATCTTATAATTTATTACATTTTTATGTTATGCCATATCTCATTTCTGACTTTATACTTTCTTGATTATCTTTACTAGAATTTTATCTATTTTATTTATTAAAGAAACTCTCAGATCTATTTATTGCAGTTGTTTTTCTCTTTCAAATTCTTCTATTTATGCTCTTACCCTTTTTGCTTTCTACTTGTTTTCCTTATGACAAATTTTTACACTTCCAAAAAGTTTTGCTCGATTCATTGCTCGCGGAGTCAAAACTCTTGACTACATTTCAGAATTACCTGGGTTGCTTTTAAAAAATACTAATGCCCCTCTTACCTGATGTGATGTGGTCCAGGAGAGAGGGGTCATCTTTGGTGGAAAAAAGGTGTTTTCATTTTTTTTATTTTTTATTTTTTATTTTAATTAATTAATTAATTAATTTATTTGACAGAGAGAAACACAGCCAACGAGAGAGGGAACACAAGCAGGGGGAGTGGGAGAGGAAGAAGCAGGATCCCAGCAAAGCAGGGAGCCTGATGCAGGGCTCGATCCCAGGACCCTGGGATCATGCCCTGGGCTGAAGGCAGACGCTTAACGACTGAGCCACCCAGGCACCCCAGAAAGGTGTTTTTATTAAAGCACGGGGACAGGACCTGTGGGCAGGAAAAGCTGCACTGGGATTGGGGAGAGCAATGGATGATCTGCTTTTAAGTTGGGGGGTGGGGGCAGAGAAAAAGGATGTTTCCGAAAGGATTTTCCTATGTTAGAGAAGACTTACAAGATCCTGGAGGTCTGGCTGTTGTCAAGCTAAGGTTGCTTTTTGCGTGTAGCAAAACATTAACGTTAAGGCAGTTGTGAGCTCCTGGAGGAATGTCACACTCTGCCTGTCTCAAGTATTTTTCAATAGGCTGCAAGTTATGAGGAAATTTAATTTTATCTACATTTCTTTTGCCTTTGTTCTCCTCATCATTACCCGCCCCCAAGATTGTGATTTAATTTGTTTAGGCTTGGGTCTGGTCGTCGTCTTCTTTTTTTTTTAAGTTTCTGATTTGATCTACTTAAGCTTGGGTCTGGTTTGTTTGTTCTTCTTTCTTTTTCTTTCTCTTTCTTTCTTTCCTTCTCTCTTTCTCTCTCTCTTTCTTCCTTTTTTTCTTTTTTGCTAATTTCATATTGCAGAGCCAAGGCTGAGAATAGCTGAGTTAGAACATAGAACTGAATAAGCTCTCTTTAACTTTAAAGTTCTTTTATGTAATAATCTAAACCCAGTAATTCGCCCAAGATGATGGATTTACCTAAATTTTATAGGTTTGCATGTCTTTAAATTTTATTAGATCTACCATACTTTTTTTTTTTGTATTTTAAAATTTACCTCTAACACAATAATTATTAGGAGTGAGAATTTTCGTTTATAGTTACATAATACATTTCTAGTTGTACTTGTGGTTCATGACTAGAACTTATATAATTTCTATATGTTCGGTTTATCAGAATTTTTTGTAAATTAGCATATGTAGGGGAGGAAAAATAATTTTCCCTTTACCCTTCTAGATGCTCGAGCTAAGATGCCCCTGTAATACAGCACAGAAAAAAACAAGAAAAAACCAAAAAGTAGTTTAGTAACCTGTATACCTCCTGTGTACATGGGAGAGACCCAGGAAAACTGAGTAACTGCCACAAATGGCCCGAACTAGCAGCTTAAATACCATCTCCAGCTTAAGACCAAAGAGGATGTTGGGGGCGGGGAGCCAGTTTGGGGGGGGCGGTTATCAGGCAAAGCACAGTAAACAAGGGTAGGTTGTTATGCAGACTGAAGTCCCTGCAAATAGGTCATTTTTAGGTGGATTTCAGAGCAGGTCTGCTCTTTTCTTTTCCCTCCCTTCCTTCCTTCCTTCTTTCTTTCTTTCTTTCTTTCTTTCTTTCTTTCTTTCTTTCTTTCTTTCTTTCTTTCTTTCAGATTTTATTTATTTATTTGAGAGCTGTTTCTTAAAAAGAGTCCGTGTAAGGAAAATCATAGGCCAAAGAAGCGTTCTTTGGCGGGGGGGGGGGGGGGTGGTGTCATATTCCGTTCCCCTTCACACATGATAAATTTCTATAAATATCCCATTGTCGTTTATGAGCGAGCCATCCTTTATATGTAATACCAGATTTCTTACGGTTTATTTTCTTAATTCTAAGACTCTATGATCATAAAAGAATTCACTGGCTTAATCACAGCTTTTTTTTCAGGAAGAATAAATACCACCACATTCAATGTACAGAATTTGTGCTGTCTACTAACGTATAACAGCTATGCGTTTATCCTGACTATTATATACCTTCTTCTTTAGGACCCCACGATTTGTCTGAGCCTTTTTCATCAAATAGAACCTAAGCATTTTCAACTTAGACTAGCGATGCTGGTCTCTTTATAGACTGTTGAGCCTTATTGCACATTACTGGTGTTTCATTTCTTTCCTGATGGCTTCTCTCGAAATTCAGCTGTAAATTTTTGACACTTAGATGTTGAGTTTCTGAGTAATACAGACTTTATGACTCATGGATTGGTCACACCAACCTCACCGTCTTTAAAAATTCTCTGATTTATTCAGAGAGATTCGGCTTCGGCTTCGGCTTCGGCTTCGGCTTTTGCTGCCTGCAACGGACAGTCTTCTACACACAATTACTTTGTGTCAGTGCTGCATCAGACAATAGTCATTTTGAAAACAATTTAAGTGGAAATTAGGAATCCAAATCGATGTTAAAATCCAGCTATTTGGGATATGCAATGCAAAGTGAAGAGCTCAATTGACAGGGAAATCGGATTAACTCTTTCCCCACCAGGTGAAATTCACACTTTACATCAAGTTACAACTAGGTGCCCATCCCTCTGAAGCACACCCCTGGCTGCTTTGAGCTCCTTTTGCCTTTAATTGTAAGGAGATCCTGATTTCTGAAATCTTAACATTTAAAAAACATTTAAAATGTTGCCTTTCTAATGAAGAAATGCCTTGTATCTATTATTTAAAACGAATCGATTTCAGATTTTATATCCTCTAGGCTAGCATCAAACATTCAAATTGCCTGGGGGGCTCAGGCAGGTAACCTTGTATAATACAGTAGGGCTTGCAGAAGCCTGTGGGGAGCTGAAGATCACATGCCCTGCCAAATGATATTTACATTCCATTTTCAAGAAAATTACAGCCAATTACGTCCTTTAGGACCTTATTTATCTAATCTCTGCTTGACATCACAAATTATGATGAAACCCTGTATCATAATTATGTTTCTATAAATTGTTATTTTTAGCAGTTTTTTATTTTAGATCCTTCTCCCTGGAGTCTCTGGTACCTCATGTTCCTCTGCGATGAGGTGTTTTATCTTCGTGAGATCACTTTTAATCTATTTGGTGTCTCTTCCCTGGTATTCTACTTGGCTGCAATTTACCGTTTCCTCTCTCCGTTGTCTGTCTTTCAGTCTCCAGCACTCTGACTTGCTCTCTACGTTTGTATGGGAGGAAATGTCCTATTCCCTCTACCTTCTAGGCGCTTAGTCGAGACACCCCTGTCATAAAGAGACAGAGCACCAGGAGAAAAACAAACAAAAGCTTAATAAAGTATACACATGGGGGAGACTCAGGAAAACTGGGTAACTCCCCAAAATGTCCCAAGCCCCTACCTTAAATACCGTAAAAACAAAAGGTGCTGGGGGTGGGGAGTCAGTTATGGGAGGTTTTCAGGAAAGGTACAGTAAATAAGAGTAAAGTTGTTATGCAGCTTTTAAAAAGATTTATTTGTTTGAGAGAGAGAGTACAAGGGGAGTAGGGGGAGGGGTAGAGGGAGAGAATCTCAAGCCCACTCCGCACTGAGTGCAGACCAGCCCGGGGCTTGGTCTCACCACCCATGAAATCATGACCTGGGTTTAAAATCAAGAGTCAGACGCTCAACCAACTGAGCCACCCAGGTGTCCCTGTTACGCAGATTTAAGTTGTCGTCTTCTCCATTGATAGGAGTTTCTAGAGATTTAGGGTCTTCCTTTTCTTCCTGGTACAGAGAGGGTGACACCCTTACAAATGGAGATTTCCTGCATAAATGTAAATGTCTCTTATAGAAGCTTTGTTTTCAGAGCTGCTCCTGTGTTTGCAGTTTGTTTGTTTGTTTGTTTGTTTGTTTTTTAAATGACCGGTCTAAAATAATTCTTATGCCAAAGAGGTGTATTTTGGGGTGACAAATTCTGCTGTCCTTCACTTTCATGCTGGAGTCTGGTAGCCCTGTGTTCTCAGGGGACCAGAACATGAACTTTCAGTCTATCCCTCTTCTATTGAAGCCCAGCCTGAAATAATACCTTTTGTTCTCTCTTCCTTTTTATTTAGCGTCCTTCATTCTCTTTTAAGGTATTATATGACTGTTAAATATTTAATGATTATGTAAATGACAGCGTTGTCAAATGATCTATGCCAGTTTGCTCATTCACAAATTTATACCAATGCCATTCAATATATAGAGGTGGGTGAGAGTGATGAATATTCCCTCCATGCTTTCCTATCCAACTATATAAAGCAAAAGAAAAAAAAGGTTTTAGATTGAATCTAAAGGGCAGAATCTAGGTTCTTTGGCTAGTCTAATAATTAAATTGCCATAAGACAGATTAACAAGAGAAAACCAAATTTAATTATGTACCTACGGGAGCCCCAGAAAGATGTGAAGACTCGGAGGTAGGCAGGCAGGTACTTGAGGCTTGTATATACCATCCAGCACTAAGGAAAAGGGTGTAGGGGTCCGAGACTTCAAAGAGGGAGGAGGAAGACAATTGACAGGGTGAGAAGAGCAAATGTTTGGTAAGCAAGTGTTTGCCGTGCCATGCAAGATAAGTCTTTTCTGATACAAAAAGTTTTCTTTGGTAATGGCTTGTTTGCTGGTCCAGGGTCCCTATCTAAGTTCTCTGAAGCAGTTAAGGGGGAGGTAAAAAGTTCTTCCGGAGTCTGCTGGGCCCCAGTCGTCTTCATGCCAAAGTGGCATATTCTGGGGGAAGCATATTCTACTCCCTCTCACTCCCTTTACTGAAAGCTCAGAGAAGCTCCAGCTCTCTTGTCCTAAAAGGACAAGGCCTTCCAGTATTTTCTTTTTCCTTTCCTTTTTTATTTTTATTTTTATGTTTTTAAAGATTTTATTTATTTATTTTACAGAGAGAGAGACAGCCAGTGAGAGAGGGAACACAAGCAGGGGGAGTGGGAGAGGAAGAAGCAGGCTCATAGCGGAGGAGCCTGATGTGGGGCTCGATCCCATAATGCCAGAATCACACCCTGAGCCAGAAGGCAGACGCTTAACCGCTGTGCCACCCAGGCGCCCCCCTTTCCTTTTTTAAATTCAAATATGGTTCATGTAGAATTTATCATTTTAATATGTCCAACACAATTCAGTATCCAACATCTTTTTCTTTTAAAGATTTATTTATTTGAGAGAGAAAGAGAAAGAGAGAGAAAATATGAGTGGGGGAAGGGGCAAGGGGAGAGGGGGAGAGAATCCTCAAGCAGACTCCCAGCTGAGTGAGGATCCTGACACAGGGCTTGATCTCAGGATCCCAAGATCATGACCTAAACCAAAATCAAGAGTCGGTTGCTCAACCAAGTGAGCCACCCAGGTGCCCCAACATCTTTGTTTTTAATTGAGACAAAATTGACATAACATAAAATTAACCATGAGCCATTTTAAAGTGTACAATTTAGTGCCATCTAGTATACTCACAGTGTTGTGTAACGACTTCTAACCAGTTCCAAGACATTTTCATCACCCCAGAAGGAAACCCTATACCCATCCAACAGCATCTTACTGGAAATATTCACTCAACACAAATATGACAGCATTCTGGAAGTGGGTTTAGCTAACCTTCTAACCGGAGGCAGGCCAGATGAATTTTCCAAGAAAGCAACTAAACAGAGGACCATTTTGGAATGAAGCCAAAGGTGCCATTTTGAAAGGGAGGAGATCTCTGGGTTCACTAGATTCTTAGAACCTGTTCCAGTAAAGACAGTGCCTCGTCAATATTTGTAACTGATCCGTTCATTTTGAATACAGTCATTTAACTACAACTCATTTCTAACATCCGTTATGGTAATTAACAAAGTTTCTTGTGTTGATCAAAGATAAACTATGGAGGCATTCTGTCAGCCACTTCTGGAGTGTGAGCTTCTGATAGAAATTTGCTACTCCTGGAGCACATATTCCTAATTAGGGTAACTGACCACCCCCAGAGGGGAGATTATACCTAACAGACTGACTCACATATCTCATATTGTCCATGTTGGATTACCATAGTATTACATCATGTACCCCACTGACTTTTGCAATTCTAATTGTAAAAATTGATGAAAAAAATGAGAGCAGAGGAAATATTAAAATGGAGCTTTCAAGGAGCACGTGTCCCAAGGCAAGCTTGAAAGTGTGATCTAGTTGTTATGTTGAGAGTGATTCCAGTGGGTAAAGATACGTATTATTCATACAACATGGCACCTAAGCCTAAGGAAGCTATTTCAACTGGTCTTCAACTGAAGAGGCAGTAGTTTTCTGCTTCAACATGGAAGAAAAATGGGCTGTGTTATACTTACTGAGAGGCCCAGTTATCCATAATGGTTAAAGAATTTTCAAGGGTGTTTTTGATGATCTCTGATTTGTGCTGTAATTTATTTTATTTTTTTTTAACCGATTTATTTATTTGAGAGAAAGAGAGAAAGGGCATGAGCAGGGGGAGGGGGAGAGGGAGAGAAGCAGACTCCCTGTTGAGTGCGGAGCCCGACGTGGGGTTCAACATGGGGCTCAGTCTCACTGAGCCTGGAATCATGACCTGAGCCAAAATCAAGAGTCGGACTCAACCAACTGAGTGCCCCTGATTTTTACCGTAATTACCTCTGCCACCTGAGTCCCTCTCCAACACTGCCCTTCCCCCAGCACATACACAATGGAAGAGGAGACTGGTCGGCATGAAGCTAGGCTCTTTGAAGTTCCCGAAGAAGTTTAAGGTGGGCTCTCCAGTGCCCTGGAAAAATTTCAGATCTGCCTACTGCAAGAATATTCAGAAAGAATATTATCTTGTCTATATAGCAGCGCCCCCACCCCCATCCATGGGGTGTATGTTCCAAAACCCCCAGTGGGCGCCTGACACCACAGGTAATACTGAACCCTATATATACTGTTTTTTTCCTATGCGTGCATACCTATGATGAAGTTTAATTCATAAGCTAAGCATGGTAAGAGATTAACAACAATAAGTAATAACAGAACCATTATAACAATATGCTATAATAAGTTACGTGAACGTGGTCTGTCCCTCAAAATATCTTATCCTACTGTACTCACCCTTCTTCTTGTGATGCTGGGAGATGATAAAAGGCTACGTGATGAGATGAAGTGAGGGGGATGGTGTAAGCATTGTGACGTAGTGGTAGGCTCCTGCCGACCTGAACACACAGCAGAAGGGGGATCATCTGCTTCTGGACCCCGTTGACTGCGGGTAACTGAAAGGGCAGAACGCAAAAGCGTGGCTGAGGGGGGACCCACCGTCACCTACGTCTAGAATCCCATTGTGACATTCCAAAGCCAGAGACTAGTTCAGTTTTTAGTAGAACTGAATGATGGATTTGTGGCTCGAATATCATTTCCTTATTCTAACCAGACGGTGATGCAAATATAATCTTTATATATGGTAACTTAGATTGTATGTCTGTTCTCAGAGCTGATGCGTAGAATGTCTTTGTAAAAATCTCGACTTTTTGCTTTTACATTAACAAGTATGCCCACAGTAGCTGTATTGGTTCTGAGTTCGCTGAAATTTTTTCGTTTCTTAGTTTCTCATTATGATTCCAACAGGTATTATCTTTCGATGCCTATTTAGAAGATGAAGTGCCTGATAAACGCCAAGAAAACTATCGAATAAGACGCTATAAAATCTACTTCTACCTTGAAGATGACACAATTCAAGTAAACGAACCAGAGTTGAAAAATAGTGGAATGCCTCAAGGTACCTGTTTAAAGCAGAGTCGTGCTTCTTGTCTCACGCCTACCTTTATATACTGTCTCTCTAGCTTTTTAAAAGCTGCCGTGTACTGCTTAGGTGTCTAACTTGTTGGTGACAGTGGACATAAACACGCTGGTAGCTTGTAGTCGTTGATGGTGACTTATCCGCTTCCGACCCCCCACACCTCACCATGGGCCATTTCACTCAACTCTCGTATGGCCTATTCGTTTTCTGTCAGGCGTTGCTCTACGATGAGCAAACTCTCCTGTGTCTCTGGTCTTTTTCCTGCGACCATATTACTGCCTTCACGACACTTTCCAGAGAAGAGAGGAGACCGTTGTCCACTGCCCCTTCCAGATTGCTATTCTCTCTTCTTTCTTGAATTTGCTGCCATTTGCTTCAGCCACCCTCTCCTCCTCCTCATACCTGTTCACTAGAGACTTTGCTGGTTCTTCAGGAGAGGGTCATTGCTCCTTCACCCCCCGTGTGCTGATCTCCTTTATCCAGAGTCCATTTCAGCCAGACAAGAGTTAACTCTGTGACGTGGGCACCAGAGAAGCTAATCCTAAATTGCGTTATTAGAGGTAGGGCGGAGATCGAGAGAGATGACTGATTTCTTCTGTTTGTGCTATGAGTCCTCCTCTTGGGACAGTGCTGAGATCTGAACGCGTTCAGGTGGTTAAAGGACTGAAAATTTTTCGTGTGTAAGGCAGAAGAGTGAAAAGGGATGTTTGTCCCTGAAGGGAAGACTCCGGTGTGCCTGGTACATGTCTTCAGGGACCTGAAGGGCTGCCACGGGGAGGAAGGGTGACCTAATTTTCTGTATCCTCAAGGGTAGGACCTAGGGGGTCAGAATGTAGGTCCGTAAGAAGAATAATTTCCTGGCAGAGAGCTGCCAGAGGTTGTAGTGGATGGTTCTGGATGAGCAAGGGGGTCAGGGTCGGGTGTAGGGGAGGAGAGGGATGTCTCATATTTGTTTGGTCCTTGGTATAGATGGATGGCCCTGGGGGCAGGTCGTGGGTTATTTTTCACTGATAGCTTAGTGGAGGTATGGTGGGGGAGTCAGGTGTTCGTTTGGTGGTTGGTGTAAATGACCTCTGAAGACCACTTCGAGGCCTCAGGAGCCATGACTCTTAGGCACATTTACTGTCTCTGTCTGTTCTGGAGTCTTACCATCTTCAAGATCTTAGGCTCTGAAATTACCTTCTCCACTACAGTCTCTACTCCTTTGACATTCCCTAGTTGTTCACACCCACCATCCTTGTTCTCCACTCTGCTAGCAAAACATAGCCCGAATCTGTGTCTCTCTATGCCCTTTGCTACCCTCCTAACCCAAGCTGCCTTCATTTCTTGACTAGGGGAATGGAGTAGCTGCCCGGTAGGTCTCTCTGCATTTATGTCTGCTCCTCCTACAACCTATTCTCTCCCCAGCAGCCAGAGTATTGTGGGGGGTATTACCTCGATGCAGTGGTGGCCCCCAAAAAGCATGCCTGTAGGCTTTCCCAGAGGCCACAGAACAGAGCCTCCTGGACCAAATGAAAATGCATCAATCACATGATGTGCTGAAACAATTCCAAATACACAATGAGAAGCAAGGGGAAAGAAATGGGGGTAAGTTCACACACACAGGACAAGGTACAAGTGGGTGGAAGGATGACTCTGCCTGAATTCAGGGGTAGGCAGTGGTCCTGTCTGTCTTTGCTGTGTCAGCCTTTCCTGCCAATAGTGTGGTTTGGGGACCAGAGTTGAAGTTCAAGCAAGGAGGACCCCAGACAGAGGGGACCTTGGGCTATTGGCACACACTCTGTTGGAGAGACAAGGGGATAAGTGGGTCTGGCCACAGCTGTAGCTCACCAGTAAGCCTGCTGAATAGTCATGGGTTTTATTTGTTTCTTGGGGAAAGGACACATGGGGCCAGAATGGGTGTCACCAACGAATGAGTGGCCGAATTAAGGCCTCATGAATATTTACTGTTCATGTATATTTAGTGCATCATGAATATTTAGAGCCCAGGTGCCTCATATATATTTAATACATATGGAAAATTAATTATCTCCTGGTTCTTCCATCCCTTTCTTTATATGTATTTACTATCTACTTATTGTTGTTTAATACATCTTAGGATTTTCTGCCAATTGTTGAATAACCTTTTTTCCTTACTAACTACTTAGCTGGGGCCATGGCTTCCACAAAGGCCATCTTGGTAACCCAAGATACCACAATGGGTTCTATGGGGAGAAACAGATGAATTTGGGGATCATGGGCCCGTGAGTATAAGGTTGTGATGAGGCAGTATGCAGAGGACTTCCTTCAGTGCTCATGAGATTGAGGTTTTCTTAGCACATAGCTCCACTGTGTCTAGATGATGAATTTGGGGCCAGTCAGCATTGCCAGGAAGTATCTGTTGAATGTCTACTCTGTACCAGGCACTGTGCTGGATTTTGGGAGAATGGACAAAAGTAAGAAGACCTCCATCTCATAGAGCTTGTGGGCAAGCAGGTTGGAGAGGGAAGGGAGCAAGGCGACTAGCCCAAGAATTTTGCAATTGTTCCAGTTAGAACAAACCAGGACAGTGATGGTGGGAACAGAAAACAGGGGAAAGACTTCAGAGACATTTGGTTGGCAGACCTGATAGGCCTTGACCAACAATTAAATATAGAGAATGAGGAAGGGGAATATCTAATGAGAAAGTGTCTACTTTATCATTATCTCATGTAATCCCCCAATGACCATCTAAAGTAGGTCATTGTCAGCTTTTACAGAAAAAGAAAGGGGCTTAGAGAGGTAAATTGCTTCATCTGAATCTTAACTGGTTGCCTCAGAGCTCACTCTGTGGTTGAAAAGATGGTGATGTATTTGTAAAACCCAGAAGCATGGAGCAGGGAGCAACACTGGCGGGGGGGGGGTATGTTTGTTTTAACACATGAGGCCTTTGAATGTGGGTTGGGACATCCGTATGGCGATGCCCACCAGGCAGGTAGAATCTTGGGATGTGTTTTCAGGAAGAAAGTCAAGACTGAAGATGTAGACTGGGAATCAAGGGTGCCCAGATCATGAATGGAATCATTTGGCTTATTCTGCCATGTTGGAAGAGAGGCACTGTTGAGGTGGTGAGAAAAGGAAGAAGATGGGATTTAGCGTCTGTCCTTGGTTTTACTAGTGGAAGGAGAAAGTGAGGATTGGTGTGAGCAGATGAAACGAGCTGTCCTCATTATTCTTTGTGCTCTGATGTACTATCCGCTCCTGGGTCTTTTTATTTGGATGGAAGTATGATACTTTGTAAAGGAATAAGAAGTCTTCAGACTTTTTAGGGTAATTTTTTAAAAGATATATTTATTTGAGAGAGAGAAGAGTGTGCACATGGGTAGAGGGCTGCCTGGGTGGCTCAGTCATTTAAGCGTCTGCCTTCGGCTCACGGGATCGAGCCCCACATTGGGCTCTCTGCTCAGTAGGGAGCCTGCTTCTCCTTCTCCCTCGGCTTGCCCCTCCTCCTGCTTGTGCTCTCTCTCTCTCTCTCTGTGTCAAATAGATAAATAAAATCTTTAAAAAAAAAAAAAAGAGCAAGAAGCCTCATTAGGGACTATCAGAGTAAAGCATTTAAGTGAACATAAATATGATAAATTTTTTTTAAAGATTTTATTTATTTATTTGACAGGATAGAGACAGCCAGCGAGAGAGGGAACACAAGCAGGGGGAGTGGGAGAGGAAGAAGCAGGCTCATAGCAGAAGAGCCTGATGTGGGGCTCGATCCCATAACGCCGGGGTCACGCCCTGAGCTGAAGGCAGACGCTTAACCGCTGTGCCACCCAGGCGCCCCAAATATGATAAATTTTTATAAATATATAGTTATTAATATTAAAATATTTATAAGAAAATTTTTTTTTGCTAAGGCAATACTGTCACTTACATAATTAAACACACTTAGGTAAGAAATGTTGATAGAATTTAAAAGTTGTGAATTTTCTTTCTGTTCAGAAGTAATTCTTATTTTTCAGAGCACAAGCAGGGTTGGGGGGGAGCAGCAGGCAGAGGGAGAAGCAGGCTCCCTGCTCAGCAGGGAGCCTGGTGCGGGACTTGATCCCAGGACCCTGGGATCATGACCTGAGCCGAAGACAGATGCCCAACTAACTGAGCCACCCAGGCACCCTTCTTGCTTGTTTTTTGATGACCTTCCTCACATGACACCAAATTTACACAAATGACAGACCGGAGGTCACAGGACATCCTGCACATTTATCAGTGACCTGCATTGTTTTTATTATTATTCCTTTTTAAGCGAAAGCTCATATTCTTGCAGCTTACTGCCCCCTGTCTAGTGAGTATTTAGTTGTAATAAACTATCCAAGAGGAAAAATGAAATGCAGCCTCTATGAGGATCTTGGAAAGGCATTTATAAGACTTTTAATTTCTCCCAGCCTCTTGATTTCAGATCTCGTATCGGCAGGTTCCAAACGCAAACTGAAGTTAGTCATAGTGATTTATTTGAAAATAATGTTTAGTGAGTAGGGGGGGATGTGATTCACAAAGACTTGGCGGGGGGGGATCCAACTCTGGGTAAAAGATAACTTTAAAGCCTCTTGAAAATTTCAGAATTCCTGATTGGCTCTCTCTGATCAGTTTCCCTGAGGGAAGGCACAGTTCGAGGAATGGGTATGGAATACACGCTCATCACGATATGTAACAAGACTGAATTTGTCAGCGGAGGTACCTGGCAGGCTGTAGCAAGCACTGTGGAAAACAAACACAAATCACCACTCTATCATCAAGCTCTGTTTATTTAGCAAGAAACCGGTCTTTCTTGAAATATTTAATATAATTCTTGTTAAGAAAGGTCCGTTTGGACAGAGGATACTTTGGAAAATCACTTAAACCCCTTCTTTAGGCTTTCCTAAATGAAACGATTGGGAAAAAAAGAACAAACAAGCTCAATGGGCCTTGGTGGGATGGGGTAGGGGGCGTGTCTTTCACTTAGGTCTTGAGTGTCCTGGGACTGCTGCTCATGGACCCAGGGGCCCCGGGAAGGGGCTAGCGATCATATTTAGGTGACGCACACTGATGATGTTCCTGTCACTTCCACAGAGCCTCTGTGTTTTCCAAATGAAATGGGAGGTCAGACACATTTGTTCTTTTGTGGAACCGACCGTTCCGAAATTAGCACACCTGCAGGAATTAGCCTCCTTTTTAGTTGCCTCTCCTATCCTGTGATATTTGTTTTATTTTGTTTTTAGGGGTGGGGGGGAGCTTGGAATAAGCCAGAAACAAAAGAGGCATGATGCCAAAATAGGCATTCAGTTACATGCAGCTTCTAATCAGAACAACATATTTTTAATGTTCACGAATCCTTGCTGGCAGAGAGCTCTATGTACGTTATAAGTCACGTCACTGTTGCACTTCAAGGCTTGCTTTTATTTCTTGCCAGAACATCACTCTCTTTTTGGTTGGATGTGTCATATGTATAGAATTTGTTGCTGTTCTGTTGGAATGTGGTTAAAACAACGTTACACCAAGCCAAGAATGTCAGAGGTTAATCCCAGTAGTTTTACTTCTAATTGTCTAACAGAATCATTGTTTGTCAAATACAACCGAGTCCAAACTAATTTACGCTAAAGAAAGGCTAATGATGAGAAACCTGCCATCCATTTCTGGTGAGGGCGACACCAGTTGTTCTCAGCTGAGAGCAGTCATCAGAACCTCATGGCCCACTGCAAGAATTTCTGATTCCACGGGCCGGGGGCCAGATTATAAACTGGCTTCTACTTCCTAGTGGGTCCTTGGTTAAGAACACTGATTATCGCTAGGGACTTGTTTTGGCCCTCCAACATAGTACTTTTTTTAATATGTTTTTTATACTCTGAGATAATCTAATCAAGCAAATGTAATCACAAAATGTGGCATTCATATGTGATTCATTCATATTGGGCATACACTGCATCTTAGTACTGCATCCCGTAAAGTGAAGGAGGCATGGTAGTAGGGTTGCCAGATAAAATACAAGATACTTAGCTAAATTTGATTCTCAGATAAGCAATGAAGTATTTAGTATGCCCTCAAATATTGCATGGGCCATACTTATACTAAAATTATACAGTTTCCCTAGACTTCA
Organism: Ursus arctos; assembly: GCF_023065955.2. Lineage (NCBI taxonomy): Eukaryota > Metazoa > Chordata > Mammalia > Carnivora > Ursidae > Ursus > Ursus arctos. The sequence continues at coordinate 37,160,336 of NC_079873.1, read as the reverse complement.
AATGTAACTAGGCATCCTCTATTTCAGTGGGCTAAATCTGGCAACCCCAGAGGGTGGACCTTGGGGAAGGGATGGTCATTGAATAGAGCAGAGGAGAATTTAAGAGTGGAGGTAGGTCAGTGGGCTGTGAAGACAGGTGTTTGGTGCGTAGTGGCTACTCAATATAATATTTGCTGAAGAAAGGGGAGGAGGGAGGAAAGAAAAAAGGAGAGGAAAAGTGATAGACAATGTCCATAACACAATGCAGGCATCAGAAATGGTACCGGGTACTTTGAGGGATCAGAAGAGGAAATGCCAGTATCCACTAGAGAAGAAGACATTTGAGTGGTAGCTCGAAAGTTCCTCCAGATCAGGATGGAAGATGGAGGCATAAGAGCCAGAAGGAACAGCATAAGATATAGGGATAAGAAAGTGGTAAGGTGTGGAGTTGGGAGGTATTTGGGAACGAATCCTAGGGTGTGTAAAGGAAAATGAAGCAAGAAAGCAGTGATGCAAGAGGACATTAGAGCACCTAACATGCTGGCATTTGGGGCTCATCTGGTGGCTGGGTTGGGGGGGTGGCGCATAGGACTATTCTTTCTTATTACGATGAGGGATGTGGAATTGTAAATTTTGAATTCTTTTGCTACAAGACAGGTGTCAGGCTATCTATATAGAAAAAGTTGTTCTTATGAAACCCAAACTCCGAAGAGGACCTTTTGGAAAAATACAAATGGAATAGTCATTTTAGCGAAGGAATCATTGTAAACAACAAGAGGAGGAAAAGATACTCTATTGCGTCTGATCCCAGTGAAGGGTCTTCATGTTTTTAGGGTACAAACTTAGTAGACACAGTGACAAGTGGCAAGTCCAGCTGAATATTCATTCACCTAAGAAATACGTGTCCCTGGGCTCACATGGATCCTAGGCCTGCAGCATTACTAAAATGAACTAAACACACGGAAAATTAAGATAGAGGTAAGAGGTTGGAGTCTTAATTCTGGAAGGTGAATTTCTAAAAACCAAATTTAGGGGTATGAGCAAAGATCTAAAGCAAGTCCCAACTGAGTGAAATGAAAATGCATTAAACATAAATGGATATATCATCATTTTGATCTAAACCACAGGGAAATGGTAGAAAGTTAAATCTTGCCGAGTATAAGCAGATAGCAGGGCCTTTAAAAAGAAAGAGAGATTTAAAATAGGAAGACCAGGAGGAGCTTAAAAGCAGGTACCCAGTGCCTGGACGCCTGCCCAAATCGTCTTTATGGGGCAGTCAAGAAGGCAAATGTTTAAAGATTTAAAGGGTAGATATGGTACTTCTGTTCTTGTTTTTCCATTTTATAGCATCATTTCTATTTATATACTTGGTGATCTCAGGTTCTCTTCAGTGTGTGCCAAAGACATGCCATCCTGCCCATTTCTTCGATGTTCCAGAACAAATTCTTGCTGGTGGAATTTCTGCCATTTACCACGGAGGACTGTAAACACAAATAGCAATAAATAGAAATTTCTAACCCCCAAAGGACACGGTTGAGAGATGCCACGAATCCATCATTGAAAGCTCTCAGGGGCAACTGTCCATTTCACATAGCCCACAGTAGGTGAACGCGGTATTGTGACTCTGGACTTCTTGTTATTAAAAATTGTCTTGCTTAGTTAGGCCTGCCTTCTCTTTTCAACCCATGAACGGTGACGGTTCTTCTTTGTTAACTCAAAGAGCTTCTCTGGCCTCTTCGCAGAACCATCTCTAAGAGAACTGTGGGAGCATGGACAAGGAAGTGTGTGAGGGTCTGGGATATGCAGGCCTCTAGCGGTGGTGGGGGTGCAGGGAAGGCCATGGTGTTGGCACCGGTGGGGGGGGTGGTGTTGCTGCAGCGGGCAAGTGGGCCCTCTCCAGAAAATGGCCTTCAGAGGCCAGAGAGGCTATTCTCTTGGAAGAGCAGCTCCATTTTTCTCTTTCTCTTTCTCATGGTGGCTGGCAGCTCTTCTCCCCATTTCTGTCCCTTTTTGCCTATACACTCCCTCCTCTCCTTCCCTTAAGTAATCCGTGGCTATAGTTCAGTGAGATATAGTTCAGTGCAAGCTGTGGAAAGTGCTGGTATTTATTTATTTTCTTAAGCGTTTATTTTTAAGTAACCTTTGCACCCAACGTGGGTCTCAAACTCATGACCCCGGGATCAAGAGGCACGTGAGCCCGCCAGACGCCCCAGAAAGCATTGCTGTTTATTTAGAGTTTCAAAACCCAGGTCCGAGATCTTCTGCCATTTGTTAAGAGTGTGACCTTAAGCACATCCCTTAACCACTCTGAACCTTGCTTTTCTCGTCCATAAACTGAATATTTATATTTCGTGCATTATCTGCCTCATGGGATTAGTGAAGATTAAATGAGAAAATGTATATGAAAGCATATCCTAGGGCTCTGATGATGATTCTGATTATTTGAAAGCTCTGTAGGTGGGCTGCTTCTTTCCACCCAGAAAAATAGAGGATTCTTATTCAAAGTCTTCCTGCACAGAAATCAGCACCAACTTGCTTATTTGAATTTTTATAATGAAGTACAAATGCAAGATAGATGGAATTTCTGAACAAGCTCCTGGCTGTTGAATAAATTTTATATATCTTAAAAACTGTCACAATAAAAGTATTTTTAAAGAGATATATAATGGTTTCTGAAAATACCTGAAATGCCCATGCTTTTATAGACGTTTAAGTATGCAATTTGTTCTAAATGTCTTATCTTGAATGATTAAATAATTTGCATACTGTTTTCAGTGGCATGAATTAAAGGCTAATTGAAGTATAATTTTTTGCAGTAAAATTATATCATCTTTTATGTAGTACATTTAAAAATATTCCAGGCCAGTTCTAATTTTATAGTTTTATTATTTTAATTTAATGTACCAAGTAATTAAAAATTGCTACAAAGAAAAGAAGATGAAAATGATTTTAGTTCATTTCCCCTGAACAGAGTGAAAAGATGATGAGGAAAAAAATGGAACGGAGCTCAACACAGTTCCTGGCACATAAAGCTATTCATTAAATGTTCCCTAATGAATAGGAATGAATCATTTCTAAGTATTTCTAGACTTCAGGAAAAGGTGCCATTCTCGGTGCTATAGAAAATAGGAGCAAGATGGCTTGATATCTTTATACTAAAATGCTTCCATACAGAGGTCACACAAGCCCCTTTGACTTGAACCATGAGACCCTCAGTTTGCTCTGCTTATCCTTTCTCTTTTTTCCTTTACTCTGGGCGTAGATTCTCAGGCCAGAGTCAGTCGCAGGGGTCAAGAGAACATTCTCTGGGTATCTTGCATTTGGGTAGATCTTGCAAAGCAGAGGCACAGCCTGCTCTTTGTTCTGGACTCTCTCTTCAGGGACATTTATATAGCAAACAGCTTTCGAAGACAAAGTGCAGGTCTGCTCATAGCCTTGGAAGATAGAGGTGGTGTCTCCTAGAGCAAAGGGAGGACATGCTTACTGTCCGGTCTAATAAAGGTAATGTCTCCGTATGAGACACGAAGCAGGAATGCTTATTGTCCATTTTAAGGTTTGGGTTCCCTAAGCTCAGGGTTCCTCTCCTGTAACGTAACCCACCACGTGGGAAGGAGTGACGTGGACCTTGTTGCGTCATCCCGTGGGAATCGAGGCTCAGGAAACTGGTATAAAACAGGCTGAGGTTCTGGCTGCTGTTATTGCAGTGAGTTCCTCTCTTACCAAGGCAATTTGTGTCTTCCAGCAACATCCATGAAACTGTGGCAGGCTACCTGGTTAGTTTGCAAGTAGGATAAAATCTTACACCCTAAACAATTCTTGACAACAGGTTTCAGCAGTGTTCGGGTACGTTGGCCGGTACGGTGCGGTGTAGTTGGCACACTCATCTAAGAAGCGGACCCTTTTACCGCCCGTGGCTACGCACCATTTTGGGTGTACCTGGGGGCCCTGGGTCTGTATCCTCAAGAGCGGAAGTGAAGGGACATCACGGGGTTAGCAGTAAAAGATGGACTGAGATGCAGAACCTTTGGCCCAGCACGCTGTCTAAAACAATGAAGCCTCCGCTAGCCATCACTTTGTAGGGGTGGCTGGGTGGGGGGAGAAGAGCTCGATGGAGCAAGGAAGATGCCAGGAAGCTTCAGAGCAGCACGAGTCACTCATGCTTAGAGAAGCTGGAAATCATGGTGTTGGCCTCTACCATACTGAAGCTTATTCGCTAATTTTTTTTTTTCCGAGCCAAGAGGATGCATTTTTGTGAGCACTTTGCTTTGAGGTCTTAGTGCCTTGTTTAATGTGCTCACGTTGAGTGCTTGTTCTGGAAAGAGACATGATGGCAGTGTCTGGCCCATCAGGTCACTCTGTTTGTGCCCCTCTTCCTTCCCTAGTCTTTATGGTTTACGAAAGCACTTCCCTAGTAGCACTCAGGCAACTTTAATAACATGCAAGGCCGGTCAGTACCCGTGGACCTCAGAAGTCTCAGCTCCCTCAGGTACCCGCAGAGTTTGAACATATTGCTGCTGCTTCCAAAAGCCAGCCCTTTGCCCACGTCCCTGTTGTGGGACGGCATTCAGGGCTGTTACGGAGATGTGCCGTGACCTCGTCCTCCTTAGCCACCCGATGAAACCGTTGTGTTTGATTCCACCCCTTAGGGACCTTTATCCGACGTCATCGGATTTCGCTCCCGCCTCCTGATGAAGATCAGTTTTATACTGTGCATCATTTCAATATTAACATAGACATCGTCTTCTATGGCCGGACATTCAAGATTTATGACTGTGATACGTTCACAAAAAACTTTTTGAAGAAAATCGGAGTCAAAGTAAACCCCCCGGGACAGTGTCCAGAAGATCCTTACATGAAGATGCGGAGAGAGGTAAGGAGTTGAGACGTCCGTGAGTTCGTGTCTTCCGAATGAGAATCCGTAAGGGAGAGTCAGTAAAGGGTATCTGCACTCCTGATGCAGATGTGAAAGACGTTTCGGGGTCATAGTCACTGGAGTTGTCCTGTTCTCCTTTAGGCTGGAGGGAACTCTTGGTGTTGACCTCAGGGCAGAAAAGCCTCACTTACTGTCCCCCGCCCCCTCTTCTCTCCATGAGGAGTCTCCTTTCCAGACTAGGAGTCTTCAGTGAGCCGCCCACACGGGACAAGTTCTAAGAGCCCACGGTTGGCTTTGTGGTCACCGACAGTGCAAGAGTTAGGTCCACTCTTCCCCGGCCTGTCTTTCCCCATTTTGGTTGCCTAACTCTGGGAAAATGTTTGCTTCTGTACTACCGATTTATTGCACCACGCCTTGGGTATACCTTTTTCCTTCTTCCCCAGGACTCCCAGCTCTAGCAATGGTGGCATCAGATGTAGAAGGTTCTAGAGGAGTGGGGAGGGCCATGATGCTGATGTACCCCATTGTAAAGAGATGTTTGTCTTCCAAGTCTGACCCCAGTTAGTATAGGGAGGCAGGAACCAGTGTTAGTAGTAGTATTGTTGTCTTTTTAAAGTCGTCTTTTTTTGTTCTTTTTAATGATCCCTTGGCCCAAATTTTTTGTTTTTTACTGAAGAATCTGAACACGTAGAAGGGGAAGGTGTCAGGTGGAAGGTCACATACCTAGCCAGTCTTCTTATTGGGACTTCAACTCCAGTCTTTTGCTGCCTACCCAGAATTTCATTCTTGTCATTTTCTTTTTTGATCGAAGTGTGATTAAACCGAGTAAAATACACAGGAAGGAAGCGTGCCGTTGGATGAGTCTTAACAAATACACACGCCCATGTGATCCACGCCCAGATCGAGATACAGAACGTGTCCATCCTCCCGGGGAAACTTCCCTCTTGACTTTTTCCGCCGATCAGTCTCTCTTCCACCCAGGGAGAGATAACCGCTGTTCTCATTTCTATCCCTATAGATCAGTTTAGTCTCATTCCTATTGTTTCTAAAACTTGGAATTAATTTCCTTGCAGAAAGACAATGCGAAATTTAGAATAAAATCCTCCTTTGATTTTGCTTTGCTCTCTTCAAAGCTGCGTGTAGGGTCATTCATCTATTCCCACCTCCTGGCCCCAGCAGAGTTATCCTTCAGTGTCGTAGGCACGCAGCCCTTCTGAGAAATCTGTATTGTTCCTGGAATATTTAAGGTGAAATTCCTCGGGAATTATCCCTGCGTATATTGGCATACGGGCAGATTTACAGTTCGGGTTTGTTTTCATTTTTTCCAAATGCCCTAGATGACAGAGCCTAGATAAACATAAAGTCTATACAAGGAGAAGAGAGAACCTACAAGAATGGATCCATATGAATGACCACCTTTTGCATGGGGCTGCACTCATTTGCTAACAGTTGGTATTATACGAGAGCGATTATGGATGATGACGCATTATATTAAATACAGAGAGCGCTGTGCCATTTCATAGCTTTAGGAAGTAAAAAAAATCTTTTGTGCCAGGAATCGAGAATAAATGCCACGAACAGCCAAGAAATGTTTTAACTAATTTCCTTTCAGGTTGGGAAAATCATTTTCGCGTTTATTCCCTCGGGGAGAAAGCTCTTCAATAAATATAGCAATCTGTGGAAAATTAGGAGTTTAATAAGAGGCTTTTATATTGACTTTAATGCATTTACTTCTCCAGTGTTTGCTGCCTTCAAATATAAAGTTAAAATTAAACAATCTAACTTAAACTGAAAAGAGCCCCAATGGTATATAATCAATAATGCATTTCTTAAAGGCCTTATAATGCCAAAGAAAGATTTTTCAGTTAATGAAAGCAGAGGTTCCGTAATTTCATTTCAATATCCGGAATACAGAAGAAGGATAAGACCCTCTGGAAGGCGATGACGTCTCCCCCAGTCTTGGAGTAAGTCTGCCCCTAGACTGCCCCGGACAGATAGAAAATTTTGGGAGTTGACAAATACGATCACATAACCCGACATGAGACTACTTCTCCGCTGCCAGTGAGCACTTACTTATGTAAGGATCCTGTTTGGCCACATCAGATGGAATGGGGGCAGTTTTGCTCCAAGACAGGGCTGTGAGAACATGCAAAAAGAGCCCCACCAGGAAGCCCCGTAGAAGGAGGGGTGCCTGGGCTGGGGGACAGAACCCACACAGAAGTTCTGTGCAGCCTGGGAAGTTCTCCATTTGCTCTGCTCTTTTTTCCATGCCCTTCCAGATCCTTGGTATGTAAAGCTTTGCAGTAAAATAAAACTATGGCTATGTTCCTTCCCTTTTACTTTTACAAAAATCTATGTATGAATAAGAAGGATATACAGATATGAAAAGACAAACAGGTTTTTTGGGGGGTTGAGATAGAATCATCATAGGCTCAGACGTATAAATCTTAAGCGTACAGATGAACAAGTTTTGGAAAAGGTATGCAGTTTAGTAAGTGACACAAAAATCAAGATGTGGACTATTTCCATCACCCCAGAAAGTGCCCTTCTTCCCCTTTCCGGTCAATCCCCTACCCAGAGAGGCAATTACCGTTCTAATTTCTGTCACCAGCAATTTTAAGTCTTGGAGAAAAGCCAGTTTTCAAAGACATTACGGAAGTGTATTTTAGATACTGTTCGATCTTAAAAGCATCCTACTAGTTGATTGTCTCTATTTTTAAGGTGACAACTGTAGGTGTATATGCACGTATGTCATTAGTCCGTTGACATGTAAAAACATCTCCCAGAATCGTCGAGGGGCAGGGTATCTTCCCGTTCTCTGCTTGCTTGCTTGCCTCCCAGAAGTGACGAGCACAACTGCTCTGCTTGCCTTTGTTTCCGTTTTCAGACGCTAGACTGCAGAGAGCCCTTACGTCCCTATGAGCCCTTCGACACCCTGAAACAGTTCCTTGAGTACGACAGGAAGGTTTTACGTTTTTTCTGCCTGTGGGACGACTCAGCCTCGGTGTTCGGGGACCGTCGGGAACTCATTCTGCATTACTTTCTGTCTGATGATACCATTGAAGTCAAAGAAGTGATACCGCACAACTCTGGCCGGGACGCTATGTCATTGTTCCTCCAGCGGAGAAAGCTCCCCAAGGTGAGCAGTGGACACAGAACCCCGGTCCGCGTTTGCCTGGGCGCTCAAAGACTCTCGTCGCTCACTGTCTGGAATGTCAGGACTGGGTATCACTTACCATGTATTAGGACATGTGTTTAGAAAACCTCCGTTTTGTGCGCTCTTGTAAGATGCATCTGTGAAAGTACCATAGAGGATATGACAAATTGAGGTAGGAACATTCTGGGTTTAATTAAGGCAAGTCAAGGAAGAAAGCCAAATGCAAGAGAAAGTGCCTATTCATCATGGAGTTCATAATCAGTGTTCTGAACGTAAAGGACTCTCTAGTTAGAATTGCTCGTGGGACGCCTGGGTGGTGCAGTTGGTTGAGCGTCTGGCTCTTGGTTTCGGCTCAGGTCGTGATCTCGGGGTCCTCCGCTCAGTGCAGAGTCTGCTTAAGATTCTCTCTCCCTCTATCCCTTGCCAATAAATAAGGCAATCTTAAAAATTGAAAAAAAAATTGCTCATGCTCTTGGGTAGGGCACTGGCGCCTCTGGCCTCTGGCCTCTGTAGCCTCCTGAGGAAATTGCATGGTTTTGGTCTGCGTTGGGAATGTACGAACACACACACATGCACACACCCCCCCCATAAGCATGTGCACGGGAGTGACTCTTAGAAGAGTAACCACCAGTCACCAACTAGCCACTGGCTCGCGTCAATGACAGCTTTTACATTTTGTTTACTATTAAAAGAGAGTTGTGAGGCTGATTTCTACAGGTTTATGGCCATTTGAGAGCTAATGTAACTTGGGTGCGGCAGAAACAGAGACAGTAGAAGGGTTAGAATTATGGGTCTGCCCCTTAAAAGCTGTGTGGCCTTCAGCAAGTCACTTAACTTCTCTGAGTGTATTTCCCTATCTCTAAAATGCTGTTAACAAGGCCTCCCTCTGGAAATAACTTTAAAAGCTAAATGGGATAAAATAGTAAAAAAAAAAAAAAAACCCACTAAGAACCTACAAACACTATAGACACATAAAAACATGGAGTCCTTTTCATAGCTCTGTGATATGTTTCATTTGTTATTTGAATAAAATATTTTTTAAAAAATATTTTTAAAATTTATTAGAGAAAGAGCACACATGCGTGCACGAGTGGGGGGAAGGGGCAGAGGGAGAGGGAGAGGGAGAGGGAGAAGCAGACTCCCCGCTGAGCAGGGAGCCTGATGTGGGACTCGATCCCAGGATCCTGGGGTCATGACCTGAGCTGAAGGCAGACCCTTCGCTGACTGAGCCACCCAGGCGTCCCTGGATAAAATGTTTTTTAACGTTCTTCTGACTGTGACTGAGGAGGTTACCGTAGCGCTCAGTTCTGAAACAAACAACCGATGGTTATTCAGTCCTCATGGGAGTCTCTCCCAGATTCTCTGAGCCCACCACCAGAAATCCTGCTGTGTTGCTCGGGCTGGGGGCAGGAGGCAGGATTTGTCCCAGAGGGGGCTCTGGGGTATGCACAGCAGGCAGCCAGGAGGTACCTGGGAAGCCTGTTTTTAGAATGGCTTTGACCGATAACGCTAATTATAAAATAATAATGATGCCCCTGACATTCGCGGTGTGTCTTGACGTCAGTTGCTTCATTTATTCATTCATTCAGCAAATATTTATCAAGTGTCAACTGTGTACCAGCTCTGGGGTTACAGTGAGAAAGAAAATGGATTAAGTCCCGCTTCGCGGAACTTACAGTCTCATGGGGGAGAGAGAAAATAGCAGTAGGTGTTCCCTTGACACTCAAACATCCTTTGAGAAAGCAAGGACTCAGTACTATTATTGCAGTTAGATGACAAAACTGAAGTTCTCAGAAGGTAAATACCTGGCTCAAGCCCTGTAGCTAGTAAGCAGCGAAGAGCGCATTTGCTCCACGTGTACCATTTTTTTCTCTGTCACGTGGCTTACTTACACCCCACACCTCATAAATTCACACATTTGAACTTGTATTTTATGTCACACGTATCAGGGATGATTCAGATTTCTCATCTCTATGTGATAAACTGATCACTAGCAATTTACACAGGTTAGTTAAGAGATTTCCCGCAGCTCATGCAGCTGCTGGGACCACCCCCGGTGCGCGGAACTGAGCAGTATCCCAGGTTGCTCCGGGCCACGGTTTCTGGTAGAGGCTGACTGCACTCTGTTGTTCTTGCTGCCTTGCCATGCCACCTCTCTCTCTCTCGGCCAGCTAACGCTTTCTGAGCTCAGGACTCGGCAGGATGCTAAGCTGAGTAAAGAAGGCAAGGCATGGTTTCTTCCTCGGGGTGGTTCGTAGTTTAGTGAAGAGAAAAGATGTCCACTGATGAGGCATTTAGAGAACCACAAGAGGTGCTTTAGCTGTGTGGTAGGTGCCACGGAGGTGTGGACTGGGGACAGGCCAGGAGGTTGGGAAGGGTCAGGGGAAGGATGGGCCTTCATCAGGGCCTTGAAGGGTGGGTGTGGAAGTATAGGGAGAGGTAGATGGATATGGAGTATGACGGCAGAGAAAAACTGTATTCGGGGGAGGATAACTAAATTTACCTCTACCCTTCTAGGTTCTTGGCTGAGACCATGTCACGCACCCCACCCCCCCACCCCGCCCCCGGTAATAAAAGACAGATTAACATGAGAAAAACCAACAAATGTTTAATTACCTGCATACCTCCTGTATACGCAGGAGAGACTCAGGAAAACAGAATAACTCCCTGAAATGGCCCAAGCCACCACCTTAAATACCATCTCCAGCTAAAGATGGAACAAGTAGCCAGGGGAGGGTGGGAAGGAGGCCAGTTATAGGGGGTCACCAAGAAAAGAACAGTAAACAAGAGGAAGGTTGTTATGAAGATTTAAGTTGTCGTCTTTTCCATTAATCAGAGGTTTTAGAGATTTTGAGTCTTTTTTCTTTTCCTGGTACACAGAGGGGGACACTCTTACAAATGGAGATTTCCTTTATAGATGTAAATGTTTTGTTTTTTTACAGAAGGGTAACTTGTACTCAGCATCTCTGCGTTTCTTAAAAATAACCAGCTCAAAATAATCAATACACCCAAGGGGCATATTGTGGGATGGTGTGTTTGCTCCCCTTCGTGTATAATGCATATGTCCCACGTGAGCCCCTCACCATGACCGGCTTTGTGCTTATTAAGCTATCTACCACACCTTGTTTGGATTTTGTCTTCCAGTATGGTCCACCTGGAGTCTATCAGCCGGGCCAGATAACAGATCGAACCGTTCTTAATGTGTACGGTGGCTTTGGAGAGAACCGAGTGGTTGGCTACCTGTTGGATAAATACATGGTGAGGAACCTCACGTTTCAGCGCTATTTCTAGTGTGACTTTCCTGGAACCTGAGATGTGCAGTGAGTCACAGATGCTCTTGTGAGATTGACTGTGAACGAAGTGAACGAATATATAAATGCACGCATTGCACTGCTGTCTGTCAACACGAAACATGCTTAAGCGCGTATATAAATACATGCGTTGCATCGCTGTTTGCAAGCACTGCATTACTAAAAGACTTTCCAAATGTTAACATCGACTGCTTGTCTTGGTTTGGTTTAAAAAATTCTGTTATAAATGTTATAATTGAGGGGTGTTTTGTTTTTGTGTGGTGGTTTTTTTTTTGGCAATTTTTTTTTTCTTTCGGGAAGGGATGCCTGGGTCTATGGAGGGTCTGTGGTGCCAGCACTTTGTTTCTTTGTTTTTATTAGCTAGGAAAAGTAGATCAAGAGTTTTACAAAGATAGTGACCTGTTCATAGGAGCCACCATCAACGTGTGGGGAAGGAAAGTGCTTCTTTGTGACTGTGATGAATTTACGAAGAGCTATTATAAGATGAAATATGGAATTGGTAAGTGATACATATGTCCATTAGAAAATAACATTTAAAATGTACGAATCTTTGTTCCCCACTTAAGATTTTACTTTTGGGTTTGAAAGGCTAAGCTGATAATAGCGACCGTTTCTTGAGCATTTGCCCTCCGGCGGGCATTTGTTGGCTTCCTTATTCCTAACAACGATTCTAGGCTCATTATCTCCCTTTTAGAGGTGAAGAAACTGAGGCTTAAAAGGGGCTAACTCGTCGAAGGTTATGCAATGAGTAAAGGGTGAGCTGAGATTTGAACTTGCCCGTCTGATGCCACAGTCTTCGGTTTTCCTTTATAGCCAGCCCCTGCCTTATTGCAATATGGGGTCAGTGTTTTCTGATCAAGCAACTGAAATGGGAATCTGAATGCTTTTCTTTTCACTGAATTCTTTCTTACTACAGTGGCTATAGTGCTTATTTGAGTTCTCTGGGGAATTCTCTTGTACCAATTTACTCTACCTTTTCTGGTGAAGCCCGGCTACGTTTCCCGCTTTTCTCTTTTCTTGGGTATCAGTTCTGTTCAGATGAGTTCGGTTCAGAGTGAAAACGGGTGATTTATTAAGAACGTATGAAGCACAGGTTATTGTAGTAGAACGTGGGAGCTACAGAGTTAAAGAGTTTCTTAGGCTGGAAGGAGAGCAGAAACCTACAGCACGTTGGACAGTGTTATGAGAATCACAGAAGCAGGCGGAGGATTTGATATGAAACCTGAAAAACAAACCCCTCATTTGTGAAACCTGCCAGCCAGCTCTGCCCCCTTCCTGGGCCCTGCTCCAGGTACCTGCTGGCGCTAGGCTAAGTGGGGGTGGCGGGCGTTGCTGACCTCCCAGGTGGGGTTTGGCTGGGGTGGGAGTGCTTACTTCTGCACTCCTCTCCGAACCTTGGAGTGTTCATGTAAGCGCACTTCCCTGAACGATGAGATAGAAGCCAGAAGCAACCACAGCTCTCTAAAAGACAAGGTGCTTTTTCTCTAGAATGAGACGAGTACCTCATGCGTCTTGGTGTCCCTTTGTGTAGTATTCCTGGCCTCCTGGAAATCTCTTTTTTTTTTTTTAAGATTTTATTTATTTATTTAGCGATAGCTGGGGGGAGGGGCTGAGACAGAGGGAGAGAGAATCTCAAACAGGCTTCATGCTCAGTGCGGAGCCCGACGCAGGACTCGATCCCAGAACCCTGAGATCACGACCTGAGCCGAAACCAAGAGTCAGATACTTAACCAACTGAGCCACCCAGGCACCCTCTGTCCTGGGAGTCTATATCATGGGAGAAGGCACATAGCACACACAAAAGGTTGGAATAAAAAACACTTTGAATTTCACTGTTCATTAAGGGAATTTGTTCCACTGCATCTGTGTGCCAGATTAGTCAAAATGTGTGGACCCTATGGGGCCAAATTGGTGGTCTCTCCTAACATTTATTCTCTTTTGTGGACACTGTTGGGCATGTTGGGTTTGGGGACTGTGAACAAGAGGCAGCCAGGAATGTGCATGTGGCAGCTCTCGTAGAAGAAGTTGCTAGTGGCCCATAGGTCTTTGGGAAGGAGAATATGGTTTTTAAGAAATGTCGGTGCCTGTTTAGAATCAATAAGTCTTCAGTGTCGACTTAAAATTAGAAAAAAATACATATATAAAAGATGAGTTAACCAAAAACATTGACTCGTGTCCTACTGAAAGATTATCTTAACATAAAGTGTGGGGCAAAGTTTCCAAAACATGATATGATCCCTTCAACCCGAGAGCCCAACATTTGGTTGATGTTTTTTCTATCCACTTGATTTGGAGACTATAAAGGTGGCATTTAGGAAAATGAACATGGTGCTGGGGAGACATGGTACATTGTTAGTTTCTTAACATGTTGGCAGGGCCCTTGCAGAGGCAGAGTGAATTCACTGGTGTGCTCTAATCTAGCCGTCCTCGGCAAACGGATCTGCTTCACATGCCGACGGTCCATTTCTGTTGAGCCCTGGTGCTTAATTTCTTTCTGCTCACTTCTTTTGTTCACTCTATAGGATTATGTATTATGTAAAAAAAAAAAAGTAGTTTGTGCCTTTAAAGCTGATATAACACGCGCATTATGCATTTAAACAGAAAATTATGCAAATGCAAAATTATGATGCATTTTATAGTCACGCTGACTTTTTATATTTCTCATAACATATGTTAAAATATCCCATTTAACAGACACTATTATTACACAACATTTCTTGAGTAACAACAGTGTACTTAATGTAAGTAATGACTAGAAATTATATCTGTGATGCAGCGGGGGCGGGGCGTGGGCGGGTTGTGAATCCATGTTCTCTTACAATCTTTACATTGCCTTCTCTGACTTTTCGGTAAGGTTAAATTAATAAGCTTAATGTTACTTAGGTACAGTTACTTCTGACATTTTCATTTTGTTTATAATTCATCTGCTTCTCCAAACTCATAAGACCAAAGTGTTTACATCGTACTTTGGTATCCTTGAAGCTCAGACCCGAACAAAGTCCCGTCCATAACTGAGGTCACATTTCCTTCCGTGTCAGTAATTGTGGTCAGTAGGATGCCTAGTGTCTCCACTCCACAGCCCCACAAGAAGGAGCTGACAAGTGCTAACCACACAACCGGGGACTTCCTAAGAGGAAGCCAAGGGGGAGATTCGTAAATGCAGCCTTGGTGCTTTTTCCCAAGAGATACCTGTACCCTGGTGTAAAACCCAATTTGCCTCCTAAAAGGAGAAGATTCTTTTGTGCGTTTAAGGATTCCAAGGAGAAAGCAATTCCGTCGACTTCTTGCACAAAACATTCCAATGTGACTCCCCCACTAGGCAGCTTGGCCATCCCGCCGGCCCCGGCTCACCTGCTGGGGAGCGGCATGTCGCTCCCTCATTATTTCGTGTGGATGAACACGGACTGGCAGATGGAGGCCTGTTGGACCTTCCTGAAGCATAAAGGTTAGAAAAGGCTCCAGGGGCTCCAGCATGTGTTTCTTTCACTGAAGGAAAAGGGACTCGAATGTAACTGCTCTTACCTAGAATTCTGGCCTTGGGTTATTATTTCTTTGCTATAGGGTCCTCCAGTCTTTGTGGCTGGGACAGCCGAACAAACAAAAGGCCAGCCATTGCCATTGCTCTTGAATACTTACTAGGCTGTACTGCCAATGAAGGATGAGCACAATTCCTAACCCATCTTTAATTTTGCACTGTTATTGCTGGACTCTCGATCAACGCTGACCTCTTGGCGCCGGAAGCAGTGGGACATCCAAGATAGGCGTTTAATGGTCATTCAGCAAATGAGCCATCCTAGGCTGCAATGACGAAGTAGACTTTGCTTCTGGTTGTACCACGTGGCCTTAATGGATGGAACAGTTTTGCCCCTTTGTCTTCCCCTATGAAGCACAGAGGACTGAGGAATGGGTGATCCCGAAGGATTTTCTAGCTAGCGATTCACTAGTGATCTGACCCAGAAATGAACATCCCACCCACATCAGTTGACCTGGGTATTGGGTACAAGCAGAGGGGGATTTGCTTTGATGTTCGTGAAGCTTGAGTGTTAGGGCTTCTTCCTTGGCAGGAGCCCCAGTCCCAGGCCCCGCACCTGATTTTTGTCTTAATCATTTGGCGTTCTCTGTATTGAAGAGCTTCTCTCAAATTATGTGAGCTCCAGGCCTCCCCCAAATCTGAGTCCGTTTCGGGGTTATTAGACCATACAAGATGAACTTTGAGGTGATTGAAGGGTTTTTCCAGCACTGTTTCCAACTGAGGTGACAAATAGTAGATCACTGTGAAGGGTCATTAAGATGCCTTTGAAAAACATGATCACCTTTCTGCAAATTTGTTGGAATCTAGTCAATCGTGGCTAGACATTCAGTATATATGTTTTTACAAGTCGCTTGGAATTAGAGGTGTCCCAGAGTTCAGCAGAGTGCCGTTGAAGAAGATATGTGGGAAGATGCTGTGTACAAAAACGTATCATTTTTCATGTATTCAGAAAATGGTTTTTAATACCTGAAACATGCAGGATGCTGGGATGTTGGGACACCAAAGACAGGAAACATATTCAAGGGCAAGTCCCAAGCCTTGCGAATGTACACAGTTACCTAGAGAAAGGAGCTCTTGGGTCAGAGTATCCAGAAAGATGTACACGGGACAAAAAGTCAGGCAAGGAGTGGAACAGTTCTCGGCTTTTATACACTAGATGGCACTGTGGGTGCAGAGGAAAGCTCTAAATTGGTTCTTTTGTTACTTAAATCTGTTGCAAAAATTATGTAGTTGAGAAAACAACGCTGTTATAAAACCTATAATTTGGGGGGGAGGTATAGAATGCATCCTTAATTACTTGGTGATTCAGTACGCGTCCTCTTTTGGTTACACTCTTCAGATTAGTATAGAGAGTTGTCCGTGTGGATATGTCCCCTGTTACGAGAAACGGATCATGCCCCAATTTTCTAATCATCGCATAGAGCTTTCCCTGCCAGCCTATGGTCCTTTCCCTGAAATGACAGTACCAGTCAGTGGCGTGTTGGATTTCACAGTTAGCAATGATAGGATCTACTGCAGTTCTGCCTAATTCCAAGATTTGAACTTTCCTCTTTATTACCCAGGTTTTAATTGCCACAAAAATAGCAATAGGAGAGGCTCACCAGTCACTTCTGTACTGGCTGCCTGGCTGCTCCCTTTCAGTGAGCAATCTTTGATGGCATTCTCTTTGCCAGTATGGCTTCTGTGAACAGTTTCTGTTAGGATAGAACAATACTGTTTTGGGGATTAAGCTTGAGGGGATTTCACACAAGGCTAAGGAATAAGGAAGTCTAAGGAAATGTGAAAGTTGCAGATGTCTTCAAGTCAGACTTAGAAACAGCCTCAGACCCTTAGCCTTTTGATCCATCAGTTAAAAAAAAAAAAATCCCTCGATTTGAAGAGTTAGGTTGCCTTAGATGACAAATTGAGGCACCTTTTCAATTATAGAGGTGTGCTCTCCAAATCTATACTCTTGCTTCTGTTAGGACTTTGACGGCGGAAAAGGAAATCTTCGCTTGTACGGACCTGCTTTGAGTCCCGAATGGCATCACCTATGGGCTAGGTCTCGAGCTTGGGGAAGAAGTAGAATTAGATTCCATGAGTCGTTTTGTTGTGTTTTGCTTTCAGAAAGATCCTGGCGTTTTCTTTGCCCCTTGTGGTGGGACAAACACAAGTAAGTGACTTGGAGCTATCGGTTCCACGGGCTCTGGGCTCTGGGCTCTGGAGAGCCCACTTGCTTCTCAGAGATCACACACCCTCACAAATGCGGGCCCGAAAGCTGCCAAGCTGTGACAGATATGTCGCCAGCTCTCTGCCCATCTCTCCTTCCTCACAGACGATAAGTACGGAAAGAACAAATCAATGGTATTTCCACGTAACACCCCCTTTGAGCGAGTAAGCAGGGACTATTTTTTAAAGTTTTGTGTATTTGTTTTCGGTTTTATTTGTGTATGTGTGTGTTTTGTGTTTGGGCTTTTTTTGTTTTGTTTTGTTTTGTTTTTGCTTTGTCACATTTTAGTACAATTGCAGTCTTGGGCAGTCACAAGAGCAACCCAGAGTGGTGGCTGGTGAGAAGTTCTGGTTTTGTTTTGTCACTAGACACCGAAGTGCCGTGGCCTGGAGTTGAGTTGGAGGAAAGAGAGAGGCCGGAAAAAGTCAGACCCAGGAGGAGGGGACAGCAGGTGGGGAAGGTAAAGGCAAGAGTCAGGAGTCAGTCCTTTTTGGAAAGGAATTTGAAGAGTGAGTGTTGACTGAAGACAGGAGGGGGCTAAGCTGCAGGTTAAAACAAGGGAGGGGTGGCAAAAACTTCCAAGTTTGAATTTTCGTATCATTGGAAAAATCAGGGAAGAGCAAAAAATAGTCAGACATGGGGGTGTGATGACAAAAGATAAATGTTTACTTATTCGACATAGGCAGTTTCTTTTTTTTTCTTTCTCTCTCTTGAACCAATGGCGATTATTGAGTGAGTTCTGTGGTTTTTGTAAACATGATTGAAACCTACCCTCACAGGATTTTGCTGTGTTTTGTTTGAAAGAGTTTAAAATAGTCCACAAAGATCTCCATGTCCATCTTGAAAACATAACAAACCTTTCAAAACAGCCACAATCAGGGCAAAAAAAATATTGATGTTTCGTTTGCCTTTGTTTTGTTATAGAGAACTTCACCTCGATTCCATGCAAGGCTCCACCTCCTCCAAAAATAGAAAGGAAATTTCCACCTTACACCGGCTTTGGTTCTGAAGAGGATTCTCTCCGCTCCTGCATAGGCCTCGTGCCCACACCTTACCAGAAGAACTTCCAGAAGTTCCTGGAAAAAGACAGGTGCTTGAGGGAACCGTGATTTCAGTGTGGTCTTTCCCAGATGTGTGTGGGGTTTATACTGTAGTCCTCCTGGCGGAACACATGACACTCAGCTTGCGTAATTAAAAGTTCAGGAACATGCCATTGTACCTTTTTAATGAAATTGATTAACATGCAAGTATTAAGAGGTTCTTCACTGAATGGTTATTTCATTTATTTTTGTCCCAGTTTTATTGAGGTATAATTAACATATAGTATTATATCATTTTTTAAAAGATTTTATTTATTTGTCAGAGAGAGAGAGAGAGAGAGTGAGCACAAGCAGGGTGAGTGGCAGGCAGAGGGAGAAGCAGGCTCCCTGCTGAGCAAGGAGCCCAATGCGGACTCGATCCTAGGACTCTGGGATCATGACCTGAGCTGAAGGCAGACGCCTAACCATCTGAGCCACCCAGGCGTCCCAACATTATATAATTTTAAGGTGTGCAGCATAATGATTGGATATGTATATATTTTGAAAAAACGATCACCACCAGAAGATGGTTCACACCGGTCACCTCCCATAGTTATAGTTTTTTTTCTTTTGTGATGAGAACTTTTAAGATCTGGTCTCTCAGCAACTTTTTATTTATTTTTTTTTAAAAGATTTTATTTATTTATTTGACAGAGATAGAGACAGCCAGCGAGAGAGGGAACACAAGCAGGGGGAGTGGGAGAGGAAGAAGCAGGCTCATAGCGGAGGAGCCTGATGGGGGGCTCGATCCCAGAACGCCGGGATCGTGCCCTGAGCCAAAGGCAGACGCTTAACCGCTGTGCCACCCAGGCGCCCCTCAGCAACTTTTTAATATACAATAGAGTATTGTTAACTACAGTCACCATGTTGTATATTACTTCCCTAGGACTTATTGATCTTATAACTGGAAGTTTGTACCTTTTGATCCTTTCTACCCATTTTCCCCACCCCCTACCCCCTACCCCTGGCAACTACCAATCTGATCTGTTTCTGTGAGTTTGGTTTTTTGAGATCCCACACGTAAGTGAGATCATAGAGTATTTGTCTTTCTCTGTCTGACTTGTTTCACTTAGCATAATGCCCCCAACGTCCAACCATGTTGTCGCGAATGGCAGGATTTCCTCCTTTTTTATGGTTGGATAATATTCCATTGCGTATATATACACCACATCTTCTGTATCCATTCATCTGTTGCTGGACACTTAGGTGGCTTCTATGTCTTGGTATCTCTTTGAGACAGTGATTTCATTTCCTCCGGATATATACCCAGAAGTGGAATGGCTGGATCATGTGGTGGTTTTAATTTTTTGAGGAACCTCCATACCGTTGCCCAGAGTGGCCGCCCCAGTTCGCATTCCCGCCAACAGTGGGCGAAGATTCCCTTTTCTCCACTTCCTTACCACTGAATGGTTATTTTCTTTTATTATTTATATTTTTTAAAGATATGGAACACTCCACGAATTTGCTTGTCATCCTGATGACACAGGGGCCACGCTAACCTTCTCTGTATTGTTCCAACTTTAGTATAAGCGCGGCTGAAGTGAGCACTTGAGTGATTATTTTAATGTGTCATCTAGAAGCCCCTAAAATTATATTATCCCCAATTTATGTTGCCTTTCCATACGTATATCTCCTCAAGGTGGTCCCTAGGAAGTGGTGTAGAGTAGGGGTCAGCAAAATTTTTCTTGAAGAGTCAGATAGTAAATATTTTTGGCTTCAAAGGCCATACGGCTTCTGTGATAACCAGCCAGCTCTGTCGTCGTAGCGCGAAAGCAGCTATAGAGTCCGCAAACAACGGTGTGACTGTGTTCCTGGAAAACTTTGTGTGTGGACACTGGCGTTTGAATTTCATATAATTTTCACATATCACAAAATAATATTCTCTTGGTGTTTTCACCCATTTAAACACGTGGAAACCCTTCGTAGCTCACAGCCCATACAAAGCCGGGTGGCTGGCTGTATTTCATCTACACACTGTAGTTTGCCTACCCTTGGTCTAGAGGCTTTAGTGACTCTGAAGTATTTTTCGGATTCTTATTTGACAACTAATGTTGTTTTCCTTTGAGAAGTTTAGCTGAGTTTAGTAACTGTAGATTGCTCCCATGGCCGACTATAATTTCAAAAGATGGACTTTCAAAAGTATTCCTAATATATACAAGGAAAAATCTGCCGTTCCATCCTGCATATAGAATGTGGGCACTGCCCATGGCTCCTTTTTTACTTCTGCAGGGAGAGCAGGCCTGGAGAAAGAAGTTGGGGGGACAAGTGGTGGGAAAATGTTGCAGGTGTTTGAATAGGATGTGGGCTAAACATTCAAGTCCTGTGTGAGGGGAGTACTGAGTTAGGAGAACCAGTGGAGAAAAATGATAAAGGGAACAACATGTAGTAAGACCAGGAGCAGGAGATGAAAAAGACAGCACCCTGAAGGTGATATAAATTTAATGGGATCAGATACAGCCGTAGAACATTTTGACATAGAATAATCATTTTGCCGTATTTGTGAAAATGGCGAAAATATATTAAGAATTGTATAGAATGTCTGAAAGGTTGTCTTTGCCATGACGTGATGGCCTTTGCAAACTTCTAAGAAATAAAAGGGGCACCTGGCTGGCTGGTGGAGCATGGGACTCTTGATCTCAGGTTTGAGTCCCACGTTGATGGTGTAGAGATGGCGTAAAAATAGAATCTTTAAAAAAAACCAATCCTTTATTTCGAAGGACTTTAGAGTTCTGTTTTTTTATTTTATTTATTTATTTATTTATTTATTTATTTATTTTGCTATAACTTGTTTTTTTTTTAATTTTTTTATAATAATATTTTTTTATTATGTTAGTCACCATACAGTACATCCCTGGTTTTTTTTTTTTTAATGTTTTTTTATTATATTATGTTAGTCACCATACAGTACATCCCCGGTTTCCGATGTAAGGCTCGATGATTCATTAGTTGCGTATAACACCCAGTGCACCATGCAATACGTGCCCTCCTTAATACCCATCACCAGCCTATCCCATTCCCCCACCCCCCTCCCCTCTGAAGCCCTCAGTTTGTTTCTCTAGAGTTCTGTTCTTTTAGGTTTTAGAATTGATGCTACTCAAAGTGTGGTCCCCACTCTGCTTAGAAACACTAATTCTTGTGCTTCATCCTAGACCTATTAAGGCAAAATCTCCCGGGGGGGGGGGGAACGCAGTACCATGTTTTAACCAGCCTTCCAGAGGGTTCTGATACGCACCGGACTTTGAGAACCACTGCTGTCAATCACATAAGAGGGACACCAGCTCAGACTCCATCCTCCTTATGGATAACAGAGTTTACAGTGAGGTTCCAGGGCAGGATACTTTTCACTAACTGCTGTTTTTTAGGGCAGCCACCCGAAGGAGGCGGGCAAGAAGAATGTCCCTATTGTAAAAGGAGAGGGAATTTTTCTTATAAGTAAACAAGATGAAATGTGATCTAGGGTGTTGCTTCTGGAACCCAGGCGGAAAACAGCTCCTTGTGGGTAGTTGCCTTAGTCTCTCTTTCTGTCTACACTGCATCAACTTGCCCACAGAGCCCGGACTGTAGACAGCATTCCACGTTCTCGTCCTGCTGTCGGGGCTGGACAACGGTGGTACAGGCACAAATGTGTCTAATTTTGTTTCTTTCTGTCCACTGCTCACTCGGTGCCAGGAATACACTTCCCTCAAGCTCCTCCCACACAGTGACCTTGTTTCCATAGTAACTGGCACATTCAGCTGGAGACTTACACATGAGTTTGAATAACTCAAGGTTTTAAAACTGTGAGAACCTAAGGAAGACGATCTCACAAAGCAGGCAAAAAAACTGTTTCTTCGTGCAAATAAACTGTGAATTGAGATGTGCAGTTGTGTGTGACATATGTTGATTATACGTCGGTTGCTGTTAGAAATTTCCTGGGTGCTAATCGTTGTATGAGGTTACTGGTGATCTACTTTGAATCGCTGGAGGAGGAAATGGTTCCAAATTAGAACATATGAGGTTTTTGATGGAATGAAGGCCTTTATTTTCTGGGTAAAAATTCATTGTGGTGGCCTGCTGGGCAGCTTATAGTCTGACTCGGGAGAACCAGAATAATATCTTTCTTGTTGCACTGGTGGAATTAGTTACTGTGTTCTCTGTGCGCCCACAATACTCTGCTGGTCATACCTCTAGTAGCAGTAGTAGTAGTAATAGTAGTAATAATAATAATAATATTACCATTAGTAATAAGCAGCTTGTAATTATGGTATGCTTACTACTTTATAATACTTGATCTCACGTATTCCTCAAAACAACCTCATAAAGTAAATAATATTATTGTACCCATTCTTCACATGAGGGAACCAAGGGTCAGAGATGTTATGCAATTTGCCTAAGCTCACACAGCTAATTTTTGGTTGAACTAGGATTTAAACCCCGAGAAGTCTGACTCCTGGGGTTTACCTTTCTTGCCCCAGAGCCTGTGCTTATCACAGTGTGTGGCAATTACTTGTTTATGTAATCATGGTGTCCCCCTAGATTATGAGGTCCTTCAGGGCAGGGACTGGCTTTACTGCCTCCCTCAGAGTTAGAACGGCGCTGGCTACATGCTTGGGGCTCATTAAATATTTTGTCCGAGAAGAGAAGGAATGGATAAATAACCAAGTAGAATAGGCTTCATCCTTCTGGTTCTTATGTATGGAAGAGACAGATGACTTCCCACCAGGAAGGCTATCATCCCAGACCTGGGCTATTCATTGCCAGAGAGCATCCAAAAATTCATGGTTTAATCTTAATCTCGGATTTGCTTCAGATGTTGTCCACCTGCTGCCTCCATCAGTCATGCTGTTTTCTCTTAAAAAGTTTTTCTCATCAATAAAAGTAAGCCTTCACGTCTCTTCCAGCCCCAAGAGTATCGCTCTCACTGTTTTTGAGGTTTTCAGTGCGCACGTAGCTCTGAGAGAGCCATCCATTTTCCTGGTCAACAGATATTCACAGGGTATCTGCCTGTGTGCCCAGCACTGACCTAGGGACTTGGGATCCATCAGTGAACAAAACAGACACGCAGCCCTACCCTCCTAGAACTTACAGTCTAGCTGGGGGAGGCAGACAGTGCACACTTCAGATGCCACAGAAGTGCGTTCTGTAAGTATGGAGAAGGTGTCAAGTACCGTAAGACAAAGTAAAGCAGGTAATAAGTTGCTATGAGAAGAATAAAGAGGAACGGGTAGGGCGGGGCTGAGGAGCACCCCCGGTTTCATTTTTAGAATAGTGTGGTCTGGATGGGCCTTACTAAGGAGAGGAAATATGTTCTGGGTAGAAGGAACAGTTGGTGTAAGGGCCCTGAGCAAGGAGCAGGCTGACATGGATAGAAGACGTGAGTCAAGGGCAGAGTAGACAGATTAGAAGAGGTAACGGGATTGGATGCCATAAGGCCTTGCAGACCATCATAAGGATTCTTTTGACTTTGAGTGATAAGCGGAGCCATTGGGAAATCAGAGCAGGGGGAGGGACTTGATCTGATTTACATATTAAAGGAATCACTCCAGCTGCGGTGTTGAGAGTAGACTGCAGAAGGGCAATGGTGGGAATAAGGAGTAGTTCAGAGCCCGCCACAGTAGTCCAAGAGAAAAGTTACGATGGCTCAGATTTAGCGGACATAGCTGACTCTGAAACTACTTTGAAGGTCGAGCTAATGGGGTTCCCTGACAGATTTGGACATGAAGTCTGAAAGTAGAGAGGCGTCAAGGATAACTCCTAAGGTTTTGGCCTGAGCAACTGGAAGGATAGAGTTGCCGTCTACTGAGATGGGAAAGACTGTAGGTAGAACAGGTTTGGAGCAAGATTTGGGCACAAGTAAAGTGTGAGATGTCTCTTAGCTATCAGATGGAGATAGTGAGTAGGCATTTGGAGATATATAACATATATCTATATGCATATCTATGAGCAAGTAAGTGATTCCTTGTACGGTACCGTATTCATAAATCAGCAACAGCAATAATCCGCGTATAAGTAGACCTGTGCAGTTCAGACCTGTAAGGGTCACCTGTATGTTATGCGTGGTTATGACGAGTAGCTGTAGGTGTGTGTGTCTGAACCTATCCATGGCCCAGAAAGCCAGACGGAGCAATATAGGTGGTATAATAGGAAGCAGGGAACACGCTAGTTTTTTGAGTGTGAGGAGTATTGTGATAAAAAGAGAGTTTAGAGAATTTTGATAATTAGCTGATTAGTCAAGGAAATAGCTGAAGATACTTGCAGTGTTTTTCAAAGTGTGCTCTGGGGGCCACTTCATCAGAACCTCCTGGGGAGCTTATTAAAAATGCAGGTTTCTGGAGATGCAAGCTAACTACTGAATCCATATCTCTGGGGTAGGACTCTGGATTCTGTATATTTAACAAGTTCCCCAGGTGACTTTTAAACACAACAAACTCTGTGAACTGCTGCTCTAAAGATTGCGTTTGAATAAATTATATTCCTGACTGACGAGCTCTCCAGAACACAAGACTTAGGTGAGAAGAAAAATGGCATTTTGAACATGAAAAACCCACTTAACATACACACTTCTAAATGTATGTAAGTTCTAAGAAGCTAAATTTATAGTAGTGTTCATTTGTTAAACCTACTTCAGTCGTTTGAGTGGTATTTCCACCATCTGTAAAAGTTAATGGCTCCTTCATGAGACGGGGGTTACCAAATCTGTTTGTTGCTTATAAATCCACTTCTGTACCAGAGAAGATGGCTGACAAGATATAGCTGCCCCCATGCTTTCTGAGGTCTCTCTGAAGCCAGGGAAGCTAGGAACTAGGAAGACAGAGCTATGGAGCCCTGGCTGTTTTGCCCCGGGGTTCCCAGAGGCGAGCCCCCCCAAACTGCTACTTTCCACCTCACGCGAGGCCTTAAGCCGTTGTAGCTGGGAATCTTGGCGCCATGCATTTTCAGCCCTGCCTCCTTGGACAGTCAGAGAAAGGGGCAGAAAAAAGCAAATCGGAAATAGGGGTTCTGTTTTGTTTTGTTGTTGTCGTATTTTCATCTCTGCGACCACAAGGAAAGAATGAACTTCGGCATAGGAGAATCTGAAAGTGAGGGCCTCCCTGCTTTGAGCTGTGACAGGGAACTGATGAAGTTCATGGTTTATTTTACTCTGCACCTCCTTGAGGTAATGATTTTGGTTACCAAAGACCTCCCCACGGGTTTAGTATTTTACAAAGGCCACCTTTCACTAGCTGATTTCCACAGACATGCTTCTGCTGATGGACCAGAAATTAATTTCCTCAATGACCAGGCAGTCAACTTGGGGGAACTTTTGATTCTAGAATTTGATCCCTTCTTCAATCTACTGGACTATTCTATTCGTGCATAGAATTCTGAGTGCAAATTTCAATCTACGTGGATCTTCCAACAACTTTCTACCAACATTTACTGAGTACTTATAATGTAAAAAGTATCATACTAGACAATGGTTAATGAGGCGCAGTCCTTGCCCTAGAAAAACAGACCTGTAGTAGCCACTCACAATATGGGTGATAAGTGCTGTATTGAATCTAGCATTATTTAATCTAGCATTTGAAAGGGAAGAGGTAATTTTTCTCTTGAAGGGAGTTGGAGGGATGCTGGGGAGCTGGGGGAGTGGCTCAGGGAGGAGAGGATGTGGGGCTGGAAGGAAGCAAGGAAATGGGCCTGAGAACGTGGGAGGTGGACATGGGGTCGTGGCTCCAGGCACTGGCAGGACACATCCTCTTGCTGCTCGACCAGTGAAGGCCAGGTGCTGTCCTTCCTGCTGACATGAGTGTTGTGGTCGCTGACCAGCCTCGTGAGTAGGAAACAGCTGTTCAATGCAGCTGGCTTGAGGAGTGTGTTTATGACATTTGTTTTGGGTACATTTTCCCAGGGGGTTACCTTGGACATCTAAAGAATAAGAGGGATTTGAATAAACTGAGAAAATGCCTCTGCATATAGATCTAAAGCCTTAATAAGAAGGTTGAACTTTTTCAACTTCAGAGAGTGTATGCTACTCTCTTAAAACCACTGCACACACCTGGCGGATGGGGGAGGTGGGGACAGGGGCGAAGGGGGTGGAAAGGTACAAACTTCTAGTTATAAATAAATAAGTCCTGGGGATGTAATATACAGTATGGTGTTTATAGTCAACAATACTGTATTGCATATTTCAGAGTTGCAAAGAGAGTAGATCTTAAAAGTTCTCATCACAAGAAACAAAATGTGTAACTATATGGGGTGATGACGGTGAGCAGACTTATTTCGGTGATCGTAGCAAATCATGTTGTATACCCGAAACTAATGCAATGTTGTAAGTCGATTATACCTCAAAAAAAAAAAATAGCACACCTTTGGAGGTTGTTGTTTTTTTGTTTTGTTTTGTTTTTACATATGTAATAAGGCTGTAACCCTTATTTCTCTTCCATTTAGCTATGGCAATACAAGCAATATACTCCGTTTTTTTGGAAAACTCTTCACACATAAATGTGCCGACCTGAACAGGATGTTTGTTATTTCGTACTTTCTCAGTGATGACACGATTTCAGTGTTTGAGCCGATAGAGAAGAATTCAGGTAGGAGGCTTAGCTCTTAGAGCAATTTTCTGAGAACAAGTAACTGTCTCTTCATTTTGAGTTAGGGCGCGTGGTCTGATTTTACAGCCTAGATGACTAAGATAGTGGCTTTCTTTTCTTTTCTTCTTCTTTTTTTTTTTAACCACCAAAGTTCATTTTACAAAGCTCTCTTACATGGGAACCCAGACATATAAAATGATGAAAGAGGAACAGGAACAGTCTGGTTGGCTCAGGGCTGGGGGACTCTGGATGCCTCCTTTTGGAAGCCATTCCCCTTTCCGCTGTGGCCTCTGAGGTTCCTCTGTGGAATCCAGGGGCTTCAGAACCATGGTCTGTCTACCACCAGTTCCATGCAAAGACAGCAAGACAAAAGGAAATCTCTATTTTTGATAGTACCACTTACAAAATGTTTGCTTAACTCTAAGACAATCCAGATTTTAAAAAATTTGATCTTCAAAGTCTGTCTCCCTCTGGCTTCTCTGTCCGTTGAGGCTCTTGCCAAGGCTGCAGCACCCAGTCCCACAGAATGCGTCCCTGCAGTGTGCTGACGCTATGACATTGCTGAGGCGAGCCATTGATTTTGACTTACCGGATTGTGGAACTCTAGGGCTCTGCTCTTTGTCCCAGCACATTTAAAACTTTTATCTGTGCTGAACACACATTTGGGAAGAAGAATCCGTGGTGTGCTGGTGAATTGACTCTCTGAAAAAAAATTTAAAAGCCCTGATCTATAACACTTGCCAGTCGTCACGGGGCAGATACCTCGACCATAATCCATTTCAAGCAACCAACACTAACAACTGGCTTGCAAAATCCCTAAAACTTTAATAGTCCTCCCTTATGAGCTGCTATGAGCCACTCAGCACACCAATGAGTAAGGAATAATTTGTATAACTAAGTCAGGCTGCATAGTGATTTGGATAATGGATCAAATCCTAAAATACGAAATCAAATAGGAGTAAGTAGGAAGTCATGGTCTTAAAGGTCAAAAAATCAACTCTGGGGGCGCCTACTTGGTAGAGCATGTGACTCTTGATCTCAGGGTCGTGAGTTCAAGCCCCATGTTGGGTGTGGAGCCTACCAAAAAAAAAAATCAACTCTGTACATCTGGAGTGGGGAAGATGATGGCCAAACAGATTGCAGCATTCATAAAACAGGCTGATAGACGTCAGTTACAGGCTTCCTAGTAATGCTAGCAGCCATGATTACCTACTGTCATCCTTAGAAAAACTTCACAAGGTTAAGTTTTATGTTAGTCTAGATCCTCCAGGGGGCAAACTCCAAGATGGGACTGAATATACAAGAGATTTACTAGGGAAAATGCTGGCAAGGGAAACTGTGGAAGGAGCCAGAAGAGGCCAGGAGAGCTGTTAGACTACAGTGCCTGTCTGACTCCTGGGAAGGACAGCAGGAAGGAAGAAAGGAAAGAAAGTCTTAGATTGCAGGGAGGTTCTAAGCAGGTTTCAGCAAGGCTGACGGGGACCCCGAGGGATAGGTCTCAGAGCATGGCCACGGGGGCCTCTGTCAACTACGTTCCCCTCAATAGGTGATCTGAAAGGCACATTTTCACGGCTCCCTACGAATTTGATTCCCG
Organism: Ursus arctos; assembly: GCF_023065955.2. Classification (NCBI taxonomy): domain Eukaryota; kingdom Metazoa; phylum Chordata; class Mammalia; order Carnivora; family Ursidae; genus Ursus; species Ursus arctos. The sequence continues at coordinate 37,132,053 of NC_079873.1, read as the reverse complement.
TTTCACCGGTGAGAATTCAGAGGGGTTCCAAGAGATTAAAAAACTCCTCCAGAGCATCCAGCAAGTGACAGAGCCAGGATGGGACTCCAGCTGTGTTTGGCTACAAGGCCCGTATCTTCCCACCACCTCTGGTGTTTGAACGTGGCAGGAGTGTGAGCTCATCTGGCTTCAGGCTGTATTCAGGTGGCTGAAGGTTTTCAGTTCAGGAGCAGCGAGAAGATACTGGAGTTTCATCTTCAGTGCCGCTTGCTGCTTTCCAGCAGCCACACAAAACAAAAACAAAAAGCAAAAATAAGCCCAAATAATCCCTAGAAGAGAGCAGATGAAATGGGTCAGAATTCTGGAAAGTAAGAAATAGGTGGCATCGCTAAAAGAAGCAAAGATATTTAGCCTGTAGGGGGGAAAAAAAAGTTATGGGACTCCCAGAGTTATCTTCAAACAGTTAAGTAAGCTCCTTTCCAGAAGCGGGGCGTCCTACACTTAATCCGCATGTCGGGATAAATACAAGACATCCTCTGGGACAATTAGGTGGAAATAAGCTCAAGTGGGGGAATTTTCCACGTACCGTAGAAACGTGGGGTACCGTCCCCACGTTCTCTGAAGCGGGGTATCTTCCTAATGTCCTGGTTCTCGGTATGCCGCTGGGCATATAGCAGGTGCTTACTAAGTGTTTATTTAAGCGTTTGGATTGGGAAGGGAGTAGAGAGAGGAAAGAAAAGGCTGGGATGCCGAACCTCTTTTTTTCCTTTACACATTCACCCAGGAAGTCTGTTGTTCAGGCACTGCCTCATTCTCGCCTCAGGTCAGAGAAGAACAGGCGGTGTGAGGTCACAAGCCAAGCTGTCCGGTCTGTGTTTGAGCACAAACGAGCTCTAAAGGCAGGTTGTACGGTTCTTTAACGAATAAAGGCTACTCATTAACTTCTCTCTTTTTCTCTAGGGATTACTGGCGGGAAGTTCTTGAAAAGAATCCGTGTGAAGAAGCCCGGACAAGAGGTCTTTAAAAGTGAACTATCGGAATATATCAAGGCCGAGGAGCTGTATATCGGAGCCAAAGTGAACGTGAATGGCTACCTGTTTCTTTTGGTCAGTGCCGACGAGTACACCTTAAACTACATGGAAGCGAATTCGCATAAGGTGAGCTGACTGTGTAACTCTCGACTTGCCCCTCGGCGCTCTGCAGCCTGTGTTTTTCTTTCTCTAGGCCTTTTCTTCTTCCCACCGGTCTTCCATTGTGCATTCACGCACGTGGCCATGAATAATGGATCTGCGCGACTTGGCCACACGTCCCGGTCTCCTCTGTTTACACGCTGGGTCCTCCACTGCCCAGCGGCACGGATGCCGGGCACAGGCAGGAGGCAGGCCCCGGGTCGAATCAAGTTTCCTGGGTTTTCTGCTGACGCTGCCAATGTTTTCATAAAGAGATTCCGCGACTATAGGAGAGGAGGAAAATCTGGTGCCGCACACTGTGCCGTCCCCGTTAATTGGCACAGGCCTACACAGAAGGCCAAGAACTGAACAAACAGAAACCCCAAGGGAACCCGATAGTTGCTGGGGTTGCAACTTCCCAGAACAGGAGCTACCTGAGGCCTAAATAAGAATTCAAGGACAAATTGGCAACAGTGAGCTCTGGGAGTTTTTTTTTCCGTTTGAAACAAGGTGGTAGCTGGGTGCTGTTGCTAAAAGTACGGAGTATGGCCGTGCTGTTCTGTAAAAAATAATGTATTGATGAAATCTTGATTTCAAGTGTGGACTGGTTTGGTGTGCAAACGTGTACTTGAGAGACATTGCCTAATATTGAAAAATCTACCCAGAAGCAATTTATTTTATTTATTTTATTTTATTTTTAAAAATTTTATTTACTTGAGAGAGAGCAAGAGAGAAAGAGCACACGAGAGCACGGTCGGGGGCGGGGGGGACAGAGGCAGAGGGAGAAGCAGGATCCCTGCTGAGCAGAGAGCCTGATGCAGGGTTTGATCCCAGGACCCCGGGATCATGACCTGAACTGAAGGCAGACGCTTCACTGACTAAGCCACCCAGGCGCCCCTAGAAACAATTTATTTTAAAAGTCTGCCTGTAAGGGGGCACCTTGGTGGTTTAGTCGGTTGGGCATCTGCCTTTGGCTAGGGTCATGACCCCAGGGTCCTGGGATGAAACCCTGTGTTGGGAATCCCTACTCAACAGGGAGTCTGCTTCTCCTTCTCCCTCTGCCCCTCCCCCTGTTGATGCTCTCTCTCTCTCAAATAAATTTTAAAAAATCGTTAAAAAAAAGTTTGCCAGTAAGTAATAATGTTTATGTGCCAATTATATCTATATCTGTAACTTTTTTCTATATGTCTATACACACACAGTACCAATTCTGTCTCATTTACATATAAAATGTTCAGGGGTAAGTTGCTAAGATCAGTCTCTCTGTGTATATCCCATCATCCTTGTCTGTTTGGGTCTTCTGAGCCCCAGGTGCCAAGGCTGAATTAGACAAGCAAGGGACGTACCAGGGGAAACATGAAGGATAAACGGGGAAGGAGCAGGAGCAGGTGGGGAACCTGAGATTCAGGTCTGACCCCTGAGAAAGGAGAGGGAAGGAAGAAGGTTGGGGCGTGAAAGGCCTCAGGACACAGTGCAGCTCTGAGAAGGTGTCAGCCAGGCCGATGGGGAGCCCGAGAGCAAGGGCTGCCCATAGAAGTGCCATGTCAGGCAGCAGTGGCCCAGCTTTGGTGCCCCTGTTGCACTGTCATCGGGAGGAAAACAGCCTGGGCAGAGTATGGCTGGAAAGTACGGCCGGTGACGGCTGTCAGCTCTTCTCTGCGGTCTCTCTGGATGGAAGGCCCACGCAACGCCCTCCAGGGCCGCCACTCCGTTTCTCCATTTGCAGGGTTAGGACATTGACTTATCATAAAACTGTGACCTGGTAGGCCTTCAAAAGCACTGAATTCAGGCGAAGAGGCTCAATAATTGGGCAGTTATATTTCTGGAGACCAGTAGGCTCGGCTGGGAAACATGGCTCCACACTTCCTGGCTGAGAGGCCTTCCACATGTATTTTCCCTGAGCTCCACTGTCTCCTCTTTACCCAGTGACTGAGAGAATTACTACACAGAGGAGATGCTGTCATGCATGTGAAGTGCTTCGGTTTGTGTGGCCCATAGCAAGCCCAGTCAGGGTACAATTTACGATAGCTATTGTGAATTGGGACTCGGTTTTCAAACACAGAGCGAACCTATATGTTAACATACGTGTGTGTGTGTATATATGTATACATACACACATATGTATTATATGTACATATATACATATATGTGTGTATCATATATACATATATGTATCCTATATACATATTGTATATATGTATATTATATATGTGTATATATTAACATACAACTTGAGTGTGTGTGTATGTATATGTGTGTGTGTGTGTGTATATATATATATATATATATATTTGTAAGATATAAAGGGCTTTTCTCCTTTCAGAAAAGTAAAAGCAGGGTAGGACATTATCTGGTATCAGCATCCCAATAAAAACTGTGTTTTTTTAAAACTACCCTTAATAAGGACTTTCAAAGTAGAGAAAGATTAATATACTCTTTTTTTTTTTTTTTTTTTTTTTTAGCAAGGGAGTTACATAGGGAGAGGGAGAAAGAGAATCTTAACCAGGCTCCATGCCCTGCACTGGGCACGGAGCCCGACACAGGCTCCATCTCACCACCCTGACATCATGACCTGAGCCAAAATCAAGAGTCGGCCACCTAACTGACTGAGCCACCCAGGTGCCCCAAGATTAATATACTCTTTAATATCTTTGCAAGAGAGCTCATAGATCCAATCATGGAAATAGATGAAAGGCGATGCGGAAAGGTGGGGCAGATGGCGGGTGGGCTGCAAGAGGTCCCAAACCCCCTGGTGGAAAGGAGAGACCTTTATATGAAATTAACATCAATGTTTTTAATCTTCATACTTAGTCTTCTCATTTTTTTTTTTTTTTAGCGCTTAGCTATAATTATTTACAAGCTTAGGCTTTACTGGATTGAGTAAGAAGTATTTTTACAGAGTCAAAAACCTAATTGCAGGGTAGGAGATGGCGAATGGGGGCTGCCAGAGAGCGAACGTCAGGGGATTACAGTGCGTGTGGCCCTCTGACGCCCAGCCACGCTCTGCTCAGTGCATCGTCTGATGGCCAGTAGTCCCAGGGAGCCCACTCTTAAGATCTACTTATCCAATTGTGAATCCCCATTCTCTCCATTAGCGTCTCCCAGCATATTGGGCCAATGTCCAAGGGTTCAGGGGAGAAGGTTGAGGGATTGTTTTCTGATTCCTGTGGCCTGCTGTCCCATAAGCTCATTTCTCGCAGATCTAGGCCTGTGCTGATGTCCCTCATTGTCCTAAAACTGCAACCGTAGAGATTTAATTCTAGTCGCGTCTTCTCTGTGTCGGTCTCTATGGAAAGTCATGCCCAGTTACCTTTAGGTTTAGAGCATGAAGTCTCTTTGCGGGCTGTCAGAAAGATTGGGCTCCCTACGTCTCAGGCATGTTTTAATATCCTTCCTTTCCTTCCCCCTCTCCAGTTTCCCATGAGCAGCATTGAACTTATCCTAGAAAAGCTGAAAGAAGAAGAATCAAAATCCAGAGAGATCAGGCTGGTATTTATAGCGGCTGACTGTAAGCACAGGAAGATGGTGGATTATAATACATTCAGGTAAGCCAGATGCTGCCAGCAAGAATCTGTTTTCCCTTCAAGATTGTACAAAGAGCAAAAAACAATTTCTTCCCTGGTGCTGCCTAACTAATTTACTACGTGCTTTTTATTAGGACTTGACATTTCTTTGTGTTCGTACTACTTTGTGATCAAGTTTGGCCCGCTTCTAGTCAAGTTTATACATTTGCATATAAAAGAAGCTTATAGGCAAGAACAGAGAGACAAAAGCACAGAAAGTTCTGTTGTCTTGTGAATCATGGTATTGAAGGCTCCGGGGGAATGCCGGGAAGAGTGCATCCGGGTGAGAATGGCAGAAAAAAATGCAGCTAAGGTCACCCCTCTGAAATCTGGGGAACAAAGGAGGGACAGCTCCCTAGGAATGTGATCCAGTTGGAAAAGACAGTGGAAACTTCCCTGATGATCAGAGAAGAGGTGATAGGTATGCGTCCATAGGTGTGCTCGCACACATCTGTGTGTTTTGAAAAACAAAAAGAAATTGAGGGGAAAATAGATGACAGTAGTTAGAACTATCATAAAAAATCACGAGCAATAAAGGTTTTCTCTAAGGTAGAGCTGAATTCTGGGACTGTCCAGTGGCTGACCTGGGCAAATTGCCAAACAGTGGAAACACAGAGAAATTCAAATTCAGGATCTAGTACAATGGTGAGACTTCTTAGGCTGAAAACAAAGTGAATGGCGTGTTCAGGAGAATGTAAATTAAATCATGGATGGGAGTACAAAGGGGACTTTCTCTTTAGGCTGAGAATTCTGGCTCCTGAAAACAGAAGTGGCCAAAAGCTGTATAGGAAACTTGCTGCAGTCAAGATGTGGGCTGACCAGTGAGGAAGTGAGTTCAGGAGAGGGTGGCCGGGGGCGGGGGTGCAGGGGAGGGATGGGAAGGATGTGGGGGGGGGGGATCTTTCCAACTTTGTGTCTGGAGTTGCCTATTCCATCCATACCTGGTGACTGAGGACACCATCAGGCCCAAAGTGTCCCCAAAACTCATTTGTTGTCTTAACAAAGCTCTTTTGTATCTCCAGAATGTTCTTTTGAGAGAAGCAGTCAGGACATATTTTTATTGTTTAGAATTGCCAACCTTCTGGGATCAATAAGAATTTATAGCTCTTTGTTATTGTTCATAGTCGTACACATGTTCTTGGCCTTTTGAAAAATAAAGGGAGATGGAGGAAAGAGCAAAGACACTTGCCCAGGCCAGGGACTAAGGGAAACCCGCAGGGGAGGAAACAAATTTCCATCAGAAATGAGGGAGTGGTTTCGATTTTGTTATTTTGTGTCCTTTTACAAAAGCATCCACTCTCCCAACACTCTAGCAAAGTCTGTTGGAAACACTTTAGTGAGTTTGTGGGACTTTCTGGGAGGCACTTAGGCCCCGGGCAGGAGATCCAAGGAGGAAAAGTTGCTCAGCAGAGGGAGGCCTGACCCCAACCGTGGGTGGAAGAAAGGGCCGCCAGGCTGTGTGATGGAGGACAGCCTCAAGGCATTGCGTGCTCAGAAAGACCCAACTCCTGCCCCCCCCACCCCCCCATCTTGAGGCCCTCTCCTGGCCAGGAATTCCTTAAGATGGAAACCAGATCAGGTCATGCCCGGCCTGCAGAACCCTTCTGTGGCTTGCCATCGTCCTTACAGTAAGATCCAGACATTTCGGGGCAGCCGGCTGAGCCCCGAGTGATGTGACTCTGTTTGTGTTTCCAGTATTAATCATGTCTTGTTCCCCAGCCTTGTCCTCTGGCCTCGCTGGCTGCCACTCAATTTCTCCAACGAACATGTCAAGCTCTTTTCTGCCTCCAAGCCTCTGCACACGCCTTTCCCTCTGCTTAGAATGCCCACACCCCAGGCCTTTACAGGGCAAATTCTAAGGCTCATCCTCAATGGCACTTCCCCCGAGGGGCTTGCTTTCTGCTGCTCCTTCCTAAAGTAGATCACTCCCTATTACTCTTAGCCTTTTGTTGCTCTTTTTCAGAGCACTTCCTGCAATTGCAGGTACCTGATTTAGGTAGTGGTTACTTGGTGTGTGTGCGCCTGTGTGTCTTCTCCCTGTTAGAACAGGAACTTCCTGAGGGCCAGGGACCTCCATGGTCCTGCTCATGGCCCTATGCCCGGCACCTAGCGCTGGGCTCAGTGAATGTCTTAGTTCCCCAATGGAAGGACCAACTGCTAGAATTATTCTCTGGGGGGGGGTTCTAGTTTGAAGGTGGTGGCGTTGTCTCCACATGAGAATGTGGATCAGGAGTCAGGACACCCTGGTCTACATGACACGTTGGGGTCAGGCACTGCGCCTTGTGTCCTTGGCCCACAGCTGTGGGTCCCTGGCTCATGATCTTTACCTTTCTCTCTTGCTCCTTACCCCTTTCCTGGGCCAAGGCAAAGGCGCTACAGCGCCGGTGGCCATCACACCATAACAGATTTACTTCCGGGTGCTCTCCCTAGCTCCCGGTTTCCTTTCCTTTATTTACGTGTGTACGTAGAGGTGTGTATTCTGGCTCTTCTCACCAGAACGTAACCTCTTTGAGAGCAGGGACCCTCCCTTTCTTGTTTACTCCTTTAGCCTGCCCACTTGTTACAGTGCCTGACAGACAGTAGGGTCTTAAATTCATTGAACGGCTACATCTCATCCACCCCTCACTGCTTTGACTATGACCTGACAGCTGATTTCTGCATATTCGTTCCTCAAGCTCAGACCTTTCTTCTGAGCTGTATAGATCTGGAAAGACAAATGCCTCCGGGACATCTCCCTCTTGGATGTCCCTTAAGCATCCCCAAGTCATTTTCTCTAAGTTGACCTCCTTTTCTTCTCCCATAAAGTTGTACCTGGGGACCCTATCTTGGTAAAGGCCACCATACTTGGCCCCAGAACCCAGGGCCAGGACCTGCCTTCTCTCTCCCTTCTCCTCTGTCTTGACCTTCCCTGCCTACCCCCTTGAAACCGCACTTCTTAAACTACCTCTCTCCGTCCCCGGCTTTGCTGTTGGGTTCACCTTTTCATCACCATTCACTTGGACTCTCTTGAGAACTACGCCTCTAAATCTCCTTTTCCGTCCTCCCCAGTTTTGCTAGAGAGACCTTCCTAAAATCGGATGATGTCCTTCCTCTCCTCTAAACCCTGCATCCTCATTGTGTCCAGAGCCAGTCCCAGCCTCTCAGTGTTTTCCTGTGAGTTTGGTCGTGGTCTGACCCTTGCCCACCCCCCTCCCCTTATTTCCATCTTACTAGAAGAAGACTTTTGTAGAAGTCCCCATTGATCGAGCCCTTACTCTGGGTGAGACAAAGTGTTAAATGCAGTTTGTCTACTATCCACGGGTAGCCTCTTTTGAGTTGTTTACTCGCCAGACCCCACAACTGGCTCCGGCCAAGTACCATAAATGTTTGTCAAATCATTTCACGAGCGGCCCTGTTTCTCAGGAACGTTCAGTCACCAAGTCTGCAGCAAACAATTGATTGCCTTGCCCTGGGGAAGGACCTCTGTCTCTGACTGGAGGGGAGTCAGGGAGAGCTAGGCCTGACTCTCAGTAGCCAAGCGACTTGGGCAACTCAGTCCGCCTACCTGCACCTCACTCTCGCCCATGTCATGGTCCCTATGGCCCTTCCCAGGCACTGACATTCTGAAGCCCTTCAAATGTCGGTTTCTAAATACGCTTGTAAAATGTTCCCCTTTGCAAATGTGTGCGTTGCAGGAGTAGGCAGGCAGAGACAGGACTGAGGTGTAGGCCTCCAGGCTTCACCTCTGTGGCCCTGAGTCTCTCCCCTACTTACACACCTGGCACTGTCAGCGCACACCTGGGGACTCAGAGCCTCGACCTGCTACTGGGGCAGCGGTCCAAGCCCCAGGCATTTCCTTTCCCTTCTTTTCAGAGATTTGTGCCTCTCACAGGGAAACCTTGGGAGAGGGAGGTAATCAACCCCGTCTGCAGAAAATGCGACACCTGATAACAGATGAATGGATTCATGCGTGGGCCTTCTTGAGATAATCGCCTCATAAATGACCTGAAGGAATGCGGGGACAGGTGGAAACAGGAGGCAGGCTGGGGAGGAAATGTTTCTCTTCTGCTTCGTGGGGGTCACTAGTTCTGTCTTTCAACGGTCTGTCAGGTTGGCCGATGGGACTCGCAGATTGTGATGCAGGAGGGTACAGAGAGCCTTTCTCAGAGCCTCGGAGAGCTCTTGGGCAGATCTCAGCAGGGAGCCAGACAGAGACTAGGCTTGGCAGGGCCAGTGTTTTGCACAGTTGGGAACATGGCAGGGCAAGGCTTTCCCTGTGGGCCCTGGATTCTGCACCATAGGCTACAGCAGCAGCAAGGGCCCCGTGCCAAGGAAGATGTGGTCAGTCCCTCCCTGGCCACCTCCCCAAGCATTGGAGATGACACCTACCGCAGGTAGCCTGTGCATATTTTGGTTTTCTGCGTGCTCACCTTTTCTCCCCATGTGGGCTGAGCTCCCAGAGGACAAGGCCCATGCCCAGTTCACCCTTGTGTCTTTCCCAGCTACCTCCTGGACCCAGTGTCTCAGGCCTCAAAGCACATAGGAAGTTACTACACGATTCTTCCATAGACCCCCATCATCAATTGCAGGGTCAGGAGATTTCCTGTGAACACCCTTGCAGTAGATGCCTTCTAAGATTTAGAGTCTCGAGAAAGTTTGTTCTCTTGTGAAATTAAAATTCTTCCTGAGCGAGGTAGTACGGTATAAATAAGATCTGATTTTGGACTTGCTGACCTGAACCCAAATCTCAACTCTTAGCGCTTGTCAGCTTGGCCACCGTGAGTAGGTTGCCAGTGTTTTCACCTGTAAAATGGGGATAATACCCCCTATATAGAGCAGTTGTGATGAATAAATCTGTTAATGTATAGAAAGTTCTTATTGTAGCACATTGTGGTGCATAGTGGACGCTAGAAAATGAAAGCCCTTTATCCCAAAAATAGTAATAGGAATCTATGTCTTATTTTCGCTATTTCAGTTACGTTATAGATTTATCTATGACGAGGTCATTGAAAACATTGTTTAGAGGCACCTGGGTGGCACAGTCAGTTAAGCGTCTGACTCTTGGTTTCAGCTCAGGTCACGATCTCAGGGTTGTGAGATTGAGCCCCACGTCAGGCTCCGCACTCAGCATGGAGTCTGCTTGAGATTTTCTCTCCCTCTCCCTCTGCCCTTCCCGCTCGTGCTCTCTATTTCTCTCTCCCTCTCAAATAAATAAATAAATCTTTTTAAAAAATTCTTTAATAAATGAGGTTGGAAGAAACTCTTAAAAACCTTGGAGGCCATGAAGGTGGAAAATAAACATCATCATTTGTGGACTGAGGTTGGGAAACATTGTTATAATCCACCCCATTACTGTCCTTTACTTCAAGGAAGAAGAATATAAATTTACTGCTTAGAACATTGTAATGATCTCATCCTGATTTATCTTAGACAATTAACTCTCCCTTTATGTGGTTTTGCTCTATCTTTATTCGAACAGCTCAGTGTGTGGTGTTACGGGTGTTTTTGTTTAAGTCTAACATCTTTTAAGTCTATGAATCTGTATGAACAAAAGCAAAAACTAAGATATATTCCAAAAGCACTCAAACATCTATTCTCATCACGAACCAAATAGACACTCTGACAGTGTTCATAGCTTATCTTTGAGATGGGAGCCTCGGCGTATGTTTTTTGAAAACAGTGTTTTGAACCTTTGTAAAAGCGTTAAATATAAATAACATGATGTCATAGAAAAAACACTGGCCTGGGAATCAAAAAGACCAAGATCTTTGATTTGATTCTGTCACTGCCTGATGGTATTCTTTGTATTGGTGAAGCCTTAGTTTTACAAAGGAGAATCATCTCTGGCTAGCTCAACGGAAAAGGAATTTATTAAAAGGATCCTGGGTGGTTCATAGTATCATTGGGGAGGGCTCGAGAAGTAAGCCTGAAACTAAATTCTAGGAACAGTGCCCAGAACTGGGCCGTAGAACTTGTCTGATGGGAAAATGGCCTCTGTTACCACCGCACCACCCATGACTCAACGCTCCATTTACACTGCTTCCAAGAACTCCATCTTACCACGGCCATCACCACCACCACTTCTGGTGTGCTCGCATCCTGTGCCGCCACTGAAAACTGGATCCCTCTGACACCAAACATGGTCTACACCTCGCTGGTTTCCGTTAACCCCTCCCAAGTCAAAGTCTTCTACAAGCTTCCCTGATCGGCAGAGCCTGGGTCACTGGCATTTTTCTAACTGCAAGGGAAGCTGGGTCCTGCAGGTTGAGCTCTGACTTCCATGCTGAGTGATGGGGAGCATAATGTGGGACTTTCCCCCAAAGTAGGAGGAGGATTTAAAAGGTACCCTTTGCATTTGCCATGATCACAAATCCAAGCCAAGATGAGCCAAACAGAGAACATAAAATATGGACCTTAGGGACTAAACTCCTTGTCTGTAACCAAACCAAGCAAAACATTGGCATAGTCCTAGCACTTTGTAAATACTGTTCTGACCCACCAAACAGCTCAACAAAATACAGAGCCCTTGCCTGTTGTCTGCTACTCTTGCGATCCCTGACACACCTTTCTGAGTTTAAATTGCCTTAAGTGTAGGTATCGGATTAGCTTCAGTGAAGTTTCGAGATTGGAAGCTAGCAGTTGTATTTAGTTTGGCTTTTGTTTAATGTTTTTTAAAGTTAGGAGTTTGAACAAAACTCTATAAACCTAGTGCCTCTTGAAAAATAGAAACTGAGCCTACATTTCCTCATAGCACCAGTCAACTGGGGGAGAGTGGTAACTGTCCTCTTCAGATATAGCCTGTTCTCTGCGTTTCTTCCCAGTCTCTCCAACTCCTTATTGTCTTACACCTTGTCCCATTTATCTTATTGGTGTACCCTAGTAGGTGCTTGACTATATAACCCTTGGGTTAGATCACTATAAGGTCCCTTCCAACCATAAAGTTCCATTATTTTGTTACCCTAGGTATAGTAGAAATAGGCATTTAGGAATCACTGTATAAATAGCCCAAAGTAGAACTGAAGACTGATTTTTTTTTTTTAAGAGAGAGAAAACACAACAGTAGGGTGTGGAGGCAGCAGGGGAAGAGGGAGAGAGAGAATCTTAAGCAGGCTCCACATTCAGCACAGAGCCCAATGTGGGGCTCGATCTCATGACCCTGAGAGCATGACCTGAGTCAAAATGAAGAGTCAGACACTTAACCAACTGAGCCACCCAGGCGCCCCAGAGCACTGAAGACTGGTTTTTAAATTAGAACCCGGATATGATTGTGTACCTAAAAATCGAAAAGACTAAGTTTAAAAATGGTTAGAACTATTAAGAGTATTCAGGAAAGTAACTGAACACAAGAAGATTGCACAAAAAGCAGTAGTTTGACTTTGTACCAGTAATAACCAGTTAGGAAATATTATGCAAGGAGGAATACTATTTGCTATTGCAACAAAAATTATGAAATACTTGGGAATAAATACTGAATAAGAATGAGTAAGACTAAAATGAATACAATTTCAAAGCTTTATCGTATCTCGGAATGGGAAGACATTGTTATAAAAAATTCTAATGTGTGCAAATTAATCTGTCGATTTGAAGTAGTTCCAATCAGAATTACAATGTGGGTTTTTGTTGTTATTGTTAGATTTGGTATTGTTTTGCAGGGTTAGGGGAGAGACATTGGCTCATTGATTACGAAGTCCCTCAGGAAAATTAAAGGATTGAGAAAATGTTGAAAAAATAGAATATTAATGTCTAGATACTAGACTTTATATAATTTGTAGGTATTTGAAAACATAATGTACTATAGTAGAGGAATAAACCCAAATATCAGCAAAATACAGTATGGAGTCCATAAAAGCTCCATTCTTATGGGTTCTATTGTAAGATATGGAGACCTTTTCAAATCAGTGGAGACAGAATGGATTATTAATAAAGGTTTTAGTGACAGTTGATCGGGAAACATTTAATACATTTTTATTTTGTGGTAGGGCACACTTCAAAAACAGTGACGCGGAAGTTGGCTATATTGACCACAGGAACATTTTTCTGTTTCTCTATAGCAAAATATGCAGAAAGCAAACTTAAAAGATGAGGGACAGACTGAGAGAAAATATTTGCAACTAGTATAAGAACCAAGGAATTAACATTAAGGATTTATGAAAATCTCCCATAAAATCAGCACACAAAAACGGGTTAAGGACAGGAATAGACACTTCACAGAAGGAATACAAATAGCCTTTAAACCCACGGAAAGATGACCAGTTATGGTGCAAGCTGAAGCAACAATGAGATATAATCGCCACCTATTATACTGGCATTGTTTTTAAAGAATAATATAACTGACTCCAAGTGAGCATGTAGGATAACTGTTACTCTCATTTTCTCTTGACAGAGGAGTTTAAATTGGCTCAGCACTTTGGAGGACAGTTGGCAGTGTCTGGCTAGCATTTAGAACCTTTTACCTGATAATTACACTCTCAGAAGTTTTTTATCCAGAAAAAATTTCACAAGTGCATCGTAATAGAGCTGTGTGTGTGTGTGGGGGGTGCACGCGCATGCATGCAATATTTATGGTAGCAAACTTCGTAATAGCAAAGATTCGGAAAAATCAAATGCCCCACGATAGGGTAATAGTTTGATACATTCTCCCCCATTAATTTAAGACAGTACTGTTGGGCCATCAGAAAGAATGAGGTAGACCAAATATGCGTACCTGAAGAAATAGTGTATCAGTGAAGAATGGCTAAGTAATGCCGCAGTAACAACCAATCCCCCCAAATCTCAGGGAATTAAATCAACAAAGGTTTATTTCTTGCTCACCCTATATACCCACTGTGGTTGTTGGGAGAACTGTGTTCAGAGTAGTCACTCAGGGACTGAGGTTAACAAAGCAGCCACCACCTTCCATGTTGCTGATCACTGTGCCAGAGAGAGAACTTTGGAGGGTCCAGCCCAACAGATTCTCAGCTGGGCAGAAATACATATCATTTGTGCTCTCAATGCAGTGACCAGTACCCTACCCATGTATTCAGAAGAAAGAGAGAAACCAGATATTGGTGAACACTAATGGCTACCTTGTGCTGTTTTCTAGAGAAAGCAAAATTCAGAAGTCTGTTTAGTACGATCCTGTTTATGAAAATATTGAAAGGTAATGTGTACATGTATATTTATATAAATATTTCAAGGATTGTATATCCTTTGAAGGAATCCTAGCAGGCTATACACCAAGCAGTTTAAAATAGAGCATGCGTCATTCTTTGATACATATCTTTTTTTTTAAACAATGAGCAATTTAAAAAAATTAAAAAGAAAACAACAAATAAAACCCCAACAAATAAACCAAAAATCCTGGGCAAAAAGCACTGAACATTTTTTATTTCTTGCTTCAATTTCCAGAAAGAGCTTAATGGCAAATGCTGGCAGAATGTACTGAGCAAAAGTCAGCAGGCTCAGAATCATAGAGTAGGGTATGAGTTCCACTTGATGCTCTCTACTCAGATATTGATTAGAGTTGAACAATTTTAATGTGCTTACTTAAAATTCTTACATTGCAGGCCAGAACTTTATACTGCAGGCCAGAATATTTATATTCAATTGCAGGCTAACAAAACTCTCAAGTTTTACAATTAAATTTGGGGATGGAGTAGTTTTTGTGATTTTCAAATTCTTACCGAATTAGCAATGAAGTCCTACCCATTTATTTCCCCCCAACATTTTAGGAAAATGTTAAAACATTCAGAAAATTGGAAGGGATTGAAGAGTGAACATTCATATACCCACTATTTAGGTATATCAGTAACATTTTACTATATTTGTTTTATCCACAACTCTCCATTCATACACCCTTCTGTCCGTCCATTAATGCATCTTAATTTTGGTGAACTTCAAAGAAAATCAGGGACATCAGTTAACTTCCCTCTAAATATTTCAGCATGCTTAACATTTATTTACAGTTTTTTTCTTTTCATATAAAATTTATGTTCAATAAAATGCACAAACCTTAAGTGTACATTTACTGAGGTTTTTTTAAACTTCTTTAATTAAGCTTTTATTTTAATTGCAGTATAATTTGATATGCAGTGTGATACTAGTTTCAGGTGTACAATAGAGTGGTTCAACACTTCCACACATCACCCAGTGCCCATCACAATAAGTGCCCTCCTTAATCCTCATCCCCTATTTCACCCACCTGCCCACCCACCTGCTGTCCGGTAACCATCAGTTTGTTCTCTGTAGTTAAGAGTCTCTTTTTTTTTCCTTTTGCTCATCTGTTTTGTTTCTTAAATTCCACATATGAGTGAAATCACGTGGTATCTGTCTTTCTCTGATTAACTTATTTCACTTGGCATTATACTCTTTAGCTCCATCCATGTCTTTGCAAATGGCAAGATTTTATTCTTTTTTATGGGTGAGTAGTATTCCATTGTATTTGTATACCACATCTTCTTTAGCAGTGCCTCTATCAGTGGGCACCTGAGCTGATTCCATAACTGGGCTAGTGTAGATAATCCTGCAATAAACATAGGGTTGCATATATTCCTTTGAACTAGTGTTTTTGTATTTTGGGGGTGAGTACCCAGTGGTGCAATTACAGGACCCCAGGGTAGTTGTATTTCTTTTTGAGGAACGTCCATTCTGTTTTCCACAGTGCCTGAGTGATGGTTGAGCACCATGGAAGAATTGACTATATAATTGTGGGTTGACTGCTGGGTTTTTTGTTCTGTTCCATTGAGCTGTGTGTCTGTTTTTGTGCCAGTATCATACTGTCTTGATAACTACCGCTTTATAATATAACGTGAAGTCTGGAATTGTGGTACCCCCAGCTTTGTTATTCTTTTTCAAGGTTGCTTTGACTATTCGGGGTTTTTTGTGGTTCCATACAAACTTTAGGATTGTTTCTTCCAGTTCTGTGAAAATGCTGTTGGTATTTTGATAGGGATCGCATTAAATGTGTAGATTGGTTTGGGTAGTTTAGCCACTTGAACAATATTCGTTCTTCCAATCCATGAACATGGAATGTCTTTCCATTTCTTTGTGTCATCTTCAGTTTCTTTCATCAGTGTTTTTTATTTTTTATTTTTCGGAGTACAGGTTTTTCACCTTTTGGTTAAGTTTATTCCTAAGTTACTTTATTATTTTTGGTGCATTTTTGAATGGGATTGTTTTCTTAATTTCTCTTTCTGCTGCTTCACTTTTAGTATATATAAATTCAACAGATTTCTGTACGTTGATTTTGTGCCCTGCAAATGTGTTGAACTTACAGATCGGTTCTAATAGTTTTCTGGTGGAATCTTTAGGGTTTTCTACATATAGTATCATGTCATCTGCAAATAATGAAAGTTTTACTTCTTCCTTACCAATTTGTATACCTTCTTTTTTGTTTGTTGTTGTCTAATTGCTGAGGCTAGGACTTTCCAGTACTGTGTTGAAATAAAGTGGTGAGAGTGCACGTCCTTGTCTTGTTCCTGACCTTAGGGGAAAAGCTCTCAGATTTTCCCCATTGAGTATGATGATGTTCACTGTGGGTTTTTCATTTAAACCCTTTATTATGTTGAGATGTGTTCCCTCTAAATCTACCTTGTGGAGGGTTTTTATCATGAATGGATGTTGTGCTTTGTCAAATGCTTTTTCTACATCTATTAGAATGATCTTATGGTTTTTATCCTTTCTCTTGTTGATGTGATATATCACATTGATTGATTTGTGAATATTGGACCACCCTTGCATCCCGGGAATAAATCCCACTTGATTGTGGTAAATGATTTTTTCAATGTATTGTTGGATTCAGTTTGCTAGTATTTTGTTGAGGATTTTTGCATCTATGTTCATCAGAGATATGTTCATCAGAGATATTGGCCTGTAGTTCTTTATCAAGGTAATGCTGGCCTCATAGAATGAATTTGGAAGTTTTAGAATTTGAAAGTTTTCCTTCCTTTTCTATTTCTTGGAATGGTTTGAGAAGAATAGGTATCAACTCCTCTTTAAGTGTTTGGTACAATTTGTCTGGGAAGCCATCCGGCCCTGGACTTTTGTTTGTTGGGAGTTTTCTGATTACTGATTCAGTTTCCTTGCTAGTAATCACTCTGTTCAAATTTTCTATTTCTTCTCTTCTGTTTCTATTTCTTCCTGTTTGTTTTTTTAAAAAGATTTTATTTATTTGACAGAGAGCGAGAGAGCACAAGGACGGGGAGCGGCAGAGGGAGAGGGAGAAGCAGACTCCCCACTCAACAGGGAGCCCAAAGTAGGGCTCAGTCCCAGGACCGTGGGATCATGAACTGAGCTGAAGGCAGACGCTTAACCAACTGAGCCACCCAGGCACCCCACCCCGTTTCAGTTTTTTAATCCATTCTAGGAATTTATCCATTTTTTCCAGCTTGTCCAACTCGTTACCATATAATTTTTCATAATATTCTCTTACAATTGTTTGTATTTCTGTGGTGTTGGTTGTTTTTTCTCCTCTCTCATTTGTGATTTTGTTTGCTTTCTCTCTCTCTCTTTCTTTGGTAAGTCCGGCTAGAGACTTATCAATTTTATTGATTTTTTTCAAAAAACTAACTCCTGGTTTCATTGATCTGTTCTATTTTTGTTTTAATTGCTGTATCATTATTTCTGCTCTAATCTTTATTATTTCCTTCCTCCTGCTGGTTTTGGGTTTGGTTTACTCTTCTTTTTCTATCTCCTTTACATGTAAGGTTAGGTTTTTTATTTGAGATTTTTTCTTGCTTCTTGAGGTAGGCCTGGATTGCTTTAGATTTCTCTCTTAGAACCACTTTTGCTGCATCCTGAAGATTTTGGGCCATTGCATTTTAATTCTCATTTGTTTCCATGTGATTTTTTATTTCTTCTTTGATTTCTTGGTTGACCCATTCATTGTTTACTAACATGTTATTTAACCGCCATGTATCTGTGGTCTTTCCAGATTTTTTCTTGTAGTTGATTTCTAGGTTCATAGCATTGTGATCAGAAAAGGTACATGGTACGAATTTGATCTTTTCGAATTTGTTGAGACTTGTTTTGTGGCCCAACATGTGATCTGTTCTGGAGAATATTCCACGGACACTTGAAAAGAATGTGTATTCTGCTGTTTTAGGATGGAATGTTCTCAATATATCTGTGAAATCCATCTGGCCCAGGGTGTCATTGAAAGCCACTGTTTTCTTGTTGATTTTCTGTTTGGATGATTTGTCCATCGATGTAAGTGGGGTATTAAAGTCCCCTGCTGTTTTATTACTATTGATCTGTTCCTCTATGTTTTTTAAAACTGTTTTATGTATTTGAGTGCTCCCAAGATGGGTGTATAAATATTTACATTTGTCATATCTTCTTGTTGGGATTGTCCCCTTTATTATTATATAGTATCTTTCTTTTTCTCTTGTTACAGTCTTTGTTTTAAAATCTGTTTTGTCCAGGGGGCCTGGGTGGCTCAGTCGGTGAAGTGTCTGCCTTCAGTTCAGGGACTCGATGCTGGGATCAATTCCCGCATCGGGCTCCCTGCTCAGTGGGGAGTCTGCTTCTCCCTTTGCCTCTGCCCCTTCCCCTGCCCAGGCACGTGTGCGCGCGCGCGCTCTCTCTCTCTCAAGTAAATAAATAAAACCTTAAAAAAATGAAGTCTATTTTGTCCAATAAAAGTATTTCTACCCTGGCATTCTTTCGATGTCCATTTGCATGATAAATGCTTCTCCATCCCCTTACTTTCAACCTGCAGGTGTCTTTAGGTCTGAAATGAGTGTCTTGTCGGCAGCATATAGATGGGTCTTGTTTTTTTTTATCCATTCTGACAGCCTGTGTCTTTTGATTGGAGCATTTAGTCCATGTACATCAAAGTAGTTACTGATAGACCTGTATTTGCTATCACTTTTTTACTTGTTTTATGGTTGTTTTTGTAGTTTTTCTCGGATCCTTACTTGTCTTTCTCTCTTTCGTGGTTTGTTGGCTTTCTTTAGTGATGTACATGGATTCCTTTTTCTTTACTCTTTGCATATCTATTACTGGTTTTTGATTTTATCACTTGGTTTGTATATAACATCTTCTTCTTTTTTTTTTTTTTTTTTTTTTTTTTTAAAGATTTTATTTATTTATTTGACAGAGATAGAGACAGCCAGCGAGAGAGGGAACACAAGCAGGGGGAGTGGGAGAGGAAGAAGCAGGCTCATAGCGGAGGAGCCTGATGTGGGGCTCGATCCCGGAACACCGGGATCACGCCCTGAGCCGAAGGCAGACGCTTTAACCGCTGTGCCACCCAGGCGCCCCTGTATATAACATCTTCTGCATAAAACAGTCCATATTAAGTTGATGGTCACTTAAGTTTGAACCCATTCTTTCCTCATCTCGTTCCCACCACAGTTATATGGGGTCATGTTTTACATCCTTTTATTTTGTGAATCCCTTGACTGATTGTTACAGATATGCTTATTTTTACCGCTTTTGTGTTTCCTGCTTTTCACACTCTCATATTTGGTCTTTCCTTTCTGCTCGAAGAGTCTCCCTTAATGTTTCTGGTAGGGCTGGTTTAGTGACCATGAACTCCTTTAGTTTTTATTTATGTGAGAAACTCTTTGTCTCTCCTTCTATTCTGAATGATAGCCTTGCTGGGTAGAATATTTCTGGCTGCAGATTTTTCCCTTTCAGCACTTCATTATTGTTATTTTTCGATATAAACTCCACCCCCAGTGCGGCACTCAAACTCATGACCCTGAGATCAAGAGTCACGTGCTCTACCGACCGAACTAGCCAGCTGCCCCACTTTCAGCACTTTGAATATATCATGCCACTTTCTTTTGGCCTGCTAAGTTTCTGCTAAAAAAATCTGCTGCTAGCCTTATGGGGTTCGCTCATATGTAACTGTCTTCTTTTCTCTTAGCGCTTTAAAATTTTTTTCTTTATCCATACTTTTTGCCATTTAATTATCTTGTCTTGGTGTGGACCTCCTTAGATTGATTTTGTTGGGGAATCTCTGTGCCTCCTGGATCTGGATATCTATTTCCTTCCTCCAGATTAGGGAAGTTTTCAGTTGTTATTTCTTCAAATAAATTTTCTGCCCCCTTTCTCTCTCTTCTTCTTCTGGGACCCCTATAATCATTTGCTGAGTTTTGATAAATGTGTAGAATATTAACATCACCCCAGAAAGTTCCCTCATGCTCCATCCCAGTCAATCCCTTCCCACATCCTCCATTCAAAAAGCAAGCACTGTTCTGATTTAGTTTTTCCACAGTAGTTTTTTTCCTGTTCTAGAATTGCATATAAATGGAATTACACTGTATGTATTCTTTGGTGACTTCTCTCATTCGGTATGATTTTGGGCTTCATCCATATGATTGGGTGTATCAGTATTCATTCCTTTATATTAGCAAGTAGTAGTCCATTGTATGAATACACCACCACCTGTTTATTCTTTCTTTTGCTGATGGATACCTTACCTGGGTTATATCTAGTTTTTGGCTAATATAAATAAACTTGTTCTGAACTTTCTTACACAAGTATTTTTGCTAACATACATAGTTTTATTTCTCTTGGTTACACACCTAGGAATGGGATTGCTGGGTCCTAGGTCTATGTTCAGTTTTTTAAGAAACCGCCACACCTTTTACCAAAGTAGTTGTGCCAGTTTACATTTCCTCCTAATAATGTACGAGGAGTCTGTTGCTTCACAGCCTTGCCAACAT
The DNA here is from genome assembly GCF_023065955.2 of Ursus arctos. Classification (NCBI taxonomy): domain Eukaryota; kingdom Metazoa; phylum Chordata; class Mammalia; order Carnivora; family Ursidae; genus Ursus; species Ursus arctos. The sequence goes on along the minus strand of NC_079873.1, from coordinate 37,111,710 downwards.
TTGGTACTGTGAGGTTTTTAATTTAAGCCATCTGGTAGATACGTAGTAGTGTCTGGAAAGTGGTGTCTCTTTCCTCTGGAAAATACATATTTTGTATTGAGCACTTTTTTCAGGTGCTTTTTGGCTAATATGTGTGCCTTTTTTGGTGAAGTGTCTTTTCTAATTTTTTTGCCCCTTTTTATTGGCTGTTTGGTGGTGCATTATTGAGTTGTAAGAGTTTCTTGTATTTCCTGGCTACTGGTCACTTGTCAGATACATGTTTTGCAAATACTTCTCTCCCAGTTTCTGGCTTGCCTATTCACTTTCCCAGCGGTGTCCTTTGATGAGTACTATTTACTTTTTCATTTGTGATGAAGTCCGAATTGCCAATGTAGTCTTTTATGGCTTTCTGTAATATGATTAAGTTATCTTTGGCTACCCCAGAGTCACCAAGATATTGTCCTTGTTTTCCTTTAATCACTTTATTATTTTAGCTCTCATTTTTAACTTTATGATTTATCTCTAAATTCTCCGTATGGTATGAGGCAAACATGGAGGTTTACTTAAATTTTTTAAATGCTTGTTTGAAATTCTTATACTATGGGCCAGAATAGCTTATGTTAAAGTAGATAATAACTTTAGAGCTTTAAAATATAGTTTTAAAATGAAAGAGTTTTTATAATTTTAAAATTCTTATTAAATTAATGACAGTGTTTTACCCATTCATTTTTTTTCTTATTCTGGGGCATAGTTTTGACCATTAAAATTGCAGATCCTCTTTTGCAAAAGAAGCTGAAATGCTGATTTTTATTTTTAAAATATTTATTTGAGAGAGAGAGCGAGCGTGAGCACAAGTGGGGGAGGAGCAGAGGCAGAGGGAGAAACAGATCCCCCTGCTAAGCAGGGAGCCCCGAAGTGGGGCTTGATCCTGGGACTCCAGGATCATGACCTGAGCCGAAGGCAGACTCCTAATGGACTGAGCCACCCGGGTGCCCCTGAAATGCTGATTTAAAACGTTTTTTTAATATCTTACAGTTTTCAACAATTTCCTTACATAATACATTTCCGCTTTTAAAAAAAATTTTTTTAAAAGATTTTATTTATTCATTTAAGAGAGAGAGAGAGCACAAGCAAGGGGAGAGGGAGAGGGAGAAGCAGACTCCCTCCTGAGCTGGGAGCTTGACACAGGGCTCGATCCCAGGACCCGGAGATCATGACCTGAGCTGAAGGCAGACACTTAACCATCTGAGTCACCCAGGTGCCCCACATTCCCACTTCTTGAGAATTGAAGTATTTCAATAAATTACTATCCCAGTTAACTAATGAATGCTAGATACCAATGATCGTGTTAACTGATGGAATCTGTATACTATGCACATACGACAGATTGTCTTTTCCAAAGATGGCTGCAACGGTATGTCGCATCCAACATATTTAACTGCAGTGTGAACTTGACACCCCTTCCACTGAGAAGAGGGGTCATTTCCCCTTTATCTTGAGTGGTCTTGTGATTCACTTGTAACCAGTAGAATGTCACAGAATTGATGCTGCATGACTTCTGAGGCCAGGTCAAAAAAGATGACAGTGCATCTTCTGCATTGTCTGCTGTGATCCTTGCTTTCGGAGCCCTGACCCCCTATGTAAGAAGTTCTACCACCTTGAGGTTGCCATGCGATGAAGCCCCAGGTACATGGAGAAACCATGTATAGGTGGTAATTTAATTGACAACCCAAACCGAGATCTCAGGTCATGGCTCTTGCCGTGGATTGGACTTGGCCATGGATTGGACCTTCTCATAAGTCAAGCCACCAGTGACAGAGTCTTCCAGGTCGAAATCCCATACATTCTTCATGCCCTGTCTGAATTCCTGAGCCCCCCCCCCCCCCCAATTCATGAACAAAACACAATGGTCATCTTAAGCTGTTAATTTTTAGGGTAATTTGTTAAACAGCAATAGTAACAGGAACACCAGGCACCAACAAATTCCAGAGAATTAGAATACTAAAAATACATATTCCTCAAACTAAGTATTCAATTTTTAGTTATTTGAGAGACAAGTTGATAGCCTATAGTGCCTCAGAGTCATGGCTTTCCAGTTCTTTAATTGCAGAGATTGAGAAATCTTGTGCCACGTCTTGGAAGTTGCTCTTGCGAAAAGAGCCTCACATCTAAGTAGAATGCAAAATACGCCCCCCCCCAAGATTCTGTGTACTTGTATCCCCTACCTGGAAGAGTAGTGAACTTTCTTCCTTTAACCTGAACCGAGCCAGGTGAGGTGGGGACTTCTTGTGAATTTAGATGTGTTTTCGATCTGAAGAAGAAACTGTGGCCTCATTTTTTCCCCAAGACCACGTTTAATTTTGTAAAATTCTAATTTATTTTAAAATGTACTTACAATAAGATTTATACATTTTGGCGTACAGTTCTTACGATTGTGACAAATCCCTAGAGTTGTGTGACCACCACCACAATAAAGGTACAGAACAGTTCCATCTCCTCTGATCCCCACCAAAAAAAGAAACCACAAACCAAAACCGAAAACCAAGAAGGAAAGAAATATGCTTTCTCCTGAGTAAATACCGAGGAATGGAATAGGATCATATGCTAGGCGTATTTAACTTTGTGTGAAACTGTTAAACTGGGTTTGTTGTTGGTTTTTTTTTTTTTTTTTAGAGATTTTCTGCATCTTTTGTTAGATTTTCCCCTAGATATTTGACATTTGTGGTCCTATTATAAATGGTATCTTTTTTTAGTGGTTGCCCCGGAGTTTGCAATATACATTTACAATTAATCCACATCCACTTCTAAATAACTCTATACCACTTCATGGGTAGTGCAGGAACCTTATGATAACAGAATATTTCCAGTTCCTCCTTGCCATCCTTCATATCATCACCGTCACTTATTTCACTTAAACAGAAGCACATATATGTTACATATATATACATAATTAAATATATTATTATTGCTATTTTTTTAAACATTATATTTATTTGTCAGAGAGAGAGCACTCACAGAGCAAAGCAGGGGGAGCAGCAGGCAGAGGGAGAAGCAGGCTCCACGCTGAGCAAGGAGCCCGATGTGGAACTCGATCCCAGGCCCCTGGGATCATGAGCTGAGTCAAAGGCAGACGCTTCACTGACTGAGCCACCCAGATGCCCCCATATTGTTGCTATTAGTATTTTGAACAAACTGTTGTTAGATGACTTAAGAATAAGAAAAATCAAAAATTTTATTTACCTTCCCTTATTCCTTCTCTAATACTCTTTCTTTATGTAGTCCCAGGTTTCTGACCTTTATCAATTTCCTTCTTTCTGATGAATTTTTAACATTTCTTGCAAGGCAGGTCTGCTGGCAACAAATTCCCTCCATGACTGTCTGAGAAAGCCTTTATTTCTGCCTTCACTTCTGAAGAATAGTTTCGCAGGATACAGAATTTTGGGTTGGGGGGATTCTTTCCTCTCAATGTTTGAAATATTTCACATCACTCTCCTCTGAGAAGTAGGCTATAGTTCTTCTCTTTGCTGCCCTGTATGTCAGGTGCCCCCCCCCCAGCATCTTCCAAGATTTTTTCTTTATCTTCGATTTTCTACAGTTTGAATATGATACGCCTAGGTGTAGTTTTTTGGGGTGTGTTTATCCTGCCGAGTGTTCTTTGAGTTTCCCAGATCTCTGGTTTGGGGTCTGACATTAATTTGGGGAATTTCTCAATCATTACTGCTTTACATATTTCTTTTTTTTTTTTTTTAAGATTTTATTTATTTATTTGACAGAGAGAGAGACAGCCAGTGAGAGAGGGAACACAAGCAGGGGGAGTGGGAGAGAAAGAAGCAGGCTCATAGCAGAGGAGCCTGATGGGGGGCTCGAACCCAGAACGCTGGGATCACGCCCTGAGCCGAAGGCAGACGCTTAACCGCTGTGCCACCCAGGCGCCCCAGCTTTACATATTTCTGCTGTTCCTTTCTTTCCTTTCCTTCTAGTATTCCCATTACACGTTTTGTAGTTGTTGCAAAGTTCTTAGATTTTCTGTTTCTTTTTCCTTTCTGTCGTTTTTTTTTTTTTTTTTTTCCTCTTTCTTCTCAGTTTGGGATATTTCTATTGACATATCAAGAGCAGAAAGAGAGATTCTTTCCTCAGCTGTATACTACTGAGGCCATCAAAGTCATTCTTCATTTTTGTTACAGTGTTAGCACTCCCATTTCTTCTTGATTCTTTCTCAGAATTTCCATCTCCTTGCTTACATTATCCATCAGGTCTTGCATGTTGTCTACTTTCTGCAGTAGATATTTAAAATTTCATTGTAAATTCACAGTCTGATAATTACAACATTCCTGTCACATCTGAGTCTGGTTCTGAATCTTGCTCTGTCTCTTTGAACCATGTTTTTTGCACCAGCTTGAAGTACCAGTACAATGTTGAGTAGAAAGGGTGAGAGAGAACATTGTTCACTTGTTCCTAAAATAGGAGGAAGGCATTCAGTCTTGAACACTGCATTTAATGTTAGCTAAGGGTTTTTGGTAGATGTCTTTTGTCAGGTTGAGGAAGTTCCTTTCTATTCCTATTTTGTCGACTGTTAAATTTTGTCAAATCCTTTTTCTGTATCTATTGAGATGAATGTATTGGTTTTCTGTTTTAGTTTTTTTTTATTTAAGATTTTATATATTTATTTGACAGAGAGAGACAGCGAGAGAGGGAACACAAGCAGGGGGAGTGGGAGAGGAAGAAGCAGGCTCCCAGCAGAGGAGCCTGATGTGGGGCTCGATCCCAGGACTCTGGGATCACGCCCTGAGCTGAAGGCAGATGCTTAACGACTGAGCCACTCAGGCACCCCTCTGTTTTAGTTTTTAATAGGTGATTACATTGATTTTGAAATGTTAAACCTTGCGTTTCTAAGATAAACCTCACTTGGTTATGGTGTTATTTTTTTCTTTTATATATTGTTGTATTTAATCTACTAAAGTTTTCTTTGGAGTTTTTGCATCTCTTTTCATGAAGCCTAGAATGAGTTGCCTGCCTGTCATAGCAGATCACTTTACCTGTTGGGATTTTATTTTCCATTTGTAAAAGGAAGAGGCTGGATAAACGATTTATCCATTATTTTCCATTATAATGGAAAATACTCTTTTCTGTCATTCATATTTTTCCATGATTTACATTTATCTTAATATTTTAAAATTATTTCACATATATTTTAATATATATAAAAGTATAATAGCCTAAGTATATTATTAAATGATAAGTATACGTATATTGAGGGCGACTGCTCAAAACATTTTAAATGAAGGGCTGTTTGATCGAAAACTTCTGGGAAACACTGCTGTATATAATTTTCCTGCCTAGCAGGGTTAGACTTTCTCATAAGCCTCAGTCTTTCCCACCCAGGACACTTTGCTATTAGTCTTTGAGGTTGCATTGGACACTTACATAAAACTTCATTTCATCCTTAAAATAACCCTGCAAGCAGATTCATTAGTTAGCTCAGGGTCACAGAGCTAATTAAGGGCAGAGCTGGAATTCAGACCTAAGTCTGTCTGATTCCAAATCTGATATTCTCTCTTTTGAAACTTAAATGAGGGGCACCTGGTGGCTCAGCTGGTTAAGTGTCCGACTCTTGATTTCAGCTCAGGTTGTGATCTCAGCGTCCTGGGATTGAGCCCTGTGTCAGAGTCCGCCAAAGGATTCTTTCCCTCCTCCTCTGCCCCTCCCCCCATACATGAGTAAATCTTTTAAATAAATAAATAAGTAAAACTTAAATGAAATTGTAATTATGAAAATTTTTAATATAGCAGAATGTACGGAAATTGGAAGACATGGTATACCTGCTACCCAGAAGTAACAAATGTTAACATTTTTTTCTACATTTTATTTTTATCTCTTTTAAAAAAAATAAACAGGAAACGGCTATGTTGCTAAAGCCCCCTCCTTCAGCATCTCTTTCCCTTCTCAATATCAAGATGTGTATATGATCCCCATGCTTGATTTTTTCCACATATGTATGTATCCATAAATAATTTATAATATTGTCTTGGGCATTTAAAAGTGTGCATAGTGGTACAACACTATATATATATATCCCTTTGCAAGTTGCTGTTTTCAATCACCATATGATTCTGAGCTATTTCCATGTCCGCAATGTAGATCTAGGTTATTTATTCTCATTGTTTTATGGTATTCCATTTTATGAATAAACTGGTTTATCAGCATCTTTTTTATATTTATTAAAATGTTTGATCATTTGATTTTGTTTTTTTTTCATATAAGTGTACGCTTTAATCCCCATCCCCTATTTCACCCATCCCCCTACCCACCTCTCCTCTAGTAATCATTGGTTTGTTCTCTATAGTTAAGAGTCTGTTTCTTGTTTTGTCTCTCTCTCATTTTTTCCCTTTGTTCATTTGTTTTGTTTCTTAAATTCCCCATAAGAATGAAATCATATGGTATTTGGCTTTCTCCAACCGACTTACTTCACTTAGCATAATACTGTCTGGCTCCACCCATGTTGTTGCAAATGGCAAGAGCTCATTCTTTTTTATGGCTGAATAATATTCCATTATATCCATCATCTACGTTTTTAAAGATTTGTTCTCTATTCATTTATTTGAGAGAGAGAGAGCAAGCAGGAGAAGGAGCAGAGGGAGAGGGACAAGAGGCTCCGTGCTGAGTGTGGACCTCTTGGTGGGGCTTGATCCCACGACCCTGAGATTATGACCTGAGCTGAAATCAAGAGTCAGACACTTAACCTATTGAGCCACCCAGGCTCTCCCATTCATCTATTTTTTTTAAGATTTATTTATTTATTTATTTATTTAGAGAGAGAGTGGGGGGAGGGCAGAGGGAGAGAATCTTTAAGCAGACTTCTCCCTGAGCACAGAGCCCCATGTGGGGCTCCATCTCACAACCCTGAGATCATGACCTGAGCTGAAACCAGGAGTCGGATGCTCCACCCACTGACCCACCCAGGTGCCGCTATCCATTCATCTACTGATGGACAGTTCACTGCTTCCGTAGTTTGGCTGTTGTAAATCATGCTATCAATTTCTTATTGTGTTAGTTTCCTATGGCCGCTGTATCAAATTACCACAAACTAAGTGGCTTAAAACAACAGAAATTGTATTCTTACTGTTCTGGAGGCCAGAAGCCTCAAATCAGTATCACCAGGCTGACATCAAGATGTCAGCAGGGTCATGCTACCTCTGGAAGTTCTGTGGGAGAATGTGATCCTTGCTTCTTCTAGTGGCTGCTGGCTTTCCTTGGCTTGTGGCCACATTACTTCAATCTCTCCCTGTGCCTCCTTCACATGATCTCCTCCTAGTGTGTGTGTATGAAATATCGCTTTTCCTCTTTCTTATGAGGATATATGTGATGGCAATTAGGGCCCATCTGGATAATCCAGGATAATCTAGGGTTCAAGAGCCATAGTTCAAGACCCATAAATTAATCACATCTGCAGAGACTCTTTTTCCAAATGAAGTAATGTTTACAAGTTCCAGAGATTAGGACCTGATATCTTTGGGGGTCAGTCTTCTACCACTTACAAACAGTTATATTGCTATTACAAGTAGCTACAAGGGAACGTCCTTGTGCATGTCTCTGTAACTGTGTGCTAGTTTCTGTAGAATAGGAACCTAGAAGTAGAATTGCTGGGCTGTAGACCGTATCTTCAACTTTACTAAAGAATGTGAAATTATTCCTCAAAGTGCTAGCACCAATGTGTATTTTTATAGTTTGCATATTACGCCTTTTTCTGTTGGGATTTAAGTCTTACTGCTTTGTTCTTGATACATTTTGGTTGTGAGCTGGTTATGTACTTTGCAGACACATTCTCTCTCTGGATTTCTTTTTGCACTTTCTGTATGGTCTCTTTTGCCATGTGGAAGTTTAAAATTTTAATTGTAAATCATTTTATCCACTCTTTTTCTTTATGGTTTGTAAATTTTGCATCCTCTTTAAGAAATTATGAGTACCGTATGGATTGCCAGTTATCCCAGCACCATGCATTGAGTAAATCTGTCCTTTTCCCAGTGGTTTCTATTGACATATCACATATTTCATGGTCCCATGCCTGTGTGAATCAGTTTCCGAACTCTCCGTTTTGCTAAATTCACCTACCTGTTTATCCCTATGCCAGTACCCCCAGTTCTAATTTGTTACCGTAGCATCATGACAAGTCGTGATATATAGCAGCATTCTAATTTTTCTTCTTCTGACTCTTCCTAGGCCTTGAATTTTCCATATCAATTTTATGACCACTTTTTCTAGTTCTTTCAAAAGCCAGATTGGATTTTGACTAGAATCGTGGTGAATTTATAGATTAAGCGGGGGGCGTAATTGCCATCCCTCTGAAACAGAGATTTCCTGTCTGTGTGAGGCAAACTTGATAACCACTACACTACGGAAACGCGGCTGATTTCCTGTCTGTGAATATGGTATATCTTGCTTTATAATACAGTTTTGTTGCTATTGTGAATATTGTCTTTTTACTGTAAAGTTACATTTCTAATTGGTTGATGCTGGCGTATATGAATGTTACTGGTTTTTGTATTTGATCTCATTTTCTCTTTTGAATTCTGTATATTCTTTTGGATTCTATTTTGGGCCGTATCATATAAACTGCAAATAATGACAGACCTGCCTCTTCCCTTTTAATCTTTACAGTTTTTTTTCTTTCTTCTTCTTCTTCTTTTTTTTTTTTATATCAGCTAGGCGCTGCAATGCAGTATACGAGAGAAGTAGTAATAGCAGATGTCTTTATCTTTTTTCCTGACTTTAAAAGAGATATTTCTAATACTTCACCACTAAATACTCCACTTGTCCTAGGTTTTTGGTAGATGCAGACGTTTTATTTCGGTTTTCACATCTTTTTCATAAAGGAAACAGTTCTACTACTTTTTCTTTCTCATACTGGCCTCATCCATTTTATATATCCATGTTTTATAACATTCTCATAAAATGAGTTTCAGAACATTCACTCTGTTTTTTAGAGCAGTTTGTAAAAGGTAGGTATTATCAGCTCTCTGAAGGTTTTGCAGAAGTTGCCTGTAAAACACATAACCCTTCCTTTTTTTTCTGCGGGTAGATTTTTAACTAATGATTCACTTTCTCTAAGGATAATACATCTTATTCCAGATGTCTATTTCTCCTTGGGTTGGAAAATTATATATTGTCTAGAAATGTTCTTCATTTTGTCTAGTTTAAAAGTTTTATCACCTTTTTAGCTCTTGCACTGTTGATCTCGGTGACTTTCCCCTTTTAAAATCTATTTTATTAGATTTTTTAAAAATTTTCTGTCTTTTTAAAGATTTTAATTGTTTATTTGAGAGAGAGAGAGAGAGAGCACATGAGCTGGGGCAGGGGACAGAGGAAGAGAGAGAGAGGGAGAAGCAGACTCCCCCCTGAGCAGGGAGCTGGATGTGGGGCTCGATCCCAGGACCTCGATCCCTGGAACCGTGACCTGAGTCGAGGCAGACGCTTCACGGACTGAACCACGCAGGCAACCCTTACTAGAATTTTTTATTTGACTAGTTTTAAAGGGTCAGATTTCAATTGTTAACCCTCTTTATTTTGGCTCTTTTTTGTATTCCATTATTCCCTCCTCTTGTTTTTATTGTGTCCGTCTTTCTATTTTGGGTTGTCTCTAGTTTCTAACTTCTTGCACTGGACATTTGTTTCACTGATTATCAGTCTTCATTCTCTAAGAAATACACTTAAGGCTTAGTGTTCATTGTCATTCATATGTAAATATTTCCTAATATTGGCCAATTAATTGTTTTTAAATTTCCAAGGGTGTATGAGGTTAGTCTTTAGTTCTCAATTTCTCTTTTTATTACATTTAGTTAGAGAATATGGTTTGCATGACACTGATTCTTTGATATAATTGACTCTGGGACTAAATGTTATTTTCTGAAATTTATTTTTCTCTTTTGAAGTTTTGCTGGGTTAATACTTCTAGATTTATAATCATCTTCCCTTGACCTTTCGAAGATTTTCCATTGTCTTCTGCCCTCCATTGTGGTTATTGGTTAAGTCTCTTGTTAATATAATTGCTCCTCTGTCGTGGTATGTCTTTTTTTTTCTCATGTTGCCTTTCTCTTTGTTTTTGGTGTTCTGTAGTTTCATTGCAATGTATCTAGGGAATATTTGTAGCTGTTCAGTTTGAGAATTATTGTGAGCCAGTGTCTCATTATCTTTAGTCCCTTCTGTTTTCCTCCTCAAACTCTCAATCTGTTCTCTTTGTCTCTTAACTCTTTGTCACACTTCTCTCTCTTCTGCGTGTCTTTTAATCTCTCATTCTTTTCACTTATCTCTCATTCTGTGCTACATTCTTGGAATTTTCCTTAAACCCATCATCCAGTTCATTGATTCAGTGACTGTACCTTACAGTTCCCGTAAGTGTTTATTTAGGGGTGTGTGTGTGTGTTTTCAATATTTCTGTTATTTTTCATGGCATCTTGTTCTTTTCTATGGTCTCTCTGTGTCTTATCTCTTTAGTAATTTTTTTCTATTTATATGAGAGCGAGAGAGAGAGAGAGAGAGAGAGAGCATGGGCAGGGGAAGGGGCAGAGGGAGAGGGAGAGGGAGAGGGAGAGGGAGAAGCAGACTCTCTGCTGAGCAGAGAGCCCATTTTGGGGCTCGATCCCAGGACCCTGAGATCATGACCTGAGCCAAAGGCAGATGCTTAACAGACTGAGCCACCCAGGCACCTCTCTTTAATAATTCTAAACATAGTATTTTCATAGTCCATTACCAAATTTCGTTCTGTCCCACATTCATGGGGTGCTTATCTTTCTGTTTATCTGATGACTCTCACTCATAGTGGGTCATTTCCTTTTATGTTTTCTAAGCTTATCTTAAACTGGACTTCCTTCCCACACTACAGTGTTCCTTTGCTATTTGGGTTGGCCCTTCAGAGTAGTTTTGTTTTGTTTTAAACCCTCTTATTTTGAACTAACTCTAGACTTATAGAAATGTTTCCAAAGTATTACAGAGAATTCCCACACACCCCTTACCCAGCTTCTCCTAATGATAGCATCTAACCATAAAGCAGTTATCAAAACCAGGAAATGAACACTGTGACACTATAAACTAAATATCTTATTTGAGTTTCACTAATTTCTTTCACTAATGCCCTTCTTCTGTCCCAGGACTCTGTCTGGGATCCCACATTGCATTAGTTGTTTTTTCTTAGTTTTCTGTAATCTGTAACATTTCTTCAGTCTTACTTTGCATTTTTTTTAAGATTTTTTATTGATTTATTTGAAAGAGAGCACAGAGGGAGAGGGAGAAGCCGACTCTGCTGAGCAGGGAGCCCAATGTAGGGCCCTATCCCAGGACCCCAAGATCATGACCTGAGCCAAAGGCAGACGCTTAACCTACTGACGCACCCAGGCACCCCACACTTTTTTGTCTTTTATGAACTTGTTATATTTGAAGAGTATTGATCAGTTATTTTATAGAATGTCCCTCAATTTGGAGTTGTCTAATGTTTTCTCATGGTTGGACTAAGATTATACACTTCTGGTGAGAATACTACAGAAATGATGTGCCCTTCTTAGGGCATCATATCAAGGGGCTCGTGATGGCAAAATGTCTTACTACTGGTAATATTGGCCTTGATCACTTGATTAAGGCAGTGTTTGCCAGATTTCTCCATTGTAAAGTTACTTATCTTTCCTTTTGTAGTGAATGAATACCTTGAGAGAGATGATTTGCGACTATGCAGATCCTGCTTTTCCTCAAACTTTCACCTACTAATTTTAGCATCCAGTACTAGAACTTTCAGGGTAGTTTTGATTTTACCCCCTCTGGGTTGGCTTATAAACTGGGACTTAATTTCATCTTAATTTTGATGTTAATTTATTGCCTCGGAGCTTTCCACAGTAAGTGGGTAAAAGAAATTTATACTCCGAATTTTTATTTGGCAGAACATTGGCTTGGAGTTCTGCAAGATAACTCTTTTTTTTTTTCCCCCTTTGGGTGCTCAGAGACTCAGCAGAGAAAAGGTCCATTGTCATCTCTCTTGGCCAACGGGCAGGGTTTATTAATCCTCCTTTCACTTCAACTGAAGCCCTGTACAGTCCTAGCTTTGTGCCCAGGTTTTGTGTGGAGGCGTTCCAAATTGTTCTCCTCCTTGGCCAGAGGCCTTGTCTCTTGCACCTGAATGAGCATTACAGTCTAGGCTCTTACCTGTTAATAGTGTTTGATTCTCACCTCCCCCATGTGGGACCTTATTAACTTGTACTACACCTTCCCCTCTGGCTGGCAGCTACCTCTTTGCCTTGGTACCTGCTACATTTTCTCTCCTTTTTCACAAGCTCAGCCAGGAGTTTGAGTTTTAATTGCGGCCTTGTCCACCATTTTGCCACACACAGACTCCCTGCCATGCCACACGGACTCTCTAAAATTACACTAGAGAAAATACTGACTAGACACATTATGATTAATACCTGTGCTGAAGTAGATTTGGCTTTGCTCATATAGGCCTAGTTAAAATCCACTCCACTATTTAAAAACCTTAATAACTCTCAGGCTTTTCTCTATTTTGGAAGCATATCCATTCTTATAGCCTTGAGTTTTATGGGATGCTAGAAAAAAATTCTTGGCATTTTAGAATAAATAAACCATATAATGTTGTGCCAAAACAGATAGACTATTTCTTATGTTTCTAAAGAGTGGAAAAAGGACCAACTCTTTTTCTGAGGTTTTATATATACATATATATTTATACTGTGTTTCTTTTATTTCTTTTTCCATGATTATATTCTTGTGGGAGTGGGTAAATCATTAACAGTGAAACGACTGTTTCATCCAAAATTCAGTGTTCTAATGGTCTCTTTTCTAAACGAAGTTTTTATGAATAAAGGGGCAGCTATGTGGCCATCTAGTTGGTAACAAATGACCAGCTTTCTTCTTTAATTAGAGTCCAAATTTTGTCTTAAAAAAGGAGAACAGGGACGCCTGGGTGGCACAGCGGTTGAGCGTCTGCCTTCGGCTCAGGGCGTGATCCCGGCGTTATGGGATCGAGCCCCACATCAGGCTCTTCCGCTATGAGCCTGCTTCTTCCTCTCCCACTCCCCCTGCTTGTGTTCCCTCTCTCGCTGGCTGTCTCTATCTCTGTCGAATAAATAAATAAAATCTTTAAAAAAAAAAAAAAAGAGAGAACAGTAATAAAATGCTAATTTTTTGTTCCGCAGAGGGAGAATTAGGATGTAAAAATTATGGTAAACTGAGAGAATATTGCAGAGCAGGGAAGGAATGACACTTGGGCCCCCATAGGGCATGCCCTGCCTGGCCATTTTTCATTTGAATAAATTTTGCAACCCAATGGCCTGGGTGTGGAAGGCGTGCCTCGGTGTAGTGTTTAACCATGTCCATTTCTCATTCATTCATTCAACAAACATATGTTAGGCACCTATTCTGTGCCAGGCCCCGTGGTGGGTGATGGAGGTTCAGAGGTCAGTGAGCTGCCCTTGGAGAATGCCAGCCTCATCTCTGAACCTCTACCACCCACCATGCAACCTGGCACTGCTGTTTCCGGGCTGTCCGTTCTGGGTCATTCTCTTCCCATACCGTTTTGGAGGGTGGGGGGCTGTCCTTTGCTGTTCGCTTTCTCCCACCCCTGAAGACATGGTTCAGATCACTGTTCTCTTACGATGTTCTCGACCACCCCAGCTCACAGGGACCCCTGCCTCTTTGACCTCATTGCATTTCCAGCTGGGGCCACTCAAACATCTTTTTTCTTCCCTCATGCACATTAGTTGAAGAATCAATGACTGAGTGAATGTAGGAACAAAAGCAGTGCCCTTTGTTTGGATTCAGTTTTCACCTAGGAGTTAGGATCCTCTTGAAAGGGTATTCCTAGCCTGATGTTGGCCTTTCTCGATGGACAGTTCATTGTACCACCTACTGATAATTACAATGATACCTAATTACTTACACGCTGCCACCCACACGACAGGTACTGCATGAACGCTCTCCGTGGGACCCGTCCAGTCCTCACAGCAGCCCTGAAAAGTAGATGCTATTATTATTTTCATTTTGCAGATGAGGCAGCTGGGACACAGAGAGCTTAAGGAACCTGCCCAACATGGCTTATTACCTCACAGAGCTGGGATTTGCACCAGGCGGTCTAGCAGTTTTGTCATGAGCTAAAATTTAGAGTAAAACTAGCTGAGTGTGACTCCTTGTTCCGTCCCTCTAATGCCTTATGGTCCTCACCTGTGAGCTGCGAATAATTCAAGAGATTACCGGGGCGGGGCGGGGACTGAGTGAGTGAAAGATATGCTAAACACCAAGCCAGTAAATACCCAGCGACATCAGTTCCATCCTCTTCCCCTCACCACCGGCCACGTGGAACTTCCATGTCCTGCGCCTGGAAAACGTGTGTGGTCCTGGATGGCCCAGCAGCTGGCTCTCACCAACCTTGAGATCTTTGCTCTCCGTCACGGAAATCTTTTGCTTTGCCTCTACCCTTTCTGGAGGGCTCTCCTCCGGAGTGGGGACAATGGGGGTACGATTAAACAAACTTCCTGGGTATATACCCCTTCAGTTTTTTTTCTTGTATGTGGTTTTATACTTATTTATATTTTGTCTTGTTTCAGAAATGGATTTAAGGTGAGTCACTAAGCTGCAAACAATTCTATAACATAACGTGGCTATACACTGAGTAAAAGTGAGAGAAAACAATAAAAGTAGGAGAACCGTGGACCCCCAGGGTAGGATTGATACATGGAGCGTACTTACAGCCTCTGAAGTCCTGGGCATTTACTAGAGGTCAACCACAAGCTGGCTCTGACCTCCTCCTCCTTGTTGTTGTTGTTGCTGTTGTTGCTGTTGTTGTTGTTGCTGTTGTTGTTATTATTGTTGTTGCTGTTGTTGTTTTTGTTGTTCTTCTTCTTCTTCAAGATTTTGTTTAGTTGACTGAGAGAGAGAATGTGCACACAAGCAGGGGAGCAGCAGAGGGAGAAGGAGAAGCAGCCTCTGCACTGAGCAGAGTGCCTGATGTGGGGCTCGATCCCAGAACCCTGGGTTCATGACGTGAGCTGAAGGCAGACGCTTCACCGACTGAGCCACCCAGGCGCCCCTGACTCTGACCTGCTTAGAGGTTGTCACCAAATGGGAGACCACGAGCCTGAAGCAACAAGAAGCCAGTTGCTGGCTTCTTGTTGCTGAGGAGAAGGAATCCTAATGCAGAGCCCAGGAAAGACCCTCTCCCCTGGCCACTCACAGAGAGGGCCCTCTGCTAAATGCACGATGTCCTCCGGAGCATATCCACAGGGACAGCCAAGGACATGAGCTCCAGGTAGCTGTTTCTGACAGCAGTTGTCAGAACTAAACAGTCGCATTCCACCAGACCGCTGTTTAGTCAGAGCTCTTCTACTGGGGGCGTCATGTGCCATGGCCCAGGTGTCCAGCTTCCCGAGGCGCAGCTTAGCCTGAGGGGTGAGGATGCCTCTTGCTAACCTGTGGTGAAGGAGGAGAGGACAGTACAAGGAGGTAGGAGCTAGGAGAGGAAATTAATCATCTCTTGCCCCACTGCGGCTATGTAATACATGACCTCAAAATCTCAGCATCACGCAGAATAAGCGTTGATTTAGCTCACACATCGATGAGTCACTCACTGGGAGACCAGTTGATCTGATCTGGGCTCAGCCGGGGCAGCTGTGTTCCACTCATCCCTCATTCTCCTCCAGGGAGCAGCGGGCTAACCTGGGCCATGTCGTTCTTTACGGTGATGGCAAAAGTACAGTCAGGAAATGGGAAACACGGAAGATATCTTGGCTCAGGACTGGCTCACCTTGACTTCCGCAGCATTGGCCAAAGCACGTCCTGTGGCTGACCCCATGGTCACAGAGCAGGAAAGAAATCATGCCCCTTTCAAAGGTGGAACAACAGAGTTCTATGGGAAAAGGTGCAGATACAGGGCGGGGTGAGGAATTGTAGTGATACGGGATCCCGCAGAGGGGATGGAAAGAACCGTAGGAGACGCTTAGCACCCCCTGAGACACAGAGGCCCCTCCCCGCTGTGGCTGTATCTGCTGTCTCCGGGAAGCTGCAGTGACCAGTGTGTGGCCTGGGAGGGACTGTGCCCCGGCGCCCGCCCAGAGTGGGGGCAATGGCCCCAGAAGCAGGGGGGGAGTTAGGTTTGTGACTAACAACCAGCTTCCCTGTTTGCTTTTCTCTTGACTGATTTCCTGCTCATTTTTTCTTTAGTTTTTTTTTTTTTTTTATAAGTCGAAATGTCAAACTCTGAACAGATTAACATGTTTGTTTGATTTTTGATTTCGCGCCCTGGAGGCTTTATCAGCATATGGATTTCTTGTATTACTCTGAAAATGGCTATATTTAGGCCTGATGTTCTATGGTTACACGCTAGGATCCGTTACATAATTTAAGCACGGGGTGTTTAAAACAAGAAGCCAGGAACAAGTTCTCATTATATTATCTGGATTAAAGATGATTTCTCACTGCCCTGGTGAAGCTGAAAAGTTCTGGTCGCTGTCGAAGTGTAGGTGGATGGGTCGCCTAGGCTGGATCCGGGACTTCTGATTCAGATAAGTGATTTAATTGTCATCCCAGTGCTGCCTCTCCCAAGCTCAGAATTCTTCATAGAAGACCAAAACAAATCCAGAAATAGGCCTCTGCAATATGTAGGAAATTTTCCAACTTCGTATTAGGATAAAGAAGTAAATCATCGTGTTCCTTAATGTCCTCCTACTTCTTTCTTTTCGGATTTGCTTCCTGGCATAAGAGATCTGGTTGCCTTCACGATAATCTGTCAATCAAGCATAAGCCAGAGAGTCTACCCCAAGGCCTTTATGTGACTCCGTGGTCCTAGGGAAGGGCCACTGTTAAGAGTTGTGCGGATTGTGACCTGCACAACTCTGGGGACACCAAGCGTGGAGAGCCTCTTTTGGAGTCCCTCTGTCATTGGTCGGGATATTGGGACAAGGCTCCCAGCTTTTACTCTGTCACTTAGCCTCTTCTTTCCCTGTCAGTCTCCCACCCAAATTTGGCTTCTTGGTCTCCAAATCAAAAGCTTGTCTTCCTCCCCTTTTCCCTTCCTTCTTCCCTCCTTCTTTTCATGGTGACTCGGGCATGTTTATTGAGGTTGGTGGATATGATTGGATCCCTCCTTTCTTTCATGGCTCCCTCCCTCTCCCAAGATACACACAGGCCCTATCTGGGACAGAGCCTATAGAATTTGGTGAAGCATAACCACACACGAAATGCCCAGAATGTTCTAGAGACCTCTCTGTGAGTTTGCATAAGCAGATGGAAACTAAGCTGTGCAGTGTAGCAGAAGCCATGTGGATTCCAAAAGTATGAAATTGGTTTTTGTTTAATTATTTTTAGGAGATAGTTATAGTCACAACCAGATGTATGATGGTCTCAGCAAGAGCAGGCCATTTTGAGAAGCAAACACACCAAAATAGGGAAAGAGTTGTATTAAAAGGTATGAAACACATTTTTTTTTCTAAATTAAAAATTAAACAGGAGGCAGTCGGAGGAGACTGGACACTGCAGAAAACTCCATAGTAAACCAGGGAACTAGCTTTAGAAATACTCCCAAACAGTGCAAAATAAGACGAGGATCAAGAGGATGCAAAAAGGAGCAGGATTAGAGGGGGAGAGGGAACTAAACAAAGGGAACTAAAGCAATAATCAAAGATAATTGTTTAAGAGAAATCCTTTTCTAAGCTTAAAAAAAAAGTCTGGAAATTGAGAGAATTCACTCTGTTTCAAGCAAAATACATGAGATCCCTAGATACACGTTGGTAGAAATGTAAAGGTTGTATATAAGGAAAGGATCTTATAAAGAACATCAAAGCAAAACGTAAGCCAAGCGCAAAAACACCACCACCAGCAGCGGAACCAATGACCTAAAAACCAAAAAGATATGGCCTCACGTAACAGAATGAACAGACAACGGAAAAAATCTTCAGTGCTTGTAGAGTAAATAAATTGGGCACCGGTTGTTTGTTGTACATGGGGACAGTAGGAATGTTTTTAACCTTCAAGAACACGAAACATAACGTATTACTCAAAGTAATACGTTACTTTAATAGGTTACTTGAGAACATGAAGACAAAATCAAAATTCAGAACTCAAGGAGGACATCATACCTTAATAAATTGGAACAGGGGCGCCTGGGTGGCTCAGTCGTTAAGCGTCTGCCTTCGGCTCAGGTCATGATCCCAGGGTCCTGGGATCGAGCCCCGCATCGGGCTCCTTGCTCAGCGGGAAGCCTGCTTCTCCCTCTCCCACTGCCCCTGCTTGTGTTCCCTCTTTCTCTGTCTCGCTCTCTGTCAAATAAATAAATAATCTTTAAAAAAAAAAGCAAAACGGGAACAGCACTGGACCCTAAAACAAGTTTCTCACACACACACACACACACACACACACACACACACACGCACACAGGATTATACATCCCAAATCCAAGGTAAAACGTTATTTCAAGAGGTGAATGATATCGTTACAGAAATTTAAAAGGACGATGATGTGGTTTATGCCACAGACAAAATAGCCAAGTCTCAGCAAGAGAGAGTGGGGAAGTGAAGGGCTGAATTCTTCACATTGCATCTTGAGAGTAAAATCTTATATTTCATCCTTATCTTTGAAACTTAGGTAGATCTAAGTTTAAAATATTTTAGGGCAATTTCAACTTCACCAGGAGAGAATGGTGGAATCTAACCATCATTTCACAATGTGTATGTGTATGAAATCGTCATATTGTACACCTTAAATATATATAATTTTGTCAGTTATACCTCAATAAAGCTGGGGGGGGGAAGGAATTCTGGGGAGTGGGACTGGAGATTGGGGCAGTGAGGAGATTCATTATAGAACTTCTTACACTTTTTGAATCTGTACCATGACACATTCATTTTCTGATATTAAAACCGATTATTGAGAAAAAAAATACAACCATAGTGTTCCCTTTTAGAAAAAAAAAATTCGCAGAACTGAAGAACAAAGTTAGTATCGTCTTTATTGCAAAAGACCAGTTGCAACAGCAGTTAATAGTAATGATACACAAAAAACTGAAACTACAAAACAAGATGACAGGGAAAATAAGTCCTAGGAGATAGTCTTGACCATCCGTGTAAACTCCCTGATCGCCCTTGGAACCATTATGACACATTCCACCTGCCCAAGGTTGGCATCTGATCGCACCTCTTTTTTGCTTTCCCATTCAATTTCTTGAGGTCTCATGGGCCGTATTACCAGGAATTCCTCTTGAGGAATGAGCAGTGTATTCCCCTGAGACCTCTTCTCTACCCCTTCCCCCTTAGTTGTCCGGGATCCCCAGGAGGGTTACTTTGCCCAAGGGGGATCAGACCACTGTCAGACACCACTACTGTCGCTCCTTGCTATCACAAGGCTGGGGAGGGCGACTGCTTTGCCAGGCGGATGGGTGCCATTTAGCCAGGCAGAAAGAGGTTTGGTTTTGCTGCTATTTTAAGTTGGGAGTCTGCATCTCCCTCTCCCTCTGCCCCCCACCCACCTCAAGCTCTTGCTCTCAAATGAATAATCTTAAAAAAAATAAAATGGAGGGGCGCCTGGGTGGCACAGCGGTTAAGCGTCTGCCTTCGGCTCAGGGCGTGATCCCGGCGTTATGGGATCGAGCCCCACATCAGGCTCCTCCGCTATGAGCCTGCTTCTTCCTCTCCCACTCCCCCTGCTTGCGTTCCCTCTCTCGCTGGCTGTCTCTCTCTCTGTCAAATAAATAAATAAAATCTTTAAAAAAAAATAAATAAAAAATAAAATGGGGATAATTAAAGTTCCTGCTTTAAAGGGCTGCTGTGGGAGAGGTGAGCTCCTGTTTATGAAGCAGTTGGATTAAAGGACACCTTCATGCATAAACATGAGTATATAGTTAACCACCTTACGCAGTCTGACAGCACGGTTCAGTAGAACCGTCTGAACGCCAGCACCAAGCCCTTGGTAAACGTGAGCTCCTGTTATTAATACTTTGTACGGCTCTCAGATGTGCCATCCTCTTGTTCTCCTTGATCTTTAAGGGTACCGTTCTTTCTCCCATTCCTCCAACTTCCTTCCCCTCCTTGCCCTACTTCTCTGACTGCTAAATTGTCTTTCATCTTCAGCCTCTGCTCCATTACCACCTGTGTTATGAAGCCTTCTTGATTCCCCCTACGTGTATATATGTGCCAGACCGGATGTGGGGGTACTCTCTCTAAGCTTCTAGACATATCTTTATTGCAGACCCCCCCCTTTTTTTTTTTACTTTGTTGACTTGGTTTTCCTTTTGGTCTGTGACGAAATCTAGGGTGCGGTCATTGAGGGCTGGGGATCGAATCTAGTCCATTCCTCTCTCGCGCTCTAACAGTTGATATTGCCCACCATGGAGTAAGTTCTCAATTAGCCTTTGTCGAGTGAATGAATGAATCCGTAGGTAAGGACATGTTTAGAAAGAACACAATAGGAGATAGACAATTTCTTAGCACGTAAGACATGGTCAAGTTTATTAGTAATCAGATCACTATTAATTAAAATGAGACATCATTTTTACCTGTGAAATTAGGGAACACTTTTAAAAATGATTACTATCTATTCCCGTGGACTCGCTCTCATTGCTGCTGGGAGGGTAAAAGCAACTTAATGCCGTGTATCAAAAAATTTTTAAATGTCCTTTTTCTTCACCCACCTGATTGTACTTCTGGGACACTGTCCAAAGGAAATTATTTCATTTTATTTACATATTTATACTTTTAAACAGAAAAAAAATGTATTTTAGATGTCAACTGAAAAAATGTGTGACGGGGATACATAGTTTTTCAAAATTACTTTGTGAGTAAGCAAGCCAAAGGGGAAAAAAAAAAAAAGATCACTGCTTCTGTCTGTCTTTCAATATTGCTCTGCTGCCCATTCCCCACCCTATAACACAAGTCAGCCAGTCTCTTCCTTCCTCTGTGGTCAAAGGAAATCATTTTAAATGCAGACAAATGTTTACACATGAAGACGTTCATTATGACATTACTTACATAAAAATTTGAGAAAAGCCCACAAAATGTCCAATAACAGGATGGTTTAGCATTTTCGTTTCAGAAGACTATGTGATAACAGGAAATGTACTAGTTAAATGAAAAAAAAAAGCGGGCCATAAAATATGTTCACAGATATCAAGAAAAAGAAAAGGCAATTAAATACCCATGCACAGAAGAGAGACCGTGAAGTATACCAAACGCTTAATTACTTGGTTGTATTTGGGCAGTGGAAATGTGTATGGCTTTTTTTCTTGGTTTTATTATTAACCAAATTCTCTGTATTTAGACATGTGTTCCTTTTTTAATGGAGTAAAGCCAATAAATTCTATATTTTAGAGTGTGTGTTCAGGAAGAATTAGGACTGATTATATTTTATTTGGTATGTTTCGATATTAGTAAGTTTTGAATTACTGAATTGATTGTAAGCACCTGAAGGGCACAGACCTAGTCTTGTTGAGCCCATTGTTTGATCAGTAAATACCTGTGGGCTTATATGGGGTGGCCTTCCTTGTAAGGTCCTGGCCCCCGCCCCATTGTCTCAGGGCCCAGGATGGCCTCTAATAAAACATCTGGCAGCCAGTGAGAAAGAGTTAAAAACAAAGAGCCAAACAAGTGAGGTTGGCTTGGAGCCAAATTATCCTTGAACACAGGATGGGTGTTAGCCAAAAGGAAGGTGCTAGAAAATGAAAAGCTTTGCTTATAAATGGAATGAATATTCATTCCTTTCTGCCCACATTGCAAGTTAAGCACCATCATCCACACTTTTCATTTGCTGCTACCAAAAAATCTTGACATAATTTAAAACACACAAAAACCCAAAAAACACTGTTGTCCTAGCCTCTTTAAATGTTAATTGAATGGCGTTATACCAAATTGTAGAAGAATGATAGAGGAGTGGCTTTTAGGGGTTTCTCAAATTGCACCTCTATGAGGAATATTGTTAATAATACACAGCAATTGCTCTTAACTACATGAGAATATCTCATTTTTTGTTTGGCTACACTTAAACAGCCCCAGAGTCGGGTGCACTAAGACATACTGGATTTCAAACTAAATAAATAAAAATTACCATGTACATTCCACTACATGTCAAAACAGGAAAAACCATAGTATTTGATGTGAAATGAAGATTAGAACAGCAACAGAGAGAAAACTAGAAGCCTGCTTACAGTTGAAGTAAGAAAACAGGGTCAGTGATTTTCAATGCAGATGTACTTCTCTTGGAGAAAACATATCAAAAAATCAATTTACAACGCAGATGAATTTGGCAGTAATTACGATACCGTCAAAAGATTCTTTAGTTTCCAGAGGACTTATTTCAGAGTCCACTGGCTTGCTTGTCATTAAGAACTTGACAGGAATCAGAGGAATTTAAAGCTAGGTGTTAGGTGCCATTGCCAATTTAAGAAATGACCGAAAGGAGGATAGAGGATCTTTATATGTAACAGAGAATGAAAGGCGGGCACCTAATTTGATTTCTAAGAATTAAGCATTTGTGCAGCTTCTCAAATATATACATTATCTAAAGAAAGGCACACCTGGAGCTTATTTACTTTACCACTTCAGACTTAATCCTGTATAAGACTAATTAAAACAAGCGTACCATGTTCCTTTAACATTCTGCGGATAAATTCTGTGATTTTAGTCATCAGAAACATTTCACATTTTTCTAAGATACACTTGCTTAAGAGAAGTAACTCTTTCAGTTTACTACAACTTGAAACTATCTCCATTGTGGGATGATGAGAGTAATATGAAGTGTTATCATTGGGCATTCCTGGTTCCAGGCACTAATGCTAAATGTTTTTTATACCTTGCTAGCTTACCCCTCGGTTTTCATTTATTCAGCCAACTACTTCTTATAGAGTGCTTACTATGTTCCAGGGGCCTATTTAAAGTGTTGGAGATTCAGCAGTGAACAAAATAGCCCTGTCCTCTGTGGAGCTTACATTCTAGTTGGGGGACAAAGACGATATACAGAATAAGAAAGTAAATGATACACCAGGTTGGCGTGTGATAAATGCCACTGAGGAAAAGAAAGCAGAGAAGGGGTTAGGGAATGCCAGACTAGTGGAGGGAGGGGTCACGTTTTTAAAAAGAATGCTCAGAGAAGGCCTTACGGAGAAGATGCCACCCAAGCAGATGTGAAGATGCCCAACGGGAGGTGAAGGACCAAACCGTGTAACTGTCTTGGGGAAGAGCCTTCTGGGTAGGGGGAGCAGCCAGGGTGGAGATCCTAAAGCTGGAAGGTACCTGGCTTGTTTGAGGAAAAGCGAGGAGTGCAGTACGGCAGATACAGAGGGAAAGAGGGGATGAGGCCCAAGAGAGAGAAAAGGGGACATCCTGTCAGACATCCCATCATGAGCCTTTCGGGTTCTACTTCAGGAGAGGTGGCAAGCCCTCAGAGGGTTCGGAGAGAGGCGTGATGTGACCGACAAAGCAGATGGTCTTGTCCAGTTTCACAGGTAAGGGACAGAGCTTCGGAGAAGTGAAGTGATTTACCAAAGTTCCTATTCGTTAGTCAATTAGTGGGGCTGGAATGTTAATCCAGGTCTGTGTAATTCCAAAGCTCCTACTTTGCCCACTAAACCACACCACCTCCCAATTGCAAAGAGGTTTTACAACCTAGGCTAGAGTGGGTGATTTTCTTA
This sequence comes from Ursus arctos, assembly GCF_023065955.2. Taxonomy (NCBI): domain Eukaryota; kingdom Metazoa; phylum Chordata; class Mammalia; order Carnivora; family Ursidae; genus Ursus; species Ursus arctos. The sequence goes on along the minus strand of NC_079873.1, from coordinate 37,088,072 downwards.
GTCTGGGGTTGACCTCGTGTTTCCCTTTTCTTTGGAGTTCTTTGGCTTCTCTGGCAAGGCCACCATGTCACACAATTCCAGAGGACACCATTTATACCATAAGTCTGTAGATGTCCTCCCTGGGGTACTGCCCGTCTGGGCACTGTCCAGATGAAGTGGCCGTATATCGTGACCTTGTTCTCCAGTGAGAACATAAATGGTTTTGAACTGTGGTGAAGCTGGTAGCAAAATCTGGTTGGTCAGACATTTGTCCTGGCCCCACTTTGAGGCATCTTACCATCTCTCCTTCCTCTGACACATACTCTACCGGCTGTCTCTGCCACCCTCTACTCACTGTCTGGCAATGCACTAGTCCGACAGTTTGGCAGGCTGGGATGTCAGTGAGGAAAGGCTGGCTTTTCTGTGCCGCACGGGCAGCTTAGGCCTGCAAGTACAAGAGAAAACCCGAGGGAGTGTAGGATGTGAGTAAGTATGCCTGGCTTCTGGTTAGTAAATTGTCATCAGAATTGCTGCTTGGGTGGCGCCTGGGTGGCTCCGTCGTTAAGCGTCTGCCTTCGGCTCAGGGCGTAATCCCAGGGTTCTGGGATCAAGCCCCGCATCGGGCTCCCTGCTCTACTGGGAGCCTACTTCTTCCTCTCCCACTCCCCCTGCTGGTGTTCCCTCTCTCGCTGTCTCTCTCTCTGTCCAATAAATAAATAAAATCTTTAAAAAAAAAAAAAAGAATTGTTGCTTGGTTTAATTTAGGCTCAACCAGATTTTCTTGTAAACCTTAGAGCCCAAAGCTTCAATTCTTGAGCCCTTGTTTACGTTGAAGCTAATTTTTTTTAGTTGGTGGGAAAGTTCTCGCTTAGACTTTACCGATTCAATGTGTAGGAAAATACCCTGAGATTCAGAGCTTTAAAATGAAGTTTTTATTCATTGTTACACGAGTGGGTGACTTTAATGGAATTTTGTCTTGTAAAACTGCTTAGCATTTCATGTTTCAGAATTCTGCCTGGTTACTTCAATACCCTTGAGCAGTTTGGCATTATTTTTTGACTCTTACGACTTTAATGACAAAAACTGAGAGAAAGTCATGGCAGCATCCCTTAAAAGATTAACTAAATAATACTGTGATGCTCCATATAAAATATTATTGCCAGGGACATAGTACGATGTTGAGTAAAGGCAAAGATGATTGCCATTTTGAGTTTTTAAGATTAGCACTACTAATCACAGAGTAGCAGATCAATACGACAAAACCTCCTTTTTAAAATGAATTTTCATCTCCTTTAAATGAAGGGGAGGGAAGCACGAAGTTCAGATGTTGCTCTCAGAACATATTTCAGGTTCGCTCTGAAGGTTTAAGTGAGGAAGGGCTATGTGTGATGGAAGCTGGATCTTTGTTTCCGTGGCTGCTGCTGGCAAAAACAGAATATGCAGAAAACTGTTTGGTGGGTCCTCAGTAGGTTAAATACAGATTTCCTAAGTGACCCAGCAGTTTTACTCCTGTGGGGATATACCCCCAAAATGGAAAACAGGCCTTCAAACTAAAACTTGTACCTGAATGTTCATAGCAGCACTATTCACAAGAGCCCAGAGGTGGAAACAACCCAAATGTCCATCGATGCATGAATGGGTACACAAAATGTGGTACATTCATACAATGGTATATTATTCAGCCCCAAAAAGGAACGAAGTACTGATACATGCTACAACATGGATGTGAACGTGAAAACATCATTATGCCAAGCAGGAAAAGCCAGACACAAAACACAATACTCTATGACTCCGTTTCTAGGAAATATCCAGAATTGGCAAATCTGCAGAGATGGAAAACAGATTAGTGGTTGCCAGGTGGGGAGGGGGCAGGGAGGAAGGAAGAAAGCACAGTGACTAGCTTCTTCAGGATGATGAGAATGTTTTGAAAGAGACAAGACGTGGTGATTGCCCACCGTTGTGAATGTGCTAAATGCCACCCGTGGTGCATCGTATGTCCCGGCTGTTTTACCACAATCCAAAAAAAGGCGGGGTGAAGACGATCCCTGGTTCTCGGTGAAGCCCATTCAAGTTTGACCAGGCGGGGTGAATCCTAAAGAAGGGGCACATGGCAAAGGCGGGGCAAAGTAATGGCGGCCACTTGAGCTCGGCAGGACAAGTCTTACGCTTCCTGGTTGGGATCCCCAGTCCCGGGACCCTGCCTCACATGAGGACAATGGGCACACCGGCCACACCAGTGTCAGCTCAGGGGCCCCTGGCATCCCGTGTGACTGGGGACAGTTGTAAGTCTGGGGCAGCTTGTTTGAAACCCTCACGTAAAGACATCGGAAGCGGTGGGATACTGCGCTGTTTAAGACCCAAGCCTGCAGAGATCCAGCAGATAGAAATTTTAACTGCAGCGAGGCCAAGATAATTTCAGTTTATCCAATGAAAAGGAAAATAAACTTTTATGACCTGGGGGTGCTAGAATAAGTTTGGTTAAAAGTATGTGGAAAGTTTCTAGTTACTGCTGCACACGTTCTTTTCCTTTGTCCTTGGGAGTGTGCCACTTATCCTTCTTCACACTGTTTCTACCCTCAAAAGGAAAAAGCTTTCAGATGGGTTTTTTTATGATGATGAAAGTAATATTTGTTTATTATAAAAGTTCAGGAAAAGCAGAAACTCTCATATATACACGTGTGTCTACGTAAAGAAATCTCAGCGATCAGGGATAATGTTGTCGAAGTTTTGGCATGTATCCTTCGTCTTTTTTTTGTTTTAAGTTTGTATTTAAATTCCAGTTAGTTGGGCACCTGGGTGGCTCAGTTGGTTAAGCGTCTGCCTTCGGCTCAGGTCATGATCCCAGGGTCCTGGCATCAAGTCCCACATCAGGCTCCTTGCTCAGCGGGGAGCCCGCTCTCCCTCTCTCTCTCTTGCTCTTGTTTTCTCTCAAGTAAATAGATAAAATCTTTTTTAAAAATTCCAGTTAGTTAACATACAGTGTCATATTAGTTTCAGGTGTACAATAGAGTGATTCAGTACCTCTGTTTATCACCCAGTGCTCATCACGACGAGTGCCCTCCTTAATCCCCATCCCCTGTTTCACCCATGAATATATAGGTACAAGTATGTTCAGTTTCACTGGGATCATATATTTATCAATAAAGCATGGGCACCTTTCATACCAGTAAATACCAATCAATAACATACTTTTCATGGTTGCATAGTGTTCCATTTTATGCACGTGTCGTGACTGATTATTCCACGACTGGTATTCTAAATGAGCCAAGGGCTTTCGTCGAATTGGTTCCTCTGTGGTCACTTAGTCTTCTCTCATGGTTGGTGACTCAGGGTTTCTGAAATTATTTTCTCTTCCTTATTTATGCTGATCAGTGATAGCTCGCAAAGCAGAGGTCACAGACAGTAAAGGGAGTTGAGGTCTGTAAACAGCTCAAAACCCACCACCTTTAGGCAACTTTCCCTGACTGAGCCCCACTCCGTGCACTCATTCTGTCTTCTGTGTCCCAACAGAAGAGGGATGGAAGAGTATGCAAGGGCATGGGCTTTGGAGCCAGACTGCAGGGGTTCTCATTCTGGCTTTCGGGATGTTGGGCATATTCAGTGCCTCTGTATTCTCATCTATAAAATGGGGATAATAATAGTCCCTACCAAGGTGCTTGGATGGCTCAGTGGGTTAAGCATCTGCCTTTGGCTCAGGTCATGATCCCAGGGTCCTGGCATTGAGCCCTGCATGGGGCTGCCTGCTCAGCAGAGAGCCTACTTCTCCCTCTGCTGTCGCCCCTGCTTGCATGCACTCTCGCTCTGTCAAATAAATAAACAAAATCTTTTAAAAAAGAATACTAGTCCTTATCCTCTAGGCCAGAGGAGGTGGTCCATGCCAGAAGTCCCTGGCAGCACAGGACCTCGCACCTAGCTAGTACTCTGTGAATGTCAAGGGTTATTATTATTCAATTCATTCAAGTGGCCCTCCCGGTTTGTGGCATTGAGAGCTCATCTGTGCGTATTGGGATGGCTGTAATAAGTTATAGACTCTGAAAAGCTCGGATGCCAAAGTGACTGTACAGTGTTCACCACACAGTGAGCCCCCAGCTAATGTTACTGATTGATTGTCTGACCCAGACCGACCTGATGGAATTGTGGGGTCCTTTTGGTTGAATTTGGTCTTCATTTCCCATTAAAAAAAAATAATAAAAGCAAAACAACAACAACAAAAAAACCCCAGAAACCCTGAGAAGTGGATATAGGTGAAATGCAATTTCTTCCGATGTGGGCTTTCCTACACTCTGTCTAGGGAAATTCTTGACGAGAAGAGCTCAGAGATCTTCTGTGATCGTGATATTGACACGAAATACATAAAACGGGCGCCCGGGTGGCTCAGTTGGTTAAGTGGCTGCCTTCGGCTCAGGTCATGATCCCAGCGTCCTGGGATCGAGCCCCATGTCGGGCTCCCTGCTCAGTGCAGAGCCTGCTTCTTCCTCGCCCTCTGTCTACCACTCTGCCTACTTATGCTCTCTATCTCTCTGTCAAATAAAGAAATAAATAAAATCTTAAAAAAAAATACATAAAAGAACTAAAAGCCATTATTCCAAAAGACTGGCCTACAGCCAAAGAGCAAATAAAATCTTGTCTTCCATCACTTAGTTGGGATTCTTGGGAACTGAATTATTCTCAGTAAGTCGATTCTCTGGATGGCGGAAGCTCATTCATGTAACCACTGTAACAGTTGGCGTTTTAACTATTTTGATGTACTTCTTTCTTAACACGGGCCGCATGGTTTATAGCTTTGATACAGAGAATATATTGAAAACAATCCTGCCAATTTGTTAGGCTTTGAGTCCTCATCATTAACATGTCATTGCTGTCATTTGTTTTTTTAGCTCTGCCGCATAATTTTAATGCCATTTGCCTTCGAAAGACTCAGACAACTGTTCCTCTACACAGCTCTTCAATTTTTACTCTTTTCTCTCACTTTTTTCTCACTGGCAGGGTGTGTCAGTTTTCGTTTCTACTGCAGAAATGTTTCTAATTGCTTTCTCCAACTCGAAAGTGCTGATTTCTGATTTCGAATGTGCTGATTTATAAATTTTATACCCTGAGAAGCCAGAACCCCAAGTCTGTTACTCTTCTGTGTAAAGTAAGATTAATAGGCATTGAATGAAATCATGTATTTGGTGACAGGTTTTTTGACCATTCAGGGACTTTGAAAGATTTACTTTCTGGTTGCAGGCTGTTATCTAGTAGAAGTTTGACTCTGGGCAAGATGCCATTTTATTTAGAAACTACAGTGCTTATGGTTTCCCCTTCTGGCCCTGGTGTCTTCCTGCTGCTCCTAAGTGAAGTAGGAGTTAAATTAAAGAAAAATAGTCACCTGTCCTCAGTGCAGTTGATGAAAGTTTTATAAGATGGAATTTGGATTTTTTAAAAAAGATTTTATTTATTAATTTGAGACAGATAGAGAGAGAGCATGAGCAGGGGGAGAGGCAGAGGGAGATAGAAAAGTAGACTCCCTGCTGAGCCAGGAGCCCGACATGGGGCTCGATTCCAGGCCCCGGAGATCATGACCTGAGCTGAAGGCAGACGCTTAACCGTCTGAGCCACCCAAGCACCCCAGAATTTGGACATTTTTAATAGAGAGTAAAATATTCTTAGATGTAATTTCATGAGTGATTTCTCATTTTCTTTACAGAGACATAATAATGAGTCTAACTGTTGGGAAACTCACAGAGCATGAAGTTATAACCCTTGCACGTCACTACCAGGTGCCCGAGGACACGCGTCCTGATATGAATGTGCTAATGGCACAGGCCCATGAACAGCTCAAGAAAAACACTTTTGAGAATTTTGAAAGACTCATTGCTACTTGCATATACGAAGATCGAGAAAAGTAAGCTTTTATTTTGTCGATTTTAGTAAATCATTTAAGTCTCTGCGGACCTGAGTAATGAAGGAATTTATATTTTATCCAAGGCAGAAGGAACATTGAGATGTCCCATCATACTCCACTATATAGCAAATGTACTTTAAATCATTTTTGAAAAGTGTTTGGGTACCAATATTTCGATGGTGAGCTTTGTTTGTTGATGAAATAGGGAAGGCCCTTTATCTTCAAAAAAATAAGATGCCCCTTTCCATTTCCTTTTAATTGGTTTCTAGAGGCTTTCCACTGAAACATAATAAATCCAGATGCTAGAAGGTTTAATTCTGAGATTTCTTCTTTTTACATTTGTTTAGTGATAACCGGTATTTATAAACGTGTCTTTTCTAATACGGAGAACAGGGGATTTACAAGTAAACCATATATAGAATTTCTTTGAAATTACTTCTTGAAAATAACAAAGCTCAGCATAATCAATTTCTAGTATATTTGCCATGTTTCTGTTGTGCTTTATTACATCATTTTTATAAACTGGAGCCCTATCTTAATATGTTTTGGTGTTCATCTTACCCACAGACCTGATATTGGTGGGGGGGGGAAACATTCACCGGGTATTAGAAAATCTTAGTCCTAACTCTAGCCTTGGTTACTACATACCACTGACATTTCTTTGCCCCATGACCCCTCCCATCATCCCTAAAGTTTGTACCCAAGTGACCAGCTGCACACCCTAAAGATCTTTAAAGGTCCTATAGTTTATCTTCATGACAAACATGATTTTTTCCCCCTAATCCATAATACATTGTTGTTGAGTTTTTGTAAAGATGGTATTTTTCCTTGACTCTTAAAGCTTTCCTGAGCCTCCAGAGGCTGTATGGGCTGAGCTTTGTGTGACCCTGGCCCCGCCTTCCACCTGGTGGTACCCGTTGCCCAGGGTGAGAAGTGTGACCCTCCTTCACTAAAGGAACACCTCCTGGGAATGATGGGGCTGCTTGATCAGACAGCTCTGAGGTTCTTCCAGATCTGACAGGCCTCAGTTCTAGACATAAACATTCTCTCATCATCTTATCAGCTCCCTGTGAATAAAGCAACTCACTTTCCTTCCTGTTGGTTCTGATTTTGCCTGGTGCCTGGAAGAACACTGGCTGAATGAGAACACTGGACAAGCATTTCTGTGCCCCTGGCAGGCTGGGTTGAAAATGGCTGTTGAGCTGCTCTGGAGAAACCATCTGACAAAGTTGAGGTGAATGTTAAAGCCCCAGCTGGGGCTTCAAGGTTACAAGGTTTGGGTCCAAGGAAAAGACTAGAAAAACACCCTCAAGTCATTCAATACTTGTGTTGGAGGCTCTAGATGCCTGTCAAATTAAGAGATGTTTTCAGATATCAGAACCAGTTTTGACTAGTGGTCAAGAATGCAGATCGGTTACTTAGAGCAACGCTCGTGGCTGCAGCCTTAATACCCTGTACTATCACCAACCAAGAGTCTGAATCTTGATGGAAAGCCTTTGGAAGGACAGAATCTGGTAACTTCTGAGATGGAAAAAGTTGGTGAAATGCAATATGACTGTTTTTCCTTACCGTGAATTCCAATACCAGTTTTCATACGCATTTCCCTGTGCAGATTTTTAGGACACGGCTGTGTTTTCTTTCCTATAGCATGTAATTGTTACTCGAGAGACCCAAAATATGTAAAGACCTGTTTACTTTGTTTTAATGCAGAAAGAAAGTATTACCCAGCAAAGACATCAAAAGGCTGTGCAAGTCCTCCAGGTTACCTTTGACTGATGATCTTCTGGGATCCATACTGTCCGGGTAAGGGAGAGCTCCACCCTTCATGGGGTTTGTCCTGCATATTTTTGTTGGGGGGGGACTATTCCCGGTTGTACCTTGACCTTTACTTTTCCTTGCTTTACCCTTGACTGCTCTGATTATATTATTGATGACACACCTCCATATAAGTAAGTGTTACCAAAGGAAAAGTTGGGCATGATTTTGAATGTTAGCCTATTATGAAGCGCTCTTTTATCTTTTTAACGCAAAGACACACACGCATATCTATACACGGGTTCCTGGGACAAAATGAAGATGTCTAACTTCATTGGTTATGAGGGTGTTAGATCTAAGATTCAGGGCGGGTTTCTCAAAGCAGTGGTTCCTGCTGGCTGAAGACATGCAGGAAGGGGGCCTAGTGTTCTTAGCACAGGGCTCTGTCCTCCTAGAGCACCAGAGGTAAAGTGTGAAGATCAGGATGTTGCAGGAGGAAAGCACAGTGAAGTGCTTTCTAGAACACCTGGCCCTCCTGTGGAACGTTTACTTTTCACTTCCTGGCACTACCCTCCTAGATAGGCAAGCACTGGTCATCTTTTCTGCTTCCTATGGTTTTATCCCCAGCCCCACCTCTGACTCCCCTATCTTGGTAATGCTGACATTTTGGACTGTGTTCTAGGCATTGTCGTCATTGCTCTGAAGGCCTCACCTCACTGGCTTTGTGAGAACAACTTCGTGAGTTGCAACTGTCATCCTCTCACCTTACCTGAGGATGCTGAGGTTTAGAGAGATGAGGTGTTTTGCCCAAAGTCACATGGTCTTCTAAGAAGAGCTGTGACTTACTCCTCGAACCTTTCAAACGTACATCCCCAGCTTCTAACCATTTTGAATTACTGTCTGCAAATAGCCAGTAGATAAGACTGTCTTGACAATTCTACCTCCTTCCTGTTGCTTGCATCCACTCTTTCCTCCCCATTCCTACTATCTTCCCTCTTGTTCTGACCCACATTTCTTCTTGACTATTACAGGGCCTCCATATTGGTCTTTCTTCCACCAGTCTCTAAATGTTTAAATCCATCTTTACACATAGCAGGTTAATACCCTCCAAGCACAAAAATGTCATAGTGCTGCTCTTCTGCTCACAATCTTTCTGTAAATCCCTTTGCTCCTTAAGGAAAGACCAAAACCATTACTTTTGAACTCCTTCTCCCCCTTCTCCATTGGGAGGCTTAGGGTTGTCAGTTGGAACGTCGTCGTCAAGCAGGGGCTGGAGTGGGGCGTCCTCATCTGAGACAAAAGGAACAGATAAAACTAAATCTCATGCGGGAGAACTAGGGTCTGAAGAATCAGAAGGGGACTCAGGAGGGCCAGCCCCATTGGATGTGTCCATTGGATTGACCTAGGGTTATTTTCTGGACTATCAGCTCAATTTGCTTTTATTTGCTGGCATCAGTGTGAGGGATAAGTAGGTCATCCTGGTGTAGAAGACTTGAGATGAAATAGGCAGGCCTAGGAGCCCGGTTTCTTCAGTCATCACATTCCCAAAGCTACATGGGCTGTTTATTTAGCAAGTGTGAGCAGGGGGAGGGGCAGAGGGAGAGGGAAAGAGAGAATCTTAAGCAGGCTCCATGCCCAGCACAGAGCCTGATGCAGGCTTAGTTTCATGACCCTGAGATCATGACCTGAGCTGAAATCAAGTCGGATGCTTAACCGACCGAGCCACCCAGGCACTCCTCTACATGGGCTATTTAGCATTTCACATGTATACCTCCTGCTTTCTACTTTTTTTTTTTTTTTTTGCCTTTTCTCTTGCTATTTCTTCAGTAGAAAATAGTTTCCAGTTTTCTTCACCTGCTGAAAGCTTGCTCTTCCTCTAATTTCAGGTAGCACCTCATCCAGGAAGCCCTCTTAGATTCACTTGGCTGGCAGTGATTATCTCCTCCAAAGGGTTCTCACAACCCTGTGTTTCTCTTTTTGTCTCTTACCTTGTAACAAAGATTCGCGACTTAATATCTGATCGATTCAGATATAGAGACCTGCTTTCAACCTGTTTGATTCACCACCTTTAAACAACCAGTGGGTTGTCAGATCTTGAGTTTCACCCCTAACTTGTCTCTTGTATTCTTTGAATCCACCTGCTAGCTGTGTGATCTTGTGCAAGATTTTTTAAAAGATTTATTTACCTTAGAGAGAGCGCACAAGCAGGAGGGGCAGGGGGAGAGGGAGAAAAAGCCTCAAGCAGGCTCCCCACTGAACGCAGAGCCCGATGGGGGGCTCGATCCCGCAACCCTGACATCACGAGCTAAGCTGAAACAAGAGTCAAATGCTTAACCGACTGCATCACCCAGGCGCCCCTTGTGCAAGATTTTTGACCTGCCCAAACCTCCATTTCCTTACCTCTGAAATGACATACCTACTTCCAGGCCGTTCTGAGGGTGGCTTGAGATAACATATATAAAGTACCCAGTACAGCACCTGGTACTAAGTGGTGACTGGGGCTTAGGGGAGAAGCTGAAGTCAGGGACCACAGACCACACACTCTGACTTAGAAATGAACTGGAAGAAACTTGCGTCCTTCTACATAGAGGAAGCCTTGTTTTCAAACAGTTGGATCTGAAGGCGTTTCGCACATTAAGCTGTCTCCAGTCAGGAAGCTGCGGATATTTATTAGATTATCTCTTACGGCCCCAGGGATGAGTTGTCCTGGAAAGTCCAGTGATGTGGGAGCTTGGCCTCTGGAGGACCTAGATGTTTCTTCTCCAACACCGAGGCCACCAAGTCGTCATCCGAGTCTCCTTTTCTCAGCAGACTGTTTTGTCTTCACCTTTACGATTTGACGTGAAAGGCAGAAAGACTGTTCCGCAGCTCGCTTCGAAGACGTCCCAGGCTCAGCGCGCCTCCACGCCCCGCTTAGCTTGCGGGAGGTCATCCCTCTGAGTTGCTGAGCAGACTGTGTTCAGTCTAACTCTGCCTCTCCTTGTGCCGTGACCCTGCTCCCAACTGAGGGGAAACTTCAGACTAGTCAGATTAGAAAATGTCTCATTCCCAGTCCCCTCTCCCTCCAATATGCCCTGCCGCGATTTGGGTCACATGCCTGGTGTTTTGCATCATCTCTACAGATTCCTTTCAAAGAGGGCCCTAATTCCTAATGGACCCATCAGCCTGCAGCTTACATTTATATCCTGCATTCTTAGTGCTCCCCACAGACTCCACAGGGCTTTCCAGAGCCGTGACCAGACTCCCTTTCTGCACAGCCCTCCCGTGGCGCGCTCAGCCGGAGCCCCACTGACGTGGGCCATCTCCTGCGGGAGGCAGGCCTGGCGCTTCTTGTTTTGGCTCCCCGTGCGCTCTGCCCAGGCGCGGTGCTACCTGCCACGGGCTGCAGCTGGGCGGCTGTTGAGCAGCCAGGGAGCCCCGCCGTGGGCCTTGAAATCAGGAGACGGAAAACAATATGGCCAAAGGGTTGGCCGATTTCTTTCACACCACGATTGTCACTCGTGTGTTTTCTCCTAGCCCCCCCCCGCCCGTGTTTCGCTAGGAAGAGTTCCCTCCCCTGCATTTCCATCTTCCTTGTGACTCAGTGAGGTCTTTTCCTTATTAGCACAACTCAAGCTGGGAGCAGGACTTCAAAATCTTTTCACATCCGGTTACCTGAGCCCACCCCCCCGCCCCCACCGGTTTGTGCTGTGGTATCCGGTACGAGCTCCCCGTACTTACCAATCAGGTTCATTTCACTAATGCGCAAGGTGGCAGACTTCAACGTTCTAAGTAGTAGTAGTAATGAGTAAGACATTGATAGTGGGACAGACACTCCGTATTGACATCGTGCCAAGGGCTCAAGGATATTTTGTCACTCCTTGAGCAGATTGAAAGGTATGTTCTAGTTGAGGGTGGACACGATTCCTCACTTCGTAAGCGCAGATGCTGAGATATGAAGGGGCTCTGTCACTGAGGGAGGTGCTGCGGACCAAGAGTCTCTCACGGAATTAGAGCTCCCTAAGTTGTCCCTACCTGAGCTCCTGGGAATCGGGACTATGGCCCATTCATCTCTGCAGCCCCAGAGACTTGTCCTGTGCTCCTACACTGGCAGGGAGGAGGGCAGGGCGAAAAACACGGGCTTGACATCCACCAGACCTGCCTCCAAGCTCTGCCAACAACTCTACTGCGTCCCACCCATGTGATCCTTGTAAATGGACTCAACCCCTCCGAGCCCTCATTTGGATTTTTTAATGTTTCCTCAGTATTAATAAGCAAGAAATTCTGGTTCTCAAACCATTGGGAAGTGGAGAGTATTCTGAGATCATTCCATTCTGTGTTCTGCGTGGGACTGGGGAGTAAAGAGGTAGCCTCCTTCCCTAATTGTGGCCTTATGAATCGACACTTGGAACAACTGGAAATTCAAGAGCAACTCTTTCCCCAGCAGCTCTGCCCCAAGCTGGCCTTTTACAGCTGGCTTTGGGCTCCATGGAATGCCTTAGAACTGGCCTCCCGAGAGAGCTGGTGCCTCGTCCAGAAATATCAGTTAAAATGGAAAAAGTTAACAGGGCTTTCAGATCATCTCGTTACACTCTCCCCAGCCTCGCCCCCTGCCCCCCCCCACCCCAGAGGCATGGTTTGGACTCCAGTGATTTCACCCAACAATACCTGGCAGTGGGGCCGAAGGGCAAGGGTCAGGCCGCGTGGTCGCTACTGTTGCGGTGTTTGGTGCTCTGGGAAGTCTGCAGAGAGAAGCCCCACCTCCCAGATGCTTCCTGTGTTTTCAAATGTAAGGTGATTTGTAGTTTTTAAGAAATTTTTTAAAAATTCCAAATCCACGTGGACCAGCAGAGCATCGACCTTGTATATGATGCATACTTGATTGCTCTGACCTGCCTCACCAAGAACTCTAGTTTATTCTCAACTGTCCCGGTCTTTAAGAATCTCACCAGGTGTTCAAGTGTGCGCCCCTGGGTTTGCTGGGTAATGAACTGAAACCAAACACAATCGCGTGAGTCAAAAATGTGTCTTCACAGGGGCGCCTGAGTGGCTCAGTCGGTTAAGCATCCGACTCTTGATTTCAGCTCAGGTCGTGAGATGGAGCCCCAAGTCAGGCTTCGTGCTGGACGTGGAGCCTGCTTAAAATTCTCTCTCTTTGTCTCCCTCTGCCCCTCTCTCCTCCCACCTCTCTCTCTCTCTTTCTCTCACTAAAAAAAAAAAAAAAAAAAAAAAAAAAATGTCTTCACTGCCCTCCCTCCCTTCCGCCCCGGTCATGCCGCCCAGCCCATTCCCCCATGTTACGAGATGGCCTTCACAGCAGAGGGGGAAGCCACGTTACTCTTCAGCCAAATACAGCTGCTGCCGCACCTTTTACCCCACAGATGGTGGAAATAAAGCAGACCAGCTTTATTCCCTGTGGCAAGGAGATAGATGGCTTCTGTAGTTTTCAAGCCATTCATCATTTTTGGGAGGGGGAGCACAAGCACCCGTCAAGTGACACTTTTGCCTCGTTTCTAAGAACTCCCACCTAGCAAGGCATCGAGAAGCGTGCTTGGGGGTCCTGATTCTCTAAAGAGAAATTGCCTTCCCTCCCTCTTCCTCCACAAACATGTCCCTTAGTTTGTGTAGGGAAGGAAATGGTGGCTTGCCCAAGTATCAAAGGGAAAGAAGAATTTATGGAGGTTTTAGGAAAACACTTTAGCACTGTGGGCTGGGACTTTAAAGTAAGGAGGCTGACTTTTTAACAAGCGAAGAAACACTTAAAAGCCAGAATTAGTGCTGCCCTTTAGGGCAGTCACCCTGAAAGACTCTGCACTGATTTCAACAATGTCACCATAGAAAGTTCTTCTTTGGAATTGCCTTACCCGCGTTTTCAAGAGAATTTCCTCCAGAAAATTTCCTTCATCCTTTGACCATAGATCGGAGTCTTAGCAAGAGCCAGATGTCATTTGGAGAGGAGCAAAGTACGGGATTCAGGTGCAGAATCAGGAAGCTAACCTTTTTGATCAGAAGCACAGCGTGACCCCGAAGCAAAAAGATACATTTTCTAAATGATTCAGAGGCTTTTCCAAAATATTTTGGAAGGATGGGTAGGATTTGGCAAACAATGACCTGTGGTCATGAGGCAGGGAGGACGCCATGATGGGTGACTGGGGAGACAGTATCCAGGGGTAAATGCAAGCACTGGCCTACGTGTTCCCAGTCCCCTCATGGTCAAGCCCTTCTAGCTCTCTAAACTGCCTGCCCTGGTTCCTCTGCCTCCAGTTTGGACTGTCTTTAGAACTGGAGCTCTCCTTTGTATCCTCTCTCTCTCACACGACCTCGTCTAACAATAGCGTGTAGTAGATTTAGTGTGTGTTCTGTAGCAGAGGAGGGCATGACAGATCTCACCCCACCAGCGGTCTGGGGGAGGAAGCTGTGCGCAGAGCTTTGGAGCAGGGAGGAAGACTGGAGACTTAATTCCTCACCAGCGTGCTCCCAACTAGTGGCGCGCCTTCCTTTCAAGTCTGACTTGTAACGAGTGTACCGCCTTGAAAAGCACGTTTCAAGGTCTCTCATCTGCTTTTTCCGCTTTGTCAATTTGTATTTATATCAGACGGATACATGCTCGTAGTAAAAAATTCTCAAAGAATTCTGAAAAGTTTATTCCAACAAGAGTAGCTTCCAGCCACATCCTTCCCCACCTCCCAGACCCATTCACAAGAAGTAGCCTCTCTCAGCCCTTCTAGCTATCTCTATTGACATTTAAATAGCACGCACATACTACTGTTTCTACTATTTCTGTCTCTCATTTTTAGACACTGCTACTAACTTCCTGTTACGATGCTCGAGAATTTAACATACTTTTGATTCCCATTATTGTTCTTTCTGGCTGCCCTTAGGATCTTCTCTTTGTTCCTGGTGTTCTGGAAGTTCCTGATGGCGCCTTGTGTGTCTGCGTGTGTGGCCGTTTATAGATTCATTGTGTTTAATGCTTAATAGGCCCTTCTGTCTGGAGACTCTGTCCTTTGGTACAAGGAAACTTTCCATTAATTTTTAGTAATTTCCTCCCCTCCATTCGCATTTTTCTCTTCTGAGAACTCTTGTCATTAAGATTTTGGATGTCCCAGATTTGGATCTCTTTCCCCAATTTTCTGTTTGTTATTACGATAGACTTACCAAGGGATTTCCTTAACGTGATATCCCACCTCTTCTACTGGGTCTATTTACTACTATCAGATTTGTTTTATTCCAAGAGCACATTTTAGTCGGAATGAACCTTTTTGGTAGTCTTCTGTTCTTTTTTCATGGATATACTGTACCACTGTTATCTCACCTCTTTCCTTTTATAACCTGAATTGTATTTGTTTTTCTGCTTCCCCTTTTTTTTTTCTGTTGCTGTTTTGGCTTCTGTCCTTAATGTTGGAAGCTTTTGGGGGGTGGATCTTGTTGACTGGTGGGTTTCACTGCACAAGTCCCATCTCCTAGCCCTCATTTTCGTTAGGTGACCCCCCTGAAGCTGGAATCTGGAGATCTTTCTGGGACCATTCAGAGGATCAAAAGAAGAATCCTGTCTTCTCCTGCTGGACTAGGAGGGAGGGTGGAATGGGGGAAAGGAGGTTCCTTGAAGCATGGCTATTGGTGTTCTAGAAATGGGAAAGGGGAAGGAAACAGGCTGAGAGGCTCGAGTTCAGTGTGTAATGCTCTCCTCTGCCCTCCATTATGCTTCAGCCCCCCCCCCCAACTGAAACTCTTTTAGTTGAATTTCTCTGGAAGAGGACAGTATGGAAGAAGATACTTGGCGCTCTGGCTACCCCTGCTTTATTCAGGCTTTGAAACAGCCCTTGTTTTCAGTCTCACACCATGTCCCTGCCTCTATTGGCACCTGCAGTCTGCATTTGCTGAGCATCTTGCGAGTTTTTGTGGGCCACACTGGCTAATCTCTAAGTGGCCCCTGCCTCTGCCCCTTGCCTTCCTCGGTTCTGCCAAGCCAGTTACAAGTCCTCTGTCTGCTTTCCATCATTCAAACGATTTTGGAGATTCTTGTCCACTGTTGTCTTTTTTTCCAGCTACCATTGTCATCGTAGGTTATTACTTATTTTGATTCCTTTATTATCGTTTTGGTGAGCTTTTGGTGGGAAAAGAAGATAAATATATTTGTGGTCAATCCATCATGATTAACTGCAACTCTGTCCACTTCCCAAGAGCAAAGAATTCTTCCAAGAAGCATTGGCTAGTTTTATCCCTTTTAATTGAAAGATTCTTTGTTCTTTTCTCTCTTGCCCCTTCTGCCGGGATTTCCATATCCATTGAGATCCTCTAAGACAGAACTTAAAAGAAAAACTTGGAGTATTATACCACATTAGCTCAACTCTTCCCTGAAGCCTGACTCTGGGTCTTTGGAAAGATCAAATCTTTCAAACATTTTTCCTCAGAAAAAAAAATTTTTTTTTAGGTTTTATTTATTTGAAAGAGAGAGAGAAGGAGAGAGAGTACAAGCACGAGCTGGAGGGAGAAAGAGAAGGAGGAGAGAATCTGAAGCAGACTCCACACTGAGCGCAGAGCCTGGCAAGGGGCTTGGTCTCACAATTGTAAGATCATGACCTGAGCCGAAACCGAGAGTTGGCCACTTAACTGACTGAGCCACCCAGGCGCCCCTTTCCTCAGAAAAATTTTATACGTCATTTCTAAGCTGTGTACTCTTCCATTTACAGCTTTTGATCCTTTTTGAATATTGTTTGACTCAGGAGAACCCTTTCCAAATAGCCTTTGAAATGGGTAAATGTTCAGATGTGTTGAGTCTGACATATCATGAGTTGGGCAGGGAAGAAGGCCAGGGGCCTAGGGGTAACGGGTAGGCATGATACAAGACTTATTGGTAACAAGGTATGATCATAGGAGTTCCAGTGGTGATTCCAGAAGTTTTTCTGTAAGTTTCAATTGCCATCATCCAGGGCAACTGCAGATTTAGGCAGGAGGACTCGGTTAGGCAAGAGAAACTTCAGGAAGGCCTTTCTGAAGAAGCAACGTTTGAATTGAGACTTTCCAGACAAAGGAACTAAAGGATGCAAATGCCTTGCGTTTCTGGGAACAATCTTGGCATGCTCAGAGAACAGGAAAAAGGCTAGGACACCTGGAACGTTGCAAACAGAGAGTTTTCAGATGAGGTCAGAGAAGTCAGCAGTGGCCAGATTACGTAGGGTTTTATAAACCCTGATAAGGAGTTCAGCTTGTGCTCGAAGTGGATTGGGAAGCCATTGAAGGATTCCAAGCAAGGAAGTTATTGATCTGGTCTATGTTTTAGAAAGCTCATTTTGGTGGAGGATGCGTCTGCAGCAAAGGTCAGCGTAGAAGCAGTAAGACCAGACTACAAAGCTATTGTTGTCACCCGGGTGAGAGCTGGTGGTGGCTTGCAGTTGGTGAGTGGTAGAGGAGGCGAAGAAAAAGGGATTTGTGATCTGCTCTGGCGGCAGAACCCACAGGACAGGTTAGTGGGTTGTATATGGGGGTGAAGTCTGATGTGATCTGATCTGTTTGGTAGTCTTTTGACTGGCTCCCAAATTACCGAGATATTACACTTCTGAAGCCTCTAGAATTGTATGTCTCCTGTAATTGATGTAATGGGAATTTACTGACAATTAAATTCTTCGCTATAGGAACAGATAGAGAAACTTAGTTCATTGGTGGTCTCATCTAATCTCCTGGTCCAATGGCTTTCAATACCATCTATATGCTAGTGGCTCCCACATTTCTATCTTCAACTCGAACCTCTTCCCTGAATTTCAGGCTCCTACGTCCAGCTGCCCCTTCCCATCAAAATGTAACATATCCAAACAAAATTCTTGATTCCCCCCCCCCAACCTGTAGCTCCTGCAGTCCGTCCTATCTCAGTTAGGATAGCCGTATTTTTCCAGTAGGCCAAGCAAAACCCTTGGAGTTGTCCTGAGTCCATGTATTCTCTCTGTCTCTGTCTGTCTGTCTGTCTGTCTCTTTGCCTCTGTCTCTCTCACTCTGTACAATCCTTCAGGAATCCTACACTCAAAATATATCCAGAATCAGGGGGCCTGGGTGGCTCAGTCACTTGAGCATCTGACTCTTGGTTTCGGCTCAGGTCATGATCCCTAGGTTATGAGATCAAGCCCCACATTGGGCTCTGCACTTAGCGTGGAGTCTGCTTGAGATTCTCTCTCTCCTTCTCCCTCTGCCTTTCCCCCCTGCTCACTCGCTTGCTCCCTCTCTCTCTCTAAAACAAACAAATCTTTATATATATGTATGTTCAGAACTGAACATACTGAACTCAGCGCCCTCCACTGCCCCCACTGCCATCTAGGCTGCCATTATGCCTACTTGGGATCACTGCAGAAGACAGCTAACTGCCCTCACCACTTTGGCCCTGCTCCTGCATTCTCTTCTCGATATATCAGTGAGAGTGATCTTTAGAAGATATAACTGAGACCCCATAATTGCTCTGTGTACAATATGCCCCAGTGGCACTTAGCTTTTTTCAGTATGAAAGTCAGAGGCCTACATGATCTCATTCTCTGACCTCAGCTCCTACTCAGAGTGTTCGGGAATACTTGTCTTCAAGGCTCCATGCTAAAGGAAAGTTTCTTACAAAACATCTTTAATTGATTGAGTTTTAGTTCTTCTCCCAAAACACACACAAATAAAAGACATAATGGTCCAGCATTTTGGCTACAAATATTTCCATAAACAGAGCATGTCCTTTCAAGGAGTTCAAATGACGAGCGAGCCAAAATCCAGAGGATAAACAGTGGTAGGGGGCAGCATATTGGAGTTGTATCCCAGAATCCTCGGCCAAAGAAAATGTACACAAAAGAAGAACCGAATTCCCTTTCTCCTCTTCTGATCACTCTGTTTATTCTACTTTGTTTAGATTGATGAGTCTATGTGACTTCATCTTGTAACATTTAACTTATTACTGCTAATTTATATTAGTTTATAAATATGAGCTATTATTTTCTTTAATCCCGAGGAAAAAAAGGTCTTTTGACTGGTTATGAGTATGTTATTTTCCTACGTTTATTATCACCAGGTTTTCTTTTAAGTAATTAGCCACCGGTCATCCTTGCCACAGTATCTCGTGCACCTCACTTGCCAGTTGGAGGGGGGGGAGTGTTGAGTGGGAGGTCCTGCCTGAGTGGGGCAGGAACCCTGGAAGGATGCTTGGAACAGTCCCTTTGTCTTGTCCTTCAAAAAATGGTCTGATGTGACCAATATATGTTTAGCCTTAAGAACTGGCAGAGTGTAGTGAAATTAAAATAGGTGGCACTGAGGTATTATACTAAGAAGAATTTCGCTTTGTGTTTAGGTCGTTCCAGCAGTTGTGTTTGAAATTTCTGGGTCTTAATGGCCAAAACTCTATTATGGTTAAGGTTAAATTTATGCCAGTGTTTTCTTTTAAGTGAAAAATGGGCTTAATATTTTTTCTTATAAATTTAAAACAATTCAGATGATACAAAGAAGTCTAAAGCAAAATGTGAAAAGCAGTCTCTTTTCCCAGAGATAGCTGTTTTAATACTTCAGTGTATTGTTATTAGAATTTTTCAATGCCTTTTTTTTTTTTTTTAAAGCAGGCTCCACATCCAGGGTGGAGCCCAACACGGGGCTTGAACTCATGATCCTGAGATCAAGATCTGAGCTCAGATCAAGAGTCGGATGTTTAACTGACTGAGCCACCCAGGTGCCCCTGTGCCTTTTTGTATAAATATATACCTCAAGTGAGATCATAATTCAACGTACCATTTTGTAACCTCCTTTTTGCTCGACAATATATCATGAATGTATTTCCATGACAGCATATGTGGATCTAAATAACCCCCAATTTTTCTTTTAGAAGGGGGGAGGGGCAGAGGGGGAAGGAAAGAGAGAATCTTAAGTACGCTCCACACCCAGCACAGAGCCCAATGCGGGGCTTGATCGCACAACCCTGAGATCATGACCTGAGCCGAAATCAAGAGTCAGACTCTTAACTGACTGAGCCACCCAGGTGCCCCCTAAATAACCCCTTTTAATGGCTACATAATAAGTGATAAGGATATCTTATTTTCCCTAAAAATATCTTAGTAGACGCAATGAATCTAGGCTTCCCTTAAAAATTTAAAAAGCATGCAATTTAAGAAACACAAGGAGATTTTGTTTCACTGACATAGTATCAAGCATATTAAATTAAGAGGGCCTGCAAATACTCTGAACAAAATGGTCTCCGTTACCGAGGAAGTGCATTTGTTTCTGTGGAAACTGCAAGTCTTTATTGAGCACCTACTAAGTGCCAGCATAAATCTAGGTGCTGGAGACACTGGTGAATTAGCTGTGTGGGATCTCTGCTTGCAGAGTGCACACTCTCGGGGGTTAGAATCTGATTTAAAAATTTTTTAAAAGCTAGTAAGAAATAAGAAAAATATCAGGTATTGAAACATAACCTGACATTATGTTTTCCTGGTAGCATTTAAGCTGACATTTTGGTCCTGAATTCTGTAGGTTGAATCAAATTATATATTATAATTATATTTCAGGTTTAAAGACAGTGAGGAACAAATAAATTATGAGTCATTTTTCTGCGCCCTGAACTGGAGAATGAATCCGATGCCCGAATTTGAAGCACCATCGTACTTGAAAGAGGTAAAAGTAACACCTGTTTCAAAACCCAGCTGTGGCTACCTCCCTGGCATTTTTAATATCCTTTATCTTAAAGATTATTTTTCAGCATAAAACATTAACATCCGTGCTTTTGGAAAATGCACTGATGTGTTTCTGGGTATTTGTGTTAAAGGCTAATTCACTTTCCGTGCTGAGCGAATATCTGCTCTATAAGAGCATGACTTTTCTTCGGTGGCAGAACTTTCTTTAACCTCCGTCGCATCCAATTATATGGAAAATAGGATAATAGGTTACAGTTATAAATAGATATAAACACCGTTATCAAGGGATTCTGCTAACATCATCATGAGCCACGAGAGCAAATCTCAGGATGTCTGTGGCTGTGCACACAGCTTTGCCTTGGGTGAAACACTATAGGACGGGGATGCACATTTCACAGTGGAGCCAAATTTAAAATAAAACTTCAGTAGAAAAATGCTTGGTTAGGGAAAACAAAGTTCATGTGATCGGGTGGTGCTCTCAACATTGTGGAATTGTCCGAATTCTCTAAGATCTCTTTGGACCAATTGTCTTGAAGGAGTGGGTGGGTGGATGGCGGTTTGTTTATATTTTAACATGCTCCAGCAATTGATTTTCTTGGGAAAGTCCCTTGATAAAGCAAATGTCATGTGGTTACTCCGAGAAAGGAGGCATTTATTCCTACGGTCTCCGCTGACCAACTCATTCTGGCCTGAACTGGTCTAGTGCCCCTGGGGAGGTCCTGCAGGCATGCAACTATTCTGGAGTGTCAGGCAGCCTTAGCACTTCCAGAGGGTTGGGAGACAGCGGTGGCCTTTGGAGTCCAACATCACTAGGGTTGAATTCTGGCTTTGCCGCTTACTTAGCTGAGTGACTTTGGGTCACATAACTCTCTCATTTATAGATTTAATTCTCAGACAGATCATGAATGAGTATCCACTCTCGGGGATGGGGTCCAGAGATGAAGGTCATTATTGCTGCCTTTCGGGGGAGGGGGGCCACCTGCTGATGGTGGAATAAATACACTCATGATTTGGAGCGTGGGCATGATACAGCCTGCGTGGGATGGAATGGGATGCGGAGGAAGCTGTTGGGGTTGGAAGGGAGGACAGGAAGTCTTCTCAGGGGAGGTGGTGCTTGAAATTTCTTTGACAAATGGGAAGAGTCAGCAAGGGAGGGAAGTGGCATGGTTCGGAAAAGGCATTCCCAGCAGAGGCTCTGGGTCGGGACGGTGTGGAGCTTGTGCAGAACCAGAGGGAACTGGTGTGGCTGGAATGAAAGCATGGAAGGAGGAGTGGAAGAGGGTGAGGTTGGAGATACCGGCAAGGGTGAGGTTTGACTATTGTCCTGGAAGGTCTGGAGACCGTGGAAAGATTTCAAGGAAGAGAGCGACGCCATCAGGTGTACCCTTTGAAGGATGCTTGCTCTGGCTGGATAGTGGGCGCTTTGAAGAGGGGCCGTGGGGACAGCAGACCCATTGGGAGGCTCTTGATGTCCCATTGTCACCATAACAACTGCAAACACTTAAAGCATTTACTGTGTACCAAACGTTACCCTAAGGCCTGAAAATCTATTAGTTGGTTTAATCCTCAGAGCAACCCTATGAGATAGGTACTCTCGTGATCCCCATTTTAGAGACGAGGAAGGTAGAGAAACAGCACGTGTGTGACAGAGTCAAGAATTGTAACTCAGGTCTGTTTTCCTGCGAAGAATAAAAAAGAAACAATATTCTTTTTTAATGTAATTGTTTTTGAAGATATTGGATTTAATTAACTAAAATCCGAGATACCATCATGAAAGCAAATCAGTACTGACATTTGGTAACCTTTTAATTCTCATCCATGCAAATATTTAATGTTGTATGTACAAAGAAAAATGATAGATGGAGTTTCTATTCTACCTTCTCACCTCAGTGTTATAGTATTCCGTGTTGGGTGTCATCCATTTGTCCCATTAGGACTTTTCTCCAGCCCCCTCTCCCCTGCTCTGAGTCCCGGGCAGCTGACCTTTATGGGCTGCATCGGTGGGTCCCCTAGCCCGCTGACCTCCAGTTCGGTTGGCCAGTGGGATGCACCAGCAAGAGAGTGGAGGGTGGGAGGAGAGAGAAATCCTTTCCCTCCCTGCCAGTTCCCGTGGATTGACTGCCTCCCCCATATAGCTGCCCACCACTCCAGGTTCCAGTGACCACCGTCTCGTGCCCCTTCAGCCGCAGGTGCTGGCTGGCTGGTTTTCCTAAACGCTTCCCACAACTTCAGAAATAGTTATTAAATTCGTCTCAACTTACACGACTTGCTCACGTCCTCTCTTTCCTATGGCCCCTGAATGATGTGCACGCTTCTTCTTGCTAGATGGCAGCTGCCCTTGTTGTATTTTCCCTTAGTTCCTATCTCCCTCCTTTTCCGTTCTCCCCCATCCACCACCCACGTGTTCACCTGTATGTTGGGGGCTTCATCACTGATGGTACAAAATATAATCCTACCACAGGCATTTATTGGCCGCGTGTTTCTCTAACTTAATGCTACATTATGGGCAGTCTCTCTAGTTTAATATGTGTAGACCTGAGCCATTCTTTAATAGCTGTAATATGGACATAGAATAATTTATTCATCCATTTTTCTGTTGATAGGCATTCAAGTCATTTTTACATTTTTGCCTCTGAAAACGTGGTAACTTATTATGTTAATTTTTGTTTTCCTGATGACTGAATTTGAATGAAATTTAATGACCTTTGGGCACAACAACCCACAGTTAAAGACTTTTTTCATAGCAACCCAGCATGCACAGATACAGCGGAACCAAAGATTCACGAAACTACTATTCTGACTACGTGTGGCGCAGTGCCATCTTGTCTGTCTTTCTCTCTTCCTTTCTTTCTTCCCTCTTTTCCTTTTATTTTCTCCCCTCCCCCACACCCCTCTTTTCTCTCTTTTGAATGTCATTTGTGAACCATTAAATTGATTTAAGGGCCCACAGAAGGATCACCACCCACACTGGAAGAGGAACCACTCCATGGGAAGGCCCAAGATCCACTCTCCCCTTAGTCACCCCTCCCCCATTTCATCCCTTATATATCTGTGACTGGGACATGAACATGAGTTCAAATCCTTAGCTCTGTGATTGACTAACTGGGTGGCTTTGTGCAAGTCTCACTCAACCTTTCAGGTTTCCGCCCCTCAACAATGGAGATAAGAGTAGTACTTCCGGGGCACCTGGGTGGCGCAGACAATTAAGCTTCCGACTCTTGGTTTCGGCTCAGGCTGTGATCTAGGCTTACGGGATTGAGCCCCAGTCAGGCTCCATGCTCAGTGCAGAGTTTGCTTAGGACTCTCTCTTCTTCTGCCCCTTCCCCCTGCTCTCCAATTTGTGAGTGTATGTGTGTGCGCATGCATGCGTGCACAGGCTCTCTCTTAGAGAGAGGGAGAGGGAGAGAGAAAGAAAGAAAAAAAAGAAAAGAAAGAAAGAATAGTACTTTCATTGGGGTGGTTGTGAGGATTGAGTTGATACACGTGAGACACTTATCGCCGCATCTGTCCCATAATAAGGGTTTAAATGTTAGCTATTATTATCATTTGTAAAATGGAGAGGTCTTACTTCCTCAGCTGAGGGGGCTGGGCCTTGAATAGTCACCTTCCAAGGCTAAGAACAGTGATTCTACCCTTAAAGGTAGGAGAACAGTTACGAAACGGGAATGTAGCGTCAGAAGAAGGGCCCATGCTTCAGCAGTGGGCCCTTCCAGTTGTTACTCCTATACAGTGAGAACTTTACTCTTTGGGTCTTTGGTCAACTCTGCTGACGAAGCCTAGAAGCAGTTCAGTCTGCGGGAGACATTTGGAAGGGGCCATTTCTTTCTCGCCAGTTTCAGAAAGACAGGAGCATAGGTATGAAATGGTACCAATTTAACTTAATAATGAGAGCGTAACTAGATCCCAGAGTCCACAGCCCTCTGGGATTCCTAAGCTTGTTAGTGTTTCATAAAGAGGGTATAAGATAGCTTGGGAATGTTACCAGTGAGTCTATACCCGCATGTGAAAATCGTCAGTGGGAATGAGCATAATACTGCATAGTCGATACAGTACAATCAGTACTGGAAAGTACGGTATCTCCTGAACCGTGTAGGTGTGCTGAAATGTTCCTGTCTAATAATGCCTGGGGACACGCGTCAGCGCCTGTCACACAGGCTGGGTTCTCCAGGAAGCAGGTGGAGTTTAATGTGCAGGAGGTTTATTCGGGAGCGTTCTTGGGATCAATACGTGTGGAAGGGAGAGGAAGGGCACAGGAGTGGGCAGAGGGAGCAGTTGAGCCAGCCCACAGGGAGCTCTGGAGCTAGAATGGCCTTTCAGAGCTGCCCTGAGATGGGCCACAATGGCTTGGTCTTTATCCCTGTAGGTTGCTTTAGGAAGGGGATAACCTTGGGTAATGTGACTCTTTGCAGCCAAGACAGCTCTGTAGCCGAGGCAGTCCCTGAAGGGGACTCTCTGCAGCTGGGCCACCAAGTCCTTCCTCAGGAGATCCTGGATGGTACATCCTAGCTTGGCAACCAGTTGTTCTTGATGCTCTTGTTTTTCGTTTTTATTAAAATAATTAACATACAATATTGTATTAGTTTCAGGTGTATAACACGGTGATTTATACACATTGCAAAATGGTCACCCAGTTAGTTACCATCTAGGTGTCACCATGCAGTGTTATTGACTGTCTTCCCTCCGCTGTACATTACAGTACATCCCTGTCTTGGTTATTTTGTAACCAGAAGATTGTACTTCTTAATTCCCTTCGCCTATTTCATCCATCCCCTCTTACCCCGCTTCCCTTTGGCGATCATCCGTTTCTTCTCTGTAGCCGTGAGTCTGTTTCTGTTTTGTTTGGTTGGTTGGATTTTTAAATTCTGCATGTAAGTGAACTCATAACGGTACCTGTCTTTTTCTGTTTGTTGTATTTCACTTAGCGTAATGCCCTTGGGGTCAATCTATGATGTTGCAAATGGCAAGATTTCCTTCTTTTTTGTATGGCTGAATAATATTCTATTGTACATATATTTTGTAGGTTTTTTTAATCTGTTCATCCACTGATGGACACTTAGGCTGTTTCCATACTGTGGGTATGGTATTTTATTTTATTTTATTTTATTTTATTTTATTTAAAGATTTTTATTTATTTGAGAGAGAGAGCACAAGCAGGGGGAGCGGCAGAGGGAGAGGGAGAAGCAGACTCCCTGCTGAGCAGGGAGCCTGACGTGGGGCTTGATCCCAGGACCCTGGGATCATGACCTGAGCCGAAGGCAGACACTTAACTGACTGAGCCACCCAGGTGCCCCCATATAGTGGCTATTTTATTTTATTTTTAAAATATTTATTCATTTGAGAGAGAGACACACACACACACAGAGAAACAGAGAGAGCACAGGTTGGGGGAGAAGGAGAAGCAGACTCCCCTCTGAGCTGGGAGCCCAATACGGGGCTTGATCCCAGGACCTGGATCATGACCTGAGCTGAAGGCAGACACTTAACCATCTGAGCCACCCAGGCGCCCCGTGGCTGTTCTAAATAATGCTGCAATGAACACAGGGGTGCATATGTCTTTTTTAATTCATGTTTTTGTTTTCCAGTAAATACCTAGAAGTGGAATTGCTGGATCGTAGGGTAGTTCTATTTTTAATGTTTAGAGGCACCTCCATACTGTGTTCCACAGTGACTGCACCAATTTCCATTCCCACCAACCGTGCATTTTCTCCATGTTCTCGCCAATACCGTTGTTTCTTATCTTCATAAAAGCCGTTCTGACAGGTGACAGCTGATATCTCTTTGTGATTTGGGTTTGCATTTCCCTGATGATTAGTGATGTCGAGCATCTTCCTGTGTACCTGTGGGCCATCTGGATGTCTTCTTTGGAAAAATGTTTATTCCGGGTCCTCCGCCTATTTTTTAAATCAGATTGGTTTTTTGATGTTGAGTTTTATGGGTTCTTTATATATTTAGGATGTTAACCCCTTATCAGGTACATCATTTGCAAATGTCTTCTCCCATTCAGTAGGTTGCCTTTTCGTTGATGGTTTCCTTTGCTGTGGAGAAATGTTTTCATTTGATGTAGTCCCTCTTATTTATGTTTGCTTTTACTGTCCTTGAAGCCTTTGTTGATTGTTCTTGGAATCAGCTGGGGGCCTGGCAGTGTGGCACAGCCCCCTCCCCACCCCTGCTCCCCTGTCACTGCCTGAGCTTCTGCCCATGGCGGGCGTTGACAGGAGAGCAGTTAATGCTGGAAGAGGCCAGGGAAGAGCCAGACCAGATGTGTAGGTCTGTCCGGGCCCAGCTGGGCACAGAAAACCTCTCAGAACTCTGGGGATTACCAACATTTGGAGAAGTCGTCACAGCCAAAAGTCATATGTGGGATTTTAGGATGAGATCCACCAGGTTGTGAATGTGACCTAGCCCTGAGTGTGACGTGACAGATTCAAGTTCTGTTGAGAACGACGAGTGGCAGGCTGAGCTCCGGTGTGGAAGCGTGGCCCGGGTGGAGGCCAGGGGTTGGGCATCTGCACGCTTCCTCCAGTGTAGGACCTGGACAGGCTGGCTCTGGCTGAAGTTCCAGAGATGCCAGACAACAGCTTGGTCCGCTGGATGTCAGGACCGGTCCCCCAGACTCAGGTGGGGCTCCCCTACACGAGATGGCTAGGTGGTCTCAGCTAATAGGGCTGGTGTCCAATAACAAGCCAGCCAAATTTACACAGAGGACTGTGGTCCGTAGCTCATCTAGCTTTGATTAGTCCTTTGGTGGGAGATTTCCCCATGTGGCTGGGCATAAGCCAACCGTCACCCACCATATGACTTTTGACTGTGGCCTGTGGCCTGAATTCTCACGAGCTCCCTTGGCTGGGCCTCTGCCTGGCTCCCGCAGCGGCCCACGGTGAGCCACCGGGGCTGTAACTGACCTCCCACTCCATTCCGTGACTATCTACAGTCCCAGCCTGTGGCCCTGGTGCTGTCAAGGCCTGGAGACCCCATTTCCATTCTATCGTGCTCGCTCACAGATGGTGGCTGTAAAACTGGCAAAATAGGGCCCACTGTTTAGAGCCTGTCTGGTTAATCTCAGAAGCCACGTTTTAAAAAAATAACACTAAATCGGTTCTCGTATAAACTTTATAACTTGCACCGTGTGACTGGCATCTTATCTTTTGACATTTCTGAGAAAAATTGGATGTGGCTTCATTTTATGAGCACTGTAACTGCCGGACCATTAGCAATTGGCTCTACAGCCCTCTCTTGCCACAGCACGATGATACATGGCCTTGGCGGGGTGGGGGGGGGGCAGAGGGGGCAGGTCGGGTGCACCTTGGGATACGTCTTTGGACGCCCCACTTGCGGAAGATCTTCTTTTGGTATTTAAGAGGATGGACTCTCCTGTGATATTTTATTGTCCCAATCCTGTGAAAATTAAGTATCCTTCCCAATTTATAGATAGGAAGCTGAGACTCAAAGGCATTCCTAAAGGTAAAGATTATATGGTTCGGGGTTAGTGCCAGGTCTAATAAATAAGCAGTTATTTCTAGGATTTGAGGTTGAATTTAACAGTTGAAATAAAAGGCTATTGGTCATTCTCATTAGATTTTAAAAGTAGCTGATAAACACAGACCAATTACCTAACACAAAACAGTGACCTAGCAGGGAACGATTCTGCCAGAATCCGCTTTGATTCAAAGCACTGGATGATGTCTACTTGCATTGTGTGCTGAAGCTGATCACGAAAGCTCAGCAAAAAGTCCTGTCCTCCTGAAAACCTGATTTACCTGGAAGGCAGTTGCAAGGAAAGGTTTCTTGTTTAAAGGCCACACCTGTGTTTTAGCTACGTGCACACAGATGACAACTCCGTTGAAGCTCTGTCTAGGGCAGTGGGAAGTGACTGGGACGTAGCGGCATTAAAGTAAAGACAGAAATGGATAGGAATATAAGCAAATCTCCAGGTTCTTTTTTTTTTTTTTAATCGATAAGCTTTTCCTTATGGCATCAGAATGCTCTTGATGATCTCAACAAGTATTTACAAAATTTCTTCCCCGAATTAATTTCCCTTTGATTCATGGAAATTGAATTGCTCTTACAGTTTTGTCAATTAAGTTATTTCCGAGGTCACATCAACCTATTAGAAGGCAGTAAATCAGAAGGGGTAATGAAGCATGAGAGACTATGGACTATGAGAAACAAACTGAGGGCCTCAGAGGGGAGGGGGGTGGGGGAATGGGATAGACCGGTGATGGGTAGTAAGGAGGGCACGTATTGCATGGTGCACTGGGTGTTATACACAACTAATGAATCATCGAGCCTTACATCGGAAACCGGGGATGTACTGTATGGTGACTAACATAATATAATAAAAAAACATTAAAATATAAAAAAATAATAAATTTAAATAAATAAATAAATAAAAAGAAGTCAGTAAATCCAAGAAAACCACAGTTTCAGTTCCATATACCCTACTGGACTCGTCTACAAACTCATAGATATTTCTTGTAAAGACGTCTTTTTTTTTTTTTTTTTTTTTTGAGCAAGGGAAGGGGAATAACAGAGTGAAATCACTAACATGACTCCATCAGCCTTACATTTGGGAGGAATAAAAATAACCTTGTTTCAGTGAAGCGTGGAATTTAATTGGCTCCCGATCTTTTCCCCCTCATGCATCTGGTGGCCAGTACTACAGTAGAAAATTTTAAACTAGAAGGAGACATAATCCAATTAAATTTCCTTTTAAAAATGTCAAAGCAAATAAATCCAGAGCCCATGAGCTCACACACAGCTCTGCTAGTCTCACTGGGCAGCTGCTGTTTACTGGGTTCCCAGCCAGTGCCATCTTTGCTTCAAGGGTGTATGATTTTACAGATCAACAGCTACATTTTTTTTCACCGTTGATGAACAAGTAATTTATTGCCAACGTCTTTGACATCGTCAGTAGCTGTAGTCAAAGCCAGCTTGGAAGATGCCGTGGGGCCCCCTTGCAGACAATGATTCCCAGCCATTTTGGAGTCATGATGGTGCATCATTGTCAAATTTCGCTCTGCATTTCATAGTTCTTCCTCCTTCCAGAAAATAGCGCTTCGGCTCCAGAGGAAATTGAATTTGGTTTTGAGATTTGGGCGCCCTCTCTTGAGTTATCTGGAAGTCACATCAGAGATTCTGGATCCGTCCGCCAGCGTGTGAGGAAGTTGCTTTGTTCCGCACTGTGCTGTGACTTTCATAGACATTTTATTAATTCTGGTAAATACAAAACCATAGCGTGTCTTCGTTGAACTTCCTCGAGAAGCCAATGTGGAGACAAGAATTCGAGCGTATATAGATTAGGGGGGGGGTGGAAGGAAGACTGTTAAGGGAGTGGGGAATGAAGAGTGGAAGGGAAGGAGCCACCACAGGGTGTTTTCTCAAACCAGTAACATATGTTGGTGACTCGAGTTTAATGCCTCTGGGAAACTCAGGGGGCCGGTGGCCTAGACACACCTTAGCGTGTTCCCACCCAAAGTGCAAGGGGGTTGCACTCTTCCTCCACCAGCTCCTGTCGGTCATGGATGAGGGCTGCTCCTGATGACGGAGGAAAAGAGCGAATTCCCAGGCACTTGCGGCATATCACAGGGGCACCCCAAGTGGGCCTCAGAGGCCAAAGAAAAGCTTTCAGGCAGAGGAACGCAGGTGCTTGGCGCTTGGAAGTCGGGGCCACTGAGCGCCAAAGTGGAAAGGGGGAGAAGATGGGGAGGGGCGCTGGCAGAGCCTGCTGCACACAGATATCTAAGATGCCAAATACGGCTCGTCCTCGTCGTCTGGAATGGCAAGGACCTGCTGCTGCGGGTGCGCTCTCCTGTTGTGCAATTATCGTGCAGTTCTCTGCACGTACAGCGTACGTGCCCTGCTGGGAATACAAGCAAACCTGGACTTTTCTTCTCATTTTGTAGCGTAGCATGAATAAAAGGTCAGTGAACACAAAGAATATTCTTTTTCGCTGCCCAGATTGTCATAAATATTATGTAATGCAGAGCATTTGTGGATTTATCAGAACAACGAGGCAGTGGAAGTGTGGGGTTTCTCACGTCACTAAAGACCTCTTTATTTTGCAGAGACATTGCCCATGTGAGTCCTTTAGATGGACCCAATCACAGGCAAAACTCTGAAGAAGCTACCTTTTTCCCTCTACTTTATCGTCGCCTCCTCTCCCCTGAGTTTCTTAAATCTCATCTCCTGTTTTCCCACCCTCCTTTGGATCTCAATTTCATTTCTGTGCCTCTGTTTAAACTAGTATCTGTGAAAATCTCCCTAAAATTGGGGGTTGGCTACAATTCTGGTAACCAATTCCAATATGTGGGGTTTTTTTTCCCCACATACCAAACAACTCTCAACACCAGCTGAAGGTCCTACAATTCAACTCAGCTCTGACATGACCTGCTCGGAGACAGCATCAGATCCCACAGGGTGTAAGGGCTCAGTCCCACAAGACTGCCCCTTCCCCCCACTTCAGACGCATTGATCACCTGTGCTTGTGGTCCACTGGCTGTAGATGAGGGGTTCCCATGACCCCCTCCTTGGGTACGATGAATTTGCTACAGCAGCTCACAGAACTCAGAGAAACATTTTTGCTTCCTAGATCACTGGTTTATTATAAGAAAATAGA
This sequence comes from Ursus arctos, assembly GCF_023065955.2. NCBI lineage: Eukaryota > Metazoa > Chordata > Mammalia > Carnivora > Ursidae > Ursus > Ursus arctos. Next base: position 37,057,219 of record NC_079873.1, on the reverse strand, counting down.
ACTCAGAACAGCCCGGGTGGTAGAGATGCAGAGGGTGAGGTAGGGGGGAAAGGGTGGGGCACTTCCTCCCTCTCTGCGCAGGCCACAGTCCTCAAATCTCCACAGGTTCCTTCCAATCCAGGAGCTCTCCAATCCCTGTCCTTTTGAATTTTTATGGAGGCTTATTACAAAGGCACGATTGATTAAATCACTGGCCATTAATGATTGAACTCAACCTCCAGCTCTGTCCCTGGAGGTCAGGGGGATGAGACTGAAAGTTCCAACCCTCTAATTACAAGGTCCGTTACCCTAGAAACCAGCCCCCATCCCTAGGTGCTTTTCAAAAATGTCTCATTAACATAACATAAGACACCTTACCCTTCTCATCACCTTGAAAATTTCAAGGATTTTAGGAGCTCTGCTCCAGAAAGAGGGAGGAAGACCAAATATGCATATCTTATTATGAATCACGATAGCATATTGGCAGTATATGGATCCCGGGTTCTTCAACCACTGCAGATATGCCTATGGCATTTATCAGGTATTGGGGCAGAAAAAGTCACTCCCACCTGGATCCTAGGGAATAGCAACAAAGGGAAATCAAATCCAGGGAAGTGGTATTGATTCTAGACAGAGAGCATAGCGGGACTGGAGCTTCAAGAAAGCATTGCGTGAGCCCTGAGTTTAAAATGACTAAGATCTAAAGAAATGGACTATTGTCTTCTCATCTCAAATCATCCTTCATCTCAAACCCCAAGGTATTTAGTTGTGTTTCCTTTTGTCCAAGTCCGGCTTATTGCTAATAAATTTAATTCTCATCTCCAAATTCTTGAGTTGCCATTATTCCAACATGAGTCCCTCAGTTTCTTTCTCTTTTATTTTTAGAGGTTAAATCATGATTCCTTGCTCAAAAACAAGAAACTTTTGCTGCCTAATGAAGAAGCTATGAGGGAAGGACCTTCTAGAACTGGCCTGTTTCATAAAAGAATCCATTCCCCAAATAATTTCTTTGCAGTGATATGAGTTGCATATTGCATTTTAGTCTTTTTGTGTTGAAAATTCTTATTTAAAAAAAACAATCAAGGAAGAGTGATTTTGAATGCATATATTTACATTATATTCCTCTGTAACACAAATCCAAAAATACCACTTAAGAGAAAAATTGCATTAAGTTTTGTAATGAAATTTCTGAGGACATGTTGAATAGTTCAATGACTATTGATTAAAATATATAATTTTTTGTGTGTACATATATGTGTGTATGTGTGTACACACACAATGATTTACTGCTTCTTGGTGTAGGAAGGACATTTCACTAAGTTCCACGTGGTATAAATAGGAGTTGATTTAGGCTTCATCTCTCTAAATGGCCATTTCCGTCTTTATGCAGCCAGTTGGTCGTTTGGGCTCAACCTCCAATGTCTGGCAGGAGACATTTTTTTTTTCTTTGAGTGTGTGTACGCGTGCGCACGTGTACGCGTGCGCACATGTAAGCGAGCAGGCTGAGGGTGGGGGGAGAGGGAGAGAGCATCCTAAGCAGGCTCCACACCCAGCGCAGAGCGTCACTCGAGTCTCCATCTGACAACCTTGCGATCATGACCTGAGCGGAAACCAAGAGTCGGACGCTTACCCGACTGAGCCACCCAGGCGCCCCAGGAGGCACTCTTGAGAAAGAAAAGGTGTGTCACTTCAAGAACTACATTGTTTTCTACTCAACTTTTCTTGTAGAGAGTGATACGATCAGGCGTAGCCATGTAGGATGAGAGCCGGCTATTTCCAGATTGGCCCACTCTGCTGGGCTTTGGACGGTAGCTCGGCAGATAAGCAGAGCTCTGGAGCCTCACTGGTGGGGTTCCAGTCCAGGCTCCTCCACTTACTGGCAGTTTTCTGGACAAGCAGCTTAACCCTTCTATGCCTCAGTTTCCTTTTCTGTAAATAGGTATCATAATAATACCTACCTCTTAGGGTTTTCTGTGATAAAAACTTAAAAAGAGTACCTGTTACATAGTGAACATCTAATAAATGTATTCGTAATAGTAGGATTGCCATCACTACTAAGCAGTATAAATCCCGCGAAAGTCGGCAGCCAGTTCGTCGTCTTCATCAATCATCTCTTTAATGCCTTAGCTAGAGATGCCAGTACTCGGTGTTCTGATGATGATGATTCTGCGTCAACATTATTAATTACCATAGTTTTACATAGCACCCATATTCCAGTGACTTCCACATCTTTGCATGGTTCTGGACTCTAGCTCTGTGCTACACAGAGCCCTATTCCCAGGTGATTACCAGAATCTTCACCTGGATTGTCCTATGGGTGCCTCAAATTTAAAAATGTCCCAAATTGAACTTAGTTTTCCTCCTCTGATCCTTACCACCACACTAAAAAAAAAAAAAAAAAAAAAAAAAAAGTTTAAAACTCTTCTTTCTGCTCCTTATTTTGCTTATAACCTTGCCCTGGGCTGAGTATTGCACGCCCACCCCCCTTCGTGTCTACCCAGAATCTCAGAATGTGAATTTATTTGGAAATGGGTCTTTGCCATGTGATTAAAAGCTAAAATGCGAAATGAGGTCATACTGGATTCGGCTGGGCTCTAAAGCCAGTAATTGGTGTCCTTATGAGAAGCCATGTGAAGACAGAGGGCCACATGCAGAGCACAAGAGGCAACCAGCGGAAGCTAGGAGAGGGGGCACGGACCAGAGTCTCCCTTAGAGCCTCCGGAAAGAACCACCCCTGCCAGTATCTGGCCTTCTGGCCCCCCCGTAGAGTGACAGAATAAAGTTCTGTTGGTTTAAGCCTCTCAGTTTGTGATAATTTGTCATGGCGGTCCTCGGAAATGACTATAGATATCGTCAATATTACTATACTAAGAAGTCTTAGCACTCTCCTCACCTGTATTCATTTACCTGTATTAGCTTATAAGGACACCAGTCATATTGGAGTAGGGACCCCCCCCCCCGACTCCAGCATGACCTCATCTTAACTCATTACATCTGCAGCGACCCAATTTCCAGATAAGCCACATGCTGAAATATCGGGGCTTAGGATTTCAACATCTCTTTTTGGAGAGGACACAGTTCAACCCATACACTACCCCTTTCTTTTATCACCACTCCAAATCGATCACCTTCTGGGCATTCTGTGTTCCTACTGCAGCAACGTCTTTCAGATGTAGCTCGTCCTTACCCCAGCTTCACCTCCCCTGGCTATGGCGCAATCCTCTCCCTCTGGCTCTCCAGAATTATTGCAGTAACCTCCAAAGTGATTTTCCTCCTTCATTTCATTCCTCATACATCCAGTGAGTGAATCTAATTAATTTTTAATCAGATTTCTCTGGCAGAGACCCACCGGTGTCTTTCCCCAGCCACAGCCTAAAGTCTAAACTAGCACAGAGAGCCCCAAGTTTGGCCCCATCTTTTCCTTCCAACCCCCTCTCTTCCCACTTCGTCCTCTGTGTTCCAAATCACAACTGGGCTAGCTGTTCACTCTTTCTGGAAAATAGATTCTTTTGTCTGTGGGCTTTTGTTTATGCCGTTCCCTATGCCCGGGGCACCCTTCATCACTTCAGGCCCCTGCCAAACTGCTGCTCATCCCATAAGACCCAGCTGAAGCAGTACTTACACAGGGTGCTTCCGCCATTCCGTCACAGAATTATTGAGGCCTTCCCTGTGTTTCTGACACCCTATGACTCTGGGTACTAATATAACACCAGGAAAGATACAGCACCTCTTGCGTGAAACAACCTTGACAATAGAAATATAAATAGCCCACAGTGTATGGACTTGTCGGCAACCCCCCCGTTGATATTAATATTGAGCATTGCAACATAAATAAAAAGTGTGTGGGGGCATATCTGTGTGTGTCTTGACATATATATATGTCAAGATTTTTTGAAATCTGATATGTGTTGACTACTTCTATAATTAAGCGTTGTTGCAACCCACTTCATCAAAATATTCTTTTTAAAAAAGATATATTTATTTTAGAGGGGGCGGGAGGGACAGAGGGAGATGGAGAGAGAAGATCTCAGGTAGACTCCCTGCTGAGTGTGGAGCCTGATGCGGGGCTCGATCTCACGACCCTGAGATCATGATCTGAGCTGAAATCAAAAGTCAGACACTTAACTGACTGAGCCACCCAGGCGCCCCCAAATATTCTTAAACCTCTCTAGAAGAGTAAAGGTATTTATTTTCTGAAATTAGAAAATATAGATACACAAATATACATACCATATATGTTATATATGAAGTATATGTGTGCATATATTTATACATACATATATATAAAGTATATGTATATTTTCTCCACAGGAACATACTGTGAATGAATCATTGCTCTTTTCATTATTAGGTTAAAGAAACAGTAACCAAGCGATTCAGTGTAGCTAGCAGATCCTATTTTAATAATTGAGGTCTTAAAGCATAGGGGGAGTTATCACTGTAATAATGCTGCATAACAAACAACCCCCCCCCCGTCCCAAATTTCAGTGGTTCTCAACAGCAGACATTTGTTTTTCTCACCCATGGGCCTTTAGGTCAGCTGGGCTTGATCCACCCATGTCATTTTGGGACCAGCAGTATCTTGGGCCATGTTCTTCTCATGGCAGTGATGGAGGCACAGCAGGCTCGGCCAAACCACGCCAGCATATTGGAGCCTCTGTTCGCGGTACATCGCTAACGTTACATAGGCCAAAGCCAGTCCTGTGGTCAAGGCCATATTAAAGAGACAGGAAAACAGACTCCACAGGAGGGTCTGCAGAGTCGCATGGCAAAAAGCATAGGTGTATAATTCCACCACAGAGAGGGTTGAAGATGAGAGCGTAAGATTTCAGTCTACCGCAAAGTCCTTACGATTCAAAGGTGGACGGCAGAAACGCCTGCCTTGAGAATAAGCTATGTATTAAGAGCTTATATAACAATAAGAAACCATTTGATGTTGCATTTACAAAACTGCACTTTGACATGTGGTTATAATTATATCCATCTTTGGTTCTTTTCCTAGAGATGTGAAGATGAGTGGCTTGGGATGCCATCACCTATTCCCGTGAAATATGTTAACTACGTACGCATTTTAAAGGATGTGTTCGGCTTTGAGGAGGAGTAACCATATGCCAATTTTGGTCACCTCCCTTTGATTTCCTGCTCTCATTTTACTAAGTTTATTTCAGTAGATATAATTTCATTAAAAAAAAAAAAGAAGGTTCATATTGAATTGAAATCCATAGGCCACAATTAATTCCCTTTTGTCATTTTAGTTTTTCAGAACATCGTATTACATTGCTGATGTACCAGCATTATTAAAAATGCCATTTAAAGAAACGTCAAACATTTTTATTACATGTATGATTTATTAATACCAAAGAATCTTATGGTAATTTTCTATCCAACATAATTTGATTCATTGCAACACAAAAAGAAAATTACTTTTGACAGCTATACATGACAATATAAAATCAAATTATATCTGAGCAATAAGTTGTGATTCTATTAAACATTTCTTGAAATCTTTTTGACACATGTTTATTACTTATATAATTAAATTTTGTAGCAACCCACCTTATCAAAATAATCCTTAAACCTCTCTAGAGTGAATGTATTTATTTTCTGAAATTAGCAAAGCTATGAGAAGGACTCCTGCCCTTGTCCTACAACACACACACACACGCTCACACACACACACTCTTGCACGCTTAAAAATTTGAGAGAGAAATTGAAACATTTGCAGTGTTTATATATTTTTTTTAAGATTTTATCCATTCATTTGACAGAGATAGAGACAGCCAGCGAGAGAGGGAACACAAGCAGGGGGAGTGGGAGAGGAAGAAGCAGGCTCCCAGTGGAGGAGCCTGATGTGGGGCTCGATCCCAGAACGCCAGGATCACGCCCTGAGCTGAAAGCAGACGCTTAACGACTGAGCCACCCAGGCGCCCCTGCAGTGTTTATATTTTTAATGCCCTTTTTATATCTAAAGTTAGCTGTTAACTTAGGAGTATATGCATGTATATATAATTATAGTATGACCAAAAATGTTTTATGTCTAAATTATTTAGGGATGTGAATGCTGAAGATTTTAAGAGATCCTTTTCGGTTCGTTCTCCGCACACACGTACCACCCACCCCAGGGGTTTAAATATTCTAGGACTATAGCATGCTTCCCTCCTGCTTTTTCTCTAGTTGTATTTTGATTTTTCCTCTAGGCCTCTGCGTTCTGAGTCTCAGCAGAACTTTTGTCGTGTAGTGTATGTTTGGTTAAAACTCATCACCACGGACCTCTGGGAATTCGTTGTGAGAAGTTTGTCCCAATCTACCCCAGTCTTTAGTGTTGGATGCCGTGTATCCTAAATCCAGGCGCCTGGTGTTCTCAGACACAGTAGAAGCCTATGGAAAAGGGGGACTTCCACGTGTGCCTTTTGGGGACTGCTTTGAGGGGGGGAAAAGGAACTGATGACCTGTCAAGGGCCCCGGCCACCTCATTATTCCTTCACTCCACATTCGCGGCATCTTGCCTAGAAATGAGCCAGCTTCTTTGGCACTCAGAGGTACTGATTTGGTTGACAACAATGGCTCTTTCTTTCTTTTTTTTTTTTAATTGAATCTAATCAATAAACTATTTCTATATATAAACCTAGGGTCATTCTCCATGTGCCTCTGTTAGAATAGACCCCATAGGACTTTCCAATAAACTAGAATACTCAACTTATATACTAGGACCATTTACCCATAAAAATCTAATTTTGGCTACTTGATTTTTATTCCATTTTTTTTTTTTTTAGACAACTGACAGTGCCAAGCCATTTTGTCACTTTAAGATTTTTCATTCCCCAGAGAGCAAGCTTTCAGAAGGATGACACTTTCTGGAACTTTTCAGGCTGACACGTTTGTCACTTACCTATTCAGCTCTTCAGTCAGTTGTCTTTCCCTCAAGATTCTAAAGACATCGATAATTTAGCCCTTGTACAGGCTTGTGATACAGTTCCTTTGAGAAGTGGGAAGAGAAGAGGAGAAGCAGCAAACCAATGGTATGTTCTTGAGTTTGTGGGTTGACAACGGCTTGTCCTATTACATAGATGTGCGTTTCTGCCCTGGTTGTTTGCAGTTCAAGCCCACAATTAGCAATTAAAGGGCCATTATAGGAATCATGCCGATAAACATGATACATTGCAGCCATACAGACACTTTAAATAATTATTCTTTTTATAACTAAAGCATATGCTGAAGGAGATTTATAATTTAGAGATAATATCCCCATTAGTAAAGTTTATGACCCAATAAACAGCTCCCACTAGTTAATAAATGCCAAAGCCGTAAAAACAAAGACTATTAATGTAATAGAATTTCTGTACCTCCCTCTTTTGCTGGTGGTCTCAAGGCACTGAAGGGAAATGCTGTCTTAGGGAAAACATTTATTCTCGTTATATAAATATCAATGAATTGTCTTACAGTCCATCTGGAAATCTCCCAGCCCCGCCTGGGTCCTAGGTGGTCCCCAAATGCTGATGTGTTCCGCTTAGGTTTCGAGCCTTAGATAACTCTGGTTTTCAGCACCAGTGAACCTTGTGACTCAAATCTTTGTGGGAGGTGGCGAAGACCGGCTGGAATTTTTGCCTCTTCGTTTCCCTCTGAAAAAGAGAAATCCCAACTATTACCATTATTTCAGAGGAAGAACTTTGTAAAGTTGCCTGGTTTTGGCATACACTTAAATTTTTAGCTGCCTCTTCTCTTTCCTCTGAAAAAGAGAAATCCCAACTATTGTCATTGTTCCTGGGTAATCATTTGAAAAGAAGTTTCACAACCTTTGCATCTACTTATATTTTTAGCTGCTCACATTTTCTCACTTTGATGGAAAAGCAAGTGCTGCCTGTGGATGTCTGGGTGAGTTGAAGGTTAATATAGGCAAACCTTTTGTACTAAGAACGAACAGTATTTTCGTATTCCTGCAGCCGTGGGAATGATTGATGAAGTCATTTGAAAGCCCAGATCACATCATGTCTTTTCAGAAGAAACTGACTGAAAGCTCTCGTTGAGGTTGACATGAAATGGTTTGCTGAGTCATTGTTGTAAAGTGTCGATGTTGTCAGCAGATGACTACTGCATTGCAGTGTTTGTCTCTTTCTCCCTTTTAAAAAGATTTTATTTATTTGAGAGAGAGAGCGCAAGTGAGCGTGAGCATGAGCGGTGGGGAGGGGGAGAAGGAGAGGGAGAAGCAGACTCCCGCTGAGCAGGGAGCCCAAAGTGGTGGGACTCGATCCCAAGATCCTGAGATCATGACCTGAGCAGAAGGCAGCCACTTCACCAACTGAGCCACCCAGGCACCCCGCTTTCTCCCTTTTTAACCTAACTGTGCCATTTGGACCCAACCCCTGGAAAAGTAATGTGGGGACATCTATTGGTTGACTTCAGTGCTCACTAAAATTGTAGACAGTAGAGAGGAGATGAAGAGCACTGTAACTTCTTTTTTTTTATTTAAAGATTTTATTTATTTATTTGAGAGAGAGCATGAGGGTGGGGGGGGGGGAGCAGAGGGAGCAGACTCCCCGATGAGCAGGGAGGGAGCCTGATGCAAGTCTCGATCCCAGGACCCTGGGGGCATGACCTGAGCTGAAGGCAAACGCCCAACCGACTGAGCCACCCTGGCGCCCCAAGAGCACTGGAACTTTCAAGCATGAGGATAGTTTTAACATTTTGCCTGCTTTATGTATTGCCTCTGCTTCAATGAATGATTCTTGGTCTTTTTTTTTTTTTAATAATTTTTTATTATGTTAGTCACCATACAGTATATCCTTAGTTTCTGATGCACTGTTCCATGATTCATTATTTGCATATAACACCCAGTGCTCCGTGCAATATGTGCCCTCCTTAATATGCTATGCTATTTGAAGTTTGTTTTCCGGGGGGGGGGGGGTTGTGGTGTGGAGCCTCCAGGCTTTGTGGACCCCTCAGCGGTGAGTTTGGGATATTTAAATGGTCTTTCCTTTCAAAGAGGAGGACATTATTGATGAACAAAATGAAATTTCTCAAAAAATAAAAAAACAACCTCTTGCCTTTCCAACTTGGATTTATCTACCTTAACTTGAGTGAGGACCGTTTTAGTCTTCGCCACTCATTCCTCATTTCCCTGTCCCCTTCTTCCAGATGTTAGGATTTTGCTCTGAGCACAGCAGTGGGAGTCTTCAGAAGTAGCTCGATGAAATGGTCGGGTTTTCCACAAAATATTTATGATGCTTAATAATGCAGAATCCATTGAATAATGAATTCTCACGTTCCCCATCGTACGTATATTCTTTTCATTCAGAATATAGTGTCCTGAATTTTGAACATCCCTCAGAATCGGTCTGCAAATGACCTTCCAGACAAAAAGCTTCCAAATGATATTAAACATCATTCCAGTGCTGAGTCTCTGTCCTAATACGTGTTTGGGCCAAGTCTGAATTGCCTCAAGTTGAAGGCGGGTTAGGACCCTTTCCAAAATGAGGCTTTTCAAGTTGACTGAGCATCTGCAAAGACACAGTGCTGCTCAGTTCCCAAGAGAACGTCACGTGTGAAAATGGAAAACCCACCGAGGCAAGATCAGCGAAGCTATTTCCCAAAACAAACCTGCAGTGATAATGAAGCAAACATCATGATTGCAGAGGTAGGGCCGACTGGGTAATTAGCTGCAGAGAAATCGGAAGTCGCCCCCACTCACCTTCTCCTACCAGGTTACGTAAAATAAATGTGTGCGTTCCAGGTCAATTACGTTCCTCACAACCGCGAGTTCTGAGACTAGAATGTGCATCATCTTTGCGTTTGTTCCCGGTGCCCAGTAAGATTCCTTCCAAGGGGACTTCCGAGCCCATTATGTGGCTGGTGCGGGGGCACCGGAACTCAAGGGTCAGTGCTACTGCTCAGAAAAATGTGGCCAATGAAAAACTCCACGGTGGCGCGGCTAGTGGAGAATTAATGACTGGCTGGAATCAGTAGGAGCCTTTACTTCTCAATACTCATTAGTTTAAGCAGTGAGGCCTGATGTTATGCAAGTTAGACAGGAAAGAGAGGCCCGCCCCTCCCCATTGTCTATTCTGAACAGAATATGCACATTTAACTCAAAGTGGTGAATGGTTCAAATACATCAAACCAACTATTCATCAATCCGCCGGCTTCCTGAGCACCGCTTTGCATCTGGGTAAAGCCCACAATAGAGGAAATGCTTGTTACCACCCCTCTGTAATGTAAAAACCCAGAGGGGTGGGGGAAGCTTCGTGCAAAACACAAAATGCAGTCTCCTTTACAAGAGTTCCACCAGAATCATCTTTGTTTTCTTTTCGTACGCACTGTCTCTACAAGAACATCTGACTGCACTAGGAACTTGATAAAATTACTTTTGCCTGCTTTTTTTTCCCCCCCTCACTTGCTACCACTGCTCTTCGTCACTGCTGTGAGGCCTGTGTTCTGTTGAATACAGAACAGGAGCTGAAAAGCCATTTCAGACGGCTGCCGATACCCCCCTCCCCCCCGCCCCGTTTTCACTATGACCGGAGCATGGAGAGTGACAAGGGAAGTGGCAAGAGGTGACAATTGCAGAGGGGACTCCGGACAAGAATAGGGACCACCTTGTGCGTGTAAGGCACGTTATTAACAGTTTGCACTTCATCCGAAGGGCATGAGAAGTTACTGGAAGATTTTAATTGGGAGAATGAAAAGATCATGTCTGTATTTAAAAATCTCTGCCTGCTGTGGGAGTGTGTGTGTGTGTGTGTGTGTGTGTGTGTGTGTGTGAACTCCAAGAGCGAGTTTGGCAGCCAGAAGGCTGACTGGGAGGCTGTTGCCAGAGAAGTGATGGATGGTTTGGACTAATGTAAGTGAGGTGGTGAGGTTGGTGAGAAGTGGGTAGACTCCTGACACGTTAAGGACGTCAGAGATGGAAGAGAAGAAATCAGAATTAGGTTGGGTCATTTTGACAGCCGGGTAAACGGCGTTGTCATTCCTTGTGCCAGGATACACCAGGGAAAAATCCGATTTTCGGGGGGGGGGGGGTAGTATCCACAGTTCTGCCTCGGGCATGCTGACTGAGGGAGACTGCAGAACAGTTACGTGGAGATGTTGATAAGGCAATTGGATTACCAGGTCTGAATCTCTGCAAAACGGTCTGAGCTGGAGAGGCACGTTTGAGAACCATCAGAGTATGGATGGTAAATGTGACCTTAGATTACGACTGCCCGGAGGGAGCACGTTGTCTGAAAACCGTAACGCCTGACATATGACGGATGAACTTTTAGAACACAGCTTTCATTGACATGCGACGAACTGTACATATTAAAGTGTGCGATTTGATAAGTGAGCATGTGTGCAGCTGTGAAATAGCACCCCAATCAAGTAATCTGTTTTCCCCAAATTTCCTCAAGGTCCTTGGAAATCCCTCCCTTCCACACATCTGCATTGTAGGGGAGGAAGAATACTTTTCTCTCTACCCTTCTGAGTTCTGGGCCGAGACCCCTGTCATCGAAGATTGACAAGAGAAGGACAAACAGAAGTTGATTCGTATGAGTACCTCATATGTACATGAGAGATACCCAGGAAAACCGGGTAATTCCCCAAGGGGACCTAAGTCACCACCTTAAGTACCATCTTCAGCTAAAAACGAAGGAAGGATATGTGTGTGGGAGGGAGGGGAGCCATTATGCGGGTGACCAGGAAAAGCAACATAAACTCTAGGGTAAGTTCATTACTGTGGATTTAAATCAGTGCCTTCCCCATTGGTAAGTTTCTAGACATTTAGTCGTCCTCTTTCTGGTACAGGGAGGGAGACATACTTACCAATAGAGATTTCCCTTATAAATCTAAATGTTCCTTACAAAAGGGTAATTTCTACTCTCTTCACAGAGCTTCTCCTGTGTCTGCTGTTTCTCAAATTCATCAGCTCAAAATAATCCTTATGTCAAAGAGGCATTATTTTGGGGTGGTGTATTTTGCTCCCATTCACCATTCCCCATACCCAGGCAACCACCAAGCCACTTTCTGTCACTATAGAAAAGTTAGCATTCGCTAGCATTTTATATAAATGGAATTATTACAGCATGTGCTTTTTTTGGCCCAGTTTCTTTCACTCAGCATGATTATTTGGAGATTCATCCATGTTGTTGCATGTACCAGTATTTTATTTTTATTTTACTTTATTTTATTTTATTTTATTTTATTTTTATTTTATTTTATTTTATTTTATTTTATTTTATTTTATTTTATTTTATTTTATTGCCGAGCAGTATTCCTTTGTATGGATATATCATAGTTTAATGCATTCTCATGTTGATAGACATTTGGGTGGTTTCTAGTTATTAACATATCACAAATAGAGCTGCTATGAACATTCATGTACAAGTCTTTGTATGGATATGCAGCTTTCATTTTCTTAGGTAAATGTCTAGGACTAGAGTGGCTGGATCCTATGGTTGATATTTAATTTTTTGGATAACTGCTGTGGGAAGGAAAAATAATTTTCCCTCTACGCTTATAGATTCTTGGCTGAGACTCCCCTCCCCACCTCCCTACCCCCACCATGAGAAAAAAAACAGATTAATAGGAGAAAAACAGAAGTTTTAATAATATCTGTGTACCTCTTGTATACGTGGGAGAGACCTAGAACAACTGAGTCATTCCCTGAAATGGCCCAAGCCTCTACCTTAGGTATCATCTTTAGATAAAGACAAACGATTACTGGTGGGAGGTCAGGGGGTGTTCGGGGAGGTTACCAGGAAAAGCATAGGAGACAAGGGTAAGATTTATGCAGATTTCAGTCCTTGCCTTCTGCGTTGGTAAGAGTTTCTAGAGCTTTGGAGTCATCCTTCTCCCTGGTACAGAGAGGAGGATACCCTTACGAATACAGATTTTCCTTATACACGTAATGTCTCTTTTGAAAGGGTTACTTCTACTCCGGCTTCAGGCCTTCGACCAGTGTCTGCCGTTTCTTAAAGATAAACAGCTTAAAATAATCAGTGTGCCAAAGAGGCATATTTGGAGATGACAGTTCTGCTTTCCCTCATTGCCAAGCTGTTTTCCAAAGTTACTATGCCATTTTCCTTCTCTTCCGGTATCACGTTAAGTTCGGATTCCTCCCCATTTTGTCGATACTTGGTATAGTCGATCTTTTCAATTTTAGCCATTCTAATAGATGTGTAGGAGTTTCTCATTATGGTTGTTTATTTTCTTATTTTTGAGGTTTGAGAGTTCTTCATCAGTTCCAGATACAAGTCCTTTATCAGATATGTGATTTCTTAAATATTTTCTTCCAAACTGTGGTGGTCTTTCATTCTCTTAACAGAATCTTTGGAGGGCAAAAGTTTTAAATTCTGATTAAGTCTATTTTATCAATTCTTGTATGGACTTTTCTGTTGGTGTTACATCTTTTTTTTTTTTTTTGAAATATTTTATTTGAGAGAAAGAGAGAGGGAGAGAGAGAGCATGAGCAGGGTAAAAGGTGGAGGAAGAAGCACGCTCTCCACTGAGCAGGGAGCCCAATGCGGGGCTTGATCCCGGGATTCCAGGGTCATGACCTGAGCTGAAGGCAGACACTTAACTGACTGAGCCACCCAGGTGCCCTGTTGGTGTTATATCTAATAAACGTTTGCCTAAACCAAGGTCATAAAGGTTTTCTCCTGTTTTCTTCTAGAAGTTGTATAGTTTTAGGTGTTTAATTTAGATCTCGAATTCATTTCTAGTTAATTTTTGTTACGGTGTGAGTTATGGCTCTGTGTTTATTCTTTTGCATATGGATATCCAGTTGTTACAGTACCATTTGTTGAAAAGACTATCCTTTTTCCCTGAATAGTCTCTGTGCCTCTGCTCAAAGTCAGTTGTTGATACATGCATAGGTTTATTTCTGGACTTTCTATACTGTTCTATTGATTTCTATGTATCTTTACACTGATACCACACTGTCTTGATCACTGTAGCTTTCTAGTAAGTCTTGAAATCAGTAGTTTTAATTCTCCAGTTTCACTCCTTTTTTGCACAGTGGTTTTGGGTATTCTATATCTTTTGTACTGCCATAGTGAATTTTAGAATAAGCTTGCAATTCTGGGCGCCTGGGGGGCTCAGTCGGTGAAGCATCTGCCTTCCGCTCAGGTCATGATCCCAGGGTCCTGGAATCAAGTCCCACATCAGACTCTCTGCTTAGTGGGGAGCCTGCTTTTCCCTCTCCCTCTGCCCACCCCCACCCCACTTGTGCTCATTCTCTCTTTCTCTCTCTCTTATAAATAAATAAAATCTTAGAAACAAAAACGAATAAGCTTGCAATTCTAAAATCTTGCTAGGTTTTTGATTGGCGTGGCACTGAACATACAGATCGATTTGATGTCCTCATTGAGTCTCCTGACTCATGAACACAGTATATCTCCTACTGATTTAAGGCTTCAGTTTACCTCAGCAGTGTTTTGTAGTTTTTAGTGTATGGGTGGTACACATAGTTGACAGATTCCTCCCTGTATTTCATGTTTGTTAATGCTACTATAAATGGTAATTTTTTAAAATTTCAATTTCTGATCATTGGTTGCTAAACGATAAAAGTACAACTGGTTTTTGTACATTGATCCTCGTAACTTTCAAACCGCATCGACACATATAGTAGTCTTGTGGCTTTTTTTAGGTATCATCAGAGTTTTTACATAGACAGCCACATAGATGATTACAATTTTCACACAGATGGTATTAGTCTATGAATAAAGTTTTATTCTTCTTTTCAAATCTGGATGCTTTTATTTCCTTTTCTAATCTTACTGCACTGACTAGCACAGTGTTGAATAGAAGTGATGAGGATGGACATCGCTTTCTTGTTACTGAATATAAGGGGAAGGCGTACGGTCTTTCACCATTAAGTATGATGTTAGCTGTAGGGTTTTGGTAGACACCCTTCACTGGGTTTACAAAGCTCCCTTCTATTTCTACTTTGCTGAGAGATTTTATCAGGAATGGCTCTTGAATTTTGTCACATGCTTTCCCTGCATCTATTGAGATGATTGTATGATTTTTCTTTTTTAAAGATTTTATTTATTTGACAGAGCGAGCACAAGCAGAGGGAGTGGGAGAGGGAGAAGCAGGCTCCCCACTGAGCAGGGAACTCAAAGCGGGACTCGATCCCAGGACCCTGGGATCATGACCTGAGCTGAAGGCAGACGCTTAACCGACTGAGCCACCCAGGTGCCCATGATTTTTGTTTTAAAAGCTTGTTAGGAGCGCCTGGGTGGCTCAGTCATTAAGCGTCTGCCTTTGGCTCAGGGCGTGATCCCGGTGTTATGGGATCGAGCCCCACATCAGGCTCCTCTGCTGGGAGCCTGCCTCTTCCTCTCCCACTCCCCCTGCTTGTGTTCCCTCTCTCTCTGGCTGTCTATCTCTGTCAAATAAATAAATAAAACCTTAAAAAAAAAGCTTGTTAATATAGTAAATGACATTAATGTTTTTTAAAATTAAATTCACATAACATAAAATAAACCATCTTGAAGTATAAAATTCTATGACATTTAACACATTCACAATACTATACAACCACCACTTCTGTTTAGTTCCAAAACATTTCATCACCCCTCGAAGGAAACACCATACCCATTAAGCAGTCACTTCTGATTGCAGCCCCTGGGAAGCACCAGTCTGCTTTCTGTCTCTATGAATTTACCTATTCTAAATATTTCACATAAATGGAATCATACAATAGTGACCCATTGTGTCTGACTTCTTTCACTTAGTCAAATGTTTCGGAGGTTCACCTGTGCTGTAGCAGGTATTAGTACTTTGTTCCTTCTCATGGCTAATAGCCCATCGTATAGATATACCGCCATGTGTGTATCCATTCATCTGTCACTGGACACTTGTGTTGCTTCTACCTTTTGGCTATTGTGAATAGTGCTGCTTCGAACATACATTGACATGTATTTGTTTGAGTACCCGTTTTCAGTTCTTTTATTTATTTATTTATTTATTTACAGAGCACATGAGTGGGGGGGAGGGACCAAGGGTGAGGGAGAGAATCTCAAGCAGGCTCCACGCCAAGCTTTGAGTACCCATTTTCAGTTCTTTTACTTACTTACTTATTTATTTATTTATTTATTTACAGGGCACATGAGTGGGGGGAGGGACAAAGGGTGAGGGAGGGAATCTCAAGCAGGTTCCACGCCAAGCTTGAGCCAAAGCAGGGCTCAATCTCACGACCCTGAAATTATGACCTGAGCCAAAATCAAGAGTCGGACGCTCAACCAAATGAGCCACCCAGGCACCCCCACTTTTCAGTTCTTTCATGTATATACCTAAGAGTAGAATTGCAAGGTCATGTGGTAATTCTACATTTAATTTTTTGGAGAACTGCCAAACTGTTTTCCACAGCAACTGAACCATTTTACATTCCCACCAGCAATGTATGAGGGTTACAATTTTTCTACATCCTTGTCAACACTTGTTATTTTCTTTTTGTTAAATTATAGCCATCCTAGTTGGGGTGAACTGGTACCTCATTGTGGTTTTTATTTGTATTTCTCTAACAACTAATGATATTTAGGATCTTTTCACGTACTTTTTGGCCATTTTTATGTCGTCTTTGGAGAAATGTCTGATAAAATCCATTGCCCATTTTAAAATTGGAAATGACATTGATTTTGGATAATTAAACTTTGCATTATTGGAATAAACTGTATTCGGTTGTGATATGCTGTCCTTATACATTGCTACATTCAATTTGCTAAAATTTTGTTTGCATTTTTCTCCTATGTTCGTGAGGTTATTGATCTGTAGTTTTCTCATCGTGTTTTGGTCTGGTTTTGATTGCATGGTAATGCTGGCCTCATAGAATGAGTTGGGAATATTCCTTCCTTTTCAATTTTGTGGAAGCGTTTGTGTAGAATTGCTATTATTCCTTCTTTAAATGTTTGATAGATTTAACCAGGGCTGCCTTTAGTTTGCTTTATGGGAAGTATTCTTTCTTTTTTCTTTTTTAAGATTTATTTATTTATTTTAGAAAGAGAGCACATGAGTGTAGGGAGGGGCAGAGGGAGAGAATCTTCAAGCAGATTCCCAACAACCCTGAGATCATGACCTGAGCCGAAGTCAGTAGTCAGATGCCTAATCGACTGAGCCACCCAGGCGCCCCTATGGGAAGGTATTTTTAACCTGCAATCTCAATTTCTTCAGTAGATAGAGGGCTGTTCAGGTTATGTATTTCTTCTGCAGTGAGCTTAGTTTGTGTCGTTAAAGGAATTTGTCCATTTCATCTTGTTGAATTTATTGGCTTAAAGTTGTTCATGATACTCAGTTCTTATCCTTTCAGTATCTGAAGAAGCTTTAGTGATGTCACCGCTCTCGTTCTGATGCTGGTAATTTCTCTATTCTTTTTTTTTTTTTTCCTGATCAGTCTGGCTAGAGATTAATCAATTTTATTGATCTCAGAGAAGCAGCTTGTCATTTCATTAATTTTCTCTAGTGTTTTTCTGTTTTCTTTTTATTGTTTTCCGCTCTGATTATTATTTCCTTTCTTCTACTTACTTTGGGCTTAGTGTGCTCTCCTTTTCTAGTTTTTTAGTGTGGAGGCTGAAGTCATTGATTTGAGGCCCTTTTTCTTTTCTGATATAGGCTTTTAGTGCTCTAAAATCCTCCTAAGTACTGTTTTAATGGCATCCCACGAATTTTATTTTCATTCAGTTACTTTCTTATTTCTCTTTGATTTCTTCTTTGATCTATAGGTTATTTAGAAGGGCCTTATTTAGTTTCAAATATTTGGGGATTTTCCAAAGATCTAATTTAATTCCCTTTAATTAGAGGGTATACATGTATGACTTGTATCCTTTTAAATTAATTGAAACTAGTTTTATGGCTCAGAATATGGTCTTTCTTGGTAAATGTATCATGTGCACTTGGAAATAATGTGCACTCTACACTTCTTTGGTGGAATGTTCTATAAATGTCAATTAGGTCACGTTGTTAAAATCTATATCCTTACCGATTTTCTGTCTACTCGTTCTGAAAAGTAGTAAAAGAAAGAAACTGAAATTTCTGCCTGTAATTGTGATTTTGTGCATTTCTCCTTACAGTTCTATCAGTTTTTGCTCCATGTATTTTGAAACGCTGTAGCTATATAAACATTTAGGACTGTCATGTCCTCCTGATGAATTGACCCCTTTATCATTATGAACTGAATTTCCTTATCCCTGGTAATATTCTTTCCTCTGAAATCTACATTGTCTGATAATAAAGCTATTCCAGGGGCGCCTGGGTGGCTCAGCCTGTTAAGCGTCTGCCTTTGGCCCAGGTCGTGATCTCAGGGTCCTGGGATTGAGCCCCACATTGGGCTCCCTGCTCAGCGGGGAGCCTGCTTCTCCCTCTCACACTCCCCCTGCTTGTGCTCTCTCTTTCTCTGTCAAATAAAAATAAAATAAATAAAATAAAGCCATTCCAGCTTTCTTTTCATTGGTGTTAGTTACCATGGTATATTTTCTTCTATCTTTTAAAAATTTTAACCTATATGTGTTTTTATATTTGTAGTATCTTTCTTACAGGCAGCATTTAGTTGCGTCTTGTTTTTCTTTTTTAATCCAACTTGACAATTACTTCCTTTTAACTGATGTATTTAGATTACTTACATTTAATGTAGTTATTGATAAGATCAAATTTAAATCTATTGTCTTGCTATTTGTTTTCTATTTGTCTATTTTTCTGTTTCGTTTCTCTTCCCTCTTTTGGTTTAATCAAAAAATGTTTGATTCCATTTTATCTCATTTGTTGGATTTGTAGCCGTTGAGGAGAAACTTTCCTTTACCCTCTTACGTTTAAGGCTTGGAGGCCTGCAAAATAAAATGAAAAAAAAAACAGATTAATAAGAGAAGAAACTGATTTAATCATAGACTCACACAAAGAAACATGACTCAAGTTGTTGATTAGAATTTGGGGCTCAGTTACCATCTTAGTAGTGGATGGGGAGGGGCACAGGGGCACTTCTGGGACACCAAGTGACTTCTTAGAAGTGGGGGTGGGGAGAAAGAGCAACTTGTTGAAAAACAAGTGACTTTTTGGAAAGATAAATAGGCCCTTAGGAGAATAGATAGGAGATACGATAGTTTTGTTATAATGTCTGCTTGGGTGTGGTGCTGACTTCACTCCAAAAAGGGAAGATGAGAGTTGTTCCCTGGGAGGGGATTTATGACAGTTGAGTTCTTTTGGAAGGTTTTGTTTTTAGGCAAATAAGGGATTTCAGGAACTCCAACGCCCTCAGCTCAAAAGAATTTTTTATGCTGCAGTGGCTTATTCTGGATTGAGTTATAGTGTGATAACTCTTTCATTTGTTATTTTATTGGTGGTTGTAGGGTTGACAGTATACACTTACAACTTGGTAGAGTCTGCCTTCTAGTGATGGTATCGTTCATATCATATTGTATCAGCTAGTATAAGAATCTTAAAATAGTATACTTCCATTTCTCCCTGACTAAGCTTTGTGCTGTTGTTACAGACTTTATTTTTACATATGTTATAAACTCCACACTCTAATGCTATTTTTAACAGTCAATTATCTTTTAAAGAGATTTAAATAACAAGAAAAAACCCACATATTTATACTCACAGTTACCACTTCCTGTGCTTTTCATTCTTTGGTGCAGATCCTTATTTCCATCTGGAATCATTTTTCTTCTGCCTGAAAGACTTCCTTCAACAGTTCTGGTAGTGTGGGTCAGCTAGTGATGAATTATTTTGCTTTTTAAAAAAATGGCTCAAAATGTCTTTTTTTGGCCTTCATTTCTTGAAAGATATTTTCACAGGGTATAAATGCCTAAGTTGAAGGTTTTTTCTTGGTGTATTTTAAATACATTATTCCCCTCACTTCTGTATTATGTTGTTGTTCCACATGAGAAATCTGCCGACTTCATTTTTTCCCCTTTTTATGTAATGTGTCTTTTTTCTTTGACTAATTTTAGCATTTCTATTTACCACTGGTTTTACGAAATTTGTTTATGATGAGACTTGGGTTAGTTCTTTTGTGCTTAGGGTTCATTGAGCTTCTTGGATCTGTAGACTTACAGTTTCCAATCAATTTCGAAAATTTTTGGCCATGTTTTCTTCAGATGTGTTTTTGGTTCCCATCGCTCTTGTCCATTTGCGGCTCTCGTTACATGTGTATTAAGCTTTTTAAAGTTGTCTCACAGCTCACTGATGCTCTGTTCATCTTGTTTATTCTTTATTCCCACTGTATGGTTCGTTTTGGATACTACCTTTTGAAACGTCTTCAAGTTCACTAATAATTATTTTTGTGATATCTAATCTGCCATTAATCATATCCATTATATTTTTCATCTCATATATCATAGATGATGTTGGATTTGGGTCTTTTTATATCTTCCATGTCTCTACTTAGCGTGTTAAATTTTTCCCTCTACCTTCCTATACTTAAGGCATATAGTTATAATAATGGTTTTAATGTCCTTGTCTACTAATTCTATCATCTCTGCAATTTCTATGTCAGTTTCAATTGATAGACTTTTCTCCCCATTATGGATAATATCTTCCTGCTTGCTAATTTTTTTAAATGACAAACATTTTGGCTTTCAACCTCTGGGTACTGAATATATTTTTGTTCCTTTTTAAAAAAAACCTCTCAATTATTTTAATGCTTAGTTTTGATAAAGTAAGTTTCCATCCAATTCTTTTATGTAGAGCAAAATGTACTAGTTTAAAAAAATGTGCATTCTTCAGCTTTCTCCTATACTTTTTTTTTTTGCCTATCTTTCAAAACCGAACACTGAGTATTTTTAACATAAGTAATGTGATGTTATATGTACGTTCTAATTGCACGTTTTAGTAATAAAATAACTCCATATTTTGGTAACTCCTAGTTCATTTATAAAATGAAAAGCTTTCTATCAAAATACACTTTTCACTGGGAAAAATAAATAAAACAGACAAGTGGATCTACACAAAGTAAAAATTAGCTTTGGTAGGTTTCAGCGCAGGACAGTCCATAACAAGCCTATTTGCCCTTATTCCGCCAGAGCTGTTCATCTTCTGAGTTAAGATTTTTCAAAATATTTTTCATTGAGATTATTATGTTGACATTTGTTTCTCATTCCACATCATCTTCAGCCAAGCTCTGCGCAGTTACAATTTCCCTGACTAATTGTTGGAAGCTTGGTCAGAACCATCTGGAACACTGGTGGTGGAAGAGTTTGCTGCCACACTTGCCGTACATGCTGTGGCTGTCCGCACACAGCAGTTGCATTTGTCAGATGATCTACACCCTTCTCATGTTCACCTCGAGCTAGCAACTGTTCTTTAAGGAAGAATTTCTGAATAGCTTCGGCATCTTTAAGGTCCAGTAACTTGAAAAGTCCAGCTCTCTCCTTGGCAAGCTTTTGTTTCTCTCTTGGTTCTCGAAACCTATTCTTAAGCTGGCGCCACTCCGTCTCTGGTGGCGGAAGTAAATACAGTACCCGATGAAAAGAGCCCTGTAGACACCTGCGGCGATGGTGTTGTTCTGGCCCACCATCTTCTCTTGACTGAGGAGCATGAGTGAGCTCGGCGGCATGGGGATCCAGGCGACAAAGCAGTAGGCTGTGAACCCTCGGTGTGGACCCCACTGCTCCCACCTGACACCTGCCATGAGGGATGCAGAAAGGCCTCTATTTGTGATCTTATGAACACCCTTGAGCTTTGTTCTGAGGTTGATTAAGTTATTGGGAAACATTTATATCCTTTCAAGTTATTCTTTTAAGCTTTGGTAAGACAAAAGCAACCTTTGGTCTAGGACTAGTTTTTTCACAATACTGAGGCAAGACCCTTCTGAGTACTCTACCCAAGTCCCCATCATGAATGAAAGTTTCTACTCTGACTGGTGGGAACAAGAATGTGGCAGGTGGAATTCTAAGATGACCCCTAATGACCCCCACCTTTATAGAATCCCCTCGTCAATGAGTATAGTCTCTCTCGGAATTACGTTTTTTAATACTGCACAATTGATGTCGATAAAGGCTGATAACACTCACCTCATCAGATGAGCCCTTAAAGAGGACTAGGTTCTTCCTGACAAAAGAAATTTGATGACAAAAGGAAATTCTCCCTTGCTGGTTTTGAAAATGGACAGGACCACATGGTAAAGACCTGAAATTAACCTCTAGGATGAGAGCAGCCCCTACTGACAGCCAGTGAAAAAATGGTGTCTCAGTCCTAACAACTGCAAGGATCTAACTTCTGGCAACAACAAAAGAGTTTAGAAATGGATTCAGCCCCAGAGCCTCCAGAAAAGAACCCAGCCCATCCAACATCCTGGCATCAGCCTGTGAGACCCTAAGCAGAGAACCCAGGTAGCCTACATTCAGACTTCAGATTTAAAGAACTATGAACTTGCAAATAGATTTTATTTCAAGCCACTAAGTATGTGGTAATTTGTTACACAGCAGTTGAAAATTAATATAAGGAACTATTCTTGGCCTCTGTGACCTCTGAGAATGTGTTTTATGTTCTGCTTTTGGTTGGCCTCAAATATTTCTCTCATGTGCATATCCGATCAATACTTGGTGGAAGACTGAAGTGGGACCTTCTACACATCTTTGGAGTTCTATTTTGTGTTTTCTTCTTTCTCATACT
The DNA here is from genome assembly GCF_023065955.2 of Ursus arctos. Classification (NCBI taxonomy): domain Eukaryota; kingdom Metazoa; phylum Chordata; class Mammalia; order Carnivora; family Ursidae; genus Ursus; species Ursus arctos. The sequence continues at coordinate 37,034,662 of NC_079873.1, read as the reverse complement.
CAACCTTGAGAACTCTAGTCTCCTTGACCTTTCTGAACTCCAAGCTGTGTGTACTTAATTCAGGCAGGCTGCTAGGCTCTGCCTGAGATCCTTCTTCTTGCACTTTTGAAATTCTCTCCAGGCTGTAAACTGGGGAACAATAGATTTTGTCTCATTTGTTGCTGCTGTTGTTTAATTTTAACTAGACTCCACAGCTAACGTGGGGCTTGAACTCATGACCCTGAGATCAAGAATCTCATGCCCTGACGACTGAGCCAGCCAAGTGCTTGGTCCCATTTGTTTTCTCTCTCTCAGAGATCACTGCCCTTTGTTGGTTGATGTCTAGTGTCTTAAAAACTATACTTCATATATTTCATCTGTTTTATTTTGTTGTTTCAAGACAAAAGTAGAAGATGTCACTTTTTTAGTAGTGTTATATAGTTATATTATTTTTATAATATGTTGGTTCTAATTTGCATTTTAAAAATAAGCATCTTGCTAAACATTTTTCTCTTTGGTTCATTATACGTCATACTTCTTGCTATTTTTCAGTGTTCGGCTTAGTGCCTTACATGTAGTAAGCACTCAATAAATGCTTGGCTTGGTTTTTAAATTTGACTTTTAAAAATTCACCATTCATTTGCAGTAACCTTTCAGAGATATCATGGATACTATTACTTGATTTCACATTAGTTGTTATGAGTATCATTGCATAACACACCAAAACTGGTTATTATAATATATTGATATATGCATGTAAATGTAAATGTAAATATATGCTCTACTGTCTTAGTCTGGCTTCCCTAAGAGCAGCTAACTCTTGTGGGCAGGTAATTTATTTAGAAATATGGTTTCAGAAAGCAGATGTGCATACAAAAAGGAAGTGAAACAGAGAAGGAGGAAAAGAACCAATCCAAGCACAAATAGAGTTGGCCACCATTGTAGAAAATTGGTGTCTAATCCATCCAACTGGGATCTTTTGTAAAGGTGAAAAAATGAGTCTCAGAACTTTCTGTTCAGGGATCAAGGGGGAAATCATTTATCTATTGTCTCCTGTTCTCCAGTGGTCAAGAGTGGCCCTATATGTATTAAACTCCCTCACGTTTTCTTGTTGTCCATGTGTGAATGCAGAGGGAGTTCCTGCTGATAGGGTCAGAAAAGCCTCAGGGAAGGAAACAGAACATGTATGACACTAGCCAAGGAGAGACAGTGTCCAGTTGCATCTATGCAAAGCCAGTCCAAGTCTGAATGCAACTGGTCATTGCAGCAGTGGCTGGAGTAAGAGGAGACGCCAAGAGGATTCTGGAATGGTGTGGAGGGCTTGTCTAATACACATAAAATTCTGCAAGTTATTTAACAATAGAATTTATTACTAGTTTCTAACAGTCTGAAATTGACATCCATGCAATTTTGAGTAGCCTCCAGCTATAAGAACACTAAGAATCCTCAGGAAGTGTTAAGAAGGAGCCACTGAAGATAATGCACCCAAATCCGCAGTAATATCCTTGGAATAGTATTTTTTCCAGCTCTATTGAATATATAATGACATATAACATTGTGGAAGTTTAAAGTATTAATTCGATACATTTATATATTGCGAAATTATTGCTACTGTGGCATTAGCTAACACCTCGATCACATCTCATAATTACCATTTCTTTTTTGTAGTTAGAACATTTAAGATCTACTCTCCTGGCAAATTTCAAGTATATGACATGCTATTGTTAATTATAATCACCGTGCTGTACTTTAGATCCTTATAACTTACTCATCTTATAACTGTAAGTTTGTATTCTTTGACCAACATCTCCTGATTTCTCCCACCTCCTAGCCTCTGGTAACCACTACTCTGTTTCTACAAGTTCATCTCTTAAAAAATGAGATCATACAGTATTTGTCTTTCTCTGACTTATTTCACTTAGCAAAATGCCCTCAAGGTTTATTCATATTGTCACAAATGACAGGATTTCTTTCTTTTCCATGGCAAATGATATTCCATTTACACACACACACACACCCATTCATCCATTGATGGACACCGAGGTTATGTCTATATCGTGGCTGCTGTGAATAATGCTGTAATGAACATGAGAGTGCAGATACCTCTTTTAGACCCTGCTTTCATTTTAGAGTAATACTTTTTAAAATCATTACTGTTAAAGTTCTGTTTCTGGCCAAGATGTAGTAACAGTCCAGATTTACCTTCCTGCCTAAAACAACTAAAAAACAGGCAAAATACACAAAGCAAAGCTTTTCAAGACACTGGATTTTAGGCAATGAAAGACAGTGATATATGAGAGACAGGAAACAAATGTAGTGAACCCCACTATTGCCCCAGATTATTGCCTTGAGAGGGTTTCAGGCCTGTGGCACAGGAAGAGGGGAACCAAGTAGAAATGGTGGACTTCTGACTAGAGGAGATGGGGCTAAGGGTCCAGGAATACCAACGGAGCTAGAGTTCATGGGACAGATGATTTGAGAGAAGAGAACTATACAGATTTAGAACTTCAAAGATCTTCAAAATGCCCCTTGAGTATTTAGCTGAGAACTGAGCGGTGCATATGTACAAGGAAACTACCCAAGATTGGGGAAAGGACCATTTGAAAGGATTAGAGGACACAGTACCTAGTGTTCACACAGAGCTGATAATAGTACCTGTGTTCAGCAGCCTGACTGCAAGGTCTCATGGTTCATGGAATGTTGTATTCCGAAGGTTCTTGCCTCGGTAGTGAGGAATAATTAACTCTGGATTAAACATGCTTCTTATCTCACCTAACAAATTTTATAAGCAAGACCGAAAAGAATCAAACTGTTTCCAAGTAATGTAGCTACATCCCAGAAAAAAAGCTTAAGAATATTTATAAGAATACATAAATATTCAGCACCCATAAAATTCACAGGGTCTTGCATCCAATAAAAAAACTGGCAGGCGTGCAAAGAAAAGGGAACTTTGACTCACGATGAAGGAACAAAGAAATTAATAGAAACTGATTCTGACTGACACAGGTGTTATAATTAGACAAGGGCAATCAAACAGCTATTCTAACTCTTTTCCATATGATCAAAAAGTTAAGGAGAGACGTGGAAGATGAAACTGAAACTTCTATTGATAAATGTTATGTGTGAGGTTCGATGAAAAAAATAATGGAATTAATGACAAAGTAGACATTGCAGAAGAAAAGATTAGTGAACTTAAAGAGATAGCAATAGAATTTATCTGAAAGGAAATACAGAGAATAAGAAGATTGGGGAAAAAATTAACAGGACATTGGTGAGCTACAGGACAACTTAAAGCACTCTAATGTGTAATTATAGTAACAGAGGCAGAAGAAAGATAGGGAAATAATGGCCTAAAGATTGCAAGTTTTATGAAAACAAATAACGTATGGATGTAAGAATCCTAAAAAAAATCCCTATGCGCAATAATATGCAAAAACTACACCAAGGAACACCGTAGACGTCTCAAAACCAGATGTAGAGTGAAAATCGTAAAAGAAGCCACAGAAAAATGTCACATTTTGCACAGAGGAACAATGAGGATTTCCACAGATTTGTCGTCAGAAACAATGCAAGCAAGAACATAATGGACCAATATCTTTCTTTTTTTTAATTTTTAATTTTTATTTTTATTTATGTGACAGAGAGACAGCCAGTGAGAGAGGGAACACAAGCAGGGGGAGTGGGAGAGGAAGAAGCAGGCTCCCAGCGGAGGAGCCTGACGTGGGTTTCGATCCCGGAACGCCGGGATCACGCCCTGAGCCGAAGGCAGACGCTTAACGACTGCGCTACCCAGGCGCCCCAGTGGACCAATATCTTTAAAGTACTGAAATGGTAAAACTGACCATGTAGAATTCTATACCCACTGAAAATATCTTTTAAAGTTGAAAACAGAACAAGTACTCAAACACAAACGTTTATAGCAGCATTATTCACAATAGCCAAAAAAATGAAAACCACCCAAATATCCATTAACAGATGAATGGATAAACAAATTGTAGTATAAACATAGAGTAGATTAGTATTTGGCCAAAAAAAGGAATGAAGTCCTGGTACCTGCAACAATGTGGCCGAGCCTCAAAAACATGCTAAGTGACAGAAGGCAAAGACAAAAGGTCACATGTTGTATGATGTCATTTATATGAAATAGCTGGAATAGGTAATATAGAGGCAGAAAGCAGAGTAGGCTGGAGGGAGGGAGGGGGGAGGCGTGAGGAGTAGTTGCTTAATGGATATAGGGTTTTCTTCTGGGGTGATGAAAATGTTCTGGAACTAGGTAGAGGTGGTGGTTGTGCAACAGTGTGAGTGTGCTAAATGCCACTGAATTTTGCACTTTAAAATTATGAATATTATGTGAATTTCATCTCAATAAAAATCTATCACTTAACCATGGATGAGAAAACTCAATATAGGAAAGGCGTGAATTCTCCCAAATTGATATTCAGATTTAATGCAATTTCTATCAAAATTTCAGCAAGAATTTTTGTAGCTATAGACAAGATTATTCTAAAGTTTATATGGAAATGGGAAGGAACTAGAATAGCTGTAACAATTTTGAAAAAAAAGCAAAGTGGGAAGAGTCTCTCTGATTTAAACATTTAGTACATAGCTACAGTCATCAAGAATGTTTGGCATTGGTGGGAGGATAGACACAAAGATCAATGAAGAGAATAGAGAACCCCAAAATAGACCCATACAATTGTAACCAACTGATCTTTGGATGGAGTTTCTAAAGCAATTAAGTGCAGGAAGGATAGCCTCTCAGCAAATGGTGGTGAAGCAATTGAACATTCGTATGCAACAAAAAGAAAAAGAAACAACAAACAACCCAAAAAAATCAAAATCAAAAAAAGCTTTGACTTCAACCCACCATGGGCCTTGATCCCATGACCCTGAGATCACGGCCTGAGCTGAAACCAAGAGTTGGTCCCTCAACCGACTGAACCACCCAGGCGCCCCTGAATTGTAAGATATTTAAAACGTACATCATGGTGTTGCGGTATTTGCACACATTGTGAAAGGACTCCCCTCGTCCAGTTCATTAGCACGTCCACCATCTCACATATTTATCTTTAAAATGAACTGTTGATACAATGTCTCAACATGGATGAATCTCAATATAAATTATGCAGAAGGAAAAAGGCCAGATATAAAAGCATATATCCTATATGATCCCATTTACACAAAATTCTAAAGGATACAAATTTACCTATAGCGAAAGAAAGTAAATTAATGCTGCTGTTGTCTAGCAATTATACTCGATTCAGCTATAAAAAAAATTATGAAACTTACAGAATATGAACAAAGTTGTTTTTAGAGGTCTTTAGTGTTTTCCAATACCAACAAACCAGTTCTCTGAACCTCTGGACACAACCAGTGTGTTCACAATTCAATTCAATTCTGACACTTAACTACTACCCAGAGTCAGCATAGACCCCACAAGTTAAGGGCTCTGTCCCCCAAGACTGCCCCTACTTCCAGTGCCAATCACAAGTCCTGGACCTCCTATACTTCTAACCAACCAGCTATAAATCGGCGCTTCCCATGATCCCCTTCTCAGGTTTAAGAATTTTCTCCAAGGGCTCACTGAACTCAGGAACACACTTTACTTACAGTTTCCAGTTTATTATAAAGGATATTAAGAAGTCTACAAATGAACAGCCAGATAAAGAGGTACATAGGGGGAGGTCCCGTGCACACGAGTTTCTGTCTCCATAGAGTTGGGATGCACCAGCTTCTTGTTACATGAGTGTGTTCACCAATATGAAAGCTCTCTGAAACCTGTCATTTAGGGGTTTTTCTGGAGGTTTCATCTCATAGGCAGAATCAATTTTTAACTCAACCTCTGGCTCCCTCCCTCCACCTTCAGGAGTTTGGGGGATGTAGCTGAAAGTTCAAGGTTTCTTTTTTATTCTTTTTTTTTTTTTTTAAAGATTTTTGTTTATTTGACAGAGAGAGACACAGCAAGAGAGGGAACACAAGCAGGAGGAGTGGGAGAGGAAGAAGCAGGCTTCCCGTGGAGCAGGGAGCCCGATGCAGGGCTGGATCCCAGGACCCTGGGATCATGACCTGAGCCGAAGGCAGACGCTTAACGACTGAGCCACCCAGGCGCCCAGAAAGTTCTAGGTTTCTAATCAAGGCTCCATGTTTCTGGTAACCAGCCCCCTTCCTGAAGCTATCTAGGGACCTGCTGAGAATTGCCTCATTAGAATAAAAGATGCTCCTATCATTCAGGAAGTTGCAATGAATTTAGGAGCTCTGTGTTGGGGCTGGGGCAAAGACCAAGTAAATTCATAGCCTTAGATTTATAAAGAAGTCTGTGTAAATGAACAAAATAAGTATTCGTAGAAACAAATTAAAGACCAAAAGCTATCAAAACCTGGAGGAAGAAAACCATGAATTTAAAATCAGAAATAAATCAGAAACAGCAGTCAATAAAATTTTGTAATAAAATCCACAAGTCAGTCCTAAAAAAATTACAATATGTGAAAATTACGTATATTATAATTACAATATTAACATACAATGAAAGGGAGAGCTTTATAAAATTATAGGAGAATATTATGTACGAGTATATGCTAAGAAATTGGAAAAATCTTTTTTAAAAAGGGAGAAATTGGGTAGTCGCATATTTAAGGAAGAAAACAGAAGTTGGGTTAATATTAAATAATATAAGCAAATGGAGACAGAAGTTTTATCTGTGAGTTCTTTCAAATTTTTAAGAAAGATAATTTTTAACTATTTTAAAAGTCTCATAACCAGAGATTTAAAAAAGAGAAAAGAGGGGCACCTGGGTGGCTCAGTCCGTGAAGCATCTGCCTTCAGCTCAGGTCATGATTCCAGGGTCCTGGGATCGGGTCCTGCATCAGGCTCCTTGCTCAGTGGGGAGCCTGCTTCTCCCTCTGCCTGCTGCTCCCCCTGCTTGTGTTCTGTCTCTCTCTCTGACAAATAAATCAATAAAATCTTAAAAAGAGAGAGGGGGGCGCCTGGGTGGCACAGCGGTTAAGCGTCTGCCTTCGGCTCAGGGCGTGATCCCGGCGTTATGGGATCGAGCCCCGCATCGGCTCCTCCGCTGGGAGCCTGCTTCTTCCTCTCCCACTCCCCCTGCCTGTGTTCCCTCTCTCACTGGCTGTCTCTCTCTCTGTCAAATAAATAAATAAAATCTTTAAAAAAAGAGAGAGAGAGAAAAGAAAAAGCAAAACTTAGTCCCTTAGGTATTCTGTATCAGGCAGACATTGTTCTCAAGCCTCTGACGTATATTAGTTCAGGTAGTTACTATTTTTATCGTATTATGCAAGTGAGGAAAGTAAGGCACAGGGAGGTTAACTGGATTCAGGCCTAGGCAATCTGGTTCTAGAGTGTGTGCCCTTGAACCACAGCACAAAAGATGGCACCCGGCTTTCATTTTGTTTGGAAAAATTGCATAACATTCATTCCGTAATTGGTAAAAAAAATTGTGTGAACGGGAACGCGGTATTCAGTATCATATAGAAATACACAGGAAAATATCTCAAGTAAATAATCACGAACCCAAATCCGACAGTATAGTCAAAGAATAACCTGTTCTAATCAAGTAGGCTACATCGCAGCAATAAAAAACAGTAGCTTTTTAGAAGTCACCTAGCATAGTGTATCTTTAGATGGCTCTGTCGGCTTGAGATGCCGTAAAGAAATACCACAGACTGGGTGGCGGAAGCAGCAGGAATATGTTTTCTCACAGTTCTGGAGGCTGGAAGTCCCAGATCAAGATACAGCAGGGTCAGTTTCTGGTGAGGGCTGGCTTTCAGGCTTCCAGAAGGCCATCTTCTCACTGCGTCCACACATGGTGGGGAGAGAGATACAGAGAGTGTGCTCTCTGGTGTCTCTTCTTAAAAGGACACTAATCCTAGCAGATTGGGTCCCACCCTCATGACCCCACTTAACCTTAATTACCTCCTCATGGCCTTATCTCTGAATATAGTCAACTTGAGAGTTAGGGCTTCAACATACGGATCTTGGACCCAATCCACTCTTCAGCACGTAAGCGTGTGATCTGCACATGGAATGCTATCAATACACTAGATAAACTCCACTCATTTTTAATGACAGTACTTCAAAAGTCAGCAACATATATGAATACTTTCTTAGCAGGGTAGAGAAATCCATCTCAAATGAATAGTTAACCATCTTTCTTCACGGTGAAAAATGAAAAGTATTCGTGTTAAATCTTAAACGAAGCAAGGATGACCATTGTCGCTACGATTATTCGATATTATTTGGGGAACTCTATAGCAAAGATCATGAAATATGGGACAGAAATGAGAAGTAGTATTACCAGATAGGATAAGGTAATTCTTTTATTTTTCTTTTAAAAAGACAATTTATTCTGGAATTCTTACATGAAACATTAGTTGGCTACTAATTTATATAGACGTTTTTGTCATTCAGCAAAATCCTTTGAATTTTTATTTCTTGCTCTGGACTTTCAAATAAAGGTTGTTACTTACAGAACAATAATTGCACTTTAAAAGTCTTTATAAAATACAGTGATAAGTGGAAACATATTTATAATCTGTTGAACTTGGACGAGTCAGAGTGCCACAATTCCTTTTTGCTGAAAATAAATAATTTTCCAAGAAATTTGATCTTGTTTTCTTTTCTTCCATCATGGAAGGACCATGCGTTTTTATTGTTGTTGTTTGTTTTGGTTGTGATAAAAAAAAACATGTAACATAAAAATTTACCATCTTAATCATTTTTAACTGTTCAGTACAATAGTGTTGACTGTATGCATATTGTCGTTGAACAGGTCTCTAGAACTTTCTCATCTTGCAAAATTGGAGCTCCATAGCTACTGAGCCACATGTCCCCCTTTCCTTCTCCCCTCAGCCCCTGGTAACTATATTCTACTTTCTGGTTCTATGAGTTTGACTACTTTAGATTTCTCAGATAAGTGCAATCATGTAATGTGTCTTTCTGTGACTGGCTTTTTCACTAACATAATGTCCTCAAGGTTCATCCATGTAGCATGTGACAAGACTTTTTTCCTTTTTTAAGGCTGAGTCACATTCCATTGTATTCAGTACATTGAAGAGAAAAACAGCTCTTCAGAGAAGAAACCCGAATAGCTCACCTGAACATTAATTAGAAGTGGATTAAAGTTCACTGTCGAAATCCAAACCATAAAAATTGAACATTTACCAAGTATACTCTGAATGGAGAACTTTCCAAAAATAAGAAAAGTTGAAGGCAACAGGAAAAGATTAATAGATTTGATAATGAAATTAAAACTCTGGAACATCGAAAACATAAAATTAGACAGGAAATATTTTAAACAGATACAACACATAATGGCTTATCAGCTTTATCTTCAATATGATGAGGAATATTCCAGAACTAATGGAACATAAGTGAAGAACTCAGTCATGAAACAGAGAAATTAAAATGGTTGACAAATCTAAAATTATATTTAACCTTGAATGTAATCAAAGAAATATAAATAAAGTACTATAATAAGGTTCTATTTCTATGAAATCAATATGATAAATTTTAAAAAGTGGTAATTGGCCCATTGCTGAGGAAAATAGGGAATCTGTGCTTTCATTTCTGGTGGTGCGGCTTTTCTGAAAAGCAATTGGGGAATATCTATTTAGAGCCTTAAAGTATCCATACTCTAGTAAGGCATTTTTAGGAAATCATCAGAGGTGCAGACCAAGATTTATTCACTAAGTAAATCTTTGTAACATTATGCAAAATAGGGAAGATATGGGAATAGCAGGAATGGCCCACAGTTAGGGGTTGATTAAATCCTTTCAGTACGTACACGGAAACAATATGATGCAGCTATTAAGAGGCATTATTATTTTTTTTAAAGATTTTATTTCTTTATTGGAGAGAGAGAAAGACAGAGGTAGTGAGAGAGAGCAGAAGCAGGGAGGAGAGGGAGAAGCAGGCTCCCCGCTGAGCAGGGCCTCCATCCCAGGACCCAGAGATCATGACCTGAGCCAAAGGCAGCCGCTTCCCCGACTGAGCCGCCCAGGCGCCCCAAGAAGCATTATGAAGCATATTTTAATGATTGGAGGAAGTTACTTAAGATATAAATACTAAAGGGAAAAGAATCAGTGTTCAAAATTTTACATCAAGAATTCATCGACTTTCACTTTTCCTCTGCACTTTTAGAAATTCGTATTTTCTTCATAATGTATGTCTTACCTATGTTCGGAGCACGGACAGCATTGTTAGAAAGAACGAGATGTGCGCAGAGTTGGGGAAGGAAAGGCTGTACTTCAGCCTGGCTGGATGGGCCCTGGAACGGCCTCGTCCAGCTTGTCCCGTTCAGGATCCCCTCCGGCGGTATCTTTGCCCCGCGGTCCTTCATACGCAGCAGCACTTGCGGGGCTGCGGGAGGTGGGACGTGTGCAGCTATTCTGTACCTGCCCATTTACCGCAGAGATGATTCTGATGGTTTGGAAGCTCCTTGCCCTGGAGCTGCCGTTGAGATCTGCGACATGGATTATAGCTTCCCCTCACTGCCCTTGGGCCAGCTAAGGGTGCACATGCTACCCTCACCTCCAGACACCCCAAACCAGCCACGTAGGTCCCGACCTCAACTGTTCTTCCTGTGCCATAGCGTTCAGACCCTTCAAGATCATGGGCACCCTAACCGCGCTACTCAAAGTGCGGTGTGTGGACGCGCAGCGTGGACCATCACCTGGGAGCTTATAGGAATTTAGCATCCTCAGTAGAATTAGCATTTTAACAAGATCCTCAGCTGGTTTGTGTACACAGTGGAGTTTGAGAAGCCCTGGCCCCAGGGAGGACACATTCTCATTTGTCAGCATTTCATTTACTAGGCGCGCTCCAGACTGAGAATATCCCGATATTCTTGCGGCGTACAAAGCAATCGTCATTGCTTCTGCTATTCCCGTTCATCACAGAAACGAATGGTTATGGAGCTTGTTGCTTTATGCAAGCCACTGTGGTCAGGCACTGTTAAACGGAAGACAAATGTGAAAAATTAAATCACTGCAACGATCTAAGAGTTTCAGGCCCCCGTGGGAGAGTTGGCCTAAGACGTAAGTAAGACATTGACAGAAGGATGGTATAGACAGTGCTGGCTATTGAGACGGAGAAGGGGAAGAGATGGTTTGTGAATAGAGCAGTTAACAGAGGAGTGAGCTTGGATCTGGGCCCATGGAAGAGGCCAGGCTGTGGCGAGCCCGTCCCTGGATATAGTCATGGTGGATTTGTGGTCTGGGATGGGGATTCTCCAACACTAAGAGACATCAGTGGGACCTGGAAGGCTTATTAAGACACTAATGTCTGAGCTTCTGAAATTGCCTGAGTTTCTCATCCCATAGAGCTGGAGCAAGGCCCAAGAATGTGCATTTCTAACTAGGTCTCAGGTGATGGTAGTGCTGCTAGTCTGAGCAGCCACTAACTTAGAGGAAATAGCATGGGTCTTGGAGCCAGTTTTGGTTCAACCACTTACTAATTTAGGTGGCAAGTAATTTATTCTTTTTTGAGGTTTCTTTCTTTAAAGATTTTATTTATTTATTTGAGAGAGACAGAGAACATGAGCAGGGGGGAGTGGTGGAGGGAGAGGGAGAAGCAGACTCTCCACTGAGCGGGGAGCCCGATGCGGGGCTCGATCCCAGGACCCTGAGATCATGACCTGAGCCGAAGGCAGACGCTTAACCGAATGAGCCACCCAAGCGCCCCTCTTTTTTGAGGGTGCTTTTTGAGAACTGGAGACATCTAATACCCAGCACACAGGTGTTTGCGACAAGTAATGGAGACAAGAGTCTAGGAAAGCATCTTAGTACACTGCCTGGTACATTGCAGGTATTACTAATTCAACTTAGTTTCCATTACCTTCCCCAGAGTTATCCTACGTGACAACGTTAGCCACACATCTTCACTGGGAGTGAAGGAATGGTTCTTGGTGTGAAGGTCACTTGGGGGTGGGTATAGGCTTTTTTTTTTTTTTTTTTTTTGGAGAACCTAGGGGTGAGCCTTCCATCCATTGGCACAAATCAGTTCGTGTGTTTTGTGTGGCTGTTTTGGCCATCTTTTACGCTGATGACAATTAATATTGCCTGGCAGTGGGTGAAAACAAAGATACCTTAAGGCTTAGCCAGACCAGTGGCATTTCAGGCATATTCCCTAAAGGAATGACACGAGAAGTAGAAACTAGAGCTTACATTCCATCAGGGAAAGATAAACATCTATTTTTATTTTAGAACTTAAAATTCCAAGGTGACTCCTTTAGATTTCTTTTTATTTTTGAGAATTTCAAGCAAGCCCGTATATTTGAAAGGGTGTGAACGTAGACCTTTCTCCTTTCTCTGTCTGATAGGGATCTTCTCATTTCAACACCACGAACAAAATGATTTGGCAACTAAAACTACTCATCCCTATCGCAACATTTTGGGGAACTGCTAAGGGTCCTGAAGACACCGAGGTGTTTTTATTTTGGTGCATTTATTGATTCAGTTTTAGGGCCCGCACTAATCCATTGAGGAAAAATAGGACCTTCCTATGTGATACCCAGATGAAAATGGGAAGTGGATGGGTTCTCCTTGTACCGCCATTAGTCCGTGACTCGTTACGGCAATTTGTTTATTAGATTATAGAAGATAGTTAATCACAGAGCCAACCTTTGAGGATTAAGACAGAAAACAAGTACATTTTGGTTGATGTGGAGGAAAGAGAGGAACGTTGTGATGCAGGAGTTACGGCCCAGGTGCTTCTGGGACTCTTAGGGGTCATCCTCCGGACGGTGGGCATCTGAGAGAAGGAAATGAAGCAGGAGAATGACATAGGAAAGGGAACAAGGTTTTCCCACTTCACAGTCTCGCTTGAGGTTTCTAACGAGACTTGGGGCCTGTGTCTTTACCCTCTCAAGAGCTGAACTTTAACAGAGAAAACATGTCACCTCCCAGATTATGTGTCTTTACTGGCTCCACTGGTTGCCTTCTGGATCAAATTTAAACTGCCTATTTCAAGAGCAGCCAGTTTCCCTTCACTCTAGCGGTGCATTGTATAAATAGCCATCATGGGCAATTAGTGTCTCTGACTTTTTTTTCTTTCTAAATAATGTGGTTGAATGATGTTTCATATATTTCAGTTTTTCTCTCCCCAAATCATGTCAAGTAAATGATATTTTCTTACGCCTTGCAAAGTTCATGTATGTATCACTTCAACTGTGATTAAAAAAGCATAAGGGGATTAAAAAAACAAGGATATGAACCAGCCACTCACTCAGATTTTATGAACATAGACTGTTTCCGTCAGAAGATGTCCTTAGGAAAAAAATTTCTGTTTTTTTTTTTAAAGAGAAGACTGTGTATTTTTTATATAGTGACTATGAAGTTACTGTATACCATTAAATGGGAATTTTTTGTTTTTTATTATTCTTTCTTGCCCACCCACATGCGTCAATGTTGTACACATTTGTTGCTCGGTCACTTTAAGCTACCCATAAATCTTTATTCTCAGGACCCCAATAGTAGAAAGAGAAGTCTGTCTGAAAAGCAAGGGCAAGAATATCTTGGACTTGGGTTCTCAAGGAATAAATGATTTCTGAGGCTCAATGCCAGAGGCAAAGACTGAGAAGGAAGGGGTTCTAAACTTGGAGAGGCAGCACATTACCTAAGTGCCGGGTAGAGTCTCCGTGACCACACTCACGAGTGATACGCAGGCCCTTCGGCTCCAGCCTACACTCTTTAAGACTTCTGTTTGGCGATGGAGTATTGTTCCGCCATGACAAGGCGGATATCCTGCCATTTGTGACAACACAGATGGACCTCGAGCACATTGTGCTAGGTGAGATAAGTCAGACAGAGAAAGACGAGTGGTCTGTGATCTCCTATATGTAATCTACGAAAGTCAAACTCAAAAAATCGAGGGGAAAATGGTGGTTACCAGGGCATGGGGGTGGGCGGATGAAATTGATGCTGTTTAAGGGTACAAACTTGCCGTGCGTCGTCAATAAGCCCTAGTGATCTAATGCACAGTGTAATGAATAGAGAAAACAGTGTCGTACTCTAATTACGTAATGTGATATACATCGATACAGTGGCCATCCTGTGACAAGTGTATCAAAGTGACACATCATACACCTTAAATTTACACAATATGTCAAGTATATCCAATTAAAAAAAGACTTCCCGGGGCGCCTGGGTAGCGCAGTCGTTAAGCATCTGCCTTCGGCTCAGGGCGTGATCCCGGCGTTCCGGGATCGAGTCCCACATCGGGCTCCTCGGCTGGGAGCCTGCTTCTTCCTCTCCCTCTCCCCTGCTGTGTTCCCTCTCTCGCTGGCTGTCTCTCTGTCACATAAGTAAATAAAATCTTTAAAAAAAAAAAGACTTCCCGTGTGGGCAATAGAATGATCTAATTCTATTTTCTTTTACATTCTATTTTATTTCATGATCACTGCAGGGCAGGTGGCCAGCATATAGAAGGCAGAAAGGCTCCAAATTTGCCTCAGAGGGTGACTTCAAAAGGTTGTGCTTGCAGACACCCCCTCAGCTGCTTTGTCAGCACCCCAAGCCACCACCCCACACCGCAGCATCTTTCCCTAATGCTCATGGCCCTCTTCGTGCTCTTGTTTTTACTCACTAAATTCATTGGGTCACATGGACTTCTGGGTGTTGAACCGAGGATCACCAGGCTTCTGCCCACCCAAGCCCCAAAGAATCACCTCAGCCCAGTCCAAAGTCCTGTCTTCCAGAAAGCCAGAGCAGAAGGCAAGCTTTAAGAGGGTGAGTTGGGTTTGTGGAGCAGAAGCTGATGGTGGCCCGTCGAAGAACCCTCAGCCCTCACCATTCCCTTGTGCCTCGACCTGATGACTTCCTTCTTCAAGTACCTAGGCCTCTGTCTGAGGGCTTTCTCTGGCCTCTGGAGTGAGCTAGACTTGTAAGGGGGTGTGCTGGAAGTGATGGACAGTTAATGGGTCTAGAAGTAGCCCTCAACCAGTGACTGACATGTTAGTGGATAATACCTGAGACCCCTCACCCTTCAGGCAGGGTAACTCCGACGTGTGCTCTGGGCAGCCCTCCAGAAGCCCCCAGTGAGGCTGAGCCCCAGTTGCCCATAGCGGTCACCTTCTCATGAACTCAGTCGGTGTTGGTTTCCTTTCTTTCCCTGTCTCACTGCCTCTTGTACTATTGCTCCCTTGCATCACCCTTCGGATCCTTGTCTCAGAGTTTGCTTCTGAGGGAACCTAACTGAAGAGCTAGACCACAGGATGTGTGAGGTTATGGCTGCACACACCAACTGGGACCACGTTGTGGAGGCCCCGGATGTCATGTTGAGACGAGACTTTATTCCATGGTGACTGGGTGCTGAGTATTTTATTAGACTCCAGTGCTAGAGGATCATTCTGGAAATAGAAGAGTGAATTGGAGCAGTGGTTCTTAAAGCACGGTCCCTAGACCATGAACATAAGAAACATCTGGCAACTTTAGAATAATGCAGATTCTTGCCCGTACCCCAGAACTGCTATATCAGATAATCTGGGGTTGGGCCCCAGAAGCCTGTGTTTTCATAAAGCCTCCAGGTGAATCTGGTGGCCCTAATCTTTGAGAACTACTGGAATACTGAGTGGAGGAGAGGTTGGTAGCACGGAGACCGGTTATCAGGCTACAGCAAGAGCCTGGTGAGAAACTATAAAGGCCTGAGCTATCAGTTTTGATTCCCTTCTCCTTGTTCTTTCTGCCTTGGCCCTGTGTTCTGCATGCAGTGTACTTAATAAATATTTTGGCTTGATGGCTCCTGTCCCATTATCTAGCAAGAGGGAGTGGTAATAGGAGGGGCAGGGATGGAAAGAGGCCGGGTCAGGTGACTTGGTTCATACGAGGTTCAGCCACCACGTACCACGTGGCATTTTGAGCATCATCCCTTTTGCAGTTCCAGGGACAAAGTCTTCCCCCAAAGAAATCAGGGCATCAGCCAAATCTGATGTCTTCTTCAGGAGACAGCAACAGCTACTCCCCCTTCAGAAATCAAGATCCCATGGCTTATGTGTGTGGAGCCTGAGAAGTATTGTAAATCTGAGAATGAAATCCCCATAAACTGGGTAATAAAAGCTTTTTAGCAGAAATTACTTCCTGAGAAAGGGAACATTGTGTGTGGACAAGGGGGAGGGATAGAGTCTGGGAAGATGGAGAGGAGGTCTCCTGCTAAATGGCCTAAAATCCCCAATTAGTTTGTGTTAGTTTGGGACCTAATCTGTATTATTATTATTATTATTATTATTATTATTATTATTATTTGCTGTTGCTTGAAAACCTTTTTTATTTTCAGAGTCAGCTTGACCAGGGTCTTTATAAGTCATGAGTTTCAGAACCCCATAATTATGCCCTGTAACCTTGTCCAATGGCATCCTAGACTTTCAACGCCTGCTTATGGGCCTGTGGGAACTCAAAGTCCCCCAACAGTCCCCAGGGCTAGGGTGGGTGAGGGAGACGTGGTTGGCAATGGCCCATCCCACCGGGGTACCAGCTCCCAGAACAACAAGGCCTTTGACTGAGGCCTTCACTGGAAACTGGATGACATTCTCTGGGCCAAAAGGAGCAATTGGAAAGGTAGTTTTGTGGGTTGGCTTCCAAGCCAGAGTTGAAATTAGGCTGTAGCAAGTCTGAAAGAAACCTGGCAGAGGAGGAAAAGGCCTTCCTTGTGCCAGGAACTGCACAAACCCATGACCAATCAAACAGAACCAATGTGGTGAGGAAATATTTCTGACTGGCAAAGATGGCTTCACCACCTAGTGATTTACCGTAAGTGGTGACGGCCAGGGTCCTGCTTGGTGGAGTGTGGCCTGTTGAAGGAGAGCCTGGATGGAATGATTTCTGTGTTATTTATCTTTGATTTGGGGAAGAAATATGCCTTTTCAAGAGGAACCGAAGACGGGAAATCTTTTGTGATTGCAAGACCTTAGAAGGGCATCGTATGCCCTTCTTAGCCCGGGAGATTGAATTATTGCTTGAGCTATGTTGCATAAAATTAATGAAAATAAAGATGTACACAGACAAGAATTTACTAGGCATATGGATATCTTTTATAAACAAAGAGAAATAATTCGCTTGAGGAGCAAGCTACGGTTGGCTATGCCAGGGGGCTTTTCAAGTCGACCAGGGTTGCTCTATAGTTTAAATATAAAGCTGTTATAAAATGAATAAGCACGAAACCCCCTACCAGATAGAAAGAGCAATGGGGCCGGCTCGGCCACTTTAAAGCTCCCATAGCAGAGGGGAGGTTATGTCCATTTCTCTCCACTGACTTCTTGGTTTTTCCAGCAGTATTTCTGGTTGTCATAACAACCAGCTGCGGCATAATCGATCTGGACACTGAGTGGCCTACTCAGTTCAGTCATTAAAAACATCGGTTTTCGCTACTTTGGGGAGTCCCAGGATCAGCGTGTACAAATCTGGCAGTGATTGGCTTGATTGCTTAGTTACCAGCCTGCAGGTGGTCAAAGAACTGGGGAAGGGACCTAGAGATAGGCTGGTCATACTTCTTTTTCCAGAAGTGAGGCCCAGAAGGGGAAAGTCACACCCAAGTCACCTGGCTAGTATGTGCTAGAACTGGAATGAGACTCCCAGACCAGAGTTCCCCCATCTCTTGCTACCATCTGGTCAACCCACAGCACCTACTCTTTATTCACAGAAGTAAAACCAGGCTATTTTTTAAAATTCTGCTTTTTCCCAACAGAAGTTAACCCCCAAAGACATATCTTAATTAAGGTAGCATAAGCAAAATAGCAGCAATAACTATAAAAATGACGCGAGATAAATATGGGCATTCTTTGCTGCTTAATTTATTATGACTTTAAAAGGGTTGCAAGAGCTTGCCTTGCTTCTGTGAAATGTAGTGCATTTTTGCAGTTCCCCACAGTTATAAATTAATACAGGCCATTAGGGATGCACAGCTGTGGTGTTCGGACCCCCGGCCAGTCCTACAAATGATACAACTTGTCACAAAACTAGTCCCCGCAGAGGCATATTAATTTCTAATAAATAAGCCCAGTCACTTAAAAAAAAATCGCTTTCCTCTACGAGCACATTCCCATGTTACTGTACACAGAGTGGTTTCGGGCTAGGTATCAGGGGGCTGTATGGGCCCATCTTAAGCCAACCCAAGTGAATGTTCTATGCTGACACTTGGCTACTCCCTCTTGGGAAGTCTAAATTCACAGCTGAGGTGATGTGCTAATGAGAACAAAAACTAACATATTTGCAGGCTGGTTAGCTATTATCAGCAGAGCCAAAAGTTCCCTTTTCAGACACCTAAGCAAGCCTCAGAATCTTTCTAATTCCCAGTGCAACAAAGTCAAGTCTAGGGAGCTTTAGGGAAAATGAGGATTAGACACCAAAAAAGTATCAGAAGTTCCCCCACTCCCCATACCATCCTACAAATTGGCTGAGAGAAGTTTGAAGGAGCTTAGCAACTCACTGGGGAAGGCTTGAGAGAAAAATGCAAACCTTATGCCCCTATAGATTTCTGGTTAGAAGTGTAGTCACTTTGAAACTGGAAAACCAAGGCCAAGTCTTAAGCTTACAGTGGCCTAATGGAGTCAGAGAAGCAAGGTGGTATGTCTGAGGATTGAAGATGTGTGCTGTTTCCTACGAATTGAATCAATGTCTAGGCAAGCCATACCTGGGCGAGCTGTTGACTTCAGACCCTATTCCCCACCCCCCATCTCCATGCCCCGTGTGGCTTCACTCTTCCTTAGTATTTTTGTTTGCAAGACTTCAATGTCGAATCCTGCCTTTCCTGACCCAGGAAAGGAAACGTAGCCTCTCTTTGTGTGAATAATAATAATAATAACAAACCCTGCGATAAATTAATGCAGGAGGATGAATGTGCATCTAGGTGCTAGGAATTTTGATTTATCTCAGCGGCCCTGGGCTTCCAAACAATCCCAGCTGCCTGGTCTCCTTCTCTCTCCTCTCTCTCTCTCTCTCTCTCTCTCTCTCTCACACACACACACACACTCACACTCTCACAGCTAAACAGAAGCACTAAATGTTTGGAGGTAGAAGGGCCCTTGGAGAGCAATGTTGTACTGGGCAGGCAGCTGTGGGTATCACACCATACCGGGGGGGTCATGCCCAGAGTCTCCGAGCATGAAGGGAACTGCCATTTGGAATACCTTCCATTGAATGGAAAGGTAGTTTGATCTTTTTCACTGTATTTCAGTAAAGGAACAATTGACCAGATAATCAGCTCCTGATAAATCACAGCAATCACCAATATACCCAAACTTGACCCGGTCCTGAGGAGAGGCTGATGTAGGACAGAAACCAAACGTACAATTGGTTTGCTATAAATTATTTTTTTCTCTAAAAAAGGTCAACGTCTCCCTGAAGGAACCTCCCTGTTATTAGAACTACCGTGGCACAGCTTTTCAGAAAATGGGATCAAGACATGAGTAGACTAGCAAGTCATCATTTGTGACCCCAAGAAACACGGGGTAATTTAACATGGAGTGTGGTTTTCTCTAAGTGAGACGAAGACCAAGTAAGGAGGAATTTCTTCCTTCAAATTCATTGTTTCTTTTTGACAGGTTATAATTCACACTCTGGGTTGGAAGGTACTTCTGATGCTAATCAGGTGACCGTGGAACCCATTAACTGGTTTCGTGCATTAGGGGATGGAAAGGCACACTGAGGCATAACCCCTACCCTCGGGAAGCACGTAGAGTGATCGGTAAGGCAAGACTAGCACGTGTGACACGACGCCAAGTTGTGCAGCAGGAAAGGGGAGAGGAAAGCCGTATATATATATATATATATATATATGGTCTAGTTACTCCTCACAGCAACGTAGACGAGGCAGTCCTGTTATTCCTGATTTCAAAAGATAAGGAAATGGAGGCTTGGAGACGTGAAGGAGCTTCTGGAGTGAAGCCAAATTTACCATCCCAAAATATGTCTTTTCGGCATGTGAATTATTTTAGGATGATTTTTTTTTTTAAATTTTAATTCCAGTAGCGTTAACATACAGTGTTATATTAGTTTCAGGTGTACAATACAGTGATTCAACACTTGCATACGTCACCCGTCACCCGGTGCTCATCACAGGTGCCCTCCCCATAACCTCTTTCACCCATTCCCCCGCCCACCTCACCTCTCCTCAGGCTGATTTTTTTTAAGAAACAAAAGGCTCCAGAAGTTTTTCCTCTAACTGCCAAAAGGAATGTAGATAAAGGACCTGTTCCAGAGAGGGAGCCATCACCATAGATAACTGCAGTATAATATGAATGAGGTGTGGTTTGTTAAAATTCCTCTCTGTGTTCTGTTGTTTCTGGATAGCTCAGCAAACATTTGTTTACCAAACATGTACTCTTTTTTATTTTCCTGGGCGATGTTCTTTCCTTCCTTCCTTCCTTCCTTCCTCCCTCCCTCCCTCCCTCCTTTCCTTCCTTCCTTCCTTCCTTCCTTCCTTCCTTCCTTCCTTCCTTCCTTCCTTCCTTGTCTTAGACCCCTATCCCCTCCTCCTGTCGAACTCCAGAAGGAATGTAAACCTTAATTGCTTGGCTGCCTGTGGGAGTCATATTCTTTGGAGCCCTTATATGTAATTTTATTTGTATGTAATTTGAATGTTATGCAATTTAAATTTTATTTTCTCCTGTTAATCTGTCTCATGTCTTAGACCAACCAAAAGAATCTTGAAGGGTAGAGAAATTTTTCTCTCCCTAACACTTCCCTCAGTTCACCCAGCTAGCAAATGGCAGAGCTGGAATTGAAGTGCATCCTGTCTCACTCTGGAAATTTCCAGAACTCCCAGGACCGGCCAAGATGGAGTAAGCTCACTTAGTCCCTCTCTCCCACTAATTACAATGGAAAACTCTGGACAAAATGCACAAAGCAACTACCTGAGGAGTGTGGAAAGTAAACAATAGCCGGTGAACACGGGAGGTTAGTAAAGACTTGGAGAACAACCAGTGCTAGTGAGATTCCTGTTTCTTTTTTTCTCTTGTACCTCCTGATTTGATGTGAAGATGGCCCGGGGGCTTGAGTCACAGAACATTGAATTGGGGGTGGGTACCCAACGCGCCAATAAAAGTCCTACTCTTTCTGGCCAGAAAACTGGGGAGAGGGACCACTGAGAGTTAGAGATTATGGGGGAATCCTCATTTTTAATTCTTTTTAATTCTTTTTTCTCTCCTGGCTTCGTCCCGAGGTCAGCCCCGGTTGCAGATCCGCACTGCTGTTGTGCCTATGTCAGTGGTGGTTCGGGCACTCGTAGAACCAGGAAGAGGGATCCCTGTGTGTGAAGAATGTGGGAGGAATTCCCATTATTTTTTTTTCTTTCTCTTCACCCTAAGGGTGGTTCCAGTGATGCAGAACTGTATGACAGTGTGGTGAGGGGAGGGAGGGCTAAAAGTCTGAGAAAAATCCATTTTTCTGGTCAAAGGAATTGGAAAAAGGGGAAGTTGGGAGCCAGAGAACGTCCTAGAGAGAAGAAAGTTGGAAAAAGGGAATCCCTCTGATTCTGTGTATTAACTGATACACGGTTCATCAACCGTGTATCAATGGATACACAGACTCATCCCTGAGCTGTGCGTGAACAGCACAGACCCAAAAGCACAGTAAAATCTCTGAGAACTGGGGGCGCCTGGGTAGTACAGTCCTTAAGCGTCTGCCTTCAGCTCAGGGCGTGATCCCGGCGTTATGGGATCGAGCCCCACATCAGGCTCCTCCACTGTGAGCCTGCTTCTTCCTCTCCCACTCCCCCTGCTGTGTTCCGTCTCTCACTGGCTGTCTCTATCTCTGTCGAATAAATAAACAAAATCTTAAAAAAAAATCTCTGTGAACTGAGCTATGATATAAAGCACTTTCAGGTGCCAAACACACTCCTGAGTGTCACATATACCAAGACAGTAAAGACAATGGCATCGAATCCTGAAATGATATTGGAACCACTGCCTGCAGAAAGTGGGACTAAACTGTGGTCTTAACCTAACTGGGTTGATTTCTTGTTAAAGAAAACAACAATGAAATCTATTGACATTCCATTCTCAGGAGGATTTTAACAGAACCCAGTCTCATAACATAATATCAATATGCCTAGAATGCAATCGAAAATTTTTCAACATACAAAGAACCAGGAAAATCTGACCAGTTCTCAAGGGAAAGGACAATAAACAGATGCCAACACTGCAATGATCCCAATGTTGGAATCAGCAAAGACTTGAAAGCAGCTATTGTAACCATGTTCTGTGAACGAAAGGTGAACATTCTTGAAATGAATGGAAAGATAGAAATGCTCGAGAGAAACATAAGAACTATAAAAAAGGAACCAAATTGAGATTTTAGGACTGAATCATATGATATCTTAAATTAAAAAATATCACTGGATGAGTTCAAAAGCAGAATGGAGATGATAGCGTGAGCTTGAAAATAATTAGAAATCATCCATTCTGAAGAACCAGGGACAAGATGGAAAAAATACACAGAGCTTCAACAAATGGTGCTAGATGGGGCACCTGGGTGGCTCAGTCGGGAAGCGTCTGCCTTCAGCTCAGGTCATGATCCCAGGGTCCTGGGATCAAGGCCCGCATCGGGCTCCCTGCTCAGTGGGGAGTCTGCTTCTCCCTCTCCCTCTGCCCCTCCACACCCCTCATGTGTGCTCTCTCTGTGTGTGTCTCAAATAAATAAATAAAATATTTAAAAAAACAACAACAGAAAACAAATGGTACTGGAACAATTGGACACCCAGTGTACCAAAAAAAAAAAAAAGGTACCTTGACTATATTTCAAGTCTTATACAAAAATGACCTGAAAATTGTTCATAGACCTAATGTAAAACATAAAGTCATAAGACTTTTAAAAGAAGATTAAGGAGAATATCATTGAGACCTTGAATTAGGCAGTAGGTTCTTGGATACGACACCAAAATCATGATCTGTAAAAGAAAAAAAGTGATAAACTGGGCTTCATCAAAAATTTAAAACTTTTTCTCTGCCAAAAACACTTTTAAGAGAATAAAAAGATACCGCAGACTTGGAAAATGCATTTATGAATCACATATCTGATGAAGGGCTTGTAAGCAGACTATATAAAGAATTTTCCATGCTCAACAGTATGAAAACGAATAGCCCAATTCAGAATGAGCAAAGATGTTAATGGACATCTCACTAAAGAAGATGTTTGGGTAGAAAATAAGTACATGACAAGAAATTCATCATTAATCATTAGGGAAAGGCAAACGAGAATCACAATGAGATACCGCTGCACACCTATTAGAACGGTTAAAAATAAACGCTAAAAAATTTCAAATCTGATACCCCTGGTAGAAACACGAAATGGTACAGCGGCTTTGAGAAACAGTTGGTCAGTTTCTTGTCAAGTTCAACATACACTTACTCTGTGATCCAGGAGTCCTACTCCTTCTTATATGCCCAAGAAAATGGAAAACTTTTGTTCCCACCAAAACAATTTAATGTTTATATCAACTTTATCGTAATTGCTAATAAGGGGAGACAACCCAGATGTCTTTCCGTGGGTCAGTGGGTGAACACACAATGGTACCTCCACATAGTGGAATACTACTCGGCAGTAAAAGGAATGAAGTGTGGAAAACACAACATGGATGAATCTCAAATGCCTTATGCTGAGCCAAGGACACCAGATTCAAAACGCTACATAATATATGATTTCATTTATGTGACTTTCTGGAAGAGGCAGAGCTCTAGGGACAGAGAACAGATCAGTGGTGGCCAAGGGGCTGGGGATGACAGATGGGTTGGATTATGAAGGCGTGGCATGAGGGAATTTTTTAAGATGATGGAATAGTTCTCTATCTCGACTGTAGTGGTGGCTATATGACTATGCATTTTTTCAAAACTCATAAAATCGGACAACAAAAAGGATGGATTTTGCTGTAAGTTAAAAAATTCATTTAAAAATTCTTCCAAATATGTATCTCCAGATCAGATCTGTCCCCGGCAGTCATGTATCTATCTGATATCTGCACCTGGATGTGTATAAGTATCTTAAACCTAACCTGTCCTAAACCAAACTCCTGACTTTCCCCCCCAAAACCTGTCCCACATGCAGGCTTCCTCATGTCAGTTGATGGCAGCTCCATTTTTCTAGTTGTTCGCGCCAAAATGCTCAGAGCCATTGTGGACCTTCCTCTCTATCTTATATCCCACGTCCAGTCTCTCATAAATCCAGTTGTCCTTATCCATCGAGAACAAATTCAGAATCTCATTACTTCCACTCCCACCAACCTGGTCCAAGCCATCAGCATTTTACAATGACATTCTCACTAGACTCCCTGCTTCTGTGGGGCCTGGAGATGCACTACCCAGCAGCCTCTTTCAGGAAGGACTTGCTCTCAGCAGAGAGCCTTCAGCTGTGAACTCCTCCAAAGTCTGCTTCAGCTGCGGAGAGCCCCGTCACTCCCTCTACCCCAGACACGCGGGCCTCCTTGCTCTTTCCCAAGCAGACAAGCGAGAGACCTGCCTCCGAGCCTTTGCACCTGCCGTTCACTCTTCCCTTAGATACCCTCCGTCTTTGTCTCCTAGGACTGCCATGGCAACACCGCTAGCTTGGTGGCTTAAAACCAAAGAAATCCATTCTCTCATAGTTCTGGAAGCCCGAAGTCCAAAATCCCACGTTTCACAGGGCCAAGCTCCTGCTGAAGTCTCTAGGAGAGAACCCTTCCTTTCTTCTTCCAGATTCTGGTGGCTCCAGGCCTTTCTTGGCTTGTGGCTGCATCCCTCCAATCTCTGCCTCCACCCTAACGGGGCCTTCTTCTCTGTGTCTGTGATGACCTTGTCTCTCTGGTATAAGGACACCTGCCTTTGGATTTAGGGCCTGCCTGGATAATCCAGGGTGACCTCATCTCAAGATCTTCAACTTAATCACATCCGCAAAGACCTTCTCCCCCCCCCCCCCCAATAAAGTCACATCTACAGGTTCCAGGGATTAGGAAATGGACATAACCTGTTGGGGGGGGGTGGACTACCATTGAACCCACCACACCCTCCTAGCTCAGTCGTTCACTTCTTTCCAAATCTTTCCCCAGAAGATGCCGTCTCAGTATGTGACCTTTCCCCACCACCCTACTTACAATTGAAGCTTCCCTACCCCCTTCCCCGTGCCCTTCCATGCCTGATTTTTCTCCACAGCACTTAACCACCCTCTGACAGGTTGTATATTTTACTGCTTTATTCTTTATTATTACAATCAATCCACCTCCCCCATTGGAACCGGCACAGTTTTTTGTCTATTGTATTCACCGCCATGTCCCCATCCCCCAGAACAATGCCTGTGCGGTAGGAACGAGTAGCTCCATTTTATGAATGCTTAAGCAGGCATGGCGAGGTCAAGTAATTTGCCCAAGTGTGGCATTCGAAGCAAGGTTTCTCACACCAAAACCCAGGCTCCTAATTGTAATGACAAATGGTCCCAGATCAGGACAATTCCCTGAGGTGGCAGTGACTTCTAGGGATGTCTGCTGTCTCAGGGTTGAGGAAACATTGAATTGACTTCTTACCGTTAGACTATCTGGGACACCTGCTACACCTTCTGTCATCTCAAGGTTTTCCCCTGCTCTTGCTTTTACTAGGTAACAAGCCCCGTTAAAGAAGTTTTCCCTTCCAGCTAGCCTAAGTCTTTCATACTGTGGTGGAGGTTCGTTTCTTCTTCTGCCCTGAGTGGCAAGAGAGAGCAGCTGGTCTCCAGTCTCCTTGCATTTGGAGATTATTATCAAGTTACCCTGTGGGCGTTGCGGGTCCAGACAAAACACATCAGACAAGTTTTTTTAGCTTTTTCCAGAAATCTCATTTTATTGTTTCCCTCCCTTTCCCTTCTCCCCTTCCCTGCAATGGGTTTCTGATAAAATGCAGGATGAGATTTTTGGCTTGTAGCATGCACTGCCCTTAGGTGATGTTCTCTAAATAATGAATGGAACAGAACAACATTTTTAAAAATGCATGTTTTGGCACAAATTCAATTAGTGGTGTTGGCACTTGCTAACCTAGCGAATAAATGCATTTTCCCTGGCAACCAACGCTAGCCTGAGCTCTTAGTGCCTATTTTGGGGGGAGTCCTAGTTTGCAAACTATACTTTCATAAATGGCAGAGGATGCTCAGAAGGAGAGGGAGAGGCAGGTAATAGTCCCACCCAATTCACAGGCGGGGAGACTGAGGTGGGAAGGGACTGTGCCCCTCCGGGATGGACAGACACTCTGGGGCTTCCCATCCTGGGTCACACTGATTCATAGAACTCCAGAGGCCAAAGGCATTTGCTCATTCCATCGTGCAAGCTTCTCTGGAAAGCGAGGCCAGATAAAATCCAAGCCGATGTTTGGATGGACGTGATTCTGTGCTCTGTCGGCCAGATTCTCAGCCTGTGAAGCTTTGCGGCAATGTGCGTGGAGCCTCATCTCGGGCTAGTTGATGGGAATTTCTATAATAAGGGTAGCTGAAGCCAAATTCTCAACCAATATAACTCTGTGAATTCCCATAGAATTACGTAAGTTGAGAATCTGGCCTATGTGTGTACATGCATGTATATAACTCACAGTATTTTATGAGGTCAGTCATAAGGATGACCATAAAAGTCTCTCCATTACATTACTGTTTTTTTAGAGGAGTCGTGATCTCAGCCTGGGATTCCATAATGGAATAAGCGGGAAATTGTATGTGTTTGTGCGTAAGCGCGCGTGCGTGTGTCTATGCGAATATGTGTGTATATACACGCACACACATATACATCTGTCTCCTGGATTCCGTACAAGAATAAGGAAATTCCATGTTATTTGAACCCACTGCGTGCAGTTACGACTCTGTTTTGTTTCTTTCCAGGAAGTCTTGTTTTCCTCCATTTTTTGTTTGATGGAAGTATGGTGACCCCAGTTTTGGACAGTCCTAATCAACCCCGGACAGAAGAGCTCTTTAAATTGTTCAGAAAGCGCTTGAGAATTCCATTCAGGAAGTTCCAAAGACTAGAGCAATTTAGAGCTGGCTGTCAGTGCCTCTCCCAATGCAGGTGGCTTTTATCTTTATTGTAGATTGTTCAATGAAACATTTTGGTCGTTTGAGTTTAGTTTCAGTGTAACATTTAAACCTGTAGAGAATAAATCCCATATGTGCAAGAGGGAATAACAGCAGAAAAGGAGACATGGAAACTTTCACCTTCTCCCTGCAGCCATTGGTCCAGGGCCAGCCCTGGTCTGCATTGGCAGAACGTATCAAGCCTTTCAATGAATACCGTGTCTTGTGCTGTGTAAAAAAGGTTGGTGGTCTTGGTCTGGTGGGTCTATGCGGGTAACTGTCTACATAACTGGCCTGAGCCCAATAGCTGGCACCGAGTCTGTGGTGCAAAAACTAAGGAGCTGTTGGACTACGTGGAGAGTACTTCTGGTGTCTCTGGGTCGAGGCTAATGTGAGGCATTCTTAGACCAGCTTTGATGACTCCTCACTGTCTCATCTGACTGTGTAGACTGGTTTTCTTCCGGGGCAATGTGGGTGGTGTCTCCTCCGTGGTTTCAAACTTATGTCACCTTTCAAGGACATTTCCGACAATTACTGAGCAGGGACGGCATTCTCCAAGCCTCAGGTTGGGCTCTGGGCTGAAAGAGGGAGTCCAAGCCTTAGGCAGCTCACAGCCTGGCAGGGGAAAGGAAGGTCAAGGACATGCCCAACTCATGGCATCCTGGAGCTGAGCAGTGAGGTGCAGTGAACTATGGCTTGGGCGGGGCAGGGCGGTGGAGGGGTGCAGAGAGGGGACCCAGCAGAGAAGGGAGAGCCAGGTATTAAGACCTTGAAAGAAGAGTAGAATGGCAGGACGTGGGAACGGAGGTGGGGGAGAATGTTCCAGGCTGAGAATGTCCCGTGTGCAAAAAAAGCACAAAATAGTGAAATATGCAAACGGTTTGGGGAATCCCTTCATTGGCTCTTCTTAGCTGTTATGCTAAAAGGTAAACACCACAGCTTGCCTCCAAAGCCCTTCACTTGGCTGACCTCTCTGCCTCTGAGACTCTTCTTTCATTGTTTCGCCTTCTTTCTTTTCTCCCCATGCAGTCTTTTTTTTTTTTAAAGATTTTATTTATTTATTCGACAGAGATAGAGACAGCCAGCGAGAGAGGGAACACAAGCAGGGGGAGTGGGAGAGGAAGAAGCAGGCTCCCAGCGGAGGAGCCGATGCGGGGCTCGATCCCATAACGCCGGGATCACGCCCTGAGCCGAAGGCAGACGCTTAACCGCTGTGCCACCCAGGCGCCCCTCTCCCCATGCAGTCTTAGCTCCACGGGCCAAGTTTCCTCACATTGCTGCATGTTTGCGTTTGCTAACCCTAATCACCGTTCTCCTTTTTCTAGCTAACTCTATCTCATCCTCTAGAACTCCTCCTAGGTGTTTCCAGGATTCCCTCCCTGATTCCTCTCCTCCCCAGAGGCGACATTTGATGTCCCTCATGGTATTTTCATGGCTCCTTGTACACAGATCCAAGGATATTCTCATCACTGAGCTCCCTGTGACAGAGACTGGGCCTCTCAGCTCTGTGTCCACAGTACCTAAAACTGCCTATTGTTAGGGAAGAAGGTTTGATCCTCTACCCTCTTAGGTTTGATCATTGGGGGCCTGCAAATTAAACTGACAAAAGACAGGTTAGCAAGAGGAGAAAACCAGATTTAAATAAGTACCTATGCTGAGGAGTTTACAAAGAAACAAGACTCTGTGTGGTTAGAATTTTTATATACCACCCTGATAGAAGATGGAGAGAGGCAGAGGGGGTACTTCTGGGAGAACGAATGACTTTTAGGAAAAACAAATGAGAACTTAGAAAAATAGATGGGAAATACGATAGTTCTATGACAATGCCTGTTTAAGTGATTTCTTATCCAGATGCTGACTTGTGCTGACTTTCTCTTCAGTGATAAGAGTCGATCTTTCCTGGTTGTGAAATTCCCAAGAGGGGATTTATGGCGGTTGAATTATTTGGGGGAGGTATTGCTTTTAGGAAGGGGGAGTTGAGAAAAAGTCTCTTAGCGCAGCTGTGGACTCTCAAATATCTTCAACTCAAAATAAACCTTTGGCACTGTGGCATATTCTAGATCTCTTCACTAGCACATAGTAGATGCTTTCAAAA
This sequence comes from Ursus arctos, assembly GCF_023065955.2. NCBI lineage: Eukaryota > Metazoa > Chordata > Mammalia > Carnivora > Ursidae > Ursus > Ursus arctos. The sequence goes on along the minus strand of NC_079873.1, from coordinate 37,005,595 downwards.
CATTTGGTGAACTGGGCCGCCTGGGTGGCTCAGTCAGTTAAGCGTCTGTCTTCTGCTCAAGTCATGATCCGGGGGTCCTGGGATCAAGCCCCACATCGGGCTCTCTGCTCCGTGGGGAGTGCGTTTCTCCCTCTCCGTCTGCCACTCCCCCCAGCTTGTGTTCTCTCTCTCTCTCTCTCTGAAACAAATAAATAAAAATCTTTAATTAGAAAAAAATTTGGTGAACAAAGAAAGTATTCCAAACCTGCTCCTTTTCCAGTGTTTGGTAAAAAGCACCATCATTGGTTAGATGCCCAAGCCATAAAACTAGGCGTCGGTCTTGATTTCTCTCTTGTGCCACGTGTCATCCATTTGCTGTTCTTGTCAGCTCCGCCTCCAAGAAATATCATGAGTCTATCCACTCCATCTCCACTACCATCCACTCCTCTCAGGAGCCATCATCTTTCGCCTGGACAACTGTAAGAGCTTCCTAATGTGTCTCGTCATTTCCGCACTTGTCCCTGCATAACCAACCACCCACTCGGAAGCCAGAGTGACCTTTTTAAAGGGCAAAGCTGCATATGTCTGTCTTGGCTCCCTAGTAAATAGAGTCTGTGGTAGAGCTTATGTGGTATATTAGGATGTCCAATCCCAGGAAGCTGGAGTAAGGGATGGAGGAAGTGAGGCAGGGAAGGATGGCCAGCCCATGGAGGGTGTGTTGTCGAGCTGGCTGCTTTTTTGAATCAAGTGACGCTCATTGCTTAAGCTAATGGCTGGCTTCCAAGAAACCGGGTAAGGACTATATCCCAAGACCATCTCTCCAAGGGAAGGAAGGGGGTGGAATCTACCAACTCCTGGCTTCCGTGGGTCAAAAGACATCAACTCCCCATAAGATATCAGCTCCCTGCACTTAGGGGTTGCACATGTTTAGGCTGTGTTCATGCCTCCTTGTCAAGGAGGGCAAAATTCCCAGGGGAGGTGAGAGGCACATGGAGGAGGCATGAGGTGACGCGATGTTGGATCGCGTCTCCGTGACGTTAATCACAGAGCTCATATGGAGCTGGTCACCATTGTGGTCAGGGCAGACAAACAAGCCAAGGACCCAGTGGACAGGGGAGGCTGAGAAGATTTTAAGTGTTGCCCGAGAAGCATTAGATATAATGTCACTCCCCAACCTCACACCCTCCAATGGCTTCCTAGTCATTCCGTCTAATATGCCTGGCCTACAAGGCTCCTGCTTATTCCCCAGCTCGTCCCCTCCTATCCCTTTTTCAGACATCTACTTCAGCCACACTGACCTTGATATTTTTTTGAATATACCATCCTTGTTTTCACTCTAGGGGCTTCATGTTTCCTGGTTTCCCTCCCTGCAAAATTTCCCCCCCAGATTCACATAGCTGCTGTCTACTTGTCGTCGAGGTCACACACACACACCCCAACTCCCCTCCTTAGAGAGCCCTTCCCTGATCACCTATTCCCACCCAGGCTGTCTCCACCAGATCATCTGGTTTTATTTTCCCCATAGCACTTATCTCCATCTGTAATCACCCCAGTCATTCCTTTGCTTACATGTAGTCCTTCTCCCATGACTAGAATGTAAATGCCATGGAGGCTTAGAGCTGGTTGGTGGAAGTTCTGAATGCCGGGCCCAGGAGGAAAATGGCCCTTTTCTTATCTGACCTGAGGACCAGGCTTTTTGAGGCTTCCACGTAATGATTGGTGAATCAGATATAATCAATAGAGATAAAAAGAGAGAACTAGAAGAGATCCATCCCCCAAAGCATGATGGCACCTTGACTTCCATTAATAATAGTGAATTCTGATTTTGGTTCCCCTTCTTCCCCATTAAAAATCCTTTGGCGGTTCCCCATTGCCTCCAGGATAAGTCCCCCAACCCTCAGGATTGTAGAAGACTCTCCACGATCCGAGCTCTGGCAACCTAGTTGCTGAGCACTTCATCTCCCTGCTTTCTTCCCTGCTTGTTCTTTCTCAAGACCGCCAAGGACGGGTGAGCAGGTAGTACACGGTACCATTCTAGAGGGCGCTATTGTCAGCTTTGCGAAGAGCATCCCCTGGAGCTCAGGGTGCATAACCTGAATCAGGCAGCCCTGCCCTGCCCTCTGTCAGCAGATCTCCAAAATGCCCTGCTCGCTCTTGCCCCCGGGGCCCCTGTGTTTCCTATTCCCTCCCCCTGCCTAAAAGGCAGAGTTCACAGTGTCAGCCTACCTGAAACCTACGGTGTCTTCCAGGAAGCCTTCCCCCCTCCGCTGTGCCCTTGTAGCGTCCTGTGGTGCTCTCATCACAGTGCTCATTCCAATGTGCTGTAACTGGTCTGTTGGTCTCTGTCCTCTTCTAGTGTGGCTGCATCAGGGGGTCTGTCCCTCCATATGGAGGAATAGTATTCAGCCTTATAAAGGAAGGAAATTCTGACACGTGCTACGACACGAAGGAACCTCGAGGACATTATGCTAAGTGAAATTCGCCAGATGCAGAAAGATAAATATTGTGTGATTCCACTTATAGGAGGTCTTTAGAATGGTCAAGTTAATAGAGACAGAAAGTAGAATGGTGATTGCCAGGGTCGGGGGAGGAAGAATGGGGAAATTAGTATTTCACTAGCACGGAATTTCAGTTTTGCAAGATGAAAAGAGTTTTGGAGATTGGTGGCACAACAGTGTGAATGTAATTAATGTCCCTGAACCTTACACTTAAAAATGGTTAAGATAGTAAATTTTATGTGTATTTTACCACACTTAAAAATTTTTTTTAAGGGACGCCTGGGTGGCTCAGTTGGTTAAGCATCTGACTCTTGGTTTTGGCTTGGGTCATGATCTTGGGGTTGTGAGATCAAGCCCCGTGGCAGGCTCCGTGCTCAGCAGGAAGTCTGCTTGAGATTCTCTCTCTCCCTCTGCCCCTCCCCCCACTCACGCACACGCTCTCTCTCAAATAAATAAATCTTTAAAAAAATTTTTTTAAGGCTACAACAATATGTTGCATGCCCACACGTTCTTGTCAGTGCTCCGTCAAATGATGGCGTCTATTTCTACACCCCCCAAACCTAGGAAAACCACTGTGACTGCCTTGTTAAATAGAATGCAGGAGAAGTGCTGCTTTGTGGCTTTCTGAGGCTGGGTCATAACAGCTAACATAGCTTCTGCCTGGGAAATGGGCCTTGGAATCCCAGAGCAATCACGTGAGAACTCCAGCTACGTAGAGGCCATCGTGCCAGAGAAGCCACATGGAGAGACCACCTAGAGATAGAGGTGCCTGAGGGACAGCAGCTGTCCCGGCCCCCAGCTGTTTGAGGCCTCCCAGCATCAACTACCAGACAGGAACCACCTGGGATGGGTCCAGCCCCCCAGGCTTCCAAGTGCCTGCCACCCAAAGAGCAGAGCAGATATGAGTTGTCTCCTCTGAGCCCTACCCATGTTACAGATTTGTGAGCAAAATAAATTGGGGGGGGGTGACCAATTTGTCCCAGCTTGAACTGGATCTTTACTGGTTTTAGTACAGAAAGTCCCATATCCCAGGAATCCCTTCGGTCCTGGGCAAACCAGGATGGCTCATGTTATGGCTGGGTTATGTCCCCCCAAATTCATCTTTTGAAGCCTTACTCCCCCCCAGGACCTCAGAATGTCACTGTATTTGGAGATAGGGCTTCTAAGGAGGTGATGAAGTTAGAATGGGGTCAGAGGGTGGGCCCTAATCCAATCTGACTGGTGTCCTTGTAAGAAGAGATTTGGACACAGACAACACACAGACTGAGGGGTGACTGTGGAAGGACACAATGAGAATGTGGCCATCTGCAAGCTGAGAAGAGAGGTTCACAAGAAGCCAATGCTACTGACATCTTGATCTCCGACCTCCAGTCTCCAGGACTGTAAGAAAATAAATTTCTGAAGCTCCTGTGTGGCTCAGTGGGTAAAAGCGTCTGCCTTTGGCTCAGGTCGTGATCGCAGGGTCCAGGGATCAAATCCCACATTGGGCTCCCTGCTCAGCGGGGAGCCTGCTTCTCCCTCTGCCTCTGCCTTTCTCTCTTTCTGTCTCTCATAAATAAATAAATAAAATCTTTTAAAAAAGAAAACAAAAAAAAAAAAAGAAATTTCTGTTTATTAAGCTACCTGGTTTGTGGTATTATGACAGCCCTAGCAAACTAATACAGTTGGTCACTGTCATGGACTAAATGTTGGCCCCACCCCCACCCCATTCCCCCAATTCATATGTCGAAGCCCTAACCCCTACCGTGATGGTATTTGGAGATTGGGCCTTTGGGAGGTCATGAGGTTGAGTTGAAGTTTGTATGATGGGATTAGTCCCCTTACAAGAAGAGCGAGAGTGAGAGATCTCTCTTCTGGGCACACACAGTGGAAAAGCCACGTGAGGGCATAGTGCAGGCCAGGAAGAAGGCTCTTCCCAGGAACCTAGTCTGCCAGCACTTTGATCTTGGACTTCCAACGTCCAGAACTGTGAGAAAGAAGTTTCTGTTGTTTAAGCTGCCGAGTCTATGGTGTTCGTTCCGGCAGCCTGAGCAGACTAAGACAGCCTGGTTGTTCTTAAATTGAAGCCCTAAGTTTCGGGGCTGGTTTCTTACATAGTAGCCAATAACCAGGCCAACTTGACGCTGGACTTCCTGAGGGCCGGGGTTTTATCTCTCTTTATTATGTTCCCAGAACTTCATACATAAATATCCTTCTTTTCCCCCCGGATGTCCGAATGACTGGCAGTACAACTGAATACATTGTGGTGGGGGCAGTCACTGTCCCGAATGGGCAGCGTCTTGGGTGATTATATGATTGGGTTTTAGAAAGTCCGAGTACATGAAGCTGTGTAACTACACGATTGACTGGAGCAGGTTAACCCCACCCTTCTCCTCCTGGCAAACGCCAGCGATGTGATTCCTTCTATCTTTGCAATTGCTCAGTGGCCTAATCAGACCTCTTGCTTATTTCATCTCCCACCCGGCATGGGCTATCGGAACACATAAAAATCATCCTGGCTTACATCTGCTTCCCCAATCATGACCGGCTGGGATTTTGGACCATTATCTGTCTGTAATGATGTCTCTCTTCTCTCAGTAATGTCCAGATTTATTGAATTTGAAAGTCTGGGATCCTTCTTGCTAAGGACGAACCTCTTGGGTTTACAACTCCTCGCCCAGGTCTCAGTTCAGAGTCACCAGCAGCTGCTCGGCATACGCTCGTTATGCTGCAGGTGTCCTCTGCTAGAAAAATAAACACCCGGTTCACATGTGTGTGCGATCCAGAATATTACCCAGATGTGGGGACGAATACAATGGTATCATCTGTGGGAAAAGCACGCGAGCTGCTGTCATGGGCAGAGGCCCTTGACAGAGATGATGTATGGCCTGGAGTGTGACATGCGGCGTGGTGAAGGCCACACCAGTGGATCCCACCCTTGAGCCACAGCCTGATTCTGTCATCGCTACAAGATTGTTGATTTCGGGATAAACAATCTAGATTAAAAGAAAAAAAATCCCACGGCTGTCTGCCCAGTTTGGAGCTGGCCTCCGTTTGTGGTCTCAGCATGTCGAGACTCAGAATTGTCTTTGTCCCAGCAGACGGGCTGAGGGACACGGAGTCCTCTCACTTCTGTGCTGTCTTTGTCCAGCGTTTGCACGACTACCTGAGCCGAAGGCAACAGTGGTGAGGTGGGACAGTGACAAGGACAAGCTTTCTGGAACGTGCCCACGTCTGACTCAGCAGTGTCATGTCAACGCCTCCTGTCTCCCAGCTTGAGAGAGAGGCAGCAGCCAAGAAAGAGAAGGTAATTTTTATGTTTTAAATATTTTAGTAGGGTATAATAGACAAACAGAAAAGTACATAAATTATAAATGTACAGCTCGATACATTTTCTCAAATTGAAAACACTCACATAACCCACCCAGATCAAGAAACAAAGCGTGACCCGCAGCATCCCGGAAGCCCCCTCATATCCTCCCCACTCGCCATCCCTGTCCCCGAGGGTGACTTCTATCTGGACATCTAAGAGTATCGATGGAATTTTGCCTCTTTGAGGACATTGTATCAATCCAATCAACAGACACCTTTTTTGGGGTCTGGTTTCTCCTGCTTGACATTCCCTCTGTATAATTCATCGAGACGTTGTGTGACATTGTAGACCGTTCATTCTCCTGGATGTATAGTATTCCTTCGAGTGACTACCTCCCAATTTATCCTGCCGTTGATGGCCATTTGGGTACTTCCCAGTTTTGGCCATTACGGAGAGTGCTGCTATGAACGTTCTCGTCCTTATCTTTCGGTAATACAAGTAAACATTTCTGTTGGGTGGAGAGCTAGGGGCAGACTTGCTGGATCAGGGGGAATGAGGCGGTAGGTTGTGGCTGCTGTTATCCATTTAGGAGACATACGGCTGAAAGGAGTAGAAGCGTGGATGGTCACTGTTTTGGTGTGTTGTCATCCCGCGGCTAGTCCGAGGAAATTCCAAGAGAAGAGGGGAAGGTATGGCATCTCCCCCTTTGCTTTATTGTTTGGTGCTTCCTCCCCCCCACACACACACACACCCAGGCATGCACTGTCTGGCCTTCACTCTCATAACATGGGCTGCAAGGAGAAGGCTCCTTCTTGAGGTATTCTGAGGAACTGTCCTAAAGACCCTTGCCCCCAAATATGTCCCCCATCGGCCTGATGTTGAGGTCAGTATTTCCTCAGTCAGACATGGTAAATAAATGACAGGTGGTTGTGGAAAAGATAATGTTTTAACTTGAGAGAGCAAAGCAGGCCAGTCTGAGGTCAGGTGCCGGGAGCACAGGCTGGGCGCCAACGCTGAGTCAGGTCAGCCAGCTGGATGCAGGCTGAGGGAATTCCCAGGTCAACATGGTCCTGGGCATCCAATCTGAGTGTGGGTCCCTGTCAGAGTCAGGATTTGTGGACAGATCGGAGATCAACCCTGACACGCATTGGAATCCCTTGGGAAGTGTTTAAAAATCCTGAAGTGCAAGGCCACACCCAGACCAAGCAAATCAGACACTCTGGGGGTGAGTCCCAGGAACCAGTACTTTCTAAAGCCCCCCATCACCAGGGGCTCCAGTGTGCGGCCAGGAGGTGATTTTGCTCCCCGGGGTACATTTTGACCCCCGGGGGCCATTTGGCAATGTCTGGAGACATTTTTCAGCTGTCACCACTGGGGGCAGGCGCTACTGGTGTCTAGTGGGATGAGGCCAGGGGTGTCGCTAAACATCTTGCAGCCCAGGAGAGCCCCCACCTAGCCCCAAATGGCAATCATACCTAAGTAGAAAAGCCCCGCACTAGACAAATTCTCGTGAAGAATGGGACCCAGCATGATCCCTTTAAAAGTCTGAGGCTTTGTCTCAGCCGGTTCCCTTGATCAGGATAATTGGATGACAAGTTATAATTTTGAGCTAGGCAATTTCTCCTCTCTCCTGCCTTCTGGAAGGTGAAGATGACATCTCCTTTTTCTCTTCACCTCCCCAAAGAAGTAACCTGCGTGAAAAGAACCAGGAGAAATGATACAGAAAAATTTACTTCCCTACCTGTGGCAACATCCAGCATGTGTTAGGGCTTTGGAGAAGTGACTGGGTGACGCGCCATCGTCCTCCTCCCTGAGTTTGGGCCAGGTCCCACAGCGTGTATAATTTCCTCTGTCATATGAGATTTGAAAAAATTGGAATTTTTTTTCTCACCAGACTGTAGGGCTTGGTGACGGCCTACTGTTGGACTTTTGTGTGATTTTTTTTTTAAGATTATATTTATTTATTTAACACAGATAGAAACAGCCAGCGAGAGAGGGAACACAAGCAGGGGGAGTGGGAGAAGCAGGCTCATAGCGGAGGAGCCTGATGCGGGGCTCGATCCCATAACGCTGGGATCACGCCCTGAGCCGAAGGCAGACGCTTAACCGCTGTGCCACCCAGGCGCCCCTGTGTGATTTTATCTTAGATGGAGAGATAGAGAATGTCTTCACATAGTGTAACGAAATGCCTTGAAAATGATCTGGACCACCCCGGACAGCTTGACACCCCTGCTCTGGAATTTTATAGCATACATTTTCTGAACCACTCGCTTAATTGAGATGCTGGCTTATAATAACATTTAAGTGTATCCCCTGTTTATATTGTACACCCTACGGAGAATGCTCTCGAGAGCAGGGATTCTGTCTTTTTTTTTTAATATAACACCCACCCCCCACACAAATACATCCATTACACCCATGTCTAGCAAAGCACTGTGCATGTTTTAAGGGCTCAGAAAATGATTGCAGGGGCGCCTGGGTGGCTCAGTCGGTTAAGCATCCGACTCTTGATTTCAGCTCAGGTCATGATCGCAGGGTCTTGAGACAGAGCCCTACATTGGGCTCTGCACTGGGCGTGGAGCCTGCTTAAGATTCTCTCTATCCCTCTCCTTCTGCCTACACCCTCCCCCTGCCCTCTCGCAACAAAAAAAAAAAGAAAGAAAGAAAAGAAAACAAGAAAGAAAATGATTTTAAAAAGAAAGAGAAAGAAATGAAAGAAGGTAGGAAGAAGGGAAGGGGAGAGACGGAGGGAGTGAAGGAAAGAAAGAGGGAAGGAAAGGACGAAGGAGACGTGACGTGAGCCCTGATAGATTTGGATCATCTAATTATTCTGACATAATGCCATTCTACAAGGTGTGGATCATCCAGGAAACGTAGGATAAATTTATTATCAAGCAGTCCGTTAGCTACATTTTCAAATGTTTCTAGACTTCTGGCTGCTCTGGAGTATATGTATTTAGGTATTTATTTATAAATGTACAAGTCCACTCTTTTCTCTATATTTCCAGGCTCTTCAGGCATTCTGTAATATAATTATTGTTGTATATTAATATTACATATAATATTATATATGTCACATCTTTGCAGATTAACTGTTGGACCCATTGATTGAAATGTAAGGGTATTTCACCTTAAAGGATTTCTGGCATTTGGAGAAAAACATAGTGAGCATATTATTTGAAATAGAAACTAACATCTACCCTGTAGGTTCTTCATTTGGGGGGATAGTCTGTGTTACAGAATTCAGGGGGAAAAAAAAAAAAAGAAAGAAACCCATCCAGCATCTGAGTGGTGCCTTAAGGTTTGGCGCTGGAGCTACCTGGGGAGGCTTTATTAAAAGAGCAGTTTTCTGGGCCCTCCTCCAGCCTGGCTAAAGCAGCGCCTGAGACTCACCATTTGAGGCAAGCTTCCCTGGTGATTCAGTGCACCCAAGATTTGTTGTGTTAAAAACAACAGATTTTACAAGTCCCCAGTGTCGCTGCCTGATACGCGCAGATGTGCGGTGAGTAGCGAACTCAATGAGTCCCCTTGTAACTAAGGCCAACAAATAAAAGCAGCCAAGTGGAGAGAATTGCCATGGGCACTGGCAGCAGCTGGCTAGCCGCCAGGAGCATCCTTTTGGGGCTGCTTTTATGAGAAGGACGAATATGCAGTTGGGTTCTTGGAGGAAGTGTCTTGTAATAGTAGTAATAACAGTGGAAATGGCAGTAATCAAAAATAGCAGCCACTGAGTGCTGACAGAAGGTTCAATGGTGTGCTAGGCACGTGCCATGCACGTGCGCCCGATCCCCCAGGTGAGTCTAAAGGGTAGGCAGAGTTACGATCTTTACCTTACAGGTGAGGCACAGAAAGGCAATTCGATCAAACAGGTCAACTCATGAAACGAAGGGCGCTACCGAAAATTCAGGGGACGGCAGGAAGCTTCCACAATAACAATGACCATGATGAAAAAGTCCAGTAATAATTAAGGCTCCTAAATAGAGAGAGGGAAGACACTGGATTCATGGAACAAGAACGTGACATGATCAAATGGAACACATGGGGGCGAAGTCCAAGTTCTTGGAAATTAAAACAGGGCCCTTAAAATGTTTAGTGAAGGGTTGCAAGATAAAGTTGAAAATAGGGGTGCCTGGCTGGCTCAGTTGGTAGAGCTCGTGACTCTTGATCTCAGGGTCGGGAGTTCGAGCCCCACGTTGGGTGTGGAGCCTACTTAAAAAAAAAATCTCTCAGGAAATAGAACAAAAAAAAGGAGTAGGAAATGCGACACGGGGGAGGGGGGAGGGGGATTAGAAAATCAGAAGGAAGACACGTTTCACCAGCCTCACCACTTTCCCCACAAGGCCGGTCTGGTATTCAGGAAGCATTAAGGCGAGAGCTACCTTTGTCGAGTACCTGCGTGTGCCGTGCGTCAAGTTCGGCAGCATGTGCGTCTGGCTGATGTAGGGCTGTAATACAGAACTCTGAACCTCTCAGACAGAAATCCCCGAGAGTGAGGAACTGTGTTTTCCTCGAAGAGCATAGTGAAGAGTCAAAGGGATGGCAAGACTCAGGTCCAAGATGGCTCCCAACAGGGAGGGCAGCGCCAAGGGAGGGCTAAACTGATCTGACTAAGGAAATGTGAGGGAATTTAGGTTTCGTTTCATTGCCCCCTCCCACCCACCCAAGACGAAGGGGAGGGACAGAGAGACAGAGGTAGAGAGGAAGGCCAAAAAAAGGGCTAAGTCAAATATTTGACAGCTGGAGTTACAGCGAACAAAAATGGCTACGGAACTGTGTAAGTGTAGGGTGGAGAATAGTCAATTTTAGGAGTGTGAATTGCTGCAAGGTTAACCTCCTCTTTCTTCCCCAGACCTTCAGTAATAAAATCTGCCACGCACAAGACCTCGCGTGACTGGGTTGATTTTTGGATGCGTGTGAATACACGGTGGCACACAGGGACATTCTACGCTGCACGTGCAATGGGGAATCTGGAACAGGACTGGCTCAGGAGAAGGACGAGCTTGCGGCCAGCCATCGCTGGGAAAAACATTAACCACCCCATCCCTTTATCCCCAACCCTTCAAGTCCCCCAGGGAGACGGGGAATGATTTGGGGTCTCCTGCACACATTGGATACAGTTTGACCAAATGTCGTTTGAAACTCAAGGACGGGGTTACCTTAGCTGACATCACTGTTACATAAACAGGATTTCATTTAAGTTCATGACAAATCTGCCAGTTAGTCCTTACTGTCGTGATTTTACAGAAGAGGAAATGTAGAGAGGTTAATATGGAGGTTAGAAGACTTACCCACTTTTAAGTGGCTCAGCTGGGATTCAGAGCCAGGCCTCGTTGGTTCCAATGCTCATGCTTCTCCCATTACACCAGGTCCCACAGAAGGAGTGATATGCCAAGTTCAAGCCTTCGCCCCTTTGCTGAAGGCACTGCATTTCCGAACTGCTGGCTTTGATATGGCTAAGAGAACTCTAGTGTGGGGTGGCCTTTGGTCTAAGGCTGGGTATTTATCTCTGTAATATCTCCTGATTGCTTGAGGCTTTTACTTCTCTCCTCCTCCTCCTCCTCTTCTTCTTCAATTCCAAAACCTATTCTGTTTCCTTCCATAAGCAAGCAAGCCTGAGATCTCGACAGCCTCGTTTATTTAAACTATAAAGGAAGAGCCCTGGGAAGTTAATCAGACTGCCAGGAATCTGGAATTTGCTGATGAATGGACATTTGGCTGAGCATAGTAAATTCTCAGCTAATTGAAAGCAGATAACAAGAGTAATGCATCCACCTTGAAAAATATCACATTCCTAATAAATAATTGGAAATGGCAATCTTTTGACATATGAACTGAGAGGATAAAGTCTTAAATAAATTCTGGACTCATTCTTGTCACATATATTACACTGTATTTAGCAGTTGTGCTATATGAGAAGATTAAAAGCTGTAAATCTCTTTGCAGCACCATCTATGGCCGTGTTTTAAACCCAGAATAAATAGGAGTGGGGTTCTTGGAATACCTCATAGAATATTGACTTCCGTAGTTTTAATGTTGAGCGCATGTGTATGGGGCGGGGCGGGAGGGGGCTGTGTTTCGCTATTTCCCTCTTACATCTGGGCCCGGAGTCAGAGGAAACAGATATTTAAAGAGATCCAGGAGTCATCCCAGTCATCTGACTGTTGACACAAAGCGCATCTTCCAGAAGGTTCTTGCTAACCCCGGTGTGATCCATGGACCACAAAAGCATGGACATCACCCGAGACCTTGTTAGAAATGCAGAATTTCAGTTCTCATCTCAGAGCCTGATTTTAACAGGATCCCCAGGCGATCCTGTGCCCATTCACCTTCGAGAAGTGTTGCCATCGTGTTCAAGCCAGGAGGAGTCTAGGTAACTTGAACGATAAGTAGAGCCAACTGGATTTATCCAGGATTGATCTCACCCCAGGCTCTGGGATAAGCCTGATGCTCAAGTCTCTGTTCTCAGAAAGACCTTTCTTTTCCTCCCGTCTTGACCTAGGAGCTGGACTCTGCCTCCTGCCATGACCCTGACTTAGTGCTGAGCTCCAGAAGCCAGCTCCATGTCCTGCCCTACTCTCTCCATCTGCTCCTCAGTTCAGTCTCTCTCTCAGGGGCTCCAAACTGTTTGGGGCCCGTTTCCTCTGAAGAGCCCTCCCTAGCCAGGCCCCTTCTCTGCCACTGGGAGACTACAGCCTTGCCCGGGGCCGTCTTGGGCCCACGCACCTATGGGTCCTTGCCTGCTGCCAGCTTCCGAGGATGGTACCCGCCAGTGTGCGCAGTGAGGCCAGGAGCCCACCAGTGGACTACTGAAGAGAACCTCTAACTCTGCTCCTGCTCTGGAATCCTGTTCGATTTCTGGATGCTGCAGACTGCCTGAGATTTCTGAAGGCAGTTACTTTAAAGCTAGGTGTTTCAGCCATCATTTCTCGAACACCTACTGTGTGTTGAAGTACGTCACCAGAAGTCACTTTCCTTATATTCATTCATTTCTCATGACAGCCCAACGAGATATGCATTTTTGAAAGTTGTTTTTTTTTTAAAGATTTTATTTATTTATTTGAGAAAGAGAGAAATCACAAGTTGGGGGGCAAGGCAGAGGGAGAGGGAGCCGTAGACTCCAAACTGAGTAGGGAGCCCGAGGCGGGGCTCGCTCTATCCCGGGACCCTGAGATCATGACCTGAGCTGAAGGTAGACACTTAACCGACTGAGTCACCCAGGCGCTCCGCATTTTTGATGCTTTATTGAAACATGTTATACAGTAAAATGCACAGATCTCAAGTATAGTTACATAAATTTTGATACATGGATATAGCTGTGTAACCCATACCATAGTCAAGATACAGACCATTTTCCTCACCACAGAGAGCTCTGCCTCTTTTCAGTTAATTCTCACCACCCCAGAGGCCACTACTATTCTGACTTCTAACCCCATAGATTCATTTTAGCTGTTCTAGAAGTTCATATCGATGGAATCGTATGGCATGATACTCTTCTGTGTCTGGCTTTTTCCACTCCACATGAGGTCTGTGAGAGGCAGCCATGTTGTATGGACCAGGAGCTCCTGGTGAGGTGTTTTAATCCCCATGTTACCTGTGTGTAGATGGAAGATTGAAGGATTGGTCGTATGAGAAGAGCCAGAGCTGCTATTAGAATCCAGCTCAGTCAGACTTAAGAGCCATCTCAGGGGCGCCTGGGTGGCTCGGTCGTTAAGCATCTGCCTTCGGCTCAGGGCGTGATCCCAGAGTCCTGGGATCGAGCCCCACATCAGGCTCCTCTGCTGGGAGCCTGCTTCTTCCTCTCCCACTCCCCTTGCTTGTATTCCCTCTCTCGCTGGCTGTCTCTATCTCTGTCAAATAAATAAATAAAATCTTTAAAAAAAAAAAAAAAAGAGCCATCTCAAACTCCCCTTTGGGTTGTACCACACCAAACATTTTAGATTGTATTTTTCTAAATGAATCCCACTCTCTTGGTCTCTATATTTGGAGATTCTCTTTAATTCTCACTGATGGTTGCTCTGTCCTGGCTTTTGTTAATGAGTTCCTGTTTTCACCTGGATAGGTTTGGAGTGTCCAGCCATTGAATGGGATCTTCAGCGGGGAATTCATTCAGGTCTTTTTGAGAGGAAACGTCCTGAGGCGACCACCTGGGTGGAGCCTGGCAAGAGCAAAGGTGGAGACCCTCAGAGGTGAAAACTGTTCCGTTGAGGTGATATTAGGGGACATGATGATTCATTTTAGATGTCAACTTGACTGGATCACAGGGTGCCCAGATATTTGGCTAAGCATTATTTCTGATGTATCTGTGAGGGTGTTTCTGGAAGAGTTTAGAATTTGAATCCATAGACCGAGTAAAGCAGACTGCCCTCCTCAGTGTGGGTGGACCTCACCCAACCTGTTGAGGGCCTGAACAGAACACAAAGATGGAGAAAGGGAGAATTGGCTTTTTTTGACCGACAGTTGAGATGTCCATCTTCTCCTTGCCCCTGAACTAGGACTTACACCGTTGGCTCTCCTGTTCTGAGGCCTTCAGACTTGGACTGAACTTACACCATCAGCATTCCTGGGTCTCTACTTCACTGACTATAGACCTTGGGACTTCTTAGCCTCCATTATCTCAGAAGCCAATTCCTTATAATAGATCTCTTTATATATATATATCTCTCTTCATATATATCTTTATATATCTTTTATATATACTTACATCTATATATCTCTTTCATATACACTTAGAGCTATCTGTCTAATCTATCTACCATCTATCCTATCTATCGATCTATCAATCATCTATCATGTATCTATTTCCTACTTCCTATTGGTTCTCTTTCTCTGGAGAACCCTGACTAATAGAGGGAATGTTTCAATGTCCTATTAGTTCTGCCCCATTCATTCTGCCAACATTTCCTGAGAAGAGAGGGCCTTTATCTGCCAGAAGAGAGCCCAGATCTCCACATCATCTCCCTCATAGTGTTTTCAGGCTGATCAAATGGGAAAAGAATGCAAAAATGATTTATAAACTGTAAAGTGCTTTATAAAACTAAGCTGTTGTCACAGTTCTTCACTCTTAGGTTCTGAGTTGCTTCAAGGTGAAACGTAAGCCAAAGGGATAAATTAGAGCCAATCCACCATCTGGAAGGAACGATTTGACTGCAGTGCTGGTGCTATGGGATTGGTTTTTTTTCTGCTCTTGGGCCTTCCTCTTATGAATAGAAGTATCTATACTTTATTGCCTTGTGCTCCTACAGGACTCCCCCCACACACCCCAAGAGATACCCTAGCTAATCAGGTTGTTTCAGTTTTTCTTTAAACGTTTAAAATGGAAAGGATAGAAATATATTAAAATAATTACTAAAGAATCAGTTATACGTAAGAGTTGCTTTCTTGCGCCATTCCAGGGAAAGAAAAGAATAAGAATATCTGGAATTTGGGATAAGTATAAGAAAACATTTCCAGATAGAGCTAATTATTTAATTAGAATGGATTAATACTAGGAGCATGCTCAGTAATTTTTTTTATAATTCACAGTTTACAGTAGTTGATCATGTCCAATAAGATTAAACCTGTAACTGCCTTAGATGCCATTATTAAATTATTACTATTTTTTGGCTATTGTAAAACTCCTGGTTTCTTTCACTTTCCTCCATGGATTTTATAGTTAGATTGTTCAATCATCCTTACAGCTTTTCGTGAAGACGTTCTGAATTTTTATTTTTACTTATTTATTTTTAAAGATTTATTTATTTATTTGAGACACAGAGTGTGAGGAGGAGGGGCAGAGGGAGAGGGAGAGAGAGTCTGAAGTGGACTCTGCCCTAAGCATGAAGCCCAACGCAGGGCTCGATCTCATGACCCTGAGATCACGACTTGAGCTGAAACCAGGAATTGGTCACTTAACTGATTGAGCCACCTAGGCGCCCTGACTTTCTGAATTTTTAAATGGTAGAAATCAGAAGGGATACTCTGCTGTGAAAGGATTCTTTTAGACCTCGTGTGCAGTATTCCTGCCTGTACGGTCTCTCCTAAACCTTGATTACAGGACAGAGCTGCTTAGCTAACATTTTCGGGAGTTAAGTCTATAGGTGCCTCACTCGTACGTGGTTATGGCTGTGTTGAATTTTATTGTATTGAATCCCAGCAATTACCTTTGCTGATCTTCTTCTTGCTTTCTGGTGTTTCCTGAGTTTTACTAGGTCCCAGCTTTCAGGGTAGCTTCTTCCCTGGCATTCCCCATACCCAGAATGCCATTATGTATAAACATAAGCATGTTGAGCAGACTTACTTTTCTGCCTCCCGGGTCACTAATGGAAAGGCTAAAATCTAACCTTCAGGGCCCTCGCTCAAGTGTGAGGTTTCATACTACCTTCCCATTGGTAAGAGTAGAGCGACTTAGAGCACTGTGTTCGTTTGTCCAGCTTTGGGCAAGCTGTGTGGTGGCTCTTGATGGGCAATTGAGATCAAGATACTCTGTAAATGTTACTCTGTAAATCCCTGTGCCATTTCCAAAATGTTACCAGGCAGAGTAGTATAAAAGCTTGGATGGACAGATCTAGGATTTAAAAGCAAGATCTGCCACTTATTAGCTGAGGGACCTTGGGCAAGTCACTCAGCTTCTCTGAGCCTCCGTTTTCTCATCAGTGAAATGGAGATAAGAATAGCAACTTCAGGGGTGCCTGGGTGGCTCAGTCGTTAAGCATCTGCCTTCGGCTCAGGGCGTGATCCCAGGGTCCTGGGATCGAGCCCCATGTAGGGCTCCCTGCTGGGAGCCTGCTGCTTCCTCTCCCACTCCCCCTGCTTGTGTTCCCTCTCTCGCTGGCTGTCTCTCTCTCTGTCAAACAAATAAATAAAATCTTTAAAGAAAATAATAGCAACTTCACAAAATTGTCAGGATTAATGGTGTTTGTCTGGTGCTTGGCATAGCCAAGAGACTCGATTTGATGACCACTCCATTCATAATGAGCCTCTTTGAGTATGAGCTTTAAACTTGTGTCCTCCTGCAAAACTGTATGGTTTGGACCACATGGATTTTTCCACTTTGCTAATGAATCTGTCGTTCCAAATAAAGTCAAAGCCTCTTTATTTATTATTTTTTTAAGAGCGAGAGAGCAGGAGAGGAGCAGAGGGAGAGAGAGAATCCCCAGCAGGCTTCATGCCCAGGGTGGAGCCCGATGCAGGGCTTGATCTCATGACCCTGAGATCACGACCTGAGCCAAAATCAAGAGTCGGATGTTTAACTGACTGAGCCACCCAGAGGCTCCAAAGTCAAAGCCTCTTAAAGTCAAGATCAATTACATATATTGTCCAGCAATTTTAAGATGAGAAAATCTGTGGAGTTAATTCCTTACAAAACTATGAAGATTGGGCTGCCTGGGTGGCTCAGTTGGTTGAGCGTCTGTCTTCAGCTCAGGTCATGATCCTGGGGTCCTGGGATTGAGCCCCACATCGCAGGCTCCCTGCTCAGCAGGGAGTCTGCTTCTCCCTCTCCCTCTGCTCCTTCCCCCACTTGTGCTCACTCTCTCACTCTCTCTCTCAAATAAATAAATAAACAAAAATATTTTTTAAAAAACTATGAAGATTATTTTCCTGTATCCATTTTCTTCTTAGGACTTAACAGCTTATCCTGCTCCAATTTTATTCCTGTCTTTTCCAAAAACGAGAAATGGCATGTGTTGTTCTGTAATTTCTGGGGCCCATCCCTTTTTAGTTTTTGTTATGTCAGATTTTCACAGGCAGCTTTTATTATTCCTACAGAACTTTATTAGTCCAGA
This sequence comes from Ursus arctos, assembly GCF_023065955.2. Lineage (NCBI taxonomy): Eukaryota > Metazoa > Chordata > Mammalia > Carnivora > Ursidae > Ursus > Ursus arctos. Next base: position 36,988,064 of record NC_079873.1, on the reverse strand, counting down.
CCTCCTTCCAGATGGTGGGCCAGTCACTCTCACTTCTATGTATCCTGGAGTGAGGCAACAAGTCTGGTCCATTCCCATGTAACCAGAGCATTATAAATTCTTCTTTTTTTACAAAAGATTGTATTTATTTATTTGTCAGAGAGAGAGAGCGTGCACAACAAGAGGGAGCAGCAGGCAGAGGGAGAAGCAGGCTCCCCACTGAGCAAGAAGCCCAACGTGGGACTCGATCTCGGGACGCCGGGAGCATGACCTGAGCTGAAGGCAGACGCGTCACCGACTGAGCCATGCAGGCGTCCCTAACCAGAGCATTATAAAATGAACTTGCCCATGCACAACACCACAACCCATTGCTGTCACGCTCCCCATCTCAGACATGACCTGTCTTTGTTTCCAGTTCAATGGTCACTCATTTATGGGTCATTTGACCTGCTTTAGGTCATTAGTAAAGATATAAAATAAAGACTTACCTGATGGCCAGGCCCGCTCCCCACAGTTGGCCTGCTGGAAAGCCCTGGAAAGGTGAAAAGGGTCATTCTTTATGTTATTGCAATGAACTACCCTATTTCAGTGAATTATAGAAATGGTAGGTCCAGGGAGTGTGGAATGCGTCACATGGTTGATGTTTAATGATGAGTTTGTTCCAGAGCCTGAAGAAATGTTTGTATGCAGCAAGCTAAATTTGGGTTGAATCTGGACTTGAAGGTTGTTCAATGGATTCAAGCAGATTGAAGAATCATGAACAGAGCTGTTGGGATAACACAAAGTGTCCTGCTTAAGCTCACCCTTTCGTGGCTTTCCAACTTATAAAAGAGATGTCTAACAAAGCTGTGTGGGGGTGGGGCGCTTTCATATAAGTCTTGATTTACCATCTTTATTTTTATGACCTAGAGTATCAGTTTGCAACACCTAGAATATTCATGGATCTAGGCATTGATCATTAATGGCTGATAACATCACAAAGAGACAACCAGATACGATGTACTTTTTCTTTTTTAAGATTTTATTTATTTATTTGACAGGAAGACAGCCAGCGAGAGAGGGAACACAAGCAGGGGGAGTGGGAGAGGGAGAAGCAGGCTTCCCACCGAGCAGGGAGCCCGATGCGGGGCTCGATCCCAGAACTCTAGGATCACGACCTGAGCCGAAGGCAGACACATAACGACTGAGCCACCCAGGCGCCCCCGGTTGTACTTCTTAATGGAAGAACTCACCACCACTTACAAAGTAATCTGATCAAAAAGAACAAACCTAAATCTGATCAAATCTCTAGATCGTGCTACCAATTTGCAGGAGCTCGGAAGACAGAAAACATATTAAATGACACCATGAAGATGACATGAGCAAAATCCAGCCTGCGGGAAGTCTTCAGGACAAGTAAAAAGAGAGAAAAGAGGTACCTAAAGAAATAGACATTTAAGAGACAAATTATTCAAGCACAGCATGTTGCCTTTATTTAGATACTAGTTCAAACAAATGGTTAAGAAAAGAGTCATGAAATAAATGGAAATGTGAGCACTGACTGGGTATTTGATGATCTTAAGGAATTATTAATTTTTTAAGGCATGATAATTGTATCGTGCTTATGGTTTTTTTGAAGTATCCTTATCATTTGGAGGTGCGTAGTGGAATATTTACAGATAAGATGATCTTATGTCTGTGATTTGCTGCAAAATTATAGAGAGGAAGAAGTGAGTGGGGATTCCAGATGAAAGAAGATTGGTACTTGTTGACGTTGGGTAATAGGGGCTCATTATACTATTCTCTTTACTTTTGTATCCATTTGAAGTTTTTCATAATTAAAAAAAAGAAGGTAAACCAAGGCACTGGGAGATCCTGAATCTCAAAAGAGAAATTGAAATCAAGAAATAGTCGTAATGATATATGTATGAAGTACGGTGATATATGTATGAAGTACGGTGATATATGTATGAAGTATGGTGATATATGTATGAAGTACGGTGATAGACACTGTATTTAAATTAGGTTCAGTATCTTAGATATTAGTTTACACGAAGAGGTGAATTAGCTCACTAGAAACTAGAGTTTCAATGAGACTTGAAGGATCTTGCTCAAGGTTCTGAAATTGAATTGCTGAAGCAGGGCCCGGCTCTGAACCCAAGTCTTTGTGCCTTAAGATTTGTACTTTGAACTCCCAACCTTTACGCCTCCTGTGTACTTGAAACCTTTGGGTAGGCATTACTATCTCGAGCGTACAGAAGGTGAAACAGAGGCCAAGAAAAAGAAAAGAACTTTCTCAGAGTCACATAGCTTCTAAGTAAAGGATCTAGAATATTCACCTGGCTCAGTCTGATGTCAGCACATCCTGGAGCCACTCTCAGGACAATGACAAAAATACATGTGCAAACAATACGTAGTCATGAGTGTGACAACGTGGTAATTGACATTTGCACGATTGTACTGCCTTTCAAGGGTGGGGGAGGATCCTACCTTCACTCCTTCTACAAACTAGGGAGCTCCGAACTTTCATTTTAACGTAGGTTTTTGTAGCGAAGGCTTTTGGTGCCCCACACCAAAACACACATTGGCAGAGTCCCACGCCCAGTGTCAGGCACTCCTATCCGCTTTCAGGAACTTAGCCCACCCAGGACAGTGCGAAATTATGTGAGTGTGTGTGTGGTGTCTGTGTGTGTGTGTGGAGTGTGGAGTGTGGGGGGTGAGGAGAGACCCTCCGCCATGGGGAGATGGGAGTCAGAAGAGAAATGCTCCAGGTCTCCATCGTTCGAAGAAACAATTCCAATTCTGAGACACATATGGTAGTTCTTCAGAAGGTCTGCGTTGCCCATGGAGGCAACCAGCTCAACAACGTATGCTCTTTTTACTCCCCTCTCACACTCCCTGCTCCTTCGTGCTTGCTTCCGGGATCACCTACCAGATGAAATCCCTGCGCCCAGGTCCCTGTCTCAGCTCTATTTCTGGTGGAACTTGAATCTTTCTTTCACAGTGAAAAAAAAATTCTGAGCCCACTCCTAATGTATGTTTATAAATCATGATTACCTCATTAGGAGTACTATGAAGCATACACTAAGAAACGCTGAAAGGGTGATATAAACATGAAACAGGCCGTATTTGAAAAATAATTTTTAAAACTTTCTGTTTTCAGTTTATTTCTTTTAGTTTACACAATGTGGTAGTACGATTATTTTCACTGCTTACAAAATTTATACAAGATAAATATGCATTTATTGAGGATGTGTACTAAAAATATTCTACTGATGGGTTGCACATTAAAAAACTGAGAGATCACTGCTCTAGACTGCCTTTGGCCGTTCTGTTTTTTAAATAGACTTTTATTCTTTAGAGAAACTTGAGGTTCACAGCAAAATCGAGCAGGAAAGTCAGAGAATTCCCATATATCCCCTGCTCCCGCACACTACAACCTCCCCTGCTATCAACATCCCGCACCAGAGTGGTACCTTTGTTCCAAGCAACGACCCTACGTTGACACATCATCACCCAAAGTTCCTGGTTTACATTAGGGTTCACTCTTGGGTACGTTCTATAGGCTTGGGCAAATGTAAAATGACATGTACCCACCATGATAGTACCGTATAGACTAGTTTCTCTGCCCTAAAGCAACCTCTGTGTCCCATCTCTTCATCCTTTCCTCTCCCCTAACTCTTGGCAATCACTGATCCTTTTACTGTCTCTATCATTTTGCCTTTTCCAGAATGTCACATAGTTCGAAGTATACAGTGCATAGCCTTTTCAGACTGGCTTCTTTCACTTAGAAATATGCATTTAAATTTCCCCCTATCTTTTTATAGCTTGATCGCTCATTTCTTTTTAGTGCTGGATAATACTCCATTGTCTGGATGGACCACAATTTATTTATCTATTAACCTATTGAAGAACATCTTGGGTGCTTACAAGTTTTGGCAATTACGAATAAGACTGCTATAAACATCTGTATGTGAAGTCTCGTGTGGCCATGAGTTTTCAACACTTTGGGGTAAATACCAAGGAGCACAATTGTTTACTTTTCTAAGAAACTGCCAAACTGTCTTGCAGAGTGGCTGTACCATTTCGCATTCCCACCGGCAATGAATGAGAGTTCCTGTTGCTCCATGTCCTCACCAGCATTTGGTGTTACGGAATTGTCAGTGTTTTGGATTTTTCCCATTCTACGAGGTGTGTAATGGTATCTCAGTGTTGTTTTAATTTGCAGTTTCCTCATGACGTGGGAGGTTGAGAATCTTTTCATATGCATATGTACCATCTGTACATCTTTGATGAGGTGTCTGTTCAGATATTTTGCCTATTTACTCATTTAGACTTCTTAAACATTTTAAACATTTAAGGTAAGAATACTTTCACATGCATTTAGAAGAAATACTAAAGAGAAATATCATGTATCCTTTATCCATTTGCACCACTGCTACTATAAAACAAAACAACACAAAATAATATTTTGCCCATTTTTATTTTTATTTTTATTTTATTTTATTTTAAAGATTTTATTTATTTATTTGACAGAGATAGAGACAGCCAGCGAGAGAGGGAACACAAGTAGGGGGAGTGGGAGAGGAAGAAGCAGGCTCATAGCAGAAGAGCCTGATGTGGGGCTCAATCCCATAACGCTGGGATCACGCCCTGAGCCGAAGGCAGACGCTTAACAGCTGTGCCACCCAGGCGCCCCTTGCCCATTTTTAGATCAGGTTGTTTGTTTTCTCATTGTTACATTTTAGGAGTTCCTTGTATATTCTGGATAACAGTCCTCTATCAGATATGTCTTTTATAGATCTTTTCCCCCAGGCTGTGGCCTTGTCTTATTCTCTTGACAGTGTCTTCCACAGAGTGAAAGGTTTTGCTCTTAATGAAATCTAGCTTATCAAGGATTTCTTTCCTGGAGTGTACCGTTGGTGTTGTACCTAAGTCATCACCAAACTCAAGGTCATCTGGATTTTCTCCTCTGTTATTTTCTAGGACTGTTTTAGCTTTGCATTTTACACCTAAGTCTATGGTCCATTGTGAGTTAGTTTTTGTAGAGGGTATCAAGTCTGCGTCTAGGTTCGTTTTTTGGTATGTGGATATTCATTTTTCCAGCACCACTTGTTGACAAGACGGTCTTTTCCCCATAATATTGCCCATGTTCCTTTGTCAAAGATCAGTTGACTATATTTGTGTGAGTTTATTTTGGGGTTCTCCGTTCTGTTCCATTGGTCTGTTTATCTGTTCTTTCACCAACGCCATACAGTCTTGTCGTGAAGTCTTACTGTAGCTTTATAGTAAGTCTTGGGCTAAGATAGTGTCAGTCCTCCAAATTTGTCTTTCTCCTTCAATATTGTTTTGGCTGTTCGGAGTCTTTTGCTTCTCCATATAAACTTTAGAATCATTTTGTCGATATTTACAAAATAACTTTCTGTGATTTCGATTGGGATTGTGTTGAATCTATAGACCAAGTTGAGAAGAACTAACATCTTGACAATATTGAATGTACCTATCCATGAACATAAAACATCTCTTCAATTAATTTAGCTCTTTGATTTCTCTTGTCAGAATTTTATGGTTTTCCTCATGCAGATCTAGTACATATATTATTAGATTGATATTTAAGTGTTTTGTTTTTTGGAGGTGCTAATGTAAGTGGTATTGTGTTTGGTGGGGTTTTTTAACACCGAAAGAATTTTATTTTATTTATTATTATTATTATATTATTTATTTGTCAAAGAGAGTGGCAGGCAGAGGGAGAAGCAGACTCCCCGCTGAGCAGGGAGCCCGAGGTGGGACTGGATCCCAGGACCCTGGGATCATGACCTGAGCCGAAGGCAGACGCTTAACCGACTGAACCACCCAGGCGTTCCTTTTTATTACATTTTTAGTTTTCATGCCAGTACAGTTAACATACAAGATTATATTCGTCTCGGGGTTACAATATAGTGATTCACTAATTCTGTACGTTACTCAGTGCTCATCATGACAATTGTGCTCTTTAATTCCTATCACATAGGTCACCCATGTCCCCACCCACCTCCCCTCCGATAACCATCAGTTTGCTCTCTATAGTTAAGAGTCTGTTTCTTGGTTTGTCTCTCTCTCTCTCTCTCTCTCTCTCTCTTTATTCCCTCTGCTTATTTGTTTTGTTTCTTAAATTCCAGCTAGGAGTGAAATCACATGGCATCGGTCTTTCTCAGACTGACTTATTTCCCTTAGCGTTATACTCTCTAGCTCCATCCATGTTGTTACAAATGGCAAGATTTCATTCTTTTTTATAGTGGAATAATATTCAATTTTATATATATATATACACACACACCACCTCTTCTTTATGCATTCATCTATCAGTGGACGCTTGGGCTGTTTCCATAGTTTGGCTATCGTAAATAGTGCTGCTATAAACACAGGGGTGCATATATCCCTTTGAATTAGTGTTTTTGTATTTTTGGGGTAAGTACCCCATACTATGATTACCGGATCATAGGGCAGTTGTATTTTTAACTCTTTCAGGACCCTCCATACTGTTTCCCACAGGAGCTGCACCAGTTTGCAATCCCACCGACACTCCAGGAGGTATTGTAGTTTTAATATCAAATTCCACTTGTTCATTGCTGGCATTTAGGACAGTGATTGACTTTTGTACATTCACCTTGTATCCTTCAGCCTTGCTGAAATCACTGACTAGGTCCAGGAGGGGCTTTTTTGTGCGTGTGAGTTCTTTCAGATTTTCTACATAGGTAGTCACGCCATCTGCCAAGATCGTTTTATTTCTTCCATGCCAGTCTGTATACTTTTTACTTCCTTTTCTTCTGTTATTGCATTTTTTAGGACTTCTAGTACAATATCAAAAAGGAGTGATGAGAGGGGACATCTTTGCCTTGTTCCTGAACTGAGTGAGAATGCTTGAATTTTCTCACCGTTACGTAGGATGTTAGCTGTAGGAGGTTTTTTGTAGGCGTTCTTTATCAAGTTTCTATTCCTAGTTTACCGAGACTTTTTCATTATAAATGGGTGTTGGATTTTATCAAATGCTTTTTCTGCATTTACTGATATGATTGTATGTTTTTTCTGCTTTAGCTTGTTGATGTGACGGATTGATTACATTAATAGATTTTTGAATACTGACTCAGGCTTGCATACCTGGAATAAATCCCACTCGGTAAAAAAATAATTTTTATTATTATTAACTTTTTATTATGTTGCATTATTATTCATTTTTACTATTAAACTGAAACAAAAACTCTCTTTGATCTTACTAAAATTACTTTATAAGTGAGAGCAATGCAATTGAATACGCTTTGTACTTTTTGAAAATCTCGGTTTACCACTTTGGTCTGGTTCTAAGTTTAGTTTGTTTTGATGAAATTTGGCTTTAATGGTTTGACATGGCTGGAAAAGACACTGGCAAAGATATGTACATTTAAAAGGAAGAGTTAGGGGCGCTCGGGTGGCTCAGTCTGTTAAGCGTCCAACTCTTGGTTTCAGCTCAGTTCATGATCTCAGGGTCCTGGGATCGAGCCGCGTGTCCGGGGCTCCGTGTTCAGCAGGGATTCTGCTTGAGGATTCTCTCCCTCAACCCAGCTCATGTTCTCTCTCCCTCTCTCAAATAAATAAATAAATAAATAAATAAATAAATAAATAAATAAATCTTTTTTAAAAAATAAAAGAAGTAGATCATTGGTTGCCTTGACTAATTACAACAATCGTTTTACTTCTCGAGCCCTATATCAGTCATGCAAAGATTTTTGTTGAAAACTGGCTAGTGAATTTCTATCTTTTAATTCAAATCGTTGTAGGAAAACAACCAGAAGATGCAGCGTTTGAGAGATCTCTTCATTTGAAAGATACGTAAACAAGATTGAAAAATCTCCTCTCTCCCCTGGTCAGTGGGGAGCCTGCTTCTCCCTCTCCCTCTGCCCCACCCCACTCATACTTTCTCTCTCAAATAAATACATAAAATCTTAAAAAGTATGCCCATAAGAAAGCTTTTGTAAGTGTCACCCATACACGTTGTTTTCTGTGACAAAAATAACACAACGGAGGAAATTTCCAAACATCTCTGTTCTCTCCATGGCATAGATTTCTTTCAAAAAATACTTAATCTCTCACTCATTTAAAAAATACCCACTTTTAAATCTCAAAGACATAGATTATGTGCTTTTATAAAAAGTTTCTGCTAAACAACACGCATTTTGATTACCTGTCATCCTAGTAAAGGTCAGCAAATTTGGAACCGTTATTGAAAGTAAAAGAAAAATTCAGAGTTCACCGTTTAGTTTCACTCCTTTTAAAATTGCTTTTCCATAAGGTCTTCCCTCTACGGTGGGAGCCATTTTCATGATTCTGCCCATCCCATCAGGCAGTCTGATACACATTTTGCAGTTTAAGGTGGTAAAATCCACACCACCACCTAACCGAGCATCCAAACTGCAAATTCTGACAATGCACAGATGGCAAGTCAGCAAGCGAGGACGCCGCTGTATTTTTACAGATTTTCCTTTTAATTGAGATAAAATTCAAATGACATAAAATTGACCATTTTAACCATTTTTCAGCATCCAGTTCACTGACTTGTAGCATAGTCACAATGTTGTGCAACCATCACCACCAATTCTAGAACTCCAGAAAGCAACCTTGTACCCATTAAACAGTCACTCCCCGCTCTGCCCTCTCCCCATCTGTTGGCAACCACCCAATCTGCTTTCTATCCCCGCCGCATTTTTGAAGCTCGCTCTTTTCCCTCAGAATACAGTGCCTACTGTGTGTCCCATGTGACCTCTGGGAAGATGCCAGTTCAACCAGTGTATTAAATATCATCGAAGCCTATTTAGTTTCCTTTTTTTTAAAGATTTTTTATTTTTTTTTATTTTTTGATGTAGTGTTCCATGATTCATTGTTTGCGTATAACACCCCGTGTTCCATGTAATACGTGCCCTCCTTAATACCCACCACTGGGCTAGCCCCTCCCCCCACCCCCCCCTCCCCCCCTCCCCTCTAAAACCCTCAGTTTGTTTCCCAGAGTCCATAGTCTCTCGTGGTTCATTTTATTTATTTATTTGTCAGAGAGAGAGAGAGACAGCACAAGCAGGGAGAATGGCAGGCTGAGGGAGAGGGAGAGGGAGAAGCAGACTCCCCACTGAGCAAGGAGCCCGATGCGGGACTCGATCCCAGGACCCTGGGATCATGACCTGAGCCAAAGGCAGATGCTTAACCGACTGAGCCACCCAGGTGTCCCGCCTCCTCTTTAAAAATGAAAAATATGGAGCACCTGGGTGGCTCAGTCAGTGAAGTGTCTGCCCTTGGCTCGGGTCATGATCTCAGGGTCCTGGGATGGAGTCCCGCATCGGGCTCCCTGGTCAGCGGGGAGTCTGCTTCTCCCTCCCCCTCTGCCCCACCCCACTCATGCTCTCTCTCTCAAATAAATAAATAAAATCTTAAAAAAATAAAAATGAAAACTATGAGAGACATTCTAATGTTTTCTTTCTGAAGATTGCAGCGAGCCTTTACTGAGCACAGTTCCCAGAATGATGTAGGTGTTCTGCAATCATTGTTAGAGGAACAAAGTAATTTCCTTCTTCATTTTACATCTTTCTCTTTGTCTCTCTCTTTCTTGAACACAAACACACACACACACACACACACACCCCTTTTCCTTTTACATATAAAACAAATCGAAGCTAATAATTTGTTCCTTAAATTTCAGGTACACAGAAAATGGCATTCATCACCCAGTTCCCTTCTAGGTCTAGAATTCTGTGAGGACACCCACTGGTAGGGTGAACAGCTGTCGCTGTGTGCCTGGAACTGAGGAGTTTTCCTGGGACACTGGGACAGTCTGGGGGGAAGCAAGACAGGTCGTTCCCTCTGACTCCCCGGCATCTGTGTCTTTGCCGGATGCTGTCAGGTAGCCCCTCTCACCAGAACGTCTGCCTTGCGGGTGTGGGTCCAAAGCTCCAGTTACCGGGCCTGCTGCATTTTCCTATCTGCAGACCCTGCTCCTGGGGCTGAGCCCTCCTTGGGGGAGCCAGGGCCAATTATCGTAAATAGGATCTGGGCATTCCTGGGTTCCTGGCCAAAGGTCATCAAAATCTAATATTAATTTCTAAGACACCACCAATCCTAACCTTGATCCAGCTTCCCAGTCAATATGGTTGTTTTCCTTTTTAATTGGAAAATCCTTTTGGCAATGCCAGCTTCATGTCCACAGGCGGGTTGAGACCTCACAGCAGTTTCTAGATTCCTCCCTGGGCCTTTGAGCCTTTTGAGGGAGTGGGGGAAGCATATGTCATCCACAGGGTGTCTTCTCTGCCTGTTACATCGGCCTCTTCACCTCCAGAGCATGCTGGAACCCAGTCGCCTGCCAGAGGCAGCCACGACGCTGAGACTGTCTTCAAGATCATCTCAGAATTCCCGGGCCCTATACGGGGTGAAATCACAGTGTTATAATTATTTGACAAGTATAGTACAAGATTTTTCTTCGGGGGGACTCATTTATTAGTTATTTGTACACAAAAGTATTTAGAAAAGAAAGTGAAAAAAGAGGCTTCATATAAATCTCACTTTTTATATACTCTTGGGAGATAGTTTAAAAAAGAAAAGCATGTACAAGGTTAGCAAATTCAAGCAGCACAGAAATGAACAAAATTGAAGGTGAACATTTCTCTCCTTTTGCCTCCTGTGTCTCTCCTCAAAGGCAGCTACCGTTAATATATTTTTGTCTCTCCCTCCCCACCCCCCAAATTATTTAGGCATATGCCAAGAAATCAATCAGTCAGTCTATCTATCTATAGCTAGCTAGCTAGCTAGCTAGCCAAATGTCTATCCTTATTTACACACAAAGAATCATTCCATACACACTCTTCTGCACCTTAATTCTTGGAGATATTTCCATGGTAGCCCAGACGATCCTTTCTTGGTATTTCAAAATGACAACAAGGAGTATAGAGTGATGGTTAGGAGCATAAACCCTGAAGCCAAAGGCAGGGAGAGCAGGAGGGAAAAAAGGAAGGAGGGTGGAAAAGCGAAGAAGAGAGAGAGAAAGATCAACAGCGTGAGAGACGAGAAGAAGAAGGAGGAGGAGGAAGAGGAGAAGGAGGACGAGGAGGAGGAGGAAGAGGAGGAGAGGAAGGAGGAGGAGGAGAAGGAAGAGGAGGAGGAGGAGAAGGAAGAGGAGGAGGAGAAAGAGGAGGAGGAGGATGACGACGACAGAGTCATGGAGCATAGAATGTACATGTACATTCTAGAGGGTTCTATTCCAGAAAAGCTTTTATTCAGGTGAGGCATTCTACCTCATAGGAGCAGGCTTTATGCTAGATAGGTCCGCATGCCAGGCCTGATATCCCCACCCTGGCCAAAATAGGTAAGGAGAGAAGGATCTGGGGAGAAGAGAAGGTATGGCTCAGTAGATACCCTCAGGACTATAGAAATATTGTAATCCTTAATTTTACTTAAATCAGTTTAATTTCTACTATAATGCCACCATGCTGGGTTGATAGGAAATCAAAATCTTTAGAAGCTACCACTACTCCTAGGGTGATGCAAAGGTCCTGTGGTTGTACAAGTGACAAGATATCTGGGATCATGCACGTGCACACACAAACACACACATGCAGACACCTTTGAGTCTTCAGATGAACTCTCTACACTTGCTACAGTTGAGAAGTCCTTCCTCACAGCCCCCACGCTCCCATTTCCCCCCAGGGATGCCTGGAGCACAGTAATCGTCTCTAGAATGGGAGTCCCTGTGGCCGGTGGAATCCTCCCTATGGCATCTCACAGTCCTCTCCCGAGGTTTGTTTGGCTCCTTCCCCAGAGTGCAGGTCTCCTTCATTCTCAGAAACCACAAAATGTGGCCCTTTCTGCGTTTCCCTGGTTCTCTCCTCTCCAGGTTACTGCCTTAAGGCACACCCGCTCCTTTCCTGTGGCCCCAATGGCACTCCACATAATCAACTTCAGCTCCCCCACTGCCGGCTGTCCCTTAGGTGAAGAAGTCCAGAGTCTGATTATCAGCTAGGAACAGGAAAAGGAAAAGGGAAAAAATACATGAGGAGAGGGAGGGTATAAATTAGTACCTCAAAAACGATCTTGTCACATTAAGAAGGAACTAGAATGGTTTTTCTGAGACACCTATCCCTATTCAGGGATGTTGTCAAAAATATACTATTTTTATTTTTCAGGTATGAAAAATCAGTGCATCACTCTTGGATTTCCCCGGTATCACCATCAAGCAGTCATGATATCTACTATGGAGGAGCCAGTGTTCACTTCTGACAGGACTGCCAATACAGGACAGAGCAGCTTTGAGTGTCAATAACACGCAAGGGTCGGGGTGTACGATGCTCAGGCTTGGTCAGAAGAGGAAGTGAAGCTTCATATATGTTGGTCCAGGTTTAATTCTGGGCATCCGTGTAGAGAGACATACATCCCATTACTCATACAGGATGACACGAAGAAAGTTCTAGACTGCTTTCCACCAAACCTCCTCCTCTCATACCACAGAGAGAGCAGTCAGGGACTTCTTGTGCAGTCCAAGCCAGAAGAGAAATTCAGTTTGGCCTGAGGAGGACTTTATACTTCCCTGTGGTCTGGAGTGGACTCTTGCATGGGCCATTCTGGAATAATCTAGAACTCAACACTTTCAGACTATCTCTGGATCCTTGGCCAAATGAGGGGGTACATGAAGAAAATACTGAATGGGTATGTCAGAGTGAAATAGCAAAAGTGCACGAGAAACCACAACAATCTAGGCTATCTCTGTCAGAATGCTATTCATCACCGATGGCCCTCCCTCAGCAGGAGCAGAAGCACATTCAGTCCAGGGCTTGTTCATAGCACCCTGCCCACGGGAGGAAGAAGACAGTGCCTTCGGAGTGAGAAGAGCATTGCCCCACCCGGTGGAGTCGCAGCAGGAAATCTCTACCTCTTCTAACATCCGGACACTCTCAGCTGATTTATTCCCCTTTTTTACCATCTGAGCTTTCTCACATTGCTCATACCTTACTCACTGTAGCTGTATAGACAGTGGGGTCAAGCAAGTGGCTCGTTGGAGCTCCGAAGTGATGGCGGCCATGGAGACCCGGGATCACCTTCCTATCCTATTCTGTTGGGTACATTTATGACTTCGAAAATTCTAATTTCCACCCTGCTCCCAGATCTCCCCGCTGCCTGCCACACCCCGCCACCTCTGACCCTGGGGGCTAGGTAAATTATATCGCCTACTAATTGAGGACGCTGCTCCTACCGCGCCGTAATGAGTCAGAGCGATTTGGCGGTGTCTGCTCTTCTGGCTTACTCCTCTCATAAACATTCAGTGACAAACTTTTTCTTTGGCCTGGGGTCATAAAGAGGAAAAAAACCCTCTTAACTTTTTTTTTCCAACTTAAGACTTCGGTGAAATATTTTCCACCATCCTCAGCAAGACATAATACTTCATGTCATGAATAAGTTAATGAAAAAAATATGGAAGCCCTCCCCCAGTCTCTTGGGGACCTGCTGGGGATTTTGCCCCTCTGAGGACCAGTTCCTCTCAAAGCCTTTAGGGCTCCCTGAGAAGTCTCTGGTTTGAGTCTCGTCCCAAGGTCCTGGGGATTAGCCTGTCTCTGTCAGTGGTCTGCGATTGCATTTACCTTGAACTTGGACATCCCTCCCTATGGAACGTCCCTTAAAACTCCCCAAGGAGCTGTCAAGTGGGTGAATGGCCCAGAGCGAGCATCGCCAAGTGCCAACTACCAAGTACTTCAATATGGCCCTTTTCAGATTTTATTTCATCTCTGGGTCAAAAATGTGCTTACCTAAAGAACAGCATCCAGACTCGTCAGCGAGGCGTTGAGCTGGTCCCCTACCATCTGGCCACAACCTGCTTTGGCAATCTTACTTTCCACAACCCCTTTCCAGCTCTGAGCAAACAGTCCTACCACGGCTGCCTGAACTATCCTCCTGCCTAAAAGGTCCTTTTCCTTTAGAGAGAGACAACGGGGAAATAAATTAGTGCTTCTTCACCCAGATATTCTTTAAATATTTACTCAACATTTTTAGTGTGTGTGATGGAGGGAAAAGCTGGTGTTTTCACTAATACAAATAATATAAAGAAACATTCACTTTCTAATTCCCTTCCAAGGGCTACACAGAGTCAGTGTTCTAAAAAAAAAAAAATCAACAAAACCTTTCTATCTTTTTAAAACGTTTCTGTTCTCTCCAGTTTACTTTTATAATTTCCCAAGTCACATAACTTTTGGGGAAGCCTACTGTGAGGTTGAAAACACAGCTTATGAAATCTATCACTCCTTCGTAGTAGACAAACCCCACCATACCTCATTCAAATGCAGAAGTTTATTTGATGGTAACTGGTCTAAGGTGAGGAGGAGGAGGGGTAAGGCCCATGGTGGTTGTAGCTTGTACAGCAGCCCATGTAAATAGATCAGTAAGGAACAGAGATAATACATCTGTATTATATATCATATACGATATCTATCTATAAGATATAGATAGCTCTCTATATACAACATCTCATATATACATGTGTATGTATCATATGCACATCATATATTTATAACATATACATATAGATAATATGGTGTGTATATATATATATATATACACACACACACGTCATATTAGGACCCTATCTTCTTGGGTGGGAACAGAATTTTATATTTCACCAATTTAGTGAGAATTTGCATGAACAAACCTGAGTGAAGGGGCACCATGTTTATAATTCACTCTAGGATTCTTTTAGGCTCTTCGTGGGGCCTTTGTAAGTGAGAATCTTTTGTGAGATTTTGGCTCTGCTGCATGTACATTGTTCCAGAATCTTCCTCTGTGCATACTTCCTCTGTGAAGAACTCCTCACCACTTTTATCTTCATTATCTCTCTCACCTTCATGTTCCTACACAAGATTCCAGTATATTCCACAACTAGAACTTTGCTACTCAAAGTGTGGGTCACAGACTAGGAACACTAGCATGACCTAGGAGCTTGCCAGAAATGCAGAATCTCGGGGCCCACCCCAGAACTTTTGAACAAGAGGTGATTTGAATGCACATTCAAGTTTGAGAAGCTCTGGACTCACTACACAGTCTGGTATTTTTTCTCATAGCTTCCAGTATGTAATTATGGATTCTGAAGAGCAGTCGCCATGTTTTTTAATTCTTTTCTCTCCTCCACAGCTCTTAACGGCCCCTCTTAGGGGGCACTTCTGTTACAAGATTGGTCCGTTTCTTAGTTGACTCCAGCCCTGGAATAGTCTTTTCATCGTTCTCACTCTAGCTCAACCTTTAGAAGTTCAAGTTTGACTGTTTTTCTAGGAAGTAAAAGAGCTATTTTTCCTTCAAGGCCTATGATTTCTATGATTCTGTAATTGAGCTCCAAAGGCTGCTTTGAATTTGACCTCAAGTGCAATTCATGAAGACAACTTTGACAATACCAGTTTCCCTTTGGGCAAGAATACTCCCCCTGGAAATTCAGAAAGTGTCCTATTGAGTAAAATCCTTCTTAATTTACTGTAAAAAGTGTGTTTAGAAAAGCAAATAATCTATGACAGAGCATAGAACTGTCCACTATTATGAAATCCAATAAAGAATAAGAAGGAAACTGAGCCCTCCAAATGTTTTTTTATAATAGAGTCAACAACCCTTGACTTCCTTGGTGGATCTGTTTGCAGCATGTATCGAATGCAGTCGTGCAAGGGGCCTGATCTGCTATCTACCTTCAGATATCTGGGCTTTCAGGGAATAAAGATTAAGACAAAAAGGGAAGAAATCTGTATAAATCTCTTTGGATTGTGTGTAGGGAGTTAGAAATCATTACTGGGAACCCATTCTGGAGAGAGACAGGGCTGAAACTTATGTGACTTTCATATATATATATTTTATTATTATTATTTTTTAAAGATTTTATTTATTTATTCGACAGGATAGAGACAGCCAGCGAGAGAGGGAACACAAGCAGGGGGAGTGGGAGAGGAAGAAGCAGGCTCATAGCGGAGGAGCCTGATGTGGGGCTTGATCCCAGAACGCCAGGATCACGCCCTGAGCCGAAGGCAGACGCTTAACCGCTGTGCCACCCAGGCGCCCCTATATACGTATATTTTAAAGATTTTATTTGTTCATTTTGAGAAAGAGAGCACAAGCAGGGGGAGCAGCAGACAGAGGGAGAGGAAGAAGCAGACTCCCCGCTGAGCTGGGAGTCTGGTGTGGGGCTCAATCCCAGGACCCTGGGATCATGACCTGAGCCGAAGCCAGATGCTTAACCGTCTGAGCCACCCAGGCGCCCCTCAGATATATTTTTTTAAAGATTTATTTATTTGAGAGAGAGAGAGAAAGGAGGGAAGGGCAGAGGGAGAGAATCTCAAGCAGACTTGGAGCCATGCCGCCAATCTCACGATCCATGAGATCATGACCTGAGCTGAAACCAAAAGTCAGATGCCTAACTGACTGAGCCACCCAGGGGCCCCAGATTGTAGGTATTTTTTGGTCATCACTCACATACTCTCTGGACCTGTCCTCCAAAAACTTGCTTCACACTTCTTGATGGTGGAGAGATAAGGGGACTTCTGAAGCCCTGAAAAGAGTTGTGGTTAAATGACCCAGGCTGGCGAAAAGTTATGATTATGGATTGAGATTTAATATCTAGAAGTGGGATTTAATATCTTGGGAATATCATCAGGGGAGGCTTTCTGATTATTGGTCCTGATTCTTCACCCCTCCCTATAACCATGACTTTTTTTTGCTGTATGGCTTTGTGGTTCTTCCCACAGAGTATATTTCCTCACACTGTGACTTTAGATTTGGCCGTGTGACATGCTTCACCAATGGGACGTTGGCAAATGGGACTTGAGCAGGGGTTGAAATGTGCCTGTATGATTTGGCTTACATGCTTGTGCTTCAGACACCATGAGAAGGACATGCCTTCACTAGCCACTGATCCCAGAAAGAAAATGAGACATACTTGGAGCTCCCTTGAGCCAGCTGGACCTGAAGCTGAAAGTGGAGCTTAACTCTGCAGCCGACCGCCAGCCCGGCAAAAAAGGTAAAGAAGGAACAGGTAAGCATGTGCAATTATTTAAAGATTTATTTACTTATTTTGTGGGGGAGGGGCAGATGGAGAGGGAGAGAGAGTCTTAAGTAGACTCCACGCTCGACGTGGAGCCCAACCTGGGGCTTGATCCTACGACCCGGAGATCACGACTGGACCCGAAACCAAGTGTCGGAAGCTTAACTGGCGGCGCTGCCCAGGCACCCCAAGCATGTGCAATTATTAAACACTCTATATAAGGCACTGTCTCAGGGATCTAAGCATGCGAACTATGAGAAGAGTAAGACAGAGCTCACAGCATGTCTAAGTGGTAACAGTACTAGCCATGGCTACCATCGTTGAGTGCTTCCCATGGGCCAGGTCCGGCGCTGGAAAGCTAACATTTCCTCATTTAGTCCTGACAATAACCCTTCAGTAAGTGTTATCATCAACATCATTTTACAGATAAGGGATCTGAAGGTCGGAGAATATGCCTGGGGTGACAAAGAACGAAAGCAGCAGAGCAGGGATTTGAACCTAACTCTCTGACTCAAAAGCCTCAACTCTTAACTACATGGCCGTAGAGACATCAGGAAGAGCTGCCATGTTGGGACTTTGCTCAGGCCTGAATGTGTGTGTCTGGTGGTCCCTGCCAGTCTGACGCTCACCCATCTGTGGCCTGGACCCCGCTACACCCTGGAATCAATGCAGGCTTGGCTCCATTGGGAGCCGCCTCACCATTAGTTTGAGGGACTGGATATAGCCTCTTGTTCTGTTAGTAGACATGCCAGGGGGACTCATTATGTGCCATTGACCTGCATTAACTAAACTAATGTCGCCCTACCTGTTAACAACTACCCTTTGAGATGGGTACTATTATTATACCCATTAGCGCTCTCGCTTGACCAGCTGGGCAGCCCCAATCATCTTATTCATTCCACCCATTATTATTGAGCCCCTAATGTGTGCCCGGCCCTGCTGGGCACAGGAGAACATGTGAACAAAACCAGATGGGACCTCTGCTCTCATGGAGCTTCCGGTGTAGCAGAGTTTCTGCCAGCTTCTTTCCCCAAACCTGGTCCCATCTTTTCAGGCTCATTCGCGTCTACTTTGCTAAACACCAGTCATACTGTTGCTGGGGAGCCTCGTCAACTCCCTGCCCCACGTTTGGCCAGACCTGAGTTTGCTCTGCCCCTTTAGATGTAGAGATTTGCTCTGACATACACCCCCTGTAGAGAGAGATGCATGTGCTGGCCCCAGAAGCTTTCCTCTTTGTTTCCCACCCTAGCCCTTGTTGGCTTGCGCCTTTCTTGGACCAGAAGTTCCCAGCATGCCCTGGGGCCAGGCCCTCTGCACAGATGACAGGAGCACAGATCACTTTGTCCAACTTCCTTTGAAAGCAGCGTTCGTGGGTGGGCCACTCTGAGTGGGAGGAGGGGTAGTTTCCCGACTTTGGGTTAACCCACACGAGTCATCCAGATCGAAGCAAAGTCCCTTTCCGCTCCCAAAACCCCAGCAAAAGAAATCACTAGCCTGCCCTAAAATGCCACTCCAGAGTGCCAGAACTATAGACAGGGAAGTACAACAGATTCGCAGAGGGATCATAATTTACTCGACGTGCTCGCTAGACCGAAATCCCCTTCGAGTAGCTGAATTGTGAGGCCTCTGTAATGATGTCCCTTTTGGAAATGGCATCCTGCCTGTGATTCACAAGACTTCCCAGGACATTTACTCGAGCGTGGGCCTTCTCAGAGCTCTTACCCAGCAAGAACTCCTGGTCACATTAACGGAAAAATGTGGCCCGAGCCACAGACTGCTGAATCGAGCTGTTTTCATGGGGAAATAATTTAATATTCAAATAAGCAGTAATTAAAGAGCAATTCTCCCTCCTGCCCTCCACCCTTCTCTCCCTGACCCGTGTCTGTGCTCGAGGCAGGCCGTGAATCCTGTGACTGTCGGGCCAAGGGAGAGACCTGATTGCCAACACAGTGAAGCCCGGCAGTGGAGGAGGAAGCACAGTACGGTTCGTCGGGTCGTAATACCTCATAAATCAAACAGAGTTTTCCCATAATCTCACGGCCGTGCCACATTCTGGCTTCCAGTTAGATTTATGAGTGTGTTCTGTGCACGAGATACATACCACGATGGACTGATTGGCACAGAAAACAAAGACACGCCGAGCACTTAGGAACGAAAATATAAGGAGCCCGTTGACCCCAGTCAGGCTCACTTCCCTGACAAGTTAGTAATTTGGATTTCCATTTGGGGACAGCTCGGGTCACTAAGAGCTTCTCAGCGTCCTAGTGAAACTGAGGGAGGGAGACGGCACCCTGGTCGTTGGAGCATCTTTCCTGTGATTTTCCTCTTGGAAAGTGGTTTTGGCCGCCTCCCGAAGAGCTAGCCTGGCTCTGTCCTTGGACGTCCCAGGCCCATAAGGAGGACAGAGTTGCTGAGAAGAGAAATGAACTTGAAGCCCGAGCTGAAAAGCTCTGGCGTGGAGACCCCGCGGCTTAGTCTGGGTCTCGTTACTCCAGGGAGAGTCCAATTCCTGCCGTAGGGAGCACCTAGGAGAGCACCCCCTCCCCCCTCCCCCCAACCTACCTGCCAAGCTGAGTCAGTACTAATTCTTGTCCTCCTTAGAAGTCCAAGGGCTTTGTGAAGCCAGAGCCATGTAAAAGGCTTTCTTCGGGAGAGGAAAGAGTATAAAAATAATTTGGAGAAAACGGATGTTTTTCTCTTTGAGCTTGGGGAGCATAAATCAAATGCAGGTGCCACAAAGTTGGGGCACTTCTCTCAAGCAAGAAGGGAAAGGGGAAGGCTCCGGGACAGGAGTGACGCATCCACGTTTTCTCAGGCTTTGGGGATCCTGGCTGCCCCACCCTGGATGTCGCCCCACCCTGGATGTCGCGCGGCATGCATTTTGCTTTGTTCCTTCGGCTCCGATAACACATAGATAATAAGCACGGAAAGCCTGGTTTACCCCAAGCTGGGAAGCCATTCATAATGCATGGCGGTGTTGTGACCAATTCTGGCCTCGTGACAAGGCCACCATCCCTCACTTGGCTGTACGTTCTGCTGAGGGCTTTCGGAGAGGCAGGCATTTGAATGTAAGCGACGTACTTACTGCTCGACATCTCCCACTCCGTGGTCAGTCAGGTAGCTGCCCATGCAAAATGTTCACAGCCAGCCAGCCCGATGAGAAGCCCAATGGATAGTCTTCTTGGATGAGATTTGCAGCAGAGGCTCGGATATGACCTAAAAAAAAAAAAAAAAAAAATCAAGGTGACTCAGGGGCAAGGCACTTAAACCCTGGGACCAAACAAACACTCCCTTCCCTCCCTTCTTTCTTTATCTTCCAAACACAGCATTTTTATTCACTTAAAAAGAGGTTAAAACAAACCTCAGACAGCCTTGAGGGAGATTAAAACCACAAAAAGGCCTGTAGCTTGAAGGGATGTGCGGGAGGAGAAGGCCAGTACCATCCACCTGGCCTTGGGGGTGAGAGCAAGCCCACAGCTGCCCATGTCTCCCCAACTAGTTTTAGTGCCTGCTGATAGAGACATCTCCTGCCGCCCTCTCGTGCCCCCCCCCCCCCCGGGTCTCCAGCATGAGGGGCCCTCAGCCCACTGTCTCCATTGCTCCCCCTTCCCCCGGGACCGGCTCTGTTCTGGCTTCCCTTGTGGGGAGAGAAATGTTGCCTAAAATCTCTTAAAAGATGGAAAGCTCTCGCACTAGAGTCTGTTTTTTATGGGGAGGATTTATGGACCAGAAAGAGACTCACGTGGCCCCAACACCCTTATCAAAATCCATCACTTAAAACATTCTCCTATTGTTTTGCATGCAGGGGGACTATACAACAGGAAAAGTCTCGAAGAGCCGATCTGGTTTTCTCCATCTCTAACTTCTGCGTGGCCGCTGGAAGGACGAGGTCTAACCCGTTTGTAACTTTTACAGAGCCCCCATGACCCCAACCGGGTTGAACATTTTCCAGAGACATACGATAGAAAGAACGATATGGTCGTCGGGAAGATTTACAGCCCTGTTTATGCAGCGCTTGTGTGAGAAAGGAGCGTTTGCTCCTCTGTGTATCACTGCGAATGATACACAACGACTGTCCGGTCAGAGCGAACGCGCGAACGTTACGGTGGTTGGGTGCATTTTGTTGGTGGTGGTGTTGTTACATCATCCAGAAAATGCAAAACGCTTGAATATACGGATGTTGCAGGCAAGTCCAAGGAATTGTACAGAACCCCTCGGGGACTTGTGCAGACCCTCTCGAACAACGGGATGAAGAGACTCTTTTATTAGAACCAGAGTCTGTGCTCACTGGGCCCCCGAGATGTTTGGCTGCCTCGCTGATCCGTATCAACCCGTGTTTACTTTTACCAGACTGGAATGCTACAATAAACCAAGGTGCACCCGTAGCTTTTCATTGGTTGGTACTCCTCCCCGAGCCCTCAGACATGCGTTTTAATTGAGGGAGTAGGATTTAAGGAGCGTCCTTTTGCCAAAGTGAAGTTGGCTGGCTTTCCTACTTGTTTATAACAATCTCGAGGGAGTTCTCCCTTACTCCTCCCGCTGGAAAATAACCTCCCTTGAGCTACTTTTCTTTGTCCAAGGTCAGACTCCTGTCCTTGGTAGGCTAGGCCCGGCGTCGGATGCTGCTTGTTCGCTTCAGCTGGATCTGGCCAACCTGCTCGTCCCTCAGAGGGCAGCTTCTGGAAACCACGGCCCTATCTGGACCCACCCGTGCTCCTCAGAGCAAGTGCAGGCTGGGGATTCAGATAGGGGACCGCAGACGCTTGGCCTTCCTTCTTGGCTCAGCCATCGCGTCCCTGACTTACCCTGGGCAAGACGTTTAAAAGTTCTACCCTTCAGTTCCTCCACCATCATAAAAGGGTAACCATCACAGGGGCCTGGGAGAGGTCTTTTTGATCCTGAAATGAAAGGAGCCATTGTAAGCGCAGAGCCGGGGGATTATTACCAAGTCTTCAGACAACAGTCTTGGTCAGAACACCCCCAAGGAGAGAGAGAATGTGGGTCGACCTCTACCACTGATGAGGTTGTGGGATATCGGTGAGGTGAGGTGGGGTGGAGTCTGGAGCCAACAACCAAGAAAGAATTCTTGAGACGTCTTTGGTGCAAAAAGGTGATTTTATTTAAGCATGGGGACAGGACCCGTTGGCAAAAAGAGCTGCACTGGGGTCATGAGGAGTGGCCCATTATATACTTGCAAGTTGGGAGGGGGTTAGGGATAGCGTAAGTCTCTAAGGAATTTTGGAAGCAAGGTTTCCAGGACCTTGAGGGGTTAGCTATTGTTGGGAAAATGTCATTTATTACCGTCTAATAAAACCTTCGTCATGAGACCCTTCAGATGTGTATCAGTGGGTCATATGCTTGGGGAATTATTGCCAACATGTATCTTGGGGGACAGAGATAAAGGAAGTTCCAAAGGAATTTTTATATGTTAAAGTAGACTTACATGGGGCACCTGGGTGGCTCAGTCGTTAAGCATCTGCCTTTGGCTCAGGTCATGATCCCAGGGTTGTGGGATCGAGCCCCGCATCGGGCTCCCTGTTCAGTGGGAAGCCTGCTTCTCCCTCTCCCACTCCCTCTGTTTGTGCTCCCCCTCTCACTGTCTCTCTCTCTCTGTCAAATAAATAAATAAATAAATAAATAAATAAATAAATAAAGTCTTAAAAAAAAAAAGTAGACTTACAGGATCCTGGGGTGGGGGAGGTCAGGCTAAGATTGCCTTTTGCCCTCAGCAAAGTATTCACATCGAGGCAGTTGAGTCCCTAGAGGAATGTCACTCTGCCTGTTTCCAGGACTTGTCAATGGGCTGTAGGTAGCAAGGAAATTTCATAATTTTTCCTCTGCCTTTGTTTCCCACGTCACCACCGTGGCGACTTGAACATTTTTGCCCAATTCAAGAAAGAAAACTGTCATCGAAGCCAACCTTCTGCCTTGATGTCCTGCTTTTGGTGGAGGTTGAAGGGAGGGGTGAAGGACAGTGGCAAATGACCAAGATGATCATTTTCGTCTTCACGAGTGGGAAACTCCTAAGACACATGGGTCTACATGGACAGTGGTGTCTGGAGAGCCACAGAACAAAACAAGACAGCGCCCCAAGAAATTAAAAATACAATTACCATATGATCCAGCAATCCCACTTCTTGGTATATGCCCCCCAAAATTGAAAGCAGGGTCTTGATGGAATATTTGTGCACCCATGTTTATTGCATCATTATTCACAGTAGCCAAGAGGTGCAAGCAGCCTAAATGTCCGCTGATGGAAGAGTGCGTAAGCAAGATGTGGGAGATATATATATATATATGTGTGTGTGTGTGTGTGTGTGTGTGTGTGTGTATACACACACACACCACACAATGGAGTATTATTATTTTTTTAAAGATTTTATTTATTGAGAGTACGAGACGGAGAGAGCACACAAGCAAGGGGGAGAGACAGAGGGACAGGGAGAAGCAGACTCCTCACTGAGCCAGCCAGGGAGCCCGATGTGGGGCTCGATCCCAGGATCCCAGGACCTGGAGATCATGACCTGAGCCGAAGGCAGATGCTTAACCATCTGAGCCACCCAGGCGCCCTACAATGGAATATTATTAAGCCATAAAAAGGAATGAAATCCTGATCCGTTGTGCCTCACGGATGAACTTGAGGACATTATGCTAAGTGAAATAAGCCAGTCCCCAAAGGACAAATACTGTAGGCACCCACTCAGACTCACAGGGACCGAAAGCTGAGTGGTCTTGTCCAGGGCCTGGAGGAGAGGGAGGAATGGGGCATTATTGTTTAATGGGTCCAGAGTTTTAGTTTGGGAAGACAAAAGGGGTTCTGGAGATGGGTGGTGGTGACGGTTTCACAACGATGTGGACTGGACGCTTAAAAATGGTCAAGATGGCGTATTTCGCATTATGTGTGTTTCACTACAATTTTTAAAACCGTTTTCATTTTTAAAATTTAAAACTATGGCAAGTAGCAGTAGTGGGGAGCTTTGGACCTCCCCAAGGCCACGGCCCACATCAAGTGTAGGGTCTGGTACAATCCAAAGCGTTGCTCTTTGGCCTTCGAGCAACGTACTGAAAGTTAAAGGCAGCTCTCACTGAGTTCAGGGGCCCCGTACAGGGGCCATAGGAGGTGTTTTTGACAAGACAGGCTATCTACCTTCATCTCTAAAGTTCCAGAGCACTCTTAGGTGCCGTCGTAAGATAACTCAGAGATATCCTGTCCTAATGAGGAAGAGAAAAGGCAAGTCCTCGCTCTCAGGGTTGACTCCTTTCACGTGCTCGACAACTGTGTAATGATTTCAAGGCCCCACTGGAAGCCTCAACGGTGCTAAAAAGGGCAAATTTCCCCCCACAACTTTCTGAGTTCATTCTTACTCAGATGGCTGGTAGCGCGGCGAGCTCCTGAGTCTCCTACGGAGAGGTTGAGACGAATGTCACAGTCTTATGCAGTGTCTTGAAGATGCGCACAAAAATAGTAGTATTTTATCACTCTCTTTCCGGACCCCTTCTCTTGTTCCCCCTCAAAGAGAATCGTCTATGGGGTTGGCTGGAGGGTCCTCAGCCTCCCCGCCCCCCCCAACACTGCCACAAAACACCTAAAGAAATTCTACTAATTTCCCCTAATTAAAAAGAAAATCAAACCAAAGTATTCCCAAATAGGCTGAAGTCTATAAGGCCCCCTGGGAGGGGTGGGGTGAAGGGGGGCAGCTCTAATTACTTCCATTACCATGCGTCTGGGCCGTGGCCAGATGACTCTCTAGAAGTGTGATCCAACCGTCACACAAAACCGTTCCCATGATTCCTCTAAATGCAGTGAAGACTGACTGGAACTTCCATACAAGTTTTATACGATTCTAAGGAAAACCAAAGGAAATAAACACAGATAGTGGTTCAATGTTCACAAAATAGGTTTTTTGACTTTGGTTTGTGCAGTGCGTTTCCAGGGCTGTTAGCCAGAGTTCCCTTCATGGGTGGTGTTGGTGGAATTTGTGTCCTGAAGCCCAAATTGTCAAGCTCCTGCCTTACCCTTTTATATCTCCGCTACTGTTGCTGTGTGGCCAGTACCATCTTGAAGCCTGCCACCCAGGGCCCTGGCTAGCCTAAAAGGCACTTTGTGTGAATTTGACAATGTTGCCTTCTCTGGGCAGGTGCAGCTTTGCAGATTCTTGTCTTGGAGAGCAGAGGGCAAGGTGGCTTTCAGCCTCTACTTACTCCCTTAACCAGGTACCCTTGTTCAGTGAACAACCTGCCCAACTGTATTTAGTGGCCTATCACCCAGGACTTTTCAAGGTAACTTGATTGCACATACCAAGTTTCTTCTACCTCCTAGGACCTTACCTTTCAGGTCTGGCTTCTGATCTAAAGAAGTGCTTCTTCTCCAGGCAACTGCCATCACGAAGGACACCCCAGGATTCCACTCCTCCTAAAGATTTATATTAGACTTCCTGGCCAGCCTACCAATATGTCTCAATTTAATGTCACGGCTATGTCATTTATATAGTAACTATGTATTTGGAGTCATAAAGGGGTTATTCCTGCACTAAGAAGATTTAAAAAAAAAAAAAAAGTTTAAAGGTCCCTGGATAAGAAATAGCTGAACTCAGTTGGACTTCTAAAAGGCAGGTCCCCTTCCAACAAACCAGCTCTCCAGTTAAACAGCGTCCACGGTGAGCCAGCGTGGAGCCCCCCCCCCCCCCCGTTGGCTGCCATCCAATTTCACAAAAGCTCAAAAATATGTTTTTTGAAGCAAAGCAGATAAGCTTTGTGTCTAGGATCAACAGACTGATACTCGACAAGACACACACCCTGCTGGGTCCCGCTGTACTCACTCTCCACACGTTTTGAACAGATTATCTTACAAAAGCAAAGGATTGTTTCCTTGGAGGAACGCACATGCCCCTTGAAAGGACTGTGCCCTGAGTTTCGGTGCGTATGTGATGGTTGGGGCTGTCTCTCTTCACCCAGGCTTCCCTGGGTCTAAAAAGACACCAAATGACAAAAAGAAACCCATCATTTAAACTACCTGATCGACACCACAGCCAAGGGGATCTAAACCTACAAGCAGTTTGCGCTCTGCAAGATTCTCCCCTGGAAGCAATGCTATTGGGGTACTCGGGTTTCCAGCTTGTTCTGCATCACCCCAAGAGAAAAACAGCACTAATAATAATGTGCATGTTAGTCAGAATCGTGGTAGGATGTTTTGAGCACACGATTTTTAGTTAGAATATTACCAGCACAAACAGTGTACGTGTAGTTGCAAACGAAGCTTCTGCAAAATAAGTTGTTCTGGAAAAAAAAATTTTTATTTTTTTATTTTTTTTATTTTAATATTTTTAAATATATTATGTTAGTCACCATACAGTACATCCCTGGTTTCTGATGTAAAGTTCGATGATTCATTAGTTGCGTATAACACCCAGTGCGCCATGCAATACGTGCCCTCCTTACTACCCATCACCGGTCTATCCCATTCCCCCCACCTCCCTCCCCTCTGTAGCCCTCAGTTTGTTTCTCATAGTCCATAGTCTCTCATGTTTCATTCCCCCTTCTGATTACCCCCCCTTTCTTTATCCCTTTCTTCCCCTACCGATCTTCCTAGTTCTTATGTTCCATAGATGAGAGAAATCATATGATAATTGTCTTTCTCTGCTTGACTTATTTCACTTAGCATTATCTAAGTGGAAAAAAAAATTTTTAAATACGTGTTCCTGTTTTGAATGATTTAGAATGCTGGGGTTTGGGAGAAGAGCATGCTTGGAAGCATTTGAAAAGGTAAAGGGTGATTGAGAGGTCTTCCAGGTTTGTTTAAAGGTCTCTGGAGGTTAATTTTGATGATTTTCTATTTTGCTTTATTGCTCTTTCTCTCTCCTGCGCGTCGATGCATAACCGGTGTGAAGGGGGTATTTGCAGCTCACAGGTGAGAGGGAGAAACTGTAGGGGAGGGATGGGAGAATCAAAAGAGAGCATGTGATGTAGCAGAAAAAGACTAAGCTAAAAGGAACAAAGAAGAGGAGCAGGATTGCCCCATCTGGAGTGAACTGAGATGCACGTAATCTAAAAGGCACCACTGACCCAGGTGCCCGTCACTGCAGTTACTAACTGGCGCGGTCACTGGGCGAGCAGGCAAAGGGACAGGTAAGGAACAAGTCACTGGCTGTTCATGTGTTCAGGGCGTTCTTGAGTTAGGTGTTTATGGCTTGGGGACGACCTCTCACCACCACTCACCCCCACCCCGTTTAAACAAATCGATTGACAGAAAATACAGAGAACAAGAACACTCTATGAGCTATCTACTATGATTCTCCCCATTTTGCACAAGAGGAAATTAAGGCACAGAAAAAGTACAAAGCTGGTCCCAAAGTTACAGAGCTTGTAAGTTGAGGAATGGACTTCACACCTGGAAGTCTCTCCATCCAAAAGGCATTATAAAGCCCTCATGGAAATGCTAAGATAGCTAAATAATGCTTTGTAATCAAAGTGATAAAAAATTAACACATTTCAACCCGCAAGAGTGTTTTCTGACTCTATCAACTGCTTTAGCTGTCTGTATTTTCTCAGGAGGAAGCAGCTTGAGGATAGTTATCAAGGTCCTTCTCTTAGGCTTTCTCCCCACCCCCTACCCCCCCTCCACACACACCCCCACCCCTCCAAACCCCCCCACCTCCACTTCAGTGGATAAAAAAGCATTTGTTAAGCCCCCTACTCTGTGCTGCACTGTGCTGAATTCCGGGGATATAATGGTGAAGGGGGATCAGGTCCTGTTCTCAAGGATCCCCCAGGGCAGTAAACAGGCTCTTACAACAGAATTTGTAATAGGGGCAGAATCCCCAGTGTTGTGGGGGGGAGGGGAACCTTACCTAGCTTTAAGATTGGGAGCCAGGGCAAATTTCTACACTGACTTGAAGCAGGAATTGAGCTGAAGATGAAGAGGAAAGTGTTTGAGGTAAAGGAGCCAGTGTGAGCAAAACTATCCAGAGGATTGAGCTGTCATTTTCCTTCTGAAACAGAACCTGGTCAATTTCCTTGGCTCAGCCGAAGCAGAGCACGTGGGGACGGAGAAGGGAAGGGTCACGCTCTGGTGTCCTGGAGCCAGCTTCACATTTCTTCCCCAATCTGCATGCAGGGAGGTCAGGTTGGTAGCTTGAAATTGACCACGGGAGGAGTATTTATACTATGGAAGTTGGCGGCCATTGCAGAGCAGGGATTTTTATTTTCTGGAGACCCGTTTGTTAAATATTTACCAGCACACCACTGGACACTGGTTCCAGGGACCACCCTACTGCAAATAGGTCTGTGATACAGCTTTAATTCTGCTTTTCACCTGGAACCAAACATATTTTTCTTGATCTTCTGCATGCCCACCCCCTCCGCCCCCCACTTTTGAGCAGAAAGCAGAATGGAGATGAGCAGTAGGATGTCACTGAAATGGATTCATCACCCTGGTCCCCTTTGACTGCGAATCTCGCCACGTTCACACATGCTCGCATCCTGTGAGTTTTCCCACATTCGCAGCTTTGAAAGTCAAACATATGTTAAAAAATAAACTGACACTGTTTTCCTCAGACATTAATGCTCATTAACACGCACCTAGACTCCCACTGCTTCATTTTCACACCTGTGATTTGATTTACATGAATAACTAAGTCTTTGCTTATATCTGCTTGAAGTGACCCAGAAGAAACTGACAATTCACTTTCAGAAGTAGATCTTTGCCGCACCCCCGTCTCAACAACCTGCTCTGAATGCTATCAGAGATGAATAAGACATTCAAAATACACCTTGCCACCCTGACCCAGTTTCCATGGCAAAGGTCATGGGCCATCATCTTAAATAAGAAATAGACCAGAAATAAGGAAATAAGGAATAGACCAGGGGTCAACTAGGTCGAGCATATGACGCTTTGTCATTTTCAGTTATCTGACCTCCTTTTTATTCCTCTCTCTTTATTGATCTAGCACAGATTTATATGCCCAGAACGGATGGGGCAAATTCCCCTGTGCCCTGGATTCTGTCTCTCTGCGTCCCTGAAAAGAGTGGCAGCAAAGATAGATCAACTCGTATTGACATGGTGAGTGAAGCGGGTTAGAACTGGACTGTCTCCATCGGAGAGGTGGAGAAGAAAATTCGATCCAACGCACAGCATGCTGGGAGTTTATTTATTTTTCATATTCCATGCAAATTAGCATCTTCAAATTTATCCACATGCTTTTGCAGCAGGAAGAGGAGATTTTTGTCCCGGAATTCATGCCAAATGTTATGCATGAATATCTAAATCATTTTATTTCTGTAGATTTAGATGTTAATGCTTTGATACACAGGCACTTGAAAACACTTCTCAAAACTAATTGAAATGAAGCAAGGCTGGTCCCCTCGAAGAAGCCCATCAAGGAATGGGAAGGTGAAACAGAAAGCGGTGGTTGGATTACTCAACTAACTGGATGGAACAAGAATCCCTCCCCAAAACTACTGGTTTTGCTCCTAATTAAGTGTTTTGTCTGTAGTCAAAGCCACTTATTAAAACCATATAGAGTTGGTGTTTATTCTTAATGAACAAAATAGGATTTTTTAAAAAGGCAATATTTAAAAGTTTACATAAATCTGGGGCACCCGGGTAGCTCAGTAGGTTAAGCATCTGACTCTTGGTTTCAGCTCAGGTCATGATCTCAGGGTGGTGAGATTGAGCCCCAAGCCTCGGGCTCTGTGCTCAGTGGGGAGTCTGCTTGAGATTCTCTCTCTCTCTCCCTCTGCCCCTCCCCCTGCTGGCACGCATGCGTACTCTCTCTCTAAAATAGATAAGTAAAATCTTTTAAAAAAAACATAAAAAAATAAAAGTTTACATGAATCAACTTTCCCCAGAATGTCAATTACTTGATTCCCACCCCCGACCTTTTTTTCCCCACTTCCAATTTAGAAGACAGTGCAGAAAAGATACTTGGACACAAACGCCAGCCCCACTGCCTTCTGGTCATGAGCCATCAAGCACTTCATTGATCTTCTATGCTTCCATTTCCCTATTTGCAACATTGAGGCAATGATATCTGTTGTCTTGATTTGGTTCGAGGACTCGGGGAGATAACGTATGTGCGGTACCTCCTGGTCTATAGTGATATCTCTGTACGTTTGAAGTTTCATTCCCTGTGTCCTGTTTGGAAGTTCTAATTTTTAATATGGAAATAAACAAATGCATCATTCAAGACTTGATGGAAGTGATCATGAAATGAGGGGAGTAGTGGGATAGGACTGTCGTAACGGACATTCGAGCCCATATTCTTTTGCCATGATGATCCACATGGGGTGGATGTGGCCATGTTTCTAGAGAGATATCTTTTGGTAACCTCCCTATGCAAAATATTCTGTATTTTTTCAACAACTTTTTTCCCCTTTTTTCCCCTTCTTCCTTCTACCTTCCTACCTTCCTTTCTTGCTCTCCCAACATTTAACAATATCCTTTCAAATTCTCTATCCTGCAACTCCGTGGGTTACACATGAAAGTCAAAGCAAAAATCCAACCTCCGGGAGTTGAACTTGTGCTTTTTTCCATCAACTGCCCATGGCTGGGCCTGATTAGATCATTGATCTCAACTGAGCTTTAAAGCAGATATCCTCCTGTTTGAGACTGGCTTATGACTTAACAGAAGAGATTTCAGGTGACCGTGTGTTTACAGAATCTTATTTCACATGAAAGAGATTTTTGAATAAAACCATAACCATCTCCATCAGTGAAAAAAAAAAGCAGTTTTCCAAAATCCACTCTACAACCCTCAGGGATCTAGTCCTATCACATCAACTTTCCCCAAATTAAATTTAAAATGACTTAAGAGCCAGATTGGCAAGGGGCCTGGCATCCTTCGTGTGTGTCAGCCAACCCCCACACCCCACAGTGGCTTGCAGTCTGTCCTCTTGGACGCCTGGAAGCCACTCCTGGTGTTGGTCAGCCTGCTGCTGCGTGGCTGCCGTCCCTCTTTGCCTCTTCAAAGTCCTTTGAGGGCCCTGGTCCCCTCCATCTGCCTGCTGTTGCTGGCTCTATTACAGTGAAATATTGCTGGCCCCAGGCCACTGTGGCCCATTAGGAGAGCCCAATCTCCCAGCCAGATGGAGTTCAAGCATCCACCCCCAACAGAACTGCAAACTCCACTCCTCTTCCCAGTCCTGGGGACTTCATCTCAGGCATAGGGGCGCGTCCTCTTTACCCCTTGAAACACAAAGTGGCCATTTGGTTCCTTCTACTCCGCTCTTCAACTTTGCTTTTGGCTGGAATGATACCAGCTCAACAAGGGGGCTCTTGGCTTGACGTAGGTGAGAAGTTATTGATAGTCAGGCACATCTCTAATGAATGAGAAATGTTTCAATTGTTTAAAAATAAATACAGTCTGTTCGTTTGTTCGTTAAAATCTTTGTCAGTCAGGGTCCTGTGGGAAACAGATGACGCACTCCAGGGATGACTGAAGAGAAAAGAACTCTTTAGAGATTTGCGGACAGGGTTAAGGGAACTTCCCAGGATGTGGATGCACCCCAAGTAGTAACAAAAGTGGGAAGCCATTACCACCCTAGAGTTAAAGGGCCAGGTGGAGGGCCCTGTTCCTGGAACCCAGAGAGAGCTACGGCTGTAGGAGAGAGGCTACTTACTGACAATGCAGTGTTGGTAAAGGAAGCTGTGGCTTGGCAGGGAGGTAGGGAGGGGGTGAAATACATTCCCTGCCCTCTCCCCCCCAGCCCTCTGACTTCCTGTCAGTGCCTCACATTGGCCTGACCCAACTGGAAGCCAGAGGATGGGTGAGCCCCACCGATGCAGCACCATAGCGGTCAGACTCCTGGCACAGAGAAGGACAGAGAGGGCAGGAATACAGACCTGGAAGAACAAACCAGAGAATCACCAGAAGAATATCTTTCAATGCAATAGAAAAAACAAAATGGATGAAAAGATTGAGCATTAAAGTAATTAAAGGATGGGTGCTGGTCAGTAGAAAAGGTAAGGAGGAAGGGATGAATGGAATCATGGCGGACAAGGGAGCCTCTCTCCTCCTGGCTGCTTCCCAGAGTGAAATCCTCAACGTTTTTCATTATATCCATGTGAAGAAGAGACCCTTCCCCAAGTGACCGTGACTTCCAATCCACAATTAGAAAGGCGGACTTCAATTACTGGCTGCGATACCTTCAGAACACCTACAACCAGGCAATCAACTCCCAAATGTAAAGACCAATGTCTTACACGTTCCCAGTTTGTGGCTGGGGAAGGGAAAGAGAAGTTTAGTTCCCTTCCACTCCGTAACAAAGCACTCCAAAATTTGGTGTAAAATGACAACGATTCGTTATTTCTCACAGTTCTCTGGGTTTGACAGGGCTCAGCTGGGGCCACCTTCTGCTACATGTCATAGAGCTGAGGTCACTCACGTGCCTGCATTCAGCTGGGAGCTTGGTAGGGGTGGGAATGTCCAAGCTGGCCTCTCGTGTTCCAAGCTTTCTCTACATTGTGGCCTCTCAACATCCTTTCGGTCCTCTAACCTGGACTCCATCACGGCACAGAATGATCTTCCAAGAGGTGTTCTAAGAAGATAACTTGCAGAGTACAAGTATTTATCAAGAGTCCGCCAGCATCGTGTTTGCTAATGTCCCATTGGCCAAAGCAGGTCACATGACCACATTTAAAGGCATTGTGGGCGGGGACTACAGGACACAAATACGGAGAGGTAGAGTCAGTCCTTGAGGGGCCACTCACGTAAGTCCACCACAAAAAGTAAGAGCGTCTGGTCTCTGAAGAGCGGGAGGGATCATCGCCAAAGCGAAATGGTGAAGAAAGGAATCGAGAAATCAAAACTTGCTGGGGTCATTCCGTTACCTTAGTTTTATGAAAGTAGATGTTCTGATATGCTCAGAAGTTTGTTGCCGTGAACACGGGCAACGCTGCTTCCGTGCTTTATGAGAGGTGGTTTAACATGGAGTGATAATACAATTCTTTATCCAGGGGAGTCATTATTGGAGCTCTCAGCCTAGCAGTGTTGCTCGTTAGGTGTGGGGAGAGGGGAAAAGGTATCGGGGGAAGGAGGAGTGAATGACCAGAGGAAACAGGAGAATGGAGCTCGAGGTCACATTGAACAGGCTGAAGAGTCAGCATTGACCTTGAGCCCAGCTTCTTCCCTCCAGCCTTGGACCTAGGAAAACGGAGCTGAATGGAAATCACAGTTTTGTTAAGTTTGACAAAATCCGAGACATTTATTTAACCATCAGGAAGCATTCTGGTCATAAATAGTTCGTAATCCTGGAGATTTTGAGTGGAGGGGATCCCCTCAAAATAGTCCCCCTCCTTTGTGATGTAATGTTACTCTGCTCCTGTCTCCTCCCAACCAGGTTAAGGGTAATGGCTGTGGGTGTTCTCAGATTCCCCTCAGCCCTGAAGGGGTCCCAGGCTGTGGGTGTGGCATGTCAGTTTCATACTGACTCAGGAGCTACAAACCCGAAGGGGGACTCAGATGAACAGGGGAACGGCTGCAAAAGGCTCCTGCCCATTCGTGGGGTGGGGGTGCACTCTGGAGCCCACTCAGCGGACTCTGGGTCGCTCCCCGATGTCCCTTTCTGTTCCAACATGTCCCAACATGGCCTCGTGTTTTCTCTTTGTCCTGGAGTATCAGAGGCAGAGTAAAATGTGTAAGCACAGAAGCCATAGCTATGAAGGATGCAGACTGAGAATCTTCAGGTGAGGACCAGATTTGAAGCATCCAAATGAAAGTTCAATCGAAAGAATCCTTTTTAGGTGCTGCCTTCTGGGCCAATTTATAAGCCACATATGGAAATCAGTCTTTTTATTTCATATTTACAAAAGCCAAGACTAGAAACAGCGTCAAGGACCTTGAACGCTAACCTTATTTATCTGAATAGCTCTTAACTCTTTTTATTATTCAAATCAACCTGCAAAGGGAAAAGATCGCCACAACGTTGGCCTAGGGGTAAAGTTATGGGACTGCCAAGAATGCGTCACAGGCACTGAAGGCAACCCTGAAGAAGAATTTTAAAAATTGATTTTAAAAATATTTTTGAGTAAGGGTATCATCGTTGGAATATCTAGA
Organism: Ursus arctos; assembly: GCF_023065955.2. Classification (NCBI taxonomy): domain Eukaryota; kingdom Metazoa; phylum Chordata; class Mammalia; order Carnivora; family Ursidae; genus Ursus; species Ursus arctos. The sequence goes on along the minus strand of NC_079873.1, from coordinate 36,954,008 downwards.
GCTTTGTAACCTGTCTAGTTCGGTAGGGACAACATACATTTATGTTTCAAGTTCTAGTATATTTGTCTAAATATATATTTTGTCTTTACCTTAAACCATATTTTATTAAGTGGCTAAAAGATCTGTGTCAGGCAGCCTCTAGAAGCCGCATCATGCTATCTGCCTGTTAGCATTCACATCCTTAAGTGGGGGGCTAGACCCAGTGACTTGCTCCTAATAAATAGAATACAATGAAGGGGATGGAATGTCACTTCTGAGATTAAATTACAAAAAGACTGACTTCCTTCTTCCTTGTGATTTCTTACATATTCCTTCTCTTTCTCTTTCTCTTGGAGCCCTGGCTCGGGGGGAAGTAAGCTGCATGTTGTAAGCTTACTTACATCTGGAGATGCCAATTTGGCAAGAAACTGAAGGAGACTTCTAGTCAACAGCCAATGAGACTTTCAGTCCAGTAACCTCTGAGGACCTGAATTCTGCCAACAACCATGTGAGTGAGCTTGGAAGCAGACTTTCCCCAGTCATGCATTCAGATGAAAGCACAGCCCAGCCAACACCTTGACTGCAGCCTTGGGAGAGGTCCTGAGACAGAAGGTCCAGCTAAACCATGCCCAGATTCCTGATCCACAGAAACTGTGAGATAATACATGTTGTTGTTTATAATCAATAATAAATGTGAATTATAATAAATGTCAGTGTAGCTTTTAGACACTTAGTTTAGGGGTAATTTGTTACATGGTAGTAAATAGTTAATACAGGATCACTAGTACAGTATCATCAAGGAAAGAAACATTTCTTTCTGCTGTTTCCTGCCTGTGAAGAACCTTATTCCAATACATTTATATAAAATTTCAGATAATGAGATTTTTACATAGTTAAAGATTCTAAAATGTGAATGAAAAGATCTTTTAAAGGAACTAACTAATCAGCAGGGACAGTTCTCCCAGGAAGTTCTGGCAAACTGAGTTATAACAATGCCCATTGTTGGCAATGTAGAATGTTAAAATTCATCTTTGAGGCAAGGACCGATTTTGATTCTATACTTCCCTTTTAAAATCTCCACTTCCTTTTGAAAGGGAAAGTTATTTTTCACTAACTTCATTTTATAACATTAAAAAAAATCAATTTTCAGAAACAGAATGTACTAGAACGCCTTCCAGAGAGGATATTAATTATAGCAATCACATAAACAGAATCATATCTTCTCTGAACAAGTCTTTATTTCATGCTTGAGCTCATTTCCACAACCTTCGGAGACAACCCTTTCATTTTAAAGAGTAGCTCTCAGCCTGTGTCACTATTGAGAGATGACCATGTTGGCCCACAGCCAGGAGCTTCTTTGTGGGAGTGTTTCTCCCCTTCTCTGTCCAGCAAGTTTGTTAGACTGAAGCTGTCTGGTGTGACAGCGAGGCAGCTGAATGAAGTCATGGTTGTGATTCAGCCTGGATACAGCCCATGATGGTTTCTCACAGGTTTGCTGAATGACTGTCCACAGAAGGGAGGTCTTGCCATCTGAAGGGAATTGTATTTCTTGGGTTGAGTCTTGGAAGATAGATACAGGCTGAGCTTCTCTCCCACCCTTTATTTCACTAATGGCTCATTAAATAAACTGAGTTTTAATGACAGAGTGATTTCCCTGCAGGTCTTAGAGTTTGTCAAGGACATCCAATTTATAAACTCAAACCAAGGAAGTTTACATTATGGGTATGTGTCTTGGCAGATTACGTGCAGAAAAAAAAAAATTAGACATGAGGCCTCGTGTAGAGTCTGCAGCTAGAGCTCAGATTGTGCCAACATTTCCATTACAACCCATAATTCTAAGGGTCAAAATGGGACCCAAAAAGACAATATCCCATAGGAGTCTGGCCAAGGGTAGCTTGGTAATTTTCCTAATTCAGACTTGGACGTGCATCTTCACGCAAGTAAGAATAAAGATCAGATTTCAAGAGGGCTCCATCAACTTTGCGTTAGAGATGAAACTCCTGATTTCTATTGATGTAAGTCTGGTGATTTGCATTTCTGGCAGTCAACAACACTGCCAGGCCTTCTGGGCCAGCCACTGTGGGAAACTTCCACTGTTTTCTGTTGAATTTCTTATATGAGAACTTTTGAAAAGAGCTAGGAAGTCTATTTTACTGGGGGAACCTGAAGACTGATGTGGGATTACTTGGGGCTGCATCAGGCTGAATAAAATGTCTCTGGGACCTGAAGACAGCTCTCTGTTGCCCTGAATTTAGATAAACGTGATGATCGTGGCCAATGGAGTAGTAGACTAGATGTGTGCTCCTAATTCTTAATTCCCTTCTTGTAACAGAATTACACATCCACACCCGTTGCCATGTGGATTTGCACTGCCTCTTAGGAAAGAAAGATTTTCCCTGATCCATCGACTTTGGTCTTAGCCATGTGACTTGCTTTGGGCAATGGAAGGTAGGTAGAAGTAATAGGGTGTCAATTCTCAGCTGGTATCATAAGAAGTATTGTGTATTTCCAGTCACTCCTGTGTGTGTGTGTGTGTGTGTGTGTGTGTGTGTGTGTGTGTGTGTGCTTCTAACATCAGGCATGAGAAGAACATGCCTCAGGTAGCTGTTGGACCCCCAATGAAAGGAAACATGGAGCAAAGCTGAAGCCAGGTGGAAGCTTCGAGCTGATCCCAGCTGACCTATAGCTAATCTTCAGATCCCTCAGTTAGAAATAGAAGCTTATTGTCATAAGTCATCAAGTTGCAGAGTCATTTATAACACAGAATTATTTTAGCAGAATCCCGATTAATACACCTGGGACCCTCCATCTTTCATGTTTAAGTGGTAGGATTTTAATTCGACCTGAAGTGGCCATTAGTCATCCTCTACTTCTGTCCCCTCGTGAGAGCACCAAATCCCTGTCAGTGAGATGACAGACGTCTAAGGCATAGGTGTTAGGTGGCAGCATCAGGGCCTGTCCTCAAATCTCTGCATTCCCATGTCATGATAAAACGCATCCTTAATTTTATTTAGAAAACACTTTGCAATCGAGAAATCATGTGTCATATCCGCATAAACGTCGGCTATACAGTTTATATAGATGATCTATCGACCGGTCAAGCCAGGGGGCATCACAATGATTGTGTACTCATTTCCGAAATTCCTCCTAGGACATTTTCTCATCAGCCCAGACATAATATATATATTTTAAACACGAAGCAGGTGTCTGGTTCCTGAATTCCAGTGCTGGATGGGTGAGACAGGAAGAAAAACATTCTATTAGAGATTGAATGTTGATCTGCCCTATCCCATAGTCACCACTTATACAACCTTCGTTACAAAAATAACCGTTAACTCTCCATTTCTGTTTCAGCGCAGACCTGAAGAGTAAGAAAGACTGTTAGCTTACCATTTCTTGGAAGATCTTCTACAGCAGACAGAGAGAGGCAGACGGAGTACTCGTGATCCTACCTGGAAGTAGCAAGTTGACTCAGGTGATCTTCGCAGTTCTTTATTTGAGAGTCGTTTAGGAAATCTGTGGTTCTGTCAGCTAATTTGATATTTCTTCACTTTCATAAATACGTGGGGGAAATGGTCTAAGAGTGTTTAAATGCCATCTCTCTACCATAAACAGATCCTATAACTTTTCATGGCTTGATGTTTTCCTACAAAGTGTCAAAGATTTAAGGAGGCACGTGCGTGTGCGGCCATGACTCAGCATTTGGGGAGCCTGAAATGGATCCCCGCTCCTGGACTTGTGGGGATGGACAGAGCCCCCTCCCCCCCAAACCCGTGGGGACTTCCGGGGTGAGGGGGCACTCACAGCAATGCTAAGGGCCATAATCCTAGAGCATTCCCTGTACCACTGAAGCCAGATCTCAGGGAACTCCTTAGCCTTGCTGCTCATGGCAGGGCTGAGAAGTTTCCTGATGAGAGATACCTGGGAGACCTGACTCCCATAGAGGCCCAGTCTCTTCCCAGCACACGCCCCCAAGCGGTCTAATGAGGAAGAACTTTCCTTCTCTGCCTCATGACTGCAGTGCAGGGAACCCCTCATCCCAGGAGAATGGGTCTGTTGGGCTTGGGCTTGGGCTTCCCCTTTGAACACAGGCCTGGAGGTCTGGGAAGCATGAGGGCAGGAAGTGCACAAAGAGAGGAAAAAAAGAGATTGAAGGAAAATAGTTCCAAAAGACACTCACTTTTTTTTTTTTTTAGGATTATTTATTTATTCATTCATGAGAGAGAGAGAGAGAGAGAGGCAGAGGGAGAAGCAGGCTCCCCAAGGAGCAGGGAGCCCAATGTGGGACTCGATTTCAGGACCCCAGAATCATGACCTGAGCAGAAGGCAGACCCTTAACCATCTGAGCCACACAGGCGCCCACACTCTCACTTTTTAATTATAAAACTGGCTGAAGCTGACCTTCAGAGGGAGCTCGGTCAGTGAAGAGTCTGAACTATGCTCAGGACACAGATCCCTGGAAGGAGACACAACGTCAGGGACTAAGTCCCTTTTTCTTGGCTCCATGTCTCACAGCTTCTGTCCAGCTGCCTATGAGTGGAGCGATAGAAAAGTACGCCATGATAGTGGTCGAGTATAAATGATGCAGATTGGACTAGCCTTCCCTGCTGCGTCCCTCCAGCGTCCCCCAACCTAGACCTCGGCACCCACATTCCACGCTGATCTTGCGAGTGGTTGGCACCCACCTTCCTTCCACACTATGTGCTTCCTCGTAGGGACCCTGGACAATCCAGACATCTGAGTCTATGGGTATATCAGTCAGCGTTCTAACAAGAAAGAGCTGACACACTCACAAAAGGATAAGTTCAGGAGGATTTATTTACAAAGTTGATACAAGGGAACCGCAAAGGATAGTGCAGTAATCTGTAAGTAGCTGTGGAGTTCTTACTACTTCCGGGCCGGAAGGGTTGAGGGCAGGGGATGGTTGCTGGAATTTGGAAAGGGCGAGTCTTGGAGCTGTCAGAGGGTTGGCCATCTGGAAAAGGTGGTTGGGGGCTGCAGCCAGCCAGAGGCAACACTTCGGGGAGGGAGCCAGGGCCATAAATATCCTGACCTCACTGTCTGTTGCCTCCCACCTTCTGTAGGTGTTCTCTACTAGCCCAACACAGATGGGAGCCAGAGGGCACGGGAACCCTGGTGACGGAGTCCAGACCCACGGGGTGCTGGCAGAGAGCAGGGCGGAGAAGGGTAGAAAAGTGGAGCTGAAGGGAAGTAGGGCAGATTTGTGACCAGTGGCTTCGTTCATGCACCCTGACTGTCTGCAGATCCTTGGAGACACGTGAGTACATCGAATGCCTCCCAACCCGTTACTCAAGAATAACTCATACTTGGCAGTACAACTTTTCATTCTTCAATGATTGATGCTACTCTGTTTTTTTTTAAGATTTTATTTATTTATTTGAGAGTGAGCGAGCGAGACAGAGCACAAGCAGGGGGAGGGGCAGAGAGGGAAGCAAGCTTTCCATGGAGCAGGGAGCCCGATGTGGGGCTCGATCCCAGGACCCTGGGATCATGACCTGAGCTGAAGGCAGACACTTAATAGATCTGAGCCACCCACGCCCCCCCTTGACGCTACTTTAAATCGTGTGGCTAAATCCTCTAGCTCTTCTGAATATATTTGCTTACAAATCTCCCCAGATATTTTACTTTGGGGAGTGGGTGAAGATCATATGGGAAATAAGAGCTCACACTCTTTTTCTGGACAAAGTTGAGTGAGGCAGAAACCTAACTCTGTTCCGTTTTCCTCTTGAGCTACGATCATACCTGTGAATGAGCGCTAGAAATACACCGCAGGTAATAGGCAAACACTGCTGAGGTCACTGTCTACTGTGATGAATCTGTTACCACGAGGGGACTGTCCCTTGTCTCTTTGCTGCTCAGGCTCATTCATGGTTGCTAGATGTTGGCATCAGCGGACAGAATCAAATACCATATTGGAAACTGGAGTTGGAGGTAGATTAAACTAGAGGAAGTAAACGGGTGCAAGTGTCATACTCTCTACATACAGACTGTCCTGAGGTCCGGAAGCCCCCTCTGTAGGTGCGGTGCCCACAGAAGATGGCAGGCATCATCTAGGAAAGGACTGTTGGTACCGTGGGACATTCGGATCGAGAATGTCGACGACAAGTAGGCAATGGACTCATTGCCATTGGTTCTGGAAGCTCGTCTCGAGCACATCTGTCCCCAGCATGGTGCTGTCTAGCGATGGGAGAATGCCAAAGGAGCAGACTCCCTGCTTGCCCTAAGGAGACAAAGGAGAAGTTGGTGGTCAGGAAAACATATTTACAGAATGGATCGAGGGCAGGAATGCATGTGGGAGGCACAGTCATTCCTGCCTCGGAAACGGAAAGTCAGCATGAGTCAGCTAAGCCAAGAAAAAGGTATTGGGATACGGGGCACTGAAGAGCACCAGGTGCGTGGGTAGGGAGCGGTGGCAAGAGGATGGGTGTGTTGTGTCAAAAATAGGAACCCATATCCCGGCGTTCTGGGATCGAGCCCCACATCGGGCTCCTCCTCTGGGAGCCTGCTTCTTCCTCTCCCACTCCCCCTGCTTGTGTTCCCTCTCTCGCTGGCTGTCTCTCTCTCTGTCAAATAAATAAAATCTTAAAAAAAAAAAAAAAAAGGAACCCATAGACAGTCCTGAGAGCTGCCCTCTTTCTCATTCTTCTTCACTATTTCCTTTCATTTTTTTCAAAGGGGCTGCGCTAGCCCCGCCCTCATACGAAAGGAAGTGGAGTATAACGGGAAGATTAAGGGCTTGTTTGTTTTTTGGTTTTTTTTTTAAGGAAAAAAAAAAAAAAGGTTCCGGATGGCCATATTCTTTCCTTCATGCAAGCCAAGGGAACATTTCTCAACACTTACCCCATGCCAACCACAAGTCCTAAATCTGATTTTCCTCTGAATCCAATTTTTAAAGAAGAGCATACCCAAATGTTCCGCAGAGGGTACCACCGAGGAGCCTGCCTGAGCGTGGCCGGTTCGCAGACCTTCTGCTTCTTATGATACCTCCTGAGTGAGCCTCGAAGCAAGTCTGAAAGCAGGTGTTTTTTTGTTTTTTTTTTAATTGGAAAAAAAGATGCAAATAATCATACTGTATAATTCGGTACCTAGAAATGGATGGCTAATGTTATCTTTTAATAGATAGAATCTTTTAAAGAAAAATGAATATTTAAGGAAAAAAAAATCCCTGTCTTTTGTATATGACTTTGATATAGTCAGTTCTTTCCTTTAGCCTGAGTCACTTGATGCAAGGGTCTGACACTCTGGGATATGAAACGGTCTTTGGCAAATAAACAATCCGGGGCAGTGTAACTGGACCCAGAACATCTTTACTGGCAACGAGGGAGGAAAAGTCCTCCGGTTTATGGAGGGTTGTGACACACAGCGCGGAAGGGGAGACAGAATGGTGGGTACGGAGGCCATCTGTGTCACTAGGGTCCGCTCTCGGTTGTGAATGGAGATTTTTAGACGAAAGGGGGACAAAAATGCAGACTAGGTCACTCTGCGGACCACCACCTTGTGTATTCCCAACTATTTTCCCTAGATATTTGATGGCTCTTACTGATGGAGGCTTTCTCGAATTATGGGGACAGGGTTTCTAAAGTTAAGACAACAAGTGAGTGCCTTGGGCTGATTCAGAGCTGGCGTGAGGACAAGGTTAGAAGTAGGTATGTGTTTATAAACATCTAATCAGATAGAAAGCAGATAGCGTGTTTCCTTCGTTCAGAAGAGCGCATTCCTAGGAGGAACTAGGGCACCGCAGCCCATAGGTACCTCGGAGGAACAGCTGTCCCCAGCAAGACTGAGCCGGGCAGAAATGCTCTGGGTGGCAGGTCGGTGCCCGGCCCGTGTAGCCACCTGAAGCTTGAACCCCACGCTGTAGTCATTCCAAGCCCTACCTTGGCTGGTTCCTCACCCTTGTGCGGGCAGTAGGCTGGCTGAGAGCCGCAAGAGCGAGATTTCAAACATGGAACTTCTTCTAGAACTTTAGCTTTCAAAAGGTAGGTCCTGCCCTCTGTGATTCTAGGAAAACCAGTCCCCAGTCATTGTGTGATAGGAGTCAGCCAAAGCAGCCCCCGGAGAAGCTAGGGAGGGGGAGGATGCACACATTTGCACTAAAAATCATGAAATCATGTCATGATCATATTCAGCTAGTTGATAGGCTGTTCCAGCATTTCCATTCCTCTCATATGTTGTTTTGAAATGGAGAGTCCAGAAGTTTCGCAGCCTGCTCGTGTGGGCCGCTTTGAGGCCTTTCTCTCACAGACCCGAAGCTCTTGGCAAGAGGGTCTTTGGAAAACCTGCCTCTGAGGCTCGTCAAGGCAGACGCTTCAGGTCCTACTCGTGGCAGGTTCTAGAGCGCTAGCCCTCGGGCTCCGGTGTCTCGCCGCGACGCGTTATTGTTCGGGCCTTCCGAAAAGGAAAGGAAGCACACGGTTTATCAGAAGGTGGCCTTCTGCCACATCTCCTGAAGCCGGGCCACAGGCTGCACAGAACCAGCCTCCACCCACTCGTTCCTTCGGGAATTTTGGAATTATTTGTAACTAAGTAATGTGCTTTTCTTGGATAGGGACCCACTAATTGCTTATTTTCCTTGGTGCTCTGCAAATCTGACTAATGTTGACTCAGGTAGGTATTATAAACTTATTTATGCCGCGGGTGATAATTACTTGCAAATACGCTTAGAGTTAGGCTGAAGCTTTAACAAGTTTATACAATTCAGTTATCTAGCCCCGGGTAACGATTTCTCCCTCTCCTTGAAAAAAAAAAAAAAGTTAACAATTGTTCTTAGTTTATTGTTGATGAAAACGGTTTTCTGAAGTTTCCTTCTCCTGTTCATTACACGGGGTCATCAATGTGAAAAGCAGAGGTCATTTATATTTCTTTTCGAAATACAAATCCATGATGGCTTGACTCTCTCCTGTGCAATAATTTAAATATAGAATATACGGAATGGTACCAGGTTTTGCCAGTGAGGTATTAAGGATAATATTCATGATCTCACCAAGCTCCATACCACTTGCCACTTGCTTTAGATACTTTCAGTGAAATTTAAAAATCCAGTAATTCTTAAGAAATCTATCATTTCTAGAAGTAGAAAATGGTCCGCACGTTGGAGCTGAATTTAGTAGTCATTAATGGCCAGAACATCCCTGCTATGATTGAATATGCCACACATTACTTTTAGAAAAGATACATACTTTAGTACTAACTAATTGACTTTTCTCTGGGTAAGAGCAAATTATTTTTCCCCACCCAAGATTTTGGCTTCTATCTCAAAATATTTTAGAACTGAGCTTTACTAGCAGTCACAGTTTCCACAGGAAACTACCTCTCTGGTAAAAATAACTTACAACCCACATTTTTTGTACAGCATTACCCATCAATATTGATTTTCATTTAACTTCCCCCCCCCCACCAACAGAGAAGTTGAAATAGTATTTCCTAGGGAAAATTACTTGGGGATGTGTGTGAACATTCATACCAGTGGTATTTTTAAGTTTTGTGCAACCTAAATTCACATGCGTGGACAGAAACCTTAAGGTATGTAAGGTTGATGTTGTGCCAGATTCCCTCAGCGTAAAACAAAAAGAAAAATGTAACGGGAATATGAAGTATGTGTGGGGGGGGTGTGGGGGGGTCATTTATAGGGAAACAATTTTAGCGAGGAGGAAGGAACCCCCACAGTTGTTGCCTGTCTCCTGGCCATAGCAAACCATGTATTTCCCCAAGGTGGCCAAAATGGTATCTTCCATCTCACGTGCTCTTCGAGAATGCAGCTTTGACACTCCCCCCATCATGAGTGGGGATTATGTCCCCGGCTCATGAAGCCGGATGTGCTGTTGGAAGTATTTCAACCAATCCGACATGGCAGAAGTGGCATTACGAGGCTTTTGAGGTTAGGTCCTAAAAGGCAACTCAACTGCTACCTTGCTCACTGCAACACTAAGACCCTCCATCTTGAGCTTCCACAGCAGCTGACTGATGACCCGGAAGTCTCCATGCTTTAAGGAAGCCGAGATTAGCCCACGTGGAGGGACCATGTGGAGAGGCCCTAAGACTTCCATAAAGAGAGAGAGATGCCCAGCCGGGTCCTGGCTGCCCCAGCCTCCCATTGTTCCCGCTCAAGTCATTGTCTGACCATAACTGTGCCGGAAATCTCACACCAGAACTGCTTAGAAGAGCCTTTCCCCAATTCCCGACATGCAAAAACTAGGAAAGATAATAAAACGATTGTTGTTTTAAGCCAGAGGTTCGGGGGCTGGGGGTTGTTTTGCTGCAGTAGTGACCGGCACATTGGCACACTGGCTCAGGATAAGGCACCTGAGTGGGTGGGGGTGTAGAGGGGCGGGAGAGGCGGGAGGGAGGTTCCTATCTTTCTCTGCCCTATTTCCACCATATTTCTTCAGGGCTCTTCTACCTCCACATCTGGTTACCAGAGAGTCTGCTCCTTTATTCCTCCCCTCTGGCTTCCTTCATGAGAAAGGCCCTGCCTTCCACTGGCTCCATAATCCTCCACGAGAACCATCTGAAGAAGCACACTTTATCAAGCAACTGAGGCGACTTCACACGACTTGCTTCAGAAAGGAGCAGTCCCTGCCCTCTAGGGACTCATAATTCCTTGTAAGAAAAGTCGAGGCATCCTTCAATAGTTGCCTTGAAGTGCTAGTTGGAGGTATGTACCGAGAACCGTGGAAACACAGAAGAGTCAGGCCCAAGATGGCTGACTACATTCCATCCTAGCCTACTCAGGTCGCCACCATCCTCCCTCCATCTCCTACTCCTCCTCTTCAAGCCACTAATTAAATTGCTTGTTCCCAAATATAGAGAGGTTCTTTCAATTCTCCAGTTGATTTAAAAAATCTGAAATGGAGTTTATATATAATTCCCAGACAACCTGGGGAGCAAAGGGTGATCAAAATATTATTTAGTGCAACAAACAGGCATTCCTCAGCTGTGATCAACTCATTTCTGAAATCTTTTTTTTTTCTCCTCCCTCCCTGTAGGCAGGCCTATTTCCTTGCACAGGCAATAGGAGATGGCTGTTGAGCTGAATTAGAGGGCGTAACTAGTACATTTACAGAATTATAGAATCCCTTAACCATAACAGACAAGTATAGGATCATGAGAATAAGGCTAGAACTCTCCTAACTTGGCTTATATGAGAAGGAAAGACAGCATACGTGATGGGGAGGCTAGACAGAGATTGACGACAGTAAGGAAAACGGGAGAAAATGTATTTCAAAAATTAAAATTAAAATATATTCCAAATTTTCCAAAGTCCAAATCAGGCCTTTTCAAACTAAACTTTGTTTGCACTGGGTAAAGTGCAACTTCCTGTTTTGAAGGAAAAGTTTTAGAAGGTTCATAAGGCCTCCTGGGGACTCACTCATCTCCTACCAACACAACATTTGAACAATTTTAAATGTAAATTAGGGAAAATATGGATTGGATTTCATTTGAAGCCCAACTTAAATAAGAGAAAGAAAAAACCAGATTTGAAAATTATTGCCACCATTTGAGAGCTCCAGATCCAGCTCAGTTCCCATAATCCTCCATCAGCAGGAGGCCGGGCAGGGTCCAGGAGCCTTCATTCCCCTGCATTCAGGACAAGGGCTATCAGTTTGGCTTCTTAGCCTCACTGTAAACAAACACCCAGTTATGGTTCATCTCCCTTACTCGTTGGGGAGACAGACGCTCTGAATTTGTGCAAGATTTCGACAACAGAATACAGGTTGGCCCCGCTCTCCAAAAACAGAGCATTCCTATGAAAGCTTTTGCAAGCAGAAAAGGTGTAAAGCAAAGAAGCAATGACCATTCATTTACAGGGAAAATGGGGGAGCATTCCTGGACCCTAAAAATCACCTCTTTTAGGCCTTTCCGATAGGTGTGCTAACATGCACAAAATAAATGGAGAGAACGCGCAAATGCTCATAGACACCGTGCGAAGCGCTGGTGGCTGGATGCTGAGATGCTGACTGCAGTAGTGACTGGGGAAGGAGCTTGGAGGGGCCACTCTCCCTTCTCAGGACACGCTTCCTCTATGACAGTTGCTTGCAAGATGAACGCTGAATGCTATTTTTGCCTTTCACGTGTTATCCTAGAAGCAACAATTCTCTTTGGATTTCTTTTCATTAGCGAAAACAAGTGCTAATGTAGGTGTTTTGTAATAGCCACGTGATGTACCTCGAACTTTCGAAAATTGGGAATACCAACAACGGCTTAGATACAATGGGTTTATGGTGAATGCGCCAAAGTGTCTTAAAATAATTACTTCGCTTACACAAGATGAAAATGCTTCCACTTCTTCTTGTTTACGCTGTAGTATTTTCCTTAACACGTTCTTTCTTCGGAGCAAATGCAGAGGGAAACGTCAGCCTGAGCTAGATTAAATCATCATGAATTAATGGACTCCAGGTCAATAAAACCTTACTGCATGTGATGCAGGAATTTTGTACGTTTGAATTTAATTATCTGATGTGGGAGCCCTTTGCTAGTGCTGAATTCCAATTAAATAATTTTTTCATCGATTCTTATTTACACTCTCTCAGATGTTCTGTATTAAAATGCAACTGAGGGTCAGTTATTCACAAGATCAGCTTTGAACTAAGCAAGGGCAATGTTGGAATCCCTCTTCTAATGAAAAATAGACTTCTGTGCACGTAGAGAGATCACACCAATTCTCATTCTCGTTAAATACTTACTGTACAGAATTACAGGAAATTATAAGGAGGAAAAGCTTCTTAATTCATTCTTACTTCCCTTCCTGGTATAGAAAGCTTAGATCTGTACATCTCCAATCAGTGTAATGTTCTGGAAGAGAGATCTCACATCCATCTTTATCCAGTTCAATAGTTTTATATCAGAATTTTTTCATGTGTGTAATCCATAAACACAAGCCTGTATAACAAATGGCTGCCACTCTCTTTGTGCAAAAACGCTCCTATATAATAAAGATGCTTTAAGAAGATCTCAGCGATTGGGGCTCATGTAAATCGGAAAACATGGAGAGGCAGCAGGAAGGAGTGAAAGGAGCATGGGAATATGCAGTCAAAAAGCCTAGGATTGAATTGCGCCTCTGCAATGGACCTTCTTATTGACCTTCTCTGTCTTTGGACTTCTTTATCTCTAAAAGCAGAAATCAGAACATTAGCACCATAAGGGGGTTCTTGTGAAGTCTGGAAAAAAAATTTAAGCAAAAACTCCAACACATTGCGAACATGCTATTACAAACAGTAATTATTTATAGCACTAAGTTTTGTTACACGTGTTGGACTGTGTCAATGAAGATGATGCTTCCACTATTATTTATTTATTTATTTATTTATTTATTTATTTATTTATTTATTTATTTTAGAGAGAGAGAGAGCATGAGTGAGAGGGGCAGAAAGAGAGGGAGAGAGAATCTCAAGCAGACTCGGCACTGAGCATGGAGCCCAACATGGGGCTTGATCTCATGACCCTGAGGTCATGATCTGAGCAGAAGCCAAGAATTGGATGTTTAACCGACGGCACCACCCAGACGCCCCAATGCTTCTGCTATTTTTGACTGATTTTTTTTTTTTTTGGACTGTCCCTAGCTATCCTCAGATAGGTCCTCTTGGCTTGGTTTTCAATGGCTCGCATTTGATCACAAAACAAAGTAAATCTCATACATCGTCCGGGGGACATCCAATGTCATCTACTTACTGGGACCTCGATCCACACCTAACGGTTTGCCAGGGAAGCCATAACGAAGTCGCACAGGCCGAGTGGTTTAAACAACAGAAATTTATGGCCTCGCAGTTCTAGAGCCTGGAAGTCCGAGATCAAGATGGTGGCCGGGTTAGTTCCCTCTGAAGTCTCTCTCCTTGGCTGGCAGACAGCCGCCTTCTCTTTGTGTCCTCACGTTGTCTTCCGTCTGTACGCATCTGTGTCCCAATCTCCTCTCCTGTTGGATTAGGGCCCAAACGGATGATCCTGTTGTAACTTGATTACCTCTTCCAAGACCCCTTGTTGCTAAATACTGTCACATTCTGAGGTATGGGAGGTCAGGATTTCAGCATATGAACTGGGGGGGACACAATTCAACCATATAAAAATCCCCAACTTGTGGTTTATCTTAATGGGATGGGGATGACAATTGCCTTACGTGACTCCTTTTAATACTTAAATAAAGGTAGTCTCTTGAGCATGTTCGGGACGTGGTTTTGACCACCAGAGGGCTCCTGTATTTATGCAATGAAACAATTAGAATGACATGTTCAGAATTAAATACAAAGTTTATTATGAAAGTTAAATATTTGATGTCTGTGTATCCTTAGTGAATCAGTCCATAGGCATCTATTAGTTAACCTGATGATAATGACAATGATGATGATTCATTTATTGAGAGGCGATGATGTGCCACTCACAGTATCAGGTCCTTTACATAGACGATCCATCTTAATATTCTCAACTCCCTTGTTACTTACATTCAGTGTTTTTATTACTTCAAAATTACAGATGAAGAATCTAAGACGTGGTTAAATAATGACACACGGCCAGGAAGAGGCTACATAGAAACATGGACCTCCAACATCATCATGAGCACCAGTTGCGTCTTATAGCCCTTGGAAGACAATTTCTAATGAGCTTTGAGAGGTTTGTGACTTCCTAAAACACTATGCAACATATGGAGGTGTGTGTCTAAGTGCAGAAATGAACGATCCAGATTCGCCGTCCTGTTAAGAAGTTCAGCTTTGTTCTGTAGTCTAAGAAGTACTGATGATACATATGACAAAGAGTCAAGGTGGCTCTGATGTATTCTCCATGGTTTGTGTCTTCGTTGCTTGATTTGCAATCTCCATAGTCTGTCCTCTGAACGTTTCTCTACTCGATGTCTGACTTCTATTATCCCCTTTCATTGTGTCAATTGTTTTGTCCTGAGTCTACCTGGCTGAATTTTCTCTCCCCAGTCAGGACTCTTGGTTGCAAGTGATAGAAACACAACTCACATTGGCTTATGACCCAGGAAGGCTGGAGGGACACCTAGAACCAGGGACTTGAACTCCATCAGGCCTCTGGTTCATTTCCTCTGCATGTGTTCACTTCACTGACTTGTGTTACAGAGGGAGTCTTTCCATCTGGTAGTAGCCTGGCCAAAGCTGTTTTAGGTTTATGTCCTCACAGTCTTGGGCCAGAGAAAGAAAGAGAGCTCTTCCCTCTCAGCTCTAGTTAGAAAAATCCAAGGAAAGGACTGATTAGCCTGGCTGGAAGAATGTATCTACTTCTTGAGGAATCACTGTGTCCAGAGGAAAGTGGTACTATGTTTTTTTTTTTAATTTCTAATTATTTTAAAGATTTTATTTATTTATTTGAGAGCAAGAGAGTGAGCAAGAGAGAGAGAGAGAGCACAAGCCGGGGGAGAGGCAGAGGGAGAGGGAGAAGCAGACTCCCCACTGAGCAGAGAGCCCGACGTGGGGCTCGATCCCAGCACCCTGGGATCAAGACCTGAGCCGAAGGCAGATGCTTAACCCACTGAGGCAGCCAAGCGCCCCTGGCAAGTGGTACTATGGGTGTCCAGGCTTCATTTATGGGCTCTTGTCTCTGACTAGGTGGATGGGATATCATGGAAGGTGGCCCGAAAAGAATCACATGAATGGGGTCAGGAGGAGCAGTCCCCCTTCAAGGGAGAGTCATGCTATTAGTGGAAAAAAGTGGAGGGATGTGCCAACAAACGCATCTGAGATCCACCATGACAATGATTTTAACCAACAGGGGCAATCCTTTATCCTTCCCAACTCAGAACACAGAGTGCCACAGAGCTGGGTGACCCACAAGAACCTGGACCTAGAATTAAGTCCAACCTGACCTTGGCTTCTGATTTTGCAGAACCGCTGATTGTCATGCCTGACAAAATTGAGCACTATTCCTGAATTTCAGCATTTTGTCTATTTTAGTACCCCGAAGTGCAGTCATTTATTATATAGAACATTCTTGTCTATGATCTCTATAAACATGCAAACATGCACTATTGAATTGACACAAATGATTGGTCTGGATGGACTTATTTTTTTGTTGAACACATTTCTTTAGTCCCTGAGGGTCATAGTGGCACACGTGCCCATCTCTCCAAAGGAAGTGGCTGTTGGGACTTTGCAATGAGATGTTGAACATAAGCACTACCTCGGGGAAAAGGTAGAGGGAAGAGGGAAGGCCTTGTGTGAGGAGCTCTGCTTGCCCTTGGCTTCCATATCTGCCTTATTTCCTTCTCCCTATTTCTGGTCTGGGGATCTCCTCCTACGAAGACTTCCTGGACCCTCTGGGCTTATGTTTGGTCCTCTCCACTACACTTCTGGGGGTAATGGTTGGAGAGGAGCTGCTGGATCTTTCAGTTTTAGCTTTGTTTCTTGCCCCATGCTTTGCCATTTGCTTTTGGCCAAACCAGTCTTCACTCTAGTTTCTACGACTGTAAAATCAGGTGAATAATAAGATAGCTTTTGTGGGGCACCTGGGTGGCTCAGTTGGTTAAGCACCTGCCTTCGGCTCAGGTCATGATCCAAGGGTCCTGGGATCAAGCCCCATGTCAGGCTCCCTGCTCAGCAGGAGTCTGTTTCTCCCTCTCCTTCTGCCCCTCTCTCCCTACTTATGCTTCTCTTGCTCTGTCTCAAATAAATAAATAAAATCTTAAAAAAGAAATAAGGCAGCTTTTCTCCAAGATTCACTGTAAGTATGCATGAAACAATAGGTGCGATTCCATGTGGGGTTAAGCTATATGTGTAAAGGGTTCAACAAATGCTAACAGGACGTACATGGAGTGGTAGAATAATATATAAGAATAACCACTTATTGAAAAATTACTAGATGTCAGCATTGTACTAATCACTCTATATGCACTATTTCAGTTGAGCCTGATAGGGACTGTAAATAATAGACATTGTTATTTCCATTTCTCACATGAGGTAACTGAATGCCCATTGTCACCCAACTAGTAAGTTGCACAGCAGGATTTGAACTCAGACCTCACTGACTCCAAAGCCTTAGTACATAGCCAACTGTCAAGACTTCTAAATACAGGAACAGGATAGCCCTGTTATAGAGCTCTTCGCTGCATTTAGTTATACTTGGGATCTATTTGGCTGGGCTTTCTCCTCTGTGAATTTTGAGATATTTGGAAGATCTTTCTCCCTCTAACCCAGGGAGCATATTATATGGCTCTTTTCCTCCTCTCTCTCAGTGGCATTAAAACCAGAGTCTATTGTGGTCTTATTTTGTATCCCATCTTTTCTGACGGAAGTCTCCCAAACACATTCTTGAATGTGTGAGGAAAATAGGTCCAGACAGACTACAAACCAGCTTGGTTTGAAAAAAAAAAAATTCTGAACATTATCTGGAATTAGAATTTGGACACCAAAACACGATATGCCCTATTCAGCATGATGAATGATTTTCTATGGGAAGTGACTGAGTGCCCCTGCCCTGTTATGCTTTCCCCTGCCCCATCTTTTGGTGGCCAGAAGTTAAGTCCGTCCTTGTTCCCAAGGTTCTGAGCTGGGGATCACCCAGCTTTCCTTGTCCCATCCCTGGATCGCCAGAGGAACACTGTTAGAAATGCTTCACATTTTTTATTTCTCCTTAAGGCTACTGATGCTGCATTTTCAATGGCGGCTTTCATCAGTTATGAGAGGAGGGTAAGTGAACAGTTGAGGGAATCTACACTGTGATCTGAACAGCGGTTATGTATTTCATTAAGGAGATGGTCTTTGCCTAAGTCAAAAGCTTTGACTCATCTCATCTTCATGGTGTTTAAGTTTTGGCTTCCAAAGACTTCAGACAAAACACACACGCAGGGTGGCATATCACAGAGCAAAATGAATTCCAGGTCGTATATGCCAGAGGTCTGAGGGGGAAAAAAATCAAAAGAAAACAAGCATGTTGGGCCAAATAATAAGAAATAAACATAAATGAAGTCAAGTCACAAACCAAGCCAGAAAAGAAACAGAAACCCCAAAAGAAAACACACTTAAGGAAATCAACAAAATGCGTAGCCAAAGGAACATCAGTAAGGTTGTTCCCAGATGGCCATCTCTCCTGGGCAGTCTCCCCTTGGGAATGGAAACTCTTTAGCGAGCAACCAGACTCCGTGCCTTGGGCCCGGAGCAGCGCCCTGTGGAAGAGCCTGGGCCTTGTTAACCTTCAGCTGCTTTTCGTGAGCAAAGGGGGAAGGATTCTTTCCTCACAGGTCAGCCCTTCCTGGGGAGGCCTCATTGCTGAGGCTCCAAAATGTAGGGTTGGGGAAATGGGGTAGGAAGTGGAAGAATAAGGGGCCCCCCACTTCCCAGAGAAAACAAGATGCTTGAGAAGATAAAACAGTGGTTGGTGAAGACCATGAACATTGAAGTTCTAGAGTACTGAGTCTGAGTCCTGGCTCCCTTCATTCTGTGACCTGGGGTGCTCATCTCATCTCTCTGAATCCCAAATTCCTCATTGGTGAAAGGGGAATGAAGACAGCATGTATCTAACAAGGTTACAGCGGAAATAAATGAGATAATGTAGGTAACCACTTAGAATGAATGGTGTCTTTTGTGAAGTTAGTTAAAGTGTCTGTTATGGTGGTGATTATGTTGGGGAGCAGGAAAGGGACAAGGGGCTAACCAGAGGATAGCAGAAATCCTATAAGACCATAAAGGAATATGGCTTGTCCAGGAATCTCCGTCCTTGCAAACAATTAATCTTGAAGTATTCTTGAAGTTTCTTTCTTTTTTTTTTATTATATTATGTTAGTCACCATACAGTACATCCCTGTTCTTGAAGTTTCTTATGAGTTGTAAGTCTCTCTGATGAGTGAGTCCTCCGGGACCTTCCAAAGAACCAATCTGCCCTCCCTGGATGTCCTCAGAATTGTCTGGAAAAAATTCCCCACATAAATATGTAGATCAGGTGCTGTGTGGGTTTCTCTGTGACTGAACCCAAAGGTCCTGGCATTTCTGGAATTTCCTGGGTACCAGGAGTTGGGTCCAGGAGAGCAGCCACCCAACATGACTAGCTGCAAAACAGAAACATCCACCGAACAAAGAATGGAAAATCACCACCACTCCTGTGGGATTTCCCTGAGCTTATCTGAACCTTAACGGTCTCTAATGGCTGAATCAACATGCAGTACAGGGATATGGGAAAAATAAAGATAAGGTAAAGAAAATAAATATTCACTCTGCTTTAATCTTAGCCAATTCCCGAAGGGTTTATTCACTTATCCATTTGTCTCAATTGTCCAGCAACAGAGGAGACACGGTTCCCTCAAACTGGGTGACTCTACCATTGGTAGAGTACCAGCGGGTTTTTCCATCACATTTTAGTTTTTCTTCCTTATAGAGGAATATGGCTGCTATCTTAGTCAAGTTTAGATTGTTCTTTGTCAAGTAAGACTATCCCAGTGGGGTGTATAGGCAGTTTGGAGCCCAGAATTTAAAGCCCCACGTTGCATATTCACTTTTTGTCCTACAGATTGTTGGACGATTAAAAAATTATCTCGTGCTGCACACAGCACGAGTCACGTGGACATTTCTCTTCCAACTGTAGCATTCTTGGCAACCCTTCAAGGTAAAATTGTCAGGTAAGTGAATTTTTTCCTTGACGTTCCTATGCCTTCTTTTTGGTGTCCTTTATTCCCCATCCAATGCTTTCTTCCTCCTCAGGGGACCAAACAGTCCTCCCTACACTTGCACACCTCAGCTCAGCAAGATCCTTTCTCTCCCCAACTTCTGTCTACACTCAACAAAAATGTGTGGGTCCCGAGTCCCTCAATGCCAGGAAGTGTCTTCTTTGCCAAGGTGACCACTCACTAACCCAATCAGTGAATTTCTGCTAGTAGGTTCATGTCCGTAATGAATCTGTACATAATCATTCTTGAAGAGTCTATTTCCATTTGAACAGGAACTTTCTGAGGTCTTGATGTCTTAAGTTAACCCAAAGGAGGGAGTAGATATTTGTCTATTTGCACCGTGTCCATTTGGGGGCACTGACTGTTGCCTGCCCGATGCTGACTGTCTGCAATCATCAAACTTCTCCATCATGTGTCTTGGAAAAAGTATCTGTTACATCCCTGGAGTGGGACAGTATCCTTGGAATACATCAGTGATAGCCTGGCTGTGCTACAGAAAATAGTCCAGAAGCTCTTGTCTTTTCAGGCTTGAACTATTTTATTTATACTGTCAGATACTTGTGAGGTTGCTGCTGTAAGGGTGGCCTTGAGGCTATTAATAGCTTCACCACTAGAATTGAGAAACTCAGCTCTACCTCTGTCACCAGCTAGCTTTATTTATGGTCCCGGGAGAGTCCCTTCACCTCTCCGAGCCTTGGTTTCTTCCTTTTACAATTAGGAGAGCTGGACTAGATAATCTCTAAGGTCCTCACAAGCTCGAAAGTTCTATAATTCTAAAATCCGTCGGTGAAACCGGTTGTGGTGCTAAGTGTTGAGTGCTGATGTATTTTCAGTGAGGTTACTTCAGGGCGTCGCAGTAATATCTCACTGGGGACATTGTTTTTTTGTCTGAAGATTGATATCTCGCCACAGAGAGTTCTTTTGCATTGTTCCAAGGGCTGCGTTAGAAACCATAAACAGTGCCTTAATAGTTTTATCTTTCCAAGAACAATTGGATGGTCAGTGAGTATTTCTTCTACATATCTTCAGTGTACTTATTTTAGCTTCACTTGATTCCAATCCAAGGTTTTTCGGTTAGAATATTTGTCTTGATGCTTATTTTAGCCAGCGATTCTCTCTGTGCAGTTCGAAAGGCCACGCCGTTGAACAACTGCGTGGGGTACCCTTACACTTTTGCAAACTGAATATGTCCTTGTGACCTCTCCTGCCCCTCAAACTCCCAAGGTAGTCTCCCGACAATTCCAAACATCATGTTATCTCCCAACATGGATCGTGCATTTACGAGCATGGTAAAAAAAAAAAAAAAAAATCATCATTTTCTCAACAATTCCACTTCTGGGTATGTGTCCGAAACTCGGAAGCGGGGTCTTGAAGAGATCTTGTGGACCCGTGTTCATGGCAGCTTTATTCACAGTAGCCGATCTGAATGTTCGCCTGTGGATGAACGGATAAACAAATGAGCAAATGAAGAGAATGGAATATTATTCAGCCTTGAAAAAGGAAGAAAATTCTGACACGTGCTTCCGCATGAACAAACCTTGAGGACATTACACTCAGAGAAGTAAACCAGTCACAATAAGACAAATGCTGTGTAATTCCACCTATTTATATAAGGTATCTCGAGTAATCAGACTCCTAGACATAGAAGGTCAAATGGGGGTTGACAAGGGCTCAGGGGAGGAGGAAATGAGTTGCTTAATGGGTACAGAGTTTCAGTTTTACAAAATGAGAACGTTCTGGAGGTTGTTTGCATGACAATGCGACTATAGTTCACACTACTGCACACTTAAAAATTGTGAAGATGGTAAATTTTATGTGTTGCGCATTTTACGACAATGAAGAAGAAAATACAATTCTAGAAAAACCACAATTGTCCATCACTACTTCACGTTCAGCAGTTCTGGCACGAGGGCTCACTGATTTGCTGTTGAGGTAAGCGGCTGGGAGCTGTGTCTGGTTACCTTGTTTTCTGTAGCCTGTTTACAATAATCCTTCTGGGTAATACGTTCTGAATGTCAAGTTGAGCTCCTAAGCTCGGTGTTAGGTCTCAGCTGTACAGATCTTGCTTTTTCCCGTTTATCTCAAGGGATTGCAATTCTGGGGATAAGGCATATCCCAGGAGTGCTGGATACTTGCTTACAATTTTAGGCATCATCCTATAAGCTGAGCAAGTAGTTCTACTGGAAACGTGGATATGGCAATCACCCAAACATCCCCTCGAAGACTCAAAGGGTGGCAGAGTGTCCCTCTGTCATTTACTTTTCTCACACACACCTGTTGCTTAATAAATGATGAAGCACAAAAAAAAATTTCCCCCGGGGCTTGCTTCCACGGTGTAGGATCTGTGTAGTTACACAGACGCTCGTACTCACAAAGGTCCGGCACTTTGGTTCAATGCCCTGCGGTCACTTTCTTGACCTTCTTAATTTCACCTTTGAACTTGGGTTTGGTCAGTGAAATCTGATGTAACAGTGGAGCGTGAGCATGAGCGAAGACGATGTTAGCGAGATGAGCGTCTGCTGTTCCTCGCCCCTCCGTGAACACATGGCAATGGAGATGGCCATGAGCTCCATATTCCAGTAGGCCCATGATATGAACGCAGAGAGATGCCAAGCGAGTTCCATCTACACCTGAGTAAGTGGGGTATCGGACAGCTTTGTGAGGCGATGCTTTCCATTTGAACCAGAATCGGCTCCCATTGCCGAATGAAAGCAGCGATATTCTAAGAAACATGAAGGAACAAGGAGTCTTACCACGTTCTTTCTTGTGCTATTTGCCTATATTAGCCAACCACTCATGCAGAAAACAATGAGATGGAAGGAAAGAGCAGAACAGGGCAACCCGTAGTTCATTTCCTCCCAGTCCTTCCTTATTCGCCAGGAAGCCAAAGAGTGAGAGTGTTGGTAGAATGTGTACATATGACGAAGTGAAATAAAAGCAGTTAGGTTGGTTTTGTGCCATATTTCCGCTATTCTGGTGAGAACAAAATACACATGTAAAAATGAGCTAGGAAATCTGAGCTGTGTCGTTTCAGTAATTCCACATACGGGTTAAACGCTCTTATATTTGCTTTTATAGCTGGCATTGCACGATATAAGATGAATGGTAAATTCATGCTAATAATTAAAAATTTTAAGTTTTCCTTACTTAGAATGACTCCAAATAGCAAATGAAAAACATCACGACAAGGCAAGAGGAAAACTGGAAGAAAGGAAATAGCTTTATTTTTTAGTACATTTACAGCCCCTTTGTTCCTCCTTTTGAGCCAGGGGCCCTGCGTGTTCGCTTTTCACGGGGCCCCACAAATTGTGTGTCTGGCTCTGATGTCTCCCCACAGCATGTGGCTAGTGTGTGTTTCAGGGAAATGGGGAGAGATGTCAAAGGGCCTCTGTGTTCAAGTGGGCCTTGAAATGAAATTCATGTCTCTAGCTCCAAGGACAAAGAGCCTCATGAGACATAGTCCTTGCAAGTCTGTTCTTCGTCCATGTTCCTCACCCATCCTGGACGTGTGGTCAAGCCAGAGGGATTTGAAGGAGGCACGCACATCTTCGAGGTTACATGAGAAGCGCTTTTGCTCCTATGATATTAACCGGGGGCACCTGCACTAATTTTCCCACGTGAAATTAAGTTAGGAACGGACGGGGTTCTACGGCCAACTGTGGCCAGTCATGGAAAACCTGCCCCCCTTAAATAGCCTCTGGTGTAAGAGTCTGCCCACACTCTGCCCACTTTTCAGGTTTAAATACAAGGCGACATTTGGTATGCATTTCCTGTAATAAGGAAACATGTGATGATTATTCCCAAGATGTTATTTTTAAGACTATTGTTAACTGTGGTCTGTCTTGGGTTTCTCAGTGAAGGAAAAAGCAACTTGACTCAAAGCATCTCTCGATTCACGTTGGGCAACCACAACAGAGCAAATCCCCCGAAGGAAAATGAGTGGGGACACATCTGCCCCCCACTTTGCAGACACTGAGGTATGGAATGAGTTGGTGACCCCTGGGAGAGATCAAATCTTACAATGCCGTGTGCAACACCGGGAATGAAACAAACACATGAGGCTATCTGTTCTTTTATTATTTTTTTAAGATTTTATTTATTTATTTGAGAGAGAGAGAGGGAAAGAGAGCCCAAGTGGGGTGAACGGCAGAGGGAGAAGCAGGGAGCCCGATGTGGGGCTCAATCCCAGGGTTCTGTGATCATGACCTGAGCCAAAGGCAGACGTTTCACCAACTGAGCCCCCCAGGTGCCCCAGTCTTTTTTTTATAACAGTCATAAATAAATAAATATGTAGCGTTTTGAATATACCATCATGAAGATAGGTACTCAGAGGCTTGGTTTTTCTTGCTTTTTTGATTTCTACTTTTAGTATGAAAATAAGTTGAAAATCAATTATGTTGAAAGGTAATTGCTTGTTCCATTCTCAATATGTAGAAAGGAAATATGATGCAGGCTGAGGTCATTAATTCAAAGAATAAGACAACGTGTATATTTAAATTGGGAAGGGGTTTGTAATAGAAAAGAGGTCTATGGTCATATAGCCTGAACATAGTCGAGTCTGATTCACACTTAGGTCTTCTGTCTTGTGCCCAGTGCTCATCCGAGGAGGTTGGCACCAAAATGAGCAGTGGGAATGGGTTGAGTAGAGGCTAATCCTCCCTGGCGGATGCCAAGAAATGCCCTGCCATCTCGTTTCCAGGTGAGTGGTAAGGCATTAGCAGTGAGGTGGTATCTAAAGTGTGAAGAAAGGCCTGAGCTCACTGCAGTTTCCAGGCAGGCTTTGAATTTATGAAAATGATTGAGATCCATGTACTTAGTCCTGAAGTGGACATTCCCAGATAAGTGTGTTTGAAATTATGTGCAATTTACTTAAGAAAGTATCTGGTCAAGGTTAAGAGCGAGGGAAGGCCTCTTGAAATCTATATTGTATGTATAAAATGTATAAAATCCAGCCAATGTTCATAATTAGTGTTAGCTTGAACCACGTGAAATTGCTGGTGGAGATTTCATATGGTTCAACTTAATACTTAAATATTTCTACTGGTTATTTCCACAAAAAGAGATCTTTATGCTGAAAAAAAGGTATTTGAATTGTGCTTTTCTCCTCCTGTGTTAACTGGGCTTGGGGTAAGATGAGCCATTTGTCTTCCGTAGTTTTATCCTAAGTCTCATATGGTTCTGTACCACCTGTTTGGGCCATTCTGGCTTGTAGTGATCAGTTTTAGGATATGTTGCAAATAATTTATTATTAACAATAGCTTAAGTGCTGATGTGTGTGAATTTTTACCTTATTAAAAATAAACCAGGGACACCTGGGAGGCTCAGTCAGTTAAGCATCTGCCAGGGTCCTGGGATCAAGTCCCACGTTGGGCTTCTTGCTCGGCGGGAGCCTGCTTCTCCCTCTGCCTGCCACTCCCCGTGCCTGTGCTCTCTCTCTCTCTCTGACAAATAAATAGATAAAATCTTTTTTAAAAATAAAAAAAATAAATAAAAATAAACCAGTGCAGATTGAAGGTTATGCCTGTCATGCCAATACTCTCAGCCAATCGCACGATAGACTTTCTCGAGGAAAGAAAAGGCTGGCCTGGGAGTGATTGATGCCCATATCTCATATGAGAAGGGTCATGGAAGAAAAATCTTGGAAACAAGTATACGATGCTGGCTGCAGTGGCACTGTATAAGAGATGATAGGGGCTCAGACTAAGGAGGTAGAGATGGGAATGGAGTAGAGTCGTAGAGTGGGGTCTTCAGAAGTAGACCCTGTTGTAAGGATTTGTGTGCAAGTGGATTTTTCAGGAAATGCTCCCAGAAGAAGCCAGTAAGGACATGGAGGAAGCAGGACAGTGAAGAAGAAGCTAAGTGAGGTGGATCAGAAGCAAACCCCACGGAGGGTAGCCTCTGCCTGATCCCATGAGCAGCTCTGGAGGGTAAGTTATACGTGAGAGCCATCTCAAGTCAGGGGAAGAGGGAGGGGCTTCCATACTCCTGTACCTGGCAGCCATTGGCTAAGGGCTGGTCAGAGAGGGGGCAGGGTGGCCATGGGAGGAATGAAAAGCCCTAGGCACTTCCAGCTGTCCTATTTGGGCAAAGCTCTTCAGTAGCTGGAGGGCAGTCCTATGAAGGAGTCGGAAGTGCAGGCTTTTGTTGGCCAAAGCACACCACGGCCAGAAGACGAGCATATGGGGATGATAAGAAGGGGTTGAGGGGATCAGAGCAGATCACCAACAGTGTCTACTACAGACCTGAATTCAGAAACACACCATAAAGAAGAAGGGAAAAGCATAGCTCATGGCCACGATGCTACAGAACTGGTGACCATGTCAATCAGGTCCTCACAGAGAAACAGGAATCTTCAATAAATCCACTTTGCTCCATTCCCAATGCTACCTCCTTAATCCAAGCCACTCTCGTCTCTCATCTGGACCACTGCAGCCAGACATCTACTCTTGCTCATCTGTGTTCGTTCTTTACATAGTAGTCATGGCGATTTAAAAACAGCACAGCGGTGATGCCTGGGGATGAGAGGGAGTTGAGTTGGACACTTGAGTCACCTCATAATGACCACTGACCACTCCCCATTCTTTGGTAGGGACAATGGACATTTTCTCAATTTTATGCAAAGTGGTATGCAGCTTTATACCACCCCCCACCTTCCCGCGCCCACCATCTTCCCCTCAATACCCTTGTAAGCATCTTACCACTTTCGTGATCCTTCCACATAGAAATTCTGGAAGCACCAAAGTTAAAATGTAAATCTGGTCATGTTGCTCTCCAACTTAGAATCCTTCAAAGCCTCTCAGCACACTTGGAATCAAATTGACTCCTTCCCATGACCCAGGAGCCCCACTTCACCTGCCTCCTGCCTCTCCAAGTGGTGTTTGTTCATTTCCACTAATGTCCCAAACTCCCTTCCACCTAACAACCCCTGCCTTTGTTATTTCCTCTGCCCCAAACTCTCAGCCCTCTTTTTCAATTTGGTTTCACCTCAAATGTCCCATCCCTCAAGAGGTAGCTCTCCATAATTCTCTGATCACCAGTCCTTTCCAAATCATTCTAAAATGATTTGAATATAAAAAGGGCATTTCAAGGGCATTCTCATTCTCATTACTGCCATCTTGTCCATAGACTTGTTGGCTTGTTGTCTAGCCCCCCTGCTACAGTGTCAGCTCCAGGAGGCCTTGTCTACACAGGCCACCACCATATACCTCTATAACAGTGCCGGTCATAGCCACGATGGGTACTCTCTAAATACTTGCTAAACCTGCAGTCAGCCTGCCAAAGAAGCGATTTATACGCATGGGCAAAAGCTTCATGAGCTTTATAATCGAATCTGTGAGGAGTTATTTTGACCACAAGGTTCCAGAAGCAGGCAGATAAGGAACGATGAGTCTTCAGGAGTCTCCTGAAAAGGATCCTCCATTTCTCATACACCCTACTGGTCTGAGCCCATCTACAGAATGGTGCTTATTTCCAATGGCCACGCTTCAGAATAGAAAAGGAGTCCATGGTCACGTGGCTGAGTGTAGCGCCACACCTTTGGAACCCACTGCCTCATTCACACTCTGGGATAACTGAGCACAGCAGGGGTACTACAGCTGGGCCATCTCAGCCTGACCCTTGGCCATTTCTTAGGGGCAGTTTTATTCTAGTGCTCCCCATCTTCAGCCTTCTTCGGAGCTGCACTGTGTTCGAAGGCTTCCTTCTACCCAATCTTCCTTCTTTCCCTCTTTCCGTCCATAGGTGTCAAACCTGCATCTTGGCCTAAGCGTCTCCTCACCTACTCTGATTCCCTTTCCCCTTTCTCCTTCATACTAATTTCCCTCAGTAAATCTCTTGCAAATCGAATCCTACCTTAGTATCTGCTTCCTGGAAGATTCAAAAGGACCTAGAAAGCCTCAATCTTATATAGAGAACGTATTGATCCTGAGTATGGAATCATTCTCCTAATCACACTCCTCCTCTACAGAGTTGAAAATATCCATTCCCTCTCTTTTTCCTGGATCCCTGAAAGTACCAATATCAACGTCCTTGAAAACCGTGGATCCTGGAATCCATTTTTTTCTCTTAATTAGGATCCCAATAGAGTAGAATTGCTCTAAATTAATTCAATGGGAACTGCTAGTTGTTTGGCTGGTAGAAAGAGCTGGTTCAATCTGGGAATCATAAAAATGATCTACACAGAAATTAACTTTTAAAAATAATAAGAAAGATGAGCACTGGGGGCGCCTGGGTGGCACAGCGGTTAAGCGTCTGCCTTCGGCTCAGGGCGTGATCCTGGCGTTCTGGGATCGAGCCCCACATCAGGCTCCTCGCTATGAGCCTGCTTCTTCCTCTCCCACTCCCCCTGCTTGTGTTCCCTCTCTCACTGGCTGTCTCTATCTCTGTCAAATAAATAAATAAAATCTTTAAAAAAAAAAAAAAAGATGAGCACTGGGTGATGTACGGAAGTGTTGAATCACTGTAGTATACGCCTGAAATTAACACTGTATGTTAACTAAACTGGAATTAAAATTGTTAAGATTTTTATGTATTTATTTATTTGAGAGAGAGCGGGGAAGAAAGCATGAGAGTGGGGCGAGGGGCAAAGGGAGAAGCAGACTCCTCACTGAGCAGGGAGCCTGATGTGGGACTCGATCCTGGGACTCTGGGATCATGACCTGAGCCACCCAGGCACCCCTGGAATTCAAATTTTAAAAATGATTTATACATTTCTTATTTATTTTTATTTTTAATTTATTTTAACTTTTTATTTTTTATTTTAACTCAAAACATGTAAATTTGCATGCATCCCCCAATCCTTTGATGAAGGATCAGGTTTCTTGAGTGTCACTCTGCTTTGCACAAACCACACTCTTCTAACCTCTCCAGTTGTTTGTCTAAAGTGAAGCAGAATCTAAAAGATACTTGTCCTTTGATCAGAGTGTAGAACCCTTTAGATATTTTCCTTAAACTTATACAGTTATTTTCAAAAAAAAAATCAACTCAGCCTAATGAAGAATCTGCAAAGAATCCAGCTTTGCAACTTTCTTGCCATGCTTGTATTCAATCAATTTTTGATGTTTTTAGTCCAATCACAGAAATATAATATCCTGGCATGAACACAATGGGTAGGAACCATCGCCAGATCTTGGCATGGGCTACTTCCACAGGTGAGACCAAAAAACGTGAGAGAGAGGTGGGTTCAGGGCTGGAGACAGCAATAAGTGTATTTTACAGATGAAACAGGAAACATTGGTTAATCTGGAGAGTCTGTTAAGGAGCGGTTGATCAAGAGGACTTTTACGACATCATACTTGATTGGCAATGCTTTAAATTATGGTGATAATATGTCTGCATTTCCTTTGCTCTCAGAGCTGCCTTTGTCGGAAGATGGAAGTAACCGATGTTAACTTTCTGGCAATAGAACATTCTTTTTTTTTTAAGATTTAAGAGAGAGAGAGAGAGCACAAGCAGGGGGAGGGGCAGAGGGAGAGGGAGAAGCAGACTCCCCGATTAGCACGGAGCCCGATGTGGGGATCAATCCCAGGACCCTGAGTTCATGACCCGAGCTAAAGGCAGACACGTAACTGACTGAGCCACCCAGGTGCCCCTGGAACATTCTTCTACACTAGTTAGTCTTATCCTTTTTGGGCTCATGGATTCTGTTGAAAATCTGACCAGTTATGGATCCTCTTATCAGAAAGATGTACACAGACACGTGCAAAATTGTAGGTGGGGTTTTTATCTCTGCATCTCATTGGAAGATTCCTTGTTCCAAAACCCCCATTTACTAGAGATTGAATGCATTCCCCCAAATTCACACTTTGAAGCCTAATCCCCAGTGTGATAGTGCTTTCAGGTGTGGCCTTTGGAAGGTGATTGGGTCATGAGGGTGAAGCCCTCGTAAATGGGATTAGCGCCCTTATAAAAGAGACCGCAGAGAGCTCCCTCATTCTTTTCACCATATGAGGACATGGTGAGCAGGCACTGTCTATGGGGCAGCAGACCCTCATCAGACACCAAATCTGCTGGCACCATAGCCTTGGACAACCACTTCCAGAACGGTGAGAAATAAATGTTCGCTGTTCATAAACTGCCAAGGTTACGGTATTTTGTTACATCCCCGCCAGATGAAGACACCATATTACGTTCCCAAAACCCACAGGGTACAACGTAAAGAGACAGTACATTGGCTTGTCATTTGCTTACCAGGAAAATAAAGTAAAGTGTGGACCATATGTGCCTGATGAGATTGATTCATCTGTAAACGCCACTGTCCAGTTCTTAGGAAAGGACACACCCACAGGCACACTCACACTTGCTTCGTTCCCTCGGAGAGGGGCAGGAGTCATGCCAGTCTGATTCATCTTTCAGGAAGGGAGAGGGAAGTGCAGCATAAAACCACAGCCCAGGCCACAGGGAGGCCTTGGTCCTGGAGCACAGCAGAGGTCGGGGCCATCCCAGGGCAGAGCAGTTGCTGTCAGTTGAGTCAGACCGTGTCACCGAGCCCCAGATGGGCACAGCCTAATGGGGCCTTGGAGACCATCCAGGCCAACTCATTTTATAACTCAATCCCATCAGATGCGAGCTTTTACAGAGTCACAAGCAAGAGTCCATTCTCTCAAATCTACCATCAACTCGAGGAGGAGCAAGAATTGCTTTCCTGGTCTTGAATCGCACGCAGGTGTTGGACACCAAGTCCCTCCCTCCCCCCCCGGGTCCCGAAGATGATGACGCTTGAAGGCATCGTGGTTAGTGCCTACAAGTCAGTGAGAAAAGCTGGGTGGGAATCCAGCCTTTCTAGTCCCCTTTCCATGTTCTTGGCTACCAAATCCCTCTGCTCCGGACCTCAAAGGGGCTCTTGTAGTTTAGCTAATGCTATTAAAATGATTAGAATATAAAAACATTTCAAGGACGTCTCATTCTGTCCCCACGTTCCTCACTTGCTCTTCTGTTCAGGAACAGCTTTGAGGCCTCAGGCATAACTTCCAAAATCACGAATGACATTAATGTTTCTATTTAACAGGCTTGACAAATCAATCTGAGTGAGGTTGAGTTCCATTTCTTAAGAGCTGCTACTGGCTTTGTACAGAGAGCCAAAACCCCAAAGTCAAGTGCTTAAAACTTGCCATTGAGTACAAGGCCGATTAAAAGTGTGGGTTAGGACTGCCTTTTTGTTTTGCTATCTTTTTCTTTTTAAGAGCACTGAAGAGTGATGCATTCATCACAGAATAACTTAAAATGAATAAAGCCATTATGTACAAAGTAGGATGATAATTGGTAGAAAGCTTGTTTCCCAACTACCAATCCTTGACCTGACTTAGGAGTCGCGGGGGAGGAAAGCCCAGGGGGAGAGGGAAAAGAGACTTAATTGTGCTTTTAGCTTCAAAGGACAGGGAATATGTCTGGGGGTTGTGGTAGACAGAATAATCCCTCTCCCAAAGATGTCCATGTCCTGATTCCTAGAACCTGTGACTATGTTAGGTTTCTAGAACCTCTAGAAGGAATGCGGGCCGGATCACATCTTGATTTTAGCCCAGCGAGACATGTGTTGGATTTCTAACGGATAGAACCGTGAGATAATAAATGTGTGTTGTTTTGAGTCACTCTGTGCGTGGGGCTTTGTCACAGCAACAAATAGGAAAAGAATACAGGAGTGGCAAAAGTGAGGATGAGAGATGTTTCTGGTTCAGGCGTGTTTCAGAGAGGCTGTTGCCAGTGAGAGAGAACTGAGGAAGATAGACCAAGGGTTGAGGACACATAGGAGAAGGCGGCTGTGATGCCAAAAGACTGGGAGAAGCATTTCAGGAGGAGCTGGGATACGGAGCCCCTAATCAGGAGTGACCTTAGATGACCAGAGGACAGCTAAATAGCCACGGAAACCCACAGTTACCATGAATCTTGTGTGCTACCAGTTCACCCCTTTGGTTAAGAATCCACCTATAAGATAGAAACAGCTCTGAGCTGGGGGCCTTAGTTGGTTAAGCGTCTGCCTTCAGCTCAGGTCATGATCCCGGGGTCCTGGGACTGAGCCCCGAGTTGGGCTCCCTGCTCAGCAGTGAGTCTGCTTCTCCCTCTCCCTGCCGCTCCCCCTGCTTGTGCTCTCTGGCTCTAATAAATAAATAAAATCTGAAAGAAAGAAAGAAGAAAGAAAGAAAGAAAGAAAGAAAGAAAGGAAGGAAGGAAGGAAGGAAGAAAGAAAGAAAGAAAGAAAGAAAGAAAGAAAGAAAGAAAGAAAGAGCCCTGAGCTTCATACCCACTTTCTGAAGAATCACACAAGATAAGAAACAATATAGTTTTACAAGCATTAAAAAAAAAAAAAAAACACCACACAAAACAACCTAAGGAGTACCAGTTACCCATGCGGAAGACCTGGCTACTTGTCTTCTGTATCTGTTTTCCTCTTCTTCAATCCAAATAGAACTTTCAAGATGGCACAAGGCTACCTAGCTTCACTTGCTTGCAGGTGTGGCCATGTGGCTAATTCCTTAGCCAATGGCATGTGAATTGGAGTGATGAGTGGGCACTTTTTTTTAATTTAAGAGATTATTTATTTTTTTGTCAGAGAGAGAGCACAAGCAGAGGGAGCAGAGGCAGAGGGAGAAGCAGACTCCCTGCTGAGCAGGGAGCCCGATGTGGGGCTCGATCCCAGGACCCTGGGATCATGACCTGAGGCGAAGGCAGACGCTTCACTGACTGAACCACCCAAGCTTCCCATGAGTGAGCACTTTTAAAGGGAAGAATTATACCTGTCCCTGTTCTTCCTGTCCACTGGCTGAAACAAGGACGTGGCGGCCAGCCATCTTGGATCCTGCAGTGAAGACAGCACCCTCAAACTGGGGAGGCCACAAGACAGAAGGAGCCTGGACCCCTGCTGGCTTCCCAGGGAGAGCCCCCTATATACTGGGGTTTCACAGAAATAAAATTGTCTCTGGTTGGATCCTCTAATATTGAGGGTCTCAGTGTCCAGGCCCGAAATGAGACCGAATATTTCTCCAGATGACTTGGGTTGAGGCTCTTTCGAGTCTAAACAAACAAACAAGCAAACAAATTTAAAAGGCAGAGTGATTCTCTCTGCTTGGCCCGGAGGTCAATTAGGCTTTTTGTAAGCTCTGACTTGACAGAAGAGTTGCTGTCGCTACGGCTGACGTGACAAATTACCACAAACGGAGCGACTTGAAGCCACATACATTTATTCCCCTACTGTTAGGAAGGTTAGAAGTCCAACACAGGTCTTACCGGGCTAACACGAAGATGCTGGCACAGACGCATTGTCCTCTGAAGGCTCATTTCCTTGCCTTTCCAGCACTGAGAGGCCACCGGCTTTGTTTGGTCAGTGGGACCTCGCGTCTTCAGAGGCAGTGATGTTAGTTAATCCTCTCGTGCTAGCCACCTGTCCTCTGCCTCTCTCTTCTGCTTTTAAGGGTGCTCGTTACGACACTGGGCCGACCTGGGTCATTCAGGATCATCTCCCCATCCGAAGGC
Organism: Ursus arctos; assembly: GCF_023065955.2. Classification (NCBI taxonomy): domain Eukaryota; kingdom Metazoa; phylum Chordata; class Mammalia; order Carnivora; family Ursidae; genus Ursus; species Ursus arctos. Next base: position 36,920,944 of record NC_079873.1, on the reverse strand, counting down.
CAGCAGATTAGCAAACTTAATTCCACTCTTAACCTTAATTCCCCTTTACCACATGACCCAGGATATTTACAATTTCTGGGGATTAGGACACGGACGTCTTTGGGAGACCATTATTGTGTCTATCTCAGTCTCTCTCTCTTTTTTCTTCTTCTTCTGTGTATTGTCCACTCTCCAAAAATTCTGTTTTGTGTACATATACGGGTGTTTATGTGTAGATGCATATATCTATTTGCTACCTCTGTCCAAGGAGAGGGCCTAGAAGCAATCCTGGTAGCAACTGAACACGCCTGGCACCTAGACTTGGTTTCTATCTCCAAAAAAGAAATCTGGACTTCTTGGAGAAATAGGTGATCCCAGGGTGTGGGCAGAGAAAGTACAAGATGAGTCTGGAACATCTTATGATGCTAACCAGTTAGGAAGTGCTCAGAGAGCTATGGGGACACGACAAAGGGTGGAAGAGCCACCATTGGCTCATCTGGGAGCATTTGAGTTTAAAATAATAAAGGGTTATAACCCACTAAGTAAAGTAAGAATCCATGTGTCCATGGGTCTAGGAAAATCTCTGTTTGCCTTTATTCTCACATAGAATATTTCTGACACTAGATTTGTGGGGCTTTTCCCACACCGACCAATTCTCCGACACCAGCTGGGTGCCCTAACATTCAATTCAATTCTGACCGGCACCGCAGTTAGCCTAGACCCCACCCACAGGTTAAGAGCTCAGTTCCATAAGACTGCCCCCCCACTTCAGACGGCAATCACAAGTCATAAGTCTCAGGTTACCCCCAACATCTGTCCAGCTTAGCTGCAAATCGGAGCATCCCGCGACCCCCTCTGGAGGTTGGATACTTTGTCAGATTGGCTCACACAATTTAGGAAAACTGTTTACTTACTAATGCCGATTTATTGCAAAGAATCTTTTAAAGGATACAAAGAACAGCCAGATGGAGGGAACATAGAGTGAGGTCTGGAAGGGTCCTGAGCTCTGGAGTTTCTGTCCCAGTCGAGTTGAGTTGTGCCCCCCTTTCAGCACATGGACGTGTTCACCAACCCAGAAGCATTCCCAAGTCTCTACTTCTCGAATGTTCATGGAGGCTTCATCACATGGCCACGATGAATTATTAACTCAATCTCCAGCCCCTCTCCCCTTCCCAAATGATGGAGGGTGGGGCTAAAAGTTCTAAGCTTCTAATCGTGGCTTGATTTACTGGTGACCAGCCCCCATCCTGAAACTATCCAGGAACCACCAAGAACCTCCTTACTAAAAAGACATTCCCTATCGCCCAGGAAATTACAATGGATTTCGGGACGGTGTGTCAGGAACCAGGGTCAAAGACCAAAGCTTAGAACAAAAGATACTCCTAGGGCTCTTATCACTTAGGAATTTACCAGGGTTTCAGGAGCCCTATGTCAAGGATGAGTCAAGACGAAATATTAGAACAAAAGATGCTTCTAGTGCTCTTATCACTTGGGAAATTACAAGGATTTTAGGAGCTGTGTGCCAGGAACCAGCGACAGAAACCAATGTATGTATTTTCTATTATTTCACACCATGGTAATATAAATATGTAAATATAGGGAAGACAATACTCTTTCTTCCAATAGAAAGGTCACAAATACAATTAAAAAGAATGTCAGAAAAATCGTCATTTAACATCCTCGCAATGATCACTGGGTTAGGCAAGAAGCATCAGTGGGTGACTAGAGCCAGTGAGAGGTGTCCCATCCAGGCTGACCTCGGTAGGGCATCTCATCTCATTGTGTACATAAACAAAGGAACACATGTGACCCACGAGCATTCTTTAAAATAGCATCCAGGGGCGCCTGGGTGGCACAGCGGTTAAGCGTCTGCCTTTGGCTCAGGGCGTGATCCCGGCATTATGGGATCGAGCCCCACATCAGGCTCCTCTGCTATGAGCCTGCTTCTTCCTCTCCCACTCCCCCTGCTTGTGTTCCCTCTCTCGCTGGCTGTCTCTATCTCTGTTGAATAAATAAATAAATAAATCTTTAAAAAAATAAAATAAAATAAAATAAAATAGCATCCAGGACCAGATGCTCTTTCTCACTTTGGGTAAGTGCCTGTGGGGACATAGTTGACACTCTCTGCGGATTCTAAGAACCTGTCTTATCCAAGCCCTCAATGACCAGTCAAGAGCTTAGCATCCAAGACCGGGGACCCAGGAGGTACTCAGGGAATCTGTGTCATGTGCACCAGTTGGTGATGGCAGACTATGCCCATTCTTGCAATCGTATCTTGAATTAGCAAAAATTTTGCGCTATTTACAATGCCCTCTCTTTTGCAACTTTGGACATTTGAAGAGGATGTGCAGCGTTTACTGGAAAGAACGTTCTAATTGTGGTTGTAATAGCTGTTGCAGTTGTGGCCCTGAATCATCCATGACTCCCTGTATTCTAGCCGTCTGTACTCCCTGTCCACATGGACCCTGGGCTGCAGCGTATGACTTGCTTTGGCCAATGAGACGCTGCCAAGCTGTACCCAGGCACTGGCTTGATAAATGGTGGCACGTTGAAGCTTTTCTGCCTGCAAAGCTCACTCTAAGAGCCGATGGAGCACCATGTACGAAGCCTGACCATTCTGAGATCACTGTGCTGTCAGGAAGCTGACGCTAGCCACGTGGAACAGCCAAGAGACTCAGAATAATGGCTTCCTGAAGATGTCAATGTCCAAAACGTTGGAACCCAGAAATATGTTATATTACACGTAACATTACATGTTATGCTACATGTTAGCATCATGCAACATTTCTATTGTTCTGGTAGGAACAAAATCCATATACAAGCTGTGAAATATGAATTGAGTAATATTGGAGGTTTCGTGTGTCGGTAAAGTACTCTTAGATGTGCATTAAAAACTGGTATTGACCATCAAGATAAATGGTGAAATGTGAACTAATCATTTAAAATTTTAATTTTTAGTGGCAGATCTTTTGATTGCAGGTAATGGAAAATTACTTGAGCACTCAGGTTAGAAACGAAAATGCACGAGGAGGATTTCTTATAACAACACAGAGGTATGTCAGAAAGCAGAAAATGAAGAGCACAGCGTGGTCTTGGACCAAGCCCTGAAAAACCATCAGAAGCACGGCGGGGCTTCTCCGTTCCTCTCTCAAACCTGCTTTATTCTGTTTATCTGCTTGACGCTCCTCCTCCCCCCACCCTCTGTCTCCAGGATGACTTTCTCTGCCTCTTCAGGAATTCATGGCCAAACAGGATATTCCCAGCCCAATCTTTCCTCGGCTAGCCATCTAAGCTCCCGGTACCCTGACCAGTACCTCGGAGCCTCAATTTTAAACTCCTTGGAGAAAGAAAGAAACGACCAGGTGGGTCCAATCAGCAGTGGCCCGGAGTGCAGGGCCAGCTAATGCAGGGCCTGCGTGTGCGCACGCGTGGATGGTTGGGCATGATGGCCTTTTGAAACAGGGACACACACCGGAGATGTTCTTCCAACCCAGCACGTCTAGGCAGTAGTCATCTATTGGGTCCTGGCACTACGACCTTGAGGAAAGTCAGAAGCATAGGACAGGGAACCCCAGATGCCAAAGCCAGGCATTCTGGGAATACAGAGCCACATGCACTTCTAGGGAAAGCCTGAGTCAGAGCGTGGGCTCCTGGGATGTTAACTTCCTGAAACGCACGCGCCACCCACTCACGCTCGGATCGGGGAAGTCCAGACCTATGGGACATTCGGGGCGTAGGCCTTGGGGAAGCTAATGTGTGGTGTGGGTGGTGGAGAAATAGCCTGTCTGTTTAATCTGTCTCTAGACAACATGCTTCTTTATGTTCCCTACCTTTCCTAATGCGGGTCTCCGTTTGAGGAATTGAAAACTTCCACACCCTCTTCATTGTGATGACATCTTTAAGGTGAATGAATGATCAGGACTAAAGTCAAATCTGTAATTATAATATTGACAATTCATTCTCAAATAAACATCTGTCCAGGACATTCCGATCTGTCTCTCTGGGAGGAGGCAGTGGTCTCCCTCCCCACCCTGCCCCCACACCAAAATTGTATCCCACCCCTGGTTGAAAATAACTGATTTCAATCAAAAGACAGACAATTCCATTCCACACATATTCTTATTGGTGGTAATTATTATTAAATCAACACTTTGGGAATCTAAGAAATGGCTTTAGAGTGAAGATTCATGAGGGTGCCTTTACTCGTAATGCAGAAATAGCCTTGAGCCATTTCATTTTATTGAATTGCCTTTGTATCGGACATTTTTATATCTGCTATTAAAAAGTCAGCTATTTTAGATGTACCCTCATAGTGTGTCATACTTTCTGAAGTATATATAAGATGCAATTTGTGCAAATGAATAAAATCTCAAACTCTAGGGCTAGCTGATCTCTGCATGGCTGGGATAATAAGTTTTCCTAGCGGGGCACTCCTGCCTACAAACCAAACAGTAGTTACGAGTGGTGTTATGTCTTTATTACTCTAACATCTCATCATTCACTTAGAATTGGGTTTATCAAGGCCACCTATCATCTTGAACATTAGCGAAAGATCTCCTGTTATTTCCGCGTGAAGGATAAGTTGTTTTCAGCAAATATCGAGAAAGGTCGCTGTATAAAAACCGTTTTCCTAGAACCGTGAGAACAAGCATGGGTGGGGGTTTTCTTGTCTTAGGAAGATCGAGTAGAGTATTTCCCAAAATGTGTGCTGTGGGACGTCATCACGTAGGATGCAGAGAGCTGGGGACGACAGTTCTTGTGCAAACAGACATAGAGAGCTTTACTGCAGGACCGCTCAGCATCTGTAAAACACTGAGGCAGAGTAGCCAGATCTGAGAAGAGGACACGTGTGCGCTGCTTCAAAACAAATTGGATCACAGAAGTCCTTTTTTGAGAACCATGTTGAGAGATTGTGATTCCAGGTGAAGTATTTTTGAAAAAGCTCATCTATTCTAAGGGTGGCTTTTTAAGAAATTGAGGTGAAATTCACATAGCATAAAACAAACCTCTTTATGTGGCATTTAGTACGTTCATGCTGTTGTGCAAACACCACTTCTATCTAGTTCAAAACATTTTCTTCGTCCCAAAAGAAAACTCCCTACCCGTTAAGTCATCTTCCGTCCCTATTCCGGCTTCCCCCAAGCCTCTGGCAACCCCCGATCCTCCGTCTCCACAGATTTAGTATGGTGGCTTTTTTTTTCTTTTTAAGATTTTATTTATTTATTTGACAGAGAGAGAGACAGCCAGCGAGAGAGGGAACACAAGCAGGGGGAGTGGGAGAGGAAGAAGCAGGCTCCCAGCGGAGCAGGGAGCCCGATGCGGGGCTCGATCCCAGGACCCTGGGATCACGCTCTGAGCCACCCAGGCACCCCACGGTGGCTTCAAAAAAAAAAAAAAAAAAGACTTCATTTTTTAGAGCAGTTTTAGGTTAACAGCAAAACTGAGCAGAAGTTACAGACAATTCTAGGGGTGCCTGAGTGGCTCAGGCAGTTAGGCATCTGCCTTTGGCTCAGGTCGTGATCCCGGGGTCCTGGGATCCAGCCCCTGAGTCTCCCTGCTCAGAGGGGAGCCTGGTTCTCCCTCTCCCTCTCCCCTTCCCCCTCCCCCTACTCTTGCTCTCTTTCTCTCCCTCCCTTCTTCTCTTTCTCTCTCTCTCAAATAAATAAAATCTTAAAAAAAAAAAGTCACAGAGAGCTCCCAACACCCCCTGGCCCCACACAGGCATAGCCTCCCCCACTATCAACATCACCCACTAGAGCAGTACATTTGTTATAATCGTATGTTGGCTTTTTAATTGGACACCTGTAATGGTTCCTTAAAACCTTGTTTTTGTAACTCAGATATTTTATATGAGCAGATATACACGGCAGATCTCTACAGAATTGTTCTATAGTTCCACTTTTAATGCTATTGTCCTCTCTCCCCCAAATGATGTCTACATGAGCCTTTTTTCCCTACTCCTCGGCACCATCACATTTTGCTTCATGACTGTGATGACGGACTGCAAAGCGATTTTCAGATAACGCTTTGGACTTGGGTCCTCTCATCTCTCCAAGATTGGCATCATGGCTTCCATGGACGTAGGAGGCATTCCTGAGCACACTTTACATCTCCTCGCCTCCCCGAAACGAGAAGTCTATTTCTTGAGCAGAATAATGGTAGGAAGAAGGGGAGGTGTCTAGTTTTTAAATGTAGTCCTCTCAATCTTGGGGTGAAACGTAAAACTTTAGGCCATTGTTGTTTCAATCTGAAGACAGCCGCTAAGTTAGAGTTTCAAATTACTTAATTGATCATTCAGTCATTCAATGATTCGTTGTCAGACACCCCCAGGTCTTCTAGACACTTTGGAGGAAAATAAAAAATGTTAAAAAAAAAGTAGATGCCTATCTTTAGTTGGGGGAGATAATGAATAGGAGTGGGTAAAGTTCCGTAGGCTTGAGCCCAAGTACTCAAAACATGCAACTTGTAGTGATTTTCTACTATAGTTTTCTAAAACTCTTCTCTCTGACTGGTTACCTCTAGCTTCCATCCTGCTTGGTAAAATAAACTCAACTGTATTTTTTTCCCACATACATTTAGTCAATCCAGGGTGTTCTTGGGCGTTTCAAAGAACTCGGTCGTAGCCAAGTTCTCAGAAGCTCAGTATGAGGCAGGGTGTGGGGGTTTTAGCCTCAGCAGAGGAGCCGGGGTGGGTCTGCTCCCCTTGGCCCCTGCGCATCACCGCCATTCGTGCTTGCCGGCACCTGCTCGGACATTTCCATCTGGTCTCTGGGTCATGAGCTCTGCCAGTCACTGTATCCCCCTCATCCGGACTCAGGATACTCAATTCCCATCGTTGTTCTCCTGGCCACACCTATGCTTGGGGAAAACCTGCGACTGCTCTTTGGACCATGCTGGAGTGCACGGGGTCTCCCCAAGCGTCCCTTACGTCCTTCTGGCTGGCTTTCCCCAACCCTCAAGAGTCAGCGTCACTTGTCTGTCCTCATTCCACAGAAGAAGGCATGGGGAGCTGGCTTACAATAGTTTACTCCCACTGGAAAGGGAGCACAGGTCTCCATGCTCATTTCCCACTCCCTGCAAAAGCCCCTCCCCTGCTCTGACTCCCTTTGCTTTGCCCAGCTCGGGTCATTGTTCTCTCTTCTCCAAGCCAATCCCACACTCCATGCCTTTTGTTTAGCAGTCAATGACTCCTGAGTCTCCTTGGCTTTTAAAACTGATACAGACTATGCTCTTGGAACTCAATTCTCTGCTCTCAAACTACTGGCTTTGCCGCAGGTTTCAAAAGCCTGTTCTTAAATTCAAAACCCAAAACTGAATACCCTTCTCCCCGTTTACTCCTCTCTAACAATTCTTTCTTCCCTGAGTTGATGATGCCTGGACAGGAATGGGGAGGACCATCGGGTCCCATCTCAGATTCCTAACTTCCCTCTCTCTGTCTCTGAGGAGGGTGTGTTTCTTTCTCTCTAAGAAGAGTGTAAAAAATGAACTAAAATATAAGGCTACATCACAAGCAATGTCCCGGAACTGTATCTGGGTATTGACCAACATGATATAAATAGCGTACCGTCAGTGGCAGGTCAGATCAATATGGGATGGTCTCGGGAGTTTTCAAAGAGGACGGGGCATTGATTTGTTTGTAACGTATAAATCGGTGGAAAGAAACATCTGGTGGATTCCACAGTGAACCACAGAGATGGGGATACCCAAAGTGTGGCCATGGGGGGGCACGTTCATAGACGTAGAAGGATTACTGAAGCTGGGGTTGGAGAGGATTTCAAGGAGGAAATGGCCAACTGTGTGAAATGCTATAAGAAAGTAAAAGCAAGTACCTATCGAGAAGAGGCTATTGTGTTAGTTGGAAAGTTCCCACATGCTGCTGTTGGGAAAGCATCCAGTAACATTCACTGATACTTCAAAGTTATTGATTTCTCCACGGAGCATAACATATAGAACAATGGAGATTGTAGGAGTGGACAAAGACAAGTAAGACATGTTGGAATCGCGTTGGAAAATGTTCACTGACCCAGAACACTGCCAGAGAACACTTCCACCTCCCATGGGTACTGGTCCTTAGGGCTCTGTACCCGTAACGACATACCGGGGGTGGGAGCTGTTTGGCTTTTCAGAAACATGCAAATGAAAAGAAAAGAGCAATAATAGTATCCTATTACAAACTGGCAAGGTAGCATGTTCAAAATCAGCCTTTCTTTAATCTACGCATATAACTGGGCGTGCTGTCAGCTGCGCTCAACCATGATTTATTTGCTAGTATTCTAGGTGGGTTCTCAGAGCCATATGTCTACATCAGAAATGCACAAAAAGTCAGTGGAGAATCAAGCTGCAGTATTAAATTTTATTTTATTTTATTTTTTTAAAGATTTTTTTTTAATTTTATTGATTCGACAGAGAGAGAGACAGCCAGCGAGAGAGGGAACACAAGCAGGGGAAGTGGGAGAGGAAGAAGCAGGCTCATAGCGGAGGAGCCCGATGTGGGGCTCGATGTGGGGCTCGATCCCAGAATGCCGGGATCACGCCCTGAGCCGAAGGCAGACGCTTAACCGCTGTGCCACCCAGGCGCCCCTGCAGTATTAAATTTTAAATTGCAGAGGGTATTCATCATATTCTTGGATCTCTTTTTTTTTTTCATTTTAAAGAATTCCTTTCTGTTCGATTTATTTGGAAAAAAAAGATGGTTTTCATTTGATTATTTTTTAAAAATGAGCTTTGGCTTAACTAGAGTGAGTGTCTTGAAGCCATTTCAGTGTTGTCCTTGTATTGTATATAAAGCAAATACAGAAATCTGCTCAGGATGATGAGTCAAAAAAAAATCTACAGGATGAAAGGGCCCGAGCTATTTGAACATACTTACTGAACGATCAGTTTGCTATGCGTCAGAACCTTAAATAACATCAGTTTTGAAGTAACTACACGGTGAACATTTGCTGTTAACCAAATAAACATTTTGGGGGATTGGTGATGAGATTAAAATCTTGCTCCGAGTCCGAGGACACCAGTGGAGCCGAGTTAAGGGTCTGTCTGCTGAAGAGTCTGATACCAACTCGGCGGGGTATTTGGGAGTTAGACCTCAGGGTACAATGAGGGGGTGAGACATCAGTGACAGAGAGGGGGGCAGTGTGTCACCGAATGAGTGAACTCAGGTGGTGGATGGGTGGCTGGGAGGGCATGAAGGGAAGGAAATTTATTTAGAGAAACTCCCAGCTGTGGACCTCCATCCACAGGTGACCATGGGGTCACAGTCTTCCTGCTAAGTCCCCACTTGGTGGCTGCCACCCTTTTGTGCATTTCGCCAGGATCGAGCAGTGACCTAGAAGTTCTGAAGGCACCAGGAAGTTTTAGGAAAGGGAAAAGGGTTTAAGAAGTACAGAGAGTGAGTATCATGAAGCACATCTTTATCAAAATCACCACTACACTTGTCGTGACGAGCGCTGAGTACCGTAGAGAATTGTCGAATCACCATATTGTACACCCAAAACTAATAAAGCGCTGTATGTTAATTATACTGGGATTTTAAAAATAAGTAATAATAAAATAAAACAAAAAGACCAAAAAAAAGTAGAAAAAAAATGAATTCTGAAAGTTTTTCTGTTCTCTTAACCAAACTTTCTGGATTCATGTATCTGTGATTGAATATATATATATGTATATATTTTAAGATTTTATTTATTTATTTGAGAGAGAGAACACAAGGGGGGAGCAGCAGGCAGAGGAGAAGCAGGCTCCCCCTGAACAGGGAGCCCAATGCCGTGCTCATCCCAGGACCCTGGGATCATGACCTGAGCCGAAGGCAGACACTTCACCGACTGAGCCACCCAGGCGCCCTCAAAGATGCTTTTTCTATTGAAGGACTTGATCCAAAAACCAAGTTAGTAATATTAGTAATGAATGATAGAGCCCACGTGGGGTACTGAGGACTCATTCCATTTCCCCACACCTGCTCCAACACAAGGGACAGAAGAATTCTGGTGGGTTCCAATGTCTGTCGCCAGTGCCTCCTCATAGGACCCGTTCAGCCTAGCTTGACTGACTCTCAGATTCTGGAACCAGCTCACTTCTTCTCTGCCCTGGACCTGCATGCGTGCTGCCCCTCTCCTTGGGATGATTTCCCTCATTCAGGGGCCACTTCCTTCTCATCCTTCAGGTCGCAGCTTAAACTGGGCTTCCCCACGGCGGTCTTTCCTGAGTACTCCATCTGGACCGTTCACAACTCGTAATCATATATTTGTTTGTTCGTTTCCTTGTGTGTTCCTTATCCCCTCGATGGCGGGTGGCTTCATTTCCTAGGGTTGCCATAACCAAGTACCACAGACTGGATGACATAAGCGACAAAAATTTATTGTCTCACAATTTTGGAGGCCAGACGTCCAAGGTCAAGGTGTTGTCAGGGTTGGGTCCTTCCGAGGGCTGTGAGGGAGGATTTGTTTCAAGTCTCTCTCCTCGCCTTGCTGTTGACCTTCTTCTCCCTGTGTCTTCACATTGTCTTCCCTCTATGGGTGTCTGCGTTCAAATTTCCCCTTTTGATGTGAACACCAGTCATATTGGGTCAGGGCCCACACTAAGGACTTCGTTTTGAATTGATTATCTCTGTAAAGACCCTATCTCCAAATACAGTCACATTTGGAGGTGCTGGGGGTTACGACTTCAACATATGAATGCGGAAGGGGCACCATTCAGCCCGTAACAATAGGAATTGTGCCATTTTCCCATTATTCATCTTATGGCTGCTCAGCACCTAGAACAGAATCGAGCACATCATAGACCCTCAACTAATGGTCGTTGAGTGAATAAGTGACCTACTCTTCTCAGTTGTTTAAGGAATGAGTTCTTTTTTTAAAAGATTTTGTGTCTTTATTCGAGAGAGAGGAGTGAGAGAGAGAACGCGTGTGCGCAAGTAGGGGGGAGGGGCAGAGGGAGAGAGAGAAGGGGACAAGCAGACTCCCTGCTGAGCGAGGAGCCCAACGCAGGGCTTGATCCAAGGACCCCAAGATCATGACCTGAGCTGAAGGCAGATGCTTAACGACTGAGCCACCCAGGCGTCCCCAGGAATGAATTCTTTTGTGGGTCTAGTCCTGACTCTCCTCTGCTGTGCTCTTGGGTTCTTGCTTGCTGGGAAATTCTCTTACTGCTTCAGAGCCCTTAGAGGGTGGGTGTATTTAACTACTCGATACAAATTCTGTGTCTTTCCTGGAAAGGCTTAAGCTAACTTCTCAGACTACACAAAATAGAGGTGACAAGGTTCTTAAGTGGAACAATTACATGTCACGTAGATTCATAGCCTTGTTTACAGAGGTGAACATAGGTTGTCTCTAAGCTTTCTGGTTTACATGGTTCAAAGGGTCCATCAGATAAAAACAGGTCAACTGCTCAGGACAAGAGCAACTGTCATTGGTTGTTCATGTCAAGAATGGACAAGCATTTCTCCTGGGTATTCCCCTGAAGGAGGCACTGCATATCGTGACAAACACTGATAACGTATTTTCCATAAGACACACCGAGAGGTCCACAGACGGATTGTTTCTCTTTTTTGACTTCTTTTAAAGTTAATTCTAATGTATTTATAATTTCTGATTATTGAAGAGCACACGTTCATTGAAGAAAATGCGGGACAGGTAAGCAGAAAAAAAAAGATGTTAAAAACCATCAAAAATCCCAGCATCTAGGGAAAAAACACTGTTAACATTCTGGTGTGTGTTTTTCCTGTCTTCTATTATGCATGAATATAATTTTTAACAAGAGGTTCAAACTGCATATTATTTTTCAATCTGTTTTTAATTAAACCATATATCATGCACATTTTCCCAAGTCATTAAACATTCTTTAAAAATATGTTGAATAGCTTCTATGTATTTCATTAGATAAAGGCATTTATTTATTGAGCCAATCCTTTATTGTAGAATAGTGAGCTGGTTTCCAAGATTGCATACTGTAAGAAATGATGATGTGGACATACTTCTAGATAAATCATCGCAAAAATTTATAATTATTTCCGTAAGGACAAATTCCTAGAAGCCCAATGGTCAAAATGTGCAAGTATTTTTAATATATATAAATGACCACTGTTCTATATAGAATGTCATGCAATTTACACTCCGGCCAGCTGTATTTGAGAGTACCAGCTGGCACACTTACTGAAACTTTGTGTGTCATAATTTTATTTAATTCTTGTCACTTTGATCATTGTTGTTCTGATTTGCACTTCGTTCTTAAAGAAGCTTAACTTTTCCTAAAAATAAAGCAGTGGGCTTTGCAGTGGGGTGCGTTACCCTTTCGTGGCCTTTGCCAATTTTAACTTTTTTTTTTTTGATTTGTGAAAGCTCTTTTTCGTGTATATTTATTTTTTTACTTCTTATGTAGCAATGATGTTTTCCCAATTCTGTTCGTGCTCTCCCATCAGAAGAGCACAAGAGGCTTGAGTTTTTAGTATACAGTGTTGTTTCTTTTAGGTATTGATGTTTTTATATAGCCAAGTAGACCAGTATTTTTTTTCTGATCTTGCTTTCAGTGTTATGACTAGAGAAGCCTACGGCACCCCCAAATTACATAAATGTGTATCCATATTGCCTTCTGGGACATTCATGTTTTTTTCTTAAAAATTTACATTTTTCACCCAGCTGAAATCTTTTCTGGAATATCATGCAGTTTAAATGAATTTTTCCACAAATACTTAGTCAAGTTATATAACAAATATGGTTTTTAAATGAGACAGCTATCGTAATATGCTAAATTCTTAAACATTCCTGTGTCTGTTCTGGACTTTCTATTTTTGTTACCTTGACTTGTTTGGCTGGTCCTGCGTCCGTACCAGATTGTTCAAATTATTGTGGCTTTATAATATATTTCAACATTTGGTTTCAAGTCCCTTCTCATTTTTCTTTTTATAATTTTCTTGGTTATTCTTGCACGTTTATTCTTCTGGATAAACTTGAAAAGCATTTTGTCAAGTTGCAAGAATGTTAAGTTGGTGTTGGATTCGATTAGAAATGTATCACGTTTATAAAGCAAACTGGGAAGAATTAACACTTTAATAATAATGGATTTTCCTATCCAGAAATACAGTGTCTTTCTGCATTGTAAACTCTTCTTTTAAGTGTTCTTTGTTTATTTGTTTTCTTTACATGGTATTGCACATTTCTTGTTAAGGTCATTTGTAAATACAACATATTTTCATTCATTTTGTGTTGAAATAGTATTTATTTTTTAATATGTGAAAAGGTATTGATACTTGTATATTTATGCTGCTATCCATCACTTCCTAATAGTTATAACATTTTCATGGATTATTTTCTTGAGGTTTCAAGAAAAAACTTGAAAATGGCATTAGTTTTGTTCTCTTTCCAATATTTAGACCTCCTATTTCCTTTCTTGTTTTATTATGTCGTTTGGAACTTACAATGAATGGAAAGAAAAGAATAGCGCTGATGTTAAGTATCCTTATGCTATTCCTCTCTTCAGTTGAAAAGCCTATCAGAATGGTGTGGTTCTGCCCCATCAAAAAAAAAAAAAAAAGAAAAAGAAAAAAAAAAGAATGGTGTAAATTGTTGGCTTGCAAAATATTTATTTACTGTGTTGGCAAAGTTTTCTTCTGGTCCCTGTTCACTACACATATTTATAATTAATGGATATTGAATTTTATCATCGATTAATTAATTTGGGATATCTATTGAAATTTTGATTTTTCTCCCTTGATGTGACAAATTGTGTGAGTAGATTTTTAAATGTTAAATAACCCTTGTGCTCCTAGTATAAATTCTTTTTCATTGTGATGTGCCACTCTTTTCTTTTCATGCTGGATTCAGGTAGTGAACACAATGTTTAGGATTTTTGTTTCTACGTGTTCGCTAGACTATTTAATAAGTTTTCTCTTGGAGTGTTGAATCTTTATCAGGTTTTAATATCGTGGTTTTGCTAGCTTCATAAAATGAGTTGGATGCTTTCCATCACTTTCTCTACTTTGGAATTATTTAAATAGCATTGGAATATTAGAAAAATGAAAATAACTCAATAATTCATTTTTGACAAGGTTTGTGATTTCTTCCACGGTCTATTTCTGGTCTACTCTGGTCTATTCCATTTCTATTTCTGGTCTATTCCAATGTCTTACTTCTTCTTGAACCAGTTCATAAAACTCTTTCTCAGAAAAGTGTTTCTGGAACATTACTGTACACACGGATCTCCTAGGGATCTCGTTGGCATGTAAATTCTGATTCGTTAGAATTATACCATGTATCCCACTCTCCAGTGAGCCCCCCTAATTCACAGAAAGATAGCAGAATATCTAAGGAGATGGATACCACGTAGGTCTTGCTCTTCAGAAGCAGGCCCTAACTTGAGGACTCAAATTTGTGCATGCAAAATGTGATTTATTTAAAAAGTGTTCCCAGGAGAAGCTGTCGAGGGAGTGGGGGGACAAGATGGAAGAGGGGGAGAAGCTGAGCAAGGGCGTGAGTTCAAGGGATGTCCCAGCCTCCACCTGATCCCACAGGGAGCTCTGGAGGAAAAATTACAACCCAGAGTCTGTCCTGACTTGGGGCAAAGGAAGGAACTGGGCTTTGTTCCCCTACACCCATCAGTCATTGGCTAAAGGGGGATCAAGGGCTGTGGGTGGGAGTGATGTAAGCTCCCTGGTACTTCCTGCTCTCATGCCTGTGGGCAAAGTGGCTCCAGGGCCTTGAGGTCGGTCTTCCCCAAAAGAGTTGCAGAAGTTGGGGGAGGGGCACACACTGGCAAGAGGGATCCTGTCCTGCAGAGCAGTGACAGTGCTGGCTACGGGAGGGATTCTATAGCCCTCAGAGAGTCTTCCCTAGACATTTTTTAAAAATTTCAGACAAACGTTAAATGAAAAGTTGAGCAACAGAGGGTTTGAGATTGCACTCTTATGAGTTCTGACAGTCAGCCTTTCTATGCTGGAATACTTTTGCAGACAATCGATCACCCGGGAGTAGGGTTGACATCCTTTTGCAAAAAGCTAGGAACCACTTAATAAGGGTATGTGACTGAATAGGGAGCCATATTACCTCTGCTTTAGGGTGAGACATGGGAAAACCATGGGCAAGGCCAAGATTCTCCTTGAAAACTGTTTCTCATTCACTACCAGTAAATAAAAGCCTGAAGCTCCACTTCACATAATATAACAAAAATATCTTCGGCCTGGGGCACCTGGGTGGCACAGCGGTTAAGCGTCTGCCTTCCGCTCAGGGCGTGATCCTGGCGTTATGGGATCGAGCCCCACATCAGGCTCCTCCGCTATGAGCCTGCTTCTTCCTCTCCCACTCCCCCTGCTTGTGTTCCCTCTCTCGCTGGCTGTCTCTCTCTGTCAAATAAATAAATAAAATCTTTAAAAAAAAAATATCTTCGGCCCAGAATTTTTCAAGGCTTTGAACACTAAAAATATCTCAGTAAATGACCCAAATTATTTCCAAAAGTATGAGATAACTAAAAAAAATAATGTATATGGAAATTTAACCTATATACTAGTTTGTGATTTGACGAAGGTCTACCAAAGCATCTTTAATTTTAGAAAAGCTTAGCTGCTGCATTTCTTCTTTCATGCAATAATTAGCTAGAGTTTCAGTAACCTCTTCAAACCAAATCTGTATATAAGAAAACGTTTGTTATTCTCATCTCTATAGAAGGAGGGCATATAGTAGGAAGACAAAAGTGGTATTGGATCCTTAACACACACATTACCCATTATCACTGGGGCAGATGTATTTTTCAAAGATTATATATATATGCACCATCCTTCATGCCCTTCCTACAATACGACATTGACACTTCTCCATTTGAAAGGTGGCATCTGTTTTCCTACCCCTAAACCTGGGTGAACCTTTTTAACTGCCTTGATCAGTAGAATATGGCAGAAGTGATGCCATATGACTTCTGAGGCTAGGTCACAATAGGAAATAGAGCTCTTTTTCTTGCTACATTCACCCTTAAAACCCAGCCACCATGTTACGAGGATGTCCAGGCAACGCGGAGAGGCCACATGTGGGTATCCCAGCTGACAGTCCTAACTAGGCCCTCAGCCAAAGGCCAGCATCAGCCTCAGACATGTGAGTGGATGAGTCTTCAGAAAAATCCGGCCCTCAGCCTTTGAGCTGCCCCAGCTGAGGCTCTAGACAGACATTGTGCAGGGTGTGGCGACAAGTGGTTTCCATGACGTTCGATCTGAAATCCTGACCCACTGAATCCATGAGAGCCAATAAATGATTATGGTTGTTTTGAAACACTGGGTTTGGGGTTAATTTGTTAACTTAGACACGCACCAGTAATCCACAGTTCCTCCCTGATTTAAGACATCATTGTCATATACTGACCTTTCAAGTAGACATGGGTCTGATGAACACTTTTATATTTCCTTGATCTGTTTGGTAGTATCTACTGAGGAGAGTTTCCTTTTGTATCAGTATATCCATATATATTATGGGAAAACACGAACCCCCAAATCTCTGTAGTTTAATACCACAAAGATTTATTTCACATTCACCCAAATTCCACCGTGGGTCAGTTGTCTTCCACACAGAGATTCAGGGACACAAGCTCCTTCCTGTGTGATGCTGCAATCTTACTATGTGGCCTTCATGTCACCAAAGTATGGGAAGAAAGCAATGAAGAGTTTGTGCCCAGAATCTTAAGTGGCTTGACCCGGAAGTGACACCTTTTCTGCCCCTTGGCCAGAACCAGTCTCATCGTCCCATCAACAACTAGGAAGCCGAGAAATGTAAAAAGAGTACATGGATTTGGGGTGAAAAGTAAATGTTTTTGCCACACTCTTCCTTATTTATGACTTATTTTCTCAGAAATGTCTTGGTTCTTCTCACACATAGATTGTTCCTGACAAATTTTAGAATCCAAACCATTGCATTGTAATTGTTTTTTTTAAAAAAAAAATCAACCAGATCTTTTTGTTTGAGAAGGGGAAGAAATAAGCTAAAACAAAGAGAGAACAGAATAGTTCCCTATTTTATACTGTTGGACATGGTAATTTGTTGCTCCACTCCTATTAACCAAGACTCTTTCAGTTCCTGATTAAGTATTACGAATCATGACTTAATGTCTACTTCATTTAGCTTAAGCCACAACCAACTCCTGGCTGTAAATCCAAAAGTGGAAGGAAGGACAATGACATTTTCAAATTTCCTTGATAATTTCTCCTTAGGGTATTAAAGAATAGAAGCATGATCTGTAGTAGAATAACCATATATGAAACATCATTGGGGGAGCCTGGGTGGCTCAGTCGGTTAAGCATCTGCCTTCGGCTCAGGTCATGATCCTGGAGTCCTAGGATCGAGCTCCCCCCCCCCCCCCCCCCCCCCCCCCGTGTCAGGCTCCCTGCTCAGCGGGGAGTCTGCTTCTCCCTCTGCCCCTCCTCCCTCTCATGCTCTCTCGCTTTCTCTCTCTCTCAAATAAATAAATAAAACTAAAAAAAAAAAAAAAAAGAAAGAAAGAAACATCATTGCCCTGTACCTAAAACACTGGCCTGAAAGACCTAGTCTCAGAAGGGAATGTCTAATAATTTAATAGTTCTGTAGTTTTACTGGAGGAGAGTAAAGCATAGTCCTATTAAAAATAGAATAGGGATGCCTGGGTGGCTCAGTCAGTTAAGCATCTGCCTTCAGCTCATGTCGTGATCCCAGGGTCCTGGGATTGAACCCCACACCGGGCTCCTTGCTCAGCAGGAAACCTGCTTCTCCCTCTGCCTGCCATTCGCCCTGCTTGTGCTCTCTCTCTCTCTGACAAATGAATAAAATCTAAAAATAAATAAATTAAATTAAAATTAAAATAGGTTCAAATGTTGCATTCAAAAGGAAAACAAATCTTCCTCAAAAAAACTTTGATGTAATTATATGATTCTAATTAAATCTCTGAAAGAGTAAGCCGAATATGAATTCTGTCAATTTTCTGTTGCGTTGGCAGGTAATTCTGCCCCTTGGCCAGAACCAGTCTCTTGGAGCAGAGAGAAAGCTGTGGTTTCATATCTGTATGTTCGTCATGTTTTGTATCTGTGCTTGTAAATATTCCCGCATTGCCTTGGAACATGATGCTTCTGGTCTATCTCAGGCCTGCCTTATGCAGTAAGTCACATTTTTTGTAAATCTCGTATTTTGAGATTACATTGTGCTAGAATGTTCCATCTTTTCTGGGTGAAGGCAATCAAGAGTCTAGTGGGCATTAGGAGAAGTGGGCAGTAGGCCTGCTCCAGACTTCTAAATATTGACAGAGTCCAGGCAGGGTTCAGTTTGTTGCCCTTTTCTCTTCTTTATTTGTTCCTGAGATGATCCAGTCCTGTGGCTTTAAAAGGCATTTACATGCTGATGACTCCAAAATGTGTATCCCCCCCCCCAGATCCCTCCCCTAAACTCCAGGTGCTGTCCACCTCTCTACTTGGGCATCTACCAGTCATTTCCAGATCAGAACCTCCTTGAGTCCACGTCCATCTTCACTACATACTTCTTTAACCTTCCTTATTTCAATCAGTGACAACATGATTAAATTGGTTGTTCAAGAGAGAATACTCTACATACACCTTGATACCTCTTTTCCCCCTTAAATCATAAGATCAACCATGAGCAAGGGTTTTTTGGTTTTGGTTTTGGTTTTGTTTAGGAAATCTACATTCAGACCGTTCCCAGAATTCAAGCACGTTTCACCACTCCACCACTACCAACTTAATCCAAGGGGTTTTTTTTTTTTTGTCTTTTTTTTTTACTAAGAGGTAAGTATTAATTTGTCCATGAATTATCCCCTGTAGAGAGGAAATTGGCCTCTTGCAGATCTCCGTAGAAACTGGCCAAGGCTAGTGCTTAAGGCCATCAATCCTGGTCGACCAGGAGACTTGGACTTCAGCCCTCCAAACATGCCCAAGTCGGAGCTAGTGCTTCTTTAATAATGAACACCAGTGTGACAAAATCCTGCTGCTAGCTTTCTTTGTCTTACAGCTGCAACACAGTTTGGATCCGTCACTCAGTTCCCTAAGACCAGAAGGGGAGCTGGCAGGATAGGGATGGAGCAAAGTGCTGCTCTATCTTCTTGTTATTATATATCGGTCCCCGATCACCTGAGAGGATGGATTGCCAGGATAGGGATGGAGCATGGTTCTACTGTATCATATTGCGATTACACCCTGGTCCCTCATCGTGTCAGAGGAGAGCCTGGTTCTTCCCTAAGCATTCAGCTTAAGAGCCCCACATCCCAAAAGTCATGCCCCTCTCCCACATCTGGCATCTGGGGCGAAGCTGCCCCAGCGTGGAGAGGACAATGATGAACTCACGTATCTGTCTTGATCCTGTCTCCATGAGTTTTCTTCTGATGACTGATGCTTTTACAGGTCTAGTCTACGTGCCAACAGAACCTTTTTCCTTATTGCACAATGGGTGTTCTATTATGTCCAAACCCCCATTCTTGGTTCTGCCTCCCTCGCCCACCGTACTCATTCTCCAATCTCCCCTGCTTCAGGTAAATGGGGACACCAACCAATCACCAGCTGTTCATAGCAAAAACCTAAGCGTCCTTGCCAATTCCTCTTCTTCACCTGAACCATAAATTCAATCCTTCAGCGAGTTCTGCAAGAGCTCGACTTGCAACATACAGTCAGCATTTAACCACGTCTCCTCGCATTGGCCTCCTAACCAGACTGTCTATTTCCACAAAAGACCCAGGGTCATCTTTTATAAACCGGAAGCGGGCCATGTCACCTTCTAGTTCAAAACTCCCCAGTGGCTTCCCATCACATTTAGAGTATGCTCATATGCCTTATCATAGCTACAAGGCTCTCTACATGGTTTAGCCCTGACCTCATTCTCTTCTACTCTTGCTCTGCTCAATGATGAACTATTGAATACACAAATGAGTGGGACTGAAAAAGAGGTCTGAAAATCATTTCTCAGAGATCTGGGAAAATCAGAAGACATTTCTAAAAATAGAGTTACTCATTGATTCAGTAAGAAAGGCAGAGTCTTTTGCACTTAAGAGATGTTTGATAAAGAGAGATTGAATAAATAAATGGATAAAATGAAGTGGCCTTTATTCATCACATGGAACAACCATGGAATGCCTCTATGCCTGTTATTTTTTTCTTGACTCAAACCACCAAGTATGTTTTTTAAAATTAACTTTTAATTGAAAAAGTCATACATTTGGGGAAACTATTCAATACGTGAAAAAATTCTTTTGGGAAAAATAAAGAAGTGTCAGCTATGATGAGTGGTATCATTTTGTGGGGGGGGGGGGCATCAAGAAATACAACCTTTCTTTGAACATCCAGTCAATGATTATCCATCCTTTTAGAAGTATACATTAGTTAGAAGCTGTCAGTACAAACTCTTGCAATAATTCTTTCTGTGTGAAATTGACCTTAAGTAAGATTAAAACTGACCTAACATGAATTTGTTGAGCTACTAGTGAATGTAGTTTCTACTTGATAAGCGAGACATGCAAAGTTAATTAAAAATATATTTCTGGGGGCGCCTGGGTGGCACAGCAGTTAAGCGTCTGCCTTCGGCTCAGGGCGTGATCCCAGCGTTATGGGATCGAGCCCCACATCAGGCTCCTCCACTGTGAGCCTGCTTCTTCCTCTCCCACTCCCCCTGCTGTGTTCCCTCTCTCGCTGGCTGTCTCTATCTCTGTTAAATAAATAAATAAAATCTTTAAAAAAAATTAAAAAATAAAAATAAAAATATATTTCTGAATGCATGTCGCATTTGATACTGAAGGAAGTGACTCTTTCTTAATACCGTGCAATTTGAGAATTTGAGAAAATAAGAGTTGACAGCGGAGTCTATTCTTTGACAGCAAGAACAAAAGAAGTTCAAATATGACCAAAGCACTTCGGTTTCTTTCTGTAGAGAAAGTTATTACTTCCTAGCCCGCCAGTGGTTTTATAGGCATCGTAATATGGGAGTCAAAGACCTTGGGCCTGTTTATAGCTGGGGCTGAGTTCACTGTTTCCTTAGGTGCTCTCTGGCAGGGCAACGACACACAGCCATAATCTTCGAAATCGTGTCAGTTCAATGTCTCAAGTAACCTTCACGCCGAGTCTCTTAAGTTGGTTTTCTTTACCCATAAAACAGATGAAGTAACTGAGGTTGTAAGAAGTTAACGACTTTCCCCAAATTGCTGAGCGAATGAGATTTTCCAGGCTGGGGCCTCTGGGGAGGGCGCCAATAATGGTGCAACCTTAGAAGATAATGGGTTGCCCTTGGTACCCCAGTGAGGGGGCCAATGGAATATTTAAACGGTGATTTCTTGGGACTAGGTGGAAATTCTTGTTCTGAAGCTCAGAAACTAGGCTAAGAACAGAAAGTGACCTCGAGGGAACATCAGAACTGGAAACTGAAATCATTCAGCAGGGTGTTAGTGAAAAGCGTTGCGGCCATGAAGGAAAAGGACGCCAGGGTAGGACTGGATCCTATCACACGATGAAGACTGAAGAAAGAAAAATTTTAAGAAAGAGTTGCTCATTTGTGTCAGATATTATTGAGGGCTCCTGCAGAGTGAGGAATAAGACCTTCGAAATAGAACGGCTATCGGGGTCCTTACCTCTAGCATGGAGCCCCTCACTCCCAGCAGTGGGGCATAGTACTAAGCGATGATTTTAGCTCTCTTTCTCACCTAAATAAGGAAGAGCTAATTTTAGAACCATAATGAAGCAAGATGACACATTTTGTTAGAGGATTTCTTTCCTCTCTAAATATGTCCCTTTTTAAAAAAACTTTTTTGAATGTTCTTCGGACTGCTTTGAATCTTTGCATTGCTAATTTTGTGTAGAAAATAATTTTTCATTATCTTCATGGAGTAACCCACAGATAGAAGAATGTATTTAAAAAGGACTAGATAAAAATCTTAGCTTTCTTATTGCATTAACAACGTAGCTCCTAAAGTGCTTTTTATAAAGTTCAAAAGGTGCTTAAATTTAGGGCTCGGAGTCTTTTTTCTTTTGTCCTCTTTTTAGAAACCGAACATTGTCCTGATTTATGCCTTTGATGAGATGTACAGTCTGTTGTAAGAAAAAGATATCCTCTCAACGCTTTGAAGATGCTCATAAAATGGTGAAAAAGATGCCAAAAGAGATTATTCACTAAAATTAGGACATATCCAGAGGTTCGTGAGCTTGAATTTACATTGTGAAATTGTTTATTGAATTGATTGACTGGCTACTTTTATAATGGTCAAGGACTGGTCCCTAATTCTAATTGTGCTTTAGAATTGTCTGGGGAGGTTTTTTTCCCCCTGAGGCTGTCTGCTTGATTGGATACTTTTTTTTTTTTTTTTTTTTTGGCGGGGGGAGGAGGTGTGCCATGTTGTTATTTTTTTAAATAGACTTTACTCTTCAGAGTAGATTTAAGTTCATGGAAGAATTGAGTGGAAAGTATGGAGAGTTCCCATAGTTCCCCTCTCCCCCACCCAATAGAGGCACAGCCTCCCACCATATCACCATTTCACCCCAGGGTGGTACATTTCTTACAGTTGATAAACCTACATTGACATCATTATCACCCAAAGTCCATAGTTTACAATAAGGCTCACTCTCGGTGCTGGGCGTTCTATGAGTTTGGACAGATACATGATGACGTCTAGCCAGCATTATAGTATCATACAGACTATTTTCACTGGCAGACACTGATCAATTTACCGTGTCTATAGTTTTGCCTTTTCCAGAATGCCATATAATTGGAATCGTACAGTACGTAGCCTTTCAGATTGGCTTCTTTTTTATAGCAATATGCATTTTTTTAAAGTGTAAGCTTTATTGAGGTATTATTGATATATAAAATTATAAAGTAATCTGCACTGATATGCTTGATGGCTTGATATCAAGCTTATAAATTTACATATAAAATTAAACTTTATATGTATTTGTATATGAATAATTTATATACATATAAAATTTGCATATAAATTATATATAAAATTGTAAAGTAATATGCGATATAGCTTGAGAGCTCGTTTCCTTTGAGCACTGAATAGGATTCCACTGTCTGGATATGCAACGGTTTGTTTATCTGTTCACCTACAGAAAACATCTTGGTTGTTTCCAAGTTTTGGCAATTATGAGTAAAACTGCTATAAATATCCATGTGCAGGTTTTGTGTGGACGTAGTTTTCGACTCTTTTGGGTAAATACCAAGGAATGCAATTGCTGGATCATATGGTTAGAGTGCGTTTAGTTTTGCAAGAAACTGCCAAATTGTCTTCCAAAGTGACTGTACTATTTTGCATTTCCACCCACAATGAATGAGAGTTCCTGTTGCTCCATGTCCTCGCCAGTATTTGGTGTTGTTAGTGTTCCAGATTTTGGCCATTCTAATAGGCATGTAGTGGTAGCTCGCTGTCATTTTAATTTGCATTTCCCCAACGACATACCTTGCCGAGCATCTTTTCATATGCTGATTTACCATCTGTATATCTTCTCGGGTGAGGTGTCTCTTCAGGTCTTCTGCCCCTTTATTTAATTAGGTTGTTCATTTTCCTACTTTTGAGTTTAAGGCTTCTTCATACATTCTGGATACCAGTCCTTGATTGGATGAGTCTTTTGCAAATGTTTTCTCCCAGTCTGTGGCTGTTCTTTCCATACTCTTAACATTGCTTTCATAGAACAGAAGTGTTCATTTTAATGAAGTCCTGCTGATCAGTTAATTATTTAATGGATTGTACCTTCGATGCGGTAAGGGAAACTTTTATTTTAATTAATTTATTTTTGTTCCTTGTCTTCTTTTTCTTTTTCTTCTCCAGCTTTATTTAGAAATGATTGACGTATACATTGTATAAATGTAAGGTGTACAATGTGCTGATTTGATGCCCATGTATTGCAAAAGGGTCACCACCATAGCCTCGGCTAACATCAGCATCAGCTCGCATAATTATTCATCTTCTAACTGAAATTTTGTACCTTTTGACCAACACCTCCCCATTCCCCCCACCCCCAGCTCTTGGTAACCACCTCTACTTTCTGTTTCTAAGGGTTCAGCGTTTTTAGATTCCACATGTAAGGGAGATCATATGGTATTTGTCTTTCTCTGCCTTATTCAACTTGGCATGATGCCTTCATGGTCCATCCAAGTTGTTTGCAAATGGCAGGATTTCCTCCTTTTTCAGGGCCAAATAATATTCCAGTGTGTGCCTGTGCTCTGTGTGTGTGTGTGTGTGTGTGTGTGTGTGAGCCCTCTTCTTTATCCATTCCTCTGTTGACAGACACTTCAGTTGTGCCTGTGTTTATTTCTTTTAGATATGTACCCAGGAGTGGAATTGTTGGATCATACAGTAGTTCTAGTTGTAATTTTTTGAGAAACCAAGGAGAACTTTTTACCTTTTTTTAAGATTTTATTTATTTATTTGAGAGAGAGAGAGCATAAGCGGGGAGGAGGGGCAGAGGGAGAGGGAGAAGCAGGCTCCCCGCTGAGGAGGGAGCCCAACACAGGGCTCGATTCCAAGACCTCGAGATCATGTGACCTGAGCCGAAGGCAAACACTTAACCGACTGAGCTCCCCGGGCACCCTAAAGACCCTATTTCTAAATAAGGCTGCATTGTGTGGTATTAGAGGTTAGGACTTCAACATTATCGTTTTTGAAGGGGACACAAATCAACCAATAACAAAACCCAAACTCTCTATACTGGCCAATAAAACTTCATGTGATTTATACGGCTCCCGCTCTCATCTCTAATACATCTCCTACCACTTGCCCCTCTCCCTCTTTCCAGCCACCTTGGCATTTCCGCTTACCAAGTTTACTCTTAGCATTTAAATTCAAATCTCGCCTCTCCCCACCCCCGAGAGACCAGCTCTGGTCACCCTATTCACTCAGCCCTCTTCCTGGGCTACTTGAGTTACTCTTTATCTCCTTACTGCTCTGTTTTCCTCTCAGCACATGTCACACTCTAAAGTACTGTTGAGGGAGGCAATGTGGCCACATTCTGGTCAAGGGGAAGCCCCTGGGATTTCTGGAAAGATTTTCCTCCTGACTGAAGGAGCAGGCAAAGAGCCAGCTCGTTTCGTCCTTTGCTCTTGATTGCTGAATTTAGAGGTGATTTCTTGAGCTCCACTGACTATCTACCTGCCGGAACACAGAAGCCAACAGTGCTGAGCCTGATGGGAGTGGAGGGAGCTTGAGGTTTTGATGATACCGTGGCCGCTGTACCCACCCTAGACCTACCTGCTTCTTGATGAATGACCATAACTGCCTTTTAAGCCCCTGAGACTCAAGTGTTGGGTTGTGTTGTTTTTTTTTGTTTTTTTTTTTTTGCCTTGAAAGTGTCTTTACTGACATGCTCTTCCACCATTACCATAGAAACTTTGTCCGTTTTATCCAGTGGTGGAACCCCTGGGATGAGAACATCTGGCAGGTAGAAGGCACTCAAAGAATACTCATTGGACGGCCATGTGGGTGGATGAAAGTCCCCATTTGCTACTTACCTTTGCTTTTCTGCCTCTGTGCCAACCCTTCCACATACGTAGCTCTTCGCTGGTCCCGGGCTGCCTTTCCATTCTAGTCTCTCCTTTTGGACCTTCTCTGGCCCAGCTCCGAGCCTGGCTCCTTCGCTGCTCCCCTGTCTCCCCGGCTCATCACAGCATAGGATGGGGCCCAACCAAGGGTCTGCCCGTGGGCTCTTCTCCAAACTCACGTTTGTCCTCTGGGTCCCACTGGGTGCCTTCAAAGCCCAGAGCCAGCGTACTTCTCCTGGACGTACCACCTCCCGTCTTATCGTACGTTTTGTTTTTCTTGCAGCCCGGGGTACGTTCTGCCTGGCAGCATTTTCATGAGGGAACATTTCTCTTTTCCTGGTAGTATCCTAAATACCAGAAGAACTGGACCCATTTCCTGTTTTGATTTGTACCCCTCACAAATAGCAGGTCGTAACTATAAAAGCTCTGCTCGGTGAATTTCTGTTGAATGGTGGCTAAACCGTGGCCCTTTGAAGACAGGAAGGCCAGAGCTCGTATCTGCCGTTTGTTTTCACTGTGCCCACCCCAGGGAAGTCACCTATCCTCCCAGAGCTTCAAGTTCTTCATTTATAAAAGAGAATAATAGTATTTACCTGATAGGATTGCTATGTATCTCTCGAAAAGAGGTGATACATCCAGAATATTTGGCTCAGAGCCCAGCAAAGAGTAAACACCCAGCAGAGAATAAACACCCATTAAATAGTTATTATTACTGGTAGGTATTTTTGAATGAATGTTATCATATTCATGAGGATGGTAAAGATTAGTATTCTCGTAGATAGTTATAAAGCAGACCTAGCAGACAGGTTATGCTGGTATGTGGGATTTTACACACACACACACACACATCCCTATCTTTATCCATGTAGATATGATATCAAACGTTATTGGTTTGCAGTGGGTGCCTTGGTGAGTATTGATACTTGAGTAAGAACTATGGGTCTGTAGATGCCCACATGGGAATTTTCTACTTTGAAATTCTACAACAGAGGCTACAGCAGACTGACAACGAATCTGAAACCATGTGTGTATGTGGGAAAAGTAGCCAGGACCAAGTAAAGGCTGCATTTCCATTTGTATGCTAATAAGGTTGGTTCACCTAAATTTGGAAAATGTAACGTCCAGCTCAGGACTCCTGGTTGCCACCTCAAAAACTGTCTCTAGCTAAGGAAAGCAGAAAGGAATTGATTGGCAGGATCTTGGTGGGTATGGTGATGGGGGGCAGTTCACAGGATCATCGGGAAAGCTGGAGATCCAGGCTCATAAAATGGTGAATACGGATGTAACCCCAAAGAGCAGAGTGCTGAGGATGCCTCCTTGGACCCTGTGTCCCCCAGGACAAGCATCATCCATCACGTGTCTGGGCTCTGATGGCCCCGACGTTGGCTGTTGTGTCCTCTGGGCTCTCCATTCCAGTGCAACCAGAGAGGATGAGCTTTGCACACCTGCACGCCTTGGCCACTCCTGGGTGGCAGAGAGGGTGAGCCAGGCTTGGTGGCACCTGGCTCTCCAGCTGCACCAAGAGGAGGGAGGACATAAGTACTCCCTTCAGGTTCCATAGGGAGGAAGCAGGACCAGTCTTGGGATTCTCCAACCCTTCATGGGTGTTTGGATGCTGCGCGACTGCCCAGAAATAGCCCCTAGAGCTACCAAGAAAGAGAGAGACACCCCAAAAGCAGTACCCAAAACGAAAGGCTCAGAAGTGATCCCTTGAAAGATTCCCCATCCGGCTGATAGACATCTCCTTCTCTACGCAGTGGCTGTTCTGCAAGGCATGATGAGGGGATGAAAAGGGTTTCTGTTGCCAGATACCTATTGGTAGGCTCACAAATGGGTCTGTTGCCTCCCCGATGGGCGGAGGCAAAGGCTTTCTCTCGAAAGGGGCAGCAGATGGCATTCTTCGCCACCCCTGACAGAATAACGGTGGGAGGAAGCAGTGGGGCTCCATCTGGGAGAGAGCCTGTCTCCCGTGGCCAAGCAGTCAATGTGTTTGCAATCTTTACACTTTCTGCCGCGCTCTCGCGGAAGGGCAGATGGTAGAAGGCTGGAAAATTGCAACCAGGAAGAACCGTACCTCTTCATGTTACTGCAGAACAGACAGAATGGCTCTGAGAACCCAAAGGCAAGGGATGGTAGGGTGGAGAGGAGAACCTATGCTGGGAAAGCCACAAATTATTTATTAAGGGAGTTGAAGAGGGGAATGGACATCGGGCTCTGATATTTGAAAATTTTGGTGGCCGAGGAGTTTATCCTGCCTCCCAATCTAACCCGCAGAATTGAGCCAGAAAATGTGTTCATGACTGTTTCCATGGCTCTTAGCTACAAGTCATTTCCCCTTTCAGATTATTTCCATTTCAAGGCCCAATTTCCATTTGCTGTTTGATCTTCTGCTTTTAAGACATTCAGCCAATATCATCATCGGCCTCGTGCCAGGTTTTCTTGCGAGGCTTTCAACTTGTCCTGTATCCTTTATCCTTGTAGGTGGATTCTGTTTGGAACTGGCTGGTCCCAGGTAGGCAGTGTTTTGCTGGCAGAGCAAAAGAAAAGACTTCTTCTGAAAAGGTGGAGGTCAAACCGAAAATTGGAAGACCCCTCCCGTACACATCAGTGGCTGTTTGGAGTAAAAGTTCGGTGGCAAAGTAATGATGTGATGATCAATTTATTAATGAATAATACATGATTTGGTACAGGCGAACATGACAGTTCCGGGATCAACAATTATATGGAGCTCCCGAGAGAAACTTCTTCGGTTTTAGGATATATTTACTCTTCCGTGAAATGTGGTTGTTGTTGTTGTTGTTGTTTTTAATATTCTCGTTTGAATTCTTCACCAGTGTTAATTTAAAAAAAAAAAAGTTATTCTGGGGCTGGGTCCGTCTGACATAAAGTAATTTATATATGGTTCTTTGTGTCGTCCACCAAAATTGCCTGATGGTTTTCTGCCCCAATTTTCAGCTCTTGAAGGAACTATTCCCCTTTGTATTTTCACAGCTCGTAAGGGTATTATCTAGCTAGCCTGAGTACTTAGCCCCCACCACTCCCCACCCCCCCTCCCCACAGTGACCTTTGCCACTTTTCTGCCAAAGGAGCTGTTTGGCGGTGGGTTGGCCTTACCTGTTAGTTTCACACTCGTGTATTCCAAGGAGTCAAGACTACCCTTTCCCATTGTTTCTAAATCCTATGAGTTTTATTCTAAATGATGCAGACGAAAGCGCTTATCAAAGTGCCATCGTGGATTTCACCGAGTATACGCTGCTAAAAATCACGTAATGGATGAACACCTCAGAAAAAAAGCTCTTGCCACCCACACAGGTCGTGATAAAACAGGGCAGCGTTTTGCACTTGCCTCAGCCCGATCGCCTGCGAAGTCCTTCTGATTCCCATCTTTCTCCCCCCTTCCCTAGCATTTCAACTTCATCTCGGGCAGCTGCTGAATCGTGAAACAGAATGTCACTGTCTCCGTATTTCCCAAACTATGTGTCCTCACCACCGACTGCCCATCTCGATGGCATGCTTGCCAGAGAATTAAACCCAGAATATTCATCTAGCCTCTTATTATTTCCCGAAAGAAAGAAAGAAAGAAAGAAAGAAAGAAAGAAAGAAAGAAAAGAAAGAGGGAACTTCCTCGCCCTTGCCCTTTTCCTCTATGTTGTTCCCATCGCAAGATGCTCCGTGAAAGGCAGCCGAGCGGTGGGCAGTGGCTGAGTCCCCGATAAGGAGCGCCTCACATTTCCGTGGCATTCCCATTTGCTAGAGCGCTGCTGCGGCCGCACGCCTGATTGATATATGACTGCAATGGCACTTTTCCATTTGACATTCTCTCTCTCTCTCTCCCTCTCCCTCTCTCTCTCTCTCTCCCTGTGTCGCTTAAACAACAGTCCTAACTTTTGTGTGTTGCAAATATAAAAGGCAAGCCATGTGACAGAGGGACAGAAGAACAAAAGCATTTGGAAGTAACAGGACCTCTTTCTAGCTCTCAGAAAAGTCTGAGAAGAAAGGAGCCCTGCGTTTCCCCCAAGGTAAGCAGGAAAACAAGGGCTGACGGCTTGCCTAGGAAATTACTTCTTTCCAAACCGAGCATTTCATCCTCCTCTCAGACAAAGAGACAACCTTTAAATACCACTTAAATTTGCATTAATTGAATTTGCATTAATCGGTAGCATGCTAGCATTGTGGGGTTTTTTGGTGGTTTTTTTTTTTTTTTTTTTAAATGAACGGGTCTTTGAAGTCTGTGACAGAGCAGGGGAGCCTCACCGAGAGGCTGGAAAATCCCTTTGGGTTTGACCGAAAGGGATTTTATTTTCAAACTCTCTGCGTAGTTCGATGTAACTTTGTAATGGTTCTTATATTTGACCTGGTGAAAGGAGACTGGGAAGCAGCACTGGACGACATGGATTCCTGAAGCCCCAGTATCTTCCCCACCGCCCTCATCCCTGTTACAATGGGGGCACTATGAACGCGGGCAAGCCTGCGAGTTTAAATGCGCTCTGTTTACTTTTATTACTACTTCTGTACGCTGCTGATCTCCTGCCAGGGCTCCGCCGGACTGCTTAGAATGACTTCAAACAATAGGCAACATTTATTTCTAGCTTTCTGTGTCACGCTTTGCAGGAGCCCTGTTCCTTTGCACTCTCCTCTCAACGTGCAAGGACTCCGCTTCCATAGACGCAGTCAGGAGCACTGGGGAGATAGGAGGATGGGTTTACTATAGGATTTTGATTGGGCAAAAAGTCCGAGGAAATGCATGCTGTTTGCCTTGGCCTTATTGCAAAGGGTTATTTTTAGAAGTCAGCTTGTCCCCGCAGCTCCGCGGATGCTTCACTGTCCAAGCGGTGACCGAGAAAGGATGCTCCCACCGGCGCAGGGACCGGGACCTGTAGGAATGACTCCTTACAAACACCTGAGGAATATTCCGGGGTGGGGGGGGGGTCCTTTCAAGCTCGTGAATACAAGTTCTCTCTTTAAATGAACAATTGGGCTGTAGGAGGCCTGGGCATAACTCTTTCTTGGGGGACGGGAAGTTTGTGTACAGAATGTTAATGACTCAGAACGCCCTGTAACTGAGGCTCATTGTAATTCACGAGCCCCCGATAAACCTGCGAGGACGAGTAGACTCCCTCCTCCACTGAGATTCAGGTGCAGGAAAGGAAGCTCTTTGGCAGGATGGGAGTCCCACTTTCTGTCCTTTGTAGCTGGCATTGATAACAGATGCGGATGCTGCAAAATGTCTCTTCATTTCTAACACTGGTGTATTTTAATGACAAGGAGCTGGCGTCGGCAAACTGCTCCAACACAGAACATTAAACCCCGGTGCGTCTGAAAACATAGAGACGCCTAAAAGGCGGTGTGGGCTGTGGGTGTCAACCAAGTATGGGGGGGGAGGGGGGGCCCTGCAGAATGCTTCTCAAGAGTGCCTTTCGACCAAATGCAAATATCTGCCCATTTTCTTCTCACCAGTCTGGCTTCCGAAAGGAAACTTGAGGGTCTTCTTGACCGGATTTCACTGTGGAGTGGGAACGTGGTTTATGGGGGATCTTTCCTGATCGCCTCTAATAACTCTCCTAATGGCCATTGTTGAGTGAAAATCCAGCTTTTGAACGAGTTAATTTACACCCCGGGGATATTCACGGTTTGAGAAAGCTTGAAAAGATACTATGGATTCTATTGCTGTGCAATTTTGCAGTGATTTTCTTTTTCTTTAAAAACTCTTGCTGTTAACAAAGCAGTTGGTCGAGTCAAAACAATATTCTGGTACCGTTACTCAGACCATTATAGGAGAGTGTCTGAACACCAAATGCCAAATTTTGCACCATTTACTTTAAGACACCTTTGGTTCAAGTAAAGGGAGGACTGGCGCAGGCCTTCTTGACCGACTGTATAGCAAACAGCTAACACCCACAGATGGAAATATGCCTGTGGAGTTTTCAATCTTAATTCGAGTTCCGGTGACACCATCAAGGGGAAAATAAATCATTTTTCAATACATTTAACAATTTCCAACTCATTTATTTTCCTGGGCTCTTGAAAAATGTGAGTTTCTCGGAATCCTAGCCACCGATGGTGGCCAGCGGTTTCTACTGTATGTTCAGGACTCACAGTTCAAGCGCTATTATTCTTATTGGTTAATTATTCATTCCATCGTCCTTTTAAGAAATGATGCTAGTTCGAGTCCTGCTGGATGCAAAGGTGACCCAGGCATTGTCCCATGGTCTAATTCTCAATCTGTATGCTATCTCGAGTCAGGTTTGGGGACTGAAATAGACTTTGCCGATGGCTAAACGGGTCAATGACTTCCTTGTTACAAAGGACTATTTCAAATATCTGCTGATAGCCTGATCGACTTGCAGTGATGGTCGCTTATCAATGGGTTTTCTTTCCATTTATGACGAAGGGGTTCCCCTGAGGCCTTTATCACCGGATCTTGGGTACGAGTCACTCACAGCTAACACAGCCCGGATCTTTCCCGCCTGGGTAGAGGAAGCCTGGAAAAAGGGCAGTTTATCCTTCCTCTGTTCCCTTGAGTATGCTTTGGAAAGGACCACGTGCTGTCTCTATCAGGGATGGCTGTGAGTCACCTACTCAGCAGCTGACATCAGGGCCACTCGATGAATCACTGAATTAGAAACATGCACAGAGCAAGACACTATCACTGGCTCCCACCATTTATTTGAACCACCCCCAGGATCCAAACCAGTGACCTCTGGGTCTGGCCTAAATTCAAGGGGCCCCTGGGAAGAAGTCACCGGAAGTCATTCCCCAAACCCAGGTCCCCATCAGAGCCACACACAGTGCTGCTTTCAAATAATGCAGTCTTGTGTTTTCTGGCTTGGGTAGGTTACTGGGCGGGGGGTGGGGGGGGTGGGGGGTGGTGGACAACAACCCCTGAAGACAGCATCACCAGAGTCCTTGATTCGGTCCTTATCAGCAGATAATCCCCCGTGGTTGGATTAAAATGCCTCTGACTCCCTGGGGTGCCTGACTCACCCTAGCCAGCCTCAGCTTCTTGGCCAGCGGCCTTGAAGGCCGACCTCACCTCTTCCCATGAACGTCAGCTCCTGCTACTTTGTCCAGTCCCAACCCGTCCCCCCCAACCAACCCGGCAGGGCCAGTAGGGGCAGAAGGGATGGGGAAGCAGGTGGAAGGACAGAAGTGCTTGAGCAGAGGCGGGTAGCTGGGCCAAGTGAGGGTGGGTGAGCTCCAGGGCCCAGATCGCTGTGGCCTGCTCTGGCTGTGATCAGCTGTCATTTCCTCTTCGTGTATGACACTGGGGAACATATTAAAATTTCTCTGGGATGGTATGTTTGGAATTCCTCTGATGCCCCACCTCACCAACTTACCCGGACAATAAAAGCAAGGTTGTAAGCCTTTGAACAGCTGGCAGGCTATATATTTCCCCGCTTTCTTTCGCATAATCTAATTCAGAAAAGAATCCAGCGAGACTGGCAGTGCCATGTCTGGGTACTTGCTCCCTGCAAGTCCTTCCTCTGCCACCTCCTTCCCGCCCGCCCTGGAATCTTCCTGGGTGGCATGTGGCTTTTATTTTCTTTTGCTCTCCACGACTCCCACCCCGCCCCCTTTCCCCTGCGCTTGAGCTCCTTCCATTGTGAGCTCGCTCTTTGCTCTGCCTGTTTTCCAGACAGCCTGGGTCCCGCTCCATCCGGGGACAGCGGCCCGTGAGGTCTCCCCATCTTCATAGTATTCTCAGGATGTCATTCTTGGCAGCCGCTCTGCCGGGCCGAGCGGATTGGGGGGCTTTCTGGAGCCCTGAGCCTGAACCCGCAGAGAGGAGCGGCCACATGGCTCGGCTGCCCTTCAGGGCAGGGCTGGGGTGACCCGGGTTGGCAGGGACGAGAGCATACCATCACAGTGACCCGCACATCTCCGGCGCAGGGCTGGGGGTAGCGGAGCTCTGGGAACGCCTGGATGCCCTTCGGCCTACATTAAGAGAAATGTGGTTATTCTCTGTTTCAGGGGGAGAGACAAGTGGCTTGCAACAAAGCTCCCTGGATCCTCGGGCCCTGCTCCGCCCCCTTTCTCCGTCCTTCCCACATCCTTCCCTTCCCAAGGAAAAAGAAGGACAGACAGGGTTTTTAATTTGGCTAGCCGGGGCCTGGATGTCTTTTGGAAACCCATCTGGGGACAGTGAGTGGGGAGAAACGGATCTTAGTCGGAGCCCAACTAAAAATGCATGGGGCCGGGGAGCTGGGGAGGACTTTTTCTTCCCTTTTTTTCTTTCTCTCAACAGCAGAACAGCCGATTGGTTTAGGAGTTGCAAATGGAAGGCCCTGGACTTCTCAATTAGACATTCCCATTTAAGAGCCTCGTGTCACCCCCTCTGTGCAGCGTCCTTAAACGATGTCGCTCATGTCCTTGGGACCAAAAGGTATCAAAGAGCAATCTACAATGCAGCTTCCTATTTTCTTTTCCCGGGGCTTTTCGTCGTCTTTTCCGAATTAGCTAAAGTTCATGAAAAGACCCAGAAGGAGAAATTTAACACAGCTGAATTGAAATGAGTCTTTTCCTGTTCGCTTGACAAGGCGGCGGGGCGGGGGGGGGGGGGGGGGTTGGAGAAAGGAAAGAAAGGGAAGAAAGAACCATCTCCCCTCCTCTGCCACTTCTTGGGTTTTAATATGAATTATTCCATACAAGTCCCTAGGCTAGAGGATCTATTTAAAGACGCCTGGCAGCACGAAGGGAGAGGGTAAAAATACAACCACTTTTTTGTCCATCGAAGGTTTTCTTTGGGAGGACATTAAGAGCATTCTTATTTTCCTGTCTGCCCCTGCCAGTGGCACCGGTCCAGCCGGGAGTACCCACTCCTCACCCGTCGGATCAGCGACCACCAACTTTTGTTGTGTGATTCCCGCAGAATGCAAAGGGTGGGCACTCCCTCCGCAACCCCCTCGTGCGTGCAGCGGGCGGGGCGAGGCGGGTATAGAAGGAGGCGCTGGCACATTCACACACCCGCACACTCGAGTTGTGGAGGGAGCTGGTGCCCACGGCGTTCTCTCGCCGCCAGCTGCCCTCACATCTGCAAAGCTTTCTTCCCGTGCGGTCTGGCGAGCGCGTGCTTGCGGCCGTGTGTGCTTGCGGTCCCCTCTATGGGAGGGTCTCAGAGTCTGATGGCTGAGCCTGCATGGCGGAGAGCCACACCCCCTTAGACCCATTCTCAATAGTCCGAAAGCAACACCCTGGATGGGGTTACGGTCTGGAACAACTACTTTCTTGTTAGAAAGAGTGCTGACTCAGAAAATTCAAAGAATGGGTAACTTCAGTCGACAATATATCCCCAGTGCTTATAATCAGGAATTCATCCAATTTGGGTCCTTTTCGCCCTCATGTCAAAATCTGCACTTGAACGTTGACTCGTAGCTTTAAACTTGGTTCTCTAAGATTTGCCGTCGATGTATTTTTCTTTTGGGTTTTTGGGGGTTTTTGTGTTTTTGTTTTTTTTTTTTCTGCCAAAAGCTAAGAATTTTTCGGACAGTTTTCTCTCTTCCAAGGCCTGGCTCAATCCCAACTTCTCCTTTGAAGCTGTGGTCCAACCAATTGCAATATTCTTTAAAAATGAAAGGGCAACAGGTTAGTGCATTCAAGAAAGTTGATGAGCTCTCAGAAAAGGCTCAGGGGGGACCTTTCTGCAGTGTCGCAAACCAACAATAGCCCTAAACACGGAGTCCCCTTCCATCCTGCCATCAATAGGGAACACAGATAGGGAGGGAGAGCAGGTCACGGGAGAAATGACAAAAGAGAAAGAGGAAGGGCTATTTTTGATGATCCAAAACTGTCACCACAGATTTTCAAATAGCCCACTTTCAGAAAGGGAAGCTTCCCTTCATTTCACCTGCTCCCTCCCAGGGAGAAGCGTTTGAACTCCAAAGTGTCCTTCTTAACTTGCCGTTCAAAAAGGAGGTCAACTCCTCCAGGGGAAAAAACATCCCCCATCCTCAGCTCCAAGTCAAATGTAGGCATATACACGCCTAAAATGGACGTGAAGAATCGAAGTCCAATTTCTTTTTTAAACACAAGGCGATATTTTAGGACTTGATACATTTCTGTGATTTTTCCTCCAAATGATGGGAAATTACTCCTTTCCGGGATTTAAATTTTTCGTTTGAGGTTTGAAGTCCAAAGGCAGCAGAACGGACTTGTTTAAAGGAGAACCAACAATCCAACAGTGTAGCGATAGTGTGTGGAGTTTAAGCGAAGCAAAAAGGAGACCAACAGCCCAATACGTTCAGAATTACGAGCAGTATAAAAAAACGTATTTCTACATGGTTTTATTTTAACCGTGCCCCTTTGACATAAGTCTGCAGCCACAAGTATTCTAGATTGCAATGGGATTGAATTCAGTATTCAACTCCCACCGTTGGGCAGAAAAGACAAATTGAATGGAGGCTGAGTTGGTCCTATTGTTTATGCCCCATTTCTAACTAAGGGCGCTACAGCTGTTAGGTGAGATCACTAGCCACCATTCCAAAACTCCGTTGCGGCTGAGTATATGCAAATGCAGCCTTGGAAACACTTTGCTGGACACTTTGAAGAAAAGCCAACATACTCATTTGGCTCCAGGGTAAGAGGAAGCCTGTACCCTGAGCTGACATTGGTCACCTCTCTTCTCCTAAGGCCATACCAGAGCCAGCAGTCCAGTGGCGGAGCGAGTATCAAATTGCTTCAGCACCAGGGTCCCCAGAACACCTGGCCACCTTTTCTTTTCCACAGGGAGAGCACACATTCATGCTTTGGTGGCACTGAGTCCCTGGGCTGAGTGGGTATCACCGAACTCTCCTGCTTCCTTTCCAAAGGTAAATGGTAGAAGTGTGTCTCACCCCTGATGTGAAACCCCCTTCCTGGGAAGGAGTGGGTGAAATGAAGGGAAACTTCCCTTTCTGAAATTGGGCTATTTGAATTCAGTGGAAGGACGTGGCAGATTTTGCACATAAACAAGTCCTTCTACCTTCTTCTCTGTGACTTCTTTTATGGCTTCTCCTCTCCCTGTTTTCTTCCCCGTTGATGGAAGGATGGAAAGGGACTCCCTGTTTAGGGCTGTCGTTGATTCGTGGCTCTGCAGAAAGACCACCCCTAAGCATTTTCTGACAGCTCGTCACCATATCAGTCACAGCTCCTAGTGGAGTGGTAGATTTACAGAAATAATCCAAACCCCCAGAGGAAAAGACTTCAACCGTATCGTGCTTTTCAGCACACGGGTAATCAGACTTCACTACTTCCAATGTATGCAAGGTTCTGTACTCTAAAAGTCAGTTAGTTACGTCGACAATTAAGAACTAAGAGTCTTTCCATAGAACGTATAGGAGCCCACAGAAGCCCAGCCCTGGAGCCAAGAACCATAAGCAACAGGCAAATCTTTTAGACCCAAGTCCCCACCAGGGGCTTCAGGAATGTACCTCCCCTCCCACAAAGGTTCTGTAGATGTTTGACCAAGCGGAGTGCCTTGCTCTTGACCGCTAGGACCTTATTCACTCTGCATCTGCACAGGACACAACTCTTCGAACCTCTTCTATCCTGAACCACAGTGTCACAGATGGTCCCACCAGGGGATGAGGATCTGTGGCTCAAGCTCGGTTTAGAAATAGGGTCACTCATGGGGTGCCTGGGTGGCTCAGTCGTTGAGCGTCTGCCTTTGGCTCAGGGCATGATCCCGGCATTCTCGGATCGAGCCCCACATCGGGCTCCTCTGCTGGGAGCCTGCTTCTTCCTCTCCCACTCCCCCAGCTTGTCTCTCTCTCACCGGCTGTCTCTGTGTCAAATAAATAAATAAAATCTTAAAAAAAAAAAAAAAAGAAATAGGGTCACTCATAGGGAAGATGCAAGAGGGTTGGATTCAGCTGATATCACCCTCATCAAAGGAAAGAAGTACTTCTACCATGACTGCTCACTACTAGCCTTTGTCCTCTTCCCATTTGGTGAAGACTGGAAAGAAACACTACAAATTTTAAGACAGCTTTAAGAGACATGGGGGCTGGGTAAATATCCTCGCCAGCCACTTCTTATTATCAACAGCATATTCTTAATTTATAACTATATTTGGTACATTCAGGCACAGAGTCAATTGGTGATTAAGGGCCCTTTTTATTTCAGGCCACCAATATGGCCTCATCAAAAGGACAAATTGTTATGACTTGACCTTCAGTTTTGCTTCAGGCATCACATTATGCCTTGTTTGGACTTTTCTGCCGTCATTAACTTCCTGAGTAAGAAAGGAACCCTTTCTGCAGTACTGCTTTGGGGAAAATGAACCCCCAAAGCAGGTGCTG
This sequence comes from Ursus arctos, assembly GCF_023065955.2. NCBI lineage: Eukaryota > Metazoa > Chordata > Mammalia > Carnivora > Ursidae > Ursus > Ursus arctos. Next base: position 36,883,233 of record NC_079873.1, on the reverse strand, counting down.
TCCTCTGAGAAGGTAGGATAGAGTTAGAGACTGTTAGAAATGGAGACAACCACACAAGCATCTGGACCAATCCATTCATTTTGTAAACGGGGAAAACAGAGTCCCAGAGAAGGCAAGGGACTTGTTCAAGATGGCACAGCCAATGATGGGAAGGGTAGGGCTCCGAGCTTGAGGCTCCTCAGCTCAGCGATCCTTCCAGTTAGAGCAGACAACAATAAGATGCTCTTCGGGTTTCAGAATGCAGTGGAATAATCATCTAATATTTCTGACCAATGAGTGCGAAACACCGGGACACGCGACACTTAGCATGGGCTGGACATGCGTTTGGGGAAGAAGAGGTCCAAGCTGTAGGTAAGTGGGAGTTTGGATAACAATGAGAGGTTCCTCTGGATGTCCCGAAAATCAGGATTTAAAGTTTCAGTCGAGTCTCAAGGTCAAGTCCTCCCACACCAGTTCCTCCCGAGACAGTAAAACTATTTAATCCAAGGACACACACAGAGGAGGGGCCCCTTGATGGCGGGCTCATTCTCAGAAATTACTTCTGTTTCCAGTTCTTTTTTGCACCGTTATTTACTCTGGGGCTGTGACTTATTGCTTCTCTTCCAGGCTATATTTCTCCTGCCCTCTTCCTTCCCCCATTGCTCCTCTTCCTCCATCACCACCACTGCTGAGTTTGGCCATGCTTGGCTAGTAATGCAGGTTGGGGGGAGCACAGAGTCCTGGCCCAGACTGGAGGACTGCTGGTGAATTGCAAAGATGTCCGCCTCTCTCTGCCAAGGTGGCCCTGTGGGGGCAGACATGGCCTCACACGCGCCGCCACCTCTGATTGGAGAATGGACACTGCGAGCTGACAGGGGGCAGGAGCCGTAGCCTCCCCAGTGACCTTGTGGTTGCCCAGCCTTGGTACGGCTGCCTCCGGGTCAGCCCAGGCTCGGCTACTGAGCCGCTACTGATGTGCCGCCAGAGAGAAATAATATCAAAACCCATTCGTTGAGCGCATGGGATGCTTTATAAAATCCAACATGCTGTTTACAGTTTATAAATTAAGGGCCTTGGAAAGAGGCATCTGACTTATTCTCCAAGGCATCTAGTTGACTAGATCCAACCGGAATTCTTGGAGTTCCTGAGAAGGGGCTACTTAGCACTTCACACTCCCTGATTAGACCTAGAATTCTTTCTTTCCTAAGCCTCGTCTGAAGCGTTATCGAGGGGCAAGCTTTCTCCCACGCTTCAATCTTTGATTTTTTTTTCTTTTTGCCAATTCCTTGGAGAGGGTCTCTCTGTTCTGCCATCTTTACCTGACTCATGCCTGATGTGATTGTCTTAAACGAGAGTAAATATCAAATCACTCTGTCTGTGACGCTGACGCCATTCCAGAGTCATGATATTTTATCTGCTTAACTCGATCTTCCTAGAAATGATGCCGTGCATGTGGGATATGAATTAGATGTTAAGGGAGTTTAACCTTGGGTCCAAAAAATCACCCAGGAAACAACAGTCCCAGACTCTTCGCTTGTAGATGCAGTGAGCTGGAAGAAGGCGCTAGAACAGGACCTATTTTTTTTTCCCTGCCCCTTAACTGTTATCTGCTAGAGCAAAAGGAGACACTTAGTAAGTGCTTAATGAATATATGTTAAATAAATATTTGTAGAAAGAAGCCACAGGAGGCATTGCTTGCTTATATTAGTACTGAAAACAGCCCAGGGTGGGAATACGGGTACCGAAGTACCGCCCTCCCTTGCCTGGCAAGTAGTGTAAGAATAAGGCCATTCTGGGCACATGCCACTGTCTTAGCCTGTTGCTAGAATAACTTGCGTGAAACCAGCACTCGAGCCTCTGCCAGGCAGAAGGTCAGCCCAAGAGTGAGCTGCTCTGTGGACACAACACCATCTCTCACCCAGGAGGCTGGGCCCGCGGTAAGCTCTGCTATATCATTTCCCTGAGGATGACAGGTGGGGAAATCTGGGCACCAGTTGTTCTTTTCCACTGGTATCGTTTGGAGGGTCGCTCCAAAGTCGGGCACGCCGGCCTACGTGCCTCTCCTGCCGGCAGAGGCTCCACGTTGGAGCTGGGAGCATGTGGGCTCTGTACAGCCGCCAAGTCCGTGTCTCAGAGCCTGTACCCAGGGCACGGAGCCGCCCCCGAGCCACCAAGCGCAGCAAGCGAGCGGCTTTCTCAGTCAATCCCTCTCGGGCCGGCTGGGCCGAGATTCCAAGTCTTGATGGGCAGCGCTTGATTTTAGGCTCCGCGGCTTTAAAAAAAAATGAAAGCAAATGGGAATGAATTGAATTTTGAGGAACATAAGTGAAGCTCCGGCAAGACAGGTGTCGGTACCCCTGCGCTGCCAGAAATCAGGGATCTCAAGTGATGTGAATTTCCTTCATTTCGATGCTCCTCTTTGTGACGGTTTCCCTCGGCCCCGCGCACTTCTCATCCGTGCACACCCCACCAACACCATGTTCAGACAGCCTGACTTCACGCCACTCGTTTCCTGAGCGTTATGCTTATTTCTTCATTCGGGTTGCACACTTCGGGTGAAAATCCCAATGTTAAGTGGCAAGAGTCTTACCTTTAGGTTTTGAGAGTTCTGTGAGTTCTGTGGCCTATTTGGATTGTTGCTTGAGTTCTTATTTCAGGGTTTAATATAAAAACTGAGCAAAAAGGACCACGCTTTTGACTGTGTCGACCTGAACAGTGTATTTCTTATTAGCAGTCGAGAACATTTTCTCTGTCATTCTTTTATACTTTGTTTATTACTACTTCTGGGTTCAGCTTATCATCTTGAAAGAGAAAAATCAGATAATAAAGTTAGATTTTGTGCGCATTAACTGTCTCTTTATCATTATACGCTTCACAATATTTGCCCAAGTTTTATTCACCTTTTCCGGGGGGGGGGGGGGGCGGGGGGCGGAATTCAACTGTGCTTGCAATTCAGGATGTCGCTACTAGGTGGCAGTAGTGCTTAAGAATTAATTGACCCGGGGCGCCTGGGTGGCGCAGTCGTTAAAGCGTCTGCCTTCGGCTCAGGGCGTGATCCTGGCGATCCGGGATCGAGTCCCACATCGGGCTCTTCCGCTGTGAGCCTGCTTCTTCCTCTCCCACTCCCCCTGCTGTGTTCCCTCTCTCGCTGGCTGTCTCTCTGTCACATAAATAAATAAAATCTTAAAAAAAAAAAAAGAATTAATTGACCCACCAGAAAGACTATTTGAGAAAAGAGACTAGCATGTCTTCCAATATTTATAAGAAATAAAACTATAGTACTACTAAAAGACTCAAGCCAGCACAAACATTCAACATCCATTAACTTAATTACTATTCTGAAGCCAAGTTTTGAAAAGAGAAAGTATAATTTTTTTAAAATGAAGTTTTGGATAGAGAATACAGTCACAAGTCCAGAAATTTACGAATAAAAATGTATACATACAGTGAAAAGTCCTTCTCCCATATCTGTCCATAACTAGTTGTATAGCCTCTCGAATATCCTTCCAGAGCTTCTCCGTGTAAATACAAATGAACACAATTATGTATTCTTATCCTTCCCTGGTTCAACACAGATCAGTAGAGTTTCTGCATCCTTCTTTATATAGTTGCATAGTATTCCAGTGTCTGAATGTTCTATAATAGATCCAACCAGTCCCGTAGCGATGGGTATTTTGTGCAGGTTCCAATTTTATGCTGTGACGACCAATGCTGAAGTGAATAAACATAGGCTTGTGTGATCCCACATGTAGGATAATTCTCAGAAATGGACTAGCTGGGTCTAAACATTCACATATATACGGTCTTGTTATTGACTGTTGTTGCTTGTTTTTGCCATCAAGCTATATGTTTTTCTTTCATTTGCTTCTTTCATTTAACCGTACCTCCCGGCCATGGCTCTGAAGAGAAGTTGCTGGCAGCGGGAAGGGGGGGGGCAGGATTGGAATGTCTACTTTTCCCTTCATCCCTTTGCCATTGACTCCTGGGGGAAATATCGATAGACTGGAGTGGTGAAAGAAGAAATCTAATAAATTCCTTTTCTGAGACTAATTAAGGCTTCAAAGAGTCGGATAACCACTTGGGATAATATAGTCATATTGAAACTCAGGAAATGGTCAGTGGTATTGCAGCCTCTGAACATTGAATCCAAGAAAGCTCTGGCTCTTTGAACTGAAATGTTGGTGAGTTTCAGTGTGATGTGCAGCTGAAAAGAAAACAAAAAAATGCTCTTTGGCACCCCTTGCCAATTTGGAGCCTTAGCTCAGGTTTGATCAATTTCAATGAGATGTTGCAATTAGCATGCTCGGAAGGGAAAGTGGTGCAAAGCTGTATGAAAATATGGTCTTAACTTCAGGATTCTCTTCTGCATATGGAGATGGCGGTGACTGTGTAAGTATCAGGTGGTGTCATTGTAGAGCAAGAGGGGACTACAGACGCCACCTTTTCCAATTCTCCTATTCTACAGATGAGGAAACTGGGGCCAGACCAGTTTAAATGCCCTGTGCAAAGTCTCCTAGTTACTCAATGGCAGGGCTCGAGCCCAGGTGGGTCTCCTCATTACTGGTCCTTGCCCTTTCTGCAATTTATAGGATTTCCCTGACGCATACACGCTGAGACTTTGCCATTGCCAGGGATGCTCTTGTCTGGAACGGCCCTTTGCCACAGACCCTTTACAGCCTGGGATCCCCCGCGCCACACTCAAAAGACAGCCAACTGAGGTTAAGTGGATCTGGGGCCATTCTATTGGAGCCAAACTAATTGACTTATAGGGACTTGAACTTTTTTTTTTAAGATTTTACTTATTCTAGAGAGCACGGGGGGCGAGGGGCAGGTGCTCAGAGGAAAAGGGACAAGCAGATTCCCCACTGATCAGGGAATCCGACTCAGGGCTTGATCCCAGGACCCCGGGATCATGACCTGAGCCGAAGGCAGACACTTAATCAACCGAGTCACCCGGGCGCCCCTGGACTTGAACTTCTAATCTTGATCTTATCAATATTTGTCCTGTTTATTTGGACTGCCCAGGAGTAAGAAGTTAAAAAAAAAAAGTTGTACAATGAACAAAATAATCAAACTCTTATCTGAAATACCTTTGAAAGTTTTTCTGAAGTTTTAATGATCATGTTCCTTTGGTTTGGAATGTCATGACAGGTCTCCCCAGTTGTCCTAAATGTTTGAAAATATTTTTGACACTGTCTTCCGGTGTGATAAAAAGCACCCATGTTGGCCATGCCTAGGAGGGTTGGTGAGGTGATACGGGGAGCTCTCTGCTTTGTCCAAGAAGTATATGGTTAAAAGAACAAAGCAAATTTCAAGAAAACCCATATACCCCGATCCCATTTTAATGGGAAGTCTTTGCTTTGACGACCGCTTCCTTTTTCAAATTATATCACGTGCTCAGACTACCGAGGCTCTGCAGAATGTGTGACTCTTCGGCGAATACGCGTGTGTTGCTTTAACCACACTGGAGACCAGTTAGCATAATGTGTATTTCAGATGCCGTTTGCCACTGACGCTGGGTGGCACTGGGCTTAAACCAAAAACAGGATGAGCCTCGAGCAGGATGAGCCCTAGTGGAAAACTAGGTGGGTGGGTGGGCATGCACTAGGAAATGGAAAATGTACTTCTTTCCCGTGGGACGTGGCCTGTGTTCATTAGCGCTGACCTGCCTCCTCTCTAGCCCTGTGATGCCAGAAATCGCTGAGAAACTCAATAGACCCTCCCGCCCCCACCGGCCAGGGATGAGGGTGAGACCACCCAATTCAGCTGTGCTGTGGCCAGAACCACATGTCTCCTCTTTAACATGAGTTCAACCTATTCTTGCTCCTCGAAACATGGACTCCGGCAATTAAAGCCAGCATGTGCTTCCATTAAACCATTGTGTCCACCTCCGAATGGTTACAAATAAGCAATGGGGAGGGAGTGGGTTAGAATGGATGCCTCTGCTAATGGCACTCCAGAAACCAATAGTATTCCCTCAAAAGGACATGGACAAATTCTACTCGATACCTCCTGGGTTCCATTCGTTTTTCTGGGTAAATGTTTCTGGGGAAAATAATTTCTGTTTTCATTCCAGCTGCACAGCAGCTACGGTGGTGATGGATTGCAAGTGGAAAGAGTAAGACAGAACTCGGGCCTTCAAAGGACAATGACAACCAGAAAGCTTCGGCCAGATCCTGCCCTTTGCTTGAAAGGAACTGGAGCCTAGGAGGCGAAGGCTTTTCCGATTTCTAGTCCTCTGCCTCCCTCTGCTGTTCCTTCTCAGAAGTTTTCCTTACAACAATGAAAAATCATGTACTAGCTGCATCCTTTTCCATGCTCTCCCTGCTGGCGCTAATGGGAGATACGGACAGCAAAACGGACAGCTCCTTCATGATGGACTCGGACCCTCTGCGCTGCATGCGACACCACTATGTCGATTCTATCAGTCACCCGTTGTACAAGTGTAACTCAAAGGTAAGACCCAGGTCTCTGCGAAGGTAGCGCTACTTCCCAGAGACAGGAGAGAAGGCCGTATTCCTTTGTCAGGGGTTGGAGAACGGGGACCGTAGCCCAGACCTGAGCTCTAGGGCGGGCCCACCGGGCTTGCGGGAGAATCGTGCTTTCAGGGTCTCCCAGCACGCTTTGAACCTTTGTCAGTAAAGCCACCTGGTCGACCACGTACATACCCAGACAGCTTCTCTCTTTTCAGGCTGCTCGAAGTCAATAGGAAAGGCTGGCAGGTTCTCACTATACCATTGTCGTTCCACACAAGGTGAGAGAGGACTGTTTTGTCCCTGGCTGTGAAATTCAGGAGCAGTAGTGTTCTTTATCAAGAAAGGAAAGTGGAGCCTGTAGGTTCTCGTGACTCCTTCTGCCTCCACCAACAATAAAGAGGAAGTGGATGCAAGAAATACGATTGAGCAGGAAAACGTACTTCTTGGGGGTGTGGGGGGAGGGCTCTTCAAAGAGAGTCCTGATGGAATAGTTGCTCGCTGGCCTTGTGGTGTAAGCCTTTATCCACCCGCCATGCTTATGCTAATTTCAAAAGAAACATGGCAGTTGGATCATTTCTCATTTTTACGTGGATTATCCAAATCATTCTCGTTTGACGTAGGTTGTATGTTTCTTGTGCAAGCAGCCTATGCGAGGGGTGTCTCAGTGTTGGCACAAGGCGTGCGAAGGAATACCACGCTTCGAAGGCCACTGAGAGTGGCTGGCCACCTGGACCACCCAGAAGAAAGGCACATAGTAGCGAGGAACAGACTCAGAATGAGTATCTCCCGAGCGTCACGGCCCCCGAACAGTCACATGAATGAAATTTGCCCACATTTGGTCAATAAGAACGTGTTTAGCCCAGCCTCAGAGATTTTCACTGTAGGCCTGAGACCAAAACTGCTTAAGCATTCTCAGATGGCAAGTATTTTTTAAATTACCAGTATAATTAAGAAGTTTTTGTAATATCAACCACTAGAATTAATACCATATAAGTTAATGTCGCTACCCTCCATTTACAAGCATGATGACTCCTGTCTCCCTTTAAAATTTCCATCACTTCTCTGATTACAACTCAATGATAATGGCTTGTTTTAGTCTGGGGCACATCAGAATTTGAGTTAAATCATTTTAACCATTATATTAATAAGATCGAGGACTGTGGGAAAGAATAGAGACTTTCCACTTAAAAACTTTCTGGCTTTTATTTGTACTTGTAGAACTAAAAAAAGGAGTAAATAGATAAACTTAAATTTTTGTAAGACTGCAATCCCTTCTTAGGCAAAAAAAAAAAAAAACTACAGCAAAGGAAGAAAAAAAAAAAGACGGGACATGTTTTTATAACTGTGATTGCTCAGAAATTGTAGGCCTGAGCATTATTAGCTTCTCCTCCCCTCCCCCTACAGATAACCCTAGTATTTGGTGTTTCTTAGTCCATGGATGATTTTTCCCTCTGTTGAGCTGTTCTCTGTAATCATGATTGTATCACAAAAGTGGGGGTTATTAAAATTATTTCAAGGAAAATGTCAGTGGGATGGTAGGAAGGAACAGATAAATAGGAGCATCTCTGAAACCTAAAAAAACAATCTGGAAAGATGTGGTGAAATGATGGAAAAGCACTTTAGGCACGATCACACTAGTTAAGGGCAGGTCAGAGAAGAGACGTCGTTAACAAACTCATGGTGCTTGAGTGTGACTCCTAGAAACAGACTTTAGTCTACCTTCCCTCACGTCCGTTCCTTCCAGAATGCCATGCTAAATAGCGCAAAATTGGGAGTAGCAGAAATGTGTGTAATTTCATGGGAACAATCTGTTTTCAAACATCCCAAATGATCGCAAATATAGCAATGGTTTTATGTAAATGGTGCTTGTAATTATAAACCTTTCTTACTTGGTCTTAAAATATGCCTGGCAGAGTCTCAACTACCCAGACCTTTCCTGGATTAGATTTTCTCCATGTACCCAAGAACAAACACTGTTTTTCGTTTTTAAATAATCTATAATTCTTGACTCTCACAGACTTGGGCTGGTCCTCTTTCTAATGGGTCTCATGAACAAAATTGTTCTTTACAGACTTGAGATCAAACATTGAGCCCGGGTCTAGAAAACAGCCAACAGGGGTTGTTACAACGAGGAGACTACAGTCGATCTTTCCTCTCTGCATAAATTTTCCTTCCACGTGATGCTCAAAGGCCGTTGTTTACTAGACACATGCCTACCATTTGCCTGTCTGTTGTTAGTGTTTCCTGACTTAGATCTATCCAGTGTCTGGCCTTGGGAAGACAGGTGTCCGGGAGAGTGTGACTCAGGCTCAGGGGAGGGAAGGCATCTGCTTGAACACCTAATATGTGTCAAGCGTCTCATAATATATGATCTGATCATTGCCAACAAAGCTGTGTTGGAAGGCATTACCAATCCCATTTCACTGGTGGAGCAAACTGAAATGCTGAAAAAGTAGTCAGTAGATTGCTTGTTTAGCCCACAAGTGGTGGATCATTTCTCTTGCAACTACTTGTATCTTCATATTGGTGAAATACAGGTAGAATGCAAAAGCCACTATTAAGAAGTCCAGGCTCAACTTCGGATCCACTGGAAATAATTATTTATAATCAGTGATCTTTCTAGAAAATAGGAATCGTTGTGAAAGTTCTGTGGGAGCCGGTCTGTCTACTCCCCCTAGCCCCGAGCTCCAGGATCCTGTCACCCATCGCTTAGCAATTCAGGAAAGGGATGAGATGGAGTCAGGCAGAAAAGATTGGCCACAGCAGTCCACCAAGGAGGTCATGTGACCACAGATTAGGATGTGCCTAGTTTTCAGTGGTGACACCTCCTAGGACTGGATACAAAAGATCCCGGGAGTGGCAGGTTCATTGACAATCTTCCTGGAAATTCTGAGTGAATAAAGAATATAGAGCAAACAGACAGAAGGCCAGTGGTCAGTGAAACCCAGCCGTGTTGAGAACCTTTAGGGCAACTGAGGCATCTCAGACTTTGAAGTGAGAGAGACCTGGTTTCACATCCCAGCTCCACGGTGTGCCCAGGGGGTCACTTCGGGAGAAGTGAAATTAGTCTTTGGTGCCTCCATTTATTCCCGCGTAAAATGGGGCAACTGCTGTCTATCTAAAGGTGGGGGGTATGGGTATTGGTGATATCTGTAAAGCATTCAGCGTGCTGTCTGGCATATAAGAGACATTAATAAGTGATATTATGATCTTGATGATGAAGCTATAAACTGGACAGGTGTTCAGACTCGTTTTCTATTTCAGTCACCATTGAGACCTCAGTAACAGTTGGGATCTCATACAGCCTGAAAGGATTAGGAAAATGAACCTCATCAGGGTTCTTGTTAAACACAGAGATCTGGCAGGGGTGGAGGGAGCGTGCAGAAGACCAAAGTAACCATAAGCCATCATGCTGGGTATTAAGAGTGGGGAGAGAAGCAGAAGAGAAACAGATCCTGCTGTCTGACCTCCCTTCCCAGGTGAGTGGCGGGAGCAGGGAGTGGGGGGCGGGGGACAAGTTCTGGATGCGAGCCAGGGAGGAGTTTTCAGGGACTGAGGTTGGGAAAACAAGCTAATAGGTGGGCCTGTGAAGTCTGAGTTGGGTGAGGAATGGGGGTGGTGGTGGCCCTGAAGGGACTCAGAACCAGGACATAGGGTCTTCTGAACTCCAAAGGGCCAAGGAGAAGGACAGTCCAGGGGATAAAGGCTGGAGAACTTCCCAGAGGAATTGGAGAGGAAGCTGTTAAGATCCCCGAGCCTCTCCTAGGGCTGCCGACCATGCTCCTAGTGTGGTAGGAGAAATAGGGAGAGTCGGGAACATGGAACCTCTAACACCATTAAGTACTGGGGAGATAGGACGTTTTTCTTTTAAGGAACGAATTTATATCTTCCTAGGTGCAGGCCCCGTGGCCGGCAATGGAGGCACAAAAATAGGGGCAGGGTGAAGACCAAGTTTTTTTTGTTTTGGGTTTTTTTTTTAAGATTTTTTATTTATTTATTTGACAGAGAGAGCGACAGCCAGCGAGAGATGGAACACAAGCAGGGGGAGTGGGAGAGGAAGAAGCAGGCTCCCAGCAGAGCGGGAAGCCCGATGCGGGGCTCGATCCCAGGACTCTGGGATCAAGCCCTGGGCGGAAGGCAGCTGCTTAACGTCTGAGCCACCCAGGCGCCCCGGGAAAGGCCAAGTTTTTACCCTCATAATGCTGATCAGTAAATGGGGGAGAGGGGGAAGGGAAATGTTGTGTGTACAACGGCTTCACATCGGTGTGAGTTGTGACCAGAGCCTTCCCCTTGTTGCTTCGTTCCTCTGGTGGCAGTTTTGCTGATGCCCTCAGCCTGACACAGACCCTTTGGGCACTGACCTGGGTGTCTGGAGATGAGCTGCACCATGATTTATTGAGGGTGCTGGGGAGGAAAGGAGTGGGTGCTGCAGAGGGGCCACGGGAGACGGGGTACGTAGCATTCACTGCCGAGAAAAAGGCAAAAAACTGTTCCTCATTTAAATGAGGGACAGTGGCCAAACTCCCGTTCTAGGATAAGATGTTCTGTGTGCAAAGTCTTTATTCTGGGTCTTTATTCTGGTACTGATGAAGACATCTAGTCAGCCATGGCCTGAGCCAAGAGTTTGCAGGAGTCCCCCGTGACGGAGGAAGAAAGTGGCTTTGGCAATGATTAAGAATCTTTCAACAAGGAGTGATGAAAACCATCTGTGTTTGGCTTTTCTCTCGCTCAGAAGATAGTTGTATATTGTGGCAGAAGACATAGCTGCCTGAGAGGTACAGTAGGTCACCAGAGAGAGCAGGGGCCTGGGGTCACTGGGTGCAATCTTTGGTCAGGACCCAGGAATCACAGCTGGCTATAACCCTCACAATACAGCCTGAACTTGCCCATGACCAGCTTGGGCCATGTAGGAAGTTCCAGGCTGACTGTCATGGTTAGGACAGAGGGCTCAGGAATCATGCTGTCTCAGGTCAGAATGCGGGGCCTCCACCCGACAGTGATGGGACCTCAGGCCAGTGACTCATCCTCTACCTTTTCATGTCTTCATTTGTAAAATGGGGAAAGTTTACCTTTTGAAATGGCTGTTAAGAATCAGGTTGCGTGTGAAGGACTTGGCACAGAGCCTAGAGCCTAGTAAATGTCCAATTCATGTTATATATCCTCATCATTACCATTCTTTTATGATCACCCAAGGACCTTTCATTACTCTTAGCTTCAGCACATGGAAATCAGATCAGAACATGAAGGAGCCCATCCCTGAGCAAACTCTCTGAACCCCGCAGCTCTGTTCGTATTAGAAGGAACTGGCTTTCAAATCCAGCTGGAGGCGAGTGACTCTGAGGTTGGGGGGAGACAAAGGGACTGCTGGAGAAGTTGCCTAGCTTTCCCAGCATCAGGCCACTTGCTGGGGGGAACCTAAGAGAGCAAAAATTAAACTGGACCCAGAGCAGATAACATGTATCTGTCACCCAGCTGAGCTGGGAGAAGTCCATAGAAGGTCAATGAGCAACAACCAAATGTGGAAACTGCTCCTTTGACGGTAGAGAGCCCCATGTGGGTTCTTCGTCAAAAGAAATTCATTTCCCGATTTCATAATGGAGCAGTGTGGATGCTCTCTATTACGAGCAGTTAAGTGCAGTGACAATACAGAGGAGTTTTCCCATGTCAGTAAGTACCACCGAGTCACCCCGGCACGAGGAGCGCGCATTGACCACAAACTGGGTTTTGGCAGGCGAACTGGTGTTTGAAGGTGAACTGATGTTTGATGACTTGGTTAAGGAGTTAAACACAGTGTGGTACCATCCAAGGAGTTTCTGGGAGTCCCTGGGAGTTCCCAGATCGCTGGGGGAATGCAACTGGAGGAGGGTCTTGCTGGTGGAGGAGACCTCATTTAGGAGCGCCCTTTCAAGATTCAGCTCTGCAGAAGCTTCGGGGTGGTGATGATGTATCCCAAGGGGTTCATAAGGAAAAGGGCAGCTTGTATGGTTATGATATGGTTAGGGGTCCCAGAGGCGGGTCAAAGTAGATTGGAGAAGGCTGTGAGTTGGCGCATGCCTCACGAAAACATTTTCATATCAGGAAGTGGGATATAATCGTGATTTAGACCAGGGGCTTGGTTTTAGGCAAACCTGGGTTTCATTCCAGCTCTGCCTTGTACCAGATACGTGAGTTTGGGCAAGTTAGTTCAACTGTCTAAAGCCTTGGCTTCCTCATCTGTCGTAATAGTACCGATTAAAAGAGTACCTTTAGCATCGGATTGTTACGAGGATTAAATGAGATTAAATGTTGTAAGCACTCAATAAATGTTAGCTGTCATAATTATCATTTGCTAAATGCTCGCTATCTAGTGATCAACCTAGAGAGGCACTTCTCAGGCTTTAACAGGTCCAGAGCCTTGCTACTCGATGTGTGGACGTTAGTGGTCTTGACATCACCAGAGTCTTGTGACAAATGCAGAATCTCTGGCCTCAGCCATATCTACTCAGGCACAATCTTCATTTTAACAAGATCCCCAACTGATTTACATGCACGTTCTAGTTTGAGAAGCTCAACTGGTCTGGAAGAGGTGAGAAGATGTTCTAGATCTTACCTTCCAAACTCCCCGCCGTAGCCCTCCAACACACATTGACAAATCACAGCTAGATTTTTATGTCACTTCCAGCTTTGAGATGGGATCTAGAGACTGGAGATCTCCCAGAGAGGAGATTTCCTGTGTGTGTTGAGACTGTCAAGGGTCCTATGATTGTTTCATAGTCTCTTCTTAGAGGAGAGGGCATTTGAACTTGGCAGTGGAGGATAGTTGGGATTTCATTAAGCAGCGCTAGGAGGAAAGGGCATTCCTGAGAGGGGGCAAAGACATGAGCAAAGGCAAGAGGCAGGGAGGTTCAGAGCAGTTCCATGAACTCCTAAATGATTGAGCTTGATCAGATTAGGGAGTGAGTGATGAGAACTAGAACAGTTGTAAGGGAGTGGGTGACGAAAATGAGAGCAGTTGTAAGATTGGAAGGATACGAAATCCAGGTCATAGAGGATCTTAATACCCGTCCGGGATTTTGGACTTGATTCCGAAGGCAGCAGGCAGCCACTGAAGGTGTTTATTGTATGTACATGTCTGTGCATTCTCCTTGCCCAAAAAGTCCAGCTCTGGAGATAGAGAGACCCATTGGAGGGGGCCCCAGGGTCTTCAGTGCTGGAGTTCTTGTCCTTCAGAAAGAGCTGAAGGTGGAGCTTGAGACCCTGAGAAAGTTTAGTGAAATCACAATCGGGTCAGTGCTTCTACAGATGGCCCAACATTGCTGACTTGGTCGCTTTACAGATAATGCAAACTACCAGGTCATTCCAGGTCTACCTCCGGTTCACCTGCATGTGCGTCATTCTGGTGAGACGAACGCCATGTCTGTGCCTCTTGGAATTAAGCCTGTTGACACAGGTTCACTATATTCATCTGGACTGAAATTGGATCTCTAAAGACTCCATTTGGGGAGGTGACCTCTGAATATTGCTTAATCTGTGGAAGAGATGACCCACACTAGAGACGAGCACATTTAACCCTACTCCAAAGTGAGCTGTCAGGGAGCTCTTCCCACAAACCAGCAGGTGTGGGGAGAAGGGGCTGGGGAAGACCTTGGGGTCCTTCTCATTAGAGGGATGGGGTGAGCACCAAGGACTGGCCCATGTACTACTGCTCTATGGCATAATCTCTCAAAACCTATTTCAGATCACGTCTGTTTTGCCTAGCAACGTGAAGAGCAGGCAGGATAGCACCGAAGCCTTCATAAATTCAAAACAGCTTCTAGCTGCCGTTTTCTCTCTGCCTCTGATTAATCCCATCCCACCATCTTCTTTGATAATGACGTTAATAATCTATAATGACCAGAAGTCGTCTTGTCTTCCTTTTAGAAAGATGAGCAGGCCATTTCCTTCTTTTAATTCTTAATGAATTAAGCTGTCCACCCTACCCTACCCATAACTGCCATTGCCAAGATACCGGGATGTATGTATGGGAGACATAAATGGGTTCCACCTCCTTAAGCTGGATGGAAAATACCAAGTGTGTGCCTATGTCCATTGTTCTGGGGATAACCTTGGTAGTTTGCATCAGATTCTTAAAGAAGGCTGTTCACTAAAGCCACTTTAAGGGCCACTATAAAGAACCCACAGCCTCTGTTACTCAGCCCAAGCTTTATTTTTTTTAAACTTATTTATTTGAGAGAGAGAGAGAGAGAGAGAGAGAGAGAGAGAGAAGAGAGAACGAGCAGGGGGAGTGGCAGAGGGAGAGGGAGAGAGAATCTCAAGCAGACTCTCCGTTGACCATGGCACCCGTGGCAGGGCTCGATCTCATGACCCTGAGATCAGGACCTGAGCCAAGATCAAGAGTCAGACGCTGAACTAACTAAGGCACCCAGGTGCCCCCAGCCCAAACTTTAGCACCATCCGAACCTACCTCTGGAAATGGAGATGGTCAGAATGAATGCATCCTGGTATTTGCCATAAATGACTCTAAGATTCGATTGCACAAATCTCAGGCTCCTTCGGTGGATAAGCCCAGGAGTGTGATTCCAGGGCCCAAAACAACCCTTGTTTCTGTTTCGTTCTCTTGTTTCAAGTTGTAGCACCCAGAATATTTCTTCCTGAGTATCACTCAGGTTACCCTCTTTTTCTTCACCAGAAGCCATACTCCCTTTTTTTTTAGCAATGCCTTGCACATAACACAGTCCTTTTTCCTGTAATCCTTCTTCATTTACTCCCTGAGTTCAATTTGGAATGACTTTCTGCATTTCGAGACTGGTCCAATTGACACTGGGCCAATGGCAGACTTACCACACTTGATTCTTTGGTTTTTATTTGCCCATCACGGCGGGGGGCCTCGTGCAGTGGTTCGACACCCTCAGTGCACTTCGGAATCAGCGGAGGAGCTTTGAAAACCATGAAAGCTTGGGCTCTCTCCCCAAGGATTTTAATTCGATTGGTTCGAGATGGGGCCTGGGTGCTGACATCTCATTTATTTATTTTTATTTTATTTCAGAGAGAGAGAGAAAGAGAAGGCACGAGCAGGAGAGGGGAGGGGCAAAGGGAAAGAGAAAGAATCTCGAGCAGGCTCCATGCTCAGTGCAGAGCCCTATGCGGGGCTCCATCTCACGACCCTGTGATCGTGACCTGAGCCGAAAGCAAGAGTCCGTGGCTCAACCAATTGAGCCCCCCCACACGACCCTGGGTGCTGACATTTTAAAACCAAGTTTGCCAGGCAATTCTAATGTGCCACCTGGGTTGCCAGCCACTGGTCTAACCCAGCGGCAATTGGCAAAGAGTGTCAGGGGGCTGTGGGAACCGGCTGAGGTTCTGGCACCCCCACGGGGTAACCGTGTCTCTTCTCTCCGCAGATGGTGCTTCTGGCCAGGTGTGAGGGGCACTGCAGCCAGGCATCACGCTCTGAGCCCTTGGTGTCCTTCAGCACTGTCCTCAAGCAGCCCTTCCGCTCCTCCTGTCACTGCTGCAGGCCCCAGACCTCCAAGCTGAAGGCACTACGGCTGCGCTGTTCGGGGGGCATGCGGCTCACGGCCACCTACCGGTACATCCTCTCCTGTCACTGTGAGGAGTGCAGCTCCTGAGGCCTCCCGCCGGGTGGCTTCTGGATGGGACAACCTCCCCCTCGCCGAGGCGGTTCAACCGGCCAGGGAAGGACTGGCGAGAAAAGAGTTAAGGGAAAAAAAAAAGATGCAGCCATTCCCACGGGATTCTGCATATTCTAGTAATAAAGGCTCTCCATGCTTGTTGACAGAGAGAGATGCTCTGGGAACTGGTCTTCCATCCCTGTCTCCTTTCCCTGGTACAATTTCTTTTGGTTCCTTTTCAGATTCAAGCATTTGCACCCTTGGCGCCGAATGCTGTTCGGGTTTCCAACAATTCCAGCATGAGCAGGGAAAGTGCCCCCCCCCACCCCCGCCCCGTGCCGGAGTGGGTCAGGCTGTCACTGTTGGGTGCAGATTAGGGAAGCATTCGCTTTGGAAAGCAGGAAAGTCCAACTCTTTTCTGCGATGCCGTCTGGGTTAGTTCGGTTTGGTTTTGACCTTGTCGTTTGGTCTAAGGTTGCCATCACTGCTAAAGGTTACCAATGGCAAATTCCAGGCCCCAAGCAGGTTGGGGATGTGTAGCCAGGCTCACTCATGGCCAGCTAACTGACATTAAAAACACTAACAAATGGATTCTCTTACGTGATGCTGGAACCCCTGAGAGCGGTCATTATGATTCAGAAATGACTTTTGGGGAGTAAAGGTGGCATACAGAATTTGTCACCTGAAGGCTCCTGCAGATAAATTATGGCAAAATTTTGTAAGGGAGCAGACTTTTAAAGACCTGCACAAACACGGATCCTGCACTGACTTTGAAAAAGGCTTATATGTACTAGTGGCATGGAGAACGCACTATACTCATGCATGCAAATTAGACGCCAAGTATGACTCTATTTGTGCGTGTGCTGTAGCTTTAGCCATGTCGCGGGCATCATTCTGTACCATCCACTTGTCCATGGGAAGCTTGCTGCCAAAATGGCGGCCTGGCTCATCTTCTGAACATTTGGCTCAACTCTGTTTTGGTCCTTGAGACTCAAAATCTGAGTTATTCCCATGTTGTGAAATAAAAAGACAGTATCTTCAAAATTGTGACTGTGTGAGTATCGCCTCTCCCTACTAAATATTCCACTATGAAGCATCCCTTATGGTGCATTGGGGGGGGGGGTTCAGAAAAAAGGGAGATGGGGTTCTAGAATGCATGGGGAGGACGTTTATTGAAATCAATAAACAAGGGTGATGGGGGCTTAGGAAATTTGGGTTTTAGTTTCAGAACTTAGCTTAGTGAATGGGCATAAAATCTGATGCATTCTGGCTTCCTTAGGCACTATGGAATGAAACAGAGGTCATCTCTTTTTTAACCTCTTCACTTTTCTGGGAAAAGAGTAAGTATCCATAATTGAAGGACCAGGAGGACAAAGAATTCGCCAGCCACGGTTTCTGTGCCATTGCCAGTCTAGTGCTCCAGGTCCAATGATACCCCTGAGCATTACGAGAATCGTCATGGTGCTGGCATAATGCTATGCCCACTTTCGGCACCACAACGCTACCCCAGATGGGCGACTCCGTTTCCATGGAAACCTTGACACCACGCTGCCTTGGTTCACCAGAGATGACAGTGCACCCCACTGTTCATACAGTCAACCTGTGAATTACTTTCCCTGTAGAGATGATGGTTTTGTACGCTCTCTAGCATGTAGCTTTCACACATTTTTAAAGAAAGCCAGCAGGGTTAAATCTGTATTTGTGACTTTGGGACAGAATAAAACTAATGCTATTAAACCTTGACCTTGATCTTAACCTTCGTGGTGATGGAGCCAGCCGGTTCACTAGTTAGAGGTCTCCCCATTTTGAAGGCAAATGTGAAATAGTAATTTGGATCATTACATCAAGAGAAATTTTGTCATAAAAAAGAATTAAATTTAATACCTAAAGTTAAACGGTTATAATCCTTGACTGATAATGAAAGTAGTGACTGCCGGTCACATTTATAGCTATTGTTCCATGTCACTAATCAAAGAGTGAAAAAATACTTCTAGCCTTAATATATCTCTTCCTGGCTTTGAAAATTCAATTTGCTTCGAGAGTTATATGCCCCAAACTCTGGTCTGTATTTCCTCACTACGCATTTGGGACTGGAGGGGCCACTTAATGTGACTCATATTTTCCAAATTCCCTGGAAGCCATAGAAAATATTCCGTTCGATTCCCATTGCATCACCTATTGTCAAAGCTTCCCCCACAGAAATGAGCAGAATTATGCTTGGAAGACTAGAGAACAGTGGCATTTGGGAGAGTCATTAAAAAGCATCCACCTCTTCTCTCCCTAAACAGATGAGCAAATGGCGACCTGCAGAAACCCAGAAACTTGCCCAAAGGCACACACCTGGTCTTGGATTTGGAACGAGAATCCAGGCTTCCCGCTCCCCAGCCATGGGCTCTTCCCTTCCCCCACCCGTGAACGGATTCTCAGTCTTTTCAGGCTCTTGGATGCTGAATATGGTGAATGGGCTGGAAGAGAGTGAGAGAGACAGAATAAAGTTTAATGGGGCATATCAAGGCTGAGAAAGAGGAAAAAGAATTACATTTTCCCTAAAGACCTCAAAATAGCCCTGGGAACGGAGAGAATTTAGACATTATTGGATATTGAGTTACTATGGAATTTGTATTATGTCTTTTAAAAATTAAACATATTTAGCCTTATTTTAATGTCTACCCCTAAGGATTGAGAGAGAACCAAATGAAAACATTGATCAGTTAAAAACACTGCTCCCGTAATGCCTGAGGAATGTTCACCCATCTTCTCCCTTTGCTACGCATGAGTAAAGGGAGATCAAAACATGTTATGATCTCAGTAGCTTACATCTTCAAAATCTGTATGATAATCCATGATGGTGGAGGGCAAGCCTCGTGTAAACTGATTTTACCCTTATCGTTTGTGAGCGTTTACTAATCAGTTAACACTGCACCGGAAGATAGAGGGGATTATGCACTGAATTGATTTTCTTGAGTTCCCAGACCAGTCTCTCAAGTCTTATTCATGTAAGCTTCTGAACTTTCCCCAGAAGCCTAGAATGAAGGACCAATCAGCCTTCCTTGGTCCCAAGGAAATAACGGTTGATTTTCTTCTAAACTCAAGTGCTTGTTAATCACAAAACCATCACACGTTATTTTCTATCAGGTGGAGTGGGCTGCATACATGTAATGACATGGGGAACTGTTTGGGTACGTTCATTTCTTCCTCATGATGTGGGAGGAATTAAGGTACAGACGTGCTTTTGGCCACCTCTTCAGGTCCTGCTGAAGCATACACACTTGAGCAAGATGGCCGCCCACTATGGAACACCAAATGCCTGGGGGTCAGGCGGTTGGGGAGGCTTCTATCAGAAAGGCAAGCCATATCCTGCTGATGCTGACCCCCTTTGTGAACCTAGGGCACGGTCACATCATGGGGGGTAGACACGGTCACTCCCTTCAGGAACTAGAACATTGGAGAGGCTTGGATCTGGGAAGAGAGGTTCTGCACGTGGCTGTATCATTACGCACTGGGAGGAGGGTTTGCTTAGTGATGCCTGTTTCAGTGCACAAAGAGGCACCCAGCAACTACTCGCCAAAGGACCGTATTTCTTGAGAGAATGACATCACATGCCAACAAATCAGTGTTTTCCTCGGTCTTCACCATATTAATGAAACGTTTTGGTATATTCTACCATAAATCTGTAAAAGCATCTGCTTTTAATTTAATTATGAACGGGATTTCCAATTTCTCATTAAGTTATTCTGTGCCCTCAAATATCAATACCATCTTCTCATGTGTAGACAGAACCTCTTAAATTTGGTGACAGTGGTGAATATGGGCATGAGCCAAGGAAGCATTTGTTGCCCCGGCCATCAATCCCTTCAGGAACTGTCTCAGCTACAGGGTCACCTTGCCCAAGGGCGTGTTCTTCCGGGGGTGGCTGAGATCCAGTAACTGATGGAGGTGGAGGGGGTGTCTAAGAGCCTGGTTACCCTGGCCCGATGGAAGACAACGCTAGCAGGCAGTCCTGGCTCCAAAGCTGGCAACTGGGTTGACTACGTGTCTTTGTGCCCAACCTTGCTCCCCGACCCTTTGCTTGCACAGGTGCTGACCCTAATCAATACCTTAGCGTCTCACTGTTGGGAACCAAGCCCACAGCAGTAATTTTTACATCGTGCTTCCTCTGAAAGCATCCTTTAAAGGTATGTGCCAGCACCTCTTATGTGTCAGCTAGAATGCTAAATGCTGGAGAAACTGAGGTTAAAAAAAAAAAGCCTTAGCCTTGCTTTTAATATGTACCCAGGCCAGAGAGACCGAGAGGTAACTCTAATAAGTGATCATCCACCACACAGACGACCTTGAGTGCTTGGCTTTAAGGCGGCCATTTTGAAAGTAAGGAGAAACGTGACTTGAGATGTAACATGAGCATTTTACAGCATTTTCACAGAGAGTCTGTCATTTGGTTTTCAGAATATCCTTATGGAGTAGGTTAATTATTACAAAAATCTTACAGATAAGAAACCAGAAGTTGACTTTGGACTTTAAAGTCTGTGCTTTCTTCACCATTTCCAAACACCCTCTTTTTCTTTTCTAAAGCATGTGGACAGAAGGAAAGGAGCTCCAAACCACTTGGTGTCAGAACATGTCAGTTCTCATTAGCAAACTATGATTCCAGGACGTACACAGAGCACCCAGGACCCTGACCCAGTAGAATTTCAGAGAATATACTATTCTAATATAAACATCTGGAGAAAATAAACACGTTCCAAATTAAATTATAAGAGGCCAAAGCTGTGCTTATGACTCTAAAATCCGATCACATTTGGCTGTAATCTTTTGGATAGCTTCAATGTCCCAGTGTCAGACGTACATGTTAACTCGAATGTTCTATTTTAAAATTGTTGAGAGTTGGACCGGGCTCCCTAGGAGCAGTTTGACTTATGTCATCACCATCATCATCATCATCACCATCATCATCAACCTTGAATAACAGCGTATAATGAAGCAGAGATCGTGATTAGCACTTTCTCTGCTTTATCTCGTTTAATCCTCCCAACTGACCTTGAGGTTAATCTTACCCTTACTTTACAGATAGTAGAAGTAAGTGGTATGGTTTTTGATCACTCAGACTTTTTTAGGGGGGGCATCCCAGAGTTCTTCATTATCTTCCAAATCATCACCACAACTAATATTGCCATCATCATCGCAGAGTGCTATCAAGTATCTGGACATGTATTTGTGCTATGGAAATAAATTTAAAAAGGTAAGTTCTCTCCTTGTGAGAGCTGACATTCTAAAACCCTGCTTATGGTTTTAAATAACTAAATTCTTCACAATGCGTTCTCTTCTATTTTGGTCTACACCAGCAGTGTATTTTTCCATCATCCTAACATCCAATTATTTCCTTTTTTGCATTGGGACAATCTCGTTCCCTTTCCCTTATTTGATTCCACAGCTCCATTGGCTATTCATGACTTTTTAGGTACCTGTTGTGGGAAGAGGCCATGAGAAAGCACAGCGCTAACACCAACACCGGTCTGAAAAGGAACGGAGAGGCATGCTGTTCAGCTCTCATTTTGTAGAAGTTTTGGATTCTGTGTCTTCTGACTTCTCACCCCGTGCTCGTGCCATTGGCCAATGCTACATGTTCCCCATTGTTCTTGCACGACAGTTTCTCACGAAACAATGCAAAAGCATCCTTCACTGTTGTCGTTGAAATGAACAGCCCAAGATTTCGTTTGACCGGGTGCCCACTTTCACGGACTAGTTCCTGGTGCTCGGCACACGTACTGTTGTGTGTTAAGAGCGTGAACTCTGGGGCCAGACTGCCTGAGTTCACACCCCTGAGCTGGTGTTTATGAGCCACGTGACTTTCAGGCACGTCGCGTGGCTTTTTTGTGCCTCGGATTCCGCCTCTGTAAGTATGTCTAAACTTCCTGATACCATTATGAGGAGTAAATGAGTTAATGGGTGATGTGGAGAAACCTAGAACCATCCATGACACCAAGCCACACGCACAAGGATCGGCTACCATTCGCGCTATGCGTTCGAAGTACCAGCAAGTTGTAACTTCTCAACTACAGCTTTGCTTAGGCTGAATATTATTCTTACCCCTATTTTTTCCCAGCAAAAATTACTCATTCTTAAGCTTCCGTGTTATATGGCTCTACGATAAAAAGGTTTTATTTTTTTAAGCTTATGGTACTACATTGATAGAAATAAGTCAGCCAGTTGTTATTTAATTGCTTAATTTTTAGCTTGGCTTTCCTGCCTTAAGATCGCATTCATCCTACCAACAGAAGATACCTATTAGATCATTTTATTTGCCCTCCTATGTGCCTGGAAACAACCAAAGCAATGAAAAGTGCAAGTCTCTTAATACTTTTTCTGGGAAATTCATTTATTCTGAAATAAGTGTAGAGCCTTCTTATCCTCCGATTATCCAATTATTCTTAGAACCACTGTCCTCTCTCCATTCTTCCCTCCACTCCCCACCCCCCTCAACAATTCCTCTTACAGGTTTGAGTTAAAGAACCTTCTGAAGACACTTTTTTTTTAAAGATTTTTATTTATTTATTAGACAGAGATAAAGACAGCCAGCGAGAGAGGGAACACAAGCAGGGGGAGTGGGAGAGGAAGAAGCAGGCTCATAGCGGAGGAGCCCGATGTGGGGCTCGACCCCACAACGCTGGGATCATGCCCTGAGCCGAAGGCAGACGCTTTAACCACTGTGCCACCCAGGCGCCCCTGAAGACACTTTTTTTTAAATTAAATTTAAATTTGGGAACACCAGACAGTCAGGCTACCTGTTCCACTCCAAGGAAGGGAGGATTATAGTAAATAGTACAAATTCACACAAATAAATAATCTATTCCTTATACTCATTTCTACTTTTCCAGAACAGCACAACTATAGGTTGGCACAGCTTAGTACATCTAAATCATTTATCTCTTATGTGAATTCCTATTTTTCCAAAACAGCAGTCTTTCACCCCGAGCCAGACACCTTTGTAGCAAATCTTGGATTTGAACAAAGGGTAGAATATCAAATTAAAATCGGAAAATTATAGGAGCACCTGGGTGGCTCAGTCGCTTAAGCATCTGCCTTTGGCTCCGGTCATGATCCCAGGGTCCTGGGATCGAGTCCTGGGATCAAAGCCCTGCATCGGGCTCCCTGTTCAGCAGGGAGTCTGCTTCTTCCTCTGCCCCTCCCCCCATCTGCACGTGCTCTCACTCTCTTAAATAAATAAGTAAAATCTTTAAAATAAAATAAAATTAGAAAATTACAATTCTGTATTACCTAAGTCCATGCTGCCTGACAGCAATATAATGTGAGCCACATAAATCATTTTAAATTTGGTAGTAGCCGCCTAAAAATATATATATATATGTAAAATCAATTTTGACAACATATTTTACTTATTCCAGTATATCCTGAATATTATCATTTCATCATGTAATCAATAAGAAAACCTATTAATGAGATTTTTTTTCCATCCTTTTTGTCATACCAAGTCTTGGAAATCGGGTGTTTCTTTTACACTCGCAGTACCTAACAATTCAAACCATATATTATTTTTGAGCTTTCATGGATGTCCTGAAATCCCTGAGAAAAATGGTAGATATGGTGGGCAAGTCTAAGGACAAAAACGGAGAGGATGAGCCTGCAAATTATGAATGAACCAGACTAGAGGCTAGCACGAAAAAGGTGCTTGGACATTTCAGACACGTTATTGTCAATGTGGCTTTGCCCAATATACCCGAGGAGTCCAGAAACCCGAATGCATTCCTGGCTCTACCACTAACCAGCTGTGTGAATCAGAGTGAATCCCTTACGCTTTGCACTACTCAAGTTTTTTAGATCAGATTGTGAGAATCTCTTCCCATATCACAAATACTCTAGCTGTACGTGCACGCGCCCGCACGCACACACACCCCTGCTCTAACACTTACCTATTCTCAAGGTAAAGGAGGGTTTTTTAAAAAAAACTGAAGAATAGTCGACACACAATGTTACACTAGTTTCAGGCATACAATACAGTGATCTGATAAGTCTGTATGCTATGCTATGCTCGCCACAAGTGTAGTGACCATCAGTCTAAAGGAGCTTTTTTAAAAATCTGTTTCTGTTGTATTTTCATGACACCTTATATTCTTGCTTATCAGGTTTCTCCATTTTGCCTTTTCTTCAAGAGTCGTGCATGGTGATGTGTTATATAAGTGATTAAAAATGGGAGTGAGCTCATTAAAGTTTTGCTTTGTGTAATATCTCGGAACATGGTGAATTGCTGCTAATGCATCACTCATTTTGAGAATGAATTTTTTTTTAAGTCTGGTATATTTCATGCAAAATGTATTACACGTCTCCTTTTCTTTTCCTCCTAGCTTGCTTTTCCTCTTTTCCTTTCTAACAAAGGCAGCAAGCAGCAGATGGATTGGAAGAGATCAGGGGGTCATCCGGTGGTGGGTGGATGGGGCAGCCACTCTTTCGCTTTTGTGCGTCGAGGCCCTGGATAAATGCCAAGGGTATTTGAGGAAACAAGAGAGCCACGCGGGCTTTTAGGCAGAGTGCTCATTCATAATTAAGTTGCTTGGTTGCAGGGCCATCAAAGGCGAACTTCAAATACCCGGACGGCAAAGCCACCTGTGCCAGAAGCAGAAGCAGGATCGTGCAGGGGAAAGGCGGAGCCGATGGCAGATACTCAGAAAGCCCTGAGCCGAGAGGGACATTTTAAAATACAAAACCAAGAGCCTGAGTTATGTCGGAGGAACCTGGCAAGCATTTGTGAGGCCGGAGCCGCCGCATCTACGCGTGGGACCCGTGCCAATAGGGCAAGAGGCTGAAGCCATTGTGCGCTGTGTTGTCTCAAACCAGAGAGTGATTTCAAGATAATAAGCCAATGACGTCACTCATGGACTATTGACTCTGCATCGATGAGCACAATATCTAATTGAATCCTCTCAACAACTTTGTTGTTCTCTGCTTTTTACACACAGGAAAATCAAAGCTTGGAGAGGTCGAATGATTTGCTCTGAGTCTCGCCATCAGCAAGGGGCTGAGGCGAACTGACCACACATGTCTGCCTATGAAGCTCGAGATTCTTCTTTTTGCTCCATCCACCCTCGGTCCCCACGCCCACCTACGTTTGACTCTCAGACCAGATACGTTTTCGCTGGATGACTCATCAGAGGGTCAGGATCAAAGATCAATCTCCTAAAAACGTCCTACCGCTCAAGTCTTTTTAAGACCAGCTCCTATTCCTAAAAGGTCCTTGGGAGCTTCTAGGGAATCTAGGGACTCCCGCTCACCCGTGGGGCCCTGTAAACGTGCCAAGGAAACTTGAGGTCAGAATTTCCTTGGCCTTGGGGCACCTGAGTGGCACAGTGGTTAAGCGTCTGCCTTCGGCTCAGGGCGTGATCCCGGCGTTCTGGGATCGAGCCCCACATCAGGCTCCTCCGCTATGAGCCTGCTTCTTCCTCTCCCACTCCCCCTGCTTGTGTTCCCTCTCTCGCTGGCTGTCTCTATCTCTGTCGAATAAATAAATAAAGTGTTTAAAAAAAAAAAGAATTTCCTTGGCCTTGAATCTGAAGGATTCGGGTGAAACTCAGCTGGGCTTAAGAACTCCGTAACAGAAACTTGCCTGGGTCATTTTATTTGGCCCCCTGCAAAACTGTGAATTACAGGTATGGGACCAGGCCATCTCATATCACCTTCCCGGAACCCAGGGCCACACTGATGGTAGAACGGAAGAGACCCCTAGAGATGATCTAGTCGAAGGGCCTTGTTTTATACATGAGAAGCTCAGAGAAGTTTAGGTCATAAACCTAGCAAACAGCAACATGGGACTGGAGCTCCCATGTTTCCCACCAAGGCTAAGGGCTACTGGATGGCTACTCCATCCACCTCCCTCAAAGCCTATCCTCCCCACCCACCGAGCACTGCTTTTCAACACCAAGTTCAGCCAAGGCCCAGGGGCAGGGTGAATTTCCCCGAGCTAAAGAATGACAGATACCTACGTAGGAAAGCAAGCCAACACGGCTTCTGATTAACGTGGCCCCTCTTTCCAACAAGCCAGCACTACAGATAACATGCACCTCTCCAGGAAAGTCACAGTCACCCCCACGTAGCATGCGACAGGGGCCTAGTGCTTCATTCTAGGTTAGGCAGAATTTTCCACAGCGTCAGTCCCCCGAAGAATGATGTCCTCATAGCAAACAGCATCGTGGGGAACATTCGCACTGGCAAGACATTTGGTACGTAGCCTTTAGATGGTGCTAATGTTCTTCTGTAACCCAGTCTGCGGGAACTCAAGGCTCAGAAATCAAAGAAGTGGAAGGGAGCTCAGGGGGCTAGCTGTATTTCAACCTTCCCTCGCCGGGGCCCTGAAAACAGCCCCCCACACACTTTGGGAGGTATCTTGAAACAAAGACATTTCTGGGGCTTTCACTGCCATAGCAAGTTCTTGGCAAGGCTGAATGTGCCAGACTATTCGAGGCAGATCTCCTGCCGCCCAGGGAGCAGCATCAGTCAGTACTTTAAATGTGAGTGCACAGCCTCTGAATTCAGATTCGTCCTCAGTCTTTGTGCATCAGCGAGAGCCCGTGGCGATCTCGGTTCCTAAGGTCCAATTGTGTCCCTAGATTGGGCCATGGAGCCATTCATTTCGTGGGACAGTTTTCTTCAGGAAAGCCTCATTCATCCACTTAAGAAAGGGCTGGTGAAACCTACCATCATTCATTTTTTCTTTTTCCGGGCTCTGAAAAGAGGGGTGGGGAAAAACACATCCCCCCAGAGCAACCTTTCTACGGCAGGCTTTTATGTCTTGGTTCTTCTCTTTTCCACACGCTGTGCGTTCCAAAGGCTCTATTTGTCTCAGAGTGCCACCAAAAGGGACAATGCTTTGCTCTGCAGTTTTTCTTTGCCAATGAAGCAGTGACAGGCTGTGTCATGGTTGCATTGAGAAGCCCTAGACATGGTTGAGGTTTTCTATGCAGAGAAGAAAAGCACTCCTTGCCCATTCACATGGATGGCTCTACACCCGTGGGAGCTGGTAGGGGTTTCCCAAATAGGACGTCACACTTAGTATTTATATACGTGGTGCCGATGAGTGTGTGTGTGTGTGTGTGTGTGTGTGCGCACGCGCGCGCGCGCACACACGCGCCCATCGTGAGTACAGGAAGACAGGATCAGGGAGATGTGAAAGTCAGGAGGGGGTGAAGTTCCCATGCAGATCATCTGGTGAAAACAACTTTGGAAGCGTCACAATACCATTATTCTAATGTCTGAAATCCTATCACAGTGGGAAAAAAATCAGTTTATCCAGAGAGATCATGTAAAGAGCAGAATTAGAACCAAAGAGATGAAAATTGTTGGAAGATAGATTTCAGTTAGATTGCAGCAAGAACTTTTTTTCATTTTTAAAATTAAAAAAAAAAAAGATTCTACCTTACAGAGCACGGCAAGAAAGGTACAAAAATGCTCAGATGCTCTTCACCTAGACTCTTCCGTTGTTAATATTTTGTCACAATTCATTTATCTCTCTTTTGCACATATACGTTTTGATATTTTCCTGAACTTTTTGAGAGTAAATGGCGTTATAATATCCATATATTCCTAAATATTTCATCCTGGGATTCCGAAGAATAAGGACATTGTCTTGCATAACCAGAGCAAAATTACACACTCCATATTCAAATTTCAGCAAACGTCCCAATGATGTCCTTTGTAACAGTATTTTTTTCCTCTGATTCAGGATTCATTAAGATACATTACTGGTGATGTTAATAAGGATAAACTTTTTAAGATTTAGGATTTTCAAAGAAAAATAAAGCTGGAGGCATCACAATTACAGACTTTAAGTGATATTACAAAGCTGTGGTCATCAAAACACCACGGTGCTGGCACAAAAATAAAGCCACAGATCAGTAGAACAGAATAGAAAACCCAGAAACGAACCTATAGTTATATGGTCAATTAATCTTCGGCAAAACAGGAAAGAATAGCCAATGGGAAAAAGACTGTCTCTTCAATAAATGGTGTTGGGAAAACTGGACAGCAGCATGCAAAAGAATGAAACAGGACCAATTTCTTACAGCACACACAAAAATAAATTCAAAATGGATTAAAGACCTCAATGTGAGAGTTGAAACCACACAAATCCCTCCAAATACAAGTGCAGGCAGTAACTTCTTTGACATTGGCTGTAGCAAGTTCTTTCCAGATACATCCCCTGAGACAAGGGAACTAAAAGCAAAATAAACTGTTGGGACTGTATCAAAATAAAAAGCTTCTGCACAGCAAAGGAAACAATCTATCAAAACTGAAAGGCAACCCACTGAATGGGAGAAGATATTTGCAAAGGACATATCTGATAAAGGGTTAGCATCCAAAATCTATAAAGAACTTATAAAACTCAACACCCCAAAAATGAATAATCCAGTTAAAAAATGGGTAGAAGACATGAGCAGACATTTTTCCAAAGAAGACATCCAGATGGCCAACAGATAGATACATGAAAAGATGCTCAGCATCACTCAGCATCAGGGAAATACACATGAAAACTACAATGAGGTACCACCTCACACCCGTCCAAATGGCTAAAATCAACAACACTAGAAACCACAGGTGTTCTGGGGTGCCTGGGTGGCTCGGTCGGTTAAGCGTCTGCCTTCAGCTCAGGTCATGATCCCAGGATCCGCAGATCGAGCCCTGAGTCGGGATCCTTGCTCAGTGGGGAAGCTGCTTCTCCCTCTGCCTCTGTCTGCTGCTCCTCCTGCTTGTGCGCTCTCTCTTGCTAGCTCTCTGTGTGTCAAATAAATAAATAAAATCTTAAAAAAAAAAAAGGCAAGAAACCACAGGTGTTAGCAAGGATGTGGAGAACAGGAACCCTTGTGCACTGTTGGTGGGAATGCAAACTGGTGCAGCCGCCCTGGAAAACAGGGAGGTTCCTCAAAAAGTTAAAAATAGCACTACCCTGCAAGCCAGCAAGTGCGCTACTAGGTATTTACCCAAAGGATACAAGAACACTGATTCAAAGGGATTCGTGCACCCTGATGTTTATAGCAGCCTCATCTACAACAGCCAAATGATGCAACCAGGTCAAGTGAGCATGGATTGATGAATGGTAAAGAAGATGGGGTACGTAGATACACAATGGAATATCACTCAGTCATAAAAAAGAATGAAGTCTTACCATTTACGATGACGTGGATGGAGCTGGATGGTATTATGCCAGGAGAAATAAGGCAGTTAGAGAAAGACAAATGCCATACGATCACACTGGTATGTGGAATTTAAGAAACAAAATAAATGAGCAAAGGGGAAAAAAGAGAGAGAGAGAGAGAAAACAAGAAACAGACTCTTAACTACAGAGAACAAACTGCTGGTTACCAGAGGGGACGTGGGGGGATGGATGAAAGAGATGATGGGGATTAAGGAGGGCACTTGTCCTGACGGACACGGGTGACGTACGAAAGTGCTGAATCCCTCTATTGTACAACTGAAACTAATATCACACTGGATGTTAATTCACTGGAATTTAAATAAAAACTTAAAAAAAAGATTTAGGATTTTCAAAAATGAAAGGGGCTGCATCAAATATCAAATTCTAAATATCAGCTTGGCAAGGATGTCCTATACAGTTTGCCAACTCGGGGCATACGGCAAGATAAATAGCCAATTTAAATAAATAACCTAAATCACCAAAAACTGGTTCAGGCTTTTGGTGTCCTGTGTGTGAAATTCGCCTGCCCTAAAGGCATGAAAATCTCCTCTTATGTCTTCTGAAAGCTTTACAGTTCTCATTTTTGCATTTAGGTTTATAATACACCCCAAACAAGGGTGCCTCACGGGCTCAGTCAGTAAAGTATGTGACTTTTGATCTCAGGGTTCTGAGTTCAAGCCCTGGAGAGAGATTACTTAAAAATAAAACCTTTTCAAAAAATACACCCCCAGGAGCTCCTGGGGGGCTCAGTCGGTGAAACATCTGCCTTCGGCTCAGGTCATGATCCCAGGGTCCTGGGATCGAGCTCCGCGTCAGGCTTCCTGCTCAGCGGGGAGCCTGCTTCTCCCTCTCCCTCTGCTGCTCCCCCTGCTTGTGCTCTCTCACTCTCTTTCTCTCAGATAAATAAACAAAAAACCTTAAAAACAAACAAACATTCAAGCTAAGACTTGAAGGCTGGGCAGGAGAAAGCAGGTGGGGAGGAGGGTCAAGATGACAGCAATGCATTCTGGGGTGGAGGGGCTGGCCGCCAGCAGTAGGCAGCCATGGAGACCGGAAGTGGGAAGTGAGGCAGAGGGTAGAGGAGCACGGCAATGGTACGGACAGGCGGGCAGGAAATGATTTGCCTCTCCAGGGACTGTGCCGTGCCAGGAATCTTAAGAGTGGATTTTAGGTGCATTGCGAAGCCTCTGAAAATTTTTAGGTGTCAGTGACTTTTCTGCCCAAAGAGCTTTCATGCACAAAAACGTTCGGACAGTCACTCGTGTCTTACTATTTAATTTATCCATGTCATAGAAATAAAAACCTATATTTTTAAGATTTTTAAGCTCAACTTTTAAGTTATATTTATAACCCTGGCGATTTTTGCGTGAGAAAAAGAACTATTTATTTAATTGGTTATTTGATTAATGTGCACTTATTTCATAAATCTGACAGATCAGATTCTCCCAAATATTTAGCACCAGGTCCATCTTTAATCAATCGAATTACCTTAGCTATTTCAAACGACATTTACAAATTTAATGTATTTGATTCTCTCACATTCACAAACGCAGACTCACAAATCTTACATGAGAAACCTGCCTAAACTTAGTAATGAAATTCTTTTCAGCTTTTCAAGGATCTTTTAAAACAAAGAGAGAGAGAGAGAGAAGCCTGCTTGGACCAGGGCAAGTGTTCAACACTTGTCAGTACACTTGACCAAACACAGCCTATGCACTATTCTTGTTTTTAATACCCTCCCTGTGTTACTTGGTCGAGGAAGGGGAAGGCATTTACCCGTTCAGTTTAGCTGAGATTTCTGCCAGGAAGTCTGGGCCGGGGGCGCCTGCGTGGCACAGTCAGTTAAACGTCTGATTCTTGGTTTTGGCTCAGGTTGGGATCCCAGGGTCGTGGGATCAAGTCCCACCTTGGGCTCCACACTCAGTGCAGAATCTTCTCGAGATTGTCTCCCCCCCCCTCCTGCTCGCGCGCTCTCTATCTTCCTCTCTGTCTCTCAAATAAATAAATAAATAAATCTTTAAAAAAAAATTCTGGGCTGTGAAAGTCTGACAAGAAATTTCACAGGCCTAAGGGTTCTATTTGTTTGTGTGTGTGTTTATTTATATTTTGTTTAAAAAGTTACGGGGGGGGGGGGCACCTGAGTGGCTCAGTCGGTTAAGCATCTGCCTTCAGCTCAGGTCATGATCCTGGGGTCCGGGGATAGAGCCCCAAATCTGGCTCCTTGCTCAGCAGGGAGTCTGCTTCTCCCTAGCCCTCTGCCCTCCCCACCGCCCACCCCTGTTCTTACCCACAGATGTCTAGAATCAAGAGGCACTGCAAGCCACGCAAGGCCACATGCACCATCACCAGGGTCAGTTAAGAGGAGGAAGAAGTGAGGCGGAAATGTGGGCCAGCACTTTTATTGTGGTTTTCACAGGAATGAATGGTTGAGGGCAGGGTAGGCAAACAGAGCTGATTTAAGATTGAATCGTTTGAATAGTTTGGGTGGGCTCTGGGCTATAAGGGCTACCCCTAGCCTAGTTGTCTGGTACCTGACTCTGGAGTGATTTGGGGCGATTTGGGGTAGAGGGATAGTGTCCTGGATGGCAGGAGCCTGTTAAAACGAAGGGGATGGTGGGTACGGACTCAGGATTGGTTGGTTTGCAGCAAGTTGTTTGCTATCTCTAGGAATTAGCTAACTCTAGGAAAGGCAGTCCCTCCCCGAGGCCTCAATGCCCCCAGGTGTCAAAGCATCAGAAAATAGAGAAAATCAAAAACACGGTGCTTGTTTCAGCAGCACGGGTACTAAAACTGGAACGATACAGAGAAGATTAGTATGGTCCTTGCACAAGGATGACACACAAGTTCACAAAACGTTCCATATTTTTAGATGAACATTTTTATCATTCAAAAAAAAAAAAGAAAAGAAAAAACATTGATTAATAGACCTTGAAACTCCCACCCAAGGTGAAGCTGGCAGTTGTTGGGAAGTCCTCCATTTTGTGGTCCGCTCTTGTCTACCACATCACCTGCCCTCTGGGAGTTAACCAAGCACACCAATTTCAGGTCCTAATAATATAATATCATGTAGGATGTCTGATCTGCATCATTCAGCGATCATATTAGGTGGGGCCCTGTTTGGGTTCTCTGATTGTAAATCCCTTTTGCGCAACCACCAGCACTGCCCTACATTAGGGCCCATGACATCATACGCGGGTACAGTTTTGAACCCTGTACTCTGGCCTCGTTGTGTCGTTCATCTCTTCTCTCTTTCTAACTCCCACCTGCTTACCGGTGGCTCTTCCACTATCGCTTTATTGGCTCCTTCACGCAATGGCTAATTGTGGAAAGCTCGCCGTGTGCCTGACACTGTTCTAAGTGCTGGGGACACACCAGCCAGCCAACAAACCAGACAAAAAGGCCTGGCTTGCGGAGCTGTCATTCAAACAAGGAGGCACATGATAAATAAGTTAAAAAAAAACCAGGCACATGATAAATAAGTTAATTGGATAGCATGTCTGAAGGTGGTAAGTATTATGGAAAAAAGAAAGAGTAGGGCAAGGTCAAGGCATTGGGAATGCTGGCAGGGGTGTGAGAGAAGTTTGAAATAGGGTGGACAGGGGAGCCTCACGGAGAAGGGAGCATTTGAGCAAAGGCTTCACACTTGCGGACGGAGTGACGTGATCCTATCTGAAGATTGAGGCTACAGTTCAGGTTAGATGAGGCCACTGTAGGAAGAAGAGTAGGGAGAGAAGGGACATGTGACTCGCAGGTGAGGTGACGTGTTTAGATGTGGAGGGCCGGGCTGGGGAGGCCTGTTTGCGAGTTACCCAGCACGTTCTGCAGGGCATGGGGTGCTGGGCCCTTAGAAGTGCTGGGCTGGGCTGGGCAAGATGAAGGCCAAACATGGACACATGTATAGCAGTCTTCGTCCCAGAAATGATGAGTGGAAGCCGTGAGAATGAGCAAACTTAAAAGGAGATCCTGGGAACACCCATATTTAAGGAATACGTAGAGAAGAGGAAACCGAAGGAGACATGTGAGTGGTTTCAGCCTGAGATGCTGGGGCAGGACCAAGGAATAAGGACCCAAGGAAGCAGAGATGAGAGAGGATCCAGGGGACGGGGAGCAGTGCATCCCCCCCAAAACAAGGATTGCGTGAGGATCGGGAGGTTTGGTGGTGTTATGGGGGGAGTCTTTTTAGTGAACTTTCAATATAGAAGCTATAGGCAAACTGTCGTGAGTCTGCAAGGGTTCAGGAAATATTATTCCCATGAGCCCTTTCTGAAAATCGACTAGACTAATAAGCTTCCAAAAACCAAAGTAAAAAATGATCTAAGACTAAAGTTATTGTAAGAAGGGAGAAAGTAGGGGCTCCTGGGTGGCTCAGTTGGTTAAGAATCAGACTCTGGGGGCGCCGGGGTAGCACAGTCGTTAAGCGTCTGCCTTCAGCTCAGGGCGTGATCCCGGCGTTCTGGGATCGAGCCCCGCGTCGGGCTCCTCCGCTGGGAGCCTGCTTCTTCCTCTCCCACTCCCCCTGCTTGTGTTCCCTCTCTCGCTGGCTGTCTCGCTCTCTCTGTCAAATAAATAAAGAATCGGACTCTTGATTCCAGCTCAGGTCATGATCTCATGGGCCGTGAGATTGAGCCCCACGAGGGGCTCCGCACTCAGTGGTGAGTCTGCTTGAGATTGTCTCTCTCCCTCTCCCTCTGGTGCTCCCCCCGCTGTCACATGCTCTCTCTCCCTCTTAAGTAAATAAAGAAATCTTAAAAAAAAAAAAAAAGAAAAGAAGGGAGAAAGTAGTTTGTAATGGTTATGTCTGATGTAAATGTAGTATTCAAAAAATTGAATGAAAAAGGGTAGAGTACATATTGAGTTGGATACATTTGCTCACTGTCTTTTGTAAATTGGGATCGAAAGGATATTACTTAAAAATGATACACCAGGGGAGAGAAGAGGGGCAGAAAGTGTTTGCAAGCTGATTTCAACCTTGCTCACGGTAGACGGTATGCACAAAGAAGGGACTACGGGTATTTACAGAGGCATTAGTATATAGGTAACTGCATGAGTTTCCTATTGCCGTTATGACAAATTATCACAAGTGTCATGGCTTAAATGATACACATTTAATATCTTACAGTCCTGGAGTTCCAAAGTATAACATGGGTCTCACTAGGCTAACATTTAGGTGTTGGTAGGGCTACATTACTTTTGGAGAAGCCAGAGGACAATTCATTTTTCCTGCCTTTTCAGCTTCTAGAGAACACAGCACGCATTGGCTCATGGGCCCCTTCCTGCATTTTTAAAGCCAGCAAAGGGAGTTGAGTGCCTCTCATATCACATCACTCTGACCTTGCTTCCTTTATGAAATATCCTTCTCACTCTGATTCTTCTGTCTCCCTCTTCCACTTTTGTGGACCCTTGTGATTACGTTGGGCCCATGCAGATAATCCAGCATGATCTCCTTGTCTTAAGGTCAGCTGATTAACAATCCTAATTCCATCTGCAACCTTAATTCTCCTTTGCTATACAATAAAGCATATTCATAAGTTCTAGGAATCAGGACAGGAGCACCTTTGGGGGGCATGATTCTGTCTATCACAGTAACTAGGTTCTAACAAAAACATAAAACTTCCTAAGTTTCAAACTATAACCTCCCCTCAAAAGGAAAGTGCAAATAAAATATAAGATTGAAGAGGAAATTGTGGGGCTCAGAGGTAAATAAGCTAGTAATTTGTAGCTAATAATTTCTAAGCGCAAACCTAGAATATTTGACTCCAAATCTCTTGTTTGTTATGGCTTCACATGATAAGGTGAGGACAGCTAGGATTACAATCAGGATTGTCATTCCCAAAGAATGCCAAAAAACTAATTAAGGAAGGTGGAGGAGGTCAAGAGGAGCCAAAGGGATGGGGCACCGGGGTGGCACAGCGGTTAAGCGTCTGCCTTCAGCTCAGGGCGTGATCCCGGCGTAATGGGATCGAGCCCCACATCAGGCTCCTCTGCTATGAGCCTGCTTCTTCCTCTCCCACTCCCCCTGCTTGTGTTCCCTCTCTCGCTGGCTGTCTCTATCTCTGTCGAATAAATAAATAAAATCTTAAAAAAAAAAGAGGAGCCAAAGGGATAATTACTATCTTGAAATATATAATAGGATTTTCGTGGGGATGAACTGGGTAATTTCTCTTTATTTTCTTGGAAGACAGAAGTAGAGTAATAGATTTAAGTTAAAACCGCAGGTATTTTAGATCTTCATTAGAAGGAAAGTCTCTTCTCTTAAGAGAGAAAACACTGGAAGAGGCCTCCAGTGGAAAAGATAGGGACTCTCTGCTTAGGGAACCTTGAGAAAGGAACAGAATAACAATTTGAGAGAAGTCGAGGCAATTCCCCAGCCTTGAAGTGAACGCCAGGCAAGATGGTTGATTTCCCAGGGCCGCTCTTAAATCTAACAAGAGATGACAAGATTCGGAGCACAGGGTAGAGAGTGCGCCATGTGTCATGATGCAAACCCCAAACTGCTGTTGTTTCTGACAGTCACTGGGAAATGGGGAAAGTTCACCAGGCCAAGCACGAAGGCAAGCTTGGGTATCGCACTTTTGGAAAATGAATGCTTCTTCCTCTGAAGGGAGGAGACAACATAAGGGAAGAAACGCCCATGTTATTTTTCCCATCTTGAAGGAAGCAGCTGGAGTTGTCAGACCATGTTTTGGGTTTCTATTCTGATTCTGTTATGTACTAGCAGAGTGACCTTAGGCAATTTACCAAAATGCCCTGAGCCTCAGCTTTCCCATCTGTAGAATGGGCATAACAATACCTCTGCCAAAGGGCTTTTAGGAAGACTAAGTAAAGGAATGCCAGGTGGGCCTACACATGACAGATGCTCAGTTAATGAGCTCTCTGTCCTCCAAGCGCACTATGAAAACGGGCTGCGTTTGATCTGAGATGTTTTCATGCTGCCGTTAACGGACCTCAGTAATGCCTCCCTAGGATCTACCTTTTTTTTTTAAGATTTTATTTATTTATTTGAGAGAGAGAGAGAGAGCATGAGATGGGGGAGGGTCAGAGGGAGAAGCAGAATCCCCACTAAACAGGGAGCCCGATGCGGGACTCGATCCTGGGACTCCAGAATCATGACCTGAGCTGAAGGCAGACACTTAACCCGTTGAACCACCCAGGAACCGTAGGACCCACCTTCTTAAGAATGGCCCTCTATACTTACATTTGCTCTCCCCCACCGTGTTCATATCTGCACCCGAAATTTACATTTGAGGGATCCTTTAACTGATGTTGGGTGGATAAGACATGCTCCGACTCTCAATGACGAGAAGAAAACGGAAATGAAGAGACCATTCTAAAACGACATGAAAGCAGCACGAGAGGTGTGGAGAGCAGCTGGCAGACCTCATGCTACCCTCAGGGTCATAACGTGCTTGGCAAGGTGGCAGGTGGTAAATCTGAGCTCTAAGTCAGGCTTTCTGTTGGCCTGGCTGCACTTTGATTGGGTGGGTGTTTCTGGGGACAGGTGCCGCCCTATTGTTACCTCCAAAGAAGTGGCTCTAATGTTGTTGGTAGTGATTGATGCTTTGGGCTAGTTGGGTACTTTCTTATTCTCAGATTACTCAGTTGGTCCCTTACTGCACATAAGATGCATACGGTGGCGACCTCTCCAGGGCCATCTAACCGTTTCATCCTGGGAAGAACCGTTCTAAGAGATTTCGTGAATTCCAGCTCTGCCGGCAGAGGGGGCACCCAGGGACCCAAAGCCGACGTCTGGCTACTACAGCTCTAGCTGTGTCTTGGTTCTTCTGTATATATTGCGGAAGGTCATTTAAATAAGTGACTTATTGGGGCCCCTGGGTGGCATAGCGGTTAAGCGTCTGCCTTCGGCTCAGGGCGTGATCCCAGCGATCCGGGATCAAGCCCCACATCGGGCTCCTCCGCTAGGAGCCTGCTTCTTCCTCTCCCACTCCCCGTGCTTGTGTTCCCTCTCTCGCTGGCTGTCTCTATCTCTGTCGAATAAATAAATAAATAAATAAATAAATAAATATTAAAAAAAAAATAAGTGACTTATGGTTGGTGGGGAGCTAAAAGATCACAAACTCTTCCCCTCCCACCAAGAGGGGTAGACTAGTTTTGCACCCCTTGAATTTGGGTTTTCCTTGTGATTTGCTTTGGCTAATAGGGGGTAGCAAACAGGA
This sequence comes from Ursus arctos, assembly GCF_023065955.2. NCBI lineage: Eukaryota > Metazoa > Chordata > Mammalia > Carnivora > Ursidae > Ursus > Ursus arctos. Next base: position 36,845,798 of record NC_079873.1, on the reverse strand, counting down.
TGCAAAGAGAAGCTTGAAAAGGGCTTGTGATTTCAGCTAACCCCATTCCGGACCAGCCAGCCCACAGCCAACCGGCATCTGACTCTAGACCAGGGGTTGGCAACCACAGTTTGCTAGACAGCTGCCTGGTTTTGCAAATTAAGTTTTATTAGAAAGTGGCCGCGCTCGTCCATTCATGCACGCCCTATGGCTTCTTTAGTCCTATATTGACAGGGTTGAGTAGTTGCGACAGAGACTCTATGACCCACAAAACCTACAATATTTACTATTTGGCCCTTTTCAGAAGAAGTTTGCAACCCTTGCCCTAGATATGTGAGAAAGCCCAGCCAAGACCAGCAGAAGAACCTCCCCGGCCCGTCCTGGACCAAATTGCCAATCCATAGAATTATAAGCTAAACAATGATTGTTTTAATTGACTTAATTTGGAAGTAGCTTGTGTAGCAAACACTACGTGGTAGAGTCATACAAGGCTTTCTTCGAGAAGTTTGAGAACTACATGTAGCCAAGGGAAGGCTCAGAAGGCAGCACCTTATTTTTGCCTTTAGCCTTTGACAATGTTTTGGGGGAGGAAATTGATTTACTTTCATAATATCCCCGCACACATGTATGAACTGAAAACAGAGCAATTTGTCACAAGATTATACCTACAGTCCCACACCTAGCAATCTACTAACATCTTTCCATCCATCTTTGCTGTGCTCTGGTAGAGATGCAGACAGATTAAATAATTGGATGGCACAGCCATAAGAGATAGCAGAGAATTTGCAAATAAAGACCGTCGGATATTAAATTTTGACAAAACTTTTGTTAAAACCAGTGAGACTCTGCTTTTTCTTGATAACTATGAATACTGAGATATTGTCATTAGAATACACTTACCCCAAAACTAAATAAAAGCTGTTGGGTGGGTTTTCAGTCTGCCAAGGAAAGATCTGTCTGTGTGGTAAGAAAAATGAAGATGATCTTTTTAACTCCCAAAAAGCAGACGCATTATTTCTATTTCAGCAAGTAGGACTGTACTTCCCCGGTGCCATGTTCCAGGCCCCCCAAATTCTCACAAGCAGAATGCCTTTGGGAGAGAAGATCACTTCATCATGTCTGTACGCAAATTGCTTATTCTTAATCACTCTTTGTGTCTGCTTTGAAAAAATTCAAATAAACATAGAGACCACATGTGCCTAGAAGACCTAAAATAACCAAATGTTTTTCCTCGGTTGATTGATTTCTAAACCAACATTTATCAAGACTTTTGTGAGAATATAAGGAATTGGAATTCCCTCCATTCCATGAAGGAACAAAGCCAAAAGTTACATACAACCATCCAATGAGTCGTCATTAATTCTAAGATTGGTACTCATGACTCCTGGATCCCACATCCAAAGTTAAAACATCTGCATATGAATTTGGGGAGGGACACAAGTCAGCCCAGAAGAGCGTGCTCTTGTAGGGACATCTGGGTGACAGTCAGTCAAGCGTCCGACTTGATCTCAGCTTGGGTCATGATCCCAGGGTCGTGAGATGGAACCCCACGTTGGGCACTGCGCTGGGCACTGCGCTGGGCACGGAGCCTGCTTAAGATTCTCTCTCCCTCTGCCACTCCCCCAACTCACGCATGCGTGCCCTTTCTCGCTCTCTAAAAAGAACACGCTACTGTAAGTCAGTGTCACTCTAGAACCAGGTAGAAAGCCCTCATGTGTGTAGTATTCCTTTTTCTTTAACAGCATCACCGCCACCATTGCCACCCTCTTCCTTCCCCTCCTCCTTTTTCTCTCCCGCCTCCTTGTCATGAAATACAGATGCAGGGAAGGTGAGCCTGGGAACCACAGAGCCTACTCCGGCCCTCGTCCTACCTCTGACAGCGTACCTTAGGCTCGCTGGGTCTTGATTTCCCTCTCTATGAAGTGGTGGTGGAGAGAGAGATCCTCAAGACTTGGTGCCTGAAATTTCACAATTCCATTATTGTATTTATGACTGTAGGCAAAGTAAGAAGACTGGAGGTTATCCTAGGATGATTCGTGGTGCTCCCTAATCACTCCCTAGCTCCCTTGTTTCGCTATTAAATTATGCTTAGAAGTTCCTTCTTGCTAAGGGAAACGAGCCAGACCCAGAAAGACAAGTTCCGCATGATCTCACTTATACGCAGAATCAAAAAGAGCCAAAACACGTAGAAAGCAGAGAACAGCATGGCGGTTGCCAGGGACTGAGTGGAGGGGGAAACGGAGAGGTCTTGGTCAAAAGGAGCAAAGTTTCAGTTACGCAAAATAAGTTCTGTAGCTCTATCGTACAACACAGAACCTCTTTTTCACAATACAGCGTTGCATACTTCAACATTTGCTAAGAAGGTAGATCTTACATTAAGCGCTCTTACCGGTTCGAAGAAAAAGAAAAGAACAAAGAGAGTAGGAGGAAACATTCCGAGGTGAGGAATAAGTTGATGGCATTAATAGTGACAGCGATTTCACCGATGTGTACTTATCTCCAAACACATCAAGTTGTATGCATTAAATACCTACAGCTTTTTGTATGTTCATCCTCCCTCGATAAAGTGATTTTTTAAAAAGTGCCTCTTTTGCCAAAGAGTGAAACTGATTGCATAATTTCAGCGCGTAGCCCTTCCGTTAGTCAGCAAGAAATGTTTGGTTAGCCTTTACCCTACAAAATATTACTACTACTCATCGATAATACGTACAATTTGTTGAATGCCTATTAAGTGATTGGTTTTTGTGTGTGTTATTTTAACCCTTAACAATTGTGGGAAGTGAGTTTTACTGTCTCCGTTTTGCAGGTAAAACTCCGGAGACTCGGAAAAGTTTATTAGCTTTTCCCGATGTACAGCCAGTAAATTTAAACCCTGGTCTATGTGATAGCCCTTCTCTCGCTAATGAGGCATTATCTCAGAACTGATTCTGACAAAGATTTTACTCCCCGGGACCTTGCAGACCAGTACATGAGCTACAAAAATGGAAATGAAGTAGGAAGAATAGAAATGAAGGAAGGGGGGCGCCTGGGTGGCACAGCGGTTAAGCATCTGCCTTCGGCTCAGGGCGTGATCCCAGCGTTATGGGATTGAGCCCCACATCAGGCTCCTCCGCTATGAGCCTGCTTCTTCCTCGCCCACTCCCCCTGCCTGTGTTCCCTCTCTCGCTGGCTGTCTCTATCTCTGTCAAATAAATAAATAAAATCTTTAAAAAAAAAAAAAAGGCAGGAAGGAAGGAAGAACTCTTTCCTGAGAAGTAAATTACTACCCAAACATTTTATCACTAATGAGGTTTTATCTTCAGCTCCAGGAGGTGATGAAAATATTAATAATGTTAACAATAAGGATAATTCTTAGACCAGAAAATTTGAAGATTTTCATACCTTACCAGTAGAACTACCCAGAAGATGCCAAACACAAGATCTATTTTAAAGTAGACCTTGTAAGAAATTTTAAATCCATCTTGAAAATTGGTATCTTTCCATCTTAACTTTTTGCTGATTATAAAACTGATACGTGTTCATTGTTAAAACTGGGGAAGTGCAGAGAAATGTGAGGAAGAAAATACAGTAGTCTATATTCTTGCTTCCAGTGACAATCAATCAATCAGTAATCAATACTGTATTTGTGAATATCATCCTGATTATAAGTACCATGAAATTTTCATATGGTTGAATAGTTACCATATATTTGATCTTCCTCCTCTTTTTTATTTTATTTTTTATTTTTTTTAAAGATTATTTATTTATTTATTTGACAGAGATAGAGACAGCCAGCGAGAGAGGGAACACAAGCAGGAGGAGTGGGAGAGGAAGAAGCAGGCTCATAGCGGAGGAGCCTGATGTGCGGCTCGATCCCAGAACGCCGGGATCACGCCCTGAGCTGAAGGCAGACGCTTAACCGCTATGCCACCCAGGCGCCCCTCCTCCTCTTTTTTAAACTTAATAAATATGTTTTGTCCCCAAATTCTTTGTGAATGTCATTAATGATAGCATACCATTTTATTATTTAGATAGACCATTTTCAAATCAACATCAGACTGTTTCCAGTTTCTTGTAATTTGAACTCTTCCATGTACAAATAGATGTTTGCATTTAGAATTATTTGTGCTTAAGCGTGCTTTCCCGGAAGTGAAACTACAGAATCAGAAGAGAATAACACTTTTAAGACTGAGGGTAGGGGTGCCTGGGTAGTGCAGTCAGTTGAGTTTCTAACTCTTGGATTTGGCTCAAGTCACGATCTCAGGGTTGTGAGATGGGAGCCCAGCCTTGGGTTGTGCACTCAATGCCCGGTCCACTTGTCCCCTCCCCCCCGTCCCCCGCCCCGCGCTCGTGCTCGTGCTTGCTCTCTCTCTCTCAAATAAATAAGTACAATCTTAAAAAAAGGTTGATAAATATTGCCAAAGTGCTTTCACAAGGAGAATTCTTATTTTTATTTCCACTGGCAATACAGAGCAGCACTCCTTTAATTTCCTCCACCTTGCCAAATTCGGCTTTCATCTTTTCCTAATCTTCTTTAATTTGATAGGTAAAAATAGCTTCTCATTGTTACTTTTAGTTTGCAGTTATTTGATTACGACCATTTTCAGTAATTTATCACAAGCTTGCTCGGTAATTGAATTTAACATTTTGAGGACTTTATACTCGTAACATGAACTCATTTGTTTTTTGGGGTCATAGTCATTTTTCTGTTAATTTCAATGTCTCTTTAATTTATAAAAAGTTATTAACACTGCTTATAAAGGTTTACTGAAAATCATTTTCTCAGCTTTTCTCGTTTGCATTTAATATTTCTTGAAATAGGGTTTTTTTAATTTCTTCAATCAGATCTATTATTCTGTGCTTCCTAAACAGTTTTTATTTTATTTTATTTTATTTTAAAGATTTTATTTATTTATTTGACAGAGCCAGCCAGCGAGAGAGGGAACACAAGCAGGGGGAGTGGGAGAGGAAGAAGCAGGCTCATAGCGGAGGAGCCTGATATGGGGCTCGATCCCAGAACGCCGGGATCACGCCCTGAGCCGAAGGCAGACACTTCACCGCTGTGCCACCCAGGCGCCCCCCTAAACAGTTTTTAACTTAAACCTAGAAACTCTGTGCATAGAGGAATTAAACAAATAGTCATATCTATTTTTGTTGTGTTTGCTTTTTGTATTTTTTCTGTTTGCTTGTTTTTGATTTATAGTTACTTTTTTATTCCAACTGACATTTATTTCAAGTATTTTGTGTGGTGAGGATATAAATTGATTTTGTTCCCAAATAACTAAGTAATTTTCCAGCTCATTTTGCTGATTGAGTCCTCCTTTTGGTCACAGATTACGAGACCACCTTTATTATGCGTTACAGGACTATCTGTCAATGATGTACATATTTATTGACTCTCAAGGAGATCTTGCATTAGTTAAAGAAAGGTTTAATAATTACACCTTGATGATGCATATTAAAAAATGTTTATTTTGGATTTCTGCTTCCATTCAAAATGGAATAACAAGGCCACGAAACCATTTTTTAAATGGAAAAAATAGATGAAACAACAGTTTTCAAACATTGGACATCAAGTAGCGCAGGGTGGTAATCCCCTAGAGATTGTAGACAAATGAGCTGAGTCCTCTGACTGCCCCAGCTTGCTGCTCCAAGAATATCCTGGCGGCGACACAGGGATGCAGAATCCTGATGAAGCCTGGTGATCTCCTTGAGTTGAGTTTGCAGGACAGGGTACTGAAGAAGAGAGTTTTCCAGAGATGTGCGCAGAGCTCCCTTGACTCTTTGGCTGAGAGCTGATCCACGCATGTGTAGAAGGGAACTACCAGAGGCTGGGGTGGAGAACAACCCAAAAATAGCAGATGAAAAAATCTCCAGAACTCACACAGGGTCAAGAATAGTTTGTGTTCCCACCAGCCAGAGAGGCATAACTCATAATTCACAGGGCATCAGAGAGAGTAATTACATGGATATTGACAAAATCATGAGACAAAATGAGAACTACAGTAAAGGCTACTCAGGTCTCCTTTAACAAAGCTTAAAACAAAGCCTCGAAATAATCAACTGTTTCCAAGTAACTCAACTACATCCTAGAACAAAGCTCACAAAATTTTGTTAGGAACACAAAAATATGCAACCACTAACAAGGTAAAATTCACAATGTCTAACAACCAGTCAAAAATTATCAGGCATGCGAAGATGCAGGGGACTATAAGCCAAAATAAGGAGAAAAATAAACTAATCAAAACATATCCACAAATGGCAGAGAAGACAAAATAAGTAGACAAGGACATTAAAACTATCATAGTAATATTCCGTATGTTCTAGAAGGTAAGAGATGTCCAAGCATAGTAAGTAAGATATGGGGGTGCCTGGCTGGCTCAGTCCGTACAGCATGTGACTCCTGTTCTCAGGGTCGTGAGTACAAGCCCTGAGTTGGGCATGCAGCCTACAGAAAGAAAGAAAGAAAGAAAGAAAGAAAGAAAGAAAGAAAGAAAGAAAGAAAAGAAAAGAAAAGAAAAGAAAAGAAAAGAAAAGAAAAGAAAAGAAAGAAAAACATCATTAAGTAAAGATATGGAAGAAATACAAAAGACTCACATGGAATGTTAGGGATAAAAACGTTGAAGTTTCCTCAGCTAAATATCTAAGTTCATTGTTTACAAATTCTTTTTTTAAGATTACCAATAGTGGTAATTTCAACTCTTTTCATTAAAATGCTACCTCTGGGCGCCTGGGTGGCTCAGTCATTAAGCGTCTGCCTTCGTCTCAGGGCGTGATCCCGGGGTCCTGGACTCGAGCCCGCATCGGGCTCCCTGCTCTGCTGGAAGCCTGCTTCTTCCTCTCCCACTCCCCCTGCTTGTGTTCCCTCTCTCGCTGGCTGTCTCTCTCTCTGTCAAATAAATAAATAAAATCTTAAAAAATAATAATAAAATGCTACCTCTCTCTTCTTATTTTATAAGTATCCTTTTATGGCAGCTATCCTAGGATTTAAAACAGATATTCTCAACCCTCTTTTTCCAACCAAAAAAATTTAGAGATATGTTCTTTCTCTACTTGCGTGAGCATGATAAAAGGAAACCTCTTATCTTCTATAGTCTTTAAAATTTTTTGGCTATTTTTTTCCCTGATTCCTTCTTTTGTCTTCTTTTTTACTTTTTCTTTGGCACCTGTTTACCTTTGTATTAGTTTCCTGTTGCTGTTTACAACAAACTTACCGGCTTCAAACAACACAAACTTCCTAGAGTTCTGGGAGTCAGAAATTCAAAGTCCTCTACATCGGGCAGGGGGCAGGGGTATGGTCCAACCTGGGGCAAAATTCCTCTGCATCTGTGAACCTGTGAATCCAGACACTGAGCTAACTGCTTCCAGAAGACAATGGTAGGATAAACACAGGCTGGATGTTCCCATTCCAAAAGGAGGAAATTGGTGAGAGGATAAAAGGGGTCATCAGTCCCAAAGAAGTTCAAAATTCAGCAGGAAAAATTCCACTAGATTTCAAGGGGCACCTGGGTGGCTCAGTCGGTTAAGCATCTGCCTTCAGCTCAGATCATGGTCCCGGGGTCCGAGGGTTGAGTCCTGCATTGGGCTCCCTGCTCAGCGGGGAGTCTGCTTCTCTCTCAGCCCCTCCACCCCTGCCCCCTGCTTGTGCTTTCTCTCTCTGTCTAATGAATAAACAACAACAAAGATTTCATAGGCCTCAGAAATTATTTCCTGTGGCTCCATGCTCTGTTTTTTCTGCCCACGGGGACAGCCCTGACCTCTTGGCCCTGGGTGACAGCTCTATCCATTGACCCTGAGTGACTGAGGAAGTCCCATTGATTCAGGTCTCTGTGTCTGTGACTTTGCCCTTCTTCCTTCATATTAGCCCATCTCTGTGTCTTCCATTTCAGGCTGGCAGAGTTTGGGCTGGTATAAAATTGTCTAGTCTGAGGGGCGCCTGGGTGGCTCAGTCGTTAGGCATCTGCCTTCGGCTCAGGGCGTGATCCCAGCGTTCTGGGATCGAGTCCCACCTCAGGCTCCTCCACTGGGAGCCTGCTTCTTCCTCTCCCACTCCCCCTGCTTGTGTTCCCTCTCTCGCTGGCTGTCTCTCTCTGTCAAATAAATAAATAAAATCTTTTTAAAAAAATTTGTCTAGTCTGTCTTCTAGAAAAGAGGGTCCTCCTCTTTCCGGGACAGCTACATCGGTCATCCTGGTTTCTGGTGAAATGGTTGATTGGATTCATGAGTCACACAGCTAATCTCTTTAGCAAGACCTGCTGTCTAGCCAGATGCTTGGCCTTGTTTACAGAGCATGCTATCTGAAGAGCTTGAGAAGTTTCCAAATTGTCAAGTACACCCTGGTTCCTTTTTGCTTAACAATTCATTCCTCAGTTTATCTCTGTCCTCACCCTTTTTATTATAAGCAGCGAGCCAAACCAGGCTGCACCTTCCACCTTTTGGAAGTTTCCTCAGCTAAATATCTAAGTTCATTGTTTACAAATTCTTTTTTTTAAGATTTTATTTATTTATTATCAGAGAGCACACACAAGTAGCGGGGGCAGAGGGAGGGGGAGAGAGAGAATCTCGAGCAGACTCCACACTGAGCGCAGAGCCTGACATGGGGCTCAACCCCACAACTCTGATGCTTAACTGGCCGAGCCACCCAGGCGCCCTCATTGCTTACAAATTCTACCCCCTACCCAACAGAAGAACACATTTCAGGTACATTTTTTTCCCACTTTATTAAGTGTCTAATAACTTTCTAATACTTTCTTCCAGTTTCCAATAACATGCTCCTGATTCCATCTGAGACCTCACCAGAAACACCTTTAACATTGTTATTTCTAGTAACATTCTGTGTATGATAATAAATGTATTCTCTAAGATGATAGAGATGATAAGATGCTTTCTTCACTGCTGCCCTCTCTTCTTTCGGAGCCCTCACCAGAACTGTCTGCAACTTCCGTGTTTCCACCAGCTGCTTCTTCAAGGTAATGATAACAAGCCTACGGATAACATCATAATTCAAGAAAAATATTGAATATCTTACCCTTAAGATTGGGATTGAGATAAGAATGTCTGTTCTTTCCACTTTGATTCACCATTTAACCGGAAGTCCTAGCTAGTGCCCTAAAGAAAGGAACAAGAAAAAATATATAAAAATATAAAACAAAGGATTAAAGCTGTTTTTATTTGCAGATGACATGATTGCATGGTTGTGCATGTAGCAAATCTTTTTTGAATTTATTTTTAAATTTTTTGGTATTTTTTTATGTATAATAGTTTGTATATAGCAAATCTTAAGGATTCTACAAAAAGATGATTACAACTAATGTGAATTTAGCAAGAAAGTTAATACAAAAGCATCAATTGTATTTTTATGTACTTACGACAAACACTGAAACACGAAATTTAAAAAGAACATTTGGAGCAATGTCAAAAGCATAATATACATAGAAATAAATTTAACAAAAAATATGGAAACCATCTATGCTACAAACTATAAAACATTGCTGACTGAACGCTCTAAAGAAATGGAGAATAATATCTTTGTTGAAGAGAAAATTGGATATTGTTAAGATGTCAATTTCTTTCAAATTGATTTATAGATTGAATGCAATCTCAATCATAACATGAACAGGTTTCTTGTTTTGAGTAAAAATGGACAAACTGGCTCAAAAATTTACATAGAAATGTAAAGGACATAGAGTAGCCAAAACCAGTTTTTTAAAAAATCTTTTATTTAAATTCAATTTAATTAACATTTAGTGTACTGTTCGTTTCAGCGGTGGAATTTAGTGATTCATCAGTTGCATAGAACACCCAGTACTCATTACATCAAGTGGCCTTCTTAATGCCCATCACCCAGTTACCCCACCCCCTACCCTCTCCTTTCCAGCAACCCAGTTTGTTTCCTAGATTTAAGAGTCTCTTATGGTTTGCCTCCCTCTCTGTTTTTATCTTGTTTTATTTTTCCTTTCCTTCCCCTATGTTCATCTGTTTTGCTTCCTAAATTCCACATATGAGTGAAATGATATGGTATTCACTTTTCTCTGACTTAATTGTGCTTAGCTTAATACCCTCTAGTTCCAGCCATGTCATTGCAAGTGGCAAGATTTCATTCTTTTTGATGGCTGAGTAATATTCCATGGTGTATATATACCGCATCTTCTTTATCCATTCATTTGTCAATGAGCTAAAACACATTTTTTTAAGATGTTATTTATTTGTCAGAGAGAGAGAGAGCACAAGCAGGGGGAGTGGCAGGCAGAGGGAGAAGCAGGCTCCCTGCTGAGCAAGGAGCCTGACCCCAGACTCGATCCCAGGACCTTGGGATCATGACCTGACCCAAAGGCAGACGCTTAACCGACGGAGCCACCCAGGCCACTCCTAGCCAAAACAGGTTTAAAAAATAAAAGAATATCAGAGAACTTAACACTGTTTGATTTCAAGGCTTACTATAAAGCTCCTACAGTGTGGTTCAGCATAAGGATAGATAAATAGATCAATGGAATATAATAGAGTTCAGAAATAGGCTCATACCTATACAACCAAGGGATTTTTCAAAAAAAGCACAAAGTTTATTTAATGGGGAATAAAGTATTTTTAATAAATTTGTTCTTAAACAACTGCATATCTGTATGGAGTCATATGAACCACATCTTCTACCTCATTCCACACCTGAAAATTAATTTGAGCTAGTCATAGACTTAAATGTAAAATCTGAGGCTATACAGTCTCTGACACATAAGAGCATATCTTCACAACCTTAGGCTGAGCAATATTTCTTAATGAGGACACAAAACGCACTAGCCATAAAAGATAAAATTAATAAATTGGATTTTATCAAAATTTTACAACTTCAGCTAATCAAACACACCATTAAAGGAGTGAAGAGGCAGTTCGTTGGGAAAATATATGCATAATATGTATATATGATAAAGACCTATATTCAGAATATATTTATTAAATGTTGTAATACATTTGATTTAATTCTATATACCCAAAATATAATCGTCTCAACCTATAATCAATATGAAAGTCATTAATGAGAAATTTTACACTTGTTTTGTACAAAGTCTTCAAAATCTAGTGTGTATTTTCCCCTTACGGCATGTCTCCATTTGGGCTAACCACATTTCAGGTGCTCAACAGCCACATGGGCTGGTGATGACCATATTCGGCCGTGCAGATCTGAGCAATAAAGACATTCTTACTCAAGACTTGAAACTCAGAAACCACTGAGTGCAATATAGATAGTTTGCCTGTATCTCGGGACAAATGTTACCATAAACGGTTAATAATGAAATTGGAACAAATATGTGTGATCCAGAGGGCACACAGAGGGTCAATATCTATTACAAAGGGCTCTTATGATTGGACAAGAGGAGTAGTCAAGGGATATGAATAGACAATTGACAGAAGAGCAAATACGAAGACCCAACAAATACATGAAAAGATGCAAATTGAATTAACAGTGGGATTTCACTTTATTCTATCAAATTAGCAAAAGTTAAAAGGATTAGTAACAGCTACTGCTGGCAAGAATTCAAGGGGAAAGATTCTGTCATACACAGCTGTTCAAAATATAAAAGATTGAAGTCATTTTAGAAAGCAATCTGGTAATGTCTCTTAAATTAAAAAATGCATATGCCCTTTGGCTGAATGCCTCAGTCTTGGAAATCTCCTCCTTAAAAATATATTACCAGTATATTATGATATTTGTACAAGGATGCTTATTGCTGTGTGGTTCATGGAGATAAAACAGTGGAAACAAATGAAGTCAAAAGGGGAATGGTTAAGTACATTATAGACTATTATCTAACCATTAAGAAGAAGGTACCAGTTGATTTGAAGGGATTTTTAGAGAAAAAGAAGATGCAAAAATAAGAGTGTAATAGGATCCACTTTTAATAAATAAACTATGACAAACACAATTGTGTGTATGTGTATATATGATTACGTAAGCTCGGTAAGAAATATGGACGGATATATACTAAGTGGTCAATGGGGTACGTGTGTGTGTGTGTGTGTGTGTGTGTGTGTGTGTGTGTGTGTATAGGAGGGGTGATCGTGGGTGAGGGTGGACAAAGGAGGTTGATAGAGGTGCCAAGCAAAAAATGGGAAAGGGAACAAAAAGTTGGCATTAATACAATAAGGCATATGAAAACATATGTGAGTTTGCATAAAATTTTAAAAAATATTTTGAAAAGAATCTTATAAAGTTTTGCATGCTTCATATCCGTACTTAAAACACCTTTGGAATTTGAAGTTGACTCCTACAGATGTCTTTTGTTTTGAGAGACTTGAGCTAAATAAAGGAAGCATTGTTTTCTTCTAGGAAGGATTTCAGGACCATGTAGTTCATAACCTACGATCTTACTGCCAAGAAAATATCAGAACCTCATCTATGAAATCCATCCTTTGTTTTATACCCACATACACCATCCCCCCCGCCTTGTTTCAGGCATAAACATCTGGTCAACTTATTTTTAAAATGTCTGTTGTTGTTATGAACTGGATTAAATATTCTATGATTGTTACTGAAGCAACTGGAAGATAATACAGTGAAATTTGTCTCAGAAAAAAATTTTCAGGGCGCCTGGGCGGCGCAGTCGGCTAAGCACCCGACTCCTGGTTTCGGCTGGCATAATGATCTCCGGTCGAGCGATCGATCCCTGCATAGGGCTCCACGCTCAACTGGGAGTCTGCTTGAGATTCTCTTTCCCTCTCCCGCTGCCCCTCCTGCTCCTGCTCTCTGTCTCTCAAATCATTAAGTAAATCTTTAAAAAAAATTTTTTCATTGCTTTGGTTGGCTTGGGTCTGAGCAATTACCTTGAAAAATCAAATAAGCAAGGTCTGTTCTCTCCCTCGAATTTAAATAACACCTACTTTTTCTCGGAATAGTCAGATCAAGCCCTGTCACACGCTATTTACCGTAAAGAGGGCCTAGATATGAAGCACCTTGGCCCCAGTGTAATTCAGAATGACTTAAAGGGCACTCACCAAATGAAACGCGGCGTCTTGAATCAACAGACTGGCTCAGTAGCGGAGGAGAACTACAGCAAGTATTTAAGTTCGAAGCACACAGGACGGGGTCCTAGCCACTGCTCCTTACCCCCCAAAATCAAGTGAACAAACAAAACCAGAAGGCTTCTTTAGGGGAAGTGAGATTCTCTGGGGTGTTTAAAGAAATGGAGGGACTATTTGCCCTTGTTTTTATACGGAAATGAGAGGAGAATGTGACCAAGAAAGATAAAAATATAATTCAGGCACAACTGTTTTTAATCTAACAACCGTGAAAGCCCATTGCTATTTTTTTTAGATTTATTTATTTTTTGCAAGGGAGGAGGGGCAGAGGGAGAGGGAGAGAATCTCAAGCAAACTCCTGCTGAGCGGGCAGCCGGATATAGGACTTGATTTCATGACCCGTGGGCTCATGACCTGAGCCCAAACCATGAGTCATAGGCTCAACCAACTGAGCCACCCAGGTGCCCCCACCTGGTGCTATTTGAAACTAACATAGAATTTTTGAATCTCAGCAACCAATAGTTTTATAGAAAGTTAACCTCAAGCTTAATCATTTCTGTCTTGGGGTGCCTTGGGGCTCAGTCGGTTAAGCATCTGTCATTGGCTGAGGTCGTGATCCTGGGGTCCCGGGATCGAGTTCTACATCGGGCTCCCTGCTCAGCCGGGAGTCTGCTTCTCTCTCTCTCCCCCCTCAGCCCCTCCCCACTGCTCATTCTCTCTCTCTCTCTCTCAAATAAATAAATAAATAAAATCTTTTTTACAAAATCGTTTATGTCTGCCTTCTGATCATACTGCAGAGGTTAACGTGCCTGAAGAATGTAAATATGTGGGAACTTATAACTCAAAATAGTAATTTTGTGAATTTGTCTCTAAGGTCAAACGTCAATATTTCTGGACTGTACGCCTAAATGAACTGTGGAAGTACATGGACTGCCCTCCTTAATCCCCATCATCTCTTTCATCCAACCTCCCCACCTCCCCTCGGTAACCAACAGTTTGTTCCCTACAATTAAAAGTCTATTTCTTGGCTTGTCTCTCTCTCTCTCTTTTCCCCTTTGCTTGTTTGCTTTGTTTCTTAAATTCCACATGTGAGCGTAATCATAGGGTATTTGTCTTTCTCTGACTGACTTATTTCTCTTGGCATAACACTCTCTAGCTCCACCCACATCATTGCAAACGGCACGATATCATTCTTTTTTATGGCTGAATAATATTCCATTGTATATATATGTACCCCATCTTCCTTACCATTCACCTATCCATGGACACCTGGGCTGCTTCCATACTGGGGCCTCTGTAAATGAGGCTGCGGTAAACACAGGGGTGCATGTATCCCTTTGAATTAGTGTTTTTGTGTTTGGGGGGTAAATAAATACCCAGTAGTGTGGTTACTGGATCTGAGGCGCCTCCATACTCTTTTCCGCAGTGGCTGCACCAGTTTGCATTCCCACCAACAGAGCAAGAGGGCTCCCCTTTCTCCACATCCTCACCAATACCTGTGGTTTTTTGTGTTGTTGATTTTAGCCATTCTGACAGGTGTGAGGTGGTATCTCATTATAGTTTTAAAGACTTGCATTTCCCTGATGATGAGTGATGTTGAGCATGTTTTCATGTGTCTGTTGGCCGTCTGGATGGCTTTGGGAAAATGTCCGCTCATGTCTTCTGCCCATTTTTTAAATTGACTATTCATTTTCTGGGCATTGAGTTTTATAAGTTCTTTTCTTTCTTTTTTTTTTTTTTATTTGACAGAGAGAGAGAGACAGCATGAGAGAGAACACAAGCAGGGGGAGTGGGAGAGGGAGAAGCAGGCTTCCTGCTGAGCAGGGAGCCTGATGTGGGGCTCGATCCCAGGATTCTGGGATCATGACCTGAGCCGAAGGCAGACGCTTAATGACTGAGCCCCCCAGGCGCCCCTTATCAGTTCTTTATAGATTTTGGTTACTAACCCTTTCTTGGATCTGTCCTTTGCAAATATCTTCTCCCATTCCGTAGGTTGCCTTTAGTTTTGTTGCTTTTTTCTTTTGCTGTGCAGAAGCTTTTTATTTTGATGACGTCCCAATAGTTTATTTTTGCTTTTGTTTCCCTTGCCTCAGGAGACATATCTAGAAAGAACTTGCTACAGCTGATGTCAAAGTGGTTACTGTGTTCTCTTCCAGGATTTTTATGGTTTCAGGTCTCACATGTAGGTCTTTAATCTGTTTTGAATTGATTTTTGTGTGTGGTGTAAGAAACTGGTCCCATTTCCTTCTTTCACATGTTGCTGACCAGTTTTCCCAACACCATTTGTTCAAGAGATATGCTATTTCCCATTGGATATTCTTTCTTGTTTTGCCAAAGATTAATTGACCGTATAATTGTGGGTTCGTTTCTGGGTTTTCCATTCTGTTCTATTGATCTATGTGTCTATTTTTGTGCCAGTACCATACTGTTTTGATTACTACAGCTTCGTAATATAGCTTAAAGTCTGCAATTATGATGCCTTTAGCTTTGCTTTTCTTTTTCAAGGTTGCTTTGTCTATTCAGGGTCTTTTGTGATTCCATACAAATTTTAGGATTGTTTATTCTAACTCTGAAAAATGCTGTTGGTATTTTGATAGGGATTGCATTAAATGTGTAGATTGCTTTGGGTAGTATAGACATTTTAACAGTATTTGTTCTACAAATCCATGAGCATGGAATGTCCTTCCATTTCTTTGTGACGTCTTGAAATTCTTTCATCAGTGATTTATACTTTTCCTAGTACAGGTCTTTCAACTCTTTGGTTAGGTTTATTCCCAGGTGTCTTATTGTATTTGGCGCAATTGAAAATAGGACTGATTCCTTAATTTCTCTTTTGCTCCTTCCTTATTGGTGTATAGAAGTACAACAGATTTTTGTACATTGATTTTGTATCCTGCAACTTTACTGAATTCATGTTATCAGTTCTAGCAGGTTTTTGGTGGAGTCTTTTGGGTTTTCTATATAGCGTATCATGTCATCTGCAAATAGTGAAAATTTTACTCCTTTCTCGCTGATTTAGATGCCTTTTATTTCATTCTGTTGTCTGATTGCTGTGACTAGGACTTCCAGTACTACGTTAAATAATAGTGGTGAGAGTGGCCATCCCTGTCTTGTTCCTGACCTTAGGGGAAAAACTCTCAGTTTTCCCCCATTGAGGATGATATTAGCTGTGGGTTTTTCATAGATGGCCTCTATTATGTTGAGGTATATTCCCTCTAAACCTGCTTTGCTGGGGGATTTTATTATGAATCCATGTTGTACTTTTTCAAATGTTTTTTCTGCATCTATTGAAAGGATTATATGGTTCTTAGCCTTTCCTTTATTAATGTGATGTATCATGTTGCTTGATTTGCAAATATCAAATCACCCTTGCAACCCGGGAATAAATCCCACTTGATCGGGGTGAATAATTTTTTTAACATATTGTTGGATTTGGTTTGCTAGTATTTTATTGACACTTTGTGCATCTGTGTTCATCGGGGATATTGGCCCGTAGTTCTCTTTTTTAGCAGTGTCTTCATCTGGTTTTGGTATCAGGGCAGTGCTGGCCTCATAGAATGAATTTGGAACTTTCCCTTCCTTTTCTATTTTTTGGAATAGTTTGAGAAGAATAGGTATTAACTCTTCTTTAAATGTTTGATAGACTTCGCCTGTGAAGCCAGCTGGATCTGGACTTTTGTTTGTTGATAGTCTTTTGATTATTGATTTGATTTCTTTGCTGGTTATCCGTCTGTTCAGGTTTTCTATTTCTTCCTGTTTCAGTTTGGTAATTTATATGTTTCTAGGAATTTATCCATTTCTTCTAGGTTCCCTGATTTGTTGCCGTATAGTTTTTCGTAATATTCTCTTACAGTTGTTCGTATTTCTATGGTGTTGCTTGTGATCTCTCCTCTCTCATTTGTGAGTTTATTTGTTTGGGTCTTTCCTCTTTTCTTTTTGATAAGTCTGGCTAGAGATGTATCAATTTTATTATTTTTTCCAAAGAACCAGCTCCAGGTTTCATTGATCTATTCTGTTGTTTTGTTAATTTCTATATCATTTATTTCTGCTCTAATCTTTATTATTTCCTTCCTTCTGCTGACTTTAGGCTTCATTTGTTGTCCTTTTTCTAGCTCCTTAAGTTGTAAGGTTGGGTTGTTTATTGGAGATTTTTCTTGTTTCTTGAGGTAGGCCCGCATCGTTGCATACTTCTATACTTCCCTCTTAGAACACCTTTTGTTGGGGTGCCTGGGTGGCTCAGTTGTTAAGCGTCTGCCTTCGGCTCAGGGCGTGATCCGGGCGTTATGGAATCGAGCCCCACATCAGGCTCCTCCACTGGGAGCCTGCTTCTTCCTCTCCCACTCCCCCTGCTTGTGTTCCCTCTCTCGCTGGCTGTCTCTACCTCTGTCGAATAAATAAATAAAATCTAAAAAAAAAAAAAAAACACCTTTTGCTGCATACCAAAGGTCTTAGACTGTTATGTTTACATTTTCATTTGTTTCCATGCATTTTTTAATTTCTTCTTTGATTTCCTGCTTGACCCACTCATGGTTTAGTAGCCTGTTGTTTAACCTCCATGTGTTTGTGGTCTTGCCAGACTTTTTCTTGTGGTTGACTTCTAGTTTCATAGCATTGTGGTCAGAGAAGGTGCATGGTATGACTTCGATCTTTTTGTACCTGTTGAGACCTGATTTGTGACCTAATATGTGATCTATTCTGGAGAATGTCCCATGTGCATTGGAGAAGAATGTGTATTCTTGGGGGTGCCTGGGTGGCTCAGTCAGTTAAACATCTGCCTTTGGCTCAGGTCATGATCCCAGGGTCCTGGGATCGAGCCCCGCATCAGGCTCCCTGCTCAGCAGGAGACTGCTTCTCCCTCTCCTCCCTGCTTGTGCTCTCTCTCTCTATCTCTGTCACTGTCTCTCTCTCTCTCAAATAAATGAAATCTTAAAAAAAAAAAGAATAATTTTTTAGGATGGAATGTTCTGAATATATCCGCTAAGTCCATCTGGTCTAGTGTGTCATTCAAAGCCATTGTTTCCTCATTGATTTTCTGTTTAGATGATCTGTCCTTTGATGTAAGCATGGTGTTACAGTCCCCTAATACTGTTGTTTTCTTATTGATTAGTTCCTTTGTGTTTGTTATTGTTTTATATATTTGGGTGCTCCCATGTTGGGTGCAGAAATATTTACAATTGTCATACCTTCTTGTTGGATTGTCCTCTTATTACATAGTGCCCTTCTTTGTCTCTTGTTACGGTCTTTGTTTTAAAAGTTCAGTTTATCTAAGTTTTGTTACTCCAGCTTTCTTTTGACATCCATTTGCCTGATAGATGTTTCTCCATCCCACACTTTCAATCTGCAGCTCTCTTTACATCTAAATGGGTCTCTTGCAGGCAGCATATAGATGGGTCTTGTTTTGTTTGTTTTGTTTTTTATCCCTTCTGACACCCTGTGACTTGTGATTGGAGCATTTAGTCTATTTACATTCAAAGCAATTATTGATAGATATGTCATATCTAACATAACAGTCTAAGACCTTTGGAGATGCAGCAAAAGGTGTTCTAAGAGGGAAATATATAACAATACTTCTTGTCATTTTATTACTTGTTTCATGGTTGTTTCTGGAGATTTTCTCTGATCCTTTCTTTTTCTCTCTTTCATGCTTTGCTGATTTTCATTAGTGATATATTTGGATTTCTTTCTCTTTATTCTTTGCGTGTTTATTGGTGGTTTTGATACATGGCTACCATTAGGTTTGTAGATAACGTCTTCTGCAAACAGCAGTCTCTATTAAGTTGATGGTCATTCAAGTTTGAACCCATTTTTTTCTCCTCTTCTTCCCCCTAGTTTGGGTATCTGTTATTATATTTTATATCTTTGTGTGTGTGTGAGTTCCTTGACTGGTTTTTACAGAAATATTCCTTTCTACTGCTTTTGTGTGCCTTTATATTGTCACTTTTAGTCTCTCCTTTCCCCTCAAAGTGTGCCCTTTAATATTTCTTGCAGGGCTGGTTTAGTGGTCATGAGCTCCATCAGTTTTTATTTGTCTAGGAAACTCTTTATCTTTCCTGTTCTGAGTGATTGCCTTGCTGGATAGAGTATTCTTGGCTGCAGATTTTCCCATTCAGCACATTGAATATATCATGCCACTCCCTTCTGGCTTGGCAAGTCTGTTGAGAAATCTCCCTCTAGCCTTATGGGTCTTTCCCTGTACATTAAGGACTACTTTTGTCTTGCTGCTTTGAAGATTTTTTTTATTACTATATGTTTTCTAATTTAATTACAATATATCTCAGTTTCAGCCTGCTTTTATTGATTTTCATGGGAGTTCTCTGTGTCTCCTGGATCTGGATGTCTCTTTCTTTCCCCAGATTAGGGAAGTTTTCAGCTATTATTTCTTCAAATAAATTTTCTGCCCCGTTTTCTCTCTCTTCTTCTTCTGCGACTCCTGGAAAATGAATGTTATGATGTTTGATGGGGCACTGAGTTCCCTAAATCTATTCTGGTGTTGCATAATTCTTTCTCTCTTTGTTCAGCTTCATTATTTTTCACTATTTTGTCTTCTAGGTCACTAATTTGTTCCCTTGCTTCTTCCATCTTGCTGTTCTTTGCATCAAGCCCATCTCCAATCTTGTTTATTGCACTCTTAATCTCTTTTTTTTATTATATTATGTTAGTCACCATACAGTACATCCCTAGTTTTTGATGTGAAGTTCCATGATTCATTACTTGCGTATAACACCCAGTGCACCATGCAATACGTGCCCTCCTTAATACCCATCACCAGCCTATCCCATTTCCCCACCCCCCTCCCCTCTGAAGCCCTCAGTTTGTTTCCCAGAGTCCACTCTTAATCTCTGACTGATCCTTTTTAAACTCCTTTATCTCTGTGATAAGGATCTCACTGATGTCTTCTGTTCTTTTCTAAAACCCAGTGAGTAACCTTCTGATGGTTGCTTTAAATTCTCCATCAGGCATGTCACTTATATTTGTTTTGCTTAGATCACTAGCCTTGGGCCTATCTTGTTCTTTCATTTAGGATAAATTCCTCTGTCTTCAGATTTGACTAAGTCTCTGCCTTCTTCTCTGTGTTAGAAAAACCAGTTATGTCTCCTGTTCTGGAACGTAATGTCCTTATGAAGAAGAGGTCATGTAGTGTCCAGGGCCTGGCACTTCAGGGAGTGTCACACTGGAGACACTGTCCTTCAGGCTAGTTGTCTGTAAGGCTGTCCTTGCCTGCTTTGGGCACTGTTTGGTCCATGGCCTGAATGTGGTGAGTTTTAACTAGATGTGCTCTGCTCCGCTTGTGAAATGAGACCTGTCACCACCTCCACCAGAACCAAGGCCCTGCAAAAAACTCTGGTCAGAAGATGTGGTGCGGGCAGGGGTTTGTGCTGGTCTTCTGGGGGAGGGGCCCATCACACTGGGACTAAGGCAAGCTTAACTGAGAAGGGCAGTTCCACCAGTGTGCAGGGAAGTGGAACTTGGTGTAAGCAACTCAGGCATCCGGTGTCAGCACTGCACTGCTTCCCACAGATGGCTCTGTTTTGCTGAGGTGTCGGGGAGGGAAATGGCACCAACCAGCTCCTTTGTTCCCAGAGAGGTATCTCCATGAATGCTGCCTCTCAGAGATAAGCTCTGAGAAGAGTGAATAATCCCCCTACTATGTGCCCCGGGGGGCTCTTCTGATCACTATTTCCACACCATCTGCCCCCGGGTGGTTTGTCTGCCTTCTCTCCAGAAGCAGAGCAGTGCCCTCTGGGCTCTATCCCAACCAAGCCTGCTGACTTTTAAAACTCCAGGCTTTACCCTCTGCTGGTTGCAAGAACTCATGAAATTCAGCCGCTCTCATTTTCCAAGCCAATGGCTCTGGGTGAACATTCTCCTTGTGCATTCCCCTGTGTGCTCTCACTCTCTCACCCTTCCCTATGACCATGGCTCTGTCCCCTCCACAGCAGTTGGGATCTGTTTCCCCCCTAAAACCACATCTCTACCTTTCCTACCTTCTTCATTGTGCCCTCTTCTGTCTCTTTAGCTGTGGAGTTTGTTCTGTCAGTTTTCAGGTCAATTTGGGGGTATTTAGGATGATTTGATAGTTATCTAATTGTGTTCATGGGATGAGGTGAGCCTAAGGCCCTCCTATTCTGTAGCCATCTTCCTCAATTCCTCTCGGAAATCCAATCTCTTGACAATTTAGAGTACCCCAGGTTGCTGAAGTCACCATGATCAGTCTGAAATATGAATTCTTTTTCCAGCTTAAAATTATTCTGTGGCTTCCCTTAATTTTTAGGATACATTTCAAATTCCTTATTCTTAATATGCAAGGTACAACATGATTCTGCTCCCATCTGCCCGTCCACCTCATCCTCTATCACACCCTCAGGTTCTTTTCCTTTTGAGAACACTGAGACATCCTGGATGTTGTGCTGCATTCATTGAGCTACTATACCCTTCCAACACAATGCTGAGTTTTCCAAAAACACTCCTTATTCATCTTGTAAACTTCTACAAAATGAATTTTTGTCTGTAACATCCTCCAGAAAGCCTTCCTAGCTGGGACTTAATTTTCAAGTAATTTTCAAGATACCATTTAGAACTTGGTGAAGCGGCTAGGGCACAGGTTATAAGGGTCCAGAAAGGGACTGGAAACAGGAACTAAGAAGCCATTAAAACCTCTAGGAGCCCTGGCATCTTCTCACTTTTCATTGTTATCTATCCTACTTCCTCTTTGCCAATTACTCTTTCTGGTTATTTTTAGTCACCAGGAAGCATGAAATATAATCTCTAAGACTCAGTTTCTCAGCTGTAAAATGGGTAATAATACTAGTTAACTCAAAACAATGCTGCAAAACTTAAAGGAAATGATGCTTGTAAGGGGCTTAGTTCATTCATTGGCATGCAATAAATACTAGTTATTATTTTATTAGACAAATGGATCATTAGAATACTAAGGTTCTGGATACATTCCAATCAATTCCAAATCACATACTTTGGGAACAAAATATAAAGCTAAGTGAATCCATTTTGGAGCCAGAGTGATATGTCCATTTTCCAAAAGGGAAGACCAGTGTGTTGGGAACCCAGGGAAGAATGTGCTTGATGGAACTACTCAGCAAAACCCTCAAACAGATATCAGAGAGGTGGTTTGGGGCACACACGGAAGTCGTGGCCACTAGGCTGGAATGAGTTCACCAACAAACAAGCCAAATTTTGTTTTTTTCTTAATAACGTTAATGAAACTGCTAGGTAAGGCATTTTGCAGGCCTTGTGAATCTTAAATTCAACAGCGTATTTGACAAGGCATTTCATTATGTACTTGTGGATGAAATTATTGGATTAGTAGCTATTTGAACAGTTTTACCCAAAGGACGATGAATTGCTATCAACCAGGTGTGTCCAGGAGAGAGCGCAAGAGCTCTGTACTTAGCCTAGCTTTATTCATTTAACCCCCACAGCAACCCTGTAAAGTAGACAGTGTTTTTACAATGAGGAATAGAAGCATAGCAAGGCAAGAAACTTCTGCAAAGCCTGGCAGCTAGTAAATCAGAAGACCTTCCTGGAGAAATCCAGCTCTATCGGACAACAGTCTGCAACCTTAGGTAAATGACTGGACTGCTATGAAACTTAATTTCTTCATTAGGGAAATGGGGATAATATGCTTACTACAGGTTTGCTAAGATGATAAGGTTGCTTTTATCCATTCGTTTAACAAATACCAAGCATTGTGCAAGGTGTTGGGGATACACTACGGGGGGGTGGGGAGGTGGAGACAGACATCCAAGAAGGAGGAAGGTAAACATAAAATAACAAATAAACAAACACATAAATATCAATTGCAAACTGTATTAGTTACAGTGAGGCGAAAGTACAGGTACTGTGAGAAAGAAAAGCAGGTGGAAGATGATTTAGTCAGCAAGTTGTCAGAGAGATTTTCAGCTAAAGCTTTAAGAATGGGGAGGATTTGTACACTTAGGGGAGGAGAGGCAGGCATTCTTAGGTAAGAGGGAAAGATTCAGACAAAAGTATCAGAAGAAAAAGTTCTTACGCCAGACTATAAACAAGGTGAGTTTAGTATTTATTCTGTTCCCCAATATTACAGCTCGTGAATAGATATTTGTACTTACCCTCTTTAAGCTCAAGTATAGGCATCATGTACCTTTAAAGATTATTAATTAAACTTATAAGGAAATGTCTCTAAGAAGATAAGCTTGTGTTATTACAGGGTAATTAGAGATTTTATAGATTAAAAATAAGGACAATACATAGTACAGAGCTGAGAAGGAGATTAAGTAAAATGGATATTGAAAATTTAGTGAGAATTGGCTAAGAAGGAACTCTAGACTTAACTTCCTTGAAATGTAATACACTTTGCCCTGGGTAAGATTTATGGCCTGCTTGCTTGTGGTTTTGCATTCTTGATAAAATACATCTAAGGCAGAGCATAAGGAGAGCAAAGAGAATGAGTGTAAGCAAAGTTTTTGGACCAGGAAGACCTTTAAGGTATTGGACACATGAGGTATTAATGCCTACTTACAGGGCAGAGATCTTGGGATCTCAGTGAACTTTCTAGTGATAGCGGTAAAACCATGGCATGATTTGAAGTGGATGGCATTATCATGTGTCAGTAATTAAAAGCCCTTTTCTGCACCTTTCTTTTCCTTTGAAAGCAACGTAACCATAAAACATATAGGGTTGCCTGAAAATGCGCAGGTAGAAGTTGTTTTTCATGTAGCACGGCAGGTGCATACTAAAATGGCACGTCCATTCTCCACTCTCCAGGGTAGGGTCTAAAGACCCTAAGGTAATAGGTCCAAGGAGGGTCACTTTGCCCAGGAGAACAAACTCCATTAGAAAACTGTTTTTTTTTTTTGTTTTTATTTTTTTAAGATTTTTTATTTATTTGACAGAGACAGCCAGCGAGAGAGGGAACACAAGCAGGGGGAGTGGGAGAGGGAGAAGCAGGCTCCTAGGAAGGAGCCTGATGTGGGGCTCGATCCCAGAACCCCGGGATCACGCCCTGAGCCGAAGGCAGGCGCTTAACGACTGCGCCACCCAGGCGCCCCCAGAAAACTGTTTTTATTTTTATCTGAGAACGAGGTGAGTTTTAAATATACAAAGCAAAAAAAAAAAAAAAGCAAAAAATTTAAAAAAATAAATATACACAGCACAGGGTGATGAGAGTAAGGCTTGTTTTTCCTTCTCATTGAAGGAAGAACCAAAGGGAAGACTTTGACACAATGAAGAACTTAGATAAGATGGAAGGAAAGAAGGAATTTTTGATAATAAAGATTTTTTAGTAAGCATTCGAATGGATTACTCGATGATCTTGGAAATCTTCTATTACAAGATCGCTGGGCTGGGGATCAGAAGACCTTTAAGCTTAGTTACTGATTAGTTCCACGGCCTTGGGCAAGTTACTTAGCTTCTCTGGGTCCTAATTTCTTTATCTGGAAAATGACAGCTTTGGACTGATAGAAGACACTTTGGATTCTTAGCTAGATTTTCCTCTTGCTGGGACGATGCCCATCTCAAGCCAAGGAAATGGGCTAGATTTGCCTGCAAGGGTACTTCATGGTTTACAGTCATGTTTTCCTTTTAAAGCACCAATTCCTTCACGTTTTCTCAGCATTCCGGCAGTACTCTGAGATAGAAAAATGCAAAATATCTTCTTTCTAACCTTTCTTATCAAACATATATTTGCACTGAAAGGTCAAACTTCTACGTTGTTTGGACTTTGGTGCTTTGCAAAGAGTACTATATGCTTTCTTGGAGCCCTTTACAACTGCCCTTTCCATTCACCCAGCAGCAGGGATGAGGTGTGGGCTCAGCAATCAGTCTTGCACTTCAGAGTAATGACAATCTTTTCTTTTCAGCCTCTTGGGGCTGGTATGTGTGGGGTATTTATTTGCAAGGCTACAGATCTACTCCTACAGATCTTACTTTTTTTGAGATTTTATTTATTGATTTATTTGAGAAAGAGAGAGAAAGAGAGCTAGAAAGAGAGAGCATGAGTGGGGAGGAGGCTGAGGGGGAGGGCGAAACAGATTCCTCACTGAGCAGGGAGCCCGACGCGGGGCTCGATCCCAGGACCCCGGGATCATGACCTGAATCAAAGGCAGATGCTTAACCAACTGAGCCACCCAGGTGCCCCATGCAGATCTTAACTACCGTCAGCCAACATCTCTTGCACAGGCTCCATGCTGGGAATACAAAGTTCCATCAGGCCCCGGGGAAACTTAGAAACTAATGGAAGACAACAGCTCCTCTAAAGATAACTTCGCAAAAATGTGCCATGTTTTATGATGGAGGCACACAGGTGGGCCCATGAAGGCCCAGAAGAAGGTTTTCAGGCCAACCCAGCGTTTCAGGGAAGGCTTCCTAGAGGACAGGACGCTTGAAATGTGTCCCAAAGAATGAGTAGGAAAGCATTCCAGTTAGGGTTGCCAGATAGAATATGGGACGCACAGTTAAATTTGAATTTCACATAATAAACTATTTGTAGCATAATTTTTGGTACAAATATGTCCCCAATAATGTGTGGGACACAATTACACTTAAAAAAAAAAAAAGGTATTCATCAGGGCACCTGGGTGGCTCAGTCGTTGAAGCGTCTGCCTTAGGCTTGGGTCATGATTCCGGGGTCCTGGGATCGAGCCACTCGTCGGGCTCCCTGCTCAGCGGGGAGTCGGCTTCTCCCTCTCCCCCTGCCTACTGCTCCACCTGCTTGTGCGTGCTCTCTCTCTCTCTTTCAAAAATAAATAAATAAAATCTTTAAAAAAAGTATTCATCATTCATCTGGAGGTCCAATGTAACTGGGCGTCCTGCATTTTGATTTGATTTGTTAAATCTGGCAACTCTAGTTACAGCCTCAGCTCTATCTGCTCTTTCATGCTCCTGACATATTACAGTACTTATCTCTCCCCAGGTCAAGTAGTGGGCAGCTTCACCTCTCCCTTCTATAGTTTCTTCCCAGCATGGCCATTGCTGACTAGCATGCCCCACCCACATGAAAGTTAATTACTCTCTCCTTTGTGCCAACACCTTCCCTGAACATTAATTTCTGCATAAAGACTGATCATACTGTATTGCAATTATTTATGTAGTGTCTATCTTACTATTAGAACTTCAGCATCTGGTGGGGCCGCTGGGTGGCTCAGTCGGTTAAGCGTCTGCCTTTGGCTCGGGTCATGATCCTGGGGTCCTGGGATCGAGTTCCGAGTCAGGCTCCTTGCTCAGTGGGGAGCCCGCTTCTCCCTCTGCCTGCCGCTCCCCCTGCTTGTGCACTCTGTCTCTCTGTCTCTCTCTCTCTGACAAGTAAATAAATAAAACGTTAAAAAAAAATAAAAGATCGTAAGCATCTG
Source organism: Ursus arctos (assembly GCF_023065955.2). Taxonomy (NCBI): domain Eukaryota; kingdom Metazoa; phylum Chordata; class Mammalia; order Carnivora; family Ursidae; genus Ursus; species Ursus arctos. The sequence continues at coordinate 36,819,489 of NC_079873.1, read as the reverse complement.
GAAGATCATGCCTTATTCATCTTGTTTTGTTCAGAGTACCTGGAAGCAGATAGATCTCTGTGAACATGTGTTGCCTACGTGAATATATGGATAGAGGTACGAGTGAATGGTCCGAATATCTCTGATGTCCATGCTAATCAGGGGACAAATAGGAATGACACCTGGAAAAGGACTGTTTATGTATCTTTTCTATTTTCCTTTGCCAATTGAGTGTACTGGATGTTTAATCACATAGTGGACATTTTTCTCTCTTTTGACCACCCAGGATCTGAACTCCCTTCCTGCATTTGGCGAATCCGCCATCGAATTCTCACAGTGACATGGTGAGAGGTAAGGCAGAGGCAGCTGCTGCAGGGTCATGTGACCCGAACGCAGTTAATGAACATGGACTTTGAATTCAGAATGCATTCAGGGCTTTGAAACCAGAATGAATGATCAGGGCAGTTTCCACTTCATTCTGGCGGTGCTCGTCATGGCTAACAGTGTCCAAGGGTGACACTCCAACCAGAGAATTTTCCCTCTGCACCACTGTGATAGTCCTGAGTGCTGTTTGTCAAAATATTTCTGGTTCTTTCCTTCTTTGGGGTACGTGGTACGATTTCATTTGCTGGCTGTCTGGTGGTTGACTGCAGCCCTATGACCTGTGGTGGCTGATGAATTGGGCTGGGAGTGGTGAGTGGTAGCTCAGGGCTGAGAATTTCCTTGGTCAAGTGAGACCCCCAAGCGTTCCCTTTCCCTTCTGGCATGGCCTCTGGCAGAGTTTGAGATGGTGGCTGCCCTTATCAGCCTGGGGCCCCAAGTGACTACGGGGAACAGAGACACTCTGTTAACCCAAGGTGGATCCGTGGATTGAGCAAAAAATAAGACCTTATAATGGCTTAAGTGGCTTATACCACCCAGCCAGTCTCGTAACTTCGGTCTCTATTTACTCATTGGCCTCATCCTCTAGTAATCCTACTGATTCCATGAGCCAACCTGTATTTCTCCAAAAAGTTCTTTCTTTCTTAAGATGGATGGAACTGATTGCCATTGTTTATTACCAAGAACATCAAGTGGCCCATTAAGGATACACTGACATCTACATCAGAAGCTGCTCCTTGCAATGTCCCCACTTTAATTTGTCAGAAGAGAGTCATTTGGGCCTAAGAGCTGTTTCCAAGTTATTGTGGACAAGAAGTAGGAGATCCGGGAGGAAAGAATATTGCTGGAAATCCTAACGTTCTATGCGACCTCTGCAATGTAGCAGCACTCTGCCATTTGAAGCCTCTTCTTCCAAGACTGGTGTTAAAGCCAGATAAGAAATGTCATGTGCAAATGTCCTGTAACTTTAAGCAACGCTGTGCAAATGTGGCAGCTCGTCTCTGACCCAGGCTGGGACTGCGCCCCTCTAAGTCATGGAGAATTTAAGGAGTCCCATCACAGTAACACTTGAGACTGAATTACTAAGCAATTATTTCAAGAGCAGATCACTGCAGCCACTGTGTAAATATGAGAAGGGATTAGGGACCCTTAGAAGGGAGGGACCCTAAGACATCAGCCGTGGCTTCACCTGGGCTTAGGCACATGGCTTTTTAGAACACCTGTCTTCCCGCCCAAGCTGTCACTGGAATGGGCCCAGAATGGCTACGGGCTAATGGGAAGGGCATCCCATCTGACTAGAGCTTCACCTGAAAACTTGTTTCTTACAATGAGGCAACTGCTTCTGGATTCTTCTTCTAGTTGACAAAAAGCATTGCATCAGACCCTTCGGGTGCATTGCCCCACGGCCTCCCAGCACCTCTTTTTGCCCCAGTCATTAAAGTGGCAACCCGTTTTGCACAAATAAAGGCTTGCAACACCTCATCTCAACTGCAACGTGAACTTCTCCCTTTCTGTCCCGGGGTTCCTGTGATACCACGATAGGAGACACCTGCAGGAACCCAGTTGGCGCTCGGAGATGCATTGAAGGGCAAGTGTAGGAGAGTTAGCCCATGAGCAGCCCTTGACCAGTGGAGGATGTGAGTCTATGGATAAAGGACCCCTCTTCCGTACCACTGGCAGACAATGGTGAGACCCCTTCTATTAGTTCCCTGGAAGGTCCCAGTGAGGTTGAACCCCAGGTGCTCACACTGTGTCCCTCTTTACTTATTTCCCTTTTCCTACTCCACAGTACCATTCTTTGGAGTCACGCCCCCAAATAGGCTAGCTGCATGAACTCTCTTGTCCCAGGCTCTGCTTTCCACGGCAACCCAGGCTAAGGAAAACACCGTATTTACGCAGAGCTGAGACAGGACATTCATGTTCTCCAGGCTCATGGGTCCTAGTCTCTCCCCTCTTGGTTCCCAGAATTCTTTTCTAAAACTTGCATATGCCACACTGGCCTTTCCTGTTTCTATCTTTTTCTTAGCGTGTGTCTTTCTCTTTCTTTTTCATGCACGCTCACACATGCGCACCGCAGCTGCTGGCACTCTTTTATTAAGATCTGCCATTTTCATCTCGCAAACGCAGGATACTCAGACTTGGCCATTTCACGGACTGATACAAGTCCCCTCATTATAATAGCTGTAATAAATCATTTGACTGGTGTAAGGTTGTTACCTTTTAATTGTGCCACGTAAAGGTATTCTAGAGACTATCTACTTCTGTCATCATTTTATAAAAGAAAGGACATGATAGCACCAAAAAAAGCAGGTGGGATATAATCTTCCATTAGGTGATGGTATCCAAATTAGCGTCTTCTTAGCTTTCTGAATATTTCACCACAGTGTTGTCGGTTTTCCCATTTGGAGGAGGGTAGATGATACACCGTGAAAACAGACATCATCTCTTCCGTCTGGGCTTCCACGGCACTCTGCTGCTCCCCTCTCAAACTCTTTGGCCCCTGCATCCCCTTTTGCTTCAGTCTCTGTGTCCGCCTCCCTGGATCCCTCCCGGTACTGTCGCCCAGCTCTGTTCCCTGCACTATGTGCAGAAGGATTTGTATCTGTCTTATTTAATTCTTTCTTCTAACTAGACAACATTTCTGAGATTCCAAAGCCAAGAAAAAGAAGTGAAGAACAAAAACAGAACAACAACAAAGACATTTTGTGCTTAATTGTCACTGCTTTTTGTTTTCCTTCAGTGTTTGTTTTTGCTTTTTTTTTTTTAAATGAGAATTCAGGAAAATGGTAAAAATCCATGTTCTCGGTTCGAAGACCCGACGTGAAGTAACAGCTCTTCATTCATTAGTTCTGTGATGTGAGGAAAACCCCATTCCTGGTAGTCACAGTGTCCTTACATGGTCACAAGTCCTGACATGTGTGTTTTTACTGAAGGAGTCACTGGGGTTTCATGTCATCTTGTAAATAGCCGAAGGATAGAGCTAGAACCTCTGGAATTTGGACTCGCCACTCTTGCCTCTCTGACATTGACAGCCTCTGCTCAGGTCCCACCCTGGGGCGTGGCCACTCCTGTTAGAAATTGTTACCAACTCTGTTTCGAGTTGTGGGGCTGCTTTTTTTCCCCCACATTTACTTTACTTGAAAATTATTCTCAGCTTGGTATTTCTTCATTGTTTTTCTACACTCTTCCTCTGTTTTGCCTGTTTTTAATGACTCCTCAACGAATTAGTTCTCTTTCTTCTTTTCTGTTCTTTGGCTTTTTAAGATTTGTGCTTTTATAAACTTTTCCCTTTGATTATCTCTAAATTTTAGATGACCGGTTGTTTTTTAAACCACCGTTATATGTTTTCCTTCTTTTCCATTTTACTTCCAATGCACTAACAAACTTTCGATTTCAACTCCTTCCATTTTTACCATTTGGTTTAATTTGACTGAAGAGTCTAATATGATAAATATCCTTTTTTAAAAAATTTTAAGTCTTTAGCTGTTACCTTTCCCTGTCATTTCTACCGTTTATTGTAACCTGCTGTTACAGTTTTTCAAGAAACGGCTCTTATATTTTATTTTTTCTTCACAGCCAGATTCCAAGCTGAGCTAAATTCTTTTTTCTTCTTTCTTTCAGGGAGGTGGCTTGTGTCCAGTGAGCCTTTTTACTGACTCATTCCTTTTACTGTTTGGGCTTCATTCAGGGGTCTCAGTTCTGACATCTCATGCAGCATGAGGGGAAAGCACTGCCTCCTGTCCTGTGTTGCCCTTAAAGACCAGTTCCTGGGGGTAGAAAAATCATCAAAGGCCCCAGGATAGCTGTAGTTTCAGATGATCCCTCGTATTTCCATCTGCCTCCTAAGTTTTGGTCCCTCGTGATTTCCGTCACTCTCTTCTTAACTTGGCTGTACAGTGAAAACAACGTTTGTAATGCCTCGCTACATTTTTTATTCAGGCGACATTCACATAACATGAAATTAACCATTTTGAAGTGTACGATTTAGGGGCGCCTGGGAGGCTCAGTCGGTTGAGCGTCCCACTCTGGATTTCAGCTCAGGTCATGATCTCAGGGTCGTGAGTCAGGCTCCACGCTGGGGAGTCCTTCCCCCCGCACACGTGCGTGCATGCTCGCTCTCTTTCTCAAAAAAAAAAAAAAATGAAGCGTACAATTCAGTGACATCTAGCACATACGCGATGTTGTGCAACCACCTCCTCTATCCACTTCCAGAACATTCTCATCAACCCAAAGGGAAACCCTGTACCCACTGAGCAGTTAAGCTCCCCATTTCCTCCTGCCCCCAGGCCCTGGCAACCACCATTCTGCTTTATGTCTTTATGGATTTCCCTATTTTGGATATTTCATATAAACAGTATCATACAATATGCAAGCTTTTGTGCCTGGCTTCTTTTATTTAACATAATGTGATGTTTATTACATTTTATCTAGAGTTTTTAGCTGTTTTGTATTGGGAGAATTTTCAGGATGTCTAATATATATGTCATGTTGCTGGAGATAGAAGTCCTATATCTGATTATTACTTAACGTTACCATGAGTAGGAAATTAAAAAGCCTTATTGAAAATCCCTTTTGACTGATATTTATCTTTCAAGGTGTCAAAACTTCCACTCAATGTTTTACATTAAAAAAAAAAAAAGCAAAGAGGGGGACCTGGGTTGCTCAGTCGGTTAAGCGTCTGCCTTCAGCTCAGGTCATAATCCCAGGGTCCTGCGATCGAGCTCCTCCGCTGGGAGCCTGCTTCTTCCTCTCCCACTCCCCCTGCTTGTGTTCCCTCTCTCGCTGGCTGTCTCTCCCTGTCGAATAAATAAATAAAATCTTTAAATATATATATATATATATATTCATTTTCTCTTTATTTTGAATCCCATACTAAATTTTACTTAATAAATTACCAGAAAGATGATTGTTTTTCTAACTTCAGCATAGGAAAAAAATCATTTCTTTTGGAAAAAATAATTTTTTGAATCAGGAAAAATACATTGTACATATATCTTGTTGCTTTTCTTTCCCATCAACTCTTTTCTTTTCCATAAGGACCAATTCTTAATCATCTTCAGAGTCGTAGTTGGAAATAGCAATTTTTTCTCAAAGTGATAAAATAATGTCTCCAGGATAGGGTAGCGAGAGGCAAACAAAATAGGACCTACCCATTTTGGTAGGATGATTTTGAATGCACAGATTTCCTAAGGGTTTTTGAACGAATAGAACACAGCCTTTATCAACTGAGAACAGTTACTTCTTAGGACGGACTCCAGATTTTCAAGGGTCTTTTTCCTTTTCTTTTATCCCGGGCAATTTTTCTTCTGCCCCAAATCGTAGATGTAGAAGCATTTATTAAAGGTAATCATCCCTGTGATTAGCCAGTAATGATTTGTCTTTCATTGTCACGTGCACTTATTTCAATGAGCGGGCCTGACTGGGGTTGACCCAGGACCACTGAAGTCAGGATCTTTGAAGTGCACACGTGTGATCTCAATGGGTATAGTTCATCATTTGTCTTTTCATCATCTAGTGCTCCTGTCTGGCAGCACTTTGATTCCTCTTAGAGACAAGCTTCTCAAATGCATAGGCTTTATTTGCTCAAATTATCCCTTATTTGTCTCAGTTGGATAGGAAAAAAGCTACATTAGCGACTTCTTAGACATCCAATTCAACTGGTACCGTGTGCTTTCATCTAGACTAATGGTTCTCAACAGGGGGCTAATTTTCTGTCCCAGGGGACATCCGGCAATGTCTGGAGACATTTTTTGTTTGTCACAAACAAATGGGGGGGGCAGTCGTGGTTCTACTTGTATCCAGTGTGCAGAAGGCTGATGTATTAGTTAGTGTTCTCCAAAGAAACAGAACCAGTAGGCTGGAGAGAGAGAGAGAGAAAGAGATGGAGACAGAGATAGAGAGATATATAATAAGGGATTGGTTCACACACCTGTGGAGGGCTGAGGAGTTTCACGATCTGCCACCTGCAAGCTGGAGACCCAGGAAAGCCAGTGGTGTGATTCAGTCCATATCCCAAAGCCTGTGAACCAATGGTTTAGTCTAGTCTGAGGGTCAGAGAAGATGAGATGAGATGTCCCAAGTCAAGCAGACAGGCAGGAAGCAAGAGGGACAAATTCCTCCTTTCTCTATCTTTTGTTCTATTGAAGCCCTCGGTGGATTGGATGATGCCCACCCACGCTGGAGAGGGCAGTCTGCTTTAGTAAATCCCCCAACTCAAATGCTAATCTCATATGGTAACCCTTTCAGAGATGGACTCAGAAATGTTTAATCTGGGCATTCTGTGGCCAAATCAAGTTGACACATGAAAATGACCATCACATCAGGAGCGCTGCTGGGCATCCTACAATGCGCAGGACTGCCCCCAGAACAAAGAATTGTTCTGTCCAAAAAGTCAACTGTGCGGCACTGGAGAAACTCTGATCTAGCCTGAAGCAATTCTAGAGTTTAAATCTTGCTCCTTCTTGGTCTCGGATGATTTTAAATGACTTTTTTTAAAGAAAGATTTTATTTATTTATTTTTGTGAGAGAGAGACAGAAAGAGAGAGAGAAAGGGAGCAAGAGGGGGGGAAGGGGCAGAGGGAGAAGCAGACTCCCCACTGAGCAGGGAGCCCGATGCGGGTCTCGATGCGGGACTCGATCCCAGGACCCTGGGATCATGACCTGAGCCAAAGGCAGATGCTTAACCAACTGAGCCACCCAGGCAACCCCTTAAATGACTTTTAAAAGTGCATTTGAAGTCTTTCAGGCCAGAGAATATGCTCTTGATATTAACACTTTCATATCAAAATGTTAAAAATCTAAGATTTAGCCTCTTACTTTTCATTTTCCCAGCTCAAGAAACTTCACACCTATATTCTAGTTGAACATTTCTCAAAATACAGTCCTTGGGTCACTAATGGGTGACAATTCCCCTGGAGGTTTGTAAATGGACCTCCAACTGTGTTTCTAGAAGCACCGCACGCAATTCTGTAGACTTTAATTTTGTTTCCCTGGTTCTTCTTCTGCTGGAAAGTGCAACGATTAGAGTCAGCAGCTGTGGAATCTTTTGCTCCGCCTATGTCATTCTCAGTCACAAAAAGTTTGAGAACCACTGCTCTTGGACCTCTTCTTTGTAACAGCTCCCCCTGTCCAGCCTCCTGTCAAGCTGGAAATGTTGCATTCCTTCTCTTAGCTACTCCTTACCTACAGATCTGGGTCTTCCTTCAAGACCCACCTCGAATGCCCCTTCCACTGGCTGATGCATTCATTTGTTTGTTCATTACACACACTGAGAATCTACTAGACATCACCACCACTGTGCTAAAGGCTGAGGACACAGGAGAACCCCTGCAAAGATGGAGTCCCTTAAGTAGCTCATTGTTGGAGGAATTGACCTCGGTTAACTTTGCCCTTTCCCTGTACCCCACAATTGAATACTTGCTCATGTCCTGCCAAGTATTACTCTGAAATTGACTTTTTTGTGTTGATTTCTCCTCCTGAACCAGAACATAGTATCCTTTCCGGCTGGGGTTGTCAGAAAATGTATGGGACTCCCAGTCAAATGTGAATTTCAGATAAACAACGAATATTTCTTTTTAGTATGAGTATGTTGCAAATGTTGCACGCAACACATTTTTATGAAAAAAGATTACTCGTTGAAATTCAAATGTTAATTGGGCATCTTGTATTTTTATTTGCCAAATCTGGATACCCTCTTTAGGGCAAAGGTTTGCTAACATTTTCCCTACATCTCCAAGGACATGTGAGAGAAGCCTGGATGTGCAGTCGGTCCTCAAATAAGCACTCATCTGAGCATCTATCTCATTACTTTGAGGTAGACAGAAAGGTAAAATATTCGTCCTCCAAAGGTAGGAACAGTGAGTGGTTTCGTCTAGCTTGTACTCACAGCATAGTTAAATCAGTTCAGAAGCAGGAGCAGGCTTCTGGGAAATGGTGGAGTTGACGATTTAACTTTTAAAATACCAAATCAGGACAGGAGAGAATCCAGGCCTTAGGGAAATTTTTTTCCCCCAGGAGGATCGGGTGGGTGAGTTTGTCTTTTAGTCCTGAACATTCCAAGCTTGAATTTCACATAGGGCATTGGTCTATTGATAATGCCAGGAAATGACTTGTTTCCATCTCAATTATTTGGATAATCAACCATGGAATTTTAACCCTGGATAGTATTGCTTTTTCATCTAGCACTTTGCTATCAATGAACATTACGCTAGTGTTGCAAGGTTGCAGGGTTCTTGTCTCACGGAGTTGAAGAATGAATCTCGCAGACAATAGGGTGACGTGAAGTGCAAGTTTATTAAGGGAAGATGAGGACAGAAAGGAAAGCTCTCTAGAGTGAGAGGGGTCCCGAATAGGTTGCCATCGAGGGCCATCCAGGGCTTTTATGGTTGGTCCTTCCTAGAAAACTGACCAGGGAACTTGGTAACTATGTATAACATTTAAGACAAACAAGGTGGATTTGTAAATATTATAATAGCTTGCCTGTATTCAGAACAAACAAAGTGGACTTGTTATGCTCCCTTCTCTCCGGTTATTATCTTGTCTATGACATTTCTTCACATCTGGGATTTCTGTAAGCCTGGTTACGTAGCCCCCCTACCTGTCTCTCCCTACCTAGCCTCGCCGGTCCCTCACTCGCTCTTTCTACAGTAAGCAGTGTGAGTGACTATACCTGGAGCTGCCCCTGGCCAGCACTGATGAAGTGACCTGACTTAAATGCCCAGACAGCGTACACAGCCGTGGCCAGATGGCATTCATTCTGATCCCACCGGGTCAGAGCTTCTATTTGCAACACCAACTCCGGGTACTGCTTTTCGGAGCCTGAAAATGCCTGGCTATGCGGAATTTGTCAGTAAACATAACACACATAGAATATTCTACGAACAGGAACTACAGTCACACAGAATGCCATGGCAACTTCAAACCATTTGAGCTTTTTTGTACCTGAGTTTCATAACCAGGAGTCCTGTGCTCTAACCTCGGCCGTAAAAAAGTGGGTGCTGGTTTGCAGAAGGAAGGGTTTTCCTATGCATGTGTAACATATATTTGAACTATTATATTCTATATTATTTTTTTTCAGAGACCTGATCAGGTTTTCTACCTTTTATAATACTCATCTGATTCTCAAGAGTCCCCAGACTCTTGATTGTGATCATTATCTCTAATCCATGGGACACAAATATCCATTTATAAGAAAACATGGAGTGATGATTTCACTCAGGACTACATAAAGATAATCAAAGGATCGATTCTGCATCGGTGACCTCACCCTATGAAATTAGAATCATATACATAAGAGTAATTAATTGAAAATCATGCTGTTCGACAACCCATAATTAGTATCCAGTGGGGCTGTAATAATAATTTCTAATCTCTTCTTCTCAAAAGAATGGGTGAAAACCTTCACCCCGATGTTCTTGCGAAGTCTCTTCTGATCGTCTCTTCTTCCTGATCTGAATATTTTGCTGTTTGCTCTTCCTCTGTATGTCCTATACGGTCCTTGCCTCATCATCTGTTCTGATATGTCAAGCCTCATATAATAAAGGATTTAGGAGCCCTTATTATGATTTGTAGAGATATTCTTAGTCTCAGCATCAGTCATTGTAAAAAATCACTTTGGGTACAGTTGGCTTAGCGCTTACGTTGCAAATAAGATTTAGCTTTTTTTCAACATGCTTTGCAATGCGTCTGGGGGTATGACCTCTATCTTCCTGAAGTCTTGGAGTCTGGTGTGTCTGCCAAAATGTCTGTCCCTCTTTGTCCCTGCCCTGCCCGTGCCATGGAAATTAGGTCACAGGGGGAAAGAGCCCTACTCTGGTTCTTTGGGCAGGAAGATTCATTTCTCTTCCATCTCAACCTTGACTCTATAAGCCAGCTCAGCACATCCTCACAGCTGTTGGCCTGTTAAGGCAAGTCACGAGCACCCACCTGTCACCTGGCTTGTTCCCTGCCAACTCCACTCGAGCCAGTTCCTGACCGATCCCCTGGTCCTGGGACAGGTCCTTCCTTTGACATCTTAAACCTTGAATTGGCTCTCTAGCTTCTAGCGCAATGTCTAGTGAAGGGCTCTGACTTCAGTCGAAGCTGGGTGCCCCCTAACTCTTGGGCTGCTTGAGGATGCATTTCCCCTCCGAACAAGTCCTCAAGGCCCAAAGCAAGGTCTTGGCCTTTGGAAAGGCCGCCTCTTGCCTTCTCGTTGCCCCCAAGGAGGGGATTTGGACGCTCTCAGGTTAGGATCCAAGCTGATGATGGCTACCTCACTGGGCGGACCCAGAGGCCCTATACCATTTAACAACTGTTAAAATTGCAATTAGACACTGTCAAAGAGCTGTCCTGACTGCCATCATCTGATCCCTGGGTGCATGTTTTTAAAAAGAGTAACAAAGAAGTTGGGGAAAAGAAACCCATAAGCTCTAGATCTCATTTTAAACAAATTTTCTAACCCCTGTCAAACTTGCAGGGTTCAAAATCAGTGAAATGTACAAGGCAGATAATATCTGGTGAACTCTGTTCTGCACAGCCTGCTTCTTTATTGAAACCTCCTGTGGCATCGTAAGAGGCTCACTGAAATATCCGCTAATAAGGACATTTTATCTCTTTGGCAGTCTTCTAATAAAAAAAATGAAAGGAAAGTAAGTTCCTTTTAATTGACGAAACATGGATATCATCAAGTTGGAAAGGCAAATAAACACTGCTTGGGGCCGGCGGCGCTCCTGTGTGCTGCTCGGGTTGAGGTGTTGAGCTCAATTCCATTGCAACAGGACTGGGTTCATTAAAATTGTCCGGTTTCATGTTTGTCTTTTGAAGGATGAGCAACATTTCTTATTTCTAAGGGCGTACCTCCGGTGATGAGCTCAGCCCCTGACACAGAGTTGGTGCTCAATAAATCATTCTCGGACGGATGAATAAAGGAGGACATAAAATCTTCCTTTCGGCAGGACTTTATTAGCTACTTGGGAAAAGAAGACCCAAACACACGCAAAATTCCATGGCGCTTCCTAACCTTTTATTCGTTGTTAATTTTTCACCGTTCCTTCCTTATTATTCACCATTACTTCTGCGGTATGTGTAATAAGTCCTAAAGGTGGTCGAAGATGGGCTTCAGACACTGGGCTGTGCCCAGTCCTCCCGACGCTCCGGTCTCGAACCTGCCTCAATAGTTGGATTCACCCATGTTCATCCTTCAAGTCCCAGCAAAAAGAGTCATTGCCTCCTGGAAGTCCTCCTTGATTGCCTAGGCTAGGCTATCTAGCCCTGCTACCTGTTCCAGAGCAATATTCAGAGTCGCACTTGGGCTTACCCTTCCTGCATGACTTTCCTGATGGAGTGTGAGCCCCAAGAGGGCAGAAGGCAGGGGCAGGTCTGCTCATGGTCACCTCTGCCCCCAGGCCCAGGCAGGTACTCCATCAATGCTTGTCTAACGACCAAACCCCTTCTCCTTAGGACCACCTTGAGATAGGTCAGGGGCTCTGGACCAAGACTTCTGCCACAGCTGACTTCTCAGTCACACACCATGCCCAAACCCTCTTCCGGTCTGAGGGCCGCAGAAGCTTCGGTAGCAGGTGGATACACAGACTGGGGTGGGATGAGGTGGAGGTTTGCTTCGAACAGTTCACCACACCTGGAGCCAGCACCCTGCGCCCCCACCAGTCCCACAGCTCCCCTACCGTGAAGAGAAGCACTTCACACAATTATTTCTTGAAAAGCCACCCTACATGGTTTCTTCCCACTTTTGGAAACGTGGCTCTCCGAGTCCCCTGAAGAAATACACCTCTGCTCTACTTGGGCCACTTCAGCTTAAACACCTGTAATATTGGCGAATCACTTCTGTGTTTGGCAAAGCCAAAGTCCCCAGACCCACATCCCAGGGCCACAAATAACTGTGCTCGCGGCTTCACTTCTGCTGAGCTCATCGCGGGCACGAGGGGAGGGTTGGGGGCTGGGGAGAAGGTGGGTATCTGGAAGGAGGATGAGAGGTGCCGGGAATCCCTCCCAAGTATATCCCAAGGTAGTGACCATACTGTGCGGTGGATCAAAGTGGGTCTCAGAACTACCCCGCCTTTTATTTTTTTCTTTCTGGCTTTTTTTTTTTTTTTTATCTTGCCTTCGCCCCTCACTACTTTTATCTCGCTCTCCTCATCTGTAAAATGGGTTGTTGGAAGGCTTAACCGGAATCATGCATGCAAAGCGTTTAACGAGGTGCCTATTATTTGTATTGCTCTGTTTGGGGGAGTAATTGGGGGGCTGGAGGAAGCCACCCCAACGCGCCACCCTTCCAGACGCCCCCCCCCCCGCCAAGCTCGATAGCGAACTAAAACAAAGACTGTGCAGGAGGCCGAGGGCTGAGGCCACCCGGGAGGCCCACCCCCCGCCACCCCCCGCCACCCCCCCCGCCCCCAGTGCAGGCCCCAGGTGATCTCCCCGCCCCCGGCTCCCGCCCTCCCCAGGTCTGGGCGGCGGAGCTGCGGGCGGGGGCGGGGCTCGGCGGCGGGGCCCGGGGCGGGCGATATAGCGGCTGAGCGGCGGCGCTAGTGCGCGGGGGCAGCAGCGCGGCGGGCGGGGGCCGAGACCCAGACTGCCGAGCAGCGGGCACCGGGGAGGCCCGGAGCCGGGCGAGCGCCATGAGCCGCAAATGCGACGTGGTCGTGGTGGGGGGCGGCATCTCAGGTCAGTCGCGGCGGCGGCCCTCCTTCCTCCTCCGGCGCCCGGACAGGTGGCCGCCCGGAGGTCGGGGGTGGGTGGCGCGGGCGGCGGACGGGACGGTCCAGGGCCGAGGGCCGTGGGGCGCCGGCTGGCCCCGGGGGGCCCCGAGACTCTCCGCGCCCTGGCGTGGATCTCGCGGGTCCCGGGCGCCGCGCACCGAGCCTCCCTCGCGGGCAGGATTCGGTGCGGTCCTGGACAGAAGCGGGGGGGGGGGGGGGGTGGCTGAAAGTCAGTGGAAGGGCTGGAGCCAGGCTTTGAGCTTCTCCCTCCGAGGGCTGCCAGGCCTGCGCTTGGGGGAGTTTTCGAGGCGAGGAGAAAGGGGGTTGGCCGGCGAGAGGTTTCTATTCGGGGGTGACACCAAGGTCCGTCACTTTTTCCAAGCAAAGGTCAGTCCTTTGCTCCAACCTGACCCGGACACTGTGCGCCCTTGCTGGAAGCCGGCGCGCACCACGACGTGTTACAGTTCTGGTAGCGGGAAAACAACCTTGAATAGCTCCTGCTTCTGAAAGCAGGGGTTGGACCCTGGGGAGATCGATTGTCAAAAACCGTCCTGAGTCTGCCTCTTTTGTGTTTCTGTGATTGTTACGGGTGTCCCTGGGGCAGCCGAGCTGGGCCTTTTGGGCAAATAGCTCTTCTTCTCTCACCACCCCCGCTTCCTTAGAGCAGGGTGGACAATCTGGGTGAACAAGACCAACGGGGCTGGAATGGAGAAACTTGACTCTCTGGCCTAGCCTATATGGGCAGGGTTGGGGACAGAGACCACCCTCTCAGGCACAGGGACGCAACAGGGCACAAAGACAGAAGCCAGAGGGAGGGATGGGGGTCAGTGGGGAAACTCACCCTCTGAGGAGGGCAGACCATGTGGGATGGGGTTAGTGGGACTAAGCAATGCTCCCAGAACAGCCTCAAGACCCCTGGGGATGCTTTGGCCCAAATCCCAGGGTCTCCTGGTGCCTGCGAAGTAATTAGGACACCTCCCCAAACCATGGATGTGTTGGCCAACGCCTGCCCTGACCAGGTCTCAGGAGCAGCGTTGGTCCTTGCTCCCCGGGAGTAGGCAGGATAGAGGTGCCCTGACTCTGCTGTACCTGGTGAGTAAACCAAGGCCTTGGATGTTGGGTACTGATCCTGGTCCTGTGCTGCTCCCGCCGCTCTAGCCCTCCTCACCTCTGGGTCAGATCTCAGGCTACCCCCTCTGTCTGTGGGGCCCTCCTGAGCTCATTCATGCCACGCTGTCTGTTGGTGCGGCAGGTACACGGATGCATAGACACAACGGCGTGCTTAGGTGGGTCAAGGCTATATGGATTCTGTTTCCTTTCAGTATTTTCGACATCTTTTCTCCGATCGGAACTTGGACTTTAAAGCATATCTACATAGGTGCTTTAGAAAATATTGCTCAGTGCCTCTCGACGCTGCCTTGCCTGGCATCCCATCTTACAGAAGCTGAAGGTTCTCTTGCCAGGCCCCCAAAGTCTTGTTTTTGCCCCAAGTCTAATGGATTCAGATTTCTCTATCTCCCCCCCCCTTATTTTGCCCTTTCTGATTCATAATGCAGACCTTCAAGATCTCTCAGATTAGTCATGCTGGACTCACTCAGGAAGGGTAGACAAGGGTTTGGCTATTTTTACAAGCAGTGGTGAACCTCTGTATTCAGCCTCAAACTCTCAAAGAGGGAACAGGTGAAGAGATTTGCTTTTTCTCAAGAACGGTACACAGAATGGGCACCGTTCTCAACACCAAGAAAGCAGGGTTCCAAGACCTTAACTCAGTTGCTTTATCTGCTGCTTGAGGGCAACAACAATTGGTCAGAGCTAGATTACAGGCTCATCGCAAGAGTGGATCACCCTGCTTTTGCCCTGGAAGCTTTGTGCGTCCAGGAAGGGAGATGAGATACCCAAACAAAGACAATACAGTGTTGAAAGTGGTATGTCCCACAAGAGGAATCCCTTCATTAATTCATTGTTCATTCAAGCAGTGACCATTTACTTCCTGTTTCACATCCTATCCCCGAAGGGAATAAAAAGTGAATTATACAGGGATGTTGCCCCGGGGGCGTTCACAAGCTAATGTGGGAGACAGAGTCCTGTACAATGAATACTCATGACCTCGGATAAGATGCTTTAAATGGTGCCTGCGCAAAGTCCCAGGGAAGGTGATTGGAGAGAATGTCAAACTCTGCCTGAGAAAAATCTGGGCAGACTTCACAGAGGAGGTGACATTTGAAGCAGGTCTTAAAGGATGAATAGGAGTTCAGCAGGAGACTAGATGTAGAAAGCATTTGGAGCTAAGGAACAGCTGATATAAAATCACAAAGGTCAAAGAACACGGTAGCACGCTTAGGAAACCTCGAGAACTTCAGGGCGGAGAGTTGGGGGGCGGGGTCTGGTGGGATGAATTGTGGGGAGGCTTGTACATCATCCCCAACAGGTTTAGTTCTTTGTGTGGTCAATGAATGACTCCTGAGGATTTTTCATTCACAGAGTGACACGTGTCAAGTGACAGGGATATGGTGATGGTATTGGCAAGAAGAGGGACGTGAAGGGCGAAGAGAAGGTTTGGGAGAAGTTTGGAGCACAGAGAGTCGGAGGACACGGGGGAGAGATGTCTAGCAGATGGAAATGCAGGGAAGAAGTTGGGGTCACAGATATGGGCGGCGGCGAAATTTTAGCTGAAGCCACCGAAGCAAATGAAATGAACGAAACCAAGAAAGAGAAGAGAGGAAGCCCAGGACAGGCTGGAAGCGGCGTGTGGAGGGGAGAAAGGTGTGTCCGTCATTCTCTAGTTTGAGGAGGAAGCAGATGCTTGAAAGACACTTAGTCAACCTCACACCCTGGCTGAGATATCACCTCCCAGGACTGCCCTCCCGAATCCCCCAAGATTGGATTACATGCCTCTGTTTTAGTCTCCCCTGCCTCCTGGTTCTCTTCCAGGAGTTTGTGGTGGTTCACTTTCCCCTCCACTAGGGCTGTGAGCCCCTGGAACCCAGGGAGGTGACCTTTAACTTCACACGGACCAAGTAGCAATTGATGGGAGCGAGTAGCAATTGATGGGATCTGAAACTCACATCCGCCGACTACCAAACCCTTTTGCATTTCCCGCAAAATCACACGAAGGGAGGGCGGGAGAAGGGGTCAAATCGGAATTCTAGAATTAGTAGGTGACCGCCACAATGGTGTACATTTAGGAGGGCCTGAATTTGAGTCTGGCTTTTAAGATGTGTTAATTATTAAACTTGGGACCTTCTGCTAGCTCTCTGAGAGTTTTTCAAGCCGTCAGCAAATTTTAATCGCTCCCTTTAGGATAAACACAGATGTATAGGACATACAGCTGGTTAATATACAACTTTCTTGTTTGATGTTTGCGACATTCCGGGGCGGTTGTGGAATAGCTTCTTAGGAAACGCGTGCGGCCTAGAAATGCAGACCTCCTGAAATCTCTTCCGCCTGAGGAACAGGTGATCTCTGGAGTTTTGACAGAGTAACAGCATTTCCCACATGGAGCTGGAGAGTGGCATATTGTTTCTTGTCTTGTGTCTCGGTTTCAGTGTTTGGGTGGGTGAAACCATGGAAACTATCTTTTGCACTTCTGGAATGGCTCTTGCTCAATCCTCAAAACAAAAGCTAAAAGAAAGGGAAATTCGAAGCACACAAGAGGACGTTTTTGCCAGGCTGGAGAGAAGAGGGTCAGTCATCAGAGGTTGGTGGGCACTGGGCTGAGCGCCTGCGACGGTCCGAGCCAGCCTGGCAGGTGATCTGTGTGGGCCAGGAGAGGGAGGCTGCTGCAGGCTGGTGGGCCCGGCCTGGGCAGGGGCTGTCAGAGACGGCCCATGAGGGATCATGAGGGACGCAATAGGCAGATGTGGTCTGTGTCTTCATGGCAAAACTTCATCTTCATCTTTGATGAAGAAAGCTGGAGGGCATCGCTGGGCTCCTAGAACGTACCTGAATGTTCTGAAAAATAATAATGATATCAAAGTGCTTGGAAATCTGTCAATCCCGGTCAAAGAGAGGCTGCAGAGAGAGCCAGTATGGCAATGTGAAAACAATGGATACTTAAGGTCAAACAGACTCATTATGGATCCCATTTCCTTCCCTTCCTTACTGCGTCACCATAAAAGTTTCATCACCCCCCCCCTTCTGCAGCCTCATCTTCTACGCGAGACTCCTAATGCCTCTATCGGCATGAGGGGGTGGTTGCTAGGATTCGAGGGAATGTACCTGCTGGTCATTACAGCTTCAGCTTATGCCTTTTGGAAAATACATCCTTGTTTAGCGGCTAGGATTTTGCAGCCTGTGGGAGGAGAAGCAGGCATTTCTGCGCAATCACTTCCTCCTCTTCACCCACTAATCATTTTCCCTGCTGTGCGACATTTATAAGGTGGCAACAGGATGCGAAGGATAGAGGCCGGCATCAGTAGGGACCTGCTGGATTCCAGCCCCCTCCTAGCTCTCCCCATTCCTGTTCTCCCTCCCGCGTGGGGCTTCCAGAGCTCAGGCTCCCCTGGGGCTCTGAGACTCACTGTATTCATCAGCCCCAGATCGGGGTATCAGCAGCACCCCAACCCGAGTGCTCAGATTCTGACCAGGGCCTCATTCCAGCCGCCTGACTCCTGTCTTCCTTATAATCACAAGTGTATGAATAATACATGCAAATACTATTAATTCCTGCAACAGGATTAATTGCTTATTAATAATAAATAATAACAAAGAGTTAGCATTTCGGGTGCCGTCCACAATGCCGGGCAAGGCGTTAGGAGCTTGACTTTTCCCAGCAGCTCTGTGACGGTTAAGAACGCCAAAAGCCTTGTCCCTTCTGCCTGATTCTAGTACCTGGGGCACCTCGGTGGGAGGGGCCTGCCTGGCAGGCCACGTGGGCAGAGCCAGGGGGCCACGAGAGGCACGATTCCGAAAGCCTTCCGTAGCCTCCAGGTTCCAGGCTCGGCTTGGCCATTATCCGTGGCAGCAACTTCTTGGCTTCTGGCGGGGTGTTGAGGTCTAGGCCCCCCCTGTCCTACAGGGCAGTGAGAGAGCCTCAGGGAAGAGCCTGTCGTCTACCCTGGTTGCACCACGAATTAGCTGTGCCACCTTGAGAGACATCCGGAACCTTCCCGCGTCTTCGTTGTCTCACCCAGAAGGTGGGGATGAGCACGGCCTCCGCTTCGCAAAGTGGTGGAGAGGATGAAAAGAGAAAACGCACGCCAAGGGCTTGGCATCTGGCACGCACACAGTAGACACTGGCTATTAGCTCATCACACTGACAAATGGCCCACTGACCACAGATGGAGCTCCAGTGGCAGCGTGCCCTCTGGCTCCACTGTCAGACTTCGGGCCGAGGAAATGGTTAGTGGCGGGGTGTGCAGTTACACACACACACACACGCACGCACACAGTTTCGTGGACTGTGATCCCGTCCGGGGATGCTGCCTCCCAGCCCCGCTTGCTTGGCTTGTATGTGATTTACTCACACTGATGATATAAGAGAGCCAGCAGCACAGTTTGAAGAAAAAGCTTAAACTCTTAATTACTTCGAAAACATACGTAAGACAGAAATGCGTGAGAAATGCCGATGGCAGAACACGTTTCTAGAATGAACACGTCCCATGCATTCAGTGCCCAGCAGACGCTGATGTTCGGATCACCCCACTGTTGCTCAACTTGGTATTTGTTTCCTTGTTTGATTTCTTCTGCTGCCGGTGAAAATGTCCTTGCGGGAGCAAGCTAGTTCCAGTCTGTCAACCTTCGCCCGTTATCAGAGCAGGCCACTTCCCCTGCAACCCCAACTTGGAATGTGTTTCGACATCGTTCGTTCACACTCCCGTGGCTGCAAAGACACACACGTTGAGAGCATTTTAGTAATGCGGCCGATAACGTATGTCATCAAAAGTGGTTTTAAAACACTACAGCTTGTAACTGAAAATCAGCTGCGTTAGCGAGTCCTGCATTTTTTTTTTTGGAAGATTTTATTTATTTATTTGACAGCGAGAGAGAGAACACAAGCAGGGAGAGCGGCAGGCAGAGGGAGAAGCAGGCTCCCCGCCGAGCAGGGAGTCCGATGCGGGGCTCGATCCCAGAACCCTGGGATCATGACTTGAGCCCAAGGTAGACGCTTCATTGACTGAGCGCCCCAGGCGCCCCTTTCATTTTTGACAGTAAATACACAGCTGGCCTCTCTGGTCCAATTTATCCTATGAACATGAAGAGATCATTTAGTTTTAACTTACTTCTCTAACATCTTGGACCGAAGTCGCACTTCCATGTTCCTTTGACACAGTAAAAGTTCGTAAAATGTTTCAGGCCAACTATTATTTCTCTAGATATCCATAATGACAACAAGTACGTTTTCACCAAAATCGAATATGTTAGTACATGTCTTTATTCCTGTCAAGATTCACACTATATACGCCTAGGCGCTTGACTGAGGAATATGGAATTAGAACTTTTACAGTTTGAATAACATTTAAAATTAGTGACCACTGGGGCGCCTGGGTGGTTCAGTCGATTAAGCATCTGACTCTTGATTTTGGCTCAGGTCATGATCTTGGGGTCGTGAGATCGAGCCCCTTGTTGAACTCAGTGCTCAGTGTGGAGCCTGCTTAAGATTCTCTCTCTCCCTCTCCCTCTGGCCAACACCTCCTCCCCCCCCCCCCCGCTCGTGCTCTCTCTCTCTCTCTCTCAAAAAATTTTAAAAAAAGATTAGTGACTATTAAATTATTACAGATGACAAGACCACCGTATAATGGTAGATATCAGTCAGCACCTGGGACAAGTGAAATGTGTACCGTTGCAGGTGCCCTGTATCAGAACTACCACTAACCAGGTTCATCTTTGGATTTGATGACTATTTTACTGACAGTCCTGCCGGTTTTAATTTCACTGACTTGTTTAAGCATCCGTGAACCCTCATCTGACCATAGGCTGCTCAAAATCTGGGACTTCGTGTAGTTTATGTCCCCATCTCTGGTGTTTAGCAAGGAACCCTGCCCTCTCGAGCTCCCAGAAATGAAATCACATTGTTAGAATCCCTTGATCAGGAGCATGGATCCTCCCAGGCTTTGGACCCAGAGAAAGTATGCTCCACAGCTAGAAACCTATAGAAAAATGGAGCGAAACTTTCACCTTCTCGAGGAAGCAGGATAACCCAGAATTTAAACACAAGGACTCCGGGGGCCTAGAGTGTAGGTTCAGATCCTCCCTCTGTCCCTAACTCTGTACCTTGGATTCTTTACCTACTTCCCCAGCCTCCAGATCCTTGTTTATAAAGTGGAGTGATGGCCCTGGGACTAACCCCTGGAATGGTCAATGTTAATGGTACCATTTTTACAAGGCAACGGGCAGTATTTTTTTAAAGAAATTTTATTTATTTATTTTAGAGAGAGAGAGAACATGAGCAGAGGAGGAGAAGAGGGAGAGGGAAACAGTCTCTAGCAGACTCTGTGCTGAACGTAGAGCCCGACTCGGGGCTCGATCCCAGGACCCTGAGATCACTATCTGAGTTGAAATGAAGAGTCAGATGCTTAACCAAGTGAGCCATCCTGGCGTCCCAGTCAATGGGCAGTATTAACTGAGGGGATCCTGGACACGTACAAGATCAAATACTCTTCTAAGTCCCAAAATGAGTCAGATTGAGAGGCTGTGTTCAGAATGAGTGTCTTTTCCCCATAGCAGAATGCTTTGGAGATTTTTTAAAAGATTTTATTTTATTTGAGGGAGAATGCACACCTGTGTGCACGCATGAGAGAGAGAGAGAGAGAGAGCAGGAGCAGGGGAAGGGGGAGGAGCAGAGGGAGAAGCAGACTCCCTGCTGAGCAGGGAGCCTTATGCGGGGCTCGATCCCAAGACTGTGGGATCATGACTCGAGCCGAAGGCAGACGCTTAACCAACTGAGCCACCCAGGCGCCCCCGAATGCTTTGGAGGTTTGCTCAGGTTAAACGTGCAGCATTGCCAATTTGGAAGAGCCTCAGGTTTGTTAAGGCTAGCTTTTTAGTAATGTCCCTGCATAAAAGTAGTTATTTCCCTTAAAAGAGGAGGCATTCATGGTATAAAATTCCTTTCTGATTAGGAACATCCAAATCCCATCAATTTCTTACAAGCTAAAAAAAATGTTTGCTTTAATAGAATCATTGTTGACTGAAGATGGAAGCATTTGAATGAAGTTTCACCTCCTGGGGAGAACACCTGGTTTTCTGTCCCAGGAAAAGCAGACCAAGAAAGGCCGAAGGGCTAATCCCAGACCTCATAGCCTCTTCTTTTGAAAAAAATTACTGTCCTGGGGGATGAACTCCCCACTTTACGAGCAAGTCCAGTCAGCACAAGAACCTGACCGAATGGTGCTGGGTAGAAGGTAAAAATCACTAATATTTCATAAGCGCTGTTTCTACTTTCTACTTTCTCGTTCACAGAATGGATCCGTTTTCAGCTTCCTCAGTTAACTCAGTAAAACAAAGGTACTATAGAAAACCAAGTCCCAGGGGGCAACGTTTTTAAAAGCCAGCATGTGTTTATTTCCTGAAGGGAGGTACAGAAAGAGGTTAAGAACTCGGTCTTCAGGGGCGCCTGGGTGGCACAGCGGTTAAGCGTCTGCCTTCGGCTCAGGGCGTGATCCCGGCGTTATGGGATCGAGCCCCACATCAGGCTCCTCTGCTATGAGCCTGCTTCTTCCTCTCCCACTCCCCCTGCTTGTGTTCCCTCTCTCGCTGGCTGTCTCTATCTCTGTCGAATAAATAAATAAAATCTTTAAAAAAATAAAAAATAAAGAACTTGGTCTTCACTTAAAATACGGCCGGAGACACAGCAATAAGGAATGTTTAAAAATAATATGTAAGTTGCGTATAACACCCAGTGTTCTGCAACTAATGAATCGTTGAACACTACCTCAACTAATGATGTTGTACTGTATGTTGGCTAATTGAACATAATAATAAAAATAAGAATAAGAATAATATGTAAATGAGCTCCTTACTGTGGACCCCAAGGGCTAAGTTGGACAGAAGAAATCATTGAAGACCCAAGGGGTTGGAGAAGGCGTCTTTAAGGGAAAGGAATGTGAACAGGTGTCTTAAGAACAGTCAAGGTTTGTGTGGGTAGACAAGAAGAGAAACTTTTTAAAGGCCGGAGGAATAAAATAAATCATAGGGCCAAAGGCTCCAGTTAATAGCTAATATTTCTATTCATAGGAAGGTAGAAAGCCCAGCAAGGCAAAGGGAGGGGGGGGTGGGGAGATGTGAGTAATAAAGTTAGTAGAAGGAGGGCAGGATCAAACAGTGAACCATTGAAAAGCCAGGTGATGGGGAGCGTGCCTGGTTCAGTGGGTACAGCCTGCAACCCTCGATCTTGGGGTTGTGAGCTCGAGCCCCACATTGGGTGTACAGGTTACTTAAAAATAAAATCTTAAGAAAAAAAGTCAAGTGAATAGATAGGTCTTTCTGTGGTTGGAAATAGGGAGCCATCGAAAATTTTTGCTATAAAGATAAGGTGGGCAGTTACGCGCCTTGACAGGTGCAAGAGGGTAACCGAGGAGCCAGAGAAGCCAAGAAATGGGTAGAAATTCTGGAACAGGTTGAGAGGTGACCAGCTGCTGATAATGAATTGGGTAATCCTGACTCTCAAGGCTAGTTGCAAGAGAAAGCGGGAGAGGGGAGGCAAGGACGGAAGAAGGTCTTCAAAGACACTTTGCTTTCTTCTGTTTTGCTGAGAGCCTACCCAGAAAGGAAGTATCACAAAATAGTAATTCGTGTTTTCCCTCTGAGGTTTTATAACTGGAATTGAAGGACGTGACTGTATTTAAATTTTTCCTCTTTTTTTTTTAATTAAATCAAATATTTTTCTGGCCAAGGACTGTGACCCAGCTTACTCAATAGCAAACACACATCTTGGGCAGTCTCAAACACAAAGTGAATAGTTCATCCTATTTGTTATGTCAAAGTTGTCACTGAAACCTCCTGTTTTGTGAGAGAGAGGGCAAAATCAGAAAGCACCGTCAGGTAGGAATGACCTTTCAAAGGTTAGTAATGTTACCATAGTCCCTGCTTAATAGTATCTTAAGTGGCATGTTCTAGTAAATTCCACTTCATGTCAGAAGGGTAAGCTCTTGACCTGATGTTCGTCATCAGCTGTGTTTCTGTCTTTAATTGTGTCTTAAAAATAAAAATTGTGTCTTTATAATTATGTCTTTAATTCCATCTTGCTTCTTTGGCTTGTTTTCCAGTTTTCTACATTAAAGCAACGAGCTCCTTGGAAAAGCTTTTGTTATTCAACAAGGCCCCTTTTTCAGATGATTTGGGATAAAGTAAAGAATTAATAAGCAGGGGCGCCTGGGTGGCACAGCGGTTAAGCGTCTGCCTTCGGCTCAGGGCGTGATCCCGGCGTTCTGGGATCGAGCCCCACATCGGGCTCCTCCGCTATGAGCCTGCTTCTTCCTCTCCCACTCCCCCTGCTTGTGTTCCCTCTCTCGCTGGCTGTCTCTATCTCTGTCAAAGAAATAAATAAAATCTTTAAAAAAAAAAGAATTAATAAGCAAATAATTTAATAACCAAAATTCCCTCAAAAATTTTTTAAGAAGAAAGGCTACTGATGTAAATGAAAGATGAAATCACAGGGGCGCCTGGGTGGTTCAGTTGGTTAAGCATCTGACTCTTGATTCCGGCTCAGGCCATGATCTTGGGGTCCTGAGATCAAGCCCCACTCAGCAGGGAGTCTGCTTGTCTCCCTCTCTTTCTGCCCCTCCCGCTGCTCGTGTGCTTTCTCGCTCTCTCTTAAATAAATAAATAAATCTTAAAAAAGGAAGATTCTATCCCTCCCTTCCTCTGCTCCTCCCCCCACCATTCAAGCATGCATGCACACTCCCTGTCTATCCCTAAAAAAAGAAAAAAGGAATCACCCAAAAAAAGAATAAAAGAAAGATGAAATCACATTTTTTTTTCTTGGTGATTTATAGTTTAGGAAGTTTCTTGGAGACACGGGAACATTTTTTAATAACACGGATTGTAGAAATAATACATATGTATTATGAAAGTCTGTAAATTGCAGAAAAGGACAAAAAGAAAATGAAAATCATCCATAATTGATCCCCACCAAAAAACACCACTGTTACTAATGCCGCCTATCTATTTTTATTTTTTTTATTTATTTTTTTGCACATCACCTATTGGCTCTATTGCTCCTTTCTTGGTAACTTTCTATTTCTTCATAGGATTGTATTTATTTAAGCAACGTCCTATTGACAAAGATCTGTATTTCCAAGCTTCTGCTATTTTAAACAATGCTATTATGAACATCCTTATACTAAACCATTGTGCATAATTCTGATTATTTCTTTAGGAAATTTCTAGAAATAAATGTTGGGAATCCTTTGAAGGCCTTTAATAGTTAGTCATTTCCAAGAGAATTTGACCCGTTCACTTTGGGGTGGAATTGTAATAATGGGCTTCTTAGTTACTTCAACAGGCAACCAACATTCCCCCCCCCCACTCTGGCACAATACAGAGAAAGCCATGGTCCTTTGCCAGTTTGTAGTTGTCATTTAATGAAGCTGTAGGGACTAAAAAGTACAAATGTCTGCGGCTTTGTAAAATTTCAGTAGTGGCCAATAAATTTTGCTGACTGCAACTGGTTTTTGCAATAAGTGCTTGATGCCCCCCATTATTATATTTTTTTATAGTACTTCTCAATTTTTTGGACTCCATTTATCCCGTGCGTCTAAAAGTTTGACATCACTAATTAGATAATTCTGTTGTGTTCCAGTGCAGAAAAGAAAATAGCCCTGTAACAAATCGTTTTCTATGATTAATTATTTTTACCCATCTAGATAAAACATGGGTATAGCCTTTGTCCACGGTCTATTGTAACAGAAGATCATACAGCTGTTTCATGTTTTACATTGTAATTTCCTCTCTAGCTTGCATTCCAATCTACACCAGATTTTAGTTTACTTGGGAGTCCTGTAAGATTCAGTTGACTGTTCAGAATAGCCCTTTCAGGTTACACCAGTTAGTCAAAATCAAACAGCCCTTGCTAAGCACTGATGATAAGCACAGATAAGTTGTACATGTAATGAGCTCCTCATTTTATCAAATGTGTTTTCCCATCCTGTTGTTTCTACAGGGCAGAAAAAGAAGTCAAGTTTGCTCATTCCTTGATGAATTCGTTCGTTCAGTAAATGCTTAGCGAGTGCCCTATTGACCAAGCATTGGGCTGGCGTGGGAATAGACAGATGGGTAATACATGCTTCCATCTTTGAGGGGTACACCAAGCAGAGGGAGACACATACAGCTCCACACAGGTGAATGTTCAGAGGGGTGGTGGGTGCTGAGAAGGAAACATTCGTCTGGTTCATAGAGAGGAGAGGAGGATGAGAGTGTCACCTCAGGACCTCGAAGAACCTGAAGGAACATTTAATGAGAGGGTTCATTGGAGAGTTAATTGGCCAATTCAAATACTTTTCCTCAAAATCTAGCTCTAACTGTTTGAAATTTAAGTCTGCGCTCTAATATACACAGGCCATTGAAATTTCAGTTTCGCTCTT
This sequence comes from Ursus arctos, assembly GCF_023065955.2. Lineage (NCBI taxonomy): Eukaryota > Metazoa > Chordata > Mammalia > Carnivora > Ursidae > Ursus > Ursus arctos. The sequence goes on along the minus strand of NC_079873.1, from coordinate 36,793,910 downwards.
CTTACTGTAGGCCCTAAAAAGGCAGCATGGTGGATGCCATCAGGCTGCCCAACCCCCTTCAGGGCAGTTATTCCCCCACCTGCTGAGAGTGTTGGCTGCCTGGTGGTTCACTGTGGAGTCCCTCTCTGGAAATTGCCCTTGACTGAGGGGAGCCGACTCACCCAAGAGCATACCCCTTCCTTTGGGAGCACCCTGAGACAGATACCGGAATTTCGAGGCCTGGCCCCCTTGCCTCACTTCAGGACAACTCCGACGGGCCCTCTCAGCTCTGGAGCTCCCTGTGGGATTGACTGAGGCCTCTGTCGTGACTGCATCTCAGTTCAACTCCTCCCTCAGACCAGTCTTGCATCCCTTACTTCTCGACACCTGGTGAACCCTGATGAAGCTCCTACGTGCAAATCTGCCTCAGAGGCTCCTGGCCCTGGACGCTAATCTAGACCGTAGTTGAATAGTATTTTTGTTCTCTACATCACAAGACGTTCTAACCATGAAGTTTGCGTCAGTTGGAGGCAGAGGCCCAGGGAGAGTGCTGAGAGCCTCATCAGTTCTGGATCTTTCAGGTGCCCTGAGCCTCCAGAACAGAGTAGAGGGTGGGGGCTGACCTTTACACTGACCCAAACAAGCTCCAGGGAATCTAATTCTCTTACCACTCTGTGGGCTGATGTAGAGCTGAGATTCATACCATCTTATCTGGAATTGCTACAAATATAGATCTCTTCCTTTATTGGAAATGTTTGTGGGAGTGTAGCCAAGGGATAAATTATGGAACAAAACCCATAATCTGTGAAGACTAGACACAGAAGGTCATGGCCTGTCCATCTATCCCAGGCTACCATTTTGGGTCCAGCTCAGATTCTGGGTTCTTGGCAAAATAGTATGGTTGGTGCGCACCTCTGTTCTTCCCATAATCCTGCTACGATTTTATGCAGCTGCCTGTAGGGTTTCTCCCAGGGAACTGAAGATACTAAAAGTGATTGTAAACTTGGGCAATAGAATCCAAGATGGGCAAGGGAAAAAGTGAGGGAGCTGGTTGGTAGCGTTTGAGCGGAGAGGTTAACAGGTTGGGCGTCTTTGGTCAAAGGACATTCATAACAGAGGGATCTGACAGATGAACTAGAAAGATCGATCGTGATTGTGAAGGAGTGTTTTGTAGAGTTTTGACAGGTAACCTTTTGACCGTACTTCTTGGAAATGACCACTGATAACATTTAAATGAGTTACAACATTTTTGAATTGTCACGTCCAAAGTTACGATCTTCTGTGCAATTGAACAGATGATTTAAGAGGAGAAAGAGAGAGAGAGAACCTTACAGAGCTAGACTATTAGTATTATGATGACATTAACACTTGGAGGATTCTGTTCTCTGATTGAAAAAGACAAAGCACGTTACTTACGGAAATATCTGTAAAAGGAAATTGGAGGCTAGTTTCTAATCCTGTGATGTGGCCCCTTAATATTTGCTATCTACCCCAAATCTTGGCTGGTTAGCACGCCGATCTCTTTCCGTCTGCTTGCTGTTAGTCTTTCATTTAGAAAACATGAAGTGAGTGCCTTCTACGTGCTAGATGCCACGAGTGAACATCAAGAAACCGTTCCAGCTTAACACACGGACACACGCATGCGAGAAATGAGGTGAAATTACATTTCCTGTGCCTATATTTGTTGTTGGCTTGGGCGTACCAAAAAAAATGTACTTTTTAAATAAAGGAAGCCTCTGTGTACCTTTATACAGCTCACCTTTGGGCCAAGTCAGAATGGATGCCGAGATGACCCTGGTTTTGGTTTCCGGGTGCTGTGTCATCTACAAGTTGTTTTTCAGGCTTACTCATAGGTGGTATGATCTTTCTGGCCTTCCGAGGGGTGAAAAGATCATACATGCCTTTTATTTCATCGGAAATTGGGCTGCATGCAGGAGTGGTCAGAGTCTGAAAGGAAATCACATGGTCCTAGTTGATAAAAGACCGAACATCCAAAATACACTGCCTGTGATCTGCTTTTCTCCCCTTGTTCCTTTCTCTCTGGTATCGTGGAGAATGTGTCCAAGGGGAAAATGAGTTTTCTGTAGATAAATCAGTCTGCGGGTCCGCAATATTGAGCTGCCAGCAGACAGGTCTGAGAAATGAAAAAAAAGTACAAAGAGGTTAAGACGACTCTAAGGTGGTGGCGGGGATGGGGGGCGAAAACATTTTGTGTGCAGAGGAAAAATCATTTGGGACTTAGGCTTGTTTTATTCCTGGGTTTTAGTTGGCGAACAAAAACTACGAAAAGCTGGTGAAAATGACAAAACATTTTTTTCTCCTCCTGTGTCCTTTTAAAGGTATGTTTCAGGAAACCTGTCTTTTAAATCTAGTTCCCTGCCCTCTGGATGAATTCTTTTGAAAGGAATTTGTGGGTTTCAAGATTGCTGGAGAATAAGTTTAAAACCAATATTTAAAATTAAAAGCATTGGCGGATTTAAGTTTCCAGGGAAGATATATATGTATGTGGGCTAAGATGTTTGAATCCTTTTTCTTTTTTTTTTTTTTAAGATTTTATTTATTTATTTGACAGAGATAGAGACAGCCAGCGAGAGAGGGAACACAGGCAGGGGGAGTGGGAGAGGAAGAAGCAGGCTCATGGCAGAGGAGCCTGATGTGGGACTCGATCCCAGAACGCCGGGATCACGCCCTGAGCCGAAGGCAGACGCCTAACCGCTATGCCACCCAGGCGCCCCGAATCCCTTTTCTTTGAAAACAGGGCTTGAAAAAAAAAATGTGAGCGCTTAGAATTTAAACCCATCCTCAGACCGTGCGTTCTATATACAGACTCTTGGCATCAGGTTTTTTTTTTTTTTAAGATTTTATTTATTTATTTGACAGAGAGAGTGGGAGAGTACAAGCAGGGGGAGCAGTAGAAGGAGAGGGAGAAGCAGGCTCCCCACTGAGCAGGGAGCCCCGCATGCAGGGAGTCCCATGCAGGGCTCGATCCCAGGACCCTGGGATCTTGACCTGGGCCGAAGGCAGATGCTTAACCATCTGAGCCACCCAGGTGTCCCATTGGCATCAGTTTTTAATACTTTTCAGATACAGTGAAGACTTCAGCGATGATGAGAAGGGACATCTGCAAATAATTTGCCAAGTGAGAACTTACTCAATCTCTCTGCTAAAATAATTGCAGCTATGGGTGAAGAACAAGCAAAAAATACATATGCAGAGTGTAGTAATAATATCTGCCTGGTATTTCTCAGGGACCTTGGTTGCATGTAATTCTCATACACATGAGAAAGGCAATATTAGATTTTTCTATCTCAACAAATCCATGCTTCCTATAAGGTGATATGTACAGTATATCGATCCGTGTAATTTTACATTAAGTGGAAAGTCAGAAAGAGATGAGGAACAGAAACACAAGTTGAGAGCTTCTATTTCTCTCACACTGTTATTTGTCTGACTGAATATTGTTTGCTGTATCTTTGGCATCTGAGCTTTGTGGTACAGAGTGATATGGGGTATTTGGTCCCTATAAACTCTTATTCAACTAATAGTGTTTTCCATAATAGTTCCTACAATCGAAGGAAAGATTTTCCAGCTTCTCGTGCTATGTATTAACTGGACATTTGAAGACATCACTTCTTTTTTTTTTAAGATTTTATTTATTTATTTGAGAGAGAGAGAGAACAAGCACGAAGAGGTGGAGCAGCAGAGAGAGAGGGAGAAGCAGACTCCCCACCGAGCAGGGAGCCCCCATGCGGGGCTCCATCCCAGGACCCTGAGATCATGACCTGAGCCAAAGGCAGAGGCTTCACAGACTGAACCACCCAGGTGCCCCGGCGTCACATCTTTTTATCCCCTCCATTCCAAGGTCCTGCTTCCCTCCCACCTGTCTGGCTGCTCCTTCAGTCTCCTTGATCCGCTCCCACTTGCTTCGCCTCCAGTGTTCCCTGTTTTGGGAAACAGAACCACCTTCAGACCAGTTTTTGAGACAAGCCCCTTGCCTTTTGTGACAGACGCTGTGCGGATCTCCCCATCGCCCCTCAGCGCCCATTCCCATATACAGGGACCTAGGACTTCTTTTTTTTTTTTTTTTAAGATTTTATTTATTTATTCGACAGAGATAGAGACAGACAGCGAGAGAGGGAACACAAGCAGGGGGAGTGGGAGAGGAAGAAGCAGGCTCATAGCGGAAGAGCCTGATGTGGGGCTCGATCCCATAACGCCGGGATCACGCCCTGAGCCGAAGGCAGACGCTTAACCACTGTGCCGCCCAGGCGCCCCAAGGGACCTAGGACTTCTGACTGCTGCAGTCTTTCCCTGGGGCCTTCCTCTGGCCACTGGAGCCCCCCCCACCCCCAGCTCCCACCCAGGACAGGCCAGCAGTGTTCTGGGGGTAATGCCCCCAGGAACAGCCTAGGACTGACACGCTAACGAACCTAGATTCCTCACCTGTCCGTTGGAACCACAGAGGCATGTTCTACGGGGTCTCCCAGAGCCCCCCTCCAGTGGGATGGAGCCCCAGTTGCCCACAGTGGCAGCCTGCTCCATAGTACATACGACACCCCTATTGCCTACGTTCCCTTCCTTGTCTCACCTCTCCGGAGCCTGCAGGGCTTCTTGAGATCGCTTCCCAAATAAACTAGTGGCACCAACTCCGCCGTTTCAGGGTCTACCTTTGGATACTAGCTACTAGCTATTTTCTTCTCTTCTCCCCCTTATTACTTCTAAAGCCCTGGCAGTTCCAGTTTCAAAATGTAGCCCAGACCGGTCCGCCTGACCGTCTCCCCACCCCCTCCTGGTCTGGCGCTCCTCACGTGGACCATTGTTTGTTCCCCGAGTCTGCTCATTTCCCATCCTGACATTCGGTCCAGTCCTCTCTGCTCCGCTCGTTTTTTTTTTCCTTTTTTATCGTGATAAAATCTAGACGACATAAAATGCACCGTTTGAACCATTCTTAAGGGTACAATTCAGCCGCATTAAGGAGACCCACACTGCCAAGCAACCATCACTACCATCCATCCCCAGAATTTTGTCATCATCCTTAACTGACGTCCTGTCCCCATTGAACGTGGATTCCCCTTTCCTTGCTCTTCTCGGCCCCTGGCAACCCCCATTCTGCTTTCTGCACCCCTCCCCCCGAATTTGACTACTTGGGGAACTTCATATGAATAGAATCATATGGTATTTGTCCTTTTATGTCTGGCTTATTTCACTTAGCATCAGGTCTTCAGGGCATATGGACCCAATCCATTCTTACACTAAAGGAAGAATAATTTGGTTTTAATGTGGAAAAAATTCAACTTTTGATATTTTTAAGCCACAAAGACTGTTCATTGCCGGAAGCGAAGCAAATGAAGTCATTCAAAGACAAAGCTAATTATCCTTTGGCCTTGACCCCATCCTAACCCTCCTGAGGTGACCCCTATTAATAGCTTGGCATATATCCTTCCAGACTGTTCTCCCAGCAGGGCAGTCTTTATAAAATATAAGTCTCATGAGGTTACTCCTCCTCTTCAGACCCTTAGTGGCTTCCATTAACCCCAGGATTAAGTCCAGAATGATGACTGTGGCCCAGACGCATTGGAGGCCTGACCCCTGCCTACGTCAGAAACGTCACCGGCCACCAGTCTCTTGGCTCTGCAGCCACACCAGCCCACAGTCAAGTCCTCGAATAATCCGCCTCAGGCTCTGGCCTTTGTACTTGATCTTCTCCACATGGAATCTCTTTCCGGCTCTTCTCCACCCCACCTGCCGCTTTGCTGACGCTTGACCATCTTTCAGAACTTACTTTAAAATTCATTTTTGGGGCTGCCTGGGTGGCTCAGTCAGTTAAGCGTCTGCCTTTGGTTCAGGTCATGATCTTAGGGTCCTGAGATCGAGCCCCATGTCGGGCTCTCTGCTCAGCAGGGAGTCTGCTTCTCCCTCTGCCCCTTGCCCCCAACCCCCGCTCGGGCGCACTCTCTCTCTCTGCACACTCTCTCTCTCTCAAAAAAACAAAATGTTAAAAAACACCTCATTTTTTTAGATCTCTGTATCAGACAGCCTTGTGCAAACTACACTGTACTCCCCAGTTCTACTCTCCCATGGCTTCTGGTTTTACTCCTTTTCTGTCCTCCTGGCTATAAGCCCCAGGAGGGCAGGCACTCTGTCTTCCACACCACTTAGGTTGGTGCCTCTGCCTCACGGATTCACAGTCAATATTAATTTGCTTATTGACTCTTTCCTTAAGAACTACACAAACAACTTTGGTTTTAAATTGCATTTGTCCATTTCTGTGTTGCCCCCCCTTCGGAATTACTTTCATACCGTTTTTATGATGGGTACCTATTCAACCCATCATGAAATTATTAAACCACCTAGTTACAGGAAATTATCTCTTTGGTGAAGGGAGTGTCTTCACTTGCCCTGAGTTTTCTTGTCCCATTTTTGACATCCGGGTCCTCAGCACTTATCTGATGGCAGCCATGTCTCGAGTCTACCATGCTTCAGACCACAGTCCCTTATCTGTGCTGCCCAAATGCCCAGAACTCTGAAAATTGAAACTGTTTTCTAGAGCTTTCAGCAAAACCTGACCTGAACTGATGTGTCATGTTTGCTATTAGTCATATGTTTGACTGCAGACATAATCAGGTGATTTCAAGGCTGTTGTCCCAGCTGTCACTAAGGCTGTCCCATAATATATGCCTCTGTACTGGGTTGTCCTTCTAAGATCTGAAAATAATTGAAGTTCTGAAATGCTTTTGGTTCCAAGGGTTTCAGATCAGGGAAGCCTTTTAAAATAGAAAGTAGAAGGGTGGCATACATTGAAAAATAGAATACCGAAAATGAGCCGGTCATATACTGTTACGCTCACCATGAAGTTTTTGTTTGCTGGTTGGCAATTTGTTGCTAATGCGTGTGGCTCATTGTTCTCAGAAAAGACCTGACTATTCTCACCGAACTTTCAGCAAAAAGTTAATACCTAGGAGTCCCAATAAAGTTTCCCAATTTTAAGTTTGTGATACTTTTATGGAAGCATTTCCATGGCGTCTGCTTTTCTGTTCCGCTGAGCAAGGCCATCATGTAAACTGAACCCCAGGGGCGCCTGAGTACCTCAGTCGGTTAAGCGTCTGCCTTCGGCTCAGGTTGTGATCTCAGAGTCCTGGGATCGAGTCCTGCATCGACCTCCTTGCTGGGCAGGGAGTCGTCTTCTCCTTCTCCCTCTGCCCCTCCCCCACTCATGCTCGTGCGCTCTCTCTCTCTCTCTCAAAGAAATAAAATCTTTAAAAAAAAAACACCTGAACTGCAGAGGAAAAACTCTCCCTACTTAAGATGGGCCACAGCTATTATGGCAATTTAGGGAAAAATCAGCATTATTTGTGAACACAAGTCAACAAGATCTAAGTTCTAAAGCCATCTGTCTATGTTGGCTAAACATAACCACAGAAATTTTCTTTTAGTGACTTGGACCAGTTATCTTTGCAGAACTTTCTAGTGGGGCAAGATATGAATATCAGTTGAGAAGGGAAGAAAGAGTAATGTGTATCGTGGCTTGGGTTCCCCTAGAAGCCGACCCTGAGACAGAATGTGAGTGCAAGTCATGTGTTTGGGAAGTGATCCCTGCAAACACCAGCAGAAGTCGGGAAAGGGTGGCTTTTAAGCCTGTTTCCCCTGTGGGTGACCAGAGCTCGATCCTGCCGGGAACCTTGGAGAGACAGTTGTAGGCTACTCTGCAGGTATCCCCACTGAGGTGTGAGTCAGCTGGGGCTCTTAACGGGCTAGGGGGCGCCTGTGGCCAGAAACATACCTGGGGCGGAGTCAGTCACTGGCTCAAGTAGGAGCGGATGAGGAGGGTACGTGGGTGGGGCATCCATGACACCTGCCGCAACATCTTTGATTAAAGCCTCAAAATAACTTTAAAAAGTAATGATAATAATAATGATAATCTTGTTGGGTTCCGAAGTTTCATCTTAAAATTTTTTTGTTCACTTTTTTATTTGAATCCCGGGAGAGTTAACATACGGTGTTCTTTCTATTAGTTTCAGGTGAACAAGAGAGGGATTCATCAATTCCATACATCACCCAGTGCTCGTCAGGACAAGTGCGCTTCTTAATCCCCATCCCCTATGTCACCCATCCCCCCACCCACCTCCCCTCTGGTAACCATCAGCGTGTTCTCTATAATTAGGAGTCTTGGTTTCTCTCTCTCTCTCTCTCTCGCTATTCCTTTGTTCATTTGTTTTGTTAAATTCCACATATGAGTGAAATTATATGGTCTTTGTCTTTCTCTGACTTATTTCACTTAGTATTATACTCTCTAGCTTCATCCATGTCATTGCAAATGGCAAGATTTCATTCTTTCTATGGCTGAATAATATTCCATTATATATATATATATATATATATTTCTATCTCACATCTTCTTTACCCATTCATCTATCGATGGACACCTGGGCTGCTTCCATAATTTGGTCTCTGTAAATGATGTTGTAGTAAACATGGGGGTGCATGTATCCCTTTGAATTAGTGTTTTTGTATTTTGGGGGTAGATATCCAGTGGTGCAATTACCAGATTGTAGGGTAGTTCTATTTTTAACTTTCTGAGGAACCTCCATACTGTTTTCCAGAGTGACTACACCAGTTTGCATTCCCACCAAAAGGGCAAGAGGGTTCCTTTTTCTCCACATTCCCACCAACATTTGTTTTTTCTTGTGTTTTTGATTTTAGCCATTCTGACAGGTGTGACGTGATATCTCATTGTGGTTTTGATTTGCATTTCCCTGATTGGAAGTGATGAGGAACATCTTCTCATGTGTCTGTTGGCCATCCAGATGTCTTCTTTGGAAAAATGTCTGCCCATGTCTTCTGCCCATTTTTGAATTGGATTATTTGGTTTTTGGGTGTTGAATTGTATCAGTTCTTTATAGATTTTGGATACTAGCCCATTATCGGATCTGTCCATTGCAAATATCTTCTCCCACTCAGTAGGTTGCCTTTTAGTTTTGTTGATTGTTTCCTTCTCTGTGCAGAAGCTTAGTATGATGAAGTCCCAATAGTTTATTTTTGCTTTTGTTTCCCTTGACCCAGGAGACATAATTAGAAAAATGTGGCTACAGCCAATGTCAGAGAAGTTACTGCGTGTATTCTCTTCTAGGATTTTTATGGTTTCAGGTCTCACATTTAGGTCTTTAATTGAGTTTATTTTTGTGTGTGGTTTAGGAAAGTGGCCAAGTTTCATTCTTTTCCATGTTGTTGTCCAGTTTTCCCAACACCATTTGTTCATTTGTTGAAGAGACTGTCTTCTCCCCATTGTATATTCTTTCTTCCTTTGTTGAAGATTAATTGACCATATAATTGTGGGTTTGCTTCTGGGCTCTCTATCCTGTTCCATTTATCAATCTATGTATCTATTTTTGTGCCAGTACTGTACTGTTTGATTACTACAGCTTTGTAATATAACTTGAAATCTGGAACTGTGATACCTCCAGCTTTGTTTTTATTTTTTCAAGAGTGTTTTGGCTATTTGGGGTCTTTTGTGATTCCATATACATTTCAGGATTATTTGTTCTAGCTCTGTGAAAAATGCTTTTGGTATTTTGATAGGGATTACATTAAATGTGTAGATTGCTTTGGGTAATATGGACATTCTAACAATATTTGTTCTTCCAATCCATGAGCATGGGATATCTTTCCATTTGTTTGCGTCATCTTCAGTTTCTTTCATCTGTGTTTTGTAGCTTTCAAAGTACAGTTCCTTCACCTCTTTGGTTAAGTTTATTTTTAGATATTTTATTATTTTTGGTGCAATTGTAAATGGGATTGCTTTCTTAATTTCTCTTTCTGTTGCTTCATTATTAATATATCATTTTAAATTTTTTTAAATAACAGCTGTATTGAGATATACTATTTGTGTATACACACACACCCACACACACACATCTATAACTCACATACCATACAATTCATTCATTTAAATTATACAATTTAATGGTTTTTAACATATTCACAGGGTTGTGTAATCATAACTCCAATGCAACTTTTGAACATTTTGGTCTCCCTGAAAGAAAACTCCACACCCATTAGCAGTCATTCACTATTTCCCAAAGCCATACCACCACCATCAAAATGCCCCTACTCCAACCCCTGACTACTACTAATATACTTTCTGTCTCTAGGTATTTGCCTGTTCTGGACATTTCATATAAATGGAATTTTACCATACATGACCTTTTGTGTCTGGCTTTTTTTCAATCAGCATATTTTCTTTCTTTTTTCAATATCTTATTTTTTCTAAATTCAATTAACTAACATATGGTGTACTTTAATTTCAGATGTAGAGTTCAGTTATTCATCAGTTGCATGTAACACCCAGGGCTCATTATATCACATGCCCTCCTTAATGCCCATCACCCAGTTACCCCATCCCCCCGCCCACCTCCCCTCCAGCAACCCTCAGTTTGTTTTCCAAGTTAAGAGTCTCTTATGGTTTGTCTCCCTCTCTGATGACTTCCCATTCAGTTTTCCCTCCCTTCCCCTATTGTCCTCTGCACTATTCCTTATATTCCACATATGAGTGAAACCATCTGATCATTGTCTTTCTCTGATTGACTTATTTCATTTGGCGTAACTAACACCCTCTTGTTCCATCCACATCTTTGCAAATGGTAAGATTTCATCCTTTTTTGGTGGCTAGTAATATTCCAGTGTGTGTGTGCGTGTGTGTGTGTGTGTGTGTGCATGTGTCTTTGCGTGCTCACCACTTCTTCTTTATCCTTTCATCTCAATCAGCATAATGTTTTCAAGGTTCATCCATGTTGTAGCAGTCGTCAGTATTTCATTCCTTTTTATGGCAAAATAATATTCCATCATATGGATAGAGCACATTTTGTTTATCTGTTCATTAGTTGATGGGCATTTGGGTTGTTTCCACTTTTGAGCTATTGTGAATTATGCTACTATGAACATTCGTGTACAAGTTTTCGTGTGGTCGTATGTTTTCATTTCTCTTGGGTATGTGCCTAGGAGTGGAACTGATTGGGTTATATGGTAGCTCTGCATTTAACCTTTTGAGAATCACCTTAAAATTTTAAAATGTGATCTTTTGTGATTTTTTTCTGGATACCGCATAGCGTGGGTACTCCTAGAAAGTAGTTATTTTGTATTGCCTTCTGGAAAGAGGAGAAGTTGACTGTAGTAATCAAGGAGACTGGAAGGAGACAGGAGGGACCTCTAGTTGTAGTAAAAGGATGGGGTAAAGGTGCCTGACCTGACCAGCTGAGCTGCCTGTTTTTCCCACATGCTTTTCCCAGATGGTTGGGACTGGAACAGATCCTTTGGACAAAATGCCCCAACATTCACATGAAAACTTCTACCAAAGAAAATACTTATGTGTATATTTAAGTATATACATTATATATATACACATTATATACATATGTGATTATATATATATATATATATAATGTGTATATTTACTTGAAAATATGTGTGTGTGCATTTAGGTGTTACATTTAATGTATAGGAAGTATTTTCCTTTCTGCAGCTTTCCCATGAATTTTGGGGCATTTTAGGTGGCCCATGAGCCTGGAGTTATAGATCGTGATGCCAAATTCAATCCCTTAATTGGTGAACAATAATTACATTGTATTCATCAATTTAGAAAGCACAATATAAATAATGTTATTAAGTTCCAAATTTCGGGGCGCCTGGGTGGCACAGCGGTTAAGCGTCTGCCTTCGGCTCAGGGCGTGATCCCGGCATTCTGGGTTCAAGCCCCACATCAGGCTCCTCCGCTATGAGCCTGCTTCTTCCTCTCCCACTCCCCCTGCTTGTGTTCCCTCTCTCGCTGGCTGTCTCTATCTCTGTTAAATAAATAAATAAAATCTTTAAAAAAAAAATTCCAAATTTCACAGGGCAATCTAATAAGGATATATTGGTGGTGTTGAAAGAAAAAGCAATTAAGGGAAACAGCTCCCAAGTTTTGAGAAAATAATGCGCATCCTTCTCTACCTTCCCCAATCCGATCATTAAGTTGTAATCGAAGTAAATTTCATAAAGTATCATGTAGTTGACTTTATTTTTATTTGGTTTGATATACAGTTGACCATTGCAAGAGCACTTTTATCAATGTGCTTGCATAGAATTTTTTTTCTGAAATCCGGAGGGTTAGAGTGGCAATAAGAAGGAAGATAGACTGTGATTTGTAGAAAGTTTATGCAATTATGTGACTCTGCTTTATTTTAGATCTCTAAAAAGTTTAAATTTATAACAAAAGTCAATCATTTATAACACGAATCCTGGAAATAGTCTGGTAAATAAAACTACTTACATGAGCTCATGACTAAATAAATTATTTTTTACACTAATTCTGGATGAATTATCTTTATAATTTCATTTTGAAGTCCTACCACCCCAAACAACCACTCTTGGGGCGCCTGGGTGGCTCACTTGGTTGAATGTCTGACTCTTGATTTCAGCTCAGGTCTTGATCTCAGGGTCATGAGTTTGAGCCCCACATTGGGCTCCATACTGGGCATTGAACCTACGTAAACAAAACAACCACTCCTAGTAGTTGGGTATATTTTCTCCCAGCCTTTTGTGTGCATTTGTTTTCTCTGAGTGTGTGTGTGTGCACGCACACCTCTATTACACACTTATATTGATGGTCATATTACAGACACAGGTTTATATCTTTCACCTGCTATTAAAACGTAAGCATCTTTCACAATAGTGCAGTCTTTCTGAACATAATTTAATTACTATCAAATAGGTGTGCCATAGCTTACTTAACCAATACCAGATTATTGGACATTCTGTATTACATGTGTGCTATTATAAATGACACGACACTGAAGATCTTGAGGAATAATCATTTTTCCATATGTGGTAATATTTCTTAGAGTTGAATCATAGAGTAATTGTTTCTGATTTAAAGAAAGGGGCGGTTTCAGGTTTTTGACAGATATTGCCAAATTATTTTTCTCAGCTGTTTAACCAATGATTATTTCAGCCAGACTTGTTCCATCACGTTGTTGGTGGCATTTAATATCATCTTTTTTTTCAATCTTGCTCAAATTGAGAGCAAAATTGGTATTTCTGTTTCTCACACTGAGAGCTGAAAATGGTTGTTTTTCATTGTTAATTACTAGCCAAGTTGAACATTCTTCTTAGGTCTGTTATTCAATTATATTTTCTGGGAGGGCTACTTTTAGTTCAATTTTTTTAAAGATTGTATTTATTTATTTACTTATATGACAGAGAGAGAGAGCGCGCAAGAGAGAGCACAGGCAGGGGGAGCAGCAGAGGGAGAGGGAGAAGCTGAGCAGGGAGCCTGATTCGGGGCTTGAGCCCAGGACCCCGGGGTCGTGATCTGAGCCAAAGGCAGACACTTAAAACTGACTGAGCCACCCAGGCGCCCCAGTTCAATCTTTTTCTTGACTTGTGGTTACAATATGGGGTGGAATCCACTCTTCTTTTTGAATGAGCTGGTATTTCTGTTTCTGCTTCTGAACTGATAGGCAACTAATATTAGAAACATTTTCACCAAGACGTTGAAATGCTCCGTTGGGAGGACCATGATGCCCTTCTAATGCATGTGAGCCTCTCAACCACTTTTAGTGCACAGATCTCCCACCCGGGGTATGGCCATTAGCCACACGGTGGGTGATTCTGATACTGTAATTAAAATGGCCTAATACAATAAGGAAACTTCCTTGAACATGTTTTCCTTGTGGTTTTATTCTATGTAAACTTTGTATTGTGATTCGACACCTTTTACAAAACTCCGGGGGAGCTCAGCGGTTTCAAAACTCACCTGTACTAAGGTGACATCCAAATCTCTGTACACTTTTGGCCACGTCAACATATGGGAAAATAAATAAATATTGGCTTTGTGTTTGGATTTGTTAGGAGAGACAGAAGGGATTGGGGAGGTATGGGATACAGATGGACGATGCAGAGCTAAGGATGAACGTGGAGACCGTCACAAAGATATATACAGAGGAAAGGAGCCCTAGAAGTAAAGAGTAGCGGAATCAAACAGAAATCCAGAGGGACAAAGGGGCAGAGAAGAACATGACATGGCAACATAACTTTCCGGATTTATAATGCTGTTACTAAAGGCTTTTATTTTATTTTGTTTTTAAGACTTTATTTATTTATTTGAGAGAGAGAGAGAGAGAGACAGAGCAAAAGAGCATGATCGGGGAGGAGAGGGGGAAACAGGCTCCCTGCTGGGGCTCGATCTCAGGACCCCAGGATCATGACCTGAGCCGAAGGCAGATGCTTAACCGACTGAGTCACCCAGACGTACAGAAACATACACACACACACGCACGCACACACACACACACAAATATTTCAGCTACAGCATAATATTAAAACTGATTTAATATATATGAAATTTCTATAAGTAACTAGTACAACATAGACCAGGTATCTTTCTGTTCCACCATCTAATGGTGCAAGCATAGGATTTAAATGCTCCAGAGTAATTAATAATTAACAGAGGCCTTAAATATACCTCTTTAAAATATCAGATGCTCAGTTGACCTTTGGCAGAGGAAACAGTTTGACTTTCCGACCAGTGCCCAGATGGCATTACTGATTAAAGGAAACTCTATAGACTTTAGATGTGGGGCAGACAGGCTGTGGAGCGGACACTGTATTGTCAATATATGGGGACCTGTTTGATTCCTTGTCCGGGTAGAAGACTCCATTTCCATATTGGCATTTTTTTCCCTTGCAAAAATTTTGTATTAAATTTGTAATTTAAAAGATATTTGGTACAGAAAATTTGGGTGGGGTTGAAAATTTTAAAGGACACTTGCGATCAAATGGTCACATCGACATTAAAATAAGTTTTGTGATTCATCAGGTTTTTTAAGGTTTTATTTGTTCCTTTGAAAGAGAGAGGGAGAGAACACAAGTGAGGTGGGGGGAGAGGCAGAAGGTAGAGGGAGAAGCCGACTCCCTGCTGAGCAGGGAGCCTGATGTGGGGCTTGATCCCAGGACCCTGGGATCACGACCTGAACCAAAGGCAGCCGCTTAACCAACTGAGCCCCCCAGGCGCCCCTGTGGTAGATGAGTTTTTGTGTAGAGATGCATTCTGATGAAGCCACCAGAGTAAGTTCTTTGTAAAATGAGCCCTTCTTCATCCTTCACAGATGAACTCATTGACTTGTCTTAGTTTTTTCCTGCCGGCAACCATTACTTATTGAGGAGACCTACATGCCAGGTATTCTCCCAGGTGCTGGGTGTAAAACAGGAACCAAAAGAAGTAAGATCCCTGTCCTCACAGCTTATAATCTGGTGAGAATGGTCACACAATAAATAACCAATGAATCAACCAAATAAAAACCTACCCACCTACCTAACTACCAACCTACAAAGTACAGCCAGTGATAAGTAGTCCGTGAAAAATAAAATAGAGGGGGTGATGGAGCAGAGTCGAGGAATGCCTCTTCCTTAGAGATGAAGTAGAAGCTGAGATACACGAGGTTGAACATGTAAATATCAGAGGGAAGAATATTATGGGAGATATTGGCGCAAAGCCCCTACGTTAGGTACAAGTCTGACATGTTCAAAAAACAGAAAAAAGATCAATATGGCTGGAGTGGCATGAGCAAGGGACAGTAAGACAAGGTAGGTAGGCAAAGATGAGGTCCTACGGGGCCTTGTCAGCGAAGTAATGGTGGGATCACCTCTTTGCCATGTAAGTCACTGGCAGATTCAAAACAGGGAGGTGTCATGAATCTGATGTCGTTTTAAAAGACATTCTGTGCTTCGTAAATTGGGAAATCAGAGAAGCAGGAGTGGAAGCAGTTGCAAGGCTATTGCAATAGTCCAGAGCAGACATGGTGTCATCTTACACTAAGGTGGTAGTGGGAGGGGTGCTAAGAAACTGTTGTATTCAGGTAGAATTGATCCACTGATGTAGTGATCGGAGGGTGCGGGTGGTTAGGGAAAAAAGGAGTCGAGCACGATTCCTGAATTTTTGGCCTGAGCAGCTAGAGGCATTGCGGTACCACTACTGCCATGGAAAAGACTGGAAAAGAACCGGTTTGGGGGAGGGGACTCAAGAGCTCTGTTTGGGATATGTTAAGTTTGAGATGATTACGAAATAGCTGAAGGCACTATGAAGTAAGCAATTTATATATCAAGCTCGAAGCTTCAAGGCTATGGGATTAGGTGAGAGCACCCAGGAACACTTTTTTTTTTTTAAGCTTTTATTTATTTATTTGAGAGAGAGAGAGATAGTGAGAGAGAGGGCAAGAGTACGAACGGCGAGGAGAGGGAGAAGCAGACTCTCCGCGGAGCAGGGAGCCCGATGTGGGGCTCGATCCCAGGGCCCCGGGATCATGACCTGAGCCAAAGGCAGACACTTAACAGACTGAGCCACCCAGGCGCCCCTACCTGGAAATGCTTTAAAGAAAAAAAAAAAAAGAGGCCCAAGAACTGAGTCCTGGGGGTCTCCAACATTTAGAGGCTGTGAAGAGAAGGATCCAGCAAGAGATCTGAGAAGGAGCAGTGAGTTAGAGAGGAAGAGACCCAAGGAAGTGTGGCCCAGACACAGAGTGAAGACAGTGGGTCAAGAAGGACGGGATCAAAAGCTGCTAAGAGAACAGGTAATTTAAGGACAGAGACTTGACCGACTGGATTTGGCAATGTGAACATCACTGGTGGCCTTGACAAGAGCAGTCTAGGAGGAATGGTAGGGCTGAAGACCGGACCGGAGGCAGGTGGGGAAATAGAGGCAATGGGTGTAGAGAACTCTTCAAAGGAGAGCTATGAAGGGGTGCAGAGGGGAGGGGTTATAGGCAAAAGTAGATGTTGGGTCACAGGTGTTTTGAAGATGGGAAATGCCAGAGCAGGTCTGTGCGGTAATGACTGTGACCCAGGCCAGAGGGAGTGGGACAAGTACAAGAGCAGCAGACCAAACCCTGGAGGGAATAGGATCCAGTCATAAGCGGTGAAGAAGCGCGTACAGGCACAGACGAAGGTGCCTGTGTATTTATTGTGAGAAGATGAATGAGTTCAATAAAAAATGAAGCCGAGTCATCAGCTACAAAAAGGGCTGGGGTGGGTGGTGTCATGTAGGAAGTTTAAGAAAAGGTATGAAATAGGGGCGCCTGGGTGGCTCAGTCGTTAGGTGTCTGCCTTCAGCTCAGGTCATGATCCCGGGGTCCTGGGATCGAGCCCCGCTTCGGGCTCCTTGCTCAGCGGGAAGCCTGCTTCTCCCTCTCCCACTCCCCCTGCTTGTGTTCCCTCTCTCGCTGTCTCTCTCTGTCACATAAATAAATAAATAAATAAATAAATAAATAAATAAATAAATAATCTTAAAAAAAAAAAGATATGAAATAGCCATTTTGAACAGTGAGAAACTATACCCTAAAGTTCAAAGGCATTGTTCATTGAATTGCATGAAGGGATCTGTCAAATACAATCGTCTTAATATTAGCCAAGAGATGTTCAAGTATTATTTCTGGTGATGATTAATCAAAAGATACTGCATAGATTGCACTAGGTCCATGATAAAAATGTTATCATCGGAGAAAGAAAAATCACTTTCCCTCTTCTCTGCTGTGGTCAGTGGGCCTTCATCCAGCTCCTGATAGAATTTATCCGATTGCTTTGTTACAGGTTGAAAAGGAGGTCGTGGAAGACCGGGTCATTTTTTGTGTGCGTGCTGCACAATTTGAAGAAATATTAAAACCTAGGAGGTTATGCTAATATTATAAGACATGGTCTATAGATAAATCATCTATATTGAATCAAAAGTTGATGAGATGCTATAAAAAGCCTTAAGTTGTCAGTCAGTGTTTGTAGAGCAATGGAAGGGAAGGAGAAATAGAGGCATAATTAATTTCCAAGCCCATTCTGCCTATCACCAGATAGCAATAGCAGGCCCAGGATATGCAAGTAATTTTGCACACGTAATCTTTGCATCAACTCTGCCTGCAAGGTATCGTCGCTGTTTTACAAACTGGAATTAGGAGGAGTTCAGAAGTTCCTTGCCCAAGACTACACTGCCTAAGAGACCAAGGGGTTGGTACTTAATTCTTCTAAAGTCAAAGCCAAATACTTCCCGAAGATATTGGACTCACACATTCCCTGGTCGGATATTGTTGGGTATTTACCATGCAATAGGTGATGTGCTGGGTACCTTATATATTTTGCCTTAATTTCTTTTCACAACTACTCAGTGAGGCAGGGGATAAATGTATTTATACTCTTTTACAGGTTAGGAAATTGAGGTTTGAAGGAGGGGATAAATTTGATCAGCTCAGTAATAGCAGACCCAGAATATGAGAGATGTTTAAGTTTGTAGAAAGATTAACATTTCCTTTTTTGGGGTAATACGAAGCAATTTAACTAAAGGAATTAAGACAATTGGATTGGCAAAGCTTGGGGCCCGCTGCTCAACATGGAATCTGGCTAAAAGTGCCTGAATTTGTTTATGATTTGCGGTAACTGAGCAGATGTCCTAAAATAAATGGGGAAACTGGATCCCAGCTACAGACACCCCAGAAATAATTTTGTTTTTCTGTACATTTTTGCATGCACCCGTGTTCATTTTTATGTGGCGGGTCCTCCTCTGATACTAACTCTGACAATTGAATCCAGGATTTCTCACTGAGGTTTAGACTAAAATTTTCCTTAAAAAGAATTGAATCTAATAAACATGGAAGTAATTTCATCTGAGTTCTATTTGAGGCCTTGTCTTCACAAACACTGCCCGCTTATTTGGGCTTTTTGTTAAGTCTTTTTTCAAGCCGCAAGCTGGGTTTTGGCCAGACCTGAAGAGGTTTCAACCTATCTCTGATCCGCTGCATTGATGGGCTGAGGGACCAGGAAAACTCAAGGATGAAGCCCGGATTTTAGAGCTGACTCCTAAGTAGATGACTGGGCCCAAGTCATAAGCCAGAAAGAAACCCTGGGAAAATGGATAGGACTTGATCATTCATTAGTTTCAGGTTTGTCAATTATCCTTACATCGTAAATATGATGAAAACTAGGGATCTTCTTAGTGGTTTGATGAAGAGCCCTGCTTTGGAACAGGGAGAGCCGCCATCTTTGAAGCTAGGCAAAGAGCTGAGGTATCAGTGAGGACCCAGGACAATGGTGCCATCTGCTGAAACCACATCCTTATTAATGAGACGAGGCCCAGGAAGTAGCTTATAGCAGAGGTTCTAAACTGGTAGCCCTCGGGCCAAGTCTTCCACAATTTGGGGATGGCTCTCCAGTGTTTTAAAATTTGAGTTTTTTACAGATTTTCACATAGGTTTTTATTTATTTATTTGAAAGAGAGTCAGATTTTTTTACTTGTATAGATTTTTTATTGATTTATTTGAGATTTTTTAAAAAATTTTATAGATTTTTAATGGATTTTATTTGTAGATTTTTATTTATTTATTTTTAGAGAGCCAGAGAGAGCGTGTGCTTGAGAGAGAGAGAGAGAGAGAGAGAATGAGTGAGGGAGGAGGGGCAGAGGGAGAGGGAGAAACAGAAGCGGACTCTCCACTGAGCAGGAAGCCTGATGTGGGGCTCGATCCCAGGACCCTGGGATCATGACCTGAGCTGAAAGCAGACGCTTAAGCGACTGAGCCACCCAGGTGCCTTTAAAATTTGCTTTAAGTATTTTTGTTCAAGGTACACAGTCTTTAACTCTCCACAGCCCTTGGCCCTGCCTCTTATATTACATCTGCCCACTTTACACTTCGCCTACTCAGCCTTGTCCCCCAGTGCTTTTAGATTTTCAGTCCCCTACTTGGAATGAAAAGTAAAGGCAAGATCTTGCCAGAACCTCAGTATCCATACTGAGAAGCCCAGGCAATGTAACTTCCAGGGGTAGCACTCCGGAGGTGTGAGGTAGAAGTAGTTTACCAGGCATCTAGGAACGTGAAAGAAAATTCTTTGTAGCCACATCAGCAAGTACTTTTTCTTACTCAGGAAGGCAGAGGCCAGAGTGAGACAGGCCACATTTTGGGAAAGTACTTTTGGGCTGTCAGGCTTTGCTTGGAGTTCAGTTTTAGTTTGAGATGGTCACAGAATGGACAGCCTGTTTCAAGATGCTGGAAGGAACTTTCTAGTAAATATTGATGGTGGGATGCTGGCGGTAGGGGAAGGCTGTGGACTCACTGCTTTCTATTTTAAAAGGGAAAAAAACCCACATAATTACAATTTTAGTAAAATGGAACAAAGAAGAGAAAATATACTGAAAGAAGATACGAAAGCTGCTATCATTGAATTTTTAAAACACTGAGGTTTCAACAGGGTCTTTTATAAAAGTTAAAATAGTTGAACAATTCTTAAAAATATCCCGTAAGAGTTTGTCTCTTCTTTTCTTTTCCTCTTTCTTTTTTCCTTCTTTCTTTCCTTCTTTCCTTCCTTCCTTCCTTTCTTTTTTTTTCTTTTTTTTTGGAGGGCAAATTCCTGAACCCTAGGCGGGATTACTAACTCTCCCTGGTGACGGAAGATGTATTTTGTCTCCTCAGATGTAGGCTGCTGCCAGAGAAGCCGACCTTGGGCTGGGAATGATAAAGCAGGGAGGGTTAGCTCCAAGGCTAAGATGGGAAACAGCTTCTAAGAAAACCAGCTTTGCCCTTTGCCCTTATTCCCTCCCACCAGCACGGATCAACTGACACTCCCCACAGGACACTGACCTTAATGGTGTATGCCAGGAGAGCCATACCTCTGCCTTTTTCTTTATTACTCCTCGCTTACCTGTTTGGAATTCTGGATACAAGGTATGTTCCAAGGGAGAGTCGATAAAAAGAGGAAACAAGTACGCATGAGGATAGCAGCTGTATGTTGTCTTCCTATTTGGGCAAGAAGAGTGACACGCAATCCCCAGTGACTGGCAGCTCGTGCACCTGCCGCCTCCGTGTCAGCCCGGAACCCCAGCTAGGATTCCTGGTCACGTGTGCTGTGCGGTTTCAGCACACGCGGGCGTGCGCACGCACAAAAGCTGGACACTGAGCACACATCTGTGTGCTCCAGTGTGGGTCTAGGTCTACACACTCCGGGGATGTGACTCACGGTCTTAACATGAGTCTTTCAGGTTGGATTAAAAAAACAAACAAACGAAAAACCCAGAACGGGCGCCTGGGTGGCTCAGTCAGTTAAGCATCTGCCTTCCACTCAGGTCATGATCCCGGGGTCCTGGGATCGAGCCCTGCATCAGGCCCCCCCACTCAGCGGGGAGTCTGCTTCTCCCTCTCCCACTGCCTGCCGCTCCCCCTGCTTGTGCTCTCTCTCTGTGTCAAATAAATAAATAAAATCTAAAAACAAACAACTCAGAACTTACTTGGCCTGTAACACCAAGGTCAATGTTTTAATGCCAGAACTGCTCCTTCCACCCCTTTGACTTCTTGAAAGTGGTTGTGAGGACCTAAAAGGTCACATTTTCCCACACACCCATTTCTGCATAGCCCATTTCTGGTTAAGGTCACACTCTTGACTTGCCGCCATGTTTCCATCCTTCCTGGTCTGAGGGCCCAGAGAGAGACCAGGAGCATGTGAGCTGGCAGGCGAAACTTCTTGTATCTGGGTGTGCCATGGCTTTTCCTTGGCAATGAGAGAAGCAATGAGATTCTGAAGGCAGCCTTTTTCTCGGGAAGTTGAATTGTCTCATAAATGGCATTGACCGCCATTTAATTTTTGAGTAGAGTTTAATGACAGATTTAACATTCGACTTCAGAATTTGTATGAAGCAAGGAAATTGCATAACCTTGGCCAAGCCAATTTCTTAACTCCTATCTCAGAAAGTTCCATTCCTCTCCTCGGTTCTAGGTGATTGATGCACCCTGATTATTATGTACTGCTCTGTGTTGAACGCGGCAAGGCCTGTTTTTTATTTTGCTGCTTACAGCTCAGAGGCTGAAACTCAGAGCCTTAAGCTCTGTTACCATGAGACTCACCCAACTGCTCCCGTAACACCTGTTTGAGCTAGTGCCCCATTTCTCAGGTCCTGAAATAGCGCCGCTGGCAAACTTCCCTCCTTCTCCACCTAACCCCTGCCAACACCCCCGGGCTCCTCAGCACATAAGAAATGCCAGCCATCTAGGGCTTTTATCACCATGTTATCCCAAAGTAAGTTCAATGAACAGTGCTATTACCTGAATAAGGAGACATTTCTGCCCTTCTAGAAAATGGCTTCCATCCCCTGTCCCCCAAAAAGTTCTAGCCATGAAGAAATGATGGAAATAGTATATACAGTGTCTCCTGATGGAGACATGCAGTACATTAATTAAAGTCTCCGACAAGTTCAGCTGAACGGACACTGGTTTAACTTGGCGTGTGCGTGTTTAGTTTTACTCTCTCTTACAGCAGCTTCATAGCTCATTACTAACAACCGTGACTGCTTAAGACTAACAACCACTGTGGATACAGCAAAGGTCAGCCAACATTTCAACATTTGTACTTGAACAGTGTTTCATCCATCTTTAAGCTGGGCAAACCTCCAGTATTTTGTAATTAAAAATATATATAATCTAGGAAAAGCCACAGATTTCACATTGCAAATAACCAAGTCCATAATTTTGATTTTATGGACAATGTTTTTTAAAACATTGAGATGGAATTAACATATTAGTTTCAGGTGTACAACCCAATGATTCAATATTTGTATATATTGCGAACTGCACCACAAGTCTAGTTAACATCCACCCCATGTAGTTAGGAAAGCTTTTTTCTTGTTTTTTTTTTTTTTTTTAAAGATTTTATTTATTTATTTGACAGAGATAGAGACAGCCAGTGAGAGAGGGAACACAAGCAGGGGGAGTGGGAGAGAAAGAAGCAGGCTCATAGCGGAGGAGCCTGATGTGGGGCTCGATCCCGTAATGCCGGGATCACGCCCTGAGCCGAAGGCAGACGCTTAACCGCTGTGCCACCCAGGCGCCCCAAAGCTTTTTTCTTGTGATGAGAACTTTTAAGATCTACTCTGTTGGCAAATTTCAGTATCCATACGGTATTATTAACTACAGTCGCCCTGTTGTATATGACATCCCTGGGACTTATGTATTTTTTTTTTAAAGATTTTATTTATTTATGTGACAGACAGCCAGCGAGAGAGGGAACACAAGCAGGGGGAGTGGGAGAGGAAGAAGCAGGCTCATAGCGGAGGAGCCTGATGTGGGACTCAATCCCGGAACGCCAGGATCACGCCCTGAGCCGAAAGCAGACGCTTAACGACTGCGCTACCCAGGCGCCCCTGGGACTTATGTATTTTATAACTGGAAGTTTGTACCTTCTGACCACTTGGTCTAACTTTTTTTCCAGAACTTTCTTATTATGAAAATTGTCAGAGAATTATACAGTCAACACTCACACACGAACCAAGTAGATTCTATAGTTAACATTTTTGCTATTTTTGCTTTTTTCCGTTGTAATTAACTATCCATCTCTCTCGTTCTCTCTCTCCCTCTCTCTATCAATTCGTCTTACTTTTTGTTGCATTTCAGAGTAAGTCACAGGCCTCATGACCTTTTGTCCAAAACTACCCTTAGCACACCTATCCTAACCAGTTTTGTTTACGAATTTATGTGTCATCCTTGCTCGGTGTCGTGCTAATCTCCTCTGTATCATTCCAATTTTAGTATATGTGCTACCAAAGCGAGCACTAACCGGCTTTGTTTAAATCAGCATTTGCTTGTCCCCCATGAGCACAAAAGTCTCATGTGTTTGCTTTATCTTAAGATTGTATTTATTTATGAGAGAACGAGAGAGCAGGAGCAAGGGGAGGGGCAGAGGGCAGAGGGAGAAGCAGATTCCCGCTGAGCAGGGAGTCCAAGGCGGGGCTCGATCCCAGGACCCTGGGACCATGACCTGAGCCCAAGGCAGACACTTAACTGACTGAGCCACCCAGGCGCCCCTAAAAGTTACATGTTTTTTTCTAACACCTACTGATGTCACCCAAATTTCATGCTCTGCAGGAGAGACTGGACTAGGTGCTTTGGGGTTATGAAATCTCAGCTTATTTAAAATCATTGTCCTGTCTCATTTAGATTAATCACAGAATGGGAAGGGCCACATTTAATCACAGGTGAGGAAAACGAGGCCCAGAAAGGGAGAACTCTTGCTTAAGGTCATAGAGCGAGGCCGTGGCCTATTAGCTCTAGAGTTTTACTATAGAATGTTCTGCCTTGTCCTTGAACCTGGAGACATTTTCCTTCCACTCTGGTCATTGGCGACTACCTTAGTCTTTGGTTCACTGTAGCTGACTGCATTCATCTTTGGTTCACTGGAGCGTTTCAGGGGTGGACAAAGTAATGCTTCTGGGCCGGGCTCCTCACTAGGCTCCCAGAAGATGGAGGCGAGGGCCAGACGTTGGCATAGATGAACGTCTCCTTTGTAACTTCATTTCTTCCAGTTCCATACTACGTCTCACCCAGATTTCTTCTCCTTGGCCATGCCCACATTTTAGCCTCTCCTTCCAGAATTCCTAAAATTCATCATCTCATTTTTTGTGAAAAAAGATGTTTACATGGGGAAATATTCAAGGAAATCTGCAGCAGACCTCTGACCCTCTTCAAGGCATTTATAACACCTCGCTCTTCCAGAGACTAGGATCTAGGGAGTGGGCGAGCCAAAGGGGCAATGATAGTTCTCCAATTTTATATTCTACCTGAAAAAATGTTTGTGATTCTAAAACTCCATAGGAGGGCTACTATCACAGCAATTTCCTCCTCAAATTACAGTCAAGGAAGCTATAATAGCTTCCTACAATTACCTTCTATACTTAAAAAACAGGGGCTTTTTTTTGTTTTTTGTTTTTAGTATTCGGTTTCTATCCTAATGACTGGCTCTATCTCAGGAAAACTGCTCTTATCATTCTAAGATTCCTAGTAGTAACTATTGGTTCCATAGCACTAGTCTTTTAAATGTTTGAGGATAAGTAAATTTAACTCCTTGTTTTCTGCTACTATTTTCTGATATAAATAGTATAAAACATTTCTGGGGCGCCTGGCTCGCTCAGTCTGCAGAGCACGTGACTCTTGATCTCAGGGTCGTGAATTCAAGCCCCAGGTTGGGCTTAGAGTTTACTTAAAAAAATTTTTTTAATTTCATCTGAGAATTAAGTTCTTGATAATAATGTGTGTTGGGATCTCAATTATCATAAATTATTGAAGATTCTATAACTATAGAGTAGTTACTATTGATTGATTGATTTGAATTCCAGTATAATTAATGTATGGTGTTCTGTTAGTTTCAGGTGTACAATATAGTGATTCAGCACTTCTATACCTTACACAGTGCTCGCCACGATAAGTGCACTCTTGATCCCCTTATTTATACGTATTCCATGGAATTTCCAAAAGGATTCAAGGCAGGTGAATTAAAAGTTTAGTTTTCTGTAACAAGTTTGTGTATTATATTGTTCATTTAAAAAACTGAGAAAGACAAAGCTGTAATTTCTGGGTTTGCATTTTTTTTCATGGGCCTCCACGTTGAGGTAAAGTGAAAACAAAATTTGTCTACCCTTATTACAACATACAAAAGTTCTCCCACTCCGTTCCAACAACAAAGGGTAAAGACAAAAGCTTGATTATGAAATAAGATTTATTCTGATTGCTGACATTTTAGGAAAATGTAATCATTTACATATTAGCCATGATGAAGACACAATTTTAATGGCTTTAGACATATTCTGAAAGGCCTTGGAAACAATCTCAATCTAGTATCATCTGGAGAAAGGTTTCTATGGCAACTCATGAACGCTTGATAAATCATCCCACGGCCTGAGGCTTCAGTAAGGTCCCCTTTATTTTAGAAGCGATTGTCATTTGTTTTTCTATTATATATTTTGTCTCTCTTAGAGAAAGCAGAACAAAGGGCTTCCAAGAAGGCTTGGAATCTTTCTTTTTCATATATGGGAGCAAGACGTGAATAGCGTAAGCCTAGACGTTGCTTCTCGGTGATCGAGATGACGGTACACATTGGTATGCTTGGTTTATGTCATGTTGTCTCTCTTTTCCAAAGAGCTGGGTTGGTGCGTTCTCAGAAAAGAGGTTGTCAGTGTGTACTTAAGAAGAAAGAACCATTTGGCCAAAGCACTTAAGCAATCGTTCAGGGGAGCTGACCTTGAGGGCGCTTCGTTTGTTCCAGAAGCTTTCAGATCGTCCTGTTTCAGGGCTTTGGGCACAGACAGGCTGCAGGTGATTTTTATCCATGTATTCTTTCCAAGAGAATGAAAAAAAGATATATTTTAATTTTAAAATTTGGCGTGCTTGGGGAATGCTCCTTTAACACAGGCTGTTGTATGTTATAGGAAGTCATGTGACTAATGAAAAACACGTAGCACATAGAAACAGGACTGGGTTTTAGATCTCGCTCTGCCGTAGCTGGTTGTGTAACACTGAGCAAGCCCTTGAATCTCTCTGAGCCTCCAGTTTTTAATCTAAAAAACAGGAATAATAATGCCAGCCTCACAGGTCATGCTAAGGACTGAATGTGTCTGAATATAGGAAACCACGCTGCTGGAAAATGTGAAGTGGTCAATATCAGTAGGCTCTTTCTTTCCAGCTCTTTCCCTTTGAAAAAGTCAGAGGTATTCCTTACCATGTCTTTTTAAGACTTATTTATTTATTTGGGAGAACAAGAGAGAGTGCAAGCGGGGGGGGGGGGGGGGGGAGAGAAGCAGGCTCCGTGCTGCAGGCGGAGGCTGACAAGGGGCTGGATCTCATGACCCTGAACCAAAACCAAGAGTCAGACACTCAACCGACGGCACCACCCAGGTGCCCCCCTTTCCCATTTCTGGTGTGACCAGAGGAAATCCGTTTCAGTGTGTGCAAATATTTTAGCTTCTTATACTAAATCAAATATAGTATGTTTACATAGACACCATCACGGCCATTTATTTATTTATCGACTAAGTGATTAAATGTCATCTGTGTTGAAGGGTATTAAATGAATCCATTCCATCATCACCTAAGCGCAGACCGTGTCCTAGCATTGAGGAGACAAAGAACAGATAATTAAATTCTTATCATCCAGGAAATAAGTTTTCTGAGTTTCAGGGCCGCAGCATACTGCACTCAGGCAGGTGCCCTGCACAAGGTTGGCCGGCTGATGCAGTGACAGAAGGGGTGCGGTCCAGCCCACATTCTGCCAGCCAAGCCATTTGCCCCAATGTGTGCTGAATTCCCCTGAAGGAAAGACGCCATTTTGAAATGTACCTGCTGGGTGTGTGCGTCTTCTTGTAATTTACACAAAGGCGCAGAATGTGCCCACGGTGGCTCTGTTGCTTGTGTGGTCCGTGATGTTTAATGGAAGGCTCCCAGTGTTTCACCATTTAGTATGAGGAAGGCTGCTGGGCATGTTTGTTATCTGGAGTCAGAGTGGCTGGATTTGAATACTGGCTCTGCCACTTGTTAGCTGTGTGACCTTGGGCACATGGCTTGGCCCTTCTGCACCCCACTTTCTACATTTACCCACAGAGTTGTTGGAAGGATTAATATTTATGCGTAAAACACTTAGAAGAGAAGCTGGCATACGGTCAGTGCTCAAAATATTAGCTGCTCTACTCTGCGTTGAAAAGTTCAGCAATTAACAACCCAATTCCATCTACAAATACCACTCTCCTTTAATGAATTTATTTCACACAGGGGATATTTTCATCTTACCCCAGGCCCTTTGTGTGTGTGTGTGTGTGTGTGTGTATTTGTGTTAAATAACTAAATGGCATTCTCTTTAGAGACATCAAAGAATCCCAGTTCTTTGATCAGAAGGTCACTTGGTTGTTTCTAGAAATTTCTCATAAAACCATTGCTTTGTCAGAAGTGACAGAGGTGTTGAGGGTTATTTGCAGATTTTTGCCTTTCATCCCTCCTGGGGGAATGCTTCTATCTTTTACCAGGTTATAAGGTTAGAGATACTTTGAGGTACAGTGAATTTCTTTGTCAATTTTGGTTAACATGATACTTTTGGGAGGGGTAGTTTTAGACTGAGAAAAAATGTCCTTACATGATATTGAGTATCGATGTTTCATAATGTTTTCAAAACAATTAACTTTGCTTTTTAAAACTCTGAAAAAGTTTCGTGAAATATGAGGTTTCGATATGAAGGACGTGAGCCAGATTGACAAAGCAAAGCATGAGGCAAGTGGTGATTATGATTTTTCTCTTCCCTCCCCGTCCTAACCCCTTCACCGCTCCTAAGACACCTTGAAAAAAAAAAAAACCTTTTGTTACCAGTACTTTCCAGTCTTCTGCCTCATCTAACTCTCAGGTCGTTTTCCAGGACATGAAAAGTTGGAAGCATTGAATGTTAATAATGTGGCATGCCACTGATTTTTAGATATTTAAAATAATTTGTATGTCTCCTCGCAATGGAGGGCTCCAAATCATCACCGATAATCAGCACCTTGATGAAACCTTTTTCCAAATAAACCGTCTGAGAAGGAAGGTGCAATGTTTTTATGATTTTGTGGCGTTAGGCATTGGGCCATCATTACTCAGATGTGCCGTGCTATTCGTCATTCTTCCAAGGAAGGTTCTTTGAGCCAAAATACCGTAGCCACTGCACCATCTGGAGTCAACAAATGAGATGATTTTATCAGGGGCCTGTCAGGGACACAGAGGGGCTGTCACTGAATGTGCCAATGATAATTCGTTTGCATGGTAGGCTCCAGTTTAATTAACTTTTTAAAAGTACAAAGTAATCAGATGCTCGCTCCTCAATTGGTTACCAACGTTAAATATCCACTGAAGAGAAAAACTGGCACTTTAAGAGTCCCGTGCTTAGATGGAGAGCAGAATGTTTTAAGATACGTTGCATCAATCAGGGTAATGGGGTTACTGTATTTTTAATTTTTCCTCCTTGGTCCAAGGGTAGTGGCAAAGAGTTCAGGTCTGTGGGGCTGAACTCTGACCCTGCCATTTACTGAGTGTGTAATCAACAGCAAGTCAGTGTATGTCTCTAAACCTCCTTTTCTTTTTTTTTTCTTTTTAAAATGAGGATAGGGGCACCTGGGTGGCACAGCGGTTAAGCGTCTGCCTTCGGCTCAGGGCGTGATCCCGGCGTTATGGGATCGAGCCCCACATCAGGCTCCTCCACTTTGAGCCTGCTTCTTCCTCTCCCACTCCCCCTGCTTGTGTTCCCTCTCTCGCTGGCTGTCTCTATCTCTGTCAAATAAATAAATAAAATCTTTAAAAAAAATAAAAAATAAAAAATAAATAAAATGAGGATAATAATACGTCTCCGCATGGTGAAGACCAGAGGAGCGTTGCTTGTAAGGCGCTTCACCCAGAACAAAACAAGTGCTTGATGCTTTATGACGGCGGCTGTTACCACTGTGAATATTTTCTTTTTTAAAAACTGCTAGTGTTTTTTCACTTGTGTCCGGAAATGATTGCATAAGTGTTTAAACGGTGCCAGTCACATTGTCTGGTGTTTTTCAGGCAAACGTGTGTTTGCTACTTCCTGATTTGGGGTTGGTTTCTTTTTTTTTTTTTTCACCCTAGTATTGCATTTTAAAATTCCCAGACTTCCCAGAGAATGCATCATCCCTCCTATTTTCCTTCTATGGCAAAATGCATTAAAAGTTCCCAACAACTGGCAGAGGAACGAACTCTTGAGAAATAACCCTGTTGTAAGCTGGGGCGGCTCTGTGCTCAGTACTTGCTTATTCTTCCATCGGTGAAGCCATCGTCCTTCCCCCAGCCATCAGTGAGGAACCGCTGGAGAGCCACTTCTCAATCTTATTTTTTTAAGAAGATTTTATTTATTTATTTGAGAGAGAGAGAGCGAGAGAGAGCACGAGTGGAAGGACGGGGAGGCAGAGGGAGACGGAGAAGCAGACTCCCCACTGAGCAGGGAGCCCGATGCCGGGGCTCGATCCCGGGACTGTGGGATTGTGACCTGAGCCAAAGGCAGACGCTTCACCAACTGAGCCACCCAGGTGCCTCTTAATCTTAATTTACCTCCTGACTGGACTCCAAGTCCTCAGGTTCTTAGGTTCCCTGAAACTCCCTTCTAAACTGCAGGGACTTCCTTAAGCCCCCATACTTGCACCAATTATATTTCAAATCAGTTTTTGCCCGTTGATATCCAACAAGCAATTGAACACCGCTCCCCACCCCCCAGCCTGTGACTATTAGACCAATTGTAAGCTATTTCCAACCACATAGACTCATTTTACCCTATTTAAAGATATTTTTGTCATTGTCTGTATATGACTTTTTAAGGCACCTGAGCACAGAGAAGTCTGTATTGAATGGTTTAATAAGACCCTGGCTTGTTTTAATAACTGTTCATGTTTAGCATCAGATACTATTGGGTAACTGTGCAGACCAAAAGACAGTGCCTTTTGTGGAGGAGAAAAGGCTAGTGTGCATGAGCGATGTTGTATTTCATTCTGAACCTCTTTGTTTAAGCCTCAGCGTGCTGAGCGGGTCCGCCTGAATTCCCTGATAACAGCGGTTACTATGGCTGCCTGTTATTTCATATTTCATTTGTCGAACTGATGCTTGATAAGAGAAATGGCATTGAATTGTCTGCACTTTTGAATCTAAATAGAAATGTTTAAAAAATAGATAAATAGAAATATTTTCTCCCTTTTTTCCCCCTCATGGAGGTAAAATTAACACTGGAGTTAAAAATCCAAACCTTATCTTTCCAAATGATCAGTTGTGCAATGCTGTGCACGCCGTGTGTGGGTGGCCGGGGACTTCGGGACCCCTTACCCTGACACCAGCTCAAAGCCCCTGCCCGGCCTCCAAGGACAGGGCTTGGAGAGACAGATGAACTCAAATAATGAAATGTCAGATCTGCCTCTTTTAAAAAATGGGTTTCCTCTTTAGGATTCTGATAGTGAACGAAGCCTCAACTTTTCGCTATAGCTTTTGCGGTGGGCTCATATTTTCTGTTAGATGGATGCTTATCAAACCGCAAGATACAAGCGAGTTTTAAAAACACGCTGAGCCAAATAAAGTGAAAAAGATCTTTTGAAATGTAATTTCCGCCTATAGCAGAAATTGAGAGATGTGATCTATGAAGATGATGGCTCTGAGTCCCCGTGGAAAGCAGTACCCGTGGTTTATGAACTCTGACCCTGGAGTGAAACTGCCGGGCTCTGCCTGCTGGCTCCTTGTGTGTTTCAGTCTCCTCGGCCATAAAACAGGAAGATCGTAGTACCTTTTCCCAATGGGTATTGTCAGAGTTCGCTGAATTAGTATATTAAAACACTTAGACCAGTGTCTCAAATGTAGTGAGCACTCCGTATTAGCTCTTTTTATAAGAATCTTTCTTTCCTTTTCTTGTTCTTTTCTTTCTTTTTTTCTTTTTGCACTAGAGGGGTCTAAAAATCCCAGAACAGTTAGAAGCCACTTCATTTGTCTGTAAGGCCCAGGGTCTATGGCATTTCCTTGATTTTGTTTGATTCCATAAGGCAAATGATGAAGGTAATTAAAACGGAGGAAATTCGGTCATCATGGTAAGAGCTCCAAAGTTCTCCTGTTTGAGAACCATCTTACTGTAAGAGTGGTTTCGAAGATGCAGGATTTTAAGATCTCTGAGGTCAAAAACTATACCTAGGATGTGCTTATACCAAAAATGACATATAAGGACTCTACAGGAAGCTTTGTACTTTGTCAAAACTCATTGAACTCATTGAGTCAAGTTTACAGTATGTTAATTTTCCTCAATAAAAGTGGTTTTTTTTTAAAGCTACATTCAGGGTGGTGAGAATGTTCAGGCATTTATTAAGTAGTTTTGACTACATTCATAATTAAATGAATGAATGCACGGAGTCAGTTCATTCTTCAGTGATTGGTCACATGGAAAACTAGGACACGGAGTGTATTGAATTTTATGTCCTTGGTTTTGAAACTTTACATCAACTTCCAAAAGTTCATGTTGACACAGAACTTAATAGTCAATTCTAGGTCCTCTCAAATGCTTTGAAGGCCTACTCTCCCCCTGACTTACCAGGTTGGTTTTGTTTTTGTTTTTGTTTTTTTCAGATTTACCTGGAGAATGAAGTCAATGGCTACATTTGGTCCCCTGCCTCCTGGGGCTTATACATTTCTCTGAAGTGTGGCCTTTGTTTTCCATTTGTGTTGTCAGACACATTGTCATACAACTTAGTCCTTAGAGATAGACATATTGATATAGTAACCAAAGATATTTTTAAGGTTTGAGACATTTATCAGAAATGAAATGTCTTTTGTTCTTGCTAGAAATAGCAGTTGGTTTCCCAGACTTGGAATCTGGGCCTTTACTGAGAAATCCTAGCCACCTGTAAGGTGAAGGTAACAGTAGGCCATGTGAGTGAGCCAACATGGACTTTTCTCATTGGGGCTAACGTGAGGAGCTTACCTGGAGTCCCTGTGCAGTGTTTGATTGTGATTTCTTATTGTATTTTCCCCCCAGGCATGGCAGCAGCCAAGCTTCTGCATGACTCTGGCCTGAACGTGGTGGTTCTGGAAGCCCGGGACCGGGTGGGAGGCAGGACTTACACCATCAGGGTAAGACATTAAGGATGAGGATGAAGAAATGTGGGACTGAAGCTGAGTTGTTTTTTGTCTAAAAGTCTTGAATTTCATTTGACTCTTATTTAGAGAGTGGAAATTGCTTTGACACATTCTCCACAGCCTCTCAATTTGCTACCCTTTCCAACATTTTCTTCTGTCTCTTTGCTTACCTCATGATGCTTGGCACTTGCCAATGAATTATTGCACCAATAAAGGGGTGTTTGGAATACATCAGTGAATAAAACAAAGATTCCCAACTTTGCGAAACTTCTGTTATCTTTGGGGGACAGGAGGGCTAAACAACAAATAACAACAGGAAAGGAGGGCCTGATAGGTATCTGGTTATTCTTGGACACCTTAAGACATAGGGAGCTTTTCTAGTGCCTTCTTCTTCAAAGGTTGGTGCTTAGTCATTGGAAGTGAAGCCGATTTGTAACCATATAGAAAACTTGCTTATGAACGTAGAAGAGCAATTTCAAAGGTTCAAATTATGGCCAAATGTTTCCTAATACTATCTTCCAAATGTCTGGATTAACCACATAAGAAGTGATCGTTTCCTTTCTTGGTTTTCTCTAGCATTAAGTGTCTCAAAATTAGCCTGAAGTACCAAAAAAAGAGAAACCCATCAACAATTCATAGCTTACAAATTCGAGGTACTGCAAATCAAACCGTGGTGTGATATATGCATTGTAAGTGATGGTTCACAAGTCTGTTGCCTATTTAAAGTTGAGTCCGATTTGCTTTAAAAGATGGTTTAATAACTAAGTCACATGAGGGAAGTACTGGTGAAAACAGAATCCCATTTTCCATGGATACACTTCAAGGTGTGCCTATAACCCCTGACATGCCCATTCGCTCATTTCAGAGCTCTTTTTTTTTTTTTTTAATCTTAGGAAGAGCATTTTCACAAATATTTTTTTTTTCCTTGCGGGACAACAGAACCAAAAGGTTAAATATGTGGACCTTGGAGGATCTTATGTTGGGCCGACTCAGAATCGTATCTTAAGATTAGCCAAGGAGCTAGGATTGGAGACCTACAAAGTGAATGAGGTAGAGCGTCTCATCTACCACGTCAAGGTAAGCCTGGGCCAAAGGATTTGAAGACTTCTTTCTGGGTCTTTCCATTTATGAAGTCCAGATCCTGCCCTCAGAGAATCTACTGCATTCCTGAAATTCCTGAATGATGCATATGTATTTCGTAAGTGTATTTCGACCATGCTGAGAATGTTTTCACTGTCATCAAAGGGGAACCAAGCGGGAATTCTAACCTATGTGGGAAGGTTATTGACAAAGTGGCATTGCCCATTTGGCAAAAAGTTTAGCAATCACAAAAGATGTTTGTGATTGATTTATTAAAAACCTCTATTTGAATACCCGGGCTCTTTGATGTGACATAAACCTGTGTACAGTTTTATAAATACTGCCCTAGACTTCTTATTATGAAGAGTATTTGTAATATGCATAACATAATATTTTGAAATTTTGTCATTGTATCCTATATATCATCTAAGATTACTGTTCTTTGGAGATTAACATAAAAGTGGCTCAAGCCCCAAATTCCATCTTTTGTGGGGAGGCACCATTGATCTCCCCAAAATTTCTGTGAGTTTATGGGGTCTGCCATTCCCATGATCACCTGTGGCTCATGGTTCCTGCTTCCATGACCTCTATGCTCATGCACATCTTCTAACCTGTGACTCTTGTCTTCCCTTTGCTCCGTGCCAACCTGTGTTCAAATTCACCTCTTTATCTTGGTTGTCTTCAGACCATCCCAAGCATTTGCGTGCAACAGACTTGACCGAAGTTTTGAGCAATGAGGGTGGGGGGGTTTAATTGCAGAAACACAAATAGCTTAGAATTGACTATTGGACATTCTTACTCTGAGAAGCTCTTAGACCAATGAGCCCCCTAGAGATTTGCCACTGGCCACCCTTCTCTGTGCATCCAAGTCACTCACCGTGTTGCTGTCTTCAGACTCCTCTCATATCTCCCTGATCCTTGTTTTCCCAGCATCATCATCTTGGTCCAAAAAGTCGCTGTTGTTCTCTGATAAGCAAAGAGTCACCTACTCTGGGTCCAGCCCTGGAGTCCCACAGAGAACTAGCAGAGGTTTTGAACTTCAGCTTTTCCTCTCTTCCATACTTGCCTTTGCAGGTGGAAGTGAGCAGTACAGAGACGTAGTCCTCAGTGGTAGGAATCATCCCTTTAGAAGACAGAAGAACCTAGCAGCAGTCGGTTTTGATTTACATTAACAATGTTGATACCCTTATATTATTTGTGAGTGATATTATCAAGGACAAATAACAGACTGTACATTATGAGTCATTTAATAAAACAGGAAATCAACATCTATCTAATTTGGTACAATAGGGATAAAAGATTTCCTTAATTTATACATAAATGTTTTGGCTGACCTTCAGATTTTGTTTTATAAGCCTTTTCACCTTGCTTCCGTCTGTGTCTAGCAGAAAAAGAGACACATGAATTAGAAATGAAAATGTGGCATGGTGATAGTACAATGTCTTGAACATCAATCAACAGGCTTAGTAAACATCCTTCATTGGATTCCTTGCTTTTAAATGTAGGTCACGTTGACCAATTTCTTTGTCTTCCTTGTCCTAATATGGAAGACTTGCAGAGACTGACTTCCCAGAACACTAGGATCTCTTTTAGGTTTTTCCAGACAAAGGAGATGACTACAGATTATATTCATGTCTCTGTCTTTGTGTGTGCCTGGTTTCTTGGCAGATAGAAGCTATGTCCAGAATGCTTTGTTCCTCTGGTAATCTTACGGCTGACATTAAGTTCCTTGTTTGAAAGAGATTGCTTGCAGTCATCAATAGCGGAAATGATGTTACACTGAAATAATTTTTCAGAGTGATGACCACATGTGCTGCTTTCTGAGACGATTTCAAATCATCTGTGTGCAGCTAAGGAAAAAAATACAAATAATTAAGCACTATCTCTGACTCGATACCGGGTAGATACATTATGCCAACAGTGCTCCTTTTAAAATTTCAGATAAATGTCATTGTTTTTTAATGATTACAAAAGGAAAAATATAATCAGAAAAGGTGGGTAAAGAAACACAATTTAAAGACCCTTCCATAACCCTAGCTAGAGAAAATCACTCGAAAATATTCTTTTGGCTCACAGATTTTCATATTCCTCTATTGCTATTTTGTGACCTCTACTGGAGGAAATGAGAAATATCAGTACACTTAAAAATATATGTAGATATATTTGATATACTGACTTACTGTATAATTAATTCTCACTACCAAGACAACGGAGACACTAATGAGGCTATGAAATAAGGGTCTTTTTCAGTCTCAGTAGAGGTGCTAATTTGACCTCCCATGGTCAAATTCAGATAATAAATAGCGATAAAGATCTGATGCCTGGGAAGTCCTCCCCAAATGAAGCGCTTCTCCTCCACTCTCACCACCTTCATGTCTTCTGCTCCCATGTCATTTTCCTTCTTTTGAACCTGTGAAAAGCATATGGAATGGCTGCATCCGTTTCTGGAATTAACGATAACAGTTCTGGCGTTCTGTCTCCTACATGCCTAAGAATGTAGTTCAGAAATTTGTCTCCTCTGTCATGGTAGGCAGTCCTGTAGGCATTTGGACATTACTCTCTATGGCTTATTTCAGTCACTGCTGCCACGTGCAAGCCGTGGTTCGTGTAAACGTACAGTACATTCGTGCCTTGTTTCATCAACAACCCCACGTGTATTTTTTTAAGATTTGATTTATTTGAGAGGGAGAGAGCACAGAGGGAGAAGCAGACTCTCTGCTGAGCAGGGAGCCTGACGCGGGGCTTGATCCCAGGACCCCGAGATCATGACCTGAGCCGAAGGCAGACGCCTCACCGACTGAGCCACCCGGTGTCTTTCTTAAGAAATGCTGACTCCCAGTATCACCAGTGCTCTGGTTGTTGTAGACAGAACAGCGGGCTGATAGATGGGGTGTGTTCATGCCGGCCCCGTAACAAGCATCCAGAAACCCCTGGTGTGCTGTGATATGCGGGGCCTCTTTCCTGTCTGCCTCCGGTCTTTCAGAAATGTTTATGCCTACTGAGTGGCATTCATTTTTAATGCTACCGTAGATCTGTCTTCTGTGGCCACAGTGTGGTTTTCCAAAGCCTCGTTCGCGAATAAAAGAGTGATACCAAGCTACACTGGGATTTCATTATCGGTGGGAAAAGTGATCACTTCAGCTCAAATCTTTATTAATTTAGAAGGTGCTTTCCTCCCTCCTGAAATCCGCGATGCCGCCGTTAGACTTCACAGTACTGAAATCTTTCATCTGTTTTGCAAATAGTCATGCTAATTTCTGCTAGTATAGTTTAGAAGGCAGCTGTTTAGGTGCCTTGGAAGTGACTTGTAAACATTGCTCTCTTTTAGGGACTATCTCACAGTTAAAAAGAAAAAGATGACAAGTGAAAACGTTTTCAGGAACCTCACTATATTTTGACTTTCACCTCTTTCTCTTTCATCTAGTGTGTGAGTGTGTGTGTGGTGGTTCTCTCCTTTGTTTTTTATTCTCTTGGGTTCTTCTCGAAGAAAGTGGAGACAATTTTTGACGTTTGGTACGATTTAGGCTATCGGCAAAAGAGTTTCTCTGTTTTGGAAGCTTTTATGAGGCTGAACTATGGAACTAGAGTCTAGTCAAACATGAAAGTGCTTTAGCCCAACTTCACGCTGATAATCATTTACCAACTTCAGCTATCCGGAGAAACGGAGAAAAAAAAAAAAAGATGCTCTGGTCTTAGTCTGCTTCCTGGCGGTCGGAAGCCAAGCTCATTGTTAAAGTCCCTTGTGTGGCTGGATGCGGTCAGGCTCCGTGCGAAGAGGCATATGAATGAGGAGACGTCTCTCAAATGTATTGCTTGCTTGTCGCTGCTACAACTGCCATTGCTCACACAACCTCAGGGAGGAGGTGCCATTCGGCTGACCACCTCGTTTGTCGAGAACTCCGAAATCCAGTTGAAAATCCGGTACGGCAAAAGCCCGTAAAAGGCAGAGAGCGGCAACTAGGTCTCTAGCGACAAGATCTGTTCTGTGAGTTTTCCAGGAAGAGATCACAGGTGCTGAGCTCGTACTCCGTATTAGAGAACAGCAACAGAAGGAGAGCCCAGATATCGACACATAAAATATCCAAATTATAATTGCATTTGTCACGCAGGACCTCAGCCTCTCCCAGAAATGAGCAAATTAGACGTGTCCGGTCTTCTTCAGGCTCTTAATATTCCCTTCCCCACACCAGTCCTGTTAATCCAGGGAAGCCTTGATCAAAGTCTGGGGTACACCTGCTTCTCTCGTGATGACAGAAGTCCCTGGGAACAGGTTAGACAAACTCTTGCATTTCGCCCAGGAACAGCTACCCGTCACACATGCCACGCAGAGCTCACTGGCTCTGGGAGTCTGCCCCAGCTGAGACAGGTTTCGTGAACCTTCTCTTCCCCTCCCACCCACATTCCACAACGTTTCTTATTTGTTGGAAACAAATATCTCTTATCATCACGGGAGTTGTTTGGTTTTTTGTTTTTTTTTTTAGTATGGAGAATAGTAATTTCCTCTTCAGCAAGTGAAACCCATTTGTCTAGGGATCATTCTGAAGCTTCTGTTAGGTTATTCTAGAAACCGAAGTGCTCATTTGCGTTCTTTAGAAAACACAGGCAGCTTTTTGGCATGTAATAATTTGCCAAAAATTATGCCTTCAGCTGCTGGATTTGGAGCAATATTTTGGGATACGAGATGGATTTATTCTAAGGCTTCGAGGTTTCCATTTGGAACTTAATTTATGATAAAATCGGCAAGCCTCTTCTCTATGGGCGAGCACACACATACATACATCTGGATAAACAACAGTGGCTAGAGTGGCCGGCAGCTCAGTGAGTTTTAAATCACGCCGAAGGCAGAGGGCAGAGAATGTGTAGAATTCAGTTACAATGGTAACATTCACTAAAGGAAATAGACCTTCAGCTTCAGTCTTGTGCCAGAGTTGACAGCCCCTGTACCATGTCATCATGGGGTGCGGCCAAGTAGTCCAAAGAAGATGCAGTGAAAGGGGGCGCTTGGGTGGCTCAGTCGGTGAAGCGTCTGCCTTATGCTCAAGTCCTGATCTCAGGGTCCTGGGATCGAGGCCCGAGTTGCGCTCCCTGCCCAGTGGGGAGTCTGCTTCTCCCTCTCCATCTGCTCCTCCTCACCCTCCCACCCCCCACCCCCCATCCCACCGCTCATGCGCGCTCTCTCTCTCTCTCTCTCTCTCTCGCACACATAAATAAGTAAAATCTTTTAAAAAAGAAGATGCAGTGAAAGGGTCCCAGCTCACCAAAGCATGGAGGCTAATACAGGCAGCCAGCTAACTGTTGGTCAGAGAGCTTTGGCAGCCTGCAGTTACCAAAGGATCGACAGCAAGTACAAGACGGCCTGAAATGTGTTGGCCCACCTTGCCACCCCCTCGGCAGCAGCCCGAGGAAAGGCTTATACGTGGACTCCCAGTCTGTTGCTCACAGAGCCCTTGCCTTTCTCCTGGCCTTTGCAACAACCAGCAGATGATGACAGTAGTAACACTACTGTGGTATGGATGTCTGGATCCTACCAAGCAAGCGCTTTTACACATCATATCTTATTCATGAGTTACGTGCTTGTGAACTAGACGTTTTAGCCCCATTTCACAGGTGAGAACATAAAGGTTAAAGAGGTTGATTGTAGAGGGCAGGAAGCAATGGGGTCAGAGCACAAACCAAAGTCTTTGGGTGCCAAGAATACATTGACACCCTGCTGTCCCCTGGGTGAGAGGCTTTCCGTCATTTCCTTCTGAGCCCCAGCACCTGGCTCGTCTGCCCTCCTTGCTTCCAAACTTACACACTCGCGTCTTGGAAAAATCCAGCTCGAGATTTTTCTTTCCCTAAAATGTTCTGCAGTTAACTACAGTGATCCACTGGCTCCTTCCCAAGCCCTGTATCCTCCTCCCTTTCCTGATGATAATTTGTGAAACCCTGTTTGAAAACAGGATGAATAGTGTTCCATTATGTGTACTTCAAGATTACGCACACACATACACATACACACACAAAAAGAGCATATTTTGTTTATATTTAACATTCTTGGATTCCTATTTTTACACTTTCACATTAAGAAAGGTTTTTTAGGTCTGCCTTTTCACTCATGAATTTTTCACAGATACTCTCCAATGTCATTGAAAGTTCTTTGTTTTTAAAAAAAGGTCTTTATAGATCCCGTTTTAAACAGACATGGAATATTCTGTTGTAAGAACACTCTGCAATATAGTGGATATTTTGCCAATCAGTTACTTTCAATGAGGCATCTATACTCTATTCAAATCGTCTTAACATTTATTGAACATCTAACATAGGTCACTAGTATGCAATTGAATTTGAGACAGGTCGGACTACAGTCAGGGTCAGATTTGTGAGATCAAAGATTCCCCTCTCAATATAAAAGGAAATTAGCCCCTCCAAAAAGAAAAAAAATGGCTAAATAAAATACAGCCAAAAAAAAAAAAAAAAAAAGATATTCATGCCGCAATCAAACCAGAAAAGACAGCAGCCTTAGATCATAAAATTTGAGAACTGATGGCAAGGAAAATTTTAGGTTTCTAATCCTGGCTGCTCAGTCCCGGAGCTCAACGGTTGCTGAAAACAAACGTACTACCCGTTAAAAGCCAGCGATCACGAGCTCTTCAACAATTTCCCTTGGAGTGCCAAGGCTGATAAGTACTTGGTGTGCCTTTCAAATTATCCAGACAACAGTTTTGCCAGTGCGTTCCGACGTTCTGTGCCTCTTAATCCTGTGACATCTCTATCCTGGCCACCTGCACGCTGTGTGCTAAGCCAATGGCACCCTATTTATTTATTTATTTGTTTGTTTATCTATTTTTAAGTTTTTATTTTCATTCTGGTTAGCATACAGTATTATATTAGTTTCAGGTGTACAATAGAGTGATTCAACACTTCCATACATCGCCCAGAGCTCATCTCAGCAAGTGCCCTCCTCAGTCCCCATCCCCTATTTCACTCAGTGGCGCCCAATTTAACATAACAGTGATGACACCACTTCAAGGTGTCATCAGATGGGGACTCGAAGAACTCAGGAGTGGATAAGCCTTGGTGAAACTGGTTTTAAACCATAAATACATTTAAATAAAGATTTAAATATAAAGAATTGAAAGAATTGTGATTGTAGTGCCGAATATACTTCAGAGTGTATTTTTATTTTTATTTTTTATTTTTACTTATTTATTTGGGAGAGAAAGAAAGAGAGCATGTGAGTGTGGGGAGGGCCAAAGGCAGAGAATCTCAAGGGCCCTCTGTACCGAGCACAAAGCCCCATGCGGGGTTCAGTCTCATGACCCCGAGATCATGACCTGAGCCGAAACCAAGAGTCAGACATTTATCTGACTTTGCCACTCAGGCGCCCCTGGACTATATTTTTAAAACAACCTTTATATGGTAAAAAAAAAGAATGATGTAATCTATAAAATCAGAATGTGAGGAAGGTGAGAAGGGAAGAAATACAAGCAGATTGAGTGCTAGTGACATCTTCTTTCATAGCATGAAATCAGTCTATACCAAAATTAAACTTGTAGCCAATAAAAAAACACAGACTCAAATCACTTAATCGTTTTTGTGATCTTTTCACTTTCTGCTACATGGGTCTTTCAGGAACCAATATTTCTTGGGGTTATGCAACATTTATTTGAAATTTAGTACTTCCTTCAGTCTGTGTTTCTTCTGTTAAATTCGAGTAAATTTAGGTCATTAAAGAAAGCTAATAGAGTATGATTTGTTCTTAGATACTTGCATTTCTTTCTTTTCCTCTTCCTCCCTCCCTGCCTCCCCCTTTACTTCCTTCCTCCCTTCCTTTTTTTTGTTTCCTTTCTTCCTTTGTCAGTCATTGATTTGTGCATTTATCCATCCATCCATCCATCCACCTGTCCATCCATCCATCCATCCATCCATCCATCCACCCATCCATTCATCCATCCATCCATCCATCCATCCATCCATCCATCCACCTGTCCATCCATCCATCCATCCATCCATCCATCCATCCATCCATCCACTCATCCATCCATCCATCCATCCATCCATCCATCCATCCACCCATCCATCCATCCACCCATCCATCCATCCATCCGTCCATCCATCCGTCCACCCATCCATCCACCCATCCATCCATCCACCCATCCATCCATCCACCCATCCATCCATCCATCCATCCATCCATCCATCCACCCACCAATCTTTCTATTTTGTAGTTGCTTATAAAAGGGTCTGGAATGTCAGGCACCAAATGTTATAGCTGTTTTTTAACCTGGTTGTTGTAATTTGAGATAATTTGCTTCCTGCTTCTTTGAATTTTTTTGATACTGCTGGAGCTTTTTTATAAAGAGCTCCTCTCATTTTTATTTTTAAAAATGTCATTAGACGCAGACTCTACGTTTGAGAGCTCAGGGACTATAAGAGGTTCGACTCCGTGACTCACAACTGCGCAGCAGCCGTCTCCCAGGTTATGTATCTATTCACAATGACCGAACTGCTTCCAGCGGGGCTTAGTGACTGTGCTTCAGCCCTTTGAGTTTAGACAGTCTAGATCCCAAAGCAGCTGTCTGAATGCAGAACGCCAAAGGCTTTTATCCTGTTATTACTGGGCTGCAGAATTTTCCGGTGTCTGATAGACACACACACTTCATTGTTGACCTTTTGTGCCACCTTGGCCGCAGTCTTTGTGCTTTTTGTACCTTGATTTCTCCATTTGCAAAAGAAAGGTACTTGTCCTGCTTAGTGCTTTGAACTTTGAAAGAGAAAAGATGTTTCCGGAAGATCCTGATTAACCTCATCCTCACCAACAAGGCTGCTATGACACACGGAAGTTACTAAGAATGTTTTGATAGGAAGGCTAGAGTCTATTTACTTTCCTTTTGAAAAACTTCTCTAATGACTGTGTGGATTCTTCGTACCAAGTAAGAATTTGAATGGCAAGGGCCCAAGGGAGGATAAAGCTGTACAAATTCTTACCCGAAG
Organism: Ursus arctos; assembly: GCF_023065955.2. Classification (NCBI taxonomy): domain Eukaryota; kingdom Metazoa; phylum Chordata; class Mammalia; order Carnivora; family Ursidae; genus Ursus; species Ursus arctos. The sequence continues at coordinate 36,751,431 of NC_079873.1, read as the reverse complement.
AAAACCAGACCCATACGCTCATCTTGCAAATATTTTTACAGGCTCCTTATACACCGAACTATAATTCTTCTTGCTTTTAAATCCAGGTTCCTCTCCTTCTTGATTTGTGTCCCATCTTATTAATAGGCTAGGTCGTCAGCATTTGGCTGCAACTAAACTCACATGTCCAGACAAACAAGAGCAAATAGATAACAGAAGAGAGAGAATAAAATCCCCTTTCCTGGTTGTGTTTCTCTTCTACGTTTCCTTCAGCTCTCCTCTGATTTCTTTAGGAGCTGGCATATGGGATGATGTTATTATTAGACCCAGTTGAGGCCCTTCCGTTCAGGTTACTAAGTGGCAACGCTGGCGTTCTTCTAGAACTGTCAGGAGACAGTAGGCATGTCAGAGTTTACTAATCTCTAAATAACCTAAGTGAGGAGACCCAAAATACATTAATTTTTTTTCTTTTTTTGGACATATATGTGAAATCTGGGAATACTCACCAAAATAGCTTAAAACAACACTGCACAATAGAAATAGATGGGCCACATATGTCATTTAAATTTTCTAGTAATCATATTGAAAAGTAACAAGAAAGAGGAGAAATTCATTCTAATAATATATTTTACTTAACCTGATATAATCAAAATTGTGTCATCTCAACACGTAGTCAATATAAAACATGATAAGTGTGGTATATTACATTCTTTTTTTGTACTAAGCCTCTGACACCTGATGTGGATTTTTTTTTTAAAGATTTTATTTATTTATTTATTTGACAGAGATAGAGACAGCCAGCGAGAGAGGGAACACAAGCAGGGGGAGTGGGAGAGGAAGAAGCAGGCTCACAGCAGAGGAGCCTGATGTGGGGCTCGATCCCATAACGCCGGGATCATGCCCTGAGCCGAAGGCAGGCGCTTAACCGCTGTGCCACCCAGGCGCCCCCTGATGTGGATTTTATAGTTCCAACACATCTCAATTTGGACCAGCCACATACGAAATGCTCAATGGCCACACAGGGCTCGTGGCTACCACAGTGGACAGCACAGACCACAAAGGTTGGCAGATTCCGTGGATTCGTGCCGCCATTTCTCATACATCTTCAGTTTTTTAAAAACCTGTACCAAACTTAGGCCTAGATCCTGCAACGTAAATCCTACATCATGGCACAGGTTATCACCCCTCATGCTGGCATCTTCAAATATCTGGCAACGCAGAGAACTTGGAAGTACAACAGAAGGATATGCCCCCTATGGATTTTGCTTCCTTGTGGCAAACCAGCTTTGAATCACATTTTAAAAATTCTCCTAGGGGCGCCTGGGTGGCTCAGTCGGTTAAGCATCTGCTTTTGGCTCAGGTCGTGATCCCGGGGTCCTGGGATCGAGGCCCATGTGGGGCTTCTTGCTCAGCGGGGAGCCTGGTTTTCCCTCTCCTCTCTGTCCCTTTGCCCCCATCTCTTGTGCTCTCTCTCTCTTGCTCTCAAATAAATAAATAAAATCTTTAAAAATAAAAATTCTCCTAGGTGCGCAGGGAGGTGCCATGAGTCTGATATTTTTACGCATGAGGCGATAAGCAAATTGGAACTCCTTGAGGTCAGGGTGGTCAGAGATGCTGTCACGGAGAATGCTTGGAAAGCTCCTCAAAACCTTGAAGGACATCGCCAGATAAATTGAAGGGAATAACTTTATGGAGAGCATAAAGCCTTTTTATAGAGCACCATTATTGTATTAAAATTGTCAGATGGTCCCTAACTATGACTAACTCAGGAGCAACCATAGCCCTGGCCCCAAGTCCTGTAAGTGATTATTGTCTTCAAACACAGTGAGAGAAGAGTCCCACAAGCACTGAGTTGTAGAGAAGATAAGCCTGTCGTTCGGTGGGAGAACTTACTCAACCATGCATTTCACACGGACGCCGCACAAAACTCTGAGCAAAAGCACTGCCCAGTGGCCTGGCGCCTTGGACTGCTGACATTTATCGTTTCCCCTTTTTTTTAAGTCGGCAAATATTAAGGGCCGCGGCCACAGGCAGTGGCTGGTCACGTGCAAACCAAGAAAAAGAACTCGTAATTCATAGTCACCGATAGTTTAGGCTCTCACGTTGAACCAAACACACATCGGCCGTTCGGTCTCTGGCGATTCAGTTCAAAACCGAATTTAATAATGACAGTAGCCAGCGTCTTTTGAGATTTCTGTATAGACCAAGCACTCTTCTGAGCATTTGATATGCGTTATCTCACTAATGCTCAGAAAAGCCTATTGGTTATTATTCTCTCTTATTTACAAATGAAGGCATGGAAGCACAAAGCTTCTGGGTGATTTGCTCAAGGTCCCCCAGTTGGTAAGTGATGGAGTGTGGGATCTAATCCGTGTCACTCCAGAGTCTGGGCACTTGGCTCCACAGCCAAGGTGCTGGCGTGCGTGGAAATCCCACAGAAGGGTGGGGACGCCTCAAGAAAGAAGCGAAAAGGGTATGTGTGCAGAGAACTGAACCCTCTTCTTCTTTGTAATCAGGTTCTTGCTCCCTCCTGCCTCCCTTTTCTGTCTGATGTTTGTTTAATCCTCGTTTGACCTCCTGGGATATACGTGATCTCCTAGTGCTAAGTATTAGGAGCTCATGGAGGCCACTGACATGACCTGTCCATTTGGCCAAATCAAGGGCTGTTAGGAGACACTGAGTCATCCTATTTCATTCTTAATCCAAAAATCTTAAAGAGTATTAAAGATAATCATTCTGGGGAGACCGCTAGAACTGTGCGTCATACGAAATAGACACGAGAGTCGACAGCCACACACATGTCTCGGGTTTGTTTCTCTTTTCCATTGCAAAGCGTAATCATAATAAGGTTATAAGAAGCATTGCTTTCTATACAGCTTCAATCGTAGGCAGGAAAGAGAAGATAAAATTATATATTTAAGGGTGACCTACGTAGAGTAGTTGTTTGGTAGTCGAGGGGGTATCGTTATGATACTTAATGACATTGGATTAAAAAGGATGAGAGTCCGTCTAAAAACAACAGGTTGTTTGAAGCTGCTACTACTCTTTCTGAGGCCGGGATGGTTGTGCCACTGCTATTTTAGGGGCCTCGTATTTCTCCCTTATTGGTTCCAGACATTTCTCCCAGATCACTGTTGACATCTTGTCTACGTATCCAGGCCGGAGCCAAGGTTTCTTGACTGTAGACTCCTAGAACAAACAAAACAAAACAAAACAAAAAAGCAGTAAAATGTAAATGAAAGAAGGAATAACATTAAATTTTTATCACAGCCTACAAACACCTATGTGAGCTACTCCTACCACCCCCGACCCAGCACGCTCTGGTCCCGCCACTCTGCGTTCTGGTATGTCAAGTGCATTCCTACCCCAGGGCATCTGCAGACGGAGACAGATTAAAGAGGCCATCGATTCTCTGACATTCCTCCCATGGAGAGGCAGCACTTCCGCGCACCTTCCCTTTGCATCTAGGAGGGCCCTATCATTGCTTTGACCCGTGGAACGTGATCGAAGCGACGCTGTTCCAGCCTGTAGGCTCAGGCCCTAAGAAGCTGTCGGTTCCACTTTCTTGGAACACTCACCCTTGGGACCTTGAGTGACAGCACGTAGGAAGTCCAGAGACCCTGAGAGCCCCTCTGCCTGCAGCTCCCCCCGCTGGAGAGGACACGGAAGGCACGCAGGTCACCCGGGCCCGGGGAATCCAGCCTCGCGCCATCCCTCCCACGGCCCTAAACTAGGGAGGAGAGCTGTCTCAGACGTTCAGCATAGTCAAGCCTTCAAACGACTCCAGCCCCAGCTGCTGTCTGACGCAGCCCCACGAGTCACCTCAAGCAAGCACTGCCCAGCGGAGCCCAGTCAACCCAGAACTGTGAGAGATAATACTAGATTAATGTTTTAAGCCGTGGGGTTGTGGGGTTATGTTTTTATGCAACTATAGATAACCAAAACACACCTGCTCTTTCCTCCGCTTGGGATGCTCCTTCTCAGGTCTCAACTCAGACACCTCCTCCTCACAGAGGCCTTCCGTGATTACTCTATCTTAAGGAGTAGCCTCTCCGCCCCATCCCCCCTGTTCTGGTATTCTCTATCCCGAATTTGTCCCTTCCCTGCTTCATTGTTCCCTCACAGCACTTACAAATGCCTAACATCGTATCATACATGTATATGTTTTTTATCTGCTTTCTTCTGCTGGGTCGTAAGCTCCCTGTGGACAGAATTTTTTTTTTTTTTCCATTTTGTCCACTGCTGTATCTCCAGCACTTGGATAGGGACCCAGCATATAGTAAGATTTAGGTAAATGTTTCTTGCATACATGACTGAAAGAATGGGTCTTTGCCCCTACTCGAGCCTGTCCCTTTAGAGCACAATTGAGTAGACCTTGATCTGGTGTTGCTCTTAGGGCAAAACTAAAATATATACTAGTCCTACAGAAAAATAAGTGCCTGGGACGCCTGGGTGGCTCAGTTGGTTGGGCATCTGTCTTCGGCTCAGGTCGTGATCCCGGAGTCCTGGGATCGAGTCCCGCATGGGGCTCCTTACTTGGCGGGGAGTCTGCTTCTCCCTCTGCCTGCTGCTCCCCCTGCTTGTGCTTGCTCTCTCTCTGATAAATAAATAAATAAATAAATAAATAAATAAATAAATAAAGTGCCTACCTCTTATGATGTCAAGAAACCTCGAGTGCCTCCCGTCTCAACACACCCACCACCAGCTCCCACCAAAATTCCACAGCTGACGATTACTTTCTTTGTCCACAAGGTTAAATGACAAAGAAACTTAAAAATACAGAGGCAAACAACACCCAAAAATCCTCATCTTCACAGAGCTTATGTGTTATCTAGGGAGGACAGGCAAAAAAGAAACAAATAAAATACATAGAAAAAACAATTTATACACCTAAAATAGAATTAGAATTAGCAAGGGGCGCCTGGGTGGCACAGCGGTTAAGCGTCTGCCTTTGGCTCAGGGCATGGTCCCAGCGTTATGGGATCGAGCCCCACATCAGGCTCCTCCGCTATGAGCCTGCTTCTTCCTCCTCCACTCCTCCTGCTTGTGTTCCCTCTCTCGCTGGCTGTCTCTCTCTCTGTCGAATAAATAAATAAAATCTTTAAAAAAAAAGAAAAAGAATTAGAATTAGCCATGTTTGATTTTGTATTACTTTTCGTTTGCAGTAACAGGCATAATGAAGAAAGATGGTAAAGTACAAAATTAAGAAGTGGATTTGCTTAAAATGAAGTTAATTCAGATGTACCAAAAATTCATATACTGCTTTGCCTGAAACTTTTTTTAAATGTTAATTTTGTTTTACACTCTCAACTCTTAATAGGTGTGTGAGTTGATTTTCAAATGTATTTTAGAGTTAAAAGTCAGTTAACCAGAATTATGCAAAAAGCTTTGGGTTTTAAAATCTGTTACTTTTCCCATGTGAAGATTTAATAATTTCTACAAAGGGTTCAAACTTTTTAGCCAGATCTGTTAAATCTCTCATTTACATTAAAAGCTATGTGTAATAAAACAACCACTCAGCCACATTTGAAAAAAACATGTGCAGTCGACCCTTGAATAGCACAGGCTTGAATCATGTGGGTCCACTTATGTGGGGATTTCTTATAGTACAGTACTGCAAGTGTATTTCTTTCCCTTGTGATTTTCTTTTTTTCTTTTAGAGAGAGAGAGCTTGTGAGGATGGGAGGGGAGAGAATCTTTTTTTTTTTTAATGATTTTTTATTATATTATGTTAGTCACCATACAGTACATCCCCGGTTTCCGATGTAAGGCTCGATGATTCATTAGTTGTGTATAACACCCAGTGCACCATGCAATATGTGCCCTCCTTACTACCCATCACCAGCCTATCCCATTCCCCCACCCCCCTCCCCTCGGAAGCCCTCAGTTTGTTTCTCAGAGTCCATAGTCTCCCATGCTTCATTCCCCCTTCTAATTACCCCCCTTTCTTTATCCCTTTCTTCCCCTACCGATCTTCCTAGTTCTTATGTTCCATAGATGAGAGAAATCATATGATAATTGTCTTTCTCTGCTTGACTTATTTCACTTAGCATTATCTCCTCCAGTGCCGTCCATGTTGCAGCAAATGTTGAGAACTCATTCTTTCTGATAGCTGAGTAATATTCCATTGTATATATGGACCACAACTTCTTTTTTTTTTATAATGATTTTTTATTATATTATGTTAGTCACCATACAGTACATCCCCGGTTTTCGATGTAAGGCTCGATGATTCATTAGTTGTGTATAACACCCAGTGCACCATGCAATATGTGACCACAACTTCTTAATCCAGTCATCTGTTGAAGGGCATCTCGGTTCCTTCCACGATTTAGCTATTGTGGACAGAGCTGCTATGAACATTGGGGTGCATATGGTCCTTCTCTGCACTACGTCTGTATCTTTGGGGTAAACACCCAGTAGTGCAATGGATGGATCATAGGGTAGCTCAATTTTTAACTTTTTAAGGGACCTCCACACTGTTTTCCAGAGTGGCTGTACCAACTTGCATTCCCACGAACAATGTAGGAGGGATCCCCTTTCTCCACATCCTCTCCAACAATTGTTGTTTCTTGCCTTGTCTATTTTTGCCATTCTAATTAGCGTAAGGTTGTATCTCAGTGTGGTTTTGATTTGAATTTCCCTGACGGCTAATGATTTTGAACATTTTTTCATGTGTCTGTTAGCCATTTGTATGTCTTCATTGGAAAAGTGTCTGTTCATATCTTCTGTCCATTTTTTGATTTATTTGTTTCTCATGTATTGAGTTTGAGAAGTTCTTTGTAGATCTTGGATACCAGTCCTTTATCTGTAGTGTCATTTACAAATATAATCGATGGGAGGGGAGAGAATCTTAAGCAGGCTCCAGGCCCAGCGTGGAGCCCAACACAAGGCTCAGTCTCACAACCCTGAGATCACGACCTGAGCCAAAATCAAGAGTCAGACCCTTAACTGACTGAGCCACCCAGGCGCCCCCCCTTATGATTTTCTTAATAACATTTTCTTTTCCCTAGCTTATTTTATTCTAAGAATATAGTATATAATACATAGAACATACAAAATAAATGTTAATCGACTGTTTATGTTATCCGTAAGGCTTCCAGTAGACAGTAGGCCATTAATAGTTAAGTTTTTGGAGTCAAAAGTTATATGCAGATTTTCAGCTATGTGGTGTTTGCCACCCTAACCCCCCCCACTTGTGTATGTGTGTGTGTATATATATATGTGTATATAAAATCAGAAGGTCATGCATGCTATGGAGAAAGGAGGGCTTTGGGAGTGGCATGAGAAAGTGGCATCCTATTTCAAATAGAGTAGTCAGGGAGGAGGTGACATCTCAACAAAAACCTTTCATCTGTAGGGTTTGCATGGCACACATACCAACTTACTGTCACTGAATGAAGAGCTGAGGGATGAGCACAGCCAGTTCTCCTGAGCCAGTACGCACAGGCCCCAGCACAACCCGGGAAGGTCAGAGAGCTGGCCTCCAACCCTAAATGGTGGAGGTATATAGACAATTATGAGAACATTGGCTTATACTCTAGACATGAGAAGCCATTGGAAGGTATTAAGTTTTCTCAGGAGCAAATAAATATGGGGGGGGGTGTGCGCGCGTGCACACACGCGAGCGCACAAACATGAACACATGGATATGTGTGTAGTTCTTCTTCATAGATGTCAATTCACTCCAGGCCACCATTCTGCTCTTTTTTGGGGGTAAATACAAAAGAAGCATATACATCCTTCCCTTTGAAGAGCTGATTCTCTTTCTTCATTCATACCTTTAACCAAGAACCCGCTAAAATAGAAATGCCATATATGATCATGATTTTTAAGACCATGTGGCTTATTCAACCTACAGCTGGTTTGGCACATGTTGGGAAGGCTTTCATTGTCATCGCAATTAACATATAATACTACATCTCATTAGTTGGTGATGAAAGTGTTCTTAGGATCCTGCTCTGAAGCTTGTAACATTCTTTTGGTTTTTTTTTTTAAGATTTTATTTATTTATTCGACAGAGATAGAGACAGCCAGCGAGAGAGGGAACACAAGCAGGGGGAGTGGGAGAGGAAGAAGCAGGCTCATAGCGGAGGAGCCTGATGTGGGGCTCGATCCCATAACGCCGGGATCACGCCCTGAGCCGAAGGCAGACGCTTAACCGCTGTGCCACCCAGGCGCCCCTGAAGCTTGCAACATTCTATTCAAACTGATGTATGTACATTCGGGAAACTTAAGGGTTTTCAACAGACAGTAATTTTGAAGAGGAACATTTTGAAACTACGCTTAGACCACCTTGCAATTTTCATTACCATGGTCATCATTTAAACCAACTGTAGGTCAGTGTAAGGTAGCTGACACCCCGCGGCCTGCCCTGGAATTTGAAGTAATCCTATGATACGGTAACCCGGAATGGCATTTGAAAATTGCAGCTATGCATAAGCATGGTGTTGGGGTTATTTTAGGAAGCTTCTAAGTTAATAGCTTCATTCTGAGGGAGTCTGAATGATAGAGGTCAAAGAAAGACCAAATACTTGTGCAGTGACCGACTTCCTGAGCGTAAATACATAGGCTTGCAGATGGAAAAGGTGAGATAGTGGAAAAGAATGTCAGGAAGGAGAAAGAGGTAAGTGCTTACAAATTTAACAGAAGCCATGAATTATGGGGCACCTGGGTGGCACAGCGGTTAAGTGTCTGCCTTCGGCTCAGGGCGTGATCCCGGCGTTGTGGGGTCGAGCCCCACATCGGGCTCTTCCGCTATGAGCCTGCTTCTTCCCCTTCCACTCCCCCTGCTTGTGTTCCCTCTCTCGCTGGCTGTCTCTGTCTCTGTCAAATAAATAAATAAAATCTTTAAAAAAAAAAAAAAAGAAGCCATGAATTATAACTTAGAAAGCATCTCTCCCAGCTATGAAAGAGATAGCCTTTGTTCCAATAGTTTTTGCTGATATCTTCCAGCAGGTCCAAGATATGTTAGAATGATCAGATCAAAGCTCCTCATAGCCTTAAAAAAATATATATATATATATATATATATGTAATCAAGTGCATTTTGGGGGGGAGTCAAAAGCTAAAACTACTAGTCCATCTGTAATAACATAGAGATTGAGATCATAGGCTTAGAACCCAGAGGCCTGGATTCAAATTTCCTACTCACTACTTTATTAGCTGTGTGATTGGAGGCAAGTTTCTTAACCTCTCTGTACCTTTTTACTTCTTAATCTAAAAAAAATGAAGATAATAATAACAACACCTTCTTCATAGGGTCGTTGAGAGAGAGAAATGAATTAAATTTGTAAAATCTTGAAAGAGTCCCTGGTACCTTGCAAGTGTCCAGATAGTGCTAGCCATGATGATGATGCGGGGGGGGGGGGCGTAATTATGGTGTTTGCCTATTAAAATCCTTATTTCTCTTACCCACTTTCTTCTAGCTCATGACTTATCCTTTGCAGTGTTGTTGTTGTTTTTTTTTTAAGAATATAAAATATAATGGGGCACCTGGGTGGCTCAGTCGGTGAAGCATCTGCCTTCGGCTCGGGTCATGATCCCAGGGTCCTGGGATCGAGCCTTGCCTCGGGCTCCCTGTGCAGCGGGGAGCCTGCTTCTCCCCTCTCCCTCTGCCATTCCCCCCTCCCCTGCTTGTGTTCTCTGGCTCTTTCTCTCTCTCTGTCAAATAAATAAATAAAATCTTAAAAAAGGGGCGCCTGGGTGGCACAGCGGTTAAGAGTCTGCCTTCAGCTCAGGGCGTGATCCCGGCGTTATGGGATCGAGCCCCACATCAGGCTCCTCTGCTATGAGCCTGCTTCTTCCTCTCCCACTCCCCCTGCTTGTGTTCCCTCTCTCGCTGGCTGTGTCTATCTCTGTAGAATAAATACATAAAATCTTTAAAAAAAATCTTAAAAAAAAAGAATATAATATATAAAATAAATAAATCTTAAAAAGAAAAGAATATGGACATCAATCAAAAATGCCACTTAGGTGAATTTCTTTGAACATGCTTTCTTCCTGATAATAATTGTCTCAAATAAGCAGATGCCTCTGGGATAAGCCTTTCATCTCAGTGCAATTCATTACGTTTGAATTCGTTAAAGTGTCTCTAGGGTGTCTTCCACGTACAGTTCACAAGTTGCCTCTTTGCCAGACTTGTCTCTTCCTTTATCTGAATCTCACTCCAGATTTCTCCTGCTGCATCATCTCTTTACTAAACCCCAAATGTTCCTCTAACTGGGATCTGCCCCGCATCCTTCTCACTGTCCCAACAAGGGACTCCTCCCTTGAATCAACACAGTTTCCCTGCAAGGGATTAACGTTCATAGCAGCAGACCTCCTTTGCGGGCTAAGGAAACCCTTCTATCTACGCACAGAGTCTCTTCTGATTTATTTCAAAGTGGAGTTCTTCCTTCCGAGCATTGAGTTTCTTTTGGGGGGAATTTTCGGACTCATCTAAGCAATCATCGTTTTGGTTTGTACCATTAGAGAAAGTAAACATTTTCCTCAAACAATTTATGGAGTCAAAGGTTGGTATCCGTACCAGTATTGATCGGAGGCTGGCTTTGGAACTGTGTGAGGTACTCAGTGGAGAGATAGAGCGAGTTGTGGAGACAATCAAGAAACTGAATTTCCATCTTGTGAGAACCTCTCTGTAGAGAAATACAGACTAAGTCTGGAGTCACAGACCTCTGTCAGAGTCCTGGGCTTTCCGTAAATTCACCATGGACCCTGGCCATGTGTAGTTTACTGCTTCCTAGAAGCCTCAGTTCCTAGTGTATCATGTGGAACTGTTAGTTACTACCCCCCAAAGGTGAATATGATAATATATAAAATTACTTTATATATAAAATTTTATATATATATACATATATATACATATGTATATATATGTGTATATATATATATATCTTATGTGGTAGAGAAATACTTTAGGAGGGAATTTTTTAAAAATATAATTTGCTTTTTAGACACAATTTTTCCGGACTTAGATCATCACATAGCCTCAGATTTCAAAATGATAATCTGGTAAGCCAAAGACGATAGTTGACGTCTGAGAAATAACCCATTTTGAGAAAAATGATTTGTTTTAAAGCCCTAATTTATTTTATTTTCTTCTTCCTTTCCTTCCCTTACCTCTGTCCCTTCCTTTCTTCTCTCTCTTTCTTTTTTCCCCTCTCTCTCTTTCTCTCCGACCCCCCCTTCCTCCCTCCCTCCCTCTCTTTCTCTCTCCTTTTATATTGTACTGTGTCTGTTGGTTTACAAAGAGCTTTTTCATCTTCTCATTACTCTATAGAGTTTAGGGACATCAAAAGCGTTTGGGTAATATCTTTGAAAGACCAGGAGCGCACCTGTCGTCTGGCACCTGTGACTCCAGGGAGGCTACAGTTGGGCTAGGAAAGTGGTGCAGTTGTTGGGGATTAGCTGAGCTGCTCTCTGAGGCTGGTGTTCAGGATCCAGTCCTGGAGGCTCAGAGAGGGCTTGATTGCGAAGGTGACTGGAAGAGCACCTTCCCTGACAAGACGGTGCTGAGATGAGCAGTCGGAGACTGATTTTTCTGCTGGTAAATCCCAACATGCTGAGTGATGCTGTAAGGGTGAGAAGCTTTGCGCCTCCTGCTACAAAGTCATCTGCCACTCACGCAGTGGGATTCCCGTGGAGGGTCTGGAGAGCCTCCCATGAAGGGAGGCTCAAGATATGACCGTTGGCAATACCTTCCATGGAAGGAAAAGTGTAGGGACAGTAGTGATGATATTCATCAGTATTTACACATTCACTATGTGGAAGGCACTCTGTTAAGAGATGTTTATGCATCATCTCACTCATTGCTGGCAATGACCATGACATTGGTTCTGTTTATATCCACATTATAGAAAGCTGTGTTGGGGAGGAAGAATTTCCTCTGCCCTTCAAGGTCCTTCCAGCTGGACTAAGACTTAAATTGACATGAGACAGATTAACAGGAGGAAATCGAGTTTAATAGCATATGTACTTATGGGGAACCCACACAGCCATGGAAATTCCAAAGCCAGCAAGGCAACAAGAAGCTTCTATGAGCTAAGGAGAGGGGTAGGGGGTCTGAGGATACAAACGGGAGAAAGACCAGTAGGAAGAAGGTGAAAGGAGATGCTTGGAAAAACAAGGTTACCCTATGATGCAGCTAAGTTTCTTAGGTAAAAGGAAGTCTCTGTTAATAACTCTCTTCCTGGTAAGGCGGGCAGCTGAGTGGGAGGTAAAGAGCTTTTCCTGAATCAGCTGGGTTTGGATTGCTTTTAACTCAAAATAATGTTCATGCCAACATGGCTCATCTAGGGGTGACCTGTGCTTGGCCCCTCCAGGTGCATACGATTGAAGTCACTTGCCTGCATTCATGTGGTTACCTCCTGGCATGGTGAACACCACAGGCTGTGCTCTTACCTCTAATTGCACATATGTGGGGACAAAAATAGATCTTTTTCAAGTGATTTCTGGTGTTTGAATATTCTAAAATAAGGCTTTGTAATGACTGTGGTTAAGCCAAATATCTGTTTTTTGCTAAGGCTATTGTATTTGGTTTTATTTCTTTACTGCCCTATAATTCAATTACTGAAAAATCACGTTACCTCTTACTGTGAGCTATTTTTTACTCAAGACACTTCTGACACCAGATACGTGGGGATTTTTTTTTTCACATACCAACCAATTCTTTAACTCTCCAGATACCAATTGGGTGTACTACAATTCAATTTAATTCTAACACTAATTACCCAGAGTTGGCACAGGCCCCACAAATTAAGGGCTCAATCCCACAAAATTGCTCCTACTCCAGAGGCCAGTCGCAAGTCCCGGGCCTTCTGTACTTCTGACTGACCAGCTATGGTGATTTGCTAGAATGGCTCATAGAACTCAGAGAAAACAGTTTATTTACTAGTACTGGTTTGTGATAAAGGATACAGCTGAGGGGCGCCTGGGTGGCTCAGTCGTTAAGCATCTGCCTTCGGCTCAGGGCATGATCGTAGGTTCCTGGGATCGAGCCCCACGTCAGGCTCCTCCGCTATGAGCCTGCTTCTTCCTCTCCCACTCCCCCTGCCTGTGTTCCCTCTCTCACTGGCTGTCTCTCTCTCTGTCAAATAAATAAATAAAATCTTAAAAAAAAAAAAAAAAAGGATACCAATGAATAGCCAGAGGAACAGGTACATCCGGCAAGGTCCGGAAGGGTCGTGAGTACTGGAGCGTCCGTTCCCGTGGAGTTTGGGGTGGGCCACCCTCCCAGAATATGGATGCGCCTTTGGTCACCAACCTGGAAGCTCTCTGAACTCCCTTGTTTAAGGATTTTTCTGGAGGCTTCATTACATAGGCACGATTGACTAAAGCATTGACCATTGGTGATTAGATCAATCTCCAGACTCTCTCCACTCCCCAGAGGTCCAGGGACACAAAGTTCCAAGCTTCTAATCCTGTGGTTGGTTCCTATGGCAACCAGCTCCCCCCCCCCCAAGCTCTAGGGGCCCACTAAGAGTCACTTCCTCAGCATAACCTCAGATACAGTTTAACAGGGGCTTCTATGAACAACAGAAGACCCTCTTTTCATCCATATCACTCAGGAAATTCCAAAGGTCTTACAGGCCAGGCATTGAGGACAAAGACCAAAATATATATTATCACAACACCACACTTTTGTAGTCAGATTTTCCAAACCATAACAGATCTATACGGGCATGGAATTTTACAACAAAACCACATTAGATTTCTTAGTTAAACTAGAACATTAGAGCTGGGAAAACTACCTTCTATGTAAATGATTTATGGAAGATCTATGAAGTCTTTTAGTGAGACTAAAAGTGATCTTTTCTCTAAGATTGCACTTAGCTAATGCAGCTAGCAGAGCATGTTAAAAATGCATAGAAGAGAAGATTTCAATATTAAGACTTGTTTAAGATTTATTGGAATTTGGAGGGGCACCTGGGTAGCGCAGTCGTTAAGCGTCTGCCTCCGGCTCGGGGCGTGATCCCGGCGTTGCGGGATCGAGTCCCACATTGGGCTCCTCCGCTGGGAGCCTGCTTCCTCCTCTCCCACTCCCCTGCCTGTGTTCCCTCTCTCGCTGGCTGTCTCTCTGTCACATAAATAAATGAAATCTTTAAAAAAAAAAAAAGATTCATTGGAATTTGGAGATCATGTGGGTTTTAACTCCAAGGTTCTTTCCTAAATAACTCAGAACACGTCATAGGCATTTTCTTAGTTGTTGTTTTCTTTAATTCCTTGCAAACATTTTTAAGATGGCAAATTAACTCTTGCTCCCGGCACAAACCTTTACATGAACATTCATGGGATTTTGCAACTATGATGTATGATGTAGAAGTGAGCTTTGCCTTGTTACAAACTTTCTGCTCTCAGTTTCCCCCTTTCAGTCTGTAAACCTATCTGAGTACGTTTGTGGCCGTTATCGCTATAGTCCCCATTTCCCGCAGCAAGTCTCTGGTGAGGATCATGGAGAAGAAGATTGGGACCTCCCCACTAATCCTATTTCCAGAAAACCCCTATTCTCAAATGAGGTCCCACTGTTCTACGGGTTTTTCATGAGATTAGCGTGCAGGAAGTAATATTATGAGGGAGCGCACTGGGGATCAACAGCTTGGAGGGGAGGGGAAGAAGAGCCAGTAGAGGAAGTCAGACTGTGACGTAGTTTCGATGGAAGCCTCAGCCAAGCCTGCAAGGAATTCTGAAGATGGGACGACCCTCCAGAGCTGTCCTGAGTGGGGCAGGAGGACAAGAACTTGATACCCTCATATCATTCAGTTACTGGAAGTGAACTCCCCAGAGAAGGTGGCCTAACCTTGGGCAGGGTGGGTTTTTTGTTTTTGTTTTTGTTTTTTTGCAGCGGGGGTAATCTCTGAAGGGGGCTAAGAACCAAGGGCTGCCTGCCAGGAATAACGCTAACAGCTGAAGAAATAATTCCCTTGCTTCTGAATGGGGATGTGGGCAAGCTTGTCACAGCATTCACCACATGCACCACTGGATAGACCACTCTTTCTTCAGTAATTCTAAGCCAAGCTTTACGTATTGGGACTTCTGTAGTCCTCGCCATTGGCTAACAGAAGGGACCTGGGCAGAGAAGCATAAGGGTGTCTGGGATAAGACAAACGCAGTCACTACTCTTGCTAACTGAGCTCTCCATGAAGAAGCTCAGTTTCCCCAAAGACTCAGGGTTCCATCAAGGGCCTTTGCAATATGCAGCCATGTAGCCATGAGGCCAGCCATGTGCCACGTTGTAATCATGGTGCAATAATTCTCTCCTTCCTGGGGCGCCTGGGTGGCCCAGTGGTTAAGCGTCTGCCTTCGGCTCAGGACGTGATCCCGGTGTTCTGGGATCGAGCCCCACATCGGGCTCCTCCGCTATGAGCCTGCTTCTTCCTCTCCCACTTCCCCTGCTTGTGTTCCCTCTCTCGCTGGCTGTCTCTATCTCTGTCGAATAAATAAATAAAATCTTTAAATAATAATAATAATAATAATTCTCTCCTTCCACGAACATGCTTCTCCAACTAGACTTTGGAACTCCTTGAGCCTGGGACCGTGTCTTAGTTCGTTCCTGTCTCTTCAGAGCGCTACACAGTGGCTGTTTCATACCATGTAGTGAATACATTTTTACCGAGTGAAAGAAGAAATTGCCCACGTGTCAGGGGCACTTAAAATTATGACACCTAGAGATTTTTCTTGGGCCCATCCAAGCCTATCAGTAAGACAATTTTGATTCTCTTCACCACTTGATGAAATATAGTGTTAGTTCTAATTTGGTAGTTACCCTTTGCTTTGTCTCTCTGCATAGGGTTTTAAAGTTAAGTTACATTTAAGCCGACAGAGCGGAATGGCGATGAGGTGGGCCATGTTGGTGTCTGCCGTTGCCTGTGCACCGGGGACCGTCCAGATCTTGGATCTCCTGCTGCATGAAAGGTGGCACGAACAGGGGAACTAGCTCGACTTTAAGCACGCCTGAACCCCCCTCATTAACCCTGCGATCCTGGGAAGGTCATTTATCCTAAGACTCACTCTCCACATCTGTAAAATGGATCAATACGCAAATGTTCATAGAGCATTACTCTAATAGCCACAAAGTGAAAACAACCCCAATGTCCATCAGCAGATGAATGGATAAATAAAATGCGGTCTGTCCATACAATGGACTGTTATAGAACGTTGCCACCTGGCTCACAGAATGGTTCTTTAAAAAGAGCTTTAAAAAGGAAGGAAATTCTGATACATGCTCCAACGTGGATGAACCTGGAAAACACAATGCAAACTGAAATAAACTGAGACACAAAATACACTTACAGAGTTATCCAGAATAGGCAAATTCGTAAAGACAGAAAGTGGAATAGAGGTAACCAGGACCTAATGGGAAGGGAAAATGAAGAGTTAGTATTCAATGGGTATAAAGTTTCTGTTTGGGATGATGAAAATGTTCTGAAAATGGGTAGTGGGGATGGTTGGACAACATTGTGAGTATACTTAATGGCACTGAACTGTATATTTTAAAGGTTAAAAGCATAATTTTATATTATGTATATTTTACCACAATAAAAAAGATGAGTTTTATGGTATGTGAATGATATCTCCATAAAGCTGCTATTTAAAAATAGGGTTAGGGCACCTGGGTGGCTCAGTTGGTTGGGCTTCCGACTCTTGATTTTGGAACAGGTCATGATCTCGAGATCATGAGATCGAGCCCCCATATCGGGCTCTGCACTGAGCGTGGAGCCTGCTTAAGATTCTCTCTTTCCCCTCTCTGTCCCTCCCCCCTCCACTCATGCACACGCACATGCTTTCTCTAAAATTAATTAATTAATTAATAAAATAGGGCTAATAGCAGTATCTACCCCACAAAGTATTTGTAAGGATTAAGAATGGTATATACGCGAAGTACCATGCACATGGTGAGTGTTCAGGAAAAGGTAGTTGTTACTCAGCATGGCCTAATTAAATCAAGCCGTTGCATTACGCAAAGGAGCCCATAATTGTAAAGGGCACTGATGCTTAAGGAGTGGGGTGTATAGCTCTTTCTCTGGCCTTGAGATGGACGTAGCAATCTTCTCTAATAATAATTCATACATACACTTGGGTGAGAGCTGTTCTTTCCCAGAGCAATTCTGCTTCCCTGCCGTACCTCTCCCCACCCTAATAGAACAGGAGCACCTGGTTTACACCTGACTCTTCCCTCTACTGGCCTGAACCTCCCTGTGGTCAATAGTGATTACTGTCAAGGCAGACTCGGTGGTCATCCCCATGGGGCAGTGACCTGACTTCGTCAATGAAGAACTCATGACAAACACCTTCCAGACACATGATCAAGGCATAGCTACCCTCTTGGCATCTCCTCTAGCCTCTAAACATGGCTTCAGATGAACATAGTATCAGATTTCTCTTTATTTGTTCATCAAATATTTATTGAATGAGGACCGTTATAGGTACGAGGAATACACCAGTGAAAAAGACAAAATTTCCACATTTGTGGGATCTGCATTCCGGAGGGTAGGGGAATTAAACACATATATGAATAATTATATCACCTAATCTCATTTGATAGGAAGAATAATAAAGGTTGCCAGGAAAAACATCTCTGAGGAAGTAACATTTGAGGTGTGATTTGAACACAATGAGGGAGTAGACACGTGAGTATCTGGCAGAAATCTTTGTGTGTTTAAAGAACAGCAGAGGGACGCCTGGGTGGCTCAGTCGTTAAGCGTCTGCCTTCGGCTCAGGGCGTGATCCCAGAGTCCTGGGATCGAGCCCCGCATCAGGCTCCTCTGCTGGGAGCCTGCTTCTTCCTCTCCCACTCCCCCTGCTGTGTTCCCTCTCTCGCTGGCTCTGTCTCTCTCTGTCAAATAAATTTAAAAAAAAAGAAGAAGAAGAACAGCAGAGAGGCCAGTGTGATCTGAATAAAGGGAGGAAGGTGGTAGATGAGGAAAGAGAGGTATGTAAGTCTTGTTGACCACAGTAAGGACCTTGGATTTCCGGTAGGCGGGATGGAAAGCCATTAGAAGAATTTGGTCAGGAGAGTGACATGCTCTAGTTATATGTTATAAAGCTCTTTCTGGCTCCTTGGAGACTCTGTGGGCCAAAAGTGGAAAGCAGGGAGAGAGTTTAGGAAGTTAATGCAGTCATCAAGGCCGGGGCTGGTAATGGCTTGGACCAGGGAGGTAACAGTGAAGGAGGTGAGACACAGTTGGATTCTAGATACATCTTGATGTCTAACTGGCAGTGTTTGTGACTGATTCTATATGGCTGGAGAAAAAGAGAGGAGTCGAGGGTGACTTTTACTCTAAGCAACTGATTATAGGCAGTCTGTGGTTTCACAGCTGAATGGGTTATCGGTTTCTGACCAGTAATGGTGATGGGGGGCAGGTAGAGAAAAGAATAGAATGAATCAGCGAAGTTCCCTGGACTTCCTGAAGGGCCACTACAGTCAGCAGTGAAAACACAGAGATGTAGCAAACAAAGATATTGTACAAGGGGAAGTAATGTCTGGAAGATCTTGGGCTCTTGTTGAAGATCATTGGAGATGGCATGGAAGGCTCTGGAAGCCCATCTGCTGAAGAAAAATGGATCTTCTTTCTAAAAAAATGCATCTTCTGTTGGGAGATATTGAACATGGGCTCTGCACTCTGAGCACCGTGAATTCCCATCTTCGGGGAGGACTAGCAACTGCCCGCCTGACCCAGGACATCGGCAGGGTCTAGGTTACAGATGATGGTGACCGCTCTGAACTCGATACAACTGGACTCCAAAAAGGAACTCGGTTTTGAAAGCACTTCCTCTTGTGTCTCTCCCCGAAGAAGTCAGTCGCCTAGGGTCAGTATGGACACTGAGCACTTCTTTCCAAGGAAGGGCCCCTAGGTAGTGATCTGGAGCCCACCTCGATGGAGAAGCTTGGGCAGGAAGCTTTTCTCCATGACAGTGGGTCAGTGCTGGCTGGGCCGAGATTAAAGCCTGAAGTTCCTTTCTACTCAAGTAGTCAATGAATTTATGTTTCTTTTTGTTTCTTTTTTAAAGATTTTATTTATTTATTTGACAGAGAGAGAGACAGCCAGTGAGAGAGGGAACACAAGCAGGGGGAGTGGGAGAGGAAGAAGCAGGCTCCCAGCGGAGAGCAGGGAGCCCAACGTGGGACTCGATCCCAGGACCCTGGGATCACGCCCTGAGCTGAAGGCAGACACTTAATGACTGAGCCACCCAGGCGCCCCTGTTTCTTAAGACATTCTTAAGGGTACCTGGATGGCTCAGTCAGTTAAGCATTTGCCTTCAGTTCGGGTCATGATCCCGGGATCCTGAGATCAAGCCCCGTGTTGGGCTCCCTGCTCAGCGGGGAGTCTGCTTCTCCCTCTCCCTCTGCTGCTCCCCCTGCTCGCGCGTGCTCGCTCTCTGTCAAAGAAATAAATAAAAGCTTTAAAAAAAAAAAAAGACATCCCAGGGCTCCTTTTCTGGCTGCTAACCTTCCTCACCTTGAATCCAGAAGTTACATCAACCATTAATTTTGTAAACAACTTCATTGAGATAGAAGTCACATACGATATAGTTCTCCCACTTAAAGTGTCCAATTCGATGTTTTTTCGTCTATTCAGAATACACAAATTTTTATTGATGTATGACATACCTACAGAAAAGGAGACGCCATAAATGTCCGGGGTGGTGAATTTCCACAAAGCGAACACGGCCATGAGGCGAGCAGTCAGACCGAGAAACGGAACACGATCAGCCCCCGGAGGCTTCCTCGTGCTCCCTTACTGACACTATCCCCAAAGATAACTGCTATCCTCCTGAGTTCTAGCACTTCTGTAGATCAATTTTGCCTGTTTTAGAACTTGATGCAAGTGGAATCCTACAACATGTCATCTTCGGATCTGGATGCTTTTGTAAATTTGCATTGCGAAATTCACGTGTGTCATTATGGGTAATCATAGATCATTCTCTCTGCAGTATGGTGTTCCACTGTGGAAATACAATTCAGTTTTTTTCATCCATACTACTGTTAAGGGCCATTTAACCTTCTTGCATAGCGTTTGGAGAACACTGTCTTGGGCAACCCGAAGTGGGTCGTAAGCTACACACCATACGCAGCTTTTCGTAAATAATGCCAAACAGCTTTGCAAAGTGGTGAAACCATGTCAGACTCCCACTAGCCGGGTGTGAGAGTTCCGGTTGCTTCTGAATCTCACCAACCCTTGGTATTGTCATCACCCTTTTTTAACCCCAAATTCCTGCACTCTTGGGGAAGGAGCCGCGGATAAGTTTGGGGCCCACTCGGAGTTTTATGCAGAATTGTCTGTATGTGTGCACTCGACTGAAGAGATTCCATGGTTTTCAGCAGATTTTCAGAGGGGCCCTTGTCCCAGAGAAGGGCCAGGGCCCCTGCTGCAAGTTTTTGGCTGTCGTATAATCCCCAGCATTGTGATAGAGCGGCCTTTTCCGGGAGCCAAGATTTCTCCTGGAAAAGCTAACACCACTGGGTAGCTGTCTGTATTTTTGAAAAGCACATTATTCAAGGCCAGAGCACTCTGGAACTTCCCTGGTGCTGGTGCATGTCGGGTAATATGTTGTTCAGAAATGACATGCCCTAAATAAAGGGTTGGTCTTTATTGGGTTATTTTAGGTGCTTGTGCTATTCGAGCAAATAAATACTTACATGTCTACTAATTCAAAGACTGAAAAAATTGGCCCGGGAAAACAGATTTTAGCTGTGGACATTATCCCGCTTTGGAAACAACCTCTTGGCATCAATGGTGTGTCCTGACGATTTGCAATGTGATATGGCTGGAATTGGGGGATATAAGTGGCTCAGGATTAAGGGGCACAAAACTTGGCGTCTTTCTGGAGGCGCCTGGCCGGCTCAGTCCGGTGGAACGTGCGACTCTTGGTCTCGAGGTTGTGAATTCAAGCCCCACGTCAGGTGTAGAGATTCCTTAAAAATAAAATCTTAAAACAACAGCAACCACAAAAACCCCTCTGCGTCTTTCTCAACACACTGAGTCTTTGAGGTCAATGTAGGAGCTAATTTTGGAGACTGTCCGCGATGGAGCTCAGGCTCTGTCTCCACTGGCAGGTGTAATTACAAGATGATGAGGACAAAGAGGACAAAGATACTGATTCGGTCTTTGGTGGGGGGGGGAGGGGAGTTATACTCTTCAGCTTCCTACTCTGAGCACTTTAATTTTTTCAGAAAAAGAATTACTTTTTTAAATATATTTTATTTGTTTATTTTTAATTATGTTAGTCACCGTACAGTACATCATTAGTTTTTGATGGAGTGTTCCATGATTCATTGTTTGCGTATAACACCCAGTGCTCCATGCAATACATGCCCTCCTTAATACCCATCACCGGGCTACCCCCTTCCCCCACCCCATCCTCTCTAAAACCCTCAGTTTGTTTCCCGGAGTCCACAGAAAGACAATTATCATATGGTTTCACTCATTTGTGGAACATAAGGAATAACAGGGAGATCGGTAGGAGAAGGAAGGGAAAAATGAAGGGGGGGTAAACAGAGGGGGAGATGAACCACGAGAGAAAAAGAATTTCTTTTGATTGTGTTTAGAAAACAGCCAGATTTCTGTCTCAGACCCTAAAGAATTCCTCTTCTTATTTTTACACGGTTTGCCTTGGTCAGTTCAGGCTGCTATCACAGAACACCAGAGGCTGGGTGGCCTATAGACAACAGAAGCTTATCTCCTACAGTTCTAGAGACTGGGAAGTCCAAGGTCAAGGCGCCAGCAGATATGGGATCGCTGTGCTCTCCGTGTGCGCTCCCGTGGCAGAAGCTCTTCAGAGTCTCTTTTATAAGGGCCCTGAGCTCACCCATGAGGGCGGAACCCACCTGACCCCATGACTTTCCAAAGGCCTCATCTCCTCATACCATCACATGCGGGAGGTTAGGTTTCCACCTATGAATTTTGGGGGGAGGGGAACACACAAACATTCAGTCTACAGCTCTGTTCATCCAGTCACCCACCTGTCCGTTCATCCATCCAATCGTTCAAAGCTTGTCAAACACTCACTGAATAGATAACACTCTTACACGTTGTGGGAGGATGCAAATGATGGATTCCTTTCCCGAAAGCGCTGGAAGGAGAAGAGATACCCACGTGGAACACCTAGAGAATGCTATCAAGATAACGTGGGCAGGTCCAAGCTAATATGGCAGGGGCTCAACATGGAGTGAACTTTATATTTAGTGCACTGACTGGGGATGAGGTGAAGCTCGGCAGGCTTCTCGAAGCAAGTCTCCAGAGCTGGGTATAGAGAGTAGCTCAAGCTTTGCACTGATGGAGATCGGAAGACAAAGGCCCTTCGAGGGAAGCGGCAGCAATAATGCAATGGTGACGATGGGCCTCTGAGATCAGGGAAACTTGTCTCCCTGACCAGAGCACAGAGGCCGTCTCCTTGGCAGCCGCCTTCAGGAACGGGCTCGGGAGCCTGGATTTGGTCCAGCGAGCACGGGCGCATCCCTGTGGAAGGGAGAGGATGGAGCTGGCCTCCTTCCTGTTCCTTGTGAAGTTCATTCATAGGCCCATCCCAGGACACTTGCTGGGGCCTCTGCCGGAAGCACTGTCCCCTGCTCCCCCCACTAGACAGTCGCATGGTACCCTCTCTGTCCTCTCTTACTCTTTTTTTTTTAATGTTTTTTTATTATATTATGTTAGTCACCATACAGTACATCCCTGGTTTCCGATGTAGGGCTCGATGATTCATTAGTTGCGTATAACACCCAGTGCACCATGCAATACGTGCCCTCCTTACTACCCATCACCGGTCTATCCCATTCCCTCAGCCCCCTCCCCTCTGAAGCCCTCAGTTTGTTTCTCAGAGTCCATAGTCTCCCATGGTTCATTCCCCCTTCTGATTACCCCCCCTTTCTTTATCCCTTTCTTCCCCTACCGATCTTCCTAGTTCTTATGTTCCATAGATGAGAGAAATCATATGATAATTGTCTTTCTCTGCTTGACTTATTTCACTTAGCATTATCTCCTCCAGTGCCGTCCATGTTGCAGCAAATGTTGAGAATTCGTTCTTTCTGATAGCTGAGTAATATTCCATTGTATATATGGACCACATCTTCTTAATCCAGTCATCTGTTGAAGGGCATCTCGGCTCCTTCCACGATTAAGCTATTGTGGACAATGCTGCTATGAACATTGGGGTGCATATGGCCCTTCTCTTCACTACGTCTGTATCTTTGGGGTAAATACCCAGTAGTGCAATTTCTGGATCATAGGGTAGCTCAATTTTTAACTCTTTAAGGGACCTCCACACTGTTTTCCAGAGTGGCTGTACCAACTTGCATTCCCACCAACAGTGTAGGAGGGATCCCCTTTCTCCACATCCTCTCCAGCAATTGTTGTTTCTTGCCTTGTCAATTTTTGCCATTCTAACTGGCGTAAGGTGGTATCATAGTGTGGTTTTGATCTGAATTTCCCTGATGGCTAATGATTTTGAACATTTTTTCATGTGTCTGTTAGCCATTTGTATGTCATCATTGGAAAAGTGTCTGTTCATATCTTCTGCCCATTTTATGATTTGTTTATTTGTTTCTCACGTATTGAGTTTGAGAAGTTCTTTGTAGATCTTGGATACCAGTCTTTTATCTGTAGCATCATTTGCAAATATATTCTCCCATTCCGTGGCTGCCTCTTAGTTTTTTTGACTGTTTCCTTGGCTGTGCAGAAGCTTTTTATCTTGATGAGGTCCCACAAGTTCATTTTCTCTTTTGTTTCTCTTGCCTTTGGAGATGTGTCATGAAAAAAGTTGCTGTGGCCGATGTCGTAGAGGTTGCTGCCTATGTTCTTCTCTAGGATTTTGATGGATTCCTGTCTCACATCGAGGTCTTTCGTCCATTTGGAGTTTATCTTTGTGTATGGTGTGAGAGAGTGGTCAAGTTTCATTCTTTTGCATGTAGCTGTCCAATTTTCCCAGCACCATTTATTGAAGAGACTTTTTTCCACCGGATGTTTTTTCCTGCTTTATCAAAGATTAGTTGCCCAAGGAGCCGAGGGTCCATTTCTGGGCTCTCTATTCTGTTCCATTGGTCTATGTGTCTGTTTTTGTGCCAGTACCATGCTGTCTTTGTGATCACAGCTTTGTAGTACAGCTCGAAATCCAGCACAGTGATGCCCCCAGCTTTGTTTTTCCTTTTCAACAGTTCCTTGGCGATTCGGGGCCTTTTCTGGTTCCATACAAATTTAAGGACTATTTGTTCCAGCTCTCGCCCTCAAATGTCACCTTCTCAGGGAGGCCTTCCTTGACTGCCTTATTTAAAATTACAGTCAATCCCAGGGGGCACCTGGGTGGCTCAGTCAGTTAAGCATCTGCCTTCTGCTCAGGTCATGATCCCAGGGTCCTAGGATCGAGGTCCGTATCGGGCTCCTTACTCAGAGGGGAGCCTGCTTCTCCCTCTGCCTCTGCCACCACCTCCCCCCGCTCATGCTCTCTCTTTTTCTCTCTCAAGTAAATAAATACATAAAATCTTTACCAAAAAATTGCAATCAATCCCAAACCACCACCACTTCCTCTTTGTCTTTCCAGCTCTCTTTTTCTTCATAGCTCTTAGCACCTTCTAATATACTATGTGATTGTCTTACTTCTTTTGTTTAGTGCCTGGGTTGTTAGTTTACTTTGTTTTCACCTTCTAGACTGTGAGCTCCCAGGAGAGCAGAGACCGTTGTCCGTGGTGGCTCGCTGCTCTGTCCCCAGAGCTGGAACAGTGACAGGCACATGGGAGGTGCTGAAGAACAACTTGAATGAACGAGGTGGACATGGCAGCCGTTTGAGGGGGGCCGGGCCGCTCCTTGCCTAGGAACAGGAGGGACCGCCACAGGAAAGATGTGGCTGGCCATTGACTGCATCATTGGCTCCCACCTGGTTTGAGAATCTCAAACGGTTACTGGTTACCGATCTAAACGGCCTTCCAGAGAACTTCTTTATTTTTTGTTAAGATTTTATTTATTTATTTGACAGAGAGAGAGAGCGAGAGAGCACAAGCAGGGGGAGCAGCAGGCAGAGGGAGAGGGAGAAGCAGACTCCCTGCCGAGCAAGGAGCCCGATGCGGAACTCGATCCCAGGACCCCGGGATCATGACCTGAGCTGAAGGCAGACACTTAACCGACTGAGCCACCCAGGCACCCCCAGAGACCTTCTTTAAATCAACTGGGCAATGGCTTGTAGAGCAGAGACCTAAGTAAGACCTTGAGCCCTGAATACACGAACCTGAGCTTAAATTCCGTTCTCACTGCATACAAGCTGTGTGACCTTGAACAAGTTACTCAACCTCTCTGTGCTTCAGAACTCCTCTGTAAAATGAAACCTACAATTATCTGTTTACTCGCTGGATTGTTGTGAGAACTAAATTAAGTACTTTAATGAAAACTGTTAGCCCTGTGGTGTTTCATAGTTACAGTTAAGAGGCCGGGAAGCTTCGTGATCAAGAGTACTGGTCTTTGAGTGTCTGAATTTAAATCCTGCTGCTGCCTATTAGTTATGAGACCTTGAGCAGATGATCATTATTTCATCTGCCTCAGTTTCCCCATCTGAAAGGGTCATTGTGCAGATCAATGAATCCACATATGTGAAGTGCACCGAACAAATCCTGAACAGAGTACACACTCTGTGTTAGCTGTTGTCATTGTTGTTTGTTGTTATTATCCCTGCGGGACGTTGCCTAATATCTTCGCCATCACCGCCCCCATCTTCCCTGTTTCCTCCTACGCAGACAGTTCCAGGCCCTTCGCGTGCTCCCGGGCTGCTGGCTGGTTCCAAAACCTTTGCTTCTGTCTGCCCCTCCCTCCAGCTTCACCATGTGGTGATGCAGTCAGAAGACCATGTCCACGCCAGCTCATGGTGCTAAGAAATATGAACCAGGCCCCCCCACACCCCGTGGCTCAGTCGGTTAAGCTTCTGGCCCTTGATTTCGGCTCAGCTCATGATCTCAGGGTCATGAGATTGAGCCCCGCGTCGGGCTCTATGCTGGGTGTGAAGCCTGCTTCAGATTCTCTCTGCCCTCCGCACCCCCCCCCAGCCCCCAAGCCTCAGTCTCTCCCTCTCAAAAGAAAAAAAAAATGAACAGAGGAAGAAAGCCATTTCCTAGGTAGAGCTTACAGGACTTCCTTCCTTCCTCCCCCGTGGGCAAAATTCCATGTCTTTTCTTCCAAACTGGAAATACAGATTGGAAGTAAAGCTCGGCCCCCCAAATTGTTTATGCCCTAAGCATCGTCCTTTCCAATAGCCGTAGAAATGACTGAGCTCTGGAGGGCTGGGCGGCCTGCTCCGGCTCCCCCCAGGGAGGAAGGGCAAGATTCCCAGGAACAGCAGAGAAGACATCCTGAGAGGGAAAGGTCGCTCTCGAGGAGCTGGATCTAAGAAGGGCCAGGCCACCTGTCCCTCCTGGCAGAGACCGGGAATGAAATGGCAAAGGGACCTCCTAGATGGGACAGAAATCAGGATGTGGGGTCTTTGCCTCCAGAGACCCAGAGTCAGGAGGAGAGCAGGCCATCCGGAGCATTGGAGGTGATGTGAGTGAGGGGGGCGTCACCCGGCCAGTGGGGTTCTGAGAGCCGCTCACCTGCTCGCTAGGTGGGGAGTTGAGCAGGCAGATTTCAGATGTTTTTACTGAGGCCTCTGAGGTTCTCGGACTACAAAATAAGGTCATGTGATCATCAAGTCGGTTGCTGGAATTCAACAAGTCTGCTTTACATAGTCAAACACAGGCTGCCTACCCGAAACTCAGTTTGGACCTAAAGACTCCTGCACACTGAAAGTGAGGGGGTGGAGAAATATTTACGGGGCACAGGGAGGTCCAAAAAGTATTGGAGTAGCAATACTTATATTGGACAAACTAGACTTTCTTGTCCTTCTATTGTTCTTATCTGGCTTTGGTATCAGGGTAATACGGGCCTCCCAGAATGCTTTTGAATGCGTTCCTTCTCTTCCATTATTTGTGAGATGCTGAGAAAGATTGTCATTAATTATTATTTTTTAAAATGTTAGGTGGAATTCACCAATGAGACCATGGGGTCTCGGGCTTTTCTGGGCTGGGACATTTTTGAGTCCTCATTCAACTTTCCTTCTCGTTACCGGTCTAAGATTTCCTATTTCTTGGATTCGATCTTGGGAACTTGGGCGGTTTTAGCAATGATCTGGTTTTCTTTCTAAGTGATCTGATTTGTTAGTATATAATTGTTGTTAGTAATCTGTTCTCACACTGTATTCCTGCGGTTATCTGGTGTCTTGTTTTCCATTTCTCAGTTTGGTTTTTGAGGCTTTTCTCTTTTTTTTGCTTAGTAGTTAAAGCATTGCCAATTTTGTTTACTTATTTATTTTTTGGAAATACTGGTCATGACTTTGATGTTATGCTACTGTTTATTCTGGTCTCTATTTTATTTATTTCTGATCTGTCTTTGTTCCTTCCTCTACAAAATTTCAGCTAAGTTTCTTTCTTTTTCTAGTTCCCTGTGGCGTCATGTGAAGGTGTTTATTTGTACTATTTTCCTTTATTTTTAAGATTTTATTTATTTATTTGTGAGAAAGAGCTGGAGAGCACAAGCAGGGGAGCAGCAGGCAGAGGGAGAAGCAGGCTCCTTGCTGAGCAGGGAGCCCGATGTGGGACTTGATCTCAGGACCCTGGGATCATGACTTGAGCCGAAGGCAGACCTTCACCCACTAAGCCACCCAGGCGTGCCTGAACTGCTTTCCTTAATACAAGCATTTATAGCACAGATTTCACTCGAACATCTGCTTTTCCCGCATCCCATAGGTTTTGGAATATGGTGTTTGCTTTTGCTTTTGCTTTAAGACATAGTTTGATTTGCCATTTGATTTCTTATTTGGCCCATTGCTTGGGCAGTAGTGTGCTGTTTAATATTTACATATTAAATATTTAATACTTACATTGTAGGTTTTCCAGTTGTGTTTTAGCCGTGGTCTTTGGTTTTGTACCATTGTGGTTGGAAAATATACTTGGTAGGATTTCAGTCTTCTTGAATTTGTAGTATCTGTCTTGTCTTTTTTTATGTGACTTAACCAGGGGATTCTTCTGGTGTACTTGAGGAAAATGTGTTTTATTTTTCTTGGATAGAATGTTTTATATATATTTATATCTTGTAGAGCCATGAGAATTTAAAAAAATTTTTAAACATATAAAAGAAAATAAAAAGCCACACATAAATCTTCAGGCCAAGAATTCTGATTCTAAGAATTTATCCAAAGGCCATTAATCAAAAATATGGAGGCAGATTTATGGGTAAGAAGTGGTTGTGTAAGTGACAAGACATTTATCATGATCACACAACCATCAGCAACATCTATTTCATGAGCACGTCCTGTTTGCCCTGTAGAAACTCGCTGAATTCCTCCAGTGCCCCTGTGAGATGGGTTCCATTATTCCACGTCTCTGAGGAAGAGAACACAAATGTCAACAGTCCATTTGTTGTTTTGGTTTTTTTTTTTTTTTTTTTTACTCTTTGCTTTCTCACTCCTCTTTTCAAGAGTCCATTTGAACCAGTTCTACTGGCTTCTTAAAAGCCATCCTGTGTCATTTCTCCCGAGATTCTAGTCCTGTGCCTCTCACACTTTTACATTCTTAAAAATCACTGAGAACCTCAAATAGCGTTTGCTCATGGGACTCTGTCTCTATTTACCATATTAGAAATGAAAACTGAGTTAAGGGTCAAAAGAGGGGACATCAGCCTGCCTTACCTGGGTGGACACTAGACGCAATCACAAAGGTCCTTATAAGAGACAGCAAGAAAGTTAAGAGAGAAGGCAATGTCAAAATGGAAGCAGAGATTGGAGTGATGCACTTTGAAGACGGAAGAAGAGGACACAAGTCAAGAGGTACTGGTGGCCACCGGAAGCTGAAAAAGACAAGGTAATTGAATCCCCCCTGAGAGCATCCAGAAGCAAACAGCCTTGCCGAAACCTTGCAACTCAGCTTTACTTTAGTGAAATTGAGTTCAGATTTCTTACCTCCAGAAATATAACAGAATAAATTTGGGCTCTGTTAAGCTAAAGAAAAAAAAAGAAGTTAAAACTGAGAATTTTTTAAAAATATTAGTTCTCCTAAAATAACAACGATAACCCGATGACAGTAACATAGCATATTTGTATGAAAAAAAAAAGTCGTTTCTGAAACAAAAAAAATGAGTGAGTGACTTTGAGTTACATTTTTGCATCTCTTTTTCACATCCGGCTTGATAGCAGAGAACTGGATTCCCGTATGTGCGCTAGCATTCAGTCTGTCGCAGTGTGTTGTTTTGATTGAAGGAAACAAAGAAAATCTTCCTGCATGTGTGCTGGGAACAGGGAGACCCTCACGGGCTCCCTGAATGTACCTGACGGACCCCGAGGGGGGTCCTTGGATCACCGTTGGAGGAACTGCTGGTCTCTACACGTATGGAATATTGTGTACTAATCAAGGGAAGTACCCTTTTCGAATAAAATGACATGGGAAATGTTTGGGATATGGTATTGACTGGAAACTAGCAGGACAATAATTGAACAATAGGGCCTCGAGAGTAGAATGTATAAAATACAGGAAAAAATGAAAGAAACACAGCTGAAGTGTCAGTACCCACAGTAGATTTCTGCTTGGTGGGATTGCGAATACTTACTGTTTCTTTATAGTTTTCTTTGTCATCTAAAATTTCTATAGTGGATCAAGCTCACACACACACACACACACACACACACACACACGTATGATGTGACCCATCAAACATGGCTCCTGGGCGTCACCTTTTCCCCACCAGCAGGGGCATATGGCTCATATGCCTTTCAGCCCTGTCTTACCTCTCCACAAGCACCCGCCCTCCTTGAAGTGACCCCCAAAGAGCTTGGACTCCTCTGTCTCATCTGTTTGCTCCTAATTTCCCTCCACTGTTCTTCCGGAGAGCCCACAGGACGGTGTGCCTTGGTCTCAAATCCCAGAATCCCTGTGCGGTGTCCCTGCCTCATGGCGCTTGCTACAATGCTCACTTAATTTGTATCACAGGGATTTTGATATTAGTTACCAGTATACATTTACTGGCCAGTGGATGGTTCATGACGATTTGCCAGACATTTGGCATCCCCCCCAAAAAAACATACTTTTGACCTTGACAGAAAGAGATAAAAGCACAAGCAGGTTGAGAGGCGCCTGGGTGGCTCAGTTGGTTAAGCATTCAGGTCGTGATCCTGGGGTCCTGGGATCGAGCCCCACCTGGGGCTTCCTGCTTCTCCCTCTGCCCCTCCCCCCACTTGTGCGCTCTCTCTCTCAAATAAATGAATAAAATCTTTAAAAAAAAAAAAGCACAAGCAGGTTGAATCGTGGCCCCTTACACCGAAAGAAAGAAAAACCCTTAGGATGAAGATGAAAGGGAAGAAAATAGTACTCAGCCAAACGGTTTCGTTATTCGGGTGTTCTCTGTGTGTTTGTTTGCACAAACACTTTGGTTCGGCCAGAAATCCCCAGCCATGACTCAGAGAGGAGTGCGGGCCCAGCAGATTTCGTTAGTTGGTGTCTTCTCTGTCACTGCCAGGCTCTATGCCAACAGCCATGGCTGCTCCTGGGAGCGTAGAGACGATGGTCTCAAAACCAGAGAACTCCAGTCTGACTCCTGGGGCTTGCCCTGGGAAAAGGTGAAGAACACCTTTCCGGTGAGGGCAGAGTTTCTGATCCCTTTTGCCACACTCAGGAATGCAGGGAGATGTCTTTAGATGCCAGTCTTGGGGACACGCTGCCCCTGATAGGTAGCCTGACGCGCTTCCTCACTATCGAAGTCGTATCCCTCATCCCCTTTGTGCAAGTACCTTGGTGCATGGGGCGGGAAGGGGGGCAGAGGTTGGCACCACTCTGCTGGTGGGGATCTGCAAAGGCCAGAGCGGGTCTGGGCTCAGTGGCAGAAGTCAGAAAAGGAGGTTAACCACAGTGTAAGAAAGGATGTGGCCTAGATAGGATGTGGCCCCCCAAATTCATATGTTGAAATCCTAACCCACAGTGCGATGGTATGAGGAGCCGGGGCCTTTGGGAAGTGACTGGGTCATGAGGTTGGAGCCCTCATGAGTGAGCTCAGTGCCCTTATAAAATAGACCCCAGGGAGATCCCTTGTCTCTTCTGCCATGAGAGGACACCGCAAAAAGATGGCCGTCTGTGAACCATGAAGAGGCCCCCACCGGAAGCCAAATCTACCAGTGCCTTGATCTTGGACTCCCCAGCCTCCACCACTGTGAGAAATAAATCTCTGTTGTTTAAGCCCCCCCAGGTCTGTGGTACTGTGTTATAGCCGCTGGAAAGGACTAAGGCAAAACCTAAGTACAAAAGATCCTTTTGGAATTGAGGACATTGTGTGTCATGCAAATAACAAAGTCAAGGTCACACTGCTGAAATGAAATCAGATATCTCTTGTGAACTTACTGGGTACCAGAGATCTATGCCAACAGGTCCTAAGCCTGCAGAGGTTATGATCACAACAGTAATGGCTACGGCCATAACAACAACACATTGATCGAGAATTTACAACCTGCCTGCCACTGTTCACTGACTATGACCCCATGTAGAGTCAACTCACTTTCTTTTCCCAGCACATCTATGAGATAGTTACTGTTGTTCCATTCTACACACGAGTCAACTGAGGCACAGAGAGGTGAAGCAACTTAACACAGCTGGTGAGTGGCAGAGCCATGACTTGACCCAGGTCGGCGAGCCCCAGAGCCATGCTCTTGCAGCTTAGATCCCAGTGGGTGACACAGAACGATAAATGCATGAAGCTGGTACCGTGGAGTTAGTGGCAGGTGAAAGGTAAACAGAGAGCTGTGGGGCACTGAGAAGGCCACCCACCCTAGCTGTTTATGAAAATCTGGGCATACTTCCTGGAGGAAGATGATGGGGCCCAGAGATGCTGAGTTGGAAACATTGCTATCTGGGGCCCAAGGAGATTAAGGAACTCACTTTTTCTGTGTCAATTAACTTAGAAAAGGCAGAGCTGGAATAGGGACCCACACGTCCTTTGTGGAGAATGACCCCGTGGATCAGTCCACAGATTTCCACCCAGTGCTGATCTCTGATACAGGCATAAGTAGGGTTTTAAAAAGTCAGCATGCTGGGGTGCCTGGGGTGGCTCAGTCAGTTGAGGGTCTGACTCTTGATTTCGGCTCGGGTCATGATCTCAGGGTGGTGGGATCGAGGCCCACCTTGGACTCCATGCTCAGCAGGGAGTCTGCTTGAGATTCTCCCTCTCCCTCCTCTCTCTCCCTCTCTTAAAGAAATACATCTTTTTCTTTAAAAAAAGTCAGTATGCAAATTGTATGATATGGTATGTGAATTGTATCCCAATAGAGCTGTTTTTTTAAAAGCCAGTACTCAGGGGGGCCTGGGTGGTTCAGTCCATTAAGCATCTACCTTTGGCTCAGGTCATGATCCCGGGGTCCTGGAATCGAACCCCACATTGGGCTCCTTGCTCAGTGGGGAATCTACTTCTTCCTTTGCCCCTTCCCCTCTGCTTGTGTGCTTTCTCTCTCTCTCCCTCTCTATCTCTCTGTCTGAAATAAATAAATAAAATCTTTGAAAAAAAATTTTTAAATATGTTTTAAAAAGCCGTTATACACATAGTCATTATGCTGTCCATTTTAAACTTACACAAAGCTATATGTCAATTATAGCTCAATAAAACTGAAAGAAGAAGTGCAAACTTAACAAACCAGAAGTAATACTTGGGTGACCACAAATTAAAGTTACTATTGTTTTGTGTGACTATAAAAAAAGAAAAGAAGAGGGCAGGAATTGACTGGGAAGGGGCAAAGGAGAACTTTCTGGAGTGATGGGAATGTTTCATATCTTGATCGTGGTAGTGGTGGGTGCACACCATGTGTCAAAACTTCCCAAATTGTGCATTTAAAATGGTTACATTGTATATAAATTATACCTTAAGAACTTTGATTAGAAAGTGTCATGGTTATGTGTCAATTTGGCTAGGCCACAATACCCAAATATTTGCTCAAACACTATCCTAGACGTTTCCGTGAAGGTATTTGTTTTTTAGATGAGATTAACATTGAAATCAGTAGACTGAATAAGTAGATGACCCTCCGTAATGTGGGTGGGCCTCGTGCAATCAGTTGAAGGCCTGAAGAAAACAAAAAAAAAAAAAGACTGATGTCCCCTAAGGAAGAGGGCATTCTGACAGCAGATAGCCTTTGAACTTGAACTGCAGTTCTTCTCTGGGTCTCCACCTTGCTGACCTACCCTGTAGATTTTGACTTGCCAAGGCTCCACAGTTGAATTAGCCAATTTTGTAAAATAAATCTCCTTCACGACCTGCCATACACACACACACGCACATGCACGCACGCACACAGTTGCGCATACACGTGTCCTGTTGGTTCTGTTTCTCTGGAGAACCCTACCAAATACAAGAAGAAAAGTAAGCCTGCCTCATAAATCTTCCCTGAGAACCTTACAGCCTTGTTGGGACGAGAAGACCGGCATGGGCACAGAATGAATACAAGAATGAACGTGAAATCCCTTCTCATTTCACACTTTGTCTGTCTGCCTACAGAATCAACATGAGCTGAATCTTTGCTGAATGACTGAGAGTTATGGTGAGATTTTGGTTGACTGTGGACCTTGCATTATTCCAAGTTGGGTGAAAGATATGTCAGAATGCACAGCTTGACTTCTTTTTTCTTTTCTTTATTTTTTTAAAGATTGTATTTACTTATTTGACAGAGAGGCAGCCAGCGAGAGAGGGAACACAAGCAGGGGGAGTGGGAGAGGAAGAAGCAGGCTCATAGCAGAGGAGCCTGATGTGGGGCTCGATCCCATAACGCCGGGATCACGCCCTGAGCCGAAGGCAGATGCTTAACCGCTGTGCCACCCAGGCACCCCACACACAACTTGACTTCTGAGTAAGGTTTTCAGGTTGACCTAGGGTGGGTTTTGTGTGTGTCCTTACCTGCCTTTGAGTCAAACCTCCCAGAGATGATTTATGGGTGCTCTTATTACTAGTCTTTGGAGAAATGTGTGTCCTTTATGTCTGTGTTGAGGTGACCCTACCCTGCCGGGAGAACCGAGTAGTGCAAATATGTCCCCAGAAGAGGCTTGAAATCGGCTCTTCTTTCTGTTCCCATGGGAACGCCTGTGTTGACATAGCACCTACGATTCCTTGGAAGGAAGAGCTTGCTGGGCTCTGTTTCGAGGCTCTTCCTACAGACGCTTGCATTCCTACAATTGGTTATTCATCCTCTCTAACTTGTATAACATTTATAGCTCTACTTTTCTGACCCTTCAAATGCCTAAGGTCCCCTCACTCTGAGGTCTGCAAGTATCCCTGACAAATGAGATTACTTTGGGTAACCCCACTTCCGTACTGGCGTTTAGATTTTACGTGGGAAGGGTTCTAATCTCAGAGAGAAACCTTTTTATTGTCTGGGGGGGCTTGGGGGCATCAGATTTATTTAGGTAACAGAGAACTGAGCTGGAAATCGTTATGCTGACAATTAAGTAGGGTTCGCTGAGGACACAAGGAATTAAAACACATAAGTGGGGGCGCCTGGGTGGCTCAGTCGGTTAAGCGTCTGCCTTTGGCTCAAGTCATGATCCCAGGGGTCCTGGGATCGAGCCTTGTGTTGGGCTCCCTGCTCAGGGGGATTCTGCTTCTCCCTCTCCTTGTGTCCCTCCCCGCTGCTTGTGCTCTCTCTCGCTCTTTCTCAAATAAATAAATACAATCTTTAATAAATACATTGATTAAATAGAACGTGTAGGTGTGTATCATATATTGAAAAGTAACATGATTTTGCTTGCAGACATTTAACTATTTTTACATTGTAGTAAATGTTTCCTTTTAAAAATCCCTTGTATTGGGGCACCTGGGTGGCTCAGTCAGTTGAGCGAGCAACTCTTGGTTTCAGCTCGGACTGTGGTCTCAGGGTCCTGGGATCGAGCCCCGGGTTGGGCTTCCCGCTCAGCAGGGAGTCTGCTTGAGATTCTCTGTCTCTCTCCTCCCTCTGCCCCTTCCCCCTATCCCCACCTCCCGTTGTCTCTCTCTCTCTCAAATAAATAAATAAAATATTAATAAGTAAATAAATAAATAAAAATACCTCGTATCTCACAGGGCAAATCGTACCCCTTCAGGGGCCCCTTCCCACCTGTGTGGAACCCAGTTGCGTACCTAGATCACAACAACCTCTGGAGGACAATGGATGCCATGGGGCGAGAGGTAAAGCTTATTAAATCTTCTTTGACTACATTTGTATTTTTCATGATAGTTTCAGTCCTTCAAAGAAAGAAGGGACACTCTATCAGCAATGCCTAGCGTGTTGTCTGGTACACAATATCTCTCAGTAAAGATTTAGGAAATGAGTGCATGAACTGGTTTTTAACCACTAAAAGAATGAGGTGTCCAGCAGACCACTGGTCGTATACCACCGGTGGCAGGTGGGGGCGGGGGAGAAGATCAGACATCACTCAGCCTTCCTGGGATGATGTTTCTAACTTAGACAATCCTCAGGACAGGACAGAATAAGACTTCGAAGGTCTTTGTGTCGCCATCTTGCCCCAACCTGTAGCCCATAAGTCAGCGCACACGGAACTCAACCTGAAACTCCAGTTCAGGCATAGATTTGGTGAACTGTTGAAGAGCTGAATTTATGAATGTTCTCTCTAAATGAATAACTTAATCGGTAATTTGGAATCGTAATCGGTATTTGGAAACAGCCCCAATTTCATCATAGCCTCCATTATTGTGCAGCAAGTGTGACCGTAAATTCAATATGGATCCAGTGGTGTAGATCTATGATGGAATCATAATCGGTATTTGGAAACAGCCCCAATTTCATCATAGCCTCCATTTATTGTGCAGCAAGTGTGACCGTAAATTCAATATGGATCCAGTGGTGTAGATCTATGATGGGAAAGCTACGCAGACAACACGGGTTGTGCCATGAAAATCATAAATGGGGGAATTTGGAAAGCTTACATTTTCTTTCTTCAAGTGAGAGTTTTCAGTACTCTAGAAATAGTTATTTGAAATGGAAAATTACATTCGTTTTTTTTTTCCCCCTCTGAATCCTTATCGGAGTGTAGATTCCCAGTGATGCCCCATGGAAGGCACCCCTTGCGGAGGAGTGGGACCACATGACAATGAAGGAGCTGCTGGACAAGATCTGCTGGACAGAGTAAGTCTCACCATTAGGCCCAGGCACTTACTGTGACCGTCTCATTGCGTATGCACGGGCTTATTTAGCAATGCCATTCACTGCTTTGTGTCTAAACCACACCATCTGGCCAGATGGAACGCTAAAAAATATTGAAACCGGATTCCGTCCCGTGGATGTCTATACATCTTTGGAATAGCGATGCATCCCAAAGGTGGTGTCACCCCATCAAGTCCTCAGAACAGACCAGAACGTGTCACCATCTTATGTAGAACACCAGCTTGAAGACCTCATTTAGCAAGTAGATATGGTGCATTAGTGTATGCATTTGAAACACATTACGGGATGGGGTGCAACTCTCCAAGGCTTTGAAGAGGAACTTCTAGAAAAGTTCTCTGGATAGTTCACAGTTGTAGAGGAAACACGCATGGCTGGACTAACCGCTCCCCTTTATGGAAAACCGTGTAGCTTTGAGAGCAAGAGTTTACCAGTCAAGCATTAAATTCTGGTTGGCAGAGCTGGGAACTGGCTACGAATTGTGGAGGCGAAATAGACGACATAGAGAGGCCTCACTGCTCTCGGACAGCAGGAGAAAAGGAAAGGATTGTAAGGGTCCAAGCACATAGTGAATTTGTGGTAAACGGAGTAAGGGAAATGGAAGCCATGTTCAAGGAGACTGTCCTAACCCACTAAACAGCATTACTTGAGAGTAAATCTGGCTCTGGGGTTGATGTATTCATTCTTTAGGCATTAGGGAGGGAAGGTGGACACTGAGAACTAAAAATAAGAACAAGTTTTTAGGAGTCTCTGAATTTAAGATATGGAAACAGTCAAAAGACATAATATTTACAGGGGTGCCTGGGTGGCACAGTCAGTTAAGCATCTGACTCTTGGTTTTGGCTCAGGTCATGATCTCAGGGTGGTGAGATAGAGCCCCGTGTCAGGGTCCATGCTTAGCACAGAGTCGGCTTGAGATTCTCTCTCTCCATTTCCCACTGCCTCTCCCCCTCACTCTCTCTCTCTCTCTCTAAGATAAATAAATAAATTTTTAAAAAAAGACATGAAATTTACATATTTCTTGATATATAAATTCAACTTAGAACTTAACTTAAAGAAAGAGAAAGAAAGGAAGAGAGAGAGAAAGGCATCCAGAGAGAGGGGATGGAGAGAAAGGGAAAGAAGGAGATTCAAAGCATTATTTTTAAAAGGGAAAGTCTAAATGTCCAAAAATAAAAGATTGGTTAAATTAATAATGAGGCATCCAAAAAATAAAATACTCAACAGTGTTTTATTTTATTTTTTTTAAAGATTTTATTTATTTATTTGACAGAGAGAGAGACAGCCAGCGAGAGAGGGAACACAAGCAGGGGGAGTGAGAGAGGAAGTAGCAATCTCCCAGCAGGGCAGGGAGCCTGATGCGGGGCTCAATCCCCGGATCCTAATCCCTGGAATCAGGCCCTGGGCCAAAGGCAGCTGCTTAATGACAGCCACCCAGGTGTCCCCTCCAACAATGTTTTAAAATCATGCTGTAGAGGGGTGCCTGGGTGGCTCAGTCGGTTAAGCATCTGCCTTCAGCTCAGGTCATGGTCCTGGAGTCCTGGGATTGGGCCCCATGTCGGGGGCGGGGGGTCCCTGTGCAGCAGGGAGTCTGCTTCTTCCTCTCCCTCTGCCTCTCCCCCTGCTCATGCTTGCTCACTCGCTCTCTCTCGCAAATAAATAAAATCTTTTTAAAAATCATGTTGTAGAAAAATATTTAATGGCTCAAAAAATTCATAATACTAAAACACACAGAAAAGCAGGCTGTCATTGAGTATGTACGGGTTGATATATGACCTCCTTTTTTCAAAGAAAACTGTATATGCAATGCAAAAGCAATGGACATCCATCACAATGGTTTTTAACACTTAATATTACAGTGCAAACATTTATCCATGTCATTCAAAATGCATCGTTAAATATCATATTTTATGGTTGCAGAATATTCCATAGAAAGTGACTACCCTAATGTATTTATCCATCATCATCCTGTTGGACATTTTGGTTACTACCAGGTTATCGTAATTGTCATTATTATATAATACTCTGTGATAAACATCTTTGTGCTTCTGCTATGACTTCAACCTTTGAAGCCAACCAATTCTGGAATAGTAAAATCCTATTATTGTCATGAAATCAATGCCTGTTGTTAATTACATCTTTTTAAACACTTACGCTATTTACCACTTTTTTTGAGAGTGCATTTTGCAATTATAACTTATTTTTGTTGTAATACAGTTTCAGTATTTTGAATTCTATACATTAGATTTTATAAACATAGTATTTAATTATCTGCATTTGTTTTAGAACTTCCATTACGAAAAGCTTTTCATAAATTCAGGAAAGTCTTTTCAGAGAGCTTTGAAGCGCCTTGAAAATAGGACTAATTATATTCCTTTGGGATTATAGAAATCTGACTTTTTCTACCATTGTCCTTGGCCTAAGCCCACCCCGCTTAGTGAATATTCTAGGTTGTTGGCTGACAAAAGAAAACATTCCGGGATATTAAGATTATATGAACACAAGGTAATTTTTAACTTTCCCTAAGCGAGATCTACATGCTATCATTTTCTGGTTTTAAAGGAAGCAATCCCCAAGATATCCAGCCTATTGTTACTCAAACTGAAGCAGAATCATATATTTGAAGAATAATGTTGATCAGTCTTTCAGTTACTATCATTTAAAAAGTGTTTCTCAAAATACAATAAAATAAAACGTGTTTTTCAGAAACAGGTCACATTTACGGTGTGGTCAAGGCTATGTAAATACACTTTTCAAAACCTGTAACTAAAAAAAAAGGCCCAAAATGAAACCAGTGATTATCTTTTGGGGAGGCAGAAATATGGAAGACACTCATGCTCTCACCTTTTTACTTTATGAAATTTCCAACTTTTATATAATGTGTATGTATTTTTCATGTAGAGAAAGATAATAACATTTATCTTTTACAAAGTCAACAGGGCGAAGAACATGAGAATATTATTGCAGTAGCTTCCTTGACCTTCCATCCGTCAGATGTCGTTCTTCTCATTTCTTTTCTCACTAAAGCTCCCAGCATAAGTCAAATAAAGGATTAGGAAGGGCCTGGCCCTCCAAAGAGAATTGCTTTGAGATCTCCCTCTATTTCAAGCCAGGATGATTTCTTTCCCACCCAGTTGGCAACAATAACGACTAGAATCACACCAGTATTTTTGTGTTTAATCTTGGCTGTCTTAGCTGGGCCAGTGTTAAATTTTAGTTGTTTATTACTCCCTTGACCTTATGCCCCCCCAATTCCCTTACAAATTAAGGAACAATGGGGCGCCTGGGTGGCTCAGTCATTAAGCGTCTGCCTTCGGCTCAGGGCGTGATCCCAGAGTCCCCGGATCGAGCCCCACATCAGGCTCTTCCGCTATGAGCCTGCTTCTTCCTCTCCCACTCCCCCTGCTTGTGTTCCCTCTCGCTGGCTGTCTCTCTCTCTGTCAAATAAATAAATAAAATCTTTTTTAAAAAAAAAAACCAAATTAAGGAACAAAAGGAATAGGACATTGGGAAACAGCAAAGGATGTTTTCACTTTGAAATAATATTTTCAAACTCACGTCTGGGTGTTGCTTTAGATGGATGCCACAAATGGCCTTCGCAAAGAAAACACAAGTCAGCAATTTCCCTCCCTTCGGTTATCATGAGGAATCTAACAAAACTCACTTTAAGTCACTTCAACGTATATATTATACTAGTTTCAGGCTAAATGATGGGGGCTGTCACAAACACGCTATCAGGTTGTTAGGGTTGCAGAAGTTGTCAGGAACTGGTATGTGTGTTGGGCCTGATTCTAGAAGCTTCCAGAGTCAAGGTACACTAGTGTAGAGATGTGGTCCTTGGTGAGTATTTGTACTTTCGAGCTTGTCAGCTGCCTAATCAGAAAGCTTTTCGAGGTAGTAAAAGCATGAGGTTTGAATCAGGTGTGATCTGGTTTGAAGTTGTACCATTTAGTGGACTGTGGATGACGTATCACTAACCTCCCTGAAATGCAGTTTTCAGGCTTGTGAATTGGGGAGAAATTGCTGGGATTTTTTTTTTTAAGATTTTATTTATTTATTTATTTGACAGAGAGAGCAGAAGAGCACAAGCAGGGGGAGCGGCAGAGGGAGAGGGAGAAGCAGGCCCCCCTCCGAGCAGGGACCCCAATGTGGGGCTCCATCCCAGGACGCTGGGATCATGACCCGAGCTGAAGGCAGATGCTTAACCAACTGAGCCCCCCAGGCGCCCCAAGAAATTGCTGTTTTATAGAATTGTTATGACGTTTCAATACAGTAGGTTTAAAAACCATGGAGTACGAAAGAGTTCAGTCATGGAAGGCAGTATCATTTCTGCCACCCATTGTCGGCATGACCAGGGGGCAAACTCTGCCTCAGATATAAGCAGATTAACATCACTCGAACTTTATGTCCAAGTCAAAAGGGGGGATTGGCTCTTATTAAACATGTCCCAGAGTACACATTACTACTGGTGAATTTTAGAAATGTTAGGTAGGGGTGCCTGACTGTCTCAGCCAGTAGAACATGCAACTCTTGATCTCAGGGTTGTGGGTTCGAGCCCCACACTGGGTGTGGAGATGACTTAAAAATACAATCTTTTAAAAAAAGTTGTTAGATATAACTGGGTTGTTGGAATTGCAAGAGATAGTATATAGCCTTTTGCTGTTGACCTGCCAACCCCAAGCAAAATTTCACAAAATATCTGTGCTCTATTAGTTGCTTTTCCCCCTTATCCATCCTTTAAGCTTGTCTTCCATTAGATAGTAAAATAACTGAATAAATAACTGGGACTAGGGGCCCCTGGGTGGCTCAGTCAGTTGAGTGTCTGACTCTTGATTTCAGCTCAGGTCGTGATCTCAGAGTCGTGGGATCGAGCCCTGCATCAGGCTCCGCGCTCAACACAGAGTCTGCTTCTCCCTCTCCCTCTGTTTCTCCTCTCTCTTTCTCTAAAACAAATAAATAAAATCTTTTTTAAAAATTGTGACTAATTCTGTATTTGGGACAGCACCTAGCATATCCTTTGCACATTATGGATAATTTATTTTTTTTAAGATTTTATTTATTTGAGAGAGAGAGAGAGAGCGAGCACAAGCGGGAAGGAAGGGCAGAGGGAGAGGGAGAAGCAGGCTCCCTGCTGAACAGGGAGCCTGATGTGGGGTTCGATCCCAGGACCCCGGGATCATGACCTAAGCCGAAGGCAGTTGCTTAACCGACCGAGCCACCCAGGTGCCCCCATTATGGATAATTTAAAAATAATGTTTAGGGGCGCCTGGGTGGCTCAGTCATTAAGCATCTGCCTTCGGCTCAGAGCGTGATCCTGGAGTCCTCGGATCGAGCCCTGTGTCAGGCTCCTCCGCTGGGAGCCTGCTTCTTCCTCTCCCACGCCTCCTGCTTGTGTTGCCTCTCTTGTTGGCTGTCTCTCTCTCTCTGTCAAATGAATAAATAAAATCTTTTAAAAAAATAAAAAATAAAAAAATAAAAATAATGTTTAACTGATAACCATTCATGCATTCAGTCATCCAACAAGTAATTATTGAGTGCTTACTATGCGCCAGACACTATTAAAGAGAACACTGGTGAGCATGAAAGTTAAGATTCCTATTCTCATTGGCTGATATTATAGTAGGGGAGACACAGTAGAAAATAGTGAACCAATAATAAAGATAACGTAAGGCAACGGAAAGAGTTCTAAAGACACTATACTGTGGTAAGATGATAGAGAATTCCAGGGTACTGGGTAAATGGAAGCTGGTGTTCCTTTTCACAGAAATAGAAGAGTTCACCTTTCTGAGGAGACATGAGAAGAAGTAGAGAGGGTACAGAATGAGGTAGAAAAAGTAGGCCTGGGCTCGATCACTTGGGGTTTTGCGGGCAAAGGTGAAAGATCCAAATCCCATTCTGGTTTCGATAGGATGCCACTGGTGGGCTTAAAGCAAGAGAATGACATGACTCGATTTATGCTATAGAAAGAGCACCACAGCGGGGAGGGGCTAAAAAGCTTCTGGCTTCGAGTGTGGTGAATGGATACCAGGTAACAATGAGTGGAGGAAGAACGACCAGTCTGGAAGAAATAATTGCGATACTCTTGACAAAAGATGACACTACCTTGGTGGTGGTAATGGTGGTCTGAGGTGGTGAGAGACAGTGGGACTTCCTGATAGATTGGGCTGAGGGGAGAGTGAAGGAAAGAGAGAAATTAAGGTTGATTTCTAGAGTGTTGGCCTTAGCAGTTGGGTGAATGGTGATGCCTTTTGCTGAGATGGGGATCACAGAAAGAGGAGCAGGCATATGGAGAGAAGCCATGATAGCACAGAATAGGTAATACAAGCTAAGCCTGAATAAGCTGTTTGGGTGAAGGGGAAAATAACTCTCATTCCCAGAGGCTCTGATGTCATGTTTTATAAAACTGGATTCTGGTGATAATTTTCTGCCACTTGCCAAACTATGCCAGCGTTAGCCGAGTAAACGCATTGCTTAAATAATATCCAGGTTATGAAGAAGATGCCCTCCCACACTTGCTAACTGTGCTCTCGTTTCTTCCTGAGCAGATCTGCCAAGCAGCTAGCCACTCTCTTTGTGAACCTGTGTGTCACCGCAGAGACCCACGAGGTCTCTGCGCTCTGGTTCCTGTGGTATGTGAAGCAGTGTGGGGGCACGACCAGGATCATCTCAACAACCAATGGAGGGCAGGTACTCGTGCATCCCCACACTGTTCCAACAGAAGACTGCCATGCCTAAATAAAAGATTGGCATCATCCTTCAGTCATGAACGGATGAAGCAAGAGGCAGGCTTGTGGCCTTCAGAATTTCATGATGGCCGCTCCAAGTGGCTTTCGTGAGGGGCAGTCTGTTGTTAGGGACCCAACGTGAAGACCCAGCAGCCAATGGGGCTTTAAGATAACCTCGTTACCTTGCTACACTCTTTTGCAAGTTTCCGTTTGGGTGTGCATCTGATTATTATTTGAAAAGTTTGTAGGAGACCATCCAACGCACATAGCCTGAGCACTTCTTGGAAAGCTCAGAAAAGAAAGTCAGACACGCGTTTTCAATTTCAAACACACATACCACACAAAATCCATTCGCTCATGTTTTCCTTCATTCCTCCCTTCATTCATTCCCTGTTTCCTGAGCCCCAGCATTGTATAAAGCTCTGTGCTTGGCCCAGTAGGAAGTGAAGTAGAGATCTTATATAATCTGCTTGCTGGTCATTTTTCTTCCTTTCCCCTTTCTCATTCTCCCCCCTGCTCCTTCTCTTCCTTCTCCTCCTCCCCACTCCTTCTCCTCGTCCTTCTCATCTTCATCTCTCTCTCCTTCTCCTTCTCCTTCTTCTCAGACTGTTTGAAATAATCTTTTACAAAATTACCTGAACTGAAAATTCAGGAGAAGGCAGTCAGCTCAACAGTGTGCCCAGCCATGCAGAACATTTGGAAGCAACAGGCATGTAGCCCAGGATGAGACGGGCAGCCGGCAACAGAGAGTCGGGTGGCCTGGGGGTGGAGGGTAGGCCAGGGAGGTTCTCAGCCTGAGTAACAAGGAATAGAAAAACAGGCTTAGGTGCGCTCGGGCAAGCAACCAACAGAAGGATCTAGGTGGGACACAAAGCAGGGGTAGTGGCCGGGCAGGTGGGCCATGGGAGGTCAGGCTGAGGATGTCCAGCAGAGGGTGGAGCCTGGGAATCCACAAGAGAATGGCCTAACAGTCACCTGGTTAGAAAGCCTGTAATTTTGTCAGAAGCCAGCAATCACTAGTTAGAAAACGATGGTCGAAGGCACGAATCGCAACAGCGAAATGCAATTTATACATCTCACAGAGAGATATGTGAGAAAAACTAGCAACTGAATCATTGAAACCCGTTCCTATATTGCCATACCCATCTCTTGAGTCCTCTTTTCTTTCCAGGAGAGGAAATTTGTGGGCGGATCTGGGC
This sequence comes from Ursus arctos, assembly GCF_023065955.2. Classification (NCBI taxonomy): domain Eukaryota; kingdom Metazoa; phylum Chordata; class Mammalia; order Carnivora; family Ursidae; genus Ursus; species Ursus arctos. Next base: position 36,707,345 of record NC_079873.1, on the reverse strand, counting down.
AAGTGAGTGAGCGAATAATGGACCTCCTTGGAGACCAAGTGAAGCTGGAGAGGCCCGTGACCCACATTGACCAGACAGGAGAAAATGTCCTTGTGGAGACTCTCAACCATGAGGTGTATGAGGTAACCAAGAACCTTAAACTAGGGGAAGGGGCAAGAATCCCATAGATAACCAAAGCTTAAATAAAGCCAAGAATATTCCAGACTTCATAGGCAATCCCTTTGCCAAAGGCGAAAAAGTGACCTCTGTCTGAAAGAAGGGAAAAGAGAACCAGAATATTTGGGGAGAGTGCAAATTTACAAAATCATGTATTATCGAGCCTCTGTATTGGGCTCCTGTGTAATCAGATACCAAAGAAAATATTTAATAAATGTCGAGTGCTTCCTATGTGTCTGGCCTTATTCTAGGAGTTGGGAACACAGCAGGGAACAAAACAGATAAAATTCTCTGCTTTCATGTGGCTTACATTCTAGTGAAGGAGAAAGGCCATAATCAAACATGTGGTTAAGATATAAAGTATCCCAGATAGTGGTAAGTACTACAGGAAAACTCAGTCAGGGAAGGGGGAGAGGGTGTACCAGAAGGGGGGGGTGAGGGGATCGGTTATGCAATTTGAAATAAGGTCACGGGGGAAGGCCTTAATCAGAAAGTGATATTTTAGCACAGAACCAAAAAAAGGTGAGGGGTTGAGCCATGGGGTTCTTCGAGGGAAGAGCATTCCAAGTAGAACAGCCAATGCAAAGGCCCTGAGGTAGAAGTAAGCCCGGCACGACGAAGAAACAGCAAGGTGGTCAAACCGCAGAATTAAAGGAACGAGGGGAAGAGTACCAGAAGATGAGATCAGAGCGGTAACAAGGGTCCATTTCTATATATGGCCTTGGAGGTAAGTGTAAGGAATTTGGCTTTGACTCCAGTGTGATGGAAAGTCATGGGAGGATTTGACCTAGGGAACACTAAAGGCTAATTTTGGTTTTAACACGATTCTTCCCGTTTTCCTGTGAAGAAGACTCTCGAGGGATGCCCGGCTGGCTCAGTCAGTGAAGCAGGCGACTCTTGATCCTGGGGTTGTGGGTTCCAGTCCCATGTTGGGTGTAGAGATGACTTACAAATAAAATCTTTGGGAAAAAAAAAAAAGACATTCCAGGGGGGCCAAGGGTAAAATGAAGGAGAAACATTAGGGAAAAAAAAAAATCCACGAGCAATGTGTAAGCACGTTGTTTTCCTTGCAGGCTAAGTACGTGATTAGCGCTGTCCCTCCTATCCTGGGGATGAAGATTCACTTCAATCCCCCTCTGCCAATGATGAGAAACCAGCTGATCACTCGTGTGCCTTTGGGCTCAGTCATCAAGTGTATGGTTTATTATAAAGAGCCCTTCTGGAGGAAGAAGGGTGAGTATTAGGAGAAGGTCCAAGAAACCTGGTGTAAAGACATGTATTTGCAGGTACCTGGTTTTTCTAGAATGCTGGGCATAAAGCATCATTAGTCCAGGTGCTGAGTACCGTTCTAGCCAATAAAACATGTTGGCACCAATTCAGGAAATTCACTTCCTGAACTATGACTGACTCTTTTTTCATAATTTACTATAAAGTCTTGTTTCATCCTGCCACAAAATCTTGTGAAAATAGTTATTGTCACTTTCCAAAAATACAGTTTTTTCGAAGCATGAATTTGCAGAGCCATTCACAAAAGTAGGGATTCTGAAAATTCCCGGGCAATCTCATTCGTGTTGGGATTCTACTATTTAAGTTAAGGTGATTCGTGTATATTCAACAGGTGTGCTACTGTGACGGGTGGAATGTTATAGGGATGCCCACGAAAGTGCTAGATTCCACAACAGTGGGAATGTTCTGGCAGATGCTCTGTCCAGTACAATGGCCACTAGCCACATGTGGGTGTTGAACGCTTGAAATGTGGCTAGTGAGGGGCGCCTGCGTGGCTCAGTCGGTCAAGCATCTGCCTGTGGCTCAGGTCATGACCCCAGGGTCCTGGGATGGAGCCCCACATCGGGCTGCCTACTCAGCGGGGAGCCTGCTTCTCCCGCTCCCTCTGTGCTCTCTCTCTCTCTTGCTTTCCCTCTCAAATAAATAAAATCTTTTAAAAAATTAAAATAAAAAATAAAATGACAGAAGCAATACCTGCTTTTTAAAAAACTACAAAAATAAATGTGTTCCCTATAAAACGTACAAAAAAAATAAATAAAAGTGAAAAATGTCCTTCTCCTATGGTGTGTGTCCTGGCATGCCCACCCCTTAGGGAACAATTACTAAAAATTTAAGTTGTTTATCTTTAGAAATTTATCATATGCAGGGCGCCTGGTTGGTTCAGTCAGTCAAGCATCTGACTCTTGGTTTCTGCTCAGGTCGTGATCTCAGGGTCATGGGATCAAGCCCTGTGTTGGGCTCCATGCTCAGCGGGGAATGTGCTTGAGATTCTCTCTCCCTCTCCCTCTGCTTCTTCCCTCTCTCTCAAATAAATAAATCTTAAAAAAAAAGACATTTATCATATGCATAGGTAATACTTTAAATAAATGTATACATATATAATTGAAATACATATACACTTTGAATATATATTTTTAAATGTAACACTTATATGCAAATATAATTTTAAATAAATATCTAACGTATTTCTCCAAAAGCATTTTTTTTAAAAAAACAAGATACATACTACACTGAAATTTGCTTTTTTTGGTTAACAATGCACCATAGTGCATACCCTCATAGTTCCCTGTTCTTTCTTCCTCCTTTTGAAACCCTGTCATCAAACTTTCTAGACAACATTTGTTCCAGAGTCCTCCCCCATAATTTTCTTCAAACAACCTCAAATTTGCAAGGAAACGATGGAGGCGAATGAGAGAAGCACTTTGGACCAGAATGAGCTGACGTTGTTTCCGGAGTTGTTCTGGAGACCATGTAGTGAATGAGGGTTTTGGACTCTGTGGAGGCCAGTTATCCATGTCCTCCCTGCCCTGTCTCCTGAAAACCAAGAACTGGTTGGCTTAGTCTAAGTGGTTCCTCATAAAAAATGAACATTCAGTCCCTTCTATTTTATGACGATGGACTAATATTTTTTTCTTACACATCTTTGGTTTTATCTGATTTCTTATGAAAGAGGAAGTGAGATGGGATACAAGTCTTTTTTTAAGATTTTTTAAAAAATGTTTTATTTTTTTATTTGAGAGAGAATGAGAGAGAGAGAGAGCGAGCACAAGATGGGGGAGGGTCAGAGGGAGAAGCAGACCCTCTGCTGAACAGGGCACCTGATGTGGGACTTGATCCTGGGACCCCAGCATCATGACCTGAGCCGAAGGCAGTCGGCTAACCAACTGAGCCACCCAGGCGTCCCCTAAGATTGTATTTATTTATTTGTCAGAGAGAGAGAGGGAGAGCACAAGCAGGGGGAGCTGCAGGCAGAGGGAGAAGCAGGCTCCCCGCCGAGCAAGGAGCCCCATGCGGGACTCGATCCCAGGACCCTGGGATCATGACCTGAGCTGAAGGCAGACGCCTAACCAGCTGAACCACCCAGGCGTCCTGGGACACAAGTCTTAATGACAGAGAAGACAAGATTTTAATGAATTGCAGCCTGGATTAGGGGTAGTTTGCTAAGGTGATGAATATCTTTTTCCATGTTGCTGTTTTTTCAAGATTACTGTGGAACCATGATTATTGAAGGAGAGGAAGCTCCCATCGCCTACACGCTGGATGATACCAAACCTGATGGCGACTATGCAGCCATAATGGGGTAAGGCACGCTTATGGTGGGGTGGATGCTATTTGGTGGACAAAATATTCCCATACTATTAATAAGTGCGTCCCAAATTTTGTTAAATAATTTTTTACCCAATGGGTACAAATCTCCAACTCTGGCAGTAGAAAAATTCTGAATGCCTTTAAAAAAATAATGCGTTCCAATGGATAAATATTCAGAAAGGAAGGAGAATACCAATAACATTTTAAAATTTGTCATATCCACTTTCTGCTTCATATTTAGTGCTGGGGATAGATATATTTTGGTGAGCTATCTTTTGTGAAAGCGTAATATGAAGATGACTTTAGGGGGTTTCACTGAAAGGGCTTCAGTGATAATTACGTGGGATGCTGAGATATTCCAGAGTCCCTCTAGAGAGGAGCCACGACCAGCCCAGTCCTCAGCTTGGCAGGGAAAACCAGCACAGATTGGGGATGTCTTGGGGGTCAGAACCTGGCCCAGATTGCTGGTTACCTGGAACAGCCAAAATTGAGATGGGCCCTAAGATACATACAAACTCATTTCCACGAGAGCCCCTGGTGATGACAGCAGATCAAAGCCAGTTGTTAAGTTGAAGGCAATCATAGGGCTAGAAACGGAGGCCGATTTTAGAAGGCTGGGTGCTGGAGAGACACCGTCATGGAGACGGAACCAAAGAGTAAGGGCAGGATGATCTCAGGTGAGCATTTGAGACCAAGGGCTCATTCTTGTTGGCCATCAGCCATGTGGCGGGGGAGGCAGGTCAATCATCGTATTATCTTGGGCGGAAATTATGGCCGGTCACCTGTGTGTCGTCCCTCACATCCCGGAAGCCGCAGGTGCTGATCAGTTTCAAGAAGGTAACACGTGAGCAGTAAAACACTGAACAAAATGAACCAGTATATAATTTGTGTCTTCTGGTTGACTTTTAATTTGTTCTCTAGGCACACGTGTAGCTATAGAAATGGGGCCAGGATGAAAGCAGCCATTGATTCCCCCTCCCTTTTTCTTATTGGTATGTTTCAGATTTATCCTTGCCCACAAAGCCAGAAAACTGGCGCGTCTTACCAAAGATGAAAGGTACGGAACAAAGTGCCTCTTCTCTCTTCTTTCCTTCTTTTCTGCCTGCTTGCTTGCCTTTCCATTTTACTTAACTGTTTAATTTGAAGACTGCCTAATAATATATGTACTCGCAATGCTACGTGTCTGCAATGTTAATTATGAGGCTCTTGTGATTTGAGAACCGAGTGTCCAAATTAATATTTATTGAGTTTATTGTACATAAGATACCATGCAGGGAGCTATATGGAATACAAAAATGAACACAGCCCAGGGGCTGAAAATGTACGGGGAAGGAGATAACCAGGGAGACAAATGACCGCAACGCAAGGCAGCCTGGGTATATCCGGGTGAGTGATGCATAACAATTACAGATTACAGGTACAGAGGGACGGGTTTCTCTGGAGATGGCAGTTTCTTCCAGCAGTTAATATTCACCACTAGCAATTCTTTAGTCCCACACCACCACTGATGCATATTGACCAACTACGAGCCTCTGAATTACAAGATGGCGCTTTCCTTCCCCTCCATTATCCTGCTTCTCTGTGACTCTTGTCATGGCTGCGCTTGGCCGGGGGTATGGAGGTCTGACCGGGCCACGCACCTAAAAAAAAACACAAATAAAATCGCCCCTGGAATGTCAAGATCCATGAAGGTAGAAGGTTTTGCCTGGCTGGTCTACGGCCAGATCTCCAGTGCCTGGAACAGTGCCTGCAACAGATCTTTTCCCAGTTGATCTTTTGATCATGTTTATGGTTTATGTGTTTTACATGATAAGAAAATGTTAAATGTTTATGAAGTTAAATTTATCAGTTTTTAAAATCATGGCTTCAGAATGGTCTCACGTACATTCTATTCCAAGATTATTTTAAAAAATCACTCATTTTCCGATTACTTTTTTGGTTTCATCTATTACGTTGAAGACCTTTGATCCTCCAAAATATACGTTGGTGTAAGAAGTCATGTAGCAGGGGCGCCTGGGTGGCTCAGTTGGTTAAGCAACTGCCTTCGGCTCAGGTCATGATCCAGAGTCTTGGGATCGAGCCCCCATCGGGCTCCCTGCTCTGTGGGGAGCCTGCTTCTCCTTCTCCCTCTGCCACTCCCCCTGCTTGTGCTTTCCTGCTCTCTCTCTATTAAATAAATAAAATCTTTAAAAAAAAAAAAGTCACATAGGAGGTGAACTTGGTTTCATTCATGGGTAGCTCTTTGTCCCAGTGCCATTTTATTGAATAATCTGTCTTTTGCTTGTAGGTTTTAATAATACTTTTGAAAATCATTGCCTGACTCTAAATCATCTGTAAGAGTCCCTTCAGCATTCTGTAAAAATCACACTTGAAATAACTATAATCTCACACCTTATTCGACTAATAATAACTATTGGCTAATGTCCAACTCCCCCATGAAACAAAATTGCTTAAGAGCTACCATTTATCGAACATCTATTTTGTCCCAGTTATTATAAAACATAACTTTCTATGCTGTGTATCAGTAGTTCTCAAACTTGAGAATCACCTGGAAGCTTCGGGAAAGCACAGCTCTGCCACTGCTGTTTCTCAGTCAGCAGGTCTGAGGTGGGGCCTGAGAATCTGCATTTCTAACAAGTTCCGGGGGAGATGTGCTGGTGGTGGTCTGAGGACCACACTGTCTCACACCATGAAAGAAAAAGTCATGCCAGTTTGTTGAGAAAACGAAAGCTCAGGAAGCTTAAGTAACCTGCTTGAGATCTCAGAGTATATAAGAGGCAGAAGCAGAATTCAAGGCTTTTCCTGCCCCTTCCTCTTTCCATTCTGCCCATTGCCTGGCGGTGGGGTGGTGGGAGGAAGGGGGGAAGCAAGGATCATGTCTGGATCCTCCCAGAATCTCCAGCGCTTCGCAGACTGACACTTCCTTGAATGAATGACGACGGGGGCCATGTATCACTTTCTCTTCCATCATATTGTCGTGACCACATAGACTCAAGACATTTGAAATAGAACTGAGTGTCTTGTTTTGAAGAATTAAAATGAAATGGCAGGTGTGGAAGCAATAGCTCACAGGGTCTTCGAATGAAGGGACGCGTGTCTCTTTTACTTCCTTTCTTTCTTCATTTGCCCTTTTGTCTTTTTCTCCCCCCTCCTCCCATAGGATGAAGAAACTGTGTGAGCTCTACGCGAAAGTTCTGGGCTCCCAAGAAGCTTTGCAGGTAAGACTATGTTTCATTGCTTTCCTAGGAGACAGACCCCTGGTTTTGTCCTCAAGGGGCTACCAGGGATAGGCTCATGCAAGTCGGGACCTAGAGAGTTCATGTTTTCTCTGATAGTTCAAGAATCCCACAACACTGGCGTATTGCGTATTGCGGGCGACGCTACACTTGTCCCTGAGTTCAGCGCTCTTCCTGGAGCACGGCATTGGGCCAAGCCCCTCCCACCTCTGTCGGAGGGTTAGAAGAGCAGAGCTTCTCTACTCCTCGGGGAGATCCTGGATCCTGGCAGCCGGGATGGGAAGGCAAAGAGTGTTCTCTCTCTCCGATCCTATAAAAAGATGAGGTTCTCATTTGTTTACATAAACCAGCATATAAGCATTCCCTAACACCCACCCCACCCTCCACTGTCTCAGAGGTACAAATCGGGTGGCCTGTCCCTCTCCTGCACATCCCCTTTTCTCTTGTTTTACCGTTGAACATCAGGGGTGCAGGGAAGACACGCCGATTGGCTCGGGGGGAGCCCCGCTGGCCGAGTTTCACAGACACTTTCGGAAGTAGCCTGAGGATGAGGACCCGGCGATCTTCAAGTTACACAAGTGGTAGCCCCCACCCCCGCAAGGTGGTGAAAGGCAGGTTGGGGTGGGATCGCGAGGCGGTGTGGTAGGGGCATTTGGTGACCGCCAGAGGGCGCAATGCGCCCCTAACCAGGAGACATAATCACCTCCCTCATCCACGTTTAAAGCAATGAATTGGTGGTGTTCTCGTGACATGCACCAGACCGCGGGGGGGGGGGGGGGGTGTTAACGTTTGAACACGGATTAAATCACCTTTTGAAAGCGATTATTAAATCCAGTTATCCATGAAGCATTTGAAGACAATGGAGACCTACGTACAAATGAGCAGTTAAAGCGGGAGAAAAATCAAATGAGGGGGCTAAGAACGTTTAACTGGTTAAGCTGCTTATTCAAATCTCTGCAGTGCACACCAGGACATAGCTGAGAGCTACATGGCTTAATCTTCTTACTTCCACACTGCTGTTGCTCAACTTCACAGGGACTCGCTCCCTCCCACTCAGGTGGTTGTAGCTTTTCAATTTGTCATTTTTGTTCATTCTTTTAAAGCAAGAGTTTTTTTTACCACCACCACCACCACCACCACCACCCCACCCCACCCCACCCCCGCACATGATGTAAGTGAAATTCATACTGTTGATTTTTGGGGTTCCTTGAACGAGAGTGATTGATTGGTTTGGAGAGAAGCATAATAATCATGAAGAATGTGTTTTGCTTCATTTTTCTGTGCCTCCATAGACCATTTAGCAAGTTTATTTTATTTATTTTTCTTAAAGATTGTATTTATTTATTTGAGAAACAGAGCACAAGTGAGGGGAGGAGCAGAGGGAGAGGGAGAAGCAGACTCCCCGCTGAGCAGGGAGCCCGATGCAGGGCTCGATCCCAGGACCCTGGGATCACGACCCGAATTGAAGGCAGACGCTTAACCACTTAACGTGGCCTCTAGGCTCCAGGGTAGTGCGAGAGAAGTAGCAAAACCATTAATACACACACGCTAAAGAAAAAAAAATCATTTCACGTCTACTAAAAATGACTGGTTTTTCTGTTTTAAAATGCTGTTCCGGATACTTCACCCAGGTAGATACTCAAGCTTTCTTGAAATGACGTTCGGAGACTCGCTCAGGCTGAAGCAGCGTGTCACCGAGCTCCCTCCAACAACCTGTAAAATGATTGTTTGGGGAACCCCAGTTGGAGGGGAAAGCAGTGGCTCTCAAATTCCAAAAACAGCTGAGCATGTTTAATGTGGGAAAGTCTCTTTTTTCGAAGAAGAATGTGGATGATTCATTGCGGCCGATAAAAATGAGCTGGTCCTGTCCTTGTTTGCTCTTGGCACGAAGAGGAGCGCTTGCTTTCCTCTTGCTTTGGTGTTCACTGTGTGGAAGGAAGCAAGCCCTGGGAGCAGGGCAAGGGGAAAAGATAGAGTCCACCCTCTCTTCTGAGTGGCTGGAAACAGCCAGAGAAGAGTGCCCCCAAAGCGGTTGTTGCCCTCCGATGCAGAGAGCGCACGAGATGTGGCAAGACCACGAGCGACCCGGACCCACGGACATCCCCGCAACCAGGGCCTTGTGCCCTGTAAGTAGGATGCGTTGCACACGACTATCCAATGTAACCGCATATTTTTTAGACAAGACATTTTTTCAGAATCTATTTTTAAGCTGACCTCTTTCTCTTAAACTTGCTATGTTGCTTCATGATAAAGCTTATGTTAGTTATTTTAATAAAGAGCTCGAGTGTTGCAAAATCTCAACTCAAGTTTCATCTGTTCGTGGCAAAAACACGTTTTTCAGACCAATAGTTGATGCAAGTGCCCCTCATCGATAGACGTGCCTACAGCCCATGAACACGTCCATTCGTCCATCTAGCTTCCCTTAGCAAAGCTCGCTTCCACCAGAGACGTGAATCTGGTCATCCTTTTTCTTTGACAGACATGTTTTTCTGCTGGTTTCTCCGCTCCAACCACTTCAGTAAGCGTAAATCCTTTTTTAAACTTGTCTTGAAACCATTAGGCACTAACAACTTTTTAGAAGGTAAGACCAATTAAAACATGGAATGAGACAACTGCAGTTCGTGAACGTTTCCTGAGCCATGAATGAACCAAGTGAGAGAACTTTCTTCAGTCAGAATGTCTTTGAAGTTTATTACCAAGGACATTTACCTGCCCGAAGACATATATCTAAAAACATCAGACTAATAATAAAGCTCTCCTTCAGACGTATATTGGTTCTTCAATAACATGCCCACCAGGCTGTGTTTGATTTATTCTAGACTAGATAGCTTCGCTTGAGTCTCCCCTGAACTTTTGTCTTTCTCTCTTGCAGCCAGTGCATTACGAAGAGAAGAACTGGTGCGAGGAACAGTACTCCGGAGGCTGCTACACCACCTACTTCCCCCCTGGGATCATGACTCAATATGGAAGGTAGAGTAAAAGTGTGCTAAGCTCTCATGGAAATTCCCTGAACCGGAATCCGAACTCTAAATGGGTTTATGGAACCCTTCTCCCTTTTTATCTTGTAAATGCGAAAGGAAGGAAGGAAGGAAGGAAGGAAGGAAGGAAGGAAGGAAGGAAGGAAGAAAAAGAAAGAAAAAGAAAGAAAGAAAGAAGAAAGAAAGAAAGAAAGAAAGAAAGAAAGAAAGAAAGAAAGAAAGAAAGAAAGGAAGACCCAATTTCCTTTGTATCTCGTGAATATCCTGGGAAAAGTCATTAAAATTCTGCACAATGGTGGTGCCTTGCACTCTGGATTCCTCTGAAAGAGCAATCCCAATCAATATAGCCAACGGAGGTGGCCACATAAGAATAGGAATTTGGATAGTCGGAGGGTTTGCTTATATTGTCAGAAGAATTATTATCCTGAGATTAGAGTTCAGTAAAATTTCCTTAAAATGGAACTGTTGGGGGCACCTGGGTGGCACAGTCGTTAAGCATCTGCTTTCGGCTCAGGGCGTGATCCTGGTGTTCTGGGATCGAGCCCCACATCAGGCTCCTCCGCTGGGAGCCTGCTTCTTCCTCTCCCACTCCCCCTGCTTGTGTTCCCTCTCTCGCTGGCTGTCTCTCTCTCTGTCAAATAAATAAATAAAATCTTTTAAAAAAAAATGGAACTGTTGGGGCACTTGGGTGGCTCAGTCAGTTAAGCACTGGACTTTGGGTTTGGGTTCAGGTCATGATCTCTTGGGTGGTGGGATCGAGCCCTGCATTGGGCTCCAAGCTCAGTGTGGAGTCAGCTTGAGATTCTCTCTCTCTCTCTGCCCCTCCCCAGACTCATGTGTGCGAGCACACATGCGCGCTCTCTCTCTTTCTCTCACTCTCTCTCAAATAAATAAATAAATCTTTTTTAAAAATGGAACTGTAGAAGTGCCAACATGGGTACAGCATTAATAAAAGGAATCCTCATGTCAGAATTTCTTAGAAGTTTATTACAAAGGACACTGACCCTAAGGACATATCTCTGAAAACATCAGGATAATAAGGCTCTATTTCAGACATATATTGGTTCTTCAGTATGAATTAGACTGGGAATGCAGCAAGTTGGGTACAGTCCTGATTCTATAATAACCAACTTTGTCACGCTGGACAGGTCACTTCTCTCTGGACCTCACTTGCCTTGGCAGGTGTATAAGAAAGCACAAGATGGCATACAAGGAATAATAATCAGTATGTTCCTGACAACATGAGGGTTTTTTAAAAGACTGATCTTATTTATTTATTTAGAGAGCATGATTGGGCGGAAGGGCAGAGGGAGAGGGAGAATCTCAAGCAGACCCCACGCTGAGCTCAGAGCCTGACACGGGGCTCGATCTCACGACCCTGAGATCATGGCCTGAGCCAAATCCAAGCGTCAGATGCTTAACCAACGAGCCACCCGGGTGCCCCAAGAGTTTTTTTAAACACTTTTTCTGAGATACAAGTCACATACCATACAATTCACGCAAAGCTCACGATTCAACGGCTTTTAGTGTTAACGGCGTTGTGTGTCCAAGTTGGACTCACTGGTGTTTAGATAATTGTGTTTGCTGACGACGGCAAGGTATGGATTGATGATCTAGCAGTAATTATTATGACCATTATAGTAATACTAAGCCAAGCAATAATTTAATGCCAAGAGCTCAATCTAAACAAGATAGGAAATGTAGGGTAGTGAGGAAAAGCCTGCTGGGAGTATGCAATAAAAAGAAGATATGAGTGAATGTAAATAGATGATCAACCTGTCCACGAAAATCAGTCAAAGAAGGATGAAAACCTGCTTGTGAGAAGACACACAATGATTTTGGTGCACACTTTATCTTCCTGCAGATAGCAAAATGTCACGTACGAGAACATTCTGGGGCCAAAGAGCACCACCTGATTAGCTACTGGGTCATTAAGTTAATTTGGGGATATGCTGAGTATAGAATACATCCATAGTAATTGCTTCATTCAGGACGTACTGGCTAAGTGCCAACCATTTGCCAAGCACTGTGCTGGAAACATCCATACCGAGAAAATTCCTCTATGCTGTGAAGGAGCTGACAGTGTTGGGGACTGGGGTGGGGCTGGGGGGGGAGAGAAGACTATAATGTGTTGTGGTAAGTACTCTAATAGGCGTATAGATAGCGTGGAGACCTGTACAGGGAGAGACGGGCTAGCCTTACCAAGAGAAATCGAAGAAGGCTTCCTAATACACATACCAGCTGAGGAACGTAGAAGGCAGAGAAAGATATTGGAGAAGGCACCCCGGGCCGATGGAACATTATGTGCAAACATTGGGAATCCTTCAAGTTTGGGGGAGGTCTGGGGGAAAGTTCTGCATGGCTGGACTCTGGGTCCTATCGGGGATTGATTGGAGAATCAGAAAGGTGAATAGGAACCTTTGCCGCATAGAACACATTCAGGAAGACAAAACTTACCCTTTCAACAAAGAAAGGCCCATCGGAGCATGATTTTTGGTTTTGGGTTTTGCGGCGTGATTAGATTTCTGGCCACGGAATGGCAAGTTTCATGCTCAGTCCCCTAAGGTGTGGCAAGAAAAGGTCTATCGGGCCACAGAATGGTGGGGAGCAAAAAGGGGATTCACCCACACGGGCCTGGCCCTGGCCACCCCACAGAGGCAACATAAACCCCGTCGTATCAGGCATTGGTGGTATTTCTTCCCAAGGACATCTCTCAGGCTTCCATTTGGAAGGTAGGAACTGAGGCTCAGGGTATCTTGGTGACAGAGCTCCCGGACTGAGCAAGGACAGCCTGCCACAGGGCTTCCCTTGACCTGTCGGGTTCATGACATTTGCGGTCCTGCAAAGAGTGTTCCCTTCACGGCCCTGGCAGTACACAGAAAGCACTCTGTTTCCAGATGAAGACAAAGGACAGTACTGACAGCGCGTTAATGAAGAAATAAACACCCATTTCTTACGGAATTTTACTTCTGGGTAGACAGAAAAACGGATTGTAGTGATGAAGCAATAAAAGATATAAAGAAATATTTTACTCCAGCAAGCCATGAGAAATACACATGGAAAGACCCCTTTCTGTGAATATATAGTGTCTGCTCACTCACCTGCAAAAGAAGAGGCAGGGATTATTCTTCTCCAGCTGTTGGATGTTTTTCCCCCCAAGGGAATATTTGCACATGACAAGTAGAGGAAAAATATCTCTTTGTCTGTTTGAAATTAATTCTTAGTTTTTAGATTTTTACATTCCAATTGTTTGCATGACTAGTTCTCTAAGCCTTTATTCTCCCATCTAATATTTAATTCTAGGATTTGGCCAGGCCTTCTAGAGGTTTCCAATTTGAAAAAAGCAAACATGCTTGGACACCTGGGTGGCTCAGTGGGTTAAGGGCCAAATCTTCATTTTGGCTCAGGTCCTGATCTCAGGTTCGTGAGATCAAGGCCCACATAAGGCTCTGTGCTTGGTGTGGTGTCTGCTTGACATTCTTTCTCTCCCTTTCTTCCCCTTCCCCCGCTCATGTGCTCTAAATAAATAAATAAAATCTTAAAAAAGAAAAAAGTGAACATGTATAACGATGATGATACACAAGGCAAGGCATAGAGGATAAAAACAGAGACCTTGACATTAAAGCAGGCCCGTTTCCTCCGATGTAAAAAGCAACATTGTTTAATGAACTTGGAGAAAGTGAATGTACCTACTCTTGCTGGGAATCCTTCCTGAATACGTTTAGGGTCTCCAGGCCCTTATGGCTATGGATCATTCCAAATTATCCCATGTGTTATTGGCAGCATTTAATATTGTGTAATATCTTCTCTTCTACTTTCTACCCCTTTTTTATTCTTAATGGCTTCAGTGAGGGCCAGTGAAGGAAAACCCATCAATTCAAGCAAGCCCATTGGGTTTTCTGATAAAAGGCTTGGTGGTGTACAGTGTTGACCAACATAGAGCTTGGGTGTTCACTCTGGACATTCACATCCCTTACTTGATATAATGGCAACCTGAGATAGGGTGAATAATGGCAGGGTAACAGTGCGTTCCTTATGGTATTTTTGTCAGGGTAACAGCAAACCACCCCTCTTAGAAGCCAAGTGCACTACACTTCTGTCCTTTTGTACAGCATATGGTCACTCTTTGCTAACTAGTGATGATGATACACAAGGCAAAGCACAGAGGACAAAAAAACAGAGACCTTGGGGCGCCTGGGTGGCTCCGTCGTTAATCGTCTGCCTTCGGCCCAGGGCGTGATCCCGGTGTTGTGGGATCGAGCCCCACATCAGGCTCCTCCGCTGGGAGCCTGCTTCTTCCTCTCCCACTCCCTCTGCTTGTGTTCCCTCTCTCGCTGGCTGCTTTTCTCTGTCAAATAAATAAGTAAAATCTTAAAAAAAAAAAAAAAAAAAAAAAAAAACAAAAACAGAGACCTTGACATCTGGTAGACCTAGTCCAAATCCTAACTCTGCTGTTTCCTAGCAGTGTGGCTCTCGGCAAGTCAGTGCACATTTCTCCAAGCCCATTTCCTCATGTGTAAAATGGGATAATGATAATAGTAGGTATGTCATGGAGCTCTTTAAAAAGATTAAATAATTCAGTAGAGGGAAGAAGTATAACTAAGTGGTTAAGACTGTGGGTGCTCGGGGTGCCTGTGGCTCAGTCAGTTAAGCATCCAGCTCTTGGTTTCGGCTCAGGTCATGATCTCATGGGTCGTGGGATCGAGCCCCACGTGGGGCTCTGCGCTTTCCAGGGAGTCTGCTTGAGGATTCTCTCCCTCTGCCCCTCCCCTGACTCGTGTTCTAAATAAATAAATAAACAAACAAACAAATAAATAAATCTTTTTTTTTAAAAAGACTGTGGATGCTGGAGTCAAATGGCCTGGGTTCAAATACCAGCTCTGCCACTTACTAGCCGTGACCTAGAGCCCAACTAGCCGTGACCTGGAGTGAACGACTATCTTTGTTGCTGATTCGATTCCCCAGGAAGCAGACTCTGAAACAGAGGATGTGTACTCGAGACAGCCCTTGGTGTCAGTACTTGTGAAAGTGAGAGGAAGAAAGGCAAGAGTGGGCAGAGGGAGAAGTCGGACTGGGATGTACTTCTGACGAAGGCCTCAGCTGACCCCATAGGGAGCTCTGGAGCTAGGATGGCCCTTAAGAGTTGTTCCAAGTTGGAGCGAGGGGGTCAGGTCCTTATCACCCCATGATGATTAGTCATTGAATGCTCCTGCTTCTGGAAGGAGGCATGACCTTGGGGTGACGCAGTTTCCTTCAGCAGAGGCAATCCCCAGAGGACTGACATCCGAAGGCATCTTCTGGCAGCACTCCCAGCAGCTGGGAAGAAATCCTTCATTCCTGAAGGGGGGGTCTTGGCACTACATCACAATGTCACAGTCCCTGTAGCTCCATTGTCTCATCTGCAAAACGGGGATGATCGTAGCACCGACCTCATAGGGGTGCGGTGAGGGCTAATGCACTTCGAAGAGTGCTTGGCACCCAATAAATGTTAACTGTTTTTTAATGTGGTAAAACTCTTAACACGGGTAGAGGCGAGCTCTCAGTGAGTGGTAGGGTTTTTTTGTTTGTTTTCAAGATTGATTGATTTGAGAGAGACAGAGAAAGCAGGGGGGAGGGGCAGAGGAAGAGGGAGACAAGCAGAGTCCCCACTGAGTGTGGAGCCCAATGCGGGGCTCGATCTTGCGACCCTGAGATCATGACCTGAGCCAAAACCAAGAGTCGGATGCTTAATCAACAGAGTCACCCAGGCGCCCCTAGTGAGTGGTAGTGTTATGGCCACAGTCAGGCTCACAGATTGATGGAGAAGTCGTTAAAAAGCATTGCACTGTGGGGAATCCAGAGCTCCGCGAGAGGAACTGATTTGCCAGATTCATTGGTGGAATAACCAGGGAGGGAACTGGGGCAGGTGTCACCTTGCCTGGAGCTGGGGAGCCATAAAAGGACTGGGCCCAAACCATCCCTCATCTCATGTAGGTGAAGCAAATGCTCCATTGACATCAGCCCCTCTTCGTGTAAGCCCTTGGTGCAGGAGCACTTCAGCTTTAATTCCTTGTCTGTGGCAAGGCTCATGCACTAGCTGGAGGCCCCTGTGAACATTGTTCCGGAATTGCCCAGGTCCTCCTGATGCTCAGGATGGGAGGAGAGCGCCCGGACTTGGTCTTTGTGGGAGGGCTTTTCTCCGCCTCTCTGAGACTGACCACTTTTTGCTCTTGTTTCAAGGGTCCTACGACAGCCCGTGGGCAGGATTTATTTCGCAGGCACCGAGACTGCCACACACTGGAGTGGCTACATGGAGGGGGCCGTGGAAGCTGGGGAGAGAGCAGCCCGAGAGGTAGGGCCTTGGGTCATGGGCTGTGGGAAAGGAGGCAACGCATGGGTCCTACAAGCGGGTCAGAAATGTCTGAGATCCTGGAGGCCAAGTCCCCAGTAACCTCCATGCAAAGACCCATGAAACACCATTTGAACAGTATCCTGAAGTGCAATGAACACTTTAACCCAAAAGTAATAATGAAAATATCTATCATGCCAACCAAAGTAAAAAGACCCCATGGGGCAAAAAGATCCCTATGGATGTACTTGAGAGGTCACCCAGGTCTAATGCTATAGAACCAAAAATGTTTTTATTATGACTCGGAGTTCATTTGTATATTTCCTGACAATCCCTACGGTCTCATTGCTATTGAGACATGTTCACAACTACTCAAAGCTATGGTGAGCCTAATAGTTGGAGCTTCTTAGGTCATAGCTGAAAGACCTTTCAGAGCCTTTGAAAGATTGAATGCACTATGTTGGCTTTTACTCTGGTGTTTTTGATGGGTATCCTAAGAGATAAACCAGCAGGCCTTTATTTAAAGAGCAGATTAGGAGCAGAAAGATGGTTTCACCTTTGTTATTCACCAAAATGCTCTTTTCAGATCCTGCATGCCATGGGGAAGATCCCCGAGGATGAAATCTGGCAGTCAGAACGGGAGTCAGTGGTAGGTTATATTTTATTTCATGAATTTAAATCCCTTTTCTCTGAAAACAATTATTTGCAGAAAAAACCACTTACAATGTTCACATACCTTTGGCTAAGTGATTCAACCCATGCGTGTTTGAAAAGATACCATGAGGGGGCGCCTGGGTGGCTCGGTCGTTGAGCCTCTGACTCTTGATTTCGTCTCAGGTCATGATCTCAGGGTTGTGAGATGGAGCCCTGTGTCGAGCTCGTGCTGGGTGTGGAGCCTGCTTAAAATTCTCTCTCTCCCTCTCTTTCTGCCCCCCTCCCCCCTCCAAAAAAAGAACAATTTAAAAAAGATACCATGAGTTAGGGCAGAGGTGAGAGATTTAAAAGAAATCAATAAATTTGTAGCCTGCCACATCCATTGCAGATTATTAGGAAAAATACAATTTTTTTTTTGTCAGAGAGTTCTAGAACATATTAAGAACTCAATAAATGCCTCCTGAATAAATCTCTAACCTGGTGATTCCCAACAGGGGGTAGGAAATGAAAGGAAGATATGTCAACCTCCCCTGTCTAGGGAGGTGGGGGGTGGAGGGAAACAGAGCAGATTTAGATTAGAAAAGCATTTTTCAATATATGCACTGTTCTTTTTGTAATGAAACCCCAGGAGGTTTTCCTGACTGGAAGGAAGGACACAGAGAGAATAGAGTGAAAGGCATTACAGAGGACGGGGGTCAAAAAGGTCGAAGTTATTCCTTGATGAATGTGAAGTCCAAAAGAATAGCCCTGCCTGTCCAAGTCGTTGCCTTAGTGCTTCTGTCAGAGATGGGGCTGGGGGCTGGGGGGACCACAGATTCATTCAACTCAACAGATGTTTACCGCGCACTCCCTCCGCATCAGCCTCCATGCTAAGGGTACAGCACGGCTTTCACGGAGCAACGACACGTGGGGAGAAGAGATGACAATCAGAAAGCCCAAGTGTCATGAAGAAGACTTGCCAAGGGTGTAAAAAGAAGGGGCCGTCTTAGCCTGGGGGCCCAGGAAAGGCTCCCCCAGGAGCCTGTAAACTAAGACTTGAAGGATGAGTCAGAATTCGCAAAGTGAAGGGCCTAGTGGGGAACGGAGATGGGTGTTGTGAGTAGCCCGTACATTATATTTAATGGCCTAGAGGTGGGCAGGAGTGGGTCATGTTCAAAGAACTAGAGGGAACAAAGAATTTCTGGAGCAAAGTGTCTACGTCCTGTACTGACACCGAATGTTCTCTGAACCCAGGATGTCCCTGCGCAGCCCATTACCACGACCTTCTTGGAGAGACACTTGCCCTCCGTGCCAGGCCTGCTGAGGCTGATTGGATTGACCACCATCTTGTCAGCAACCGCTCTTGGCTTCCTGGCCCACAAAAGGGGTCTACTTGTGCGCATCTAAACAGCGGGTGTCTGTAGCTACACCTTCTTCTCCCTCTGTCTGGTGTGTGGGTTTGGGGAAGGGGTTGCCATGAAGTTCCAAAAAGACATAAAGACTGTAGAATGAGGTGGGGAGCATGAAGATAAGTCAGACTTCCGACCATAGGACACACGGTATGTCCTTTTCCGGTTGACCCCTGCATATTGTCCCTTACCTGGCTTCATGCTCGGTCTTGCCCATTTCCAAGTTTACTGCGCCCAGAATCTTTATCGTAGTTAAACAGGCTTCTTAAGATCCTCGCTGTCCCATGACACACCTTGCCCACGCAGAAAAAACTAGCTTTTTCCCCACCTCCGTGGCTTTGTGCTGGTCCTTTCTCTTAGGTGTAACGTCCTCTTTGTCCAAGTTCTCTGCACTTGTCCTTAGACGCTTGTATTGTTATAGCTGGGCCTTAAAGAACATCTAGTCTTCACTTTCTCTTGTAGTGTCGATCAAGCCAAGGTCAGGAGAGGTGGAACTTAATTGGCCAAGGTCCACAATAAGTCACTGATATTTGGGAGACTAGAACACAGGTCCACTGCTTCTCCCACCCCCGAGGGTGTATGCCCCAGTCACCCTCTTCTACTCCCTGCCATGGTCACTGACGGTGTCCCTTTGGGTGCGTTTACGCTGTACTAAGTTGTTATGCGCTCCTCAGTGCTACTCAGTATATATCCTTAAGTCTTACTGTTTTGTGCAGTGTATCTTCCTCTGATTCTAATTTCTTTGAGGCTAGAAATCTTGTCTTTCCTTCCTTTTGTATCCTCCATTATATCTGAATGCAAAGGTCAGTACGCATTTGGTGAATTAAAAATAAAGTTGATTGACCAGATGTCTGTCGTCTTTTCTTTTTGGGTAATGACTTTCAAGGTTTTGACAGATCAAATCAAGACCCAGTAGTAGACATGTAATCATGGCTTTAAAGCCTTTGGTCAACATTTCCTTGGAGCCCAGAAGATGCATATGCATTTTGATTGCATGACCCATCATGGGCGATGCACGTGCGAGCACTTGGTAAATGATTTATAATGATGTGATAAGGGTGCTAGAAGACAGAGCTCCTTCCTTTCACCCCTCTCAAAAGACCTGTCAAAATAATTGACATATTAATAAGACGCTTTAACTATTAAGATAATTATAATATTTCAGTTGCCTTTTCATATTCTTTATCGGTGCAAAGCTTTTTACTAGGTACACTCATTAATTTAAAACTACAGCTTCACAGTCCATTAAATCCTATCTAAACTACTTTTTAAATGATATCATCATTTCAAAGTATTCATATCTCTCAACTCCCAAGGTCAGTTTTTGTCAGAATATATTTTAAATCCATATCATTCTCCTACTCTCCTTTAGAAAATGAAGCTTATTATTCTTTTTTTTTTTTAAAGATTTTATTTATTTATTTATTTGACAGAGAGAGACAGCCAGTGAGAGAGGGAACACAAGCAGGGGGAGTGGGAGAGGAAGAAGCAGGCTCCCAGTGGAGGAGCCTGATGTGGGGCTCGATCCCAGAATGCCAGGATCACGCCCTGAGCCGAAGGCAGACTCTTAACCGCTGTGCCACCCAGGCGCCCCGAAGCTTATTATTCTTAACATAAATGCAATTTGAGAAAGCTCCACGATTAATCAATAATAGTGTAGAGTTTCTGATTTTACAGTGACATTTACATTCATGAATGTATAGGAACTTTAGGGACTAAATGAGAAGTTAAAGAACCCACTAAAACTTTGTATGTAACCATGTTGGTTTTGGAATCTGTCTAAAAATGTAATGTACTTGGCATAGAGATGTCTTCTTGAACATGTTTCCCTTCAAAAAAGTTCCTCCCCCCAAATTTGTCACATTAATAACTCAAACACATCCATTAAGAAAGAGTCAAATAGGGAAATGCAAATCAAATCCACAGCAAGATATCACCTCATGTCTGTTAGAACGACTTAACACCAAAAAGATGAGATGGGATGTCCGGGTGGCTCAGTTGGTTAAGTGTCCAGCTCTTGATTTCAACTCAGACCATGATCTTAGGGTCATGGAATCGAGCCCTACATCAGGCTCTTGCTGAGCGTGCAGCCTGCTTCGAGATTCTATTTCTCCCTCTCTCTCTGCCTCCCCATCGCCCACCACTACCCTCTCATGCACCTGTGCGCTCGCTCTCTCAAAAAAAAAAAAAAAAAGATAAGAGATAAGTATTGATGAGGTTATGGAGGAAAGGGAACATTTGTGCACCTTTGGTGGGAATGTAAATTGGTGCAGCCACTATGGAGAACAGTATGGAGGTTCCTCAAAAAAAAAAAAAATAGAACTGCCATATGATCCAGCAATTGCAATACTGGACATATATCCAAAGAAAATGAAAACACCATATTGAAGAGATACCTGCACCCCATGGTCACTGCAGCATTATTGACAACAGCCAACGCATGGAAACAACCCAAGTGCCCATTGACGGCTGAATGGATAAAAAGTTGTGCCATTTGTATATACAATGGAATATTATTCAGCCACACAAAGGGAGGACATTTTGACATTTGTGACATGGCTGGACCTTGAGCACATTACACTAAGAGAAATAAATCAGGCAGGGGCGCCTGGGTGGCACAGCGGTTAATCGTCTGCCTTCGGCTCAGGGCGTGATCCCGGCGTTACGGGATCGAGTCCCACATCAGGCTTCTCTGCTATGAGCCTGCTTCTTCCTCTCCCACTCCCCCTGCTTGTGTTCCCTCTCTCGCTGGCTGTCTCTCTCTGTCGAATAAATAAATAAAATCTTTAAAAAAAAAAAAAGAAAGAAATCAGGCAGAGAAAGAAATACCATATGATCTCACATGTGGAATCTAAAAACAAAACATGTCATCATCATAATAATAATTAATTAATTAATTAAAACAAGGAAGTGGGTCCTTACAACTAGGACAGCTGCTTTTGTGATCTCTACCCTGAGGACAACTGATTAGACTAAGGTCGATTCCTGAGTCAGAGATAGCATTCTACGGGTGGCCAATGGCCCCTGCGTTCACCTGGTCCAAAGGCTTTTTGTGGCACTGGTGAAGACAAAGGCCACAGGATGGGGGCAGGCTAAGTCACAGGATTGGGGTAACGGTGCCTGATCCTGAGAGGTGACAGTAGAGTGGCTGCTGTGTCACTTGACCTACTGAGACATCTCGACAATGACCGACGTTCTAGGACATCATGAGACTGAACTACAGTGAGCTGATCTCCCCTACTTCACTTCTTTTTTTTTTTTTTTTTTTTTTTTTGACAAAGAGAGACAGCCAGCGAGAGAGGGAACACAAGCAGGGGGAGTGGGAGAGGGAGAAGCAGGCTCCCAGCGGAGCAGGGAGCCCAATGCGGGCCTCGATCCCAGGACCCTGGGATCACGCCCTGGGCCGAAGGCAGCCGCTTAACGACTGAGCCACTCAGGCGCCCCTCCCCTACTTTACTTCTGCTGGTTTTTCTATGGAAACAGAGTCAGAGCGTACCTCTACCGACATTCCTCCCTCCCCTCTGCTTTCTTTCAAACTTCGGCTCTGCTTGTTCCCAGTTTTCTAGCCCTCGACCACTGCACACCCTTTAGGATTTTGTCTCCTGGACAATCTGTCGGGATAGGATCCCTTTACTCCCATCTTAGCCTAGGCCCCAAACTAAGAAGGACAAGTCCTCATTTCAACAATAGATTAAACCAGGACACCTGGGTGACTCAGTTGGTGAAGCGTCTGCCTTCGGCTCAGGTCATGATCCCAGGGTCCTGGGATCGAGCCCTTCATCGGACTCCCTGCTCACCGGGGAGCTTGCTTCTCCCTCTCCCTCTGCCCCTATCCCCCTGCTCATGCTCTCTCTCTCTCTCTTAAATAAATAAATAAATAAATAAATAAATAAATAAACAAAACCTTTTAAAAAACAAAACAAAAAACCCAATAGATTAAACCTTATAAATCAAACAAAATAGTCTGGAAAGTTCTGGACCCTAGGGAACTGTGTAGACAACCTGGTGTAATGTGGTGGTGGGTTTGTTCTTGTTGTTTGTTTCCTGTTGGTTTGTTTTTTAAGCGCTGAAGAAGACTCATTTGAGCTGGAAATTCTCCTGAAAAGTGACCTTAATAACATTTTGGTCTGTGGACACTAGAAGCCAAGCTCCTGTATTGGAAATAACTGATCTAATCAGACCCTGCACTTACCCTGGGTTGCTCCTTTCTGATGTGATTGCTCTTGTCATTTCTGCTGAGACCAGGCAATGAGTCACTGACATATCGTATACCACTCCAGCAGAATGACATTTCAGCCTCTGGCCTCCATCCATGATCCCTTTTGACCTCTTCTTTCACTGTCTTCCCTCTAGGCCATTTCATTGTATTATGTTTTCTTTTCCCTAACTTGTTGTCAAGAGCTTTCAACACCAGAATCTTCCCTGGGCTATAGCAAAGCAGGGACAAAGTCCTGGAGTTATGGCGGAGGATGGGGGAGAGGGGGGCAATGGGAGAAAGACCAACAACTGTTTCAGAAGAAGGTGAGAGCTGGCTTGGGCCATAAGCCCCTCATCTCCATGACCCATTCCTCTTCTCTGACCTCGTGTTGTCCTCTTCTGCTGCTTTAACCTCCAGTGCTGCCACGTGCTCGGGCCCCAGTCCCCCGGTCAAAGCTAGGCTTAGATAAATAGAACTCCTTCTGGAGCCCAAGGCGCACTGGTGATGTTGGCCCTTTGGACCAGGCATCTCAATGTTTTTTAGAAGCACTCCAAGGACAGGGTTGTCTTCAAAGTCACATTTTTCTAAAACCTGCTTGGCATGTTAAAATCAGGAAATAAATTGTGTCCTTAAGTAATATGAAAGCCTCCCTGCCAAAGCCCTGCGTCCTTGAGCCCCCTTTATTTCAGGTGCCCAATGCCAAAATGACCACCGAAGCAAAGGGCAGGGTGGGCGATGAAAAGAGCAGTAGAGGAGCAGGGCACCTGTTCCTGTGTAAAGAGGGGCCTTTACACTAACAGGCCATTCCCATTGGCAATGGCCAGCTCTTTCTGAGCCACAAGTTAGGCGGAATGTTGGGTATTAGACTTACTCCATATGCAATCCTTCTGCTCTCTTCCTAAAAGAATCTTGATTTTGCTCAGCTGTTCACCTGCTGCTATACTGCAGGATAGGTAAGCTGGCCACATCCTCGGCCCCAAGATGTGGGTAGAGTTTAGTCTAAGCCAGTGGTGGTGGGCCTGTTTCCCTTGTCAGTGATTGACCTAAGCCTCACTACGTTATGTAATTCTGGCTAAGGAAACAAAAAAAGTCTTCGTGGGGTGTAGGCTGGAGCCTCTGAGAGAGTGAGTTTCTTTAAGATTTTATATTTAAGTAATTTCTACACCCAACACAGGGCTTGAACTTACAACCTGAGATCAAGAGTCATATGCTCTACTGCCTGAATCCATCAGGCGTCCCAGGGTCCCTCACTCTTAAAAACAGACTCATGAAATAAAAAGTCCCATCCCATCCTTTCTGTGGACGTTGCAAGTGTCTGGATGAGATATCTGTAATTGCTACAGCCATCTAGCTTCCAAGCCAAGGACGAGTCCCATACGCAGAACGGGTCAGAGCCAAAAAAGTCATGGAGGTACCGAGTCACATCCCTGATGCACCCCACTTACAGCCTACCCTGTCTTGGGATGGCTGGCCCGATGAGAAGTAAGTTCAACAAGTTTGAGTATGTGTTTTCTGGCACTTACAGTCCAAAGCATCCTAAAAGATCCACCTGACTTGACACAATTTAAGACCTTCTTATAAGACTGTCTTTGGATAATAATCATGCTTATTATTAATTATATTCTAATAACATGTATTCTTTACCAGCCACTGTACATCATCATCTCTATTAATCCTGAAATCACCCCCATCATCCCCACTTTACGGATGAGGAGTCTGAGTCTCAGAGATGCTATGAGGCAAAGGTCTCAGAATCAGTAAGACGTGGACATAGGCTTCAAACCGCCTGGGTGGCTCAGTCAGTTCAGCATCCGCCTTGGGCTCAAGTCATGATCTTGGGGTCCTGGGATGGAGCCCCGCATGAGGCTGTCTGGTCAACAGGGAGTCTGCTTCTCCCTCTCATTCTCCCTCTGTGCTCTCGCTCTCTCTCTCAAATAAATAAATAAAATCTTTTTTTAAAAAATCAGTTACAATCTCACCTGGGATTGTTCCAAACCTCCAAGTGTTCTCTACTCCCTGAACCAGCATTATAAGAAGTTATCCGGGGGCGCCTGGGTGGCTCTGTTGGTTAAGCATCTGCCTTCGGCTCAGGTCGTGATCTTGGGGTCCTGGGATGGAGCTCCGTGTGTGGCTCT
The DNA here is from genome assembly GCF_023065955.2 of Ursus arctos. NCBI lineage: Eukaryota > Metazoa > Chordata > Mammalia > Carnivora > Ursidae > Ursus > Ursus arctos. The sequence continues at coordinate 36,682,678 of NC_079873.1, read as the reverse complement.
CCACTCAACGGGGCATCTGCTTCTCCCTCTCCCTCTGTGCTCTCTCTGTCTCAAATAAATAAATAAAATCTTTTATAAATATTAAAATTTAAAAAAAAGAAGTTATCCAGAACACCAAGGACCTGAACTTTCTGCATTACTGCTATTTCCAAGCTTAGATATTTTCTTTTCAAAACAGCTTTTCTCTTGCTCTCTTAGCACTCTGTCTGACCCCCAACATCTTCTCGATATGTTCTTTTGCCCATTGCATTATATGGATTAAAGAATGATCACCATTCGACCACAACTCAGCAAACGTATATCGAATACTATCTATCCCAGGTCTTTTCCTAGGTGCTGGGAATAGAGTTGTGAACAGAAGGGAGGCAGCCCCTCTCCTCGTGGAACTTAAATGCTAATGGGTAGACCATCAATCAGTCAATACTGTGATGCACGGTGGGTGGAGAGGAGTGTCGTCAAGGAAATGTAAGCAAAGACAAGGGAAACGTTGTGATGTGGGCGGAGGGTGGCTACGGTAGGCTGGGGGGTCTGCTGAGGTCTCTCTGAGAAGGTGACTTTAAGGCAGAGTCCTAAATAAAGTAAGGGAAGGAAGCATGACGCTCTTTGGGGGCAGCAGGAAGAGCGAGTGCAAGGCCCGAAGGTGAGAGTGGGATTGGAACATCAGAGGAAGAGCAATGGGGCCGGTGAGGCAGGAGCGAACAGTCACAGGAAATGAACGATAGGAAGTAAGGTTGGAGAGTTTGACGGGGACCAGATCATGTAGGAAGTCTTAGGCCATAGCAAGGCTCTGGCTTTTCTTCTAAATGTGAAGACAACCCACGGAAGGATTTCTACTAGGGGCGTGGGTTTGGCAACTGTTGACAAGAATTGCCTTGTAGTGGACACTGTGGTGTGCCACCCAGATCCCTCTTTTGGGACTGAGGGCGCTCATTCTCCTTGAAAGTTGGGAAGCTGAGAGCTCCTGGCTGTGTCCCTTTCTGTAGGCTGAAGAGACCGCCCTGGCCCAAAGATCTGCCCCTTCCAGTGACAGGGCCCAGAGGGGATACAAAAGACTTTCCCAGCTCCAGAGCTCCCATGGGAACAGCTGACAACTCTACAACAATGAGGGCATAGTTCAACTTCACCTTCTGCCCAATTCTGTTTCCCTCATTCCCTCACAAGCATTGAGCCCAAGGGCACTTTCCAGAATATTCCCTGCGTACACCTCCGCATCTCGGAGTCAGCGTCCTGGGGAAGCCAGCCTGGGACTCACTTCGCAATTTGGAAAGCAGGTTATTCTGCAGGAAGAGGGGGAGCAGGAGGCTGGTCAGGAGGCCGGGGCAGCCATCCAAGCCAGAGACTCTGGTCTCTCGGTCTGGTGTAATAGTCTGGGGGGGTCTATTACATATCCACGGACATCCAAGTGGGGACGTCAGGTAGACTGTTAGACTTTAGGGGAGAGGTCGGGGCTGGTGATGTAATTTGGGGAGCACTGGGATTCAGTACAGATAGAGAAATGTCTGAGGATGAACCCCTGAGACATGCAAACACTTCGTGCAACATGTTCCATAGATATTTGTTCAATTGCAAACAGCAGGGATCCCTAAAAGAAACGTATCTGAGAACCATGGCAAGTAGTGTAGTCGGAAAGATGACTGTGACTTCACTCTGATCACCCATCATAAGCTACATTATGACAGCTTTTCGGTGATTACAATAACCTGATGTTAGAAGGTGAGGAGTTATCTCTTAAAGTCTTCTGCAAACATTTCTGGTCTAGATGTCTGGCGTTCCGACACCTGGTTGGACAATCTGCTCTTGTTATGTATTTGCTTATTGTCTGCTCCTTCCCAAAGGATTTGGGGCAACATCCCGCTGTGTATGTAAATATCAAGTTAATTAAGCAAAGCAGAAAATCAAGACTCATGGTCCCGCCCCCCCAAACAAAGATGGCAGGTGAGCAGAAAATGGATGAGGATAAGGGTGAGACAAGCAGCCGGACACGAGGAAACGCAGCTGCTGTCCGGGTGTGGTACCTGAGGGCCTCCAGCAAGGACACAGTGACCAAGGCCTGAAGTGTCCCTGTTTTAGCTTGTCACCCTGTCCGAAATAGTACATCAGAAAGCCTCTTGGATAGGGCGTCTCTCACAACGCACATCCAGCCCACCAAGCGGATTCCTGGCGCATCTTACCCTGGTGTGGATAAGCGTCATCAAATTGTGGCCAACCCAGAAATAAAATCCACTCTGCAGAGGGGCTTCTGAGCCGTATCCGCGCAAGGTGAGTGCATCAGGTTGGGAGGAGACCCCTGATTCCTCCTTCCCCTTCACTTTCCGGGCTCCTGTTCCCCCCCTGCCCCTTCAGCCCCATCAACCCCTTCAACGTCAGCTTTTCCTCAGGCCTCTCCTGTGCCTCCCCCAGGTGTCCTTTCAGTGGGCAACCTCCTCCTTTTCCCAGATCCTGCTGACAGCAGGAAGAGGGTCCCCAATGTGTCCCATGCTTCTCAAGGGTCAGCAGGGGAATGCCAAAAGATGCTTTTCGTGGCTTGACCTCAGAAAGGTGTGTTCCCTGTTTGGAAGAGCTCAGGGAGGAGCACCTGGGGGGCACAGTCGGTTGAGCATCTGACTCTTGATTTCGGCTCAGGTGGTGATCTCGGGGTCGTGGGATCGGGCCCCATGTCTGGCTCTGTGCTCAGCATGGAGTCTGCTTGGGATTCTCTCTCTCCCTCTGCCCCTCTCCCCAGTGCTCTCTCTCTCTGTCTCTCTAAAGTAAATGAATACATCTTTTTAAAAAAAGAAAAAGAAAGAAAGAAAAAGGAAAGGAGAGGAGAGGAGAAGAAAGGAAAGATAGAAAGAAAAGAAAAAGAGCTCAGTGAAAAAGCAGATGGGTGAGCTAGAATAAAGATGTGTGACAGGGGAAGGTGACGGTGTTGGACTTTTGTCCACCCAGCGGAATGTGGCCTGACGACCTTCCCCTGGGACTTACCCTGGAGGACAGCACTATCTCCTCTGTCGTGGGCAGCCTCCCCTGTTGTCAGTCTGGAGAATTTCTACATTTTGTCTTCCGCCACTCAGTGCCACAATGTCCCTCTTCAGGAAGCCAAGGGGAGGAGAGTCGGAGGGGTCAGTGAGGCTGTCCCCGCCCAACCCAAACCCATCGTGCCTTGCAGTGGCAATCCCACAGTGCCCCTGGCTTGGTAGAGTCACTTGGATAGGCGAGCGGGGTGGAACAGCAGGGTCTCAGGTGAGTCAGTCGAGGTCCCTGGAGATGACGGCAGGTGGATTCAGAGGTCCAGCCCTCAGCGGGGGTACGAAAGGTCATATAGAGCTGGGAGGCAAGGCTAGGAGATTGGAAGCACCCGGGTTCCAGCTATACCCTGGCTTAATAGGGAGATGTGGTGAGAACAGGAAAATTCAAGTGCCCAATGCAGACCACTGACCTAAGACTGGCTCCAAACCCCATCCTTTGACGAAGATGGGTCTGCCTTAGGGAACGGGACTGAGGCTGTGTGCCCTGTAACCTTCAGCAGCCCCCCGGGAATTCTGCCAGAGGCCCGGTCTCTGCTCCTTGTATGCGGGGCCCTCTTGCCTGAGCTTGAAAGCGTGCCCTGTCCTGGATTCAGATTTCCTATTACCGTCTTCTGCCAAGCCCCCCAAGACATCCTGGAAACCCAGACAGAATGGTTCGACCCTTGCATGGAAAGCCCACCTTTCCCTCTGAGCATTCCCTGGCCACCAAGGCTGTTTCCCTCCGCTCATCCTGGCCACCTACCGTGTTGCGTCTGCCCGAGGAGACGACGTTACACCGTGTATGGGCTCCTTTCTGTCTCCGAGGGACCGGCCGTGCAGAGCCAGTTTTCCTGCACGTTCATCCCTGAAGGACTGTTCTCTGCAGAGTGCTTGAAAGCACTCACTTCATGCTAAACAACCCTCGTATCGTCCCAAATCTGTCTTTTTTCTTCACCTAAACAGAAATGTCTACCATGGACGGTTTCATGGGTGTTGCTGGAAGTGGGGGGCGGAGTGCGGAGGAGAAGGTTGGCCTAAGTTTGAGAAGCCAAGGGCACCCTTCCCGGGTATGTCCAGTGTCAGCCCCAGCCCTTGAAGCGAACGGGGGGGAGACTGGATTTGTTCTTTTCTGTGCTTGTTAATTTTAATTCGTTAATTTTGTATTTCAGCCAGATACCCAGCTTCCCCTGAAGACTGGGCATGTCATAAATGATCGAGCGAAATAAATAATGAATAAATGCTTCTCTCTTAGATTCCAATTTAAATCCAGGAGCCCTGGTGAGATCTGAGGCCTGCTCCTGTCAATTATTTCTTCCAGACTGACCTCCGGTTACTAATTGGCTCATTTAAATTCCTTCTTTTGAGGGCATGTTGCAATGGAAGTAAAATAATTAAAGAGCAGCAAACTTGAATTTGTGGCTGGATACGTTTGAAGCTATGTCATTACCATGATGATGCCAGGGACCATATGAAATTGTGGTCCAGGGAAATGACAGTACATTTTAATTTTTCTCCTGCAAGTGATGTCGCTTAGGAAAATGTGAATATTAATGATGGTTCTTGGTCTTTGCTTGCTTATATCTCGATGTGTGCCCAAAATACTGGCTTAAGCCAGTGCTTTTCACAAATGACACAGGGGGAAGGGGTGGGGGGGAATGATTGTATCTGTGTGGCATATTGGGTAAATGGCTAAGGTCACTCCAGGCCTGGAAGCGAGTGTCTTGGGGGCTCCGGCCACCCAAGACCCTGTCCTTCTGCCCAGAGGGCTGATGGCCCCCAGATCTCTGCACACATACGCCCCATTTGTGGTGGGGCCTATCATTTGGAGGAGAGATTAAACATCATTTAAACACACATGTGATTTCAAAGCTTTAGGGAGGGAAAGAGAAGACAATGATGAGAGATTATAAAGGAGAATGAATTGTGGGAAAGGTATCGTCAGGAAAGGCATCATTGAGGAAATGATATATCATCAGTGACCCAAAGGATTTAGCCAAGTGAACACTGGGGAAAAGAACCTTCTAGAGAGAGGGAGCTGAGACAGAAGAGGACTGGATATGTCTGAGGATTTATAAGCAGAGTTAGACGCTGGAAGGTTCTGACAGACAGAAGAGTGGCTTGAGGCATGGTTAGGGTAGCAGGCAGGGAAAAAAGCAGACAAGGCCTTCTGAGCCGCCATATGTGGTCTTTTCTTTTCTTTTCTTTTTTTTTTTTTAATTTTATTTATTGGACAGAGAGAGACACAGCGAAAGAGGGAACACAAGCAGGGGGAGTGGGAGAGGGAGAAGCAGGCTTCCCGCTGAGCGGGGAGCCCAATGCGGGGCTCGATCCCAGGACCCCGGGATCATGACCCGAGCCAAAGGCAGATGCTTAACAACTAAGCCACCCAGGTGCCCCCATATGTGGTCTTATCCAAAGTGCAAGCAGCAGCTATTGGAGAGACTTGAGCCTCGACTGACACGACCAGACTTGCATTTTTTAAAAGATCACTCAGGCTACTCAGGTGGTATGGTAGAAGAGACGCCTGGACATTCGGGCAGGAGATAACTAGAGAGATGACAGTAGAAGAAAGAAGTGATTCAAGGTGTCTTTTAGAAGTCGGAGTCCTCATAGACCACAAACTGTGATCTCGAATCTTCTTTACGTTCTTAAAGCTACCATCTATCGTTACTAACGGCTTTCGCCTACATTCTCCTAGTGAATGCTCGGAACCACTGAAGAGCTCCATTGGGCAGATGAGAAAAAGCATGCTTAGAACTAATATTCAAACCCAGGCCCAGCTGGCCCCAGAAACCCGAGCTCTTAACACGCATGCTCGTCTGCAAAGGAGGATGACTTTACTACCAGGACTCTGTTTCTAAAGACAGTTCTTAAGGCCAGGAAATAAAAATGTGCGTGTCACAATCCTGAGTATTCTCAGTTCTGTGTTAAATCTAAGAACTGAAACCAACATGCTTTCCTGGCCCTGAGCTGAACCAGTCAAAACAACTTGGCTTCTTGTTCCAGGAAAGACTTGTTCCTGGAATACAAAACTCTGAACTGCCAACAACAGCCTCTTTCTCCAGACTGACAGCTTGCTCGTCAAGACTCACTTCAAAGACCCCAACCTCACTGTACCTAGCCATTCTGAGCTACGATGTCATAGACTCTGCCAATCCCAACCAGTCTTCCTTTTTTTTTTAAGATTTTATTTATTTATTTGAGAGAAAGAGAGATAGAGACAGAGATAGCAAGAGAGAGCATGAGGAGGAGAGGGAGAAGCCTATAGAATTAAAATGGCGGACATAGCCAAGGGAGTTGTTTTGTCAGAGAAGCTGATCTGCCTTTAGCCTGTCTCACTGGACCCCCCCACACACACACACACCTCCCAGCGTACTTGGCTTTAGGATGCACATTCTGGCCTGCTCTGGAGATACAAAGCCCGTCTAACACAGGCGGCCTCTTCGGGCCGCCTAGGGACCCCACGTTGGCACCTCCCATGTTTACTGGTTGATGCTGATATAATGGTCCATGGTAGTCAGCTGAAGACTCACGATGGGCAAGAAGACCTCTTTTTCTTAATATAAATCAAATTCACTGGGAGAATCGAATGCACGGTTTATCAGCTTAGATGTGGTCTTTCCAGGGCATGGTTGCTGACATCCTTCTGTTTAGTTCGTCTGAGATCCCATTAATTGAACCCACAGGACCCTTAGGCACAGTTCAGGATGCCAGGCACTATTAAGCATATGTTCTCTGAATTTATATAGCCCGGAATAATATAAGCTGTTTGAGGGACCTCTAAGGTTCTCCTAGTACAATATAGTATCTGTAAGAAACACAATTTAGATTCCCAAAGTATAAAGAGTAGTGTAGATCCTTACTGCACCACACGACTCTTAGCCAGACTTCCTAAAAATCCTCCTCACTTTCTGTGTTCCTAGGTGGTCAAGGCAGTTTTTGCAAACTCCTTCTCTCCAGCTGCACTCCAGAGCCCCGGGTTGATTTTCTAGAACTTTCTCCTCTCCCCCCTAATCTCCAGCCCCTGTCTCCTGATTTTCCTGGATTCGTTCCCTGCCCTATCTACGGTAAAAATAATTCCTTCCAGCTCTCTCGGCTCGCACCCATTTTCCTAACCCAGTATCCCAACGAATACAATAGAAGCCGAGCAACTGAGCCGTTCTAACAAAAACTCTTCCTGGGGGGTTTGGGCAGAGGAAAGCCTGTGGATATTAAGCAGTAAATGTTTCTGATCCACGTAGCAACTGGGAAGTAAGAGAGCACAGACGAATGTGTCTGGAGGAAATTCTGGCTGAAGGCGACACCTCTTAGTTTCCCCAAAACCAGAACTCTTGTATACCTGAAACAGCAGTATTTGGCCAGAAGATGGCACTCTTTTAAAACAAATTTAGGTGGCCTGTGCGCACAGGGGGCTGCAAGATAGTTCTAGTTGATACGGATGTCCTGGGGCGGAGAAGGGCTAGGTGGAGAACAGTAACAAGACTTAAGGTGAGCAGTGGTCAATGGAGCAAATGGGACTTAACATTCAGCACTTACTGAGGGTGCTTGTGATTTTCTTTACCATTTCGCCATGCTGTCTGCTAAGGACTGAATGTTTGTCTCCCCACAAAATTCCTCCGTTGCAATTCTAACCCCAACGTGGACGGTATTAGGAAGCAGGGCTTTTGGGAGGTGGGTGGGTCATGAGGGTGGCACCCTCGTGAATGGGATTACTGCTCTTACAAAAAGAAGCCAGAACGAGTGCCTTCTACCCTATGGGGGACACAGTGAAAAGGCCTCATCTATGAACCAGAAAGCGGGCTCTCACCAGACACCGAATCTGCTGGACACTTGATCTGGGACTTCCCAGCCTCCAGAGCTGTGAGAAATAAATGCCTGCTGTGTAGAAGCCACCCAGCTGACGGCATTTGCTGAACAGTCCGAAGGGACTAAGACACCGTTCTTGTTATTTTGTACTTCCTTTCTCGGCCCAATGCGGTATTCTCACTGAATGGCCACACAGTGACGCTTATGGAGGGGTCAGGACAGATCCTAGGAACTTCCCCTTGAATCTCATGTCCCCCCAGAGCACTTCCCCTGCATTCGCACATTCTCTGCTTTTCGGGCACAGCACTGATCAGAGCCACAGTGAATGTGTTTCTTGGCGTCTGCGCTAGACTTTGTGCTCCACGAGGTGGGCTCTGTCTGTGTTGCTCACTGCTGACTCCCAGCGCGGTGCTTACTAGCACATAGTAGGTGCTCAGTAACCGTGTGTTGAATGACTGTCTGTTCCTCCAATGTCTCAGCCAGCCCCTCCAGGCCAACGGACATACCTGGCATTTTCCCCACCACCTTGGTATAAAGCAGACACAGCAGCTTCGTAGTTATAAAAATCCATCCAATGTTGAGGTCCTGTTTACTCAAATGACACTGTAGTCAGCCCAGATTGAACGCCGACAGAAGAGCTGTGCGTTTTATCTCACTGCAAGGATGCGGTTTTTCCAATAAAGTTTGGCACTGTTTTTGTCAATCATACATCGACTCGGGAGATAAGCATTGCCCGGGGTGGGCTGGGGGAAGGGTTAGCTCTTGAGGGAGATTTCTGGTCTAAAAGGGAGTGGGGGAAGGGAGGGGGCTAAGTGGCTCAGTCGTTAAGCATCTGCCTTCGGCTCAGGGCATGATCCCGGCGTTATGGGATCGAGCCCTGCATCAGGCTCCCTAGGAGCCCGCCTCTTCCTCTCCCACTCCCCCTGCCTATGTTCCCTCTCTTGCTGGCTGTCTCTCTGTCAAATAAATAAAGAAAATCTTTAAAAAATAATAAAATAAAAAATGATGTAAAACCAAGCCTTGTTTTATTTATCAGAGACTTCAGAACAATTTTGACAATTGTGAGTGAAGCCTTCACATGTTTTCATCCGTGAACAATCTTTTAAAGCACTTTGAATGTAGGTACTGTTGAGAGAGGCAGATACTCACCAGGTGAACCACAATCCCCACTACTCCCTAATGCATCATACCTGCTGCTGTTCATTTCCAGATGCCTCACTCCTGAAAACATCAGATTTGGGGCTCCTGCTTATAAATGCACATCCCCCCGCCCTTTGATCTGTTAGTAACCTGTTGAAGGGGCTTCTTCATTGAGACAGAGGTTGAAGCATTTCCAGAGTTTCTTCCAATTCTGAGTTTTAGCTTCCACGTAACTAGTACAGAAGTACAACCTTCAAAAAGAACGATTTCTCAACATTTGCTGCAACATGGATGGCATCGGAGGAAATAATGCTAAGTGAAATAAGTCAAGCAGAGAAAGACAATCATCATATGATTTCTCTCATCTATGGAACATAAGAACTAGGAAGATCGGTAGGGGAAGAAAGGGATAAAGAAAGGGGGGATAATCAGAAGGGGGAATGAAGCATGAGAGACTATGGACTCTGAGAAACAAACTGAGGGCTTCAGAGGGGAGGGGGGTGGGGGAATGGGATAGACCCGTAATGGGTAGTAAGGAGGGCACATATTGCATGGTGCACTGGGTGTTATACACAACTAATGAATCATCGAACTTTACATCGGAAACCAGGGATGTACTGTATGGTGACTAACATAATATAATAAAAAAATATTATATTAAAAAAAAGAAGTACAACCTTCAAAAAGCAGTTTCCTTATCTAACAGGGATAGGCTCAGAGAGATAGCTCCATACTATCTGTAAAACCAGAGCTCAAGTTCACAACGTCTTTTACATGACAAAGGACAACTGTATTCTCATGGGGAGTAAGTGGATACCGTGGGTGCCCCTCCTAGGATTCCCCAGCTACTGGGAATACAGGCTGATCTCAGTTCACTGCAGTTCCTCACTAGGAATGGTCCTTGGCCCTGCCTAGTGACCTGCCACGGTAACACCCGCTCCCAGAGGGCAGCTAATGAAGGGATAGAGGCCAGACCCATTGTTTCAATGGGGGTCAATTGTGAAGGGCCTTCCCAGCTCCCCCTAGGATCTGCTGAGGCCTCAGCTGCAATTGCTTAGTAGGTCAAGTCCTGCCCACTCCCACCTTGCTCACCCCCCTTAGCTGTATTTCCTGAGAGCCGTCCCCACTGAAGTTTCTGCCCCGATTCTCCATCTGTTTCCAGGGAACCCAACCTAAGAAAAGAAATGAACCAAGGCACAGAGTGACTTGCCCCTGCCATACCAGTAGAGGCGAAAATAGAGAGCTGGCAACCCACGTATAAAGCCCATAAGGCTGCCATGAAAAGAATCCTTAGATGCCATCAAGTGCAACCCACCCTCTCCCAGATGGGGAGACTGACACCGTGATCTGCTCAAGGCATCAGAAGCGAATTAGGTGAGAAAGCTGCCATCGGACTCCACACCGCTTGTGACCCAGTCAGGAACACAATATTCTAGCATTTCATCAGCTCCCAGGAAACCTTGCGAGAACAAGACAGTCAAAGGGAACTGTGAGAATTTGGGAATCAGCACGAAGTGGCCCTGTAAGCCCATCCCCCATTGACTACAAAGAGGAGCCAGGACTGAATCAGGGATGGTAGTGCTCTTTATTAACAAACAAAACAGTACCACACCAGCAAACTCGTTAATTCAATGGCAAAACATACACATATGCAAACTCCCACATGTAGCGTACATTTCAGACAGAACACTAGGCACCAAGTTCACAGTCAAACCAAGCACAGTTCACGATCCTTCGGTATTTTCTCTTCAGTGCGGTCCAAGTCCTTATTTAAGAGTTGTGACCAAAAGGTTACCTTTTTATGTCTAATTCTCAACCTTACTGTGGAGTGAGGCCAACGCAGCCTTCAGGACTGTGAAACAAATGCCAGGCTCTGTCAGCCGCTTGAACTGCCTGTCGTTTCTTGGGGTGGGAAGAAAGGCCTACAGGATCTTGGTGGTGGACAAATAAAATGGTGGGAGTTCTCAGCTCTGATTTCCTGTCTCAGAACACCTAGAAAAGCATTTATTTATTTATTTTTTTAAAAGATTTTATTTATTTATTAGACAGAGACAGCCAGCGAGAGAGGGAACACAAGCAGGGGGAGCGGGAGAGGAAGAAGCAGGCTCATAGCGGAAGAGCCTGACGTGGGGCTCGATCCCAGAACGCCGGGATCACGCCCTGAGCCGAAGGCAGACGCTTAACCGCTGTGCCACCCAGGCGCCCCTAAAAGCATTTATTTTTAAGCTCAGTCTATAGTTTAATCTACAGTTTAACAGGGGTGATCTCATTAGGGTAAATTCATTGGTTTTCTAAAAAGTTTGAAAAGAGGGTCAATCACATACTCAGGAGTCCATTAGCATTAAAGACTTAGATACGTTAACAACCTCCTTACTGTTAAAAGTGTTGCTAGTTAAGTTTAAGTCAGCATTTCCCAAAAGGTGTGTCAGAACCAAGTTAATAAGTGAACAGAAACAACTGAAATAGATCAGGGATGTGATTTCTCTGAGCAGTTTGATATAATGTGTGGCAACTCCTTATGGACTGGAGCATATCCAAGACGTTACCCAAACTCCTACGTTAGCTAAAACGCTTTTCAATTACAAAGTAAAGAGTGGCAGAAAAATCCTGCTCTTTGCTCTTAGGATAGGCAAAACTGGAATACCTTAACCCCTCATTATCAGGGTCCAGGGACTTGTGAATTTATAAGGTTAATTATGTAATAAACTTAGGTTGATTTTCTCTGGCAACCTTTAATTCCGTTCAATAAAGATAGGAGATTAGGTTCAGAGGTATTAAGAGATAATAAGGGTACGAAAATCCCGAATATGGGAGAAGCAGTATGAGAGAAGCCGTAGACTCACGAGTTACAAAACCACCATGTGACATATTCAGTAGAGGGGCAAACACAACAGTAATATTACTCTCTTATAAAAGTATAAAATGATTGAGACACATAAGGATTGGCCTGATTAATTTAAGAAGGTGAATTTGAATGAAGCTTGTTGAATCATGTGTGGAAGTATGCCCATCAAAATTTTAACGTAAAATTTTTGGCAAATGAAAGAGTACACTTTAGCTACCTAGAAACTCCACCTAAAACGAAATGTCTCCTTCATTACTGATGTGGGATAAGGTGTTACTATGTATTCACCTGTATACCCAAGTCCACTGAATCTTGTCAACTGCTTTATTTGATCACATCGGTGTTGATTTTTTCCCCAGATGCTTATATGTAAAACGGTAGTCTTATGGCTGAAACCTCTGGAAGGGACTTTAAAAAAAATCTCAATTTTTAAAATGGGAAAGGCCAGAAAGAAGCGGGCACTGTTCTGGGCCCACATTACTCCTAAAATAGAGAACTCAGTCTTCATACTAAAATCACTCAATTTCATGTCTGTCATAAACTTAACAACTAAAGCCAGTGAAGTTATAATATAAAGCCCCAATTTCCTTTCTCTATTTGATAGTCTCAACAAATAGCCATCAGAAATTTATCATGCGTATTTCAGTTCCTATTTGAGAGAGATCAGCAGGCTAATATTTACTCAAAGGTACCTCTGTCATTTAAGTTAATAGATCTGCCTAATTCTACTGTGGTCCTAGGAAAAAAGAAAAAAAATATATACCACTAGGGGCCTTCAGACAGCCAGGGTCTACCCGAAAAAAGGAAAATACTTTCTTGAAATCGGCAGAGAAGGTTATCATGACGTCTAGCCATATTCCAGGAGGCAGGGAAGATGCCTACTGCAGTGGGTGTCATGTGGACCTCATTAGGAGGCCTCCTGGGGGATAGGCCTGCCACTAGTTTACTCTGCTCCCCGAGGAAGCTGCACACAGGTCACAGGAAGTCACCTGAAACACCAAGACGAGATGCCCATAAGATGTCCCTCAATGGCCTACGCCTCCATTGCTTTCATTTACTACCCCTCATCCAAAGGGGGAGCTGCTCACCCCCAGGAAGCTGCGAGCCTCTGGGCTCTGGACCTACACTTCACTCTCTCCTAAGGACTGAAAAGGACAGTCACAGGCTGGGCCGTCACCTACTCAACGTCTACAAAGAGGAAGCGAAACACTTCATTTCCACAATCATCAGACGTTTCGTGTTAAAGAAGAGCAAAACAGGACACAGAAATTGTTTCTCATCAGCACTTCAATTAGGCATCTTGAAATTAAGGGGTGGATCACAGGGTTTTATTCTACCAGTCAACCCAAGTTTGTCTACACAAGGCAAATAATGCGATGGAACTTGATCTTATTGAAATTCATGAGGTGATTCTTTGGGTTGTTTTTACGCTGACACCGAGACTAAACTTATGGGTGAAAACCAGTGCATTTAAAGATGGTCCAAAGATACAGCCTTCGCCAACATTTTTGCTTTTGGTGATGTTGGGGAAGAGTAAGCAGAAAGCTCGAGGCCGAAACTTCAGGATCGTGTCAGCAGCCTGAATTTGTACGCCACAATCCCCAGGGCAGTGACGGATGTGGAAAATCCAATGATCTTCAGCAGGCCTGTCACGGAAGGCAGGTTCCTCTCCCAGAAGGTGTGGGTGATCTCCACAGATGGTACATCCTGGATGCATGAGCAGAGACCGTTAGCAGAGCGACCCTCGTTCGCCCTGACGAGGGCGGGCAGAACATACCCGCCACGCCAGGGTGTGGACATATGCCCGAGAGAGGCATCTACAATGACCTCACACGCTACAAGATGACAGTCAAGAGCTCTGCATTCGATTACTGGGCCAGGGAGAAGCCGCGGAACTCACCTTTGATTCGGGCTCCTGGACTCTTATGTCTTTCTTGGCCACCTTCCCCAGAGCACTCAAGACCTGCAAGAAAGTGGCCGGGGTATTATGAAGCGAGCTCCGAAAGTTCCGACGGACGCAAGGCCCTGCTCGCCCTCGAGGAGCCCCCCCAGGAGAGGACTGTGCGGCACAGAGGCGGAGTTGCACATTTATCCGTGTCAAGAGCCGGAAAGGCCTGATGCCAAAACCACCACCGGCCTCGCGAGACACGGTGACGTGGCTCCCTCCCTTACCTCTCTAGCTGCCCGTTCACCGGCCTCTACTGCCCCTTCCATGTAACCGCTCCAGTGTGTAGCCGTCTCTGTGCCAGCGAAGTAAATCCTGTCAACCGGATCTCGAATGACCCTTCGAGAGAACAGAGAGGTCACACAGAGTTACCTGGTTAGGCGCAGAGGGGGAAAGAGCCTGTCGCTGCCCTCATTTGCCCCAGACAAGACAGCGCAACTCAGATCGTTTCCAGAACTCCCTGGTGGCTCAGCCAAAGGTGAAAGGCCCCTCCCCATTCCCTGGGCCTGTGCCCAAGGATCTGAACTTTCAAGCCAGAGAGAATCAGGCTATCAGATCACCAGTCACTAAAGGGGACGCGGGCCTTTTCCTAGCCAGCCAGGATCAGAAGACAAGAGCACACATGAAATCCACAATCGATTTCTTGGCTGTAGGTTTCCTATTTGCGGTCCATTGTGCTCCGGACACCATCTTTCCAAAGGGGTGCCTTTTTCATGAGAGGGGACCCGGCAGCAGGCCCCAGCCATGTGGGCACTCCAGGGTACCAGGAGGAACAACAGTGGCGAGTGGGAAGACGGGGAGAGGAACTGATTTCTAGCAGAGGAGGGACCCGAGGGATTAGATGTCTTTCTGTCTCAAAATAACCACCTCTATACAGTTGGCTTCTGTGAATTTATGTGGAGACTGGCTGAGGACAGGGAAATGGGCCTTCTCTTCCAAAGAGGTCTTGAAAAAGAAAGCCATGGAAGGGCTGGGCTGAATGGGCAAGCGTCCTCTCCTAGCTTGTCGGCTTTGACTCCTGTCATGTCTGCTGCCATTTTCATACAATCTCCCGAACGGCACACCCTCCACCCCCAAGGCCTTCTCTCCTTTTTCCAATTCAGGAATCTTTGGTTTCACCTGTCCTTGATTCTAGTTTGCAAATCTGGGCTTCTAGTCTGCCTTCGGAACTACTCTGGTTCATCAGTCCCGTTATCACTAACAAAGACTATTTGATTCAATTAATTAAAAACAAAGAAAAATCTCATGTAAGGAAGGGTTTCTCTGTGGACACACGTGAGCTGGAGTTAACCTTCCAGGTCAGTTCCCCTGGGAATCTGATGGAAGTAACCCACCGCGGACGTTCCCAAGCGACACTGCTCATGCCAAAACGCCTTTCCCGGCCTCCCACTGGCAACTGCGTCGGGGCTGGGAAGACGGCCAGGAGCTACAAATACCCAGCAGGACGCTCTCCCTTTGGGCTTCCCCGAGTGTCCCGCCTCTTGTAGCTGAGCATGTCCCTGGACAGCCCCCGTGCCCTATGAGGCCGTTACAAGAGACAATGGCTCTTCTGGGGCCTATGGGGCTTCGAAGCCAAGGTGGACTCCCCGAATTGGTGCAGAGAGCCCCTCCTCACAGGTTAGCTGTCCAGGGAAGGGACGGCTCGCCCGAAGGGGAGCAGCTGCAGCCAGATGCGTTTAGCCAACGTCCTTAGGGGGAGACTGCTACCCAGGGCAGTCATGTGAAACTCAATGTCTACTTGAGCTCAAGAAGGCCAGCTGGAGGACACTGCAGCTCGCGGAGTGCTCACAGGGAGCACTGACATCTGAAACCCTCACCGGTGCTCTGCTACTGCTCTCTGCGCTAACCTTCTACGTACTGACATCCTTACTCTCCTACGGACACCCAGAAATCTACACGCTGACTACCTGGGGCATTCGAAATCAGAATGCTGATTACTATTTCTACAGTTCCCCTTGAACTTTGCTTATGAGTTTAAGTTTGATGCATGTCGGAACACCTGGGTGGCTCAGTCGGTGAAGCGTCTGCCTTCAGCTTGGGTCATGATCCCAGGGTCCTGGGATCGAATGCTGCATTGGGCTCCCTGCTCAGCAGGGAGCCTACTTATCCCTCTGCCTGCTGCTCCCCCTGCTTGTGCTCTCTCTCTCGCTGACAAATAAATAAATACATGAATCTTAAAAAAAAAAGTTTGGTGCATGTCTTGGATTAATTGGGATGGTGTCTGGGTAGTACCTTCCATATTGAGTCATGATCCCAGGGGGGAAGTAGGCGGTGTAACAGCCCCCGGAGTACTGTTCCTCGCACCAGTTCTTCTCTTCGTAATGCACCGGCTGTATTCGGTGGGGAGAGAATTCCAAAGGGAAGACAAAGCTGAAATGCTACCCGTCAACCATGAAGGCTCTCATGTATTTTACTTTAACAAAAAGTTTATGTTAAAAAAAAAAAAAAAGTGGCCCTGTTTTATTTCATTTTAGGGGAAACGACAGTACCAAGTAAATGGCCTTCGGGGAGGTACCAAGTGACAAAACACGTATACTTTGACTTTTTCGACCCCTTGACGAGGGGAGGCATGGAGTATTCCAATATCTGGGAGATAGGGCATTGCCGCACAGATTCTGAAATCTTTAGACTAAGTTTCCCGTAGGGGAAACCCCATCAATAATCACATTCTGGAAAGATCTGCTCAAATCTCTGGATTCTCTGAATAACAGACTTTATTTCCCCATCTACCACGGCTGGGAAAAAAACAAGGGGTGGAAGGGAGGAGGCATAAGATATGTGGGGGCGCCTGGGTGGCTCAATCGGTTGGGTGTCTGACTCCTGATTTCAGCACAGGCCGCGGTCCTGGGATGGAGCTCCGAGTCGGGCTCTGTGCTCAGCGAGGAGTCTGCTTGTCCCTCTCCCACTACTCCTCCACCCATTTGCACTGTCTCTCTCTAAAATAAATAAATAAAATCTTAAAAAAAAAGATAAACACAATGTCTAAGAAAGGCTATTTTTGGAGCCATTTCTCTGAGCTGGAAAAGTAAATGATGGGAATCCTGCTAAAATGGGGACAATTAAAGATGAGCAATGGTTTCCAAGAGACATGAGAGAACATTCTCTCAGTTTTTCCCTAACAGAGTCTGCAAGTTTATTGTTTGACCAGTTCAGAGATAATCCCCTGAAAGAGCCCCCAGCTAGCTAATAGGATCTTCAGATAGAATTTCATTCCCATCCTCACTTTCAGTGGTGGATTGAAAGCACTGAAATCCCTACACGAGCTGTGAATGGAGTCTATGGATGGAAAAATCAATTAGTGTGGCTCTGACCTGAGAGAGTCTGCCCATCCTGTCACGTATAGCTAGTTCGCCCTCACCAGCAAATGAGGAAGTATTTGGGATTTCGCTTCAGAGTAATCAGTTGGCTTTGACGCAAGGGCAGGACCTCTGTTCTGGGAACTGGGCTCACCCACCCCGGAGCTAATACCTGTGACTCCAGGCCCTGATTGCAATTGGCTGCCAGTTATCCAGGGAACACGGAAACAGCCCAAGAATCTGCGGCATCAGAAACTGTATGCACCTGACGGCAGCTTTCATTGGCCTTTTTGTGACCGAAGTTAATCCTCCAGTAAGCATATCCCCTCATAAGACTCTCTTCATAAGACTGTCAGGAAACCAGACTCTGCTTTGCTTTACCACTTACAGCAAACACAGCAGAACCTTCTAGGGATTAAAGCTGAGGGTTTCTTACTTGTAAAGCTTCTTGGGATCCTAACACTTTGGCATAGAGCTCACAGATCTTCTTTTTCCTATAAAGAAGAGTAAAAAAAAATGTTAAGGAAGTGATAACTGAGTAGAGAATAAACACAGTGAGTTCCAGGGCTCTCGCTAATAAGCCAGATGTATTAAGGAAAACCTAACATCAATGGTAACTACACAACACGAACAGTTCCATGAATCTCTGCACTCAGGTCAGCCCTCTGTGCCTCAATGCGGTCATTTGATTTGAAGACGCAACAGAATTTCCCTTTTACGTTTTTGCCTCTTTTACTACCCGATAGCATATCTATTCAGGATTCAAATGGGGAAAATAAGATTCGATTAAGCGCGGTCCGTTTAGGAAATGATGCTAAGTCACTTTTCTGGAACACGTAGAACTCTAGAATAATCCCTTTTAGAAGTCCAGAGTTCATATGACAGCATCTTTTAACTATCCTCCACTTATGTTCTAAAGATCTATGAACATCTGAAGCTCATTTAATCTTTTAAGTGTAACATAAAATATCCCACACCATGAGAGGCCTATGGTCGTGCGACTCTAGTCATCGGGCACGTGACAGAATGGTCTGTAGACACGGTACTTCCAAGGGATGTGCTACACGATGTCACCTCAATCTTTGGCTACCCTCCTAATTCATTATGTAAATGACTATCACAGCACATGACACGTGGTAGGTCTTAAAAAAAAATCAGTAGCTTCATTGATTTAAGCGCTTCTTGAAACAGGTATTTTTAAACTCACAACCCCTCTTGGGGAAATTAAAAAGTGCTAATTTACTAAAATCATCCCTTTTTGAAATAAATGGTTCAATTTCAGGATTTGTTTGAACAGGTTCATGCTGAGCCAGTTATATACTTTGGTATTTACCTTCTTTAGTTTTTATATAGTTTAAACATTGAAACTGCTCCAAAATATTTGTTATGTGCTAATGAGCGACTGGAAAAAAAATTGCTAAAAAATGGGGTGCAGGGTTTACCTCAAATCTGAAAGACAAGTATTGAAAGGTAAAGAGACAAATGGCCAAAAATGACAGCAGGGGGAAAGGAAGGGAGGGACAGTGATACTTAATAGTAATAAAAGAAAGAGTGGTTTTTTTAAATGATGATTTTATGTTGCCAATTACATTAGAAAACATTTTTAAAACACATCATCAATTTCTCTGAACAATGGGGGACAAAATCTAACCTTATAAATTTGTCCAAATGCTCACATTTAGGCCACTTATATAACTCCCAGAACTTCCATTTCATGGAGATACAGTGTTAAGTCAGGAAGAGGAGGTGAAATCATAAACATGGCGGCTTACTGTCACCATGTTCCCACGGACAGTTTTCAGAAACAAGACAAAAGGCCACTGCTGAGGTGATGTCCTAGAACATCAGGTGGCTCTATAAGTTCCAGTACAAACAGGAAAAGTTTGGTTTCCTTGAAGGAGGTGCTGCTACCGCAGATTCAATAACCATAAAGGAAAGGCAGAAATGGAAGAAGTTTCCAGACTACTGTCTGCCACTGTCTCTCTCTGCCCAATCCAAGCCCCTTATGTCAAAGATGAGGAGGCTGAAGCTCAATAAAAATGTACTGAATTGGGGCGCCTGGGTGACTCAGTGGGTTAAGCATCTGCCTTCGGCTCAGGTCATGATCCCGGGGTCCCAGGATCGAGCCCCACATCAGGCTTCCTGCTCAGCGGGGAGCCTGCTTCTCCTCTGCCTGTCGCTCCCCCCTGCTTGTGCTCTCTCCCTCTCTCTCTGTGTGTGTCAAATAAATAAGTAAAACCTTAAAAAAATGTACTGAATCAAAATTTATCCTCAGCATAGTATGGTAGCCTCTTTCCTATTCTATGATGAGATGACAGATTCTTACCTATTCCCAGTGAGTGTTACAAGGGAAATTCCAACATTTGAGAGTCAATCAGAAAACAAAAGTATGGACGATCATTATTCTGAAGGTTTAAATGATGCTTAGCTTATTTTCGGGACATGTGATAAAATCTTTATTAAAACAGAATGAAATCTAAAATCCAATCAACCTACCTTGCAGTTAATTTTTCATGCATGGACAATAAGCCACTTATAATAGAAATGGAAGTCATTATTTACTGTATTTTATAATTATTAGAGGAGTCAAGGATGAGTTCATACAAATCCATCAGGAAAGTACCTTCCCCCCCCATCCCTTCCTCCCTGAAAATGTAATTTTTGGAAAAGTTATGTAAGTCAAAACTGTTAGAGCAATGCAGTGATTGGTTAGTTGGGCTCTAAAAATAATAGAACATATTTTCAGTGATGGCCAAAAGAGATCACTGTGCAGATCTCGCGTAGTTGTGCTTACTCACTGGTGTCTAAATCTGGCCGCCCCTCATTATCATTTGAAAAGCTTGTTAAAAAATACAAAATACTGGGGCACCTGGATGGCACAGCAGTTAAGCGTCTGCCTTTGGCTCAGGGCGTGATCCCGGCATTCTGGGATCGAGCCCCACATCAGGCTCCTCCGCTATGAGCCTGCTTCTTCCTCTCCCACTCCCCCTGCTTGTGTTCCCTCTCTCGCTGGCTGTCTCTATCTCTATTGAATAAATAAATAAAATCTTAAAAAAAAAATACAAAATACTCACGCCCCACCCCTAACCTACCAAATCATAATCTATGGGCCTTAGAAAAAAAAAGTATTTTCCAAAGATTCTCTGGCAGATGCTGACGCGGTCAGTTCTGGGAATCTCGCTCCGGTCAAAGACACACTCGGAGTTCTAAGGGTTTTGCCTTATAAAAACTTTTGAGAAGTTCAGCCACCATGTGGAATCATAACCAAATGTCTACATCCAGGCTGGTATTTATTTTACTATTAATAAAGAGGGAAAGCAGGAAATCCAAAAGAAAATGTCAAGCTTAGTGTGGCGTCATGAAAAACAAGTTTGCATTGAATCCTATTCCTGACTTTGTCACAAGCTAGCTGTGGAGACCTGGGCAAACCATTCCCTGTCACCAGACCCCAAATTCTTTTTTTTTTTTAAATAATAATTTTTTATTATGTTATGTTAGTCACCATACAGTACATCCTTAGTTTTTGATGTAGTGTTCCATGATTCCCTTTTGAGTAAGGAGACGGACAAAGAGTTCCCTTCCCGAAATCAGACCTCGGAGTAGCTCAAAGAAACAATTTCATGCGCAAACATGGGAACTTCTGCAGCCTGACTGCCAAAGCCATCAAAGTCACTCTCAAAGCAAGAGCTGCTTGCGGATTTATTGTTTAATTAAAGGCAGAGAGAAGTGCATGTCTGTGTGCGTCCTGGTCCTCTTCAAAAGCTAACAAAGGATTTAGGGCTACCCTCCGGAAGGGAAGTCCAGAAATTCCCAGAGGCATCCCGCCCCCAATAGCCAAACGACTGCTTCCAGGTTAAGAGTTCCTGGTTTGATTTTCTCTGAACAAAGGAAAGGATTCCAAGGCAAAACAAAACAAAACAAATACAAGGCAGAAAGAGAAAGGGAGAAAGGAAGAAAAAAAAGCCACTGTACTAAAATGATTGTTTTATACTAGGAGGTTACCAGGAGAAGGGAACGTCAGAGCTGTGTCCTAGAAAATCAAAGGGGAACACTTCCACGTACACAAGTGGCAAGAGGTTGAAACCTACACGTATGGCTTTGCTCTTCAGAAAAAGCACACGTTGGAGAACCTTGCAAAAGGGATAATGGTCTCGCAAGGCGATCAGGACTCAGCCTCTAAAGCTTTCTGCACCATTAACATTTCCTCTAATTTTTCTCCATCTACCCCACAGGGAAACCCTACCTCTCAACCACTGTACGATAAACCCGAATATGTAAACCTAAATTAATTTATGCATACAGGCAAGCACTGAGTCGAGGGGACTTGTAACACAAAGGTTGCCATGGTGACAAAAAGGTGGATGTATTGGGATCTTAAGACTATTAGTGAATCGTGGTGTTTCTCACAACGCCATTATACTGTTGTTAGTGTAAGAAGCACAATATAAAGCTCAGCTTTTCTATGTGTTTCAGACGTCGCTTCGTACCTTATTTCCTTATGGAGCTTGGCAAGTCGGTCTGCTTTCCGGGCAAGTATGAAGCTGCAGAGAGAGGTTACATTTGAACGATTAGGTGAGAGAAAGAGCTGCCTCCTCTTTGGGAAATGTTCCTGGCTCCGCCCACTCAGCATTCAGGAACTCTCCCCCGCACTCCCATTACTTCCCTCCATTAGAGCAAACGCCAGGCTGCCTTCCGTCTGCCTGTGTCCAGAACCCATCTAGGCTGCAGACCCCTATGTAACTGGCCGCCTCCTACCAGTGTTTTGCCCCCAAATTTCAGCACGGTTCTTGGCATGGAGTGACAAATCAAATGTTAGTTGAACGCGTTAAATGATATCCTGGTAATTGACAGTTGCCTTCTGCCAAATACTTAGCAAAAGCTGGAAATCCAAATCAAAGTAAGTAGTTGTAGTGGATGCCATGGTGGGCCCCCCAGATCCCTCTTCAGGACCAAGCAGTCATTACCCTGAGCTCAGGGCTGCACCCTTCCCCCCCAGTGACGGCATTCTGTAGCAGAGGGCTGCCCGGCTCAAGGTCCCGCCCCGCCCCAGAATGATCGGCTCTGGGGTACGGTGAGTACCAAAGTCCACTCCCTCACCTCAGGGCATGACACCTCTAAAGGGCCATCCCAGTTCCAGAGCTCCTTATGTGATGGATGACAACACTGGAGCCCAACCTCTCTCTCTCCCCAATCCTGATTCCTTCGCTTCCCCACAGGCAGTGACCCCGGCGTACACCCTAATGAACCCCTGCACCTAAATCTCCATCTCCTAGTTGGCTTCCGGGAAACTGGCCTAGCACAGTCCCCAAATTCAGTAACTCAGTGAAACTCAGTTATAGTTTATCTGTAAAAAAAATTTTACACTTATATTTCTTTTGTTCTAGACCAAAAAGACAAGCAGAACGGGACTGAGAATGCAAGAGCCCAACAGACAATTCGTCCTCTCCCTCACCCCTAAGTTAAACTGTTCCTCAATTTGATTGGCAATTCCTTTAGAGCTGTCTGTTATTCGAGATCATTCTGGGAAGCAAGGTATTTGCGTTAATCCAGAGGAATCTGTGACTACCGAAGAAATCTGAATAGTGAACTTGATGGGGTACAGTCCTACTTTTGCTTGATTTAACACTGTTACGTTGTGGCTTGCTAGTAATGATTCTGGTTAAATTTTAAGTTTATGCAGGAATCAATTATCTGAGGCTTAGACAGGCCCTCAGTGAACATCACCGATATCAGATGAAACATTAAATGATTTCGATCTTGGGTGCTTCTTAAAGCTCCTTTCCTAAAGGGCAGTTCTCGGTGGCCATTCCTGCCAAATCTCAAATCGAGAATGAAACAACCCCTTTGATCCAGCTCTAACTATGGACAACTATTCTTTAACTTGCTTTGCGGTTTTATTGAGGAAATTAAACACGCTGGCTTTGGGTTGGGGACGTTTCACGGCTCTAAAGTACAAGGTCCTTTCTACTTGCCAAAAGGTACGAGTCATCACAAATACAGCGCTGGACAATTACCACCCCCGTCGTTAAGGCTTTCATGGCCCAGAGCAAAGAGCAGGGTGGAGACCATGCAGTGTCCCAGAGCAGGGCAGGGCGTAAGCAACTGTCCAGATAAAACAGATTAGAGTATCACTTTTTAGGAACTGCCTAAATAACCCCATTCCCATCTGGAAAACCTCTGCCATACGTGTCCTGACTAATAAAGCCCGAGAAAGCCCAGAAAGGCAATTCCCACAATATCTAACCCCCAGGGCAAGAAGAACATCGGTGTCCTTCCATCCACAGTGGGACTGGTCTTGAGGGTTTTTACTCTGGCACTCAGAAGGTGATGGCAAACTGCCCACACGATCCGTGTCCCTTCTTGCCCAGTGCGGTTGGAGATGAAGAGCATATGCGCTGTTCCTCTGCTCACGACGCCGTGAGCCCCCGCCCTTCCCAGGGAGGCCGGTGCTAGGTCTGATATTTTGCAGCCAGAGACGTGGTTACAAAATGTCTCGTGGCCAGTCCAGTGGCACTGACTGCTAAGTCCCGGGTCATGGGTCTGCTTCTGGTTTTGTAATTTCCCCTCACTGATGCAATGTGCGTGAGCTCCACTCTCCCAAGGGGGAAGGGGAAAACCGCCAGTGTCTGAAGTCACTTGGCTGTTACAGACCCTGCGCTCTTCTGTTGTCATGTGGTAGAATCAACAGCCTTTTTATCTGTGGAGCTTTGGGGAAGGGTCAAAGCCAGGGCACTTGGGAAGGCGGAGGCACTCCCTAGCAATTCCTCTGTGAAAGCACTGCTTGGTTGTCTGGACCCCTGGGGGGGGCTGGGAGGAGAAGGGAGAGCTCTCCTCTTCCGGACACAGAACCAAACCCTGGACCATCCCTAGTGAAGGACAGCTGCGGCGCGATCCATCACAACGAGGGACATCCACTCAAGGCCCGGCTCTGCCTAAAAGGCCCCTCCTCACTGGTCGTTGGTCTCCTATCGCTGGGTGATGATTAGTGTATTCGAGTTTGCGGTGTAGTGATGTCTGGAATGGAGAAAAGCCTACAGCCCAGAAATGCTAGCTCTGAACGGTTTTACAGAATTAAACAGTCAATTCTCATTCTAGGTGAGTGTGGACATTCTGCCCCTGGGCGGGGCTGTCTACCACACCGCCTGTCTGTCTAGCTTCTTCCTTCACTCTGTCCTCAATAGTTCCGTGGGGGAAAGAGAGAAATGGGCACAAGTTCAAAACAGTGTTCAGTTTTCGTAAAGTTTCCTGGAGTTTCGTGCCACATACAAAACATTAATATTTTAAAACATGGAAAAGGATATATTTCCACAGGGTTATTTACGATTGCCTGAGCTTGATTCCATAGGCTCTGGCCACATCCACACCTAGACATGAACGCGACTAAGAAAATGCAGAGCATCGAGCTCTAACTTACCCCATGATAGCGGGCAGCGATCCATCTGGCTTGGTGTCGTCCAGGGTTATTGAAATTGGAGCTTCCTCATCTTCGATGATCATACAACCACAATAATCTTAACAAGGAGAAAATTAATAGGAGATTGACACTGACGTCATCAAAAACTTAGGGAAAGCATTATATACATATGTAAAATAAATATATAGATACTTATATGTGAGATTTGCCTAGCAAAAAAGTTGTATGTATGTGTGTGTGCTATATATAAAACTTTTTTGCTAAGAGGAAGGCAAATCTCAAATAGTCTTTGCCCCAACCCTAGAAGATATCTCCTTATTAAATACGCACATTAACTACACAAGGATGTCTGCTGACCCAGACACGTGGAAAACGACCCATCTCAATGACCTTTACATAAAGGTCACATAGGACCAATGCAGGGCTCAAACTACCATGGCCCTAGAGCCCTGCAATACATGGGGGAAGAGAGGAATTGCCTTGCGTCGGAGGGAATCACCCCGGGAGCCCAGGGGAGAAGCAGGAGGAAGGAATCCTTTGAGGAGGGGCAGGGTTACGAAACCGTAGTCACCATATCCACCCAGGCCCTGCCTGGGCTAATTGTGTACATCCTGACAGTAGGTCTCCCTGTCGCCATTTGACGCAAGGAGACCAATGCTGAGAGGTCAAGTGTCGCAGCCAAGGCCGCTCAGCCAGTAAGCAAGTGAAGCCCAGGACTGCGGGATTTCAGAGCGACACTCTTCGCACTGGACCCCTTGGGTCCCTGTCTCATTTAGAGTAAGGGGCAGGACATACGCCAGGAACCAGGGCAACGGTGCCCCCTCCACTCAGTGGGAACTCTCCCTTCCCTTTCACTGACAGCAAGTGCTCTTGGGGTCACTTTGTGCCACACCAGGGGCTGTGAAGAGATGGACAGACTGACATTTCTGATCCTTTCTCTGCCAACTTAAAAATACTGATCTTTGTCATCTTTTTTCTGTTCGGGGTCTACTAGAAGGTCCCTAAAGAGAGTGGGGTCCCTTCACTTAACACAATTTACACGTGCGTAAGCGCAGCCTACCCTTCTTCTTCCAAAAGGCGTCCTTGTAATACATCATGCACTTTATGATGGCCCCCATCGGAAGACGTTGGATTAATTGGTTTCTCTCGGGTGGAAGCTCGGGGTTGAAGTGTATCTTGGCAGTCAAAGTTGGCGGGATGGCACTAATTACGTATCTGCACTAAAAGACACAGACACAAAAATACCACCTCAAACGTGTGAGTCTCGGTCTTCACAGAGGGGGAGAGACACCACATTTATCATTTAGAATGACCCCGAGCAGTCACCACATACAAAATGAGGCCACTGTGAGGCAGCACGACAGAACAAGGCAGGTCAACTCAAAATGGTAATTTGGAAAACGGAGTTGGAGACACACCAACGTTAATCACACCGCTGCTTGGATTATATTTGGTTAGAAGCTGCAGAAGACACGAAGCCTATTCAATATACGCTCCTTGGGCCTCGGCTGCATTACCTCATAAAGTTCATGATTCAGTGTCTCGATGATGATGTTGTCACCTGACTGGTCCACAAAGGTGACAGGACGCCTCAGCTTCACTCTGTCCCCGAGGCGGTCCATTATCCGTTCACTCACTTGACCCGATCCACCCACAAATTTCCGTTCCTGTAGGAGAAGGCGGGCAACGGGGGCTATAAATATCAAATATCGGTCACCATAGCTCGGAAAGTAAAATACAGGCCAAACGAAGCAATGTGGAATTTCTAAGTATAAAGATACTTCCAAGATGCAACTGTCCCGCATTTCCTAAGGCTACGGGTCAAGGGGCCGACACCTCTTGGGGCCACAAGACCAACTTAGGGAGTTCTGGAGGTCGCCTGAGGAGAGGAATTCTTCACTTAGTGGAGAAAGACACTACACTTTGCACTGTGGGACACAGCCTGTCCGCAACAGAGAGGACTTGAAGTACCATCGTTTTACCAGTTCTAGAAGTTTTTGAGAATTAGCTGAGCGTCGTCATTTAGCTCCTCCCACAGAGAGAGACTAACTTTACCTACCTCCCAAAAAAGGAGGGACCCGAATTCCCAAAACCCAATTCGCTCCAAACAAAACATTCTTGAGCTGTGAACGGATCTCCAGGAACGAGAAAAGGAAAGGGGAGCTTGTGGTTTGGGGCACGTTTGTTGAAATCATTTGAAATCCACCCACGTTTCCAGACACGGAAGCGGCCACGAAGCTGGCTTCCAGGGCGAGGGCAGCACCACAGATGAAGTTACAGGCTGAGAACGGGCACTCCGTACCTGGCCCCCGTTGGTGACAGAGAATATCCGAGTGGTGCCTCCGCACTGCTTCACGTACCACAAGAACCACAGCGCCGACACCTCGTGGGGCTCAGAGGTCACATTGATGTTCACGAAGAGCGATGCAAACCGCCTAGCAGTCCTGGTCACGTGACAAAGGCGACAGTCAGGCATAGACGCGTACACGCTTCACAGCACAGCAACTTTGTAAAACACGATTCAGTGTGCTTCAAAAGCATTCGCGCTGCTTTGGGGGAAAAAACCAACAAACCAACCAACCCTCACGGGCTCAGCCTCTGAAGGAATGCGTATTTTAATTCCTGGTGAAACACCACCTTTCCCTTTGTTTTGAGGCAGGTATGGGTTCGCTCCGAATATATACATTCTGGTACCGTCTGCGAGGGTCAAGATGCTGGTGAGGGATGGCTAAAGATACAGTTCTCGTTTATTTGGACAACCGTCCTCTCTTCTCCACCCCCGCTGCCCCCACCCTGCTCCAGTGCACCCACATCCCTCACTGGGGTCACAACGGTCGTGCCCCCCCCCCCACCTGGTTTATGACTCAGCCCCTTTTGATCCTTTGCCACATTACAGCCAATGACGTCTTTGGACAACGCAAAACCAAACCAAACCAAACCGCTCTTCATAAAACCCTGCAATGGCATTCATGGCAAAAGGCAAAAATCTTGACCGTGGCCGCTCTGTCTTCCACCATCAGCCTCTCAACCAGCTCTCCGCCCTCTGATTACATCACTTTCTCGTGGCACCCTTAGAGTCATACCAGGTACACTGTCATATTGTTAAAACATGCCCATCTCCCCATCTCGGGCCTTCAAGAGCTGCTTCCTGTTCTCACTACAGGGAACATGATACCCCCCATACCACCCACCGGTCCTATCTCCCAGCATTCGCGCTGGCTCACTCCTGGAAGATACCACCCATCACAGCCCATCCCTCTCTGTGGTCTCCCCCATCCACAGTGGCTCATTCCTGGAAGACACCATTCCCCTACCAACCTTCACTCTTTGTATCTCCCTTAAACCTTCCTCATTCCTGAGATACCATCCCTCAACATCACTCCCCTATGCTGTCTACACTCATGCCCCGCACCTCATCCCTGGAAGTTACCTAACTGTCGTATCATTCACCCTTCCTGTCTCCTCCCACAGTCACTGTGGCTCATTCCTGGATGGTACCATCCCCTCACACCATCCACTTTTCCTGTCTCCTCCAACCACTATGGCTCCTTCCTGGAAGATACCATGCCTCCAATATCATCCCTATTCCTGTCTCCTATCCACCATCACTGTAGCTCATTGCCAGAAAATACCATCCCCTAGACCATGTATCCTTCCTGTAGCTCCCCCCACCACCACATACCTGAGTCACTGTGGTTCCTTCCTGGAAGATACCATCACGCAACAGGCCATCCACCCTTCCTATTCCCCAACATCTACTATGGCTCGTTCCTGGAAGATACCACCTCACCAAACCACGTATCTTTACTGTCTCCCCCCATGCGCTGTGGTTAATTCATGGAAGATACTATCCTCCCACACCGTCTACTCTCCCCCATCTACCCCACCCATGTAGCTCATTTGTGGGAGCAACCTTCCCAACACACCAGCCACACCTCTAGTCTCCCCCCATTCTACTATGGCTCATTCCTGGAACATACCATCTTTCCACACCATCCAACATTCCTGCCTCCCCCATCCATAATGGCTCGTTCCTAGAAGATACCATCTTACCACACCATCCACTCACCCTCTCCCCTGCCATCCATTATTGTTTACTTCTGGAACATATCATCCCCCTGCACCATCCATCCTTCCTGTGTCTCCTACCCACGGAGGCTCGTTTCTGGAAGACACTATGCTCCCACATGATCTACCCTTCTTATTTCCCCCCACAGTCACTGTAGCTCATTCCTGGGTGGTTCCATCTCATCCTCTTCCTCTCTCCTCTCCAGCCACCAAGGCTCATTCCTGGTAGATACCATTCTCCCATACCATCAGCGCTTTCTCATCTCCCACATTTACTGTGGCTCATTCCTGGAAGATGTCACTGCCCCCCTCCGCCCCAACACATACCTACATCCTTCCTGTCTACCCCCATGGATTATGGCTCATTCCTGGAAGATAACATTCCCCACCACATCCATCTCTGCTGACTCCCCCTATCCATGTGGTTCATTCCTGGAAGATACCATCCACCCTCACTACCCACTCTTCCTGTCTTCCTCCATTTATATGGCTCATTCCTAGAAGATACCAATCCAACCTTCATGTCTCCCCCATAACCTGTGGCTCATTCCTGGAAAATATCATCCTCTCAGCCACCACCAACCATCCTGTCTCCCCTCTCCCCCGTACACTGTGGCTCATTCCTGGAAGATACCATCCTCCAACCTCTATCTTCCCTCAGGTCTCCCACAATCACTGTGTTGTTTCCCAGATGACAGTTGTCACCATATCATCCAGTCTCCCAGTACCCCTCCCCCATCTCCATCATTACTGTTCCTTCCTGGAAGATAAATTTCCCCTCTAGCCATCCATCCCTCCTCTCTCCCCCTACAGTGGTTCATTCCTAGAAGATACCATCCCCTCACCCCTCAACTGTTTCTACTCTTCCTATACCCCCCATCAATTGGTGCATTCCTGGAAGATACTACCCACCGCACCAACCATCCTTTCAGTCTTCCCAGTCAACTGGCTCATTCCTGGAAGATACCGTTCCCCCCCACACTATGTATCCTTCCTGTCTCTCTTATCCACTGACGCTCATTCCTGGAAGACACCTTGCTTCCACATTATCTAGCCTTCCTGACTCCCCCCACCCCATAGTCACTGTAGCTCGTTCCTCGGTGATACCATCTTTTCATACCATCCTCTCTTCCCTATCTCCCCCAATCCACTATGGCTCATTCCTGGAAAATACCACCCCTCAACACCATCCAATCTTCCTATCTACCTCCATAGACAATGGCTATTCCTGGAAGATGCCATCCCACCATCCAATCATCTTTACTGTCATCTTCCCCCACCCACCATCCACCATGGCCTATTCCTGGAAGATACCATCTTCCCACACCATCTTCTCTTCCTCCCCCATCCACTGTGGCTCGTTCCATTTGGTCACACCATCAACTCTTCCAGCCTACCCACTTGCACTGGCTCCTTCCTGGAAGAGACCATCACCCCACACAATCCTCCTTTCCTGTCCCCCCTATCCATGTCACTCATTCCTGGAAGATAAAATATACCCACACCATCCATCCTTCCTTTCTCCCCCCATCCATGTGGCTCATTCCTGGGAGTTACCATTGCCTCACACCATCCAGCCTTCCTATTGCCCCCCTCCACTGTGGTTCATTCTTAGGAGATACCATCCTCCCACATCATCCTCTCTTTCTTTGTCCCCATTCATTTGGCGCCTTCCTGGAAGATACCATCAACCCATATGATCCAGCTTTCCTATCTCCCACCCCCGCATCCAAGTGGCTCATTCCTGGAAGATACCACCCTCTCACATATTCCACTCTTTTTGTCTCCCCCATCAAATGGCTCATCCCTGGAAAATACCATTTCTACACACCATCCACTGTGCCTCATTCCTGGAACATACCACCCCCATACCATCCAGCTTTCCTGTCTCCCCCATCCATAGTGGCTCATTCCTGGAAGATACCATTCCCCCACCCCATCAACCTTTCCTGTCTCACTCCATGGATTAAGCTCACTCGTGGAAGATACCATCCCACCAAACATCCATTCTTGTCTCCCCCAGTCCACTGTGTTTCATACCTAGAAGATGCCATCCCCTCACATATTTCATTCTTACTCTCTCCCTTATCAGTTGGGTCATTCTTGGAAGATACCTTCCCCACACACACACCATCCAGGCTTTTTGTCTACTGGCATACACTGTGGCTCATCCGTGGACAATACCATCCACATACACCATCCAACTTTCATTTCTTCCTTTTCCACTGTGGTTCATTCCTTGAAGATACCATTCCCCCACACCATCCACCCTTTCTGTCTCTCCCCGTCTGCTATGGAACATGTCATCTCCATACTATCCATCCATCTGGTCTCCCCCAATCCACTGTGGCACATTCCTTGTAGATTTCATATTCCCACATCATCCTCCCTTCCTGTCTATCCCCAAATACCATGGCTCATTTCTGGAAGACGCTTCCTTCTACACCATCCATCTTTCCTCTCTCTCTCCCTCATACACTTTGTGGCATTCTTGGAAGATACCTTGTCCCCCAAACCATCCACCCTTCCCTATCTCCTCGCATCCTCTGCCTCGTTTTTAGTTGATGTACTAAGTCCTTGGTTTATGTTTAAAGATGGCTGCACCTTTCCTTACGCTCAGGTGAAGGTCCCTGTTACAGTCACTCTAGCAGCATTATGGAATTATGTACATAATGTCAGTCTCTCCTGCTAGAAGAATACTAACTCCATGAGTTTTGGGGCCATGCCTAACACATTCACCACAATTCCTCACCGATGGCTACAGTGACTTCACATAGCAAGCCCAGAAAGCTGACTAAACAACCTGTAAGTAACTCAACTCATTACACAGGTTCTCATTGAAAACATTATAAAATCTATATTTTTCATTAATATAGACTAGCTTGCCTTCAGTTCCATGTTTTTCTACATCTGTATGGAATTACCTTAATATCTTTCCAAATTGCTTCTGTAGCTGACTGCTATATAATCTGAATACACAATTACTTGTTTTATTGCAAATCACATAGCCCTTTCATTAAAAAAATTCCACTTCATTCACCTCCTTTTTTTTTAATGTTTTAAATTCATTTTACGTTCAAATCCTCCCCCAAGTGTCTAAAGTTCCCTCTAAGTTGCTACTGACTGAAAGATCATTAGGTTTCCTCTTAACTTTTTTCTTATAACTTATTAAGAAAAACACGGCAGGGGCGCCTGGCTGGCTCAGTTGGGGAAGCATGTGACTCTCGATCTTGGGGTCGTGAGTTCAAGCCCCACGTTGGGTGGAGAGATTGCTTAAAAAATAAAATCTTTAAAAAAAAAAAAAAGAAAAGAAAAACACTGCAGTTCAAGATAGGACAGAAAGGATCCAAAGGAAAGATGAAAAGTAAAATTTAAATAGTCAAGATTACTTTGTCCAGCAGAGTTTATCGATGAGATCTTTCATGGTCATCTTGTCCCATTCCTCAGCATGTGGGGCCTCCCATGGTGCATCTGCTGGAATCTGAAGAGGAAGAAGGTCCACATTCAGGTGTGATGGTTACTGCCCACTGCCCTGCCAAGAGGCCTTCAGGAGAACCTCTGAAAACCAGTCTCTGGGTCTGTGTTGGAATGTGTGATTGGCACGGAATTCTAATATAGGTAGTGGTGGGGTTGGGATGGGTAGGTACTCTGCATTCTATGCCTTAAGGCTGTCGCCATAATGATGATGATGATGAAAAAAAAGGGAGCAGAAAATTTATATGTAATTATGATGATGATCCTTATTATTGAAATCCAACACCCATCTTAAGTCCCCAAATGAAGTGTGAGAGAATGATCTTATGGAGCCTAGGCCTAAGTAAAAAAACTTGGAGGGAATAAATCCCTCTTTCCTTTACTATATAAAGTGGCATCACACAGAGATAAGGCAACTATGAGTAGGAGACCTGGCGAAAATATGTCACCCAAATTCTCAGTGGCATAGAGTTGAAAGCACACAAGGCATTACAATCAGAGACATGTGGGTTTGAATCCTGCTTCTCTTGCTGTGTGGTGCTGGGGAAATTACCATTGCCCCTCGGCACTCATTTTCTTTGCAAGTGGAAATGCTACCGAGTCGCCAGAGTAGCTGGGTGCATTGGAAATGGTATGTATGAGGGTCCAGAGCAATGTTCCCTGCACTATTGGAAGGATATTAAACAGCTGCTGTTGTTATGTTAGTAACAGGTCATGTGTAAGCTGAACACACACTTTACCTCCTTCCCCATGTTATCCATTGTCCGCCACAAATTGTTGTAATCCAAATAGGCAATGGGATTCCACACCGGAGGAAAGGCTCCCCGAAACGGATAAGTTTTCCCCTACAACATAAAAGCAAAGGAGAATCCCTTAAATTAGGGTGGTATTCTAAAAAACAAAACCCAGCCAACATAAGAGCCATTTGCAAACTAACAGTATCCTCTCCTGTTGCAGAAGCAGCACCTCTGGTGGGGAGTAAATACATTTCACCTATACAGGCCCCAAATTTCAACTGGATTAGCAAAATCCCCCTGGCGTTGTGCTGTTTTTAATTTACAGGAAATAATAGCTGCAAACTTACTTCTACTTATATAGAAAAAATAAATAAAGGTAGCTCGTCCTAATAGCTAATGCTGATGCCACAATATTCTCGACCCTTGAGTTCCTAGCTCATCTCTTTGGAGGGATCCTCCCACTCCGATGAGACCAGGACGATGACACAGAGGACTGTACTTGGCCTACGCAGAAGACTGCAACAACAGGGGCGCCTGGGTGGCACAGCAGTTGGGCGTCTGCCTTCGGCTCAGGGTGTGATCCCGGCGTTATGGGATCGAGCCCCACATCAGGCTCCTCCGCTGGGAGCCTGCTTCTTCCTCTCCCACTCCCCCTGCTTGTGTTCCCTCTCTCGCTGGCTGTCTCTATCTCTGTCAAATAAATAAATAAAATCTTAAAAAAAAGAAGAAGAAGAAGAAGAAGACTGCAACAACAAAGCAGAACAGCTCAGACTGAGTTTTAGGGTTCACACAGGGTAGATAAGGACTGGCTAGACTACCAACCATGCCGGAAGTCAATATGCAAAATATGAGAAACAGAACAACGGGCATTTGACATTTTTTTGGCTGCCCCAGCATCCATGTTCCTTTTCCAATATTATCCTGGTTCCTTTCTGGGAAACTGCTTCTCCTCGTCTGTGGATAGATGTGTAGGGAGGATGGTCCTGGGTATCATCTCCTATTATCGCAGGCGATGGGCTAGATCCTTTCTCCACCCCCTCTGGCTTCTGGTGCAGCCAGGCTGTGAGCCTGTCAGCTAAGCTTGGCCAATCACACACACCCTCTGACCCTGGAATGAGTCACCCAACAACAGAAGCAAGCTAACTCTGGGATCTCTCTGTGCAGATGCTTCCTGTTCTCAAGGCCATGGCTGTGCTTCCTGCCCCTAACTTGCCAGAGCTCCCCCGATCACTGCTTATTCCTAAATGTGGCCCCCCAGCCTCCCGTTGATTCTGTGGGCCCTCTGATATCCTTTCGCTAAATCCCCTCTTGTTAGCCGGAGTCGGCTTTCTATTGCTTGGTACCGAGACCTCTAACATAAAGACAGCTAATTATTTGCCACACTGACTTCATTTCCGTCGTGTGACAAGTCCTTTGCTAGGCAAACGCTGGAGTGAGGCAAGAGCGAATCCTTGGGAAAAGAGACCAGGCCCAGGTATTTTCAAACGTTTTACTCCTAGTTTAGTTCCTCTAAAACTAAAACATTCGTAAGATCAAAATAGTGTCTACTCATTCAATTCTTACTTTTTATCAAATAAAAACTTACTCAATATTTGCAGAAAGCCTACTGTGTGTACCGCACAATATTAAGAACTGTGTTGAATTTTTTTAAAAGGGGGGGAGGGGAGCTAAAGCCAAACTCCTGACCATCAAGGCAGGGACACCAGAGCTAACAGCATTTGCATGCGTGTGCACACACTCGCACACGCACGCGTGCACACACGCACTCTTCAACTGAGTAACGATATACGGCAGCCATTAAGTGACAAGTAATTTTGCCTGCCACGGCAGCAAATTCAAATAACCTTGGCAGATTATGTGATCTGATTTCTTATCTGCAACATGCCCTGCTGTAATGCTGCAATACGACTCGCCAAGACTCCGAACCTTTATCATCACCACCACCCCTATCACCACCATTATTACTAACATTTATTGAGATCTTTCTCCATGCCTGGCCCTGGCTAAGCTCTTCGTATGCATTATCTCACCCCAACCCTGTGGAGGCAAGCACTATTAATATTTCCATCTTATAAACGAGGAAACTAAAGCCCAGGGATATTAGCTGGAAAATAGTAGAACGGAAATTTCCTGTTCCCGAAGCCTTAGCTCATAAACATTAATTAAGCTTTCTGGCCTTCCTATAGGGTTGATAGAATGCGGAGATAGCTTTGTTCTAGAGACGTCTTAACCTTCCCAACTGGATGAAGGAGAGTTTGGAAATGTGAAACTTAGAAATCTTCCACACCATCTTTATGTTTCTAAGCAGTAAAAATGGAGACGAAGAAGCTCTGGGGTATAAGCTGGCTGTTGAGGAAACAGCAGCAACCCTGGAAAATGAGGAAGCACGTCTGGAGAAAAATGGGCAGATATTTTACCCAGAATGCTATGCTAGCTACAGAGAGGAGGCCGACGGGCTAACAGTTCACAGACAGCCTACAGAACAGCAGGTTTTCATTACAGTTCTTCCCTTAATTGAAATCGGGGAAAATCTACATTTTCCTCTGTAAAATGTATTTATACTCAAGGAACAGTCTCATACAAAACTGATCTTTGCTTTGAGAAGAAATATTTTTTTATAAAAACAAACATGCTCAATCATCTGGGGACATTAAGAAAAGTATCATAAATATAATTCAACAAAATGTGTCCCACATTCCTAATAAAGTTCTTCTCAGGATGATGCCAACCGGAGTCTCATTTCACACACGGCCTAAAGACCCCACGATCTGAGCCTTGATAAACAAAGAGGTGGCAGGAGAAGTAAAGAATCCAAGGAGAGAGAAGAGTCCAGCCTGACAATCTTTTTAGAAACGGGAGCCATGGAAATTTCTAAAGAAGATCATAAAGGCCAACTACAACATTAATTTTTTTTAAGATTTTATTTATTTATTTGACAGAGAGAGAGACAGCCAGCGAGAGAGGGAACACAAGCAGGGGGAGTGGGAGAGGAAGAAGCAGGCTCCCAGCGGAGGAGCCTGATGTGGGACTCGATCCCAGAACTCCAGAATCATGCCCTGAGCTGAAGGCAGACGCTTAACTGCTGTGCCACCTGGGCGCCCCGTACAACATTAATTTTTATTCCGTTGACAGAGGCACCAAGTTGATAAAGGGATTTCATCAGTCAGTTTCACTCTTCATGTCTGGCTTCTCTGCTCTTATTCTGTAGAACACCTAAATCTCGGGAGCCTCGGTGGCGCAGTCGGCTAAGCGTCTGACTCTTGGTTTTGGCTCAGGTCGTGATCTCAGGATCGTGAGATCGAATCCCTGCGTCGCGCTCTGCACTTGGTGTGGAGTCTGCTTGAGGTTCTCTCTCTGCTCATGCTCTCTCTCTCTGACAAATGAATAAATAAATCTTAAAAAAAAAAAAAGAAAACCTAAGTCTGCTAAAGAAATGCATATATGTGGGAACAGGCACCTATGTCACCTCTTGCTTTCTCAGAAACCCTGGAAGGCTTATTTCCTCCATGGCCTGCTTTTTTTTTTTTTTTTTTTTAATGATTTTTTATTATATTATGTTAGTCACCATACAGTACATCCCCGGTTTCCGATGTAAGGCTCGATGATTCATTAGTTGTGTATAACACCCAGTGCACCATGCAATACGTGCCCTCCTTACTACCCATCACCGGTCTATCCCATTCCCCCACCCCCCTCCCCTCTGAAGCCCTCAGTTTGTTTCTCATAGTCCATGGCCTGCTTCCTAAACTAGACAACTCAAGACAACATTTTGCGCGTGTGAATCCCTAAAGCAGTGCAGTGGCAGGGCCTGGAGCTGTCTCCTGATGGAGTGAGAACAGCCTGCAAGCCCGACCTTCTCAAGCTCGTAAATGTGACTGTACAGTTTTCTGACAAAGGGGTCAGTACTTTCTAGATACTTCCAAATGGCTACTGCTCTTGGAAAATAAAAGGAAAAAAATCTTGAGTAAAGGTCAAGTTCATTTTGTACCTATACTCTGAAGCCTTCCAACGCTTCCAAAGTGGCCTTTAATCTCTAAAGCACAGTGTCTCTGACACAGTAGAAATTGTTGAGGTCGACTAGGACACAATGTCCCTGGAACTGTGCCCAAAATACTTAAATCCCTTTGAGAAACCACATCCTCAATGTACTGATGTTCCTAATAACAAGAGACTATCGCCAGGAGACGACAGTTTACAGCTCCCACAGCATTCTTTATTGTTGGTCCTAGAAAATAAACCCAAGTTTAGAGTAAGCGAGTAACGTTTACTGATTGGCGTGTTGGAGAGTTTCAGCTCTTTGTACTTTTAGGTTTTAGTTAAACAAAAGGAAGTGGGTGTTATTAAAGAGCAACACAGGCTCCTGAGGAAAGCTGCCAAATATTTTTTAATCATCTTGAAAATAAACAGATATGTTCTAGACTGGTTTAGGAACAAGCCTGCCCAACTCCTATGAATTTCTTGGCATCCTTCTTGTCCCAGTGTTTTGACAAGCCTGTAAGAGAAATCTTTTGGTGGTTTCTTTTCCACAGTACTTAATAACGCTTTAACTAAAGAAATCATCTGAAAAGACACCCAATTAAATAGGATGGCAGCACTGTGTTTTATTAGGAGTTTAAAAAAAAATCATTTTCTTCCCCTTTCCAAATGCAGGTTAGCCAAGCTCTCTTCAAACCTACATCATTCTACTCTACCGAAAACAAGCTACCCTACCATGGGAACATCTAGCCCATCGTACTGTGCAGCTTGCCCCAAGTCTCCAACCAGTGTCCATTCTTCTTTCCCAAACCCTCCCTCCCTCCATCCACTGCCTCCCCAGGGTCTGATCCTCAGCCTTCCCCCCCCCCCACCGCCCCGCGCCCACCCATTTCCCGGGGGAACTCAGCCAACACAGGGATTTGTTCTATTTGCACAGCGTTGTGGTTTGCACTTTCCATGCCTCTGCTCCCTCCATATTGAAGAGAACTTCCCAACTGTAATGTACAACTTCCTGCACGACTTTCAAGGGCTGGCAGCACGTTACCGGGTGTTTGCTCATGACCTGATACTTCATCTTATTCTCAGTGCCTCTCTCGGGACTTGAACGGCTGTGAGCCGATGCAGCAGCATGTGTGCTGTGCAGTCCCATCTCGGGGCAAAAAGACAACCAGTAAGCTCACGTACAAATGACGCCACGGCGTCAAGAATGAAAGGTTTCCAATGAATAGTTAAGCTGCCTTTCCCAAGGGACTCTAGTTCTATACAGAAATTACAAACAAAGCAATTAAGACAGCAGCAGCCTGAGCTCTTCCGGAGGCTCTTGGGTAAGTAAAGATAATTGACAGACCTTTCTCCTCTTACAAATGCCACTAACTCAGGAGAAACAGGCAGTTAGAAAAAAAGATGAAAATGTTACACTGTGAGGATGAGTGGCTGTGTTTCCAGAACAGCTTTATTAAGACATAATTCACATACTCAAGAGGCGCCTGGGTGGCTCAGGTCATGATCCCGGGGTCCTGGGATCGAGCCCCACATTGGGCTCCCTGCTCAGCACGGATTCTGCTTCTCCCTCCCCCTCTGCCTCCCTCCCCCAGCTCGTGCTTGCTCTTTCTCTCAAATAAATAACTAAAATCTTTTTAAAAATGCACATACTCGGTAATCCAGCCATTTAAAGTGTCTAATTCAATGGGGTTGCGCATCCCTCGCCGTATCTAATTTTAGAACATTTTTGTCACCTGAAGAAGGAACCCTTAGTCATTAACAGTCACTCTCCATCCTCCCCCCACCCCATTTTGAAGAAGAGCCCACAACTATTTTGCAAAGCAGCAGCAGCATTTTACGTTCCCACCAGTGTCGGATGAGGGTTTCCATAGCTCCACTTCGCCACCAACACTCGTCACTGACTTTGTGATCCTCGCCACCCTGCTGGGGGCAGAGGGGTACCTCCCTGTAGTTTTGACTTGCATGTCCCTAAGGACTGACGACGGCCAGTCAAATCAGGCTCTGTCGCTATCTCTGTCTCTCTTCCTCTCTCGCTCGCTCTCAAATAAATAAATAATCAACCTTTAAAAAAAAATCATTTACTTGTTTTATTCTTGTCTGTTACGTGTTTGATATTATGATTCCTGGGTTTCACGTCTGATTTCTCTTGGTTTTCCTTGCTCCTAATTAAAATCTTGTGATCATCCTAAGTGAGATGCATCACAGGGTAATATCTTTGGGCAGCTTTTGATGAATTTAGTAAGTTCACTACGTCTTTGGAGATATTCAGAGGTCCACGTTATGTTTACATTAGATTTGTGACATGTATGTGGGTATATGTGTGTGTACTTATATAATATATGTGGGTATGTGTGTGTAGATAACATATATGTGGGTATATATGTGTACATGTATGACATATATGTGGGTGGGTGCACGTAGATAACATATATGTGGGTAGGCGCATGTACATGTATGACATATATGTGGGTGGGTGCACGTAGATGACATATATGTGGGTAGGCGCATGTACATGTATGACATATATGTGGGTGGGTGTGCGTGGATAACATATATGTGGGTAGATGCATGTACATGTATGACATATATGTGGGTGGGTGCGCGTGGATAACATATATGTGGGTAGATGCATGTACATGTATGACATATATGTGGGTGGGTGTGCGTGGATAACATATATGTGGGTAGATGCATGTACATGTATGACATATATGTGGGTGGGTGCGCGTGGATTAACATGTGTGGGTAGATGCATGTACATGTATGACATATATGTGGGTGGGTGCACGTGGATAACATATATGTGGGTAGATGCATGTACATGTATGACATATATGTGGGTGGGTGTGCGTGGATAACATATATGTGGGTAGATGCATGTACATGTATGACATATATGTGGGTGGGTGCACGTAGATAACATATATGTGGGTAGATGCATGTACATGTATGACATATATGTGGGTGGGTGCGCGTGGATAACATATATGTGGGTAGATGCATGTACATGTATGACATATATGTGGGTGGGTGTGCGTGGGTAACATATATGTGGGTAGATGCGTGTACATGTATGACATATATGTGGGTGGGTGTGCGTGGATAACATATATGTGGGTAGATGCGTGTACATGTATAATTAATCCCAGCTGGTGCCTTGGCAGAGGCAGAAGCAGAGTTCATGACTCCACCCTCTTGGTTTAGACTTCCCCGTCCGCCCCCTCTGTGCCTCAGTCTCCATGTCAGGAAGATGGGACCTGCAGCGCCCCTGAGCTGGACCCTCCACTGGGAGCCTATTAGGATGTACTTTCTAGGTGTGGATGTTGTCGGCGTGAGTAAATACAGCTCTGAGAGAAACATGGTCCCAAAGATCCTACCTCGCAATAGAAGTCAGAAATGACTTCTGCTTCCTCTGGCAGACTAAAGCACTTTGCTGCCCATGGCACGCCACTCTTTTCTACCCTATTAAACTGATTTATGTAAGAACTTTCCCGACTTAGTTTCAACACACCTGAGAGGGGCTATGCCTCACACACGTTTATATCTCCTGCACTGCCTTGTATATACCGAGGTTCCGAGAAACGCTCGTTAAATGGAGGAATAAAAGGGTAAATACAGGGGCGCCTGGGGGGCTCAGTCGGTTGAGTGTCTGCCTTAGGCTCAGGTCACGATCTCAGGATCCTGGGATGAGCCCCGAGTGGGCCTCCCTGCTCAGCGGGGAGTCTGCTTCTCCCTCTCCCTCTGTTCTCCCCCTGCTTGTGCTCTCTCCTCTCTCACTCTTGCTTTCTCTCTCTCAAATGGATAAATAAAATCTTTTAAAAAGGGGAGGAGAATACAATTCTTACAGGTATAGCCCATCTGATATCACATCTAGCTCCTCCAGGCTCCAGAAAGAGTCCAGCCTCTTTCTACACAAATGACTCCCTCTTTTCTCACCTCAGACAAGATCTTCTAATGAATGGCAATTTTGCGCTGATTTTTAATGATGAACTCCATTCATCATTTTTTTTCTAATCATCATTTTTTCTAAAATAGCCATAATCAATACTACCATCAGATTTACTAGAACTCCCTATGTGTAAGGTATTGAAGGGAAGAGAAAAAGATGAAAATGTCTAAAACCATTTCCTATGTGCGCATTTCTCACTCTGCTCTTTATGGATGCTATATAAAAATGGGTTCCATGGTCATGAATCCGGGAAATCCCGACTTACAGTGAAACAGCTTTTCTTTTTAATTTAAAAAAATTTTTTTCTGCTCATCCTCATAAGACCCCTAAGTTGCTAACAGACATCTTGGCACTCAACGATAGGGACAGAACATGAAGCATTCCCACAGTGTATCTGGCCAAGAAACCCCCTCTCTTGCAAAGCACTGTTGGGATTAATGTCGCTTAGAAAATATTCCCTTAGGCATGCTTTCTTCCTACTCTGGCTGGCACCCTCGGGGGCCCAAGGGAACACAGGAAGACAGGGCCTAGGAAGAGGAGCCGTGATAGCCAGAGGATTTATTTTCCAAATGCTCCTAATGGCAATACAGCCTCATGTGGACGTCTCCTGAACCAGAACGTACGTCATCCCACACCAGTGAGTCAACAGGAACCGGGCAGTACAAAGAGAGGTACGTCAGAGCAGGTAGAGACGGTCAAGCGCGAAGCAGAGCTTCTTGCCAGACTGGCTGTTAACTGAGCGCATTCACCTCGTGTATCCCAGCGACGGGGCAGACGCAGGCCTGCCGTCCTACCGCGCGGAGTTACATCAGCGGGGGGCCCCCGTGATCATGATGGGGAGACGTGGGAGGGAGAGGGGACCGGGAGCCATTAGAGCCTCAGCACCATCTTCCCCACGTCTGAACATCAGAGAAGGATTTTTAAAAAATCTACGAACTGGGAAAAGTCACCGATACTCAGGACTTCGCTGGCCCCTATGATTATGTAGATTAGCGACTGTGCCCACTTCCGGGCCTCCAGTCAGCTTGTACGTATGACTCCTGGGCAGCAAGTGTGGGCCAGTGGCGCTTTCTTCCCATTGTCTCTGAAGCCTGAGGTTTTTTCAGAGACATTTATCTGCAGGATATGGCTGTGGAAACTAGGCCACTGGGTACTCTGGCAAACATACAAAATTAAATCTCAGCCTGAGGTTCCCAGTGTATCATTTGAGTCTGACAAATTGCACGAGCGCTGTCAGAATAAAAGGAAATGGACTAGTCGTTCAGAAATCGATCCCCCTGTTTGAAAAACCTGACATGAGAAACGGGCTTTAAATGGAAAGGACTCATTTCCACAGCATTCGGGGTCAAAGTGTTCATTACATTTAACTGTAATTAACATTCACATTTTCTGCCATTCCACCTAGAATTTTCTTCTTCTGGTTGCATGAGACCCAAACACAAAGGGAACAACAAAAGGAAGTGGTATGAAAGCAGTACTGGACTGCTCAGATAGGAGGTATGCACATTACGGTCCTCATTTGTCTCTCCAGTTTCAAGGTCTGTGTTTGCTAAGGTTAGTTATCGACTAGGCTTTCAAATCTGTCTGTCTCTCTTTCTCACACACACTTCTGGAGGACCTTGAACCAAACACGTGCATCCTTACAAATTCCTCCCATCTCTAAAGGGAGGAAAACTGCCACTTACTAAAACTCGGCGGTCCACCCGGTTTTCAAAAGGTATTTGTTCAATGAGCTTGACACAGAAGTGAAAAAGCTTAGAGTCCAGGCCTGAAATAGAGGGCTACATGTGGCAGCATCGATCCCGTTAAACGGCAGAACAGGGCAATGAAAGCAAAGACTCTCTGGTGGGTCAGTGTGTGCTCAACGTCCTTGTAAATCCCATACCTTAGAATGCACCAGGTATGGGACTTAGAAGGCTGTTCAAGGGTGTTTCAGGTTTCAGCGGTTAGAAGGCTACTCTACACAAGTTTGAAACTTCAGGACCAATGATTAAGTCTTTGGGCTCGGATAGTGGGTGCATGGTCTGGGGTAAAGTAGGGGCTG
Source organism: Ursus arctos (assembly GCF_023065955.2). NCBI lineage: Eukaryota > Metazoa > Chordata > Mammalia > Carnivora > Ursidae > Ursus > Ursus arctos. The sequence continues at coordinate 36,639,995 of NC_079873.1, read as the reverse complement.
CAGCGGGGGGAACAGGGAGGAAGTAGAAAGTAAGGGGAGGAAAAAGGAGATTTTGACCTCAAACTGGCAACATTGAACCTGAAAGCTCAGAACCTCTAGCAGTTGGGTTATCATGGAGACTAGAGCATTTTCTCTTGAGGAAGACGCTTATGGGACGCTTCGTTCCACTGGCCATTAACGGCAACGCCGAGGCCCCACTTGAGGAGATGACTGCAAAGTTCCACAGCCTGAGAGAAATCCTTTGTGTGTGACCGAATCCCCTTTCTGCGCTGCCACTGAAAGCCAGTTCACTGAGTCACACAGGCTGACTCTAGACCACTTTTCAACGAATGCTTAGAAAAGGACTGCTAGGGGCGCCTGGGTGGCACAGCGGTTAAGCGTCTGCCTTCGGCTCAGGGCGTGATCCCGGCGTTCTGGGATCGAGCCCCACATCAGGCTCCTCCGCTAGGAGCCTGCTTCTTCCTCTCCCACTCCCCCTGCTTGTGTTCCCTCTCTCACTGGCTGTCTCTATCTCTGTCAAATAAATAAATAAAATCTTTTAAAAAAAAAAAGGAAAAAAAAAGAAAAGGACTGCTGTAATGAACTGGCCTCTATTAAAAATGAATAGCAAGAAGATGAAAAGAGTTCTGTGAACAGATGATGGGAGCACAATCACGTGACTGTACCTAATGTCGCTGAATTGTACACCTCAAGGTTAAGCAGATAAATTTTTATGTTATGTGCATTTTACCAGAATTTTTTTTTTTTGAGGGCGTGCGCACGCGCGCCTGTGGGGCAGGGAGGGGCAGAGGGAAACGGAGAGAGAGAATCTTAAGCAGGCTCCATGCCTGATGCGGGGCTTGATCCCACGACCCCGAGATCATGATCTGAGCCGAAATGAAGAGTCAGACGCTTAACCAACTGAGCCACCCAGGGGCCCCCACAATTTTTTTAAAAAAGAAAAAAAAACCAGAAAGGAAAAAAAATCTAACAATTAACCTGACTTTTCTATATATCGGGCTGTCACTTCAACCAAATAGAAGCTTTATGCTCTACAAACTAGATCGGAGATTTCTCCCTGAAAGTGTATAGGAAAAAGAAAGGAGGCTTTGAGAGAAAATGGCTAATGCTGACCTAGCTTTCCAAACAGTACAAGGCTTTAAGAGGAATTTCTGTCATTACGCTTTCCTGTAAACACAAGAAATAAACAAAAACAACAACAAAAAAAAGAAAGACATGAAGTCTTCTTAAAATGGGAAGGTGGAAAAGAACGGAAGTTACTAAAAACTATTTTTTACAAGCAACATCCATATATCTCTGTACTAAACCCTTGACAGATCAAGGTGAGAATATATGAACATGTTTAGCCTCTCTGCTTTTAAAAACCCATGTATAACTGTAATTTAGAGAAGAAAGCAAATAATCTATGATCAAACAGAATTTATCATGAGCACCTGCCCATTTACCATGTGCCTGTTCTTATCTAATTGTTTTTTTTTTCATCTCTACCCCGATTTATACAAATTATTTTAAATCCTTTCTTTTTTTCCTTTTTTTTTTTAAAGCCTCATTTGTTTTTAAAGGGCAAGGAAGGGCAGAGAGAGAAGGAAAGAGAGGATTTTCAAGCAGACTCCCCACTGAGCACTGAGCCCAGTGCAGAGTCCGACCCCACGACCTATGAGATCATGCCCTGAGCCGAAATCAAGAGTTGGACGCTCAACCAACTGAGCCATCCAGGTGCCCCACTCTTTTTTCCTTTCTATTCTTTTTTTTTTTTTTCTTTTTAAGCCAGGGAGGACATAATGGCATAAAATAAGATACTCTTATCTCGATCATACTTTGACGAATGAGTTCACATAAATCACTTCACAAAAAGAATATATGGCTAACAATTCCAAACCATGCCCTAGACCTCTAGACTTAGTATTTTCACACAGTAACAGAACCCATCTGTAGTCTTCAGCCTGCTGTGCCTAACTGGGGTGGCCTGGGGGCTGCTCAGGAGTCAAGAGCTCACTGAAGGCCAGAGCGATGCCAGATTTATGGCTCAGGGTGTGAGAGAAGACGCCACCCTGGTGAATGACACCATATAGGGCTCCCAGTGCCTGTGTCCACAGCAGGCCAGGTCCACAGGAGTCCCTACTGCCCGAGTGTCATATTAGGAGTCCAGAACCCTCTTGGGTGAGGTGATTTTTGTCATACCTCACAGCGGTTTCTTAAAGGGATTTACACATTGACTTTCTGCCTGCACAATACGGAATGATGTGATGCAACCCACAGGACCCTAGACTCAAGACCTGGAAAGCCTTCCTTTGGCACCTAAGCTTTCTCAGCCTCAGTTTTCTCATCTGTAAGATGGGGGGAAATACTTACTACCTCATAGGATCACTCAAATAAGGTGACACCAATAGAAGCCCATTACAGATGGAAGGAAAGGAGACAAAGACACCAGTAAGCAACATCCCTACAAGAGCCGAACGCCTTTGGTTTCTTGCCTGTCCTACTGAGCAGACTTGAAAGCGAAAGCATAACTGTCGGTGACTTGGTATGGAACGGTTGAAAGCTTAAAAATATATGTCCCTAATCCCAAAGAAACACTCCATCATAAAGCAAGGGGCCACATAATGCCGTTATTTCTGGCAAGCATTAAGACAAACTAAGAAAAAAAGAAATCCCCGGCTTTCAACACAGCCTACTGGCTAAAACAGAGTTCACCTCTTAGCAACAACAAAAAATTTTTTTACTTAGTATTCCAGAGCACACACACATTCTGAAAAGCCTTTGATTTCAGTCGTTGGCATAGAAACCTCAAGTAAACGGCTGTGGGAAGAAAAGAACCCATACTAGGAAAACTTGCTTGGCGAGCTGTTACTATCAGGAAAGCCTATGTTGTTTTAAATAAATTTGTATCACACCATTCTCTAAAAAGAAATGTGTGGTATATATTTATAGTCTCCATTTTTATTTACGGCGTGAAAGCGGGGAGAAAATGGGAATGCATAAATGTGTCAATTTCTCCTGCAGAGCAGCGCCTGAAAAATGCCTTCCTCCATCTCTGGAGGCAGTGTTCCTCTCTCTACAGCATACATGCATTATTAAGATCTGGAAGAACCCTTTAAAAGAAAAAAGGGGGGGCACCTGGGTGGCTTAGTCCGTTAAGCGTCTCCCTTCGGGGAGCCTGCTTCTCCCTCTCCCTCTGCCTACTTGTGCTCTCCCTCTCTTTCTCTCCCTCGAATAAATAAAATCTTTAAAAAGAAGAAAAAAGAAAAAGGAAATCAAGCATCTCTTCCTTCCTCTCCAAGACTTAGCACTGCAAAACTTACCAAAAGTGTCCACAACTCCATGAAACTTACTCATAAAAATAATCATCGTGATGGGGCATCCAATTTACTAATGCGAGTCATGGATCAATCAATCCAAGAAGCACTCAAGTCCACCTGCTTCCCTTACAACCATCCAGAGGAAAAGACGAGATAATGTTTTAAACACACCTAGCAGGGCGCCTGGGTGGCACAGCGGTTAAGCGTCTGCCTTCGGCTCAGGGCGTGATCCTGGCGTTATGGGATCGAGCCCCACATCAGGCTCCTCCGCTATGAGCCTGCTTCTTCCTCTCCCACTCCCCCTGCTTGTGTTCCCTTTCTCGCTGGCTATCTCTATCTTTGTCAAATAAATAAATAAAATCTTAAAAAAAAAAAATTAAACACACCTAGCTGATGCCACATCAAATCCACCGTTTAGGGTAAAGACAACATGGTTAATTTAATTTCACAAATCAGATATGATCTCCTAGACAGACCCATATCAAATTCACCACATTTGTAAAACCTGTTCAAAAACCTATTCTAGAAGAATCAGGATCTACTAGGGCACCCGGCCGGCTCAGTAGGTAGAGTATGCGACTCTCGATCTCAGGGGTTGTGAGTTTGAGCCTCACGTCGGGTGTAAAGATTACTAAAAAAAAATAAATAAACTGAAGAAAAAAGAATCAGAATAGGTATTCCATTCACAAGATCCATGAAGGATACGGGCAGACATGTTAGCTAATGGTGAGCTCCACGCGAGCAGAAACTTTGATCCTGTGTCCACCATTTCCAGCCCAGAACAATATCTTGTACAGAGAAGACTATACAGGAACTATTTATTGAACTGATGAATGAATTTAGCAAGAATGACGTGAACCTTCTATGTATGAAGTAGACAGACAGAGACTCCCTGGGAAGGGACAGGGTGAAAAACGCCCCTGGATGTCTAGCCCCATTGCTCAGCTCAAAGGCTCAGGCTTGGAACTGCACACTGTCGTGTCAAAGTGTGCCCTGTCAATGCAATCTACCAAAGGTCACGAATAATTCTCTGGTGAATACTAAAATTATCCTAGAATACACTGAAACGGATGCACTACAGTCTGCTGACAGAAGAAATAACTGAGGCATTCTTTAGGGCTGCGCACGGCCGGGGCAGGGGGTGCGCCTGGGTGGGTCAGTCTGTTGGGTGTCTGCCTTCGGCTCGGGTCATGGTCTCAGCGTCCAGGGATCGAGTCCCGCATCGGGCTCCCTGCTCAGCGGGAGGCCTGCTTCTCCGTCTCCCTCTGTGCTCTCTCTCTCTCAAATAAATAAAATCTTCAAAAAGAAAAAAAAAAGGCTGCACACTGGGAAAATTAATATGGCTTAGTTTTAACTAGACAATGGCAATCTTCTGGTGATTCACCCACCACCATTTTGGGGTTACTTACTGAAAAGAATGCACTGTGGGAAATTAGAAAAGCTGGGGTTGTCACGAGAGCCAATGCAGAGCATGTCACAAAGATAATTTGCATTATTAGCCCAATGCACTATGGTGATGGGAAAAGTCCATGTTTTCTCCCAGAAGTGGACGGAACAGTAAGGGTTGAGATATTTTTAAATAAGTGGAATTATTTTTTGCTGTATGGTTTATTAATAATATTACATGGACTATAAAATTTCTCTAATCTGGCCTCTTCACTTTACAGCTTCCTGGTCATTATAAAAACATCTCCCACACCATTTCTCATTGCAGAAATAATACGATTTATTAGAATCACTAGCAGAAAGGCACTCATTCAGGTAACATAAATGAACCTCTCACTGACCCACTATTGTTTGACCTTAACATTGCTGTCTATCTTGGGGGGAAATATGTGTTCTTTGGCAGGTTAAAGAATGTGAGAGGATGGTTTAATAGTATTTCTAGAGCCCATCTTTTCTTTAGATGAGATTATGTCTTAAATGAAAAGAATGGTATTTAGTTTACTCCCTTAAATATATGCTTCTTTGTAAGTCAGTCCTCGGATTCATGAACAGTAGGAGCTCGGGGGGAGGCAGACCATTACTAGTTTCATAGCCTTGTCAAGTTGCTTTCTTCTCTGAATCTCAGCTTTCTCCTCTGTAACATGAGGACAATCAAGCCTGCCTAACAAGGTGATGTCATGAGTTCATGCATAAAAAAAGCACTTGGTTCTTTACTGGGAGCCTCCAGGGAAAAGAAAAATCTCTCAGCTCCTGAATGTTAGAGAGGAAGAGATGAGAAGCATGAGTCTGCTCAGATTCCAGGACAATCATCAACTCATTTGCTTCCCAGTTGGACTAGAGAGTGAATGTCCATGAACGTTTGTGTAATCAGTAGTTGAGTGCGAATACGTTACGTATGCTGATACACGTAAAAGTGCTCAGCAAATGTTAGTAGCTATCGTTCTCAGTGTTGTTATTATTGAGTAGTTCAGGGAAACACCAGGCCTTGCAGAAAAGAGAAAGTGGGGATGCAAAGGGGTTTTTCCCTTTGTGATCGTGAAGCCTCTGGAAGCCAGCGTTCATCAACACTTCGTGTAATTTTTTATACTCTTACACTTTCTTCATTTGTCCCTGGATTTCTGAATTTGGTTTTGCCAGACTCTTCCCCCAAGCATCCCAAACCAGCAGAATTTCCCCAAGGGTCTGGAGCCTGGGGTGAAGCTGTTGAGAAATGATGTGGTTACTGGTGTGGGAATCCTGGCACTAGAATAAGTAAATGAGGGGCGCCTGCGTGGTGCAACGGGTTAAGCCTCCAACCTTTGGTTTTGGCTCAGGTAGTGATCTCAGGGTCGTTGAGATCAAGCTCCGCGTCGGGCTCCCTGCTCAGCGCCCAGTCTGCTTAAGACTCTCTCCCTCTCCCTCTACCCCCTCCCATCCCCCCATGCTCTCTCTCAAATAAATACATAAATGTTTAAAAAAAAAAAAAAGAGTAAATGAGCCCTGCCCTCGTGATGCTAGTTCCAGGAAATGGGCTGCAATGGCAGGTCAGAGAACTTGACCTCTCAAGGCCCATCTCCAGACTCCAGATGCTCCATGTTTGGCTTCGGTAAGAAGGAATAACACTGGCAATAGCTCCCTTTTCTTGCGTGGATTATCAGCAGAGTTGAAACAACCTTGTTTCCACAGTGAGAAACTGCACAACCCAGCCAGACTCCCCAAGAGACAAGGCCCGACACAGAGGAAATTATCAAGTGTGCAAAGAAATGTCAGGTAAGAATGAGAATGAATAACCTGTTCAATCTTAAGAACTGGCCTCAGCCTACTGTGCTCCTTGGGGCCTTAGAATTGCCTCATAGGTGCCTCGGGGGCTGCCTGCAGCTCTGTGTGTGTGTGTCTGCCACAGGTGACTCCTGCTCCCCCCAATTCCCCGCCCCCCCCCCACTCTCCATAAACGGTGAAAAGACAAAAACAAAAAACCAAACACCTGAGCACCTCCTACTCCAGTTGGACTGGGGGTGAGGGTGCAGCCTTCAAGGGTTACAGTGGGTGATATGGAGGAGGGACAAGCTGAGACCTGACCCCTGGCAGTGATTCCCAGAGTCCACAAGGATTTTTTAAAAAGAAAAAAGAAAACATGGAACACTACCGTAAAGCTGAGAGCCTATTGGTACAATTGCTTTGAGAAACAACAACTAAAAACAAAACCAAGTATTTTCCCAAGTACGGTGCTCTCCCGCTGATGACTTGAGTAAAATGTCAGACTTACCTTGACATATTGCACGAGACGTTCACTTACGTTCACTTTGTAAGTCTCTAGCCCTAGTTCTTTAGAGAGCCGTAAGATTCTGTTCTGGGTTGGCCCCACATAAGCGCCACCAACATCTACGTAATTGACATGTTCATTCTGTAGAAAGAGAAAAAGTGGCCAGAAGACTTTAGTTAAAACTCAGGGAAAAAAGTTTCTATGTCTCACTTAAAGACAAGAGTGGGGCACCTGGGTGGCTCAGTCGGTTAAGCATCTGCCTTCGGCTCAGGTCATGATCCCGGGGTCCTGGGATCAAGCCCCGTGTCGGGCCCCCTGCTCAGTGGGAAACCTGCTTCTCCCTCTCCCTCTGCCCTTCCCCACACCCCCGCTTATGCTCTCTCTCTCTCTCTGTTGAGTAAATACATAAAATCTTAAAAAAAAAAAAATAAAAACAAGACAAAATACTAGGTGGGAAGAATATATCACAGGAAAAGTCACACAAAGCTATAAAAAGATTCGTATACCTAACAAATTATTTTATAAATATACAAACCCTCCTTCATAAACTATAATTTACTTTCCCCTCTTAATGTGCAGTTCTACATTTTCTCCAGCTTTGTTTATGAACGCATTTCCTGGTAATTTAATCAACGGATTGAATATTGGTGACTTAATTTCCTTCATGTGTTTGTAATAACTTCTGGGTCCGTTTCTATTTTGTTGTTTATACCCGTTCTCATCCATGCTGCCTTTCCTCGTTTGCCTGATTAATTTGTATTGCGTGGCACTCATTGAATTTGAAAAACTACAAAGTAATTTGAATCCTAAGAGGATGATATCTTTCCCAGAGAGGACTTCTGTCTGCTTCTGTCCAGCACCTGGGGGCCCTTATAATCCTAGATAACTTTATTGCATTTCCTGTGCCTGAGATGATTCGAAGCTGGGCTGAAATGCACACATGGTCTGGTTTTCTTACAGTTCACCCTTGGTCCAAGGACACAGGCCAAGGCAAAGCATGAGGACTTTACCAATACCTCCCTCCATATGCACACACTTTGGTGGGCTCCGGACTTGACCTTCTATTGCTCTAGTTTTGGATGACTTTTGAAAGCCCTACTCAGCCTCTCACTTGCTTCTTGGGTGGTCAGAAAACTCCCACTCCCCACCCCCCACCCCCCACTTCCAGGGGAAAAGTAGGTCAATTCTTTCCAGAAAAAAGATGGCCCAGTGATTCTTCACTACATTCTTAGCTCTCTGATGCTTTGAAGATTTGTGTGCGTGTGTATAGTGCAATTTGTCCAATCTCTTTGTTTTTAGTAGGAGGGTTGGGACAATTCACCTAAAGTGTTATTTCCAGAAAACTGATTGTCTAATATTATTCAACTTGCCTTCCTGGCGAAACCCAATCTGATATTGTCTTTCTATTGCAGGACATACTTTGCTAACGTTTTATTTAGGATTTTTGTAGCCAAGTTCATGACTGAAATTGAGATTCTCCTCTCTTCTTCAACCCTTGTCTATCTTTTGCAGTGGAGTATCGCTAATCTCATAAATTAGTGATCATACTTTCTTCTATTCTTTGGAAGTGTTTGTATATAAACAGAATGATTTATTCTTTAAACATTGGGTAGAATATAACCCTATAGGTATCTAGGCTAGCTGTTCTCATTGTGGAAAAATCTTAAACTACGAGATGCAATTTACTTCCAGGCTAACGCAGGACCCATATTTTCTATTTCTTTTTAAATCAGCGTTAATTTTGATAAACATATTTTTCCTTATACATTTCATGTATGTTTCAAAACTATTGGTTTAAATTTCATGATATCCTTTTTTCACTTATTCTTTCCTGAATCAGTAGCTATATCTACATTTTCATCCCTTTTATTTGAGATGTTCCTTTTTTCTTCTTCTTGAAAAAATCTTACCAGACACTTCTCTATTTTTAGTCTCTTCAAAGAATCAACCTTGGTCTCATTGATCCTCTTTATTGAATATTTATCTTCTGTATCATGGATTTATGCTATTTCTCCCCTCTCTTTTAGATTTATTATATTCTTAATTTTCAAACTCCTTACATGCTTAATTCATTCATACTGAGCCTTTTTTTCTTTCCTAAATGGAAGAACTTGGGCTATAAATCTTCCTCTAAATATTGCTTTAACTATACAGACAACTTTATTTTAATATTTCCATTGTACAGTTTTAAGTATTTTCATGTTTCCATTACAATTTCTCTTTAGACTTGCATTCCTAAAACCTTTGTTGTATTTTAACTTCTCCAGCTGGGACTTTTTTTGCTTATCTTTTTGTCATAACTGCATTGTGATCAAAGAATGTGGTTTTTATGACAACAATTCTTCAGGCTCATGTTATATAACCTAGCACATGATCAATTTTCAAAGACTTTCATATTTGCTTGAAAAAAATATAGTCTAAAAAATGATATGTATCGTTTATACATGTCCATGAGAATGAGCTTGATGGTCCTCAGCCTTTTTTGTTTGCTTAATCTATTAGTAACTTAGAAAATTATGTAAAAAATTCCCTACTCCATTGGGCATTTATCTTTGATTGCTGTTAATTTTTGCTTTATATTTTCAGGCCACATTATTCACTGTATACAAGTTCAGAACTGTTTGATTTTCTGGGTCTTTTATCATTATGCACTGACATTTCAATGACATTTTTTTGTTCAAAGTTTACTTTGTCTGATATTAATATAGTTATAACAGCTTAGTTTAATATTTGTCTATCTCTTTTTCTAACTTCCAGTTAGAGTTTTTAGTCTGACAATTGCTTTCCTTTAACTGACAAATTTAGCATTTTTTTTATTTTTATTTATTTATTCGACAGAGACAGAGACAGAGACAGCCAGCGAGAGAGGGAACACAAGCAGGGGGAGTGGGAGAGGAAGAAGCAGGCTCCCAGCGGAGGAGCCTGATGTGGGGCTCGATCCCAGAACGCTGGGATCACGCCCTGAGCCGAAGGCAGACGCTTAACCGCTGTGCCACCCAGGCACCCCAAATTTAGCATTTATATTTATTATTATTTCTTTTTAAATATTTTAACTTACTTATTTTATTATGCCTTTTCAAATACATTTCCCCCTGATTTCTTTCCTTCTTCTGGAATGAGGGGTTTCTTCTTTTTTCTTTTTAATTTTTTCCTTGTACTTATTTGGAAGTTAAACAGTCAGGCCTATTTCAGACATTTTCCTAGCAATATTAACATGCATATCTAATACAGTCTACAGTTTATCAGGAGATTATCTTCCTACTGAAAAATACAAAAACCTTCATGCATCAACTGTGATCACCCTTTTTCCAATCTATAAGCTATAAAAGTACCTTGGTTCAGATGTGTCTCAAAACAAATCTGACATTACTTTGTTTTATTGTTTTGATGTTGCTGAGTTGTATTTAAATATTTACCAACGTCTTTGCTCACTGTCCCCTCTTGAATCTCAGACATTTTATTTGTAATCTTTTCCTTCTGCCTGAAATACATTTTTCTTTATAATTTCCTCCAATCTGGGTCCTAAAGTCTCTGTTTTTGTCCATCTGGCAAAAAGATAGTTCAAGCAGGTAATGAATTCAGCTTAGTTCCTCTTTCTCTCTGTCTCAGAACACTGACATTATCTTCTGGCTTCTGTTTTTGTTAGTCAAGGGTCACTCATAAATTTAATTGTTGGGTTTTTTAAGAGTATGTGTGATTTGCCTTTTTTGTTTTTTAAAAAACAATTGCTTGGGGCGCCTGGGTGGCACAGTGGTTAAGCGTCTGCCTTCGGCTCAGGGCGTGATCCCGGCGTTCTGGGATCGAGCCCCACATCAGGCTCCTCTGCTATGAGCCTGCTTCTTCCTCTCCCACTCCCCCTGCTTGTGTTCCCTCTCTCGCTGGCTGTCTCTCTCTCTGTCAAATAAATAAATAAAATCTTTTAAAAAATAAAAAATAAAAAAAATAAAATAAAATAAAAACAATTGCTTGTGAGATCTCTTTGGTATACTGCAGCTTCTCTGTGCCTGGGTGAGAATTTCTTTTCATTTATCGTGTGTTGGAACTGATAGGTTTCCTCGTGTCTTCCAACAATGCTGGGAATCATCAGCTATTATTTTTTTATACCATAATAACACTATCTTTCATGTCTTAGCTGCCCGACACCCCTGAAAACATATTTTCCAATCTTTGCTTCAGAACTGCATGGTAGATAATTTTTCCCAGATCTACTGTCTTCAGCTGTGTCTAATAGGCTGTTAAATCTGCCCGCTGAAGTTTTTCATTTTAATTAGCATATTTTCATATCTAGAAATTATTTTTTAATTTACTTGATCATTTTTTAGTTTCTTTACCCTGCTCTTAGTTTTAAGAACTTCTTTTCTTTAAAACATGCTGAAGAGAAAAACCAAAGATTAAAAAATAAATTAATTTAAAAGTTTAAAAATAAAACAAAAACACGCTTAACCGTAATTTTTTACTTTTGCATAATAAGACTGTTACAAAATCTTTCTGGATCGTTTTTTTATGCTTATCCTTTTTTGGTGCCTTGTTTCCTCACTTTTCTCACTTTGAACTATGAGTTACTTATTTTCTTTGGAACTTTTCCTGTGTAAATAATTTGAGGCCTGGGTGGAAAGGATTTGAGTCTATTTCTGCGTTGGGGATTCACTTGTTTATTCAACAAATAGATCGAGCTCTCCTACAAGATGCCAGGTACTCTTCAAGGAGCTTCTGTTATATCAGTAAACAAAACAAAGATCCCTGCTCTGAAGGAACTTACATTCACTGGGAAGAGACCCGTTGGGAATGAACCCCAAACATGATAACTATCTCAGAAGTTGATAAGAACAATGAAAAACAAAAAACTACAGGAGGACAAGGGGACTGAAAGGGCAGGGAGAAAAGGAAAGACTGCAGTTCAAAATACAATGGCTAAGTCGGCCCCCTTGAGGAGGTAATATTTGCATAAAGACCTGAAGGAAATGGAGGAAGTGTCCATCCGCTGGGAGAAGAGCATTCCTGGCAGAAAGGACAGCCAGGGCAGACTCGAAGGCAGAGGGTGAGTAGTGTGTTCAAGAATTAAGGAGGCCAGTGTGGCTAGAACAGAGTGAGCAAGGAAAACAGAACTGGAGGGGACGCCCGGGTGGCTCAGTCCATTAAGTGTCCGACTCCGGATTTCCATTCAGGTCATGATCTCTGGGTGGGGTGAGATCAAAGCCCGCATCAGGCTCCACCCTGCTGTGGAGCCTTCTAGGGATTCTCTTTCCCTCTCTCTCTCTGTGTCCCTCCCTCCCCTCAAAAAAAAAAAAAAAAAAAAAAGGAAAAGAGAACTGGAGATGAGATTAGAGAGGTTATTAGAGGGGCAGGTCACAGAAAGCCTCACAGGGCATTGTAAGGACACTGGCCCGGCCTCTGAGTGAGAAGGAAAGCCTGTGGAAGCTTTTGAGCCGAGACGTGCCAAAAGCTGACTTCGGTTTGAAAGGCTCGCTCCGGGTACTGCACTAAGTAGATTCTAGGAGGCAGGGGTGAAAGCAGGGAAATCAGTTAGGAGGCCACTGTAGCAATCTGGCCTAGAGATGATGGTGGCTCCCACCAGGTGGCAGCCATGGAAGCAGTGCAGAGTGCTGAATTCTGGATATATTTTGAAGGCAGAGCCAACAGAATGAAAGTGGGGACTGACAGTGTTGAGTGTGATGCTTGAGTTTTTTGGAGTTGCCATCCTTTGATGGGGGAAGGCTTCTGGAATGGTGGTCTTGATGGAGAGATCAGAAGATCAGGTTGGGTGTGTGAAATCTGAGATGTCTGTTCAACCTCCAGGAGATCTGCAAATTCCTGATTTCCAGTGTATATTTTATTCAGCATTGTACTTATTCCAGTGGAGAGCGTTAATCAGGGCTTTCATTCTGCCCTAACACCAGAAATGAGGTGTGCCTTTGACTCTCTTTCACCTGGCCCTTATATAACCCTTACCTTCTCTTTTACTAACCCTTGGTACTGTTCTCTAAACCTTCTCTAGTTTCCAGTACCCTCTTTAAATATAAAACAAAACTGGAGTCAGTACTCCAATACATTTCTAGGCTTTAACAAAGGCAGCAAGAGGACTCATGGGAATTTGACACGTGAGGTCTTTAGAATACTGACACTCTCTTTAAAGCAAATAATCCTGAGTGAAGTAGTAGAAAGCGTGAGGCATTTTACAGACTAGTTCCTATTTTTACCACACGAATGATGACAATATTATCCACTCTACTCCCTAGGCTGTAGTTTTCAATCCTTTCAAGTGACTTACTTATTTTCTAACTGGAAATTTGTACCTCTTAATCCCCTTTACCTATTTTGTCCCTCACCCCCCCCCCCCAGGTAACTCCCCTCTGGCCACCACCAGTTTGTTCTCTGTACTTAGTCTGCTTCTGGTTTTGTTTGTTGTCTTTGTGCTCGTTTGTTTTCTTCTACAGAATGTCTCTTTACAGAAAGAAAGAAGGTGAAAAGGTGAAAGATTCTCAAGGAGGTGCCTCAGGTTCAGGGTGAAGATATTGGAACTGTAACACCATATTCTGCTATGCTGCACCTCCATCTTGAGGGTGTTGATTCTCATCTTATTTCTCAGTCTCTGAAGAGGCCACAAACACACAACTATATTAGGAAACCAATACACCATCCCTGTGATAGCCCCGCAGGCATTTCGACTTCATAAATTTGGTCCTGAAGAATGATAAAGGAACCACACTAAGGAAAAATTGGGAAGTTCCTTTTTTTTTTTTAATTTATTTTAGGTAGGCTCCACACCCAACATGGGGCTTGAACTCATGACCCTGAGATCAAGAGTCACGTGCTCTATCGACTGAGCCAGCCAGGAGCCCCTGAAGATTTTATTTTATTTTTAAGCAATCTCTACACCCATTGTGGGGCTCAAACCCACAACCCCGAGATCAAGAGTCGCACGCTTCACCAACCGAGCCAGCCAGGCGACCCGAAAAATTGGGAAGTTCGGAACTCATCGGAGATCTCCCCAAACAGCTGCCAAGTGCAACACCAGATTTAACATTTCGGTACTTAAAGACTCAGAGTAACTGTTAGGGCAACACCACCCCAAATTATCCTAACCGACTATGCTCTTAGAAGCAATTCTAACAATATTCAATTCAGTTTCTTCTGAAATAGCATTTCTGTCCCTTTTTCGCAAAGCCCTTTTTCCTCCTCCTATTCATTTGAAATCTTATAAATGTTAAGTCCTAGCTTGTAAGTATTGCAAAGTGCATTTCAAAGTTCCTTCCTCAGATACCTAAGGAGTTACGGTATCATGCTTAATACACAATAGTTCCCGTATGGTGCTGACATATATAAATGGTGCAGCGTGAAAAATCAGCCTGGGCAATAACGGAGCCGCGGACAGGCCTGTTGGAATTCTCATTTCCCTTAGATCAAGAAACCTGCTCTTCACCGAGAATCTGTAACATGACTGATGCTCCTATTTAATAACCAAAAGGTTTTAGAGATAAGAAACGTGGGACTTAAGGAACAACTTAATAATCATCTCCAAAGTGAAGGACTAATTTTCAGAAAATGACAGGAGAATTCTATGTAGTAAGGTCAGACACGCAGGATACACAATGCTTCTTTTGCACTCCAACACACTGTCTTCAACTAGAGCTTGAAGCTGCAAGGGAGCTTCGAGTACATTTCGATCGTATCTCGCCGCCCAGATGGGCAAACTGGGATGTAAAGGGCCAACAGGACTTACCCAAGGTAAGACGGCGTGGCAGGCAGTACAGGGGCCAGAATCCCAGGGAATTACACTCCACTACTACTACTACGTCTGAAGAGGCACTCAGAAATTCTCCGGATACAATTAATCTGGATTTACATTAATTTCAAGCATGCAAGCGAACATACACCATAGGGCATGCTACGGAAGTAGTCTCAGCTTGTTGAAACGCAGATTTGGATTCAGTGGGTCTGGGACGGGGCCTGAGACTCTGCATTTCTTTTTTTTTTTTCTTCAAAGATTTTATTTATTTGACAGAGACAGCCAGCGAGAGAGGGAACACAAGCAGGGGGAGTGGGAGAGGAAGAAGCAGGCTCCCAGCAGAGAAGCCCGATGCGGGGCTCGATCCCAGGACCCCGGGATCACGCCCTGAGCCGAAGGCAGACGCCTAACGACTGAGCCACCCAGGCGCCCCGAGACTCTGCATTTCTATCAAGCTCCCGGGTGACTCTGAGGCTGCTGGGCCACGGGCCACGCTGTAGAGTAGCAAGGCTGGTGAGCACTCTCAGAGCTGAGCCGAGTGAAAACGGACCTATGGTACATCCCCGTACATCTAAAAAAGGTAGGGAGCAAATGACAGGGAGAGCATGGCGTGGTATGACTGCAAGAGCCGGTACACTATTGTAGTTCAGAGCCTGGCTGCCTCTTCCATGTCCATTCATGTTGCCTGGCCCACGCCTGCTTCCAAGATGCTCAGGGTAGCTGGCTGTGTGCCCCAACTCTGGCCAAGGAGACTAGCGAATGTCTGCTGCGGTCTTCTCGTAAAGGAAAAGCTTTGTTGCAGAGCAAACTGGGGGCGCCTCTCCAAGAACCAGACTCTTAAGTCTAGAGAAGAAACAGATGGTCCCCAGAGGGGAGCTGGGTGGGGATGGGTGAAACGGGGGCTGGGGATTAAGGCGCGCACTTGCCGGGATGAGCAAAGGGTGTCGGACGGAAGTGTTGAATCGCTCTATGGCACCGGAAACGAATACTACACCGCATGGTAACCAGCTGGAATCGAAATACAAACCGGGACGGCCTCTTCGTGCTCTTTCCGGTCTTCAATGAGGCCTCGATGCTTAGAGTCGCAGCGGCCATCTGGTTACTGCTAGGCAATAAGCCAACACGCGAAGAACGGCTGAGCAGCAAAGACACGAAGAGCCTAAAGGCTTGACGACAAAGCTGGGCGCCTGAAGCAGCCTGGACTCCCTGCCGCCAGACTTCTCACGCAAAATAACTGAATGTTTATATTGCTCGAGCCGTTGCAATGAGCACCGCCTAAGCCATTTCGCTGGAAGTCTGATACATCTTCTAATGAGATAGATGCTTCCTCTCTCACCAGTCACTGCAACTGTCTGGTTTTGTCCTGTCGGTGCCCAGCCTTTAAAACAGTCTATTTGTGTGCTCGAGAAAAGGCTCTCATTCATGACCTAACTGCCAAACCCAAGGGCCTCTTCGTGGCCCCTCATCCTATGTCAGATGCCCTTGGAATTGGCTGAGTGCATCCTACCTTCCTCTTTCCTCCACCGATCTGCGTGGCATTGCTCTGCCTCCACCGCTTCTCTCTGGCTCCTCTGCCGCTGCCCCCCATTAAAGCTGCATGCTCCCCAAACTTCCATGTTTGGCCCTCTCCTCCCTACCCCCTGTCGTCCCCCTGGGCACTTTCATCAGCTCCCAGCAGCTGGACCACCTGCAACAGTGTCCTTGAATAACAATAAACAATAGCGTGGGGGCGCCTGGGTGGCACAGCGGTTAAGCGCCTGCCTTCGGCTCAGGGCGTGATCCCAGCATTATGGGATCGAGCCCCACATCTGGCTCCTCTGCTGGGAGCCTGCTTCTTCCTCTCCCACTCCCCCTGCTTGTGTTCCCTCTCTCGCTGGCTGTCTCTCTCTCTGTCAAATAAATAAATAAAATCTTAAAAAAAAAATAGTGTGCATTTTTCTAGAATGGTGCCGTTAGCCCAAGTATAAAAAGGCAGTCGGTATAGCAAGAACTGAGCTTCTCAATGTCTAGCGGGCCTTACCTGAGCGAAGAGAGTCTCTGGCAGCAACACTCCTTTAGGGAACAAGGACCAAGGACAAAGTTGCACAAAAATACACTACATCTGCTGCTGCATACTGTAGCCACACAACTTTTAAGTTGTGCATCCTTGGATAAATAAATAAGGAACCTATATTCTGTGTGTGTGTGTGTGTGTGTGTGTGTGTACGCGCGCGCGCATGTGCATGTCTTTTGGGTGTATAGTCACTTCAAGTCCAGCCAAACTGTAACCCCACTGGAGACACTACATACTCTCTTAGGTCTCTGGAATGGAAATTATAACAGTGCATTGAAGTTATTTGTTCATGTTTGTTTTCATCACTAGAATACAAGCTACTAAAAGGTCAGAGGCTGTCGCTCTTCAGCGGGTGCTTGTTGAAAAGCGTGGACCCTTACTTGCTGGAGCAGTTCGGGGCTCTGAAGGATAAATGGCCTCCCTGCATGAACCCCTGAGATCACCTCGAGCTCTGTGACTTCCAGTGCCCCCCTTTACAGTGTGAGTGAGATATTACACGCAAGCGTTAAAAGCACTTACCCTCACGGTGTACGTTCTTCCTCCAACTCTGTCCCGGGCTTCTAAAACCAAAACATTAACCTCATGTTCAGCTAAGAGCTTGGCAGCAGACAGTCCTACAAAGAAAGCAAACACAAACACGAAAACAAAATCAAGAACATATTAAGACGTGAACATGAAATAGCCAAGATTTAGCCAGATCTACCCATAAAATGAACGCACGGCATCATACATAATCCATTTGATTTTGCTCTCTTTCCAATAAAGTTTGACCACACTGTGATTAATCGGGCCACCAATTCGATAATCTATCCTGTATTACATTACCATAATTTTATCATCTCTCATAAGGTTGACAAAATGTAATTATTTTAAAAATATATATATTTTTGGTGATAATGAAATCCTATTTAAGAGAATGTATTGAGCCCCTAAATCAACCCTTATTGTGCCCTTCTTCCAGAAAACCTAATTGCATAAACAGAAGAGTATGTTTTCCTGCAAACTTCTCCTGGCTACACCAGCCCTCAGTATATCTGTGCTTTTCTGAGCTTAAAAACCCCTTGTGAGGGCGCCTGGGTGGCTCAGTCAGTTAAGCATCTGACTCTTGACTTCAGCTCAGGTCTTGACTTCAGGGTTGTGGGTTCAAGCCCCACGCTGGGCTCCACATTGGGTGTGGAGCCTACTTAACACAAAACAAAACAAAACCCTTATAATCACATCCTCTGATTTATATCTGGATTACATGCTTGCTAGAGCTTGTTTTTCCCACTAGATTCAAAGCTTCCAAAGGTAGGAACCATGCATCACACTTCATTCATTGGCTCAAAGCTGAGAACAGGGTTTTTACATGTAAATAAAAACTGTCCTACAAGATAGATTTAAAACCCAGTATAGTGATACCAGAAAAGGAGGGGAAATGCTTGGGTTAACATTACGTCAAGGCATGCTACCAACAGGACTTGTCACTGACGTTAATTCTGATCGTCTGGCTGAAGTGGTGTTTGCCAGGTTTCTTCACTCTAAAGCTACTACTCTCCCTTCTCCCTTTCCATCCTGTATGCTTTGGAAGGAAGTCTACACACAGCCCACGCTTAAGGAGCAGGGAGTTACATTCCACTTCCTGGAGGATGAAGTATCTACATAAATTATTAGGAATCCTCCCACAAGGAGATTTCTCTCTTCTCTCCTGTTTATTTACTTATTCAGTCATTTTATTTATATCAGTATGGACCCATAGATAGTTGTTTTATACTTGGGGTTATAATCCAATATTACGTTATTTATTTTTTTGCTCCAATTGTTCCAGCTTTGCTCACTGGGAGTTCTTTCAGTCAGCTCCCCCATCGTTTTGCGTGTGTGTGTGTGTGTGTGTGTGTGCACGCACGCGCGCCCACGCGCTTGGGCACTTACTTACTTTCTAGTATTACAAGATGTTCCAGGCTGAGTTTGTCTTTCACTGCCCAGCCCCAGAATCAGCCATGTCTCCAACGAGCCTTGGTTCCTTTTATTGGGGAACAGCATTTTTTTTTTAAGATTTATTTGAGAGAGAGACAGAGAGGGAGGGAGAGGGACAAGCAGACCCACACTGAGTGTGGAGCCAGATGCAGGGCTCGATCTCAGGACCCTGAGATCACGACCTGGGTGGAAACACTCAACCCGCTGCGCATCCAGGCGGCCCTGAAAAACGTTTTAGAAACCAAGATCTGGGCTCTAGGTGCACTGCTTGCCACTGGGGTGTCATTGCTTCTGGGATCTCTCAGCTCAGAGAGTAAGGAAATCTATGTGTGTACACATTTATTTTTAAATCTACATTTATTTGTACTTCCTTTTTTTTAAGATTTTACTTAGTCATTGGTCAGACAGAGAGAAAGAGCACAAGCAGGGGGAGCAGCAGGCAGAGAGAGAAGCAGGCTCCCCGCTGAGCGAGGAGCCCGACGCAAGACTCGAACCCAGGACCTTGGGATCATGACCTGAGCCAAAGGCAGACGCTTAACTGACTGAGCACGCAGGCGTCCCTATTTATTTGTACTTCCAACGCTATCTTATACCTAGGTATCTTCAAACTCCCATTACAAAAAGTATGAACATCAAGTCATACAGAAAGCAAGGAGGCTATCAGAGACCGCCAGGATTGAGACAAAAAGGTTCAGGAACCTACCTACTGAAACTCCCACTGGCCAAAGATGAAACGATTTGAGTATCAAATCAAAATAACAACTGCAGGAGGCAGATGGGGCAGGGGGACAAACACAAAACAACTGCAATGGCTTAAATCCATGAATTCATAATAATACTAAACAAATAAAAAAACTCTCACTGGTTCTTTGGAGAATGGTAAAGAACCACCTTACCAGTCTGGAAACGCCTAAAGGAAAAGAAAAGCATCTGGCATTCATCCTACTTCTTTCTACCTGCAGTGAACTGCAAGGCAACCAAAGAGCTAACAAAGGGAGGTTTTGCTGTATAAAAGTATGCTGGCTCATCAGTGAAGACAAATAAAATCAGAATATCAGCATGTTGCAATGCTTAATCAATTGATGGACCTAGTGTAATAAGCCTCAACATCTGCTAACATCACGCAAAGAAAGAGAGATAACCAGATGTTATCTGCCTCCTGATGGAAGAACACACCAGCACCTAGGAAGCTGTTAGGAAGGAAGGAAGGGGAGGGAGACAACGAGCCAACACTAAATTCTAATGTCATCAAGCCTCTAGATCTTCTACTTAGGGGCCAGAGGAACATGTTTAAATAGTACTACTGGGATGCAATCAACAAAAGCCAGATTGTAGGAAATCATACAGGACTACCCTGTGTTTTTTGTTTTTTGTTTTTTGGGTTTTTTTAGCAACTTGCCTGCTCCTGTTCCCTCCCCCCTTCCTCCGTTGCAGGCTTTTCCTACAGTCAGTCTCTTCCATGGCTAGTTCTGTCTTGATGTCTGCTCTCAGAGGACGCAGACTGACACAGCATTTTGTTCCTATACAGAATCAAGGATGAATTGGGGTCTAGAAGATCCAGAATGTGGTGAGGCTAAACCATAATAACCAGCACTGGCCCCTTCAAGTACATTGTAATCTTACATTGCTGACATTCATTAAAGATTTAGGTATGCAAAGAATCTCTGGAATCCCCTCATAAAGAAAGCATCCATCCCGTGACATTTAAATAAATTCAAACCAATGCCAGCAAATGTCTGCATTGGTGCAAAGCGTTCTCTGGGACAGAGCCAAAGCGCTTCTGCAGAGGGTCACTAAAAAAAGGACGAAGTTGTTATTAAAAGCATATTTATCCACCAGTCTTCTTATGTCTATATGTCTTCTACATTTAAAAGCACAGAAACTCAGATACAAAAAAGGTTACTTTCTTCCCAGTTCGCCTTACTCAATCAAACTATAAAGCAATTAGAAAAGTACAGCCAAGGCTTTACTCGAATTAATCGGTAGCTCCTCTTCTAAAGGAGGAGAAAGTGGCCTTCTGCATGCTGCCTACGAAGCAGCAGAGGTGGCCTTGACCTCCAGCCCCAGTGTCCCGCAGCGTCAGGTGCATGTGCCTTTCTTGTTCGCATCACTTGGAGTCGATTTCATTATCCCCCTATTCTGGGTGAGAAAGCCGCGCCCCCAATATGGCTACACCAAAGTCTCCTGAAAAGTGAAGGATTTTATTTCTCACACCCTCACTTGGAGCCTGAGCAAAATCAAATCTAACGTGTAACGCTCTACTAGTTTGGTGAGTGGCGTTCAGAGCCAAATAATGAATAAGCACCACTTGGGAAGCTAGAGCGGGTGGGGGGAGCAGGGGGAGCTGAGTTGGGACAGTGACCACACCAGTGACAAAGGGTATTTTAGGATATAAACAAAATTAAAAAGCTGATCACAAGGGCGGTTTCTGCATTCTAGGAAAACGACTGGCCCTATCTCAGCAAGGAAAATTGCAACCCTTAGTTTAAGAAATACAATGTTTAAAACATTTTAAAAGGATTTGTGGGAAAAAATGCTTTAAAAAAGGCTTTTTAAAAAGGAACTTCCACGATAACTGGAAGATTAGAAAATACTGAATATGGAAATAATAGCAAGGTGCCATTTTTTTTAAGTTATTTAAAGATTTATTCATGAGAGAGAGAGAGAGAGAGAGCGCGCATGCGCAGGGGGTTGGAGCAGAGGAAGGAGAGAGAGTCTCTAGCAGACTCCCTGCTGAGCAGGGAGCCCCCACCCCATGATCCCAGGACCCTGAGATCATGACCTGAGCCTAAATCAAGAGTTAGATGCTTAACGGACTGAGTGTTTATTTTCAAATAATAACTAATAGCTAATTTTGAATAAATAACTCGGTAAGTTGAAAATAAAGCACAGGCAAATTCTTACAGTCCAGAAAAGTTTTTCTACTCTGTGACTGTTGATTTGAATGAAACAAATGAAGCCAACGGCTGCTTCAAGGTGTTAAGTCTTGGATTACACTCCTTAACTCCTACTTTGTTCTCATTTCTGTGTGTCGCTATGCCTTCTGCCCTCCCCTCGTCGCCACAAAACTCAATAATCATTTACAGAAAAAAGTCATATCTCAATTGTCAACTCCACGGATTAGCTTAAGGGCTTTTGCCTTATCTTTCAAAATGTTTATTTAGCTTTTTTTTTTTTTGTAAATGGGATAAAATTGTTAGAAAAGAAAAGGCTTTTAAGCCTGAAGGCAAGTCACCAAATATAACGTAGCTACTACAAAATGGATTTCATTTTATTATTTTTTTAAATTGAAGTATAGGGCCCCCCACAAGGGTAACTCCCCATCTGTCACCATATAACGCTAGTACAGTACCATTGACTATATTCCCTGTGCTGGACCTTTTGTCTCTGTGACTCATTCCTTCTGTAAAAAGATTTTATAATCAAATATTTTTTTTAATTTTCATGTGTTATGAACAGAACAATAAATCTCATGGAGATTTACTGTTCATCTTGTTCCAAACAAATATAGATTAGCCAAAGCTAAGAGCACTGAACACTATAGGTCCTCCTTTCACTCATTTTCCATCATTTCATTGCCACATGGAATTCTGAGGGATAGAAGAGACCTGCCCCCCACCCTGCCCTCCTGGTGTGCACCACCACCCCCACCAAAATAAGGAAAGGGTTTGATATAGTGCTATGCTGCTAAATGGTTAACAACCACCTCTGGGCTGCAGGGAGGGAGAGGGCACCTGATCTGCACCATTTGGGTTTCCATGGTATACAGACACTCTCATCATGTCTGATTTAAGCTACTTATTTCAAGCTACCAATGTGGTATCACTGAATGTGGAATTGGAAAGAGGCCTTTCCAGCCAGTAGAAGCTGGCTCCCACACACACTGTGAGAGGTATAAACTCTTGGCCTCAGACTTTCGAGGAGAGAGATAAAGGCAGGGAGGGGAAAGTGTGTATTAAATCAGCAGGTGTATGAGATTCATTGGCTTGTGAGGGATGAAGGGCCACCCTGGAAAGGTGTCCTAGACGCTCAGGTGTCCTCCTGTCTAAAGGCTCTGGTTCTCCCATGGGTCCGTTGGAGGGAAGAGGTCTAAGTGGGCACTGGTAAAATCTACCATTCGTTGCACCTGCACCAGGAGCTGTTCCTCTCCTGAATCAAACTCCTTAGGAGGAAAAGAACCCACGACTCCCAAATGTCCTGTGGTTTTCAATGAGAGTAGAGAGCCCAGAGAAGCCCCATACCCGAAGAGTTCCATAAAGGACTTATGGTGTAAATAAGGATCCGATCACTTTCAAAATGCAAAAAAAAATCTGAAAAACAGGAAAATCAGAGGAGCAGGGCATGCGCAAATCTTTAATCGCTTGGCAATTCGGTATTTTAAAGAGGAATGAGGTGTTTAAAACAAGACAGTTCCTTGGGGCTCCTGGGTGGTGTAGTCGTTAAGTGTCGTTGGGATGGAGCCCCACATCAGGCCTCTCCGCTAGGGAGCCTGCTTCTTCCTCTCCCACTCTCCCTGCTGGTGTTGTTCCCTCTCTTGTCGGGTCTCTCTCTCTGTCAAATAAACAAATACAATCTTTAAAAAACAAAAAAAACCAAGACAGTTCCTCTTCCAATTTTTTTTCCATCATTTGGGTTTCACATACACCAAAATAAAATAGGTGAAAGGATGTATTAGACAGGCTTAAAAAAAAAAAAAAGGCAAGTCTGCTTTTCAAAGCACACGTCGTCGTCGGAGAGTTGAGGCAATTGTTTTGTTCTTACTAAGAAATCATGTTCGATGTGAACTACTATAGAGCAAATGGAAGCAAAATATTGTCCTTATTTTATTTTATTGTTTTGGTGACTGCTGGTTGGTGGAGCAGGAGGGCCCGGATGCAAGGAAGTATGCAGGCGGCAGCAGCGCTGCCATGGCAACCTCAAAGCAAGCTGCAGCTTCTCCAAGCCCCGGCCCCGTGGAAACCGTGTTCGCAGATTCTGCCCCGTCTCCAGCGTGCTGCGGCGGCTAAGCTCCCCATAGAAACGGGACGGGGAAGGGCCTACCCCACACAGCGCGCCTGGAGAAGGAATTCATAATATCTGCCATGAAGCCTTCGAAGAAATGGTCCTTTGCTTCCTGGGATACAAATCTGTGACCGTGGAACCTGGCTCACACTTGGCCCTGCCAGCCTCCCTACCTCGCCGAGGGCCCTTCCCTTCACCTTCCTTCTTCAAGTACCTTCATATTACTCTATTGGGGGGGGGGGGGCTCGTGCTACCCTTTCCAGTTCAATTTCTGGTTTTCCTGCCACAACGAATGGCCTGGTGGCTCCACTCCTTCACTAGAACAAACCGTGACGTCCCCAAGAAAGTCGGGTCACTGAGGCCTCTCAATATGTCTAAAGCAGGACACTTGATAGTTCCCCAGAACTCATTCCTCTCCCCGCCCCTTTGCAACTTAGGAAATGGCTCCACCGTACAGCCAGATGCTCGGGTCAGAACTCTCGAAGCTATTCCTGACTCTTCTCTCCTTTCGTCATATACCTCAATCCATTCGAGGGCCAGGTCCTTCTTGGTTGTGGCCTCAGACTATGTTCTGAATCTGCCTGCTTCCCACTGCCACCACAGCCACTCCAGTCCAAGCCATCGGGGCCTTTTGCCCTCGTCCAAGGCACCATGAGCCCTTGCCCAGAGATCTGACTTTTAACTAGTGTCTTAGGACTTTCTTGAGAACAGAAATGTGTTGTACATCTTCGCATCCCTAGACTAGATCCTGCCATGTCGCAGGTGCTGAAATACTTGTTGCAATGAACAGAATAACCACATACTGGGAAAACGAAACAATGCTCAGCGGGACGAGGGCAACAAGGAAGTTTCTAATGCTTCGATTATATTTCTCTCGAGCAACTAAGAAAGACTGACAAGGACAGGGTGCCGCATCATTTTTAACCTTTATGCCTACGTTAAGTC
Organism: Ursus arctos; assembly: GCF_023065955.2. Taxonomy (NCBI): domain Eukaryota; kingdom Metazoa; phylum Chordata; class Mammalia; order Carnivora; family Ursidae; genus Ursus; species Ursus arctos. Next base: position 36,615,327 of record NC_079873.1, on the reverse strand, counting down.
AGCAGAGTCTATGCGACTAGCACATTTTCTGGTCTCTGATCCATTATTGTACTTTTTAGCAAAAGAGAACAGACAGTATCAACGCACACACAAGTCGTCCCCCATACATCTAACCATTCTGATCTATCTATCCATCCCTATAGCCATCTGTAGCTTGTGCTTCCTTTCAGAGAAATAATTCTCTGCTTTTGAAAATGCCAAGTCTTCTAATCCCTTTGATAAGCTAAAAAGACAGGGCTGTCTCAAATGATAAATAGATGAAAGCTAACAATTAACTTCAATTTACCCTGAATTCGACAGACTGGTTGTCTAGACAGTCCTAATTTATTTGATTATTGTTCAGCATTCATCTTCACTTTAAATAAATGATCTCACCCAAGTTGGGGAATGCAATTACCCCTTAATTCACGACCCACCCCATTCTTTCACTGACACTTTAAAAATATACCAAGGGTTGCGGGGTGGGGAGCGCCTGGGTGGCTCAGTCGGTTAAGCGTCTGCCTTCAACTCAGGTCAGGATCCCGGGGGCCTGGGATGGGGTCCCGCATCAGGCTCCCTGCTCAGTGGGGAGTCTGCTTCTCCCTCTTCCTTCCCCCCACCACCCCGCTCATGTTCTCTCTCTCAAATAAATTAAAAAAAAAAATACACCAAGGGCCCTCCACACTGCTATCCCTAGATTCTGCACACTAAGCTGCACTGTGGTTTAAAGAGATAGTTTCCAAAATGTTTTATGGGAACACTAGTCCTCAAGATGCTCAGGGGAAAAGTATCAGTGTTCACGGACGTTGCGACATACGCCCTTTCTCCTTCTGGGAAATGTGTGGCCCACACTGGTGTATTAAAGGGCCCTAATAAGTCCTGCAGTGAAAAGACCTGTTCAATTCAGCATTTCTCCACCTTCTGCCTTTTCAAAAAAACTACTCCTCAAAACACACTTTGGGAAAGCTGGTTTCATCTCTTATAAGAGTGTCCAAATATTGACAGTAATAAACTCTCCTGGACAGGGACCCAGGTGAACAATGCCTAGAGCACAAGCCAAGAGTTTTGAAGCAAAACATTAGTGCAACTACGGCTTAAAATCTGCTGGCTCTCCTAGTTCTTCCTCTTAATTCCTAAAAGTGACATTTTTCTTCCATTTCCACATTCATCACCACCTAGGGACGTGTAGAATGTGTATCACATATTAAGTTTTTAAAGTTAACTTTCTATTATTCGGTGACGTGATCTCTGGCCAACAGAATTCTTACATAACTGCACATTAGGACTCTTGGACTCCAAACTCCCAGGACAATAAAAAGTATAGTCAAACAGCAGCTCATACTGGAGGTTTGGAAGCAATGTTCCCAAAGCAAGAAAACATAAATTTTGCTCACAGCACACAGTGAGCACTCAATCAACAGATATTTATTGAATGAATGGATGCATGAGCTAATGAATGAACAAACACAGGCAGGTGTGCAAGAAAAAGGTCTGGAATTTAAGCCACGGCTCAAAGCAAACCCATTTAATCTGGAAACGGTCACCTTAAAGGTCATCTTTGATATGTCAACTATACTTCAATTAAAAAAATGTTTCTAGTTTTAAAAACGAAAGAAATGACTTACCGGCAAAAAAAGAAAAGAAAAGTCGTTTTCGTTGCATTTCAGAATTTATCCAAAACCCACAACGCTTCTGCCAGGTATTACTTCCTCCGTGAAATCCTTTCCTTGTCTGTCATTTCCTGCTTCCCTTGTCTGTGCCACCACTGAACCCCCGAACCAACCTCAAACACCAAGAGCATTTCAGGTTTCTAGTTGGAAAACCACAGAAGGTTTCTGGGCCTCACACGGTCACTGGAGAGACAAGTGGACTCTCAGATAAACTACAGAAGTTCACTCTTCTACTTGGGTCTGAATTTTGTCAAATGCTTCCAATGACTGAGGATCATAAGCCATGACAAATGCATGTTAAATAACAAATGTATATTTAATATCAATGGCTTCATTTCAATACCTAAAATCTGTCAATACCGATCTTGGTAAACTATTTTAAAAAATCACATCAACTGCCACAGCCTTCCATTTTCTTCATCTGTGTCGTCTCCCCAAATTCTTTTTTTCCAAAACATGTCAGGCTCACTGTTTGACTTATCATGGACTTAATATAGGAGATACACGTGCCTTATTTTTCAGCCTAGATGTCTTGACTGTTTTTATCATTATCTATTTGCATATACATTACCTGTAACTGTCTAATGACCTAATGAATCCTTTGAATTCTTATTTTTCACCACTTCTGTGAAGTCTTAGTCTCAGCCCCAAATATTTATACTACAGGGACAGTGACACTGAAGACGTTTCCATAACATCTGATGCTGGCCTGGGGCAGGGGGAAAAATTCTATGAGTAAAAATACACATTTTTTTTTTTGGTGGAAAGGTTCAGTAGCTTTCAAAGGGAGAGTTTCAAAGGGTGAAGAACCACTGACGGAAACTAGTCGAACAATTGCTACACATTATCCTAAACACACCTGGTATGGACTTGTCAAAAAGGAAATAAATTCTTCATATGAAAGTCACTTGACCTTAACACGGTGTCCCATCTTTTTAAGTATAAATGTTCGTGAAGCAGTAACATGCCATGTAACATATTGTAAAATATAAATTACTGTGAAACAATAGTCACCAGGTTTTAGAGCATCAAGCATCAAAGTAAAGCACAACTAAAGTTTACTGCAGTTCTAGGAATGGAACTATAGGGCAAGCCCAGCGAGGCGGGGTATAGAAGCAGCACCACCCTGGTGGTCAACATTTTAAGGGACCAAAGTCAAGTTACGCTGCTAAGAATTTTGTGGCGTTTGGTAATTCACTTGATCCCTGCGTGCCTCTGTGCTGGTCCCTGTGAGCCCTTACGGTTTGTAATTCGGTGACCTTTGAACGTGGTTAATATGTAATAAACTCAACTCTCAAAGCTTATCATTTGATGTTTATGTTCTTATTGACACTTTTACCTAATCAATTGATTATTACTATAAAGTGGGGTTTTGTTTACTTTGGCTTAACAACAACTACAAAAGGGCTTTGAAATTAAGGCTCAGAGAAGTCATGGAGGAGGTGTGAATGAGCATGCGCAAGAGAGCCCCAGGCTCGGATTTCAGTTAGTGTAGGATGTCAGCATGAGAGATCGTGCAAGCCATTTCCAGAATACAACACGGGAGGAAAAACACGTTGAGGAGGGGATTCAAAAGAGAAAGCTGAAGAGACAGACAGTAGGACGACTACTAATTACTAAAAGAGACGCTGGAAGATACATCCCATGTAACATCATCCAACTTAACCCAACCTCTCATTTTATAGAAGACAAAACCATAGTTTAAACATTTTAAACTGCCCTGGGGGCACCTGGCTGGCTGAGTCGGTAGAGTGTGCAAGTCTTAATCTTGGGGTCGTGAGTTCGAGCTCCACAATGGGTGGAGAGATGACCTAAAAAAGTTTTTAAACGTGAAAAAAAACTTGAAGCTGCCCTAATTCATAATGCCAAATAACAACATAATAAGGAACAGATCATCCAGAAGAAAATACAAATTCCTGGCAAAACTATAAAATAATTTTCACCATAAAGGCAAAAAACAGTCCTTAACAATCAACTTGTCTCAAACCTTACAATAGTGAAAAATGTAACGAAACTTCTTTTGGCTCACTGTGTGCAGTTTTGATCACTCAAACCTAACAGGAAAAGGAGGGAGCTGTCATTATGAAATCTACCCATGTCGTACACACAAGCAAAGTCTTCAAACAAGTGCTGACTGGATGCCTATGCTCTTGCAAACTCTTGTATGTGATATAAAACTACAACAGGGGGCGCCTGGGTGGCTCAGTCAGTTCAGCATCTGTCTTCGGCTCAGCTCAGGGTCCAGGAGTCCTGACACTGAGCCCCGCGCGCTCAATCCCCATGTCGGGCTCCCTGCTCAGCGGGAAGCCTGCTTCTCCCTCCGCCCCTCCCTCTGCTTGTGTAAATAACTAAATCTTCTTTAAAAGTTAAACAAAAATAAAACTACAACAGAACCTCAGTCTTTCTGGGTACACCTGAATCCAAATACTGGCAAGATCAGTTATATATAAAATCTGTGTATGTCACACCTACACAAAGATTGTATGACCCATATTTGCCAATAACAAGCTTCCACCTTTCTCTTTCTCAATTATGGGTCTCTGTGATGCAATTACACTAGAGTTATACTATACTTATATATAATTATACTGTACTTAAATCTATTGTTAAATATATTTTTCACATTAGCTGAGGATTACGTATTGGGTCAAGCCAATTAGCACTGGCTAAATGAGAAAACGGCCCATTGAATGTCAGCTAAACCCCAAATCTCATTCAACCACGAAGATTTCAAAAAGTCAGAACCCAGATATTCTTGTGTTCTTTGTTCATCATCAAAAAAGTTTCTAAAGTGAAAGGATCCTAGTTTGAGAACAAAATACAAAACTGTCCTAAAAGGCAGAACATTAATGCCCCGTCTGCACTGAACCTCAGAGTATCTAAATAAGTAAGGCACCAAAAATAAGCAGCATTTTTTAAATGTTTTTCTTAATCACTACAAAGCCCCAAGTGTCTGCTGCCAAGTTCTGGGTTAAAATGCCAAAAATGCTCTCAGCAGAAATGATTCTTCAGAGTGATGTATTTCAGCAAAAAGGGAAACCGTGGTATGTTGTAGACTCCATTGTCGGGATTCAGAACAGTAGTCAACCTTCTTGCAAAATGGCTTTTCTGTCTCGGAGGATGAAAAGGATTCAATCCCCACTGATTTTATACAGCCCCAACTTCGACGTGGCTAGTGTGCTCAATTCTTTAAGTAGAGCTTGGCTCGTGGATAAAAAATATGGGGGGGGGGGAGATTCCCACTACTTAGACACTAGTTGGAAATGATCTGTTTCCACACAACCCTTAAAATTTTCTTTTTTCTTTTTTTAAGATTTTATTTATTTATTTGACAGAGAGAGACAGACAGCAAGAGAGGGAACACAAGCAGGGGGAGTGGGAGAGGGAGAAGCAGGCTTCCCACCAAGCAGAGAGCCTGATGCAGGGCTCGATCCCAGAACGCTGGGATCAGGACCTGAGCCGAAGGCAGATGCTTAATGACTGAGCCACCCAGGCACCCCAGGCCCTTAAAAATTTCTAAAACCATGGAAAAACTTTCTCACTACCCAGGACTCTCCAGCGCTATGACTGAAGTGTTTTCACTTCGAAACTTATCTCTCAAGGTCCCAGCACTTTGTTCATACTCATGACAATAATATTTCTTCCCTTGTATGAATATCGATTATTCTCTTACTCGATTCCTTCTTGCACGAGGACGGGGCACCCTATGGACAGGGAAACTACTTACTCAACATCAGACCTTTCCCCTGGTGATCTAGCCACTGCCTGGCGTATGGTAGAGGCTCCCAAAGGGCTTGAATGAGTCCAGGCAGCGGGTCCACCTCTGCTCATAATGAGTTGCTTTGAGGGGCAGAGCATTCCCCTTCCCTAGATGTGTTCAAAGCTACAGCCAGATCATCACCAAGGAGATGCCGTGGAGAGGCTTAAAATCTTAGGTGATTGGACTGGACTGCCTGGCAAAAACCCCTTTGGCCCAAAGACTCTGAAGTATACATTGACCCCTGGAGATGGGGTTTTTGTTTTTGTTTTTTCTTTTCTTTTCCTTTTTTTCTCCCCTGACAGAGAGCCAATTCAGAAATTCTCGGGTCGGGGCAGATTTTAAAATCGCATGCCACTGGGTTTCTGTCATTTGCTATATCTGTGTCAGCTCCTGAATAAGAACTAGCATCTATGGTCAGTGACTGAATGGCTATAGTTAAAATAACATCAAGAAATAGACACAGAAAATAAGTGTGGACTATTAGCTACAGATGACAAGCACTAACAGGGAAAAATCAAGGGCAGGCAGAGTGATTAAGGAAAGGGTCATGATGGGGCGCCTGGGTGGCTCAGTCGTTAAGTGTCTGCCTTCAGCTCAGGGCGTGATCCCGGCGTTCTGGGATCGAGCCCCACATCAGGCTCCTCCGCTATGAGCCTGCTTCTTCCTCTCCCACTCCCCCTGCTTGTGTTCCCTCTCTCGCTGGCGTCTCTCTCTGTCAAATAAATAAATAAAATCTTTAAAAAAAAAAAAAAAAGGAAAGGGTCATGAGGGGCACCCACGTGGCTCAGATGGTTAAGCGTCTGCCTTCCGCTCAGGTCATGGTCTCAGGGCCCTGGGATCAAGGCCTGCGTTGGGCTCCCTGCTCAGAGGGGAGTCTACTTTTCCCTCTCCCTCTGCTTCCCCGGCTCTTGCGCGCGCGTGCACAGACTCTCTCTCTCAAATAAATACATAAAATATTTTTTTAAAAAAGGGTCATACGAACCATGAGAGACTATGGACTCCTTGAAACAATCTGAGGGTTTCAGAGGGGGTGGGGGAAGGGGGTAGCCGGGTGATGGGTATTAAGGAGGGCATGTGTTGTAAAGAGCACTGGGTGTTATAGGCAAACAATGAATCATGGAACACTCCATCAAAAGCTAATGATGTACTGTATGGTGACTAACATAACATAATAAAAAAAAAGGGTCATTAATCAGGTGTTGAAGAATGGATAAGATGTAAACGGTCAGAGAGAAGCACTCCCATGTTAAGAAAGACAAAAACAAGGAAGGGGTGAAGGGACAAAATAAACATGGTGTAGTACCGATCACAAGACAGCAGTGTGAGTCCATGTTGGGGACAGTGGGGGATGCTACTTGTCCAACAAAGTGGGGCTAGATAATTGAGGGTATGGAGGGAAGCTTGAGGGGCTGGTAACAGACCAATGAAGGAAGGTCTTGAGCAGAAGAACAAGGTGATGAAAGAAGTGTTTAAAAAAGTCAAGTCTGGGGGCGCCTGGGTGGCACAGCGGTTAAGCGTCTGCCTTCGGCTCAGGGCGTGGTCCCGGCGTTCTGGGATCGAGCCCCACATCGGGCTCCTCCGCTAGGAGCCTGCTTCTTCCTCTCCCACTCCCCCTGCTTGTGTTCCCTCTCTCTCTGGCTGTCTCTCTCTGTCAAATAAATAAATTAAATCTTTAAAAAAAAAAAAAAAGTCAAGTCTGGTTATGGAATGAATAAGTCACAGGGGTGAAAGGTACAGCACACGGAATATAATCAATAGTACTGTACTAGCAGTGTAATGGGACACATGGTAGCCACACTTCTGGTAAGCCTAGAATAACATACAGACTTATCCAATCACTATGTTGTAGATCTGAAACGAATGTAACATTGTGTGTCAACTATGCTCAAATTGAAAAAAAAAAAAAAATCAGCTCTGGGAGAACACTGCAGGATGGACATGAAAGGAGAGCCCCGAAGTAAAGGGTGGCCACTGGAAAGACGGTCATAACCTGGTAAGCCAAAAGGATCCAGGGTCTATCCTGGGGATGGGGGAGTCACTGGGAAAGGCAAAGAGGAACAGCCAAAACAAGAAATTAGAAGGATCGGTTGACTGGGTCTAAAGCACCACGGTGGTGCCAGGAACCGAGCCAAGGAAGTGAGGAAGACAAGCTGGGTTGGAGGGCAAGGAGGCTTTTGGACATGATGAATATGAACTAAGAACAGGACATTAAAGGGTGAAATATCCAGGAGCAGATAAGTTATAGAACTTATATAGAACAGGATCTCGGAGAAAGAAATGGATCCAAACTAGAGACTTAAGAGCTTTCTATAGATAAGGGAAACGTGAAGTCCTAGAATGAGAAAGAGAGGGGAAAAGTGCATAAGAGCACAACAGTGATCAACAGCTGAACCTCGAGGCCGGTTCAAAACCGGAAGTTCAAAAGAATATGGGTGCAAAGAAAGCAACAGAAAAATTCAGGATCCAAGTGTCACAGAATGAAAGGAGTTTCAAGGAGGACTTGGTGATAGATGATGGATGACAGCTAAGGGCCAGAGTCTCTTTAAGACACCACTATATTACTTACAAATGAGCAGGGGGTTTCCCCCTCTCCACTACTGCTACAGTACATACAATTATTTAATTGATTAGTGGACAGAAAAAGGGGTTTTGTGGCTACAAGACATGCTCTGTTTTACGGTTTTTTTTTTTTTAGATTATTTATTTATTTATTTGGGAGGTGGAGCAAGCGACAGCATGCACATGTATGCATGATTGGAGGAGGGGCAGATGGAGAGAATCTTCAGGCAGACTCCCCACTGAGCATGGAGCCCCACACAGAACTTGATCTCAGCACCCATGAGATCATGACGTGAGCCACCAAGAGTCAGACTCTTAACCCACTGAGCTACACAGGCACCCCTGTTTTATGGGGTTTTTTAAATGACAAGAGGGAGCTATATCAAGATGGTGCCACTCTTGGGGCGCCTGGGTGGCTGGCTCAGCCAGTGAAGCGTGTGCCTTCAGCTCAGGTCATGATCCCAGGGTCTTGGGATCAAGCCGCACATGGGGCTCCCTGCTCATCGGGGAGCCTGCTTCTCCCTCTCCCACTACCCCCTGCTTGTGCTCTCTGTCAAATAAATAAACAAATAATCTTTAAAATTGAGATTAAAAAAAAAAAGATGCTGCCATTCTTTGTACAGCCAAGAGAGTTATCAAAAATGAAAGATAATTCTGTTACTATGGATTGATTTTGAGGAATGTCATTTGGAATTTGTACTCTTCTGGGAGCTACATTGTTATACAAAAGTAATGACACTGCAGATGCTGAGTACTGGCCATATATTTAAGTGTGTGGGTAGCATATTAAAGTGTGCAAGTTGTGATAAAAGTTATAAGAAATATCCCAAAGCATTTAAAACTGATATAGGGATTAAGTAGGACTGCTCATGAAATACTCAGTCGGTGTGCAGGGTTTAGCCTGAGCCGGACTTGCATCTACTTTTGATTTTAGTTGTGAACCATCTGGAAAAGCACCGCAGCCCAAATGCAATGTTTCTGGTCAGTTTTCATGTTAAAATCACTCCAATCGAGTGACAGAGATGATATGAGAGAAAGCCCCGTGCCTTTTCCACTGTCACTAATGGACTGGAAGCTGGCTGCTGGAATAGGTGTGTGAACTACTGTGCAAGAAAGGCCCCTTACTTTCCCCCAAATGAAACAAACAAATTAATAATTAATAGTAATCATAGATCCAGGTTTCGAGGGGCCCAAAGCTTATATGATTTGGGTGTCCTCTAAGAAAAAAGACTGCAAGATTACCAATACAAGACACGGTATGAAGCTATTTATTCAGAATGAAAAGCAGAAGGCAACTGCAGTTCTAAGGCCATAAAGCATGAGCGTCGCCAGCCATATAGTGAATCCACCTCTGCTCACAACCAACTACTGGGAATAAGGTGCGGAAACGGAGATACAGCAGGTAATCGCGCAGAGGGAAAATGAAAGACAAAATGCTCCCTAAGGAATACTGGATCACAGAACAAGAAAAGGACAAAGATAAAATCCCAGAAAGAACCCCAAATTGTGAAATGCGGATGGTATGGAGATGGGGGAAGAGAGAGAACTAATCAATTTATAGACCACACAATCGGAACATTTATTTCCCAGTGATCAACAATCACACTATGAGGAGCATGCATGGGAGGACTAGGTTTTTGGAAACAACAGTTCTCTTCACTGCAGGCACTCGGCAAGTGTTTGTTGAATGAACGAAGGAATGAGTGAATGAATGAATGAATGGAAACAAGAGAAATACACTTCTTTTTCTTACTCTCCACCATTATCTGCTTTCCTCCGACGCTCCAACATACCTGCATGTTTTTGCTGGCACTGGCTGGAGTGCCAGAGCAACAGCTCAGGCCGGCCTCTCCTCTGGCGATTCAGACAGTTGATCCTCACGAGACCAAGTCAAAAGCTATCTCCACTCAAAATTAATTTTTAAGTTTCCCCCCCCAAATTTATACAAATGGCTACTGTGGGGCCATCCTTACTCCCTTCCCCCTTCTTTCTCCTTCTTTCTAAATCAGATCCTGCAGGTATATTTTAGAAATTAACACCCTCCCAGGTCCTGGGCAGATTCATGTGGGATTCTAGCTAGGGCTGAAACACAATTCCTGAATTTCAAATCTTAGCAATTATGACAGCTCAAAGTGACAACTGAATCTATCAGTCATGATGAGGTTTCCAGGAAGATACAGGCAAGCCTCATACACTTGGTCAGCTGCAAACCTAAGCCAGGACCAGGGGAACCCAGGCTCACCAGCTCCACACAGGACAGGATTCGGTCACTGGGAGCTCTTACGAAAGGACGCAACAAGGCATTCTCTGACCGGCTGTGGGCCTCTGCTTCACCAAGGGATTCCCTTTGGACAACACATGCCCTACATCTTCCTGCAAGTTCTGAAAAAAACAGCCCGAGTAGGTTAAAACTAAGAGCCCACCCTCTCTCCTTTAAAAAAAAAGAAAAAAAGGAAAGAAAAGAGAAAAAAAAAAAACCACCTTTTACTCAACGATTCTTCCTTCCTCTTCACTTACCAAATTTTCTAAGGAAAAGTGCTTGGAGAAGAACAGAACCGGAATAACACTATCACTACCTCAATACTACAAAAATCCCAACACTGATGGTCTGTTTAGGGCAGAGGACGTGAAATCAGTGAGGCAAAGCAGCCACCTCAGAGATGAGAAGTGAAGGTCCTACATGGAAAAAAATCATTCAGCCACTTTCTAGCTAAGTGGTTTGACTTCTGGAAAGTTACTGCAAGTCTCCAGACCTCAGTTACTTGGTTTTGTAAAATGGGGGCTAGTACCCATCTCACAGGACTGCTGAGGACTGAGGAAATGCCAGTAAAGAACAGAATATAACTGCACAGCGAGAGCTAATTAAATGCTAGTATTTAACAGTAGTAGTAAAATTATTGTTCTGTCTCCCCCAGTTCACACCACCAGCAAAACTGGCCCAACCCCCACTCTCGCCTTGCAGGATCCGGGGCTGGGCACTGTTGCACTCCAGCATGCACAAGAGAGATCCCCAAATGCCGCGGCACTACTGTAAACCCCCCACCCCGGGCCGGACAGGGGCCCTCAGGTTACCGCCACGGTCCATACTGACCTGAGATGCCGCCTCCTATCACGACTACGTCGAACATGTGGCCAGCGGTACTCGCCTTCTCCCGACTCGCCATGCTCTGGTTGTGACTCTCCCGGGGCGTAGGTATAGGAGTGGAGCGTGCCCAGGGCGGGGCGGACCCTTCTACCGATTGCCGGGGGTAGTCCGGGGGCGGAGCCGATTCTTCCACCGACACCCGGGCGGAGCCCGGCAAAGTGGGCGGAGCGGTCCCTTGTACTGCTCCTTTAGGGGAGCCCGGGGGCGGAGCCGATCCTTCCGCGGATGTTCTGGGGGCACCTGGCACTGAGGGCTGGGTGGACCCTTGTGCCGACCCTCGGGAGGAGTTCCTGGGCGTAAGAGGTTTTTGTCCCGAATCCCGGGGGGAGCCGGGCACTGAGGGCTGGGCGGACCCTTGTGCCGACCCCCGGGGGTTGTTCCTGGGCGTAAGAGGCCCTTGTATCGAATCTCGGGGGGAGCCGGGCACTGAGGGCTGGATGGACCCTTGTGCCGACCCTCCGGGGTTGTTCCGGGGCGTAAGAGGTCCTTGTATCGAATCTCGGGGGGAGCCGGGCACTGAGGGCTGGATGGACCCTTGTGCCAACCCTCCGGGGTTGTTTCGGGGCGTAAGAGGTCCTTGCACAGAATCCCGGGCAGGGTTGGGCGCTGAGGGCGGGGTGGACCTTTGTCCCGACGCTCCGGGTTTCCTGGGTGTAAGATGTCCTTGTATGAAATCCCAGGGGAAGCCAGGCATTAAGAGCGGGGTGGACCCTTGTCCCGATGCTCGGGAGGACTCCGAGAGCTGGGCCGATACTTGCGTTGAAACTGGGACAGAGCTGAGCTCCGAGGACGGGGCGGACCCTTGCGACGACACTCGGGAGGAGTCCGAGAGTGGGGCAGATCCTCCCAGCGAACTCCGGGGGGAGCTGAGCACTGAGGGCGGGGCAGACCCTTGCAAGGACACTTGGGAGGATTCCGAGAGCCGTACAGATCCGTGCGCTGATAGTCGGGGGGAGCCGGGTCCTGAGAACTGCAAGGACGCTAGCGATGACACTAGGGGGGAGTTATTGGGTGTGGGAGGTCCTTGCGCCGTACTCCAGGAGGAGCCCATCACCGAGGGCGGGGCGAGCCCGTGTGCTGACACTTCGGGAGTGTTACCGGGTGCTGGAGGTGCTGGCATCGATACCCTGAGGAAGCCGGGCTTCAAGGGCGGGACAGACCCTTGCACTGACTCTCGGGTAGAGTTGGTGGATGTAGGAGATCCTGGTACTGATATTCGGGGATAGCCAAGCACTGCGGGCGGGGTGGACTCAGGTACTGACACTCGAGGGGGGCCTGAGGGTGGGGCAGGTCCTTGTACCGGTACCCGCGGGTGGCCGGCGTCCGTGTTGGAGGCTGGGGCGGCCCCGTCGGTGGTGCTCTGGCGGGTGGCAGACATGGGGATCTGGTGGTTCAGGCCGTGGGCGCCGAAGCCCCGGAGGCCAATCCTAGAGTCTGTGTTGGTCCTCGGGCCGGGACTGGAGCCGAGTTGGGCGGGCGCGCTGGAGTTCTCGCGTCCGGGGTCCGCTGTGGACGCGTTGGACAGGAAGCTGGAAAACGGACTGGAGGAGGTCCGCGACTCAGAATGGATGCTCGACCCGGACTCGGAGGATGTGGCCGCGCCCAAGCTGGAGTCCGGGTCGGAGATCTGGGCAGCTGTGCCCCCGGCTCCGGGCGCGCTCTCTGCCTCCCGGCCCCTCCCGCCGCCAGAGTCTCGGGAGGCGGCCGACCTGTGTGCGCTCATGGTTCTGGAGCGCGCGGGGCGGGAGGCGACGTTCTGCTCCCGGCCCCTCCCCCGCGGGAGCGCGCCTCGCTAGCTCCCCGCGGTCCAGGACCTGCGCGTTCCCGAGGCCGCCCCAGGAGCCCGGCCCTCTAAGCCGCGGGAGAGCCTAGGGCTACCGCAGCTTGGCTCCGCCTACCTCGCCGGCCCAGAGGGGCGGGCGACGCCACCGAAAGTCGTGGTGGCGGCCCCACGGCGCTTTCGGCCTACAGCTTGTGTTCTTACGCCCTAACTAAAAGAGGACCGGGCCAGGTGGGCTAAGGGAGGCTGGTGTTTTAAGGAGGGGGACCTGGACAGACGGTGGCAGGGCTGCGCCACACTACAGTTGGCTCCTTTGTGACGTCACAAGGGGCTGAGTGAGGTCTGCGCAGCCGCAGGCCCCTCCCTAGGGAGGGGGCGGGGTGAGGGGGAAACTGTCACTTGGGGCCCACCGGGCGATTATTCATTCTCTGTGGCGTTGTCCAACCTGAGGTCCTTGACCCAAATCGAAGCAAGTAGGCCAGAAAATTAAGAACTCAGCTATCGGGGGCGCCTGAGTGGCTCAGTTAAGCTTCTGCCTTGGGTTCAGGTCATGATCCCAGGATCTTGGGATGGAGCCACCCTCAGGCTCTCTGCTCAGCCGGGAGTCTGCTTCTCCCTCTCCCTCTGCCTCTCCCCCAGCTTAGGCCCACTCTGTCCCTCAAATAAGTAAATAAAGTCTTAAAAAAAGAAAAGAAAAGAAAAAAGAAAACGAACAAACAATACCCCTTAACTATCAGATTAAGTGAGACCTACGCTTAAAAAATGAAGATCAAGGGCTGGTTAAGGTGCAGAAACAAAAGAAAAAAAAAACCATGTTTCCCCATCCTACCAAAAAGAGAGATATTTAGTGAATATATTTTACTGTACAATCAGCCTCTTGCTGGTTTTATCCCCTCTTCAAATTTCCACTTTATCCTCCTAGAGCTGGTTTTGTCATCACCAGAACCCTCAAAACAGATATAACATCTAGAGTAAGTGATGAGAACTCCAGGAAGTCAACTAGATCCGTCCCCACCTATAAATATTTCTCCTGCCCCCCCCCAATTCTGTATCAAATAATCTTGTTGAAGAAACTGTACAGGAATAGAGATATAGTCTTTTCTTTTTCCAGTTTTTTTAAGATTTTTAAAAATGTATTCATTTGAGAGAGAGAGCATGGGGGGAGAGGCAGAGGGAGAGGGAGACACAGACTCCTTGCTGAGCAGGGAACCCAGGGGGAGCTGGTCAGGGCTCATCCCAGGACCCTGAGATCATCACCTAAGCTGAAGGCAGAGGCCTAACTGACTGAGCCACCCAGGTGCCCCTCTTTATCCAGTTTTAAAAGCTTTTACTTTGTAGAAAAGTAGTTGAGACATGACTAAATCCATATCATTTTTATCTTGTTAGACTCTGAAGCGAAGAAAGAGGAAATAATAAATGTAAAAAATTCAGACCTTTCTAATATGATTCGTCCAACTTTGTCCTTATCCCTGTTTCATTTATTTCTTTTCATTAAAATATTTGATTTCATACTAGGCATGGGGCAAAGTACTGGGGATGCACAGGCAGCCACATGCTTGATGTATTCATGTAAGCTCTGATAGACGTTATGTTGGAAAGGTTCCTAGTGATAAAGTGTTAGGGTGTCTTGACCACTCTGGAGGTTAACTTTGGGGAAGGGTGTAAAAATGTCCCAGAAAGCGCCTGGGTAGCTCAGATGGTTGAGTGTCTGCCTTGGGCTAGGGTCATGACCTCAGCGTCCTGGGATCAAGCCCCATCTCAGCAGGGAGTCTGCTTCTCCCTCTCCCTCTGCCCCTCCCCTACCCCCAGCCCCTCATGTTCATGCATGTGCTCTCTCTCTCTCAAATAAATAAATAAAATATTTTTTAAAAATGTGTCCCCAAAAGAGGGACAATGTGGGCAAAGACCCTGTGGTAGAAAGAAGCATGGTTCCCGGGCACAGCTGAAAGCCAGACAGTGGAGCTAAGCAAAGGGAGGAAAGGAACAGGGGAGACAAAACTGCTGAGGTTAGCTGAGCCAAAGTAAGACTCTTGGTCTGTATTCAAAGCAATGGAAGCCACTGCAAGGTTTTAAGCAAGGGGTGATACGACTAGATTGCATTTTGAAAAGGTCTATCTGCCTGCTGTGTAAATAATGGGTTAAAGGAGACAAGAGTAGATAGATACAGGGAGAACAAAGCTTGGAATTCTTCAAAGAAAGAGGTGACAGCATCTTGGACTAAGGTGGGTGGTGGCAGCTGGAGAGCTGTGGATATATTAGAGACATTTACATGTAAAATTGACAGGACTTGGTTGTGGCTAGAATTTGGAAGATCATGAGCCTGTTTTTGGACATGTTCAGTTTCAAGTGCCTTTGAGACATCCAGATGAAGATTATAGAGTAGACAATTGAACATAGAGCCTGAGACAAGAATTGGGGAAGTTTGGCTGGAGACAAAAATGTGGGAGTCTCATTAAAGAAATACCGGATGGGTTAGATGAGTGGAAATATGGGTATTTTCTTCTCTTCATCTTATTTGTATTGTATATTTTGTGTATCTTTTGTAATAAAAACAATAAAAGTTATTTTAAAATAGAGAAATAAAGGAACAATTTCAACATGCCCTACAATTATTATTTTCTCCCTTGTGTGACCTTGGGCAAATTACTTGACTTCTCTGTGCCTATCTCCTCAAATATAGACTCTCATAAGCCGTTGTATCTGTCAGGTTCCAGTAGGAAACAGCAAACTCTAATTAGATCATTTGAAGAGATTATCATAAAGGAAATATTTTAAAAGAGGTAGGCAAGATGAAGAGAAACCACAGGGAATCACACAGTATCCCCAGGCTGGTGAGAGCAAGAAGGCATCATTGTGAAGTGGGAAAGGGAGAGAACAGTTATCAGAACCTGGTGACAGTGGTGTTTGATGGGGGCTGCCTACATAAGCTGTGGCCTTTAGTTCAGGGAGGCTTTCAGCCCACAGGAAACTCACAGAGAGGGAGCCAGGACAAATAATTCCCAATCTTCCTCGCCCGCCACCCCCTGGTCCTCTCCATTGACCTACCCCAACCAGAAGCTAGAAGGCAAGGGATCCTGTTGGTGCAGCCCTTACCAGTCAGAAAAAGAGAAGAGTGGTGGGTGCACCTGGAAGGGCCAAGGGAAGATATCCAGTATCCTTGTAGTGAGGGTTCAATGAGCAAATGCACAATACTTAGATAATTACTCAATACATACTCACATTTTAATTTGCAAAAATTGCATTATAATCATGTCGTGGATGTACTTTACTGAACTATTATCCTCTAACATGAAGCATGTAATACTTTCTAATTTTTAAATATAATGCATAGCTTGGAGATTAATATTTTTGTGCAAAAAATATTGTACATATTTTTTTCGAACTTCCTTGAGATAGAGTCCTAGAACTAAAATTATGGGGTAAGAGAGTAGGAGCTTTTCTAAAGCTCTATGATTGAAGTTACCAAATGACTTGCCCAAGAGATCATACAAATTTATACTTCATCAACAATGTCTAAGAATGACTGTCCAGGGCCCTAGGATCTGAACAAAGCTCTCATTGCTCCTTCAAAAAAAAAACAAAAAAACAAAAAAACAAAAAAAAACTGCTGTCTGAGTTCTTACGGCCCCCACTCTCACATTAAGCCATTAAGGAAGCTAACTTTTTAACTTTTCTTAACATGAAAGGTGAAAAATCAGCATGGCATTGCTATTTGCAATGGTCTTTCTTTGATTACTGATCACTTTTTTCAGATGTTTATTAGCCATTTCAGTTTCTTCCGTTGTGAATGATCAGTTCGTGCCTTAATGTCGTTGGTTTCTGTAAGTGATTTGTACAATAAGATATTAACCCTTCACTGTATTTTCACTGCAGATAGTTTATTCCAATTTATATTTTAGTATTGTTTATGGCATTGGAGATAAGCGGAAATTTAAAGTTGATGTGCTTGTGTCTATCTTTTAGTAATTTCTTCCATTGCTTTTAAACTTACAGTTCTGAAGGATGAATTGTATTTTCTTTTGTTTTTTGATGGTTGGTTATTTTAGAATTTATTTAATCCTAATTTACTGGGATGTATTTTGTTATGGTATAAGGTGAGGATTTAAATAGACGCTCTATCGCGGGTTTCAGCACCAAATAAATAGACACCCCACACACCCCCAAATAGTTAACCACTCATAACAAAACTGTCTATTGAAAAATCCTTCCAGGGGCACGTGGGTGGCTCAGTCGGTTGAGCGTCTGCCTTTGGCTCAGGTCATGATTCTGGGGTCCTGGGATAGAGCCCCGTGTCGGGCTCCCTTCTTGGTGGAGAATCTGCTTCTCCTTCTCCTTCTGCTCCTCACCCTGGCTTGTGCTCTTTCACTCTCTCATTCTCTCTCTGTCTTGCTCTCTCAAAATGAATAAATGAAATCTTTAAAAAAAAAAAGAAGAAGAAAAGAAAAATCCTTCCATTTTCCAAGGATTTGTTGACGTTATATAACATAAATACTGAGATCTGGCTTTGGATCATCTCTTCTATTATATTTACATGCATATTCTCTCCACATTGCTACCAATGCCACGTTGATTTACTTACAGCTGCTTTATAGTAGATTTCACCAGACAGAAGGACTAGTCCCTTCCCAATACCGTTCTTTATAAATTATTTATGATATTTTTACATATTGTTTCTGTTAATATATTCCTGTATGTTTAAATGAATTTTAGAATCATTTCATCAATTAAAAACTCCCTTGGTTAATTTAACTGGGATGGTGATTATTCCTAAACATTAATCCAGGAAATTTATATTTGGCAGTCTCATTTAACATCTTTTTATTATTATTATTACTATTATTATTATTATTATTATTTTAAGTAAATGCTATGCCCAAGGTGGGGCTTGAACTCACAGCCCCTAAATCAAGAGTCCTATGCTCTGCCAACTGCACCAGCCAGGTGCTCCTAACATCTTTTTTAAAAGATATCTTTATTTCTAGAATATTTATAGGAAATGGTTTTATTTATCCCTGAAATGAAATAATTTTGTGAAGATAATGGGGATCTGTGTGTGTATGGGTGTATGCATGTGGTATCATAACTCCTTTCAATCTGTGGATTTTTAATTTGTGGGTTTAATTAATCCCCATGCTAGGACAATTTTCTTCTACTCTGATTTGGATTATTGCATTTGTTCTAAGTGGTTTCTTCCTGAGAAACACTTATAATTATGTTACTGGAGCATCTTTCTATGTCCTTTATCATTACCATGTCTCTGTCCTTTTCCTCTGAATTCTGAGACTGCTAATCACATTTATCCTTCGGATTAGTGATTTAATTTTCTGCAGTTCTAATTCTTTTTTAAGTGTTTCTTTTTTTTTTTTTTTTTAGTAGGCTCCCCTCCCCATGTGGAGTTCGAACTCACAACCCTGAGATCAAGAGTCAGGTGGTCTACTGACTGAGCCAGCCAGGTGCCCCTCTGCAGTTCTAATTCTATTTTTTATTGCTTCTACAGCAGATATTGACAATGCCATTTCAGTTTAGGGTTTTTCTTGAACTTGAAGCTTTCATTTCATCCAGCTCACTTTTCACTGATGCCACCTATATCTCATCGTATCTTCTCCTTATGACTCCCGAATTTTGTTTCACAAAGACTTAGTTTTATGCATTTTCTGCAGACAACATCAACCGAGTTTGAAATGCTCTTCTTCGCAGACACGTAGCGCTCACTCATTCATTGGGAGCTCAAGCGCAAAATGCTATGCAGCCCCTGTGGAGATGAATTTGGTGATATCTGACAAAATCACGTATGCATTCACCCTTTGACCCCGCATTCCTACTTCTAGGAATTTACCCTAACCATACACCTCAACAAACAGGACAAACATATGCCCAAGGTTATTTACTGTGAACTTATTTTTAATAGCAAAATAATTGAAACAATTTACATGTCCATCCATGGGAAACTGGTTGCATAAACTTTTATTCTGTCTACAGAGTGAAACACTATGCAGCCATTTAAAAAAAAAGAAAGAAAAAAAAAGAGAGGGGGCCTGAGGTGGCTCAGTTGACCAAGCCTTTGGCTTGGGTCATGGTCCCAGGGTCCTGGGATCGAGCCCCATGTCAGGCTCTCTGCTCAGCGGGAAGCCTGCTTCTCCCTCTCCACCCTGCTTTTGCTCTGTCTCTCACTATCTCTTTCTCTCAAATAAATAAATAAAATCTTAAAAAAAAAAGAATGAGGATGTTCTTTATGAACTGATATGAGTGATTTTCAGGGTATATACCTTTATAGGTATGTGTGTGTGTGTGTGTGTACCTTTGTGTAAGAAAAATATGTACCTTTATTTGCAAACAGAAACATAGGTAAGATAAATCATAAATGGAGAAATGTGTGACAATGTAATGGTGGGGTAGGGATGGCAGTAGGATTTCTGAGAGTATTCTGTTTTAAAAGAGTGCGATTCCCATTATGGATTTCCATGGGCTCAATGAAACCTTCAGACTCACAAAACTACTATGGGCCCCCTCTGGCATCAGTCTGCTCAGAGAGATACAGCTTCCAGCAGGGCAGAATGCTCTGCCATGGGAAACCCGATAGTAGCAGACAGATCATAGAGCAGTCCACATAGCATCGATCAGCTACTCTCTTGTCCCGCAAGTGGTTGCTCAGGCACAAGGGAAGAAGTTTCACATCAGCCAAGCCTGGAACCTAACCTGGAATAACAGCCTCATGCCCCATAGGAGGCAATAACTTATTCACAGGCGTAATTATCCAGGGTCCCTCATATGGGACATACCCAACTGTAACAGTCACCACACCAGGGAAACCCCAGCTTATGACATTTACATCAAGTATTTATAGTTCATTTATAGTTTCTACCAGTCCACATGCTATTTACTGATCAGAGGGCACTTAGGTTTGCCATAAGTAATGTTGCCTCATCAAACTGGAGCATTAAAAGGATTATGATGATAATCAATAAAAGATGAATAAAAATGCATTAGTCTGCTGTGTTATGAGAACGTAAATTAATAAAATATTGGGAGAAAGGAGTTTTAAAAAGGAAAGTTATTCTTTACAGAAACTATCAGCTTGTAAACATAGAAAATTTATTTTTAATAACACCATTTCAACTCTTGTAATAATTGGTTTAAGCAAGGATCGCAGCAGATGCTAAAAACCTTGAGTGAAAGATTATTAGGAAGCAATTTATGCACATGGTCTCCAAGCAAGACTAATACCATGTGCTCATGGTATTAGTTATAAAGGAAAAACTTTTTTTTTTTTGTTAAGAGATCCGGTAGTTATCATCTTAACCAAATGATCAAACTTAAGATCATCAGTTATCAATAATTTAATATAGAGGCGCCTGGCTGGCTCAGTCAGTAGAGCATGCGACTCTTGATCCCAGGGTCGTGAGTTTGAGCCCCACGTTGGGTGTAGAGCTCACTCAAAAAAAGATTCTAATATAAAACGTCCTTTGATGTGGTGTAGTAAGTACACAATCTCATGTGTGCTATATTCTTACCAAAAATGTCTAACTTGAATCATCATGAGGAAATAATCACACAAATCCAGACAAAGGATATTTCAGAAAACAACTGGCACGGATCCTCAAAAAAAAAAAAAAAAAAAAGTCAATGTTGAAAAGAAACTAAAAGGCAAGAGCACTGTTGAAGATGAAGAGAATAAAAAGGCATAAAGCCCGAACACTGAGAAAACTGATTGGATTCTGGATTGGAAAATAAAAAATCTATAGATGTGGTGACAGTTGAGAAGATTCGAATATGGGCTATATATTTGGTGATGTTATTCATTAGTGTTCATCATCCTCGATGTGCTCATGGTACTGCGGCTTTGTAGGAGAACTTTCTTACTCTTAGGAGATGCAGGCAGAAATTCTTTGAGGTGAATATCATGAGTGTTTCAACTTATTTTCAAATAATTTAGAAAAAAACATATTGAAAATGTGGTGATATGCACAACATTTGGTGGATCTAGTGAAGGGTGTATTAGCGTTGTTGAAAATATTCTTTTTTTTTTTTTATTAAAGAGAGAGAGAGCACGTGAGCGTGCACGCACTCACGAGCAGAGAGGAGGGCAGAGGGAGAGGGAGAGAGAGACTCTTAAGCAGGCTCCATGCTAAGTCACTGGGCTCGATCTTAGGACCTGGAGATCGTGACCTGACCCTAAATTGAGTCTGATGCTTAACTGACTGAGCCACCCAGGCACCCTGTTGATGAAAATAGTCTCTTAAATTTTCTGTAGGTTTGAAAGATTTTCAATATTAAGTGTTGGGAAGAAAACAATCTGGAAGAAAAATTATTTTGAGCCCAAAGTTCTTTGCTAAGGGAAGTTATTAATCATTACGAAGGCAAAAGAAATTCATCAAACAAGCAAAGAAGAAAGTTTACCTCTCTTTCTGAAAGTACATTTTTTTAGTATGCACTCCAGAAAAATAAGGCTGAAAACTAAGAAAGAGGGCTATCCCATGGCAAGGAACTAACTGGAAATCCAGTAAAATATGAGTGACCACAGGCTGGTAGTCTAGAAAGCAAAGAGAACAAATTAGAATTCAGTGGGCTCTAAGAAGACTATAGTGGATCCCAAAGGAGATATAGAATGAATAAATTGGACCATATAGGAGTATAGTAATGAAAGCCTATTATTTTTTTGTTTTTTGTTTTCTTGAGTTTATTATCGTTGCTTTTATTTTTTTAACTTCAATTAGCCAACTTATAGTACATCATTAGTTTCAGATGTAGTGTTCAATAATTTATCAGTTGCATATAACACCCAGTGCTCATCACATCATGTGCCCTCCTCCTTAATGCCCATCACCCACGAAAGCCTATTATTATCCTCTCAATTAAAGAAAAACAGAGAAACAAACAAAAAAGCGCCATTACTGAGCAATTCGTTGTATTTAAGAAAAGTAAATCCATTTGATCTTGACACTAGGCAAATTCTCCTTTGCTTGGCACGAGGGTCATGACCATGGAACCAGATAGAAGAAAGCACTATGTAATTATGCCACATAATTCAGCTCTACAATTAACTATGTTATTATATAAAAAATTGTATTAATTCTTCTACTTTTAGAATACTTAGTTACGGTTACGGAAAATAATATAAATGTTGTCAATGTTGACAATAAAAAATAAAGGAACAGCTGACACATGATGGAGAGGAAGGAGTAGAGAAAAATGTAAAAGTGTCATAATACTTATCAAGCGTCAAGAGATACTGTAGAAAATTGGTAGAAACCGAAATAAGGGTTTAAGTGTATTATTCAGAGATATAAAGGAGAAACTAAATTAATGAGCCAACAAGCAAAAATGGGAGTGAAGAGAGAATGTGGGAGTGGTGTAACTGAATTAAATCCTCATCTAAAATACAGGGAAGTCAATAGACAGTGTCTAAAGTAGACAAATGAAGGAATAGTGCCATGAGCTGGGATCGCAGGAAAAAAGCACCCCCATATATTGGCGATAGGATTGTGAATCTCAGTAGTCCATCTTAGGATAATATGTATTAAAAACCTTAAGGGGAGGGGGGTGGGGGAATGGGATAGACCGGTGATGGGTAGTAAGGAGGGCACGTATTGCATGGTGCACTGGGTGTTATACAGAACTAATGAATCATCGAGTCTTACATCGGAAACCGGGGATGTACTGTATGGTGACAAACATAATATAATAAAAAATCATTAAAAATTAAAAAAAATAAAAAAAATAAAATATACAAATTAAGGCAATAATTTGGAAAAAAAATAAAAATAAAAACCTTAAAAATATGGATACTCCTTCACTTAGTAATTCTACTTGAGGGAATGATCCTAAGGAAATAATTATAAGAGAGTTACCGATAAGCATGTTCATTATTAATACAGGCGATACATTGAGAGGAACTCAAATAAAGGGGATTTGTTAAATACATTTTGGATTACCTATAAAATGGATGATTATAACCATTAAAAATAACAATGTATATTTCATTCAGGAGTAATCATGGCTATGTTCTTTCATTGATTCATTAAGAAATATTTATTGGGACACCTGGGTGGCTCAGTTGGTTAAGTGTCTGGCTCTCGATTTTGGCTTAAGTCATGATCTCGGGGTCCTGGGATTGAGCCCTGCGTCATACTCCTCCCGCAGCTGAGATTCTGCTTGGGATTCTCTCTCTCCCTCTGCCCCTCCCACAGCTCATGCTCTCTCTTTCTCTCTTTCTAAAATAAATAAACAAAATCTTTAAAAAAGAAGAAGAGAGATTTATCCAGCACTCCCTACGTGCTAGGCACTGGTCTTGATGGTATGGATGCATCAGGGATCAGAACAGATAATGTCTCTGCCCTCATAGAGCTTAGACTTTTTTTTTTTTTAAAGATTTTATTTATTTATTTGACAGAGAGAGAGACAGCCAGTGAGAGAGGGAACACAAGCAGGGGGAACGGGAAAGGAAGAAGCGGCTCATAGCGGAGGAGCCTGATGTGGGGCTCGATCCCACAACGTCAGGATCACGCCCTGAGCGGAAGGCAGACGCTTAACGACTGAGCCACCCAGGCGCTCCAGATTTTTTTAAAAAAGATTTTATTTATTTACTTGAGAGAGAGAGTGCGCGAACATGAGCGGGGGAAGGGGCAGAAGGAGAAGGAGAGGGAGAAGCCGACTTCCCGCTGAGCAGGCAGCCTGACCTGGGGCTGAATCCCAGGACCCCGGGATCACGGCCTGAGCCGAAGGCAGACGCTTCACCGACTGAGCCACCCAGGTGTCCCTAGAGCTTTGATTCTAATGGGGTTAGACGGAAAAGGAAAAGAAGAGGAAACAATAAATAAATAAAGAAGGAATGAATAAATAAAAAATAAATAAATAGCTACAGAGGATGTCATGTAGTACAAGTGCTCTGAAGAAAAATCAAGCACAGCAAGGGGAAGGAGAGTAATAGGGCAGGTTTAATATCTTGTATAAGGTGAGCAGGGAAGGCTTCTTCTATCTGGTGACATTTGAGTAGCCATGACAACAAACTGAGGGGCAGAGCCAAGAAGATAACTGGGGAAGAGCACGCCAGGCAGAAGAACAGCTAGTACAAATACCTAAATCTAGAAATATGCTTGACTTGTTTGAGGAACCGCAAGGAGTCAGGCAATGTTGGAGTGGAGTGAACAATGTAGGGAATAGGGGGAAATAAGTGTGCGGCAGGGATGGACAGATCTTATCGGACCTTGTGGACTATGCTAAGGAGTTGTTTTGTTTTGTTTTTTTACATTTTATTTTTAAGTAATCTCTACACCCGCTGTGGGGCTCGAACTTACAACCCTGAGATTAACAGTTGCACGCCCCATTGACTGAGCCAGTCAGGTGCCCCTATGCTACAGACTTTGGATGATTTTTTCTGCATGATGGGAAGCCATTCAAAGTTTTGAGCAGAAGAGTAAAATAATCTGACTTTCATTTTAGAAGGATGATTCTAGCTACTTTGTGATGGCTAGACAATTAGGGCCATTCTTGAATCTGGGTGATCTTAAGACTGCTACAAGCAAGAGAATTTGGTGGATGTGATAACGTGTGACTTCTGAGGCTACAACATAAAAGGTCATGAAGTTTCCACTTGCTTCGGTGGGAGTTGGCCCCCACCTGAGAGAACCCCATGCTGGAGACACCATGTGTTAGGTGTTCCACTCAACAGCCCAAGATGAGCTCGCAGCTGGCAGCCGCCATCAGCTGTTAGGCCCATGAGTGAGCCATCTTGGACGGTCAGCCCAGCTGAGCCTTCGGATCACCACAGCCCCAGCTGACACCTGGCTACAACAGCCTAAGGAACTCCAAGCAAGAACTGCCCGGCTGAGGCCTTCCTGAAGTCCTGTCCCACAAAATCGTGAGCAAAATTAAGTGGCTGTTATTTATTCTACCACTTTTTGGGGGGAATGTGGGATGCCTGACTAGTAAGCAGAATACCATGTGAGAGATGACAGCGGCTTGAGCCTGGGTGGTAGCCGAGGAGGGGGCCAGTTGTCATCAGATTCTGGAAGTATTTGGAGAGTAAAGCCAAGTACAGGCTGCGAGGGGGAAGAGAGGAGTCAAAGCTAACTCCTTCAGCGGGTCTGGCAAACTAGGGTGAGGAAAATGAGGCACTTTCCTCGGGGTGCAATGTATAGGGGGTACCAAGTACCACCGAGTAATCAAGATAAATAATACTTTAATACAGCTTAAAAAAATCAAAATAAATGCCAAAATTCACCATGAACAAAGTATCCACATTTTAAATGGAGCAAGGATTAGTAATCCTGAGTTTTCCTTTCGCCAGGCACAGCACTGCTGCTGGGTGTTGCCAATAGGCCCTTCATTGATTTTGCTCCTCTCAGCAGGTAGGACACACATAGGGACCACTCTGTTCGGGTCACCGGGGTCCATGGGACATTCTTTTTAGATTTCCCCACTGCCCCTCCCCCTGTTATCTAGAGTGGTTACACGGGACAGAAAAACCGTTTGGAGGCTGATTGCCTGCCGTCTGTCAGTGTCTGTGTCCTTGTGTCATTTCTGTAGAGGTAGTTACCTGCCTAAAACCTTGAACACGGCATTGACAGATGCCAAATCAGCCTCGGAGACTTGCACCTGCCCTCTGTCATCCAGCCAGTCCTGAGCCCTCCCAACAGAAGCGCAGCACTGACAGTCACAGGGCCCATGACCTCTCTGAAAGTTAAGACGGAACGGCCACTCCACTTTAAGGCGCATGTGTGACCTTATGCCCGCCTCTACATTTTGTGACAAACTCCGCTTTCTAAATAGTCATCCTAACCCTCAATAGAAGGAACCCATCCACCCTGGCTCAGGGAGGGCGGGCTTTGGAAGTTATCGCCAGAGATTTTATTTGCTGCAAATAAAGTTTGTGGTGGGGTGTGCGGCAAATGAAGTTGTGGCCCCACCAGGAAAAAGAAGGCACACACAAATTAGGATAATTTGAAGAAGGGTTAGTAACCAGAATAGTTACCAAAGTGGGGGCAGGGTACGGGAAGACTACAAAGCACAGCGAGGTACCCCTGAGGAAATCATAGCAGAGCTGTTACCACCCTCGGGAAGGGCCAGAAAGACCAGGAATCTGGAAGGATAAAGTCATACGGAGACGACTCCCTAGAGAAAAGCAGTGAGTACTGGTTGAGGGACACAAGTGGCCCCCGAAGAGCTCACAGGGAAAGAGTGATGGGGTCAGTACCCCACACTTACCCTTTTCCCTGTTAACTCCCCATTGAACGAACTCAGCAAGAAGCCAGAGCGTATGGGAGCCTGTTACAGACCACAGAAGACAGACTTCCGTGGCAGGAAGCGGTGTGGAAGAGAGGAAAGCAGATCCAGAGGGGTAACTGGAAGGTGTTCAGAACAGGTAGCCTTCAGTGAAAGCAACACTGTGAATCATGTCATTTTCAGGCCTAGTAGGCAGAATCCATGGCTCTTTTTTTTTAATTTAAGAATTGTGAACATTTAAGAATGTTACATTAGTTTCAGGTGTGCAAAATTTATGGTTCTTTTATTTTTTTAAAAATTTTAACTAGGGGCGCCTGGGTGGCACAGCGGTTAAGCGTCTGCCTTCGGCTCAGGGCGTGATCCCGGCGTTATGGGATCGAGCCCCACATCAGGCTCTTCCTCTATGAGCCTGCTTCTTCCTCTTCCACTCCCCCCCACTTGTGTTCCCTCTCTCGCTGGCTGTCTCTATCTCTGTCAAATAAATAAATAAAATCTTAAAAAAAAAAAAGAATCTTTTATAAAAAAAAAAAAATTTTAACTAAAGTCATTATAAGGATTGAATGACTTTTAAGATTTTATTATTTTATTTTATTTTATTTTTTTAAAGATTTTATTTATTTATTTGACAGAGACAACCAGCGAGAGAGGGAACACAAGCAGGGGGAGTGGGAGAGGAAGAAGCAGGCTCCCAGCAGAAGAGCCTGATGTGGGGCTCGATCCCAGAACGCCGGGATCACGCCCTGAGCCGAAGGCAGACCCTTAACGACTGCGCCACCCAGGCGCCCCTTAAGATTTTATTTTTAAGTAATCTCTACACCCAATGCGGGGCTTGAATTTACAACCCCAAGATCAAGAGTCACGTGCTCTACTGACTGAGCCAGCCAGATGCCCCTTAAGGCTCTTCTAAGAAATACATTTTAACTTGCAAGCCACGTCAGTCTCTGATTGTCTGTCGTTCACCCGCTGTAAACGGTCTTAGTTGGCAAAACCACAATTTTGAGATGTGACCAAGTGGTATCTTTTGGAACTGAAGCTTAGCCAGGTCTCAGGAATCTGCTGTCTGAAGTGCTTCTTGATGTGTTCTTTCAGAAATGGCAATGGGAGTGTGGAGAAAGTGTAACCACACTAACATGAGTTCTCTCCTTGGTAAGTCCCAGATAGAAACTATACCAGGTGGAGTTATTGCACAAACTTTATTTGCAGCAAATAAAATCTCTGGCGGTAACTTCCAAAGCCCGCCCTCCCTGAGCCAGGGTGGATGGGTTCCTTCTATTGAGGGTTAGGATGACTATTTAGAAAGGGGAGTTTGTCACAAAATGTAGAGGCCGGCGTAAGGTCACACATGCGCCTTAAAAGCCATGCCTATCCGTACATTGTACATGATGTGAATGAGCCTTATGCTCCTGGTGAGGTGAGATGTAGTATTATAATGAGTTAAAGGTAACTATCAGTCATTCCCTGGGTCTCTCTGAGCAGGTGTGAGTTGAGGGTTTAGCTCCATCTAGTCAGGGTTGCCTGGGCCTGGAGAGCTCTTCAAAGAGGGAGTTGTTATCACTTGAGAGACAGTATCAATTTCCATCAGGGTTGCTATGCCCCTTGGGTCTTTTCCCTCAGTTAAGAGATAAGCTGGAAAGAAGGGCTAATTGAAAAATGTGGGACAAAGGTCTGTGGGGACAAGCAGGTGAGCAGTAAAGTTCAGGTCTTGGGGTCTAGCTGGTGACCAAAGATTCTTTTACACCTAACTCTTGGGAAAGTGGATTGGTACAAACTAAAAACATTTTGGCGGTGTGTATCAAAAGCCTTAATAATATTCACTCCTACTGATTGAACTGTTCTATTTCTGTGACTTGTTCATGAAAATATAAACACAGGGAAAACATTTATGTATAATGACTTTGTTTCAATCATTTTTATTATAATAACCCCTTCCAAAAAAAGAACCCCTACAGCTCAGAACAACTGAACATGCAACAATAAGGAAATGGAGAGGAATATTTTATAAATATGTCACTGGAGATCATGCAGCCTTCAAAAATTATATTTACAACGACTTTTATCACGGCATGAGAAAATTATTATGATATAAGATTGAATGAAAAAGCATGAGAAAAATTTAAGTGGCGTGTGGTCTCAATTATGTAAAGCAAAGAGAATCACTGAAACATTAATCCAAAAATTTAAGCTTTTATTTTGAAATGATTACAGACTCACAGAAAGTTGCAAAAAACGGTCCTAGGTACCCTTCACCTAGCTTCCCCCAACAGTAACAATTACAAAACCATAGTACAGTTATCAAAACCAGAAAATGTACTTAGGCATGCTCACCGGCATCGCCGAAGTTATTTCTGAATAATAGTCCATAGAACCCACTAGCAATTATACTTCATGTGTATACATATCACTGTTCAAATGCCAACACTTCGATTTATAAAATATTGTTATGGTCAAATCCAAGTAAGAGTTGTAATCTAGTTAATTGCATTGCCGTTGTCAATTTCCTGGTTTGGCTCTCCATCTGCAGGCCACCTCCCCAGCTCCCCAAGACACACACACATTCCATGCATGGGCAAGAGCCACACAGTGTTTCATAATATTTTATACTGTGTTGCTTCTTGACCTAAATTCTCCCTCTGTACGAATTTTTGCTTGGATGTTGTTGATTCATTTGTTAAAAAAGAAAGAACAAGCACAAAATGGAGTCATTTGCCCCCCCATGAAGGCAAAGCAAGGCTTAGTTACAGTTTCAACTCTCCTAGGAATGTGACCTTATTAACAATCTGAAATTCTCTGATTGGCACTAGTGAAGTAATCTGCATTGGTAAAAACCCTGTGGTCCCTTCCCCCCACAACGATGTCCTGGCCTGAAATAACCCTTTGTTCTCTTTTGTTAATAACTTTTTTTGCCCCACCCTCCCTCCCTCCCTCCTACAAGAGGCTTCCATTTTGTATCATTCCTCTACTTGCTAGATGGAGTGCTCCCCTTTTCCTGGAATGCTTAGTAAAGCCAATGACTTCTTAGGTTCCTAGGTTGAATTCTGTTTTCTAATGCATTTGGTGTCAGCAAGGGAATTAGAAGCCAAGCTCCACCGGCATTTGGGGACAACGAGAAACAGGCGCGGGGGGCCCCCCCGAGAGAACTCTTGCGTTCACCGTTGTTTCTGGCTGTTTCTCAGAGCTGTGTGGTAAGTTCCTCTCGGTTGAGCTTAGCTCTTTTTTTTGCATACAAGCTCCCGAAATAACTGGCTTTCCTTAACAGAGCAGGTCCGCTTGACCTGGCAGTTGGGTTCCAGCCGGAGCCCATCCTTGTTGGCGGACGGGTGGGTCTGCATGGAGCCAAGCCTCTAGCCTTCCAGACTGCAGTTCCCCGGGGTGGAAAACCCATGCCCTAGCTCGGTCTCTGGATTCCACGTTGGGAACGGCTGGTAGTGATGTGGTTTTGGAATACAGGTGGGGTTCAGTGGGGTGGGGTCCGGAGCCAACGACCAAGAAAGAATTCTTGAGACGTTTTTGGTGCAAAACGGTGGTTTATTAAAGCACTGACTGAGCCACCCAGGCTTCTCTATCTCAGGCCTTTCAAGAGTTGTTTTTTCTCCTCAGTTCCCAGATGCCATGCTAGGAAGCGTTGATGGCAACTGTGGTCCTCATTCTTTGGGGCCTGCAGGCTCATTCAGCCCTTTCCCCACTCCTTAGGTATTAGTGTGGCTCTGGGAAACTGAAAGGCCTAGCTAAAAGAAATGGGAACCCTTATATCCAGAGAGGTGAGTGCGTATGCGAGGACCCTCCAGCTTACCTGCTTGTTTTATATATAAAAAGTAGAGTCCCGGAGGGATGCCTGGGTGGCTCAGTCGGTTGTTGGTTGAGTGTCTGACTCTTAATGTGGGCTAGGTCTTGATCTCAGGTGGTGAGTTCAAGCCCTGCGTTGGGCTCCATGCTGGGTGTAGAGCCTACTTAAAAAAAAAAAAAAGTATAGTCCCATAAGTTTCGGAGATCTAGCAAGCTGGCAAAATTTTACTAAAAATGACCTGGAATTACAGTGGCCATTATAAGGAACATTCCAAATAGATAAAATCATTTTTTTTTACCTGTTTATTTTTTAAAGATTTTAAGTGATCTCTAACACCTAACGGGGCTTGACCTCACAACCCCAAGATCAAGAGTTGCGTGTTGGAAGCAAATGATTTGGATACAAGCAGAATAACAGTTGATCGATAAAATCTTTAGGAATAATTATGTTTTATGGTAGGTGTCCTTAAAAGTAGCTTCCTAAATCTCGTTGGTAGCTTGAAATTTCAGAGTTTTGCTAAGTTAAATTAAATGATGGACATTTATTGAATATTTAGATCGTTTCCAAATATGGAAAGATTAATTACTGAACATAGGTTTATCCACTTTTAGCTTATTACAGAGAAGCTGAAGATTTTTTGTTAAACACACTTTATGCCATGCTGAGACATTTACTAGAAGAAAGCATATGCTTCTAGAAATTATAAGAAGTATTTGTAAGTCTGTCAAGCCACAGACTGCTAATACCGTTCATAATTGTTTACTTCTTAGTTTTCACTAGAAATTAAGGTTTCTAAGGGTTAAGAATTCTGGTACATATATGTCATCGAAGCTACTAGAATAGTAAGGGGAGAATCTTCATATGCAAAGAAAGTAAGATGTATTTTCGGTAAAAGAAGATACAGGGAATGGAGATGCATTTTTTTGAGGAAAAAGCAAGTTGAAAGTTTGTGCAAAAGGAATCTTTGGAAAGGAATTTTTTGTGTGTTCAGGTCTAAGGTTGAAATGAATATATCTTTATTTATTTTTTTGAATATATTTTAATATCAAAAATGAAAGAGGACCTCAACGACCTCCATTTTGACCTGAAACTTTCTAATTAAGTTCTTTCCAGCTTATCTCTTAACTCAGGCAAAAGACCCTGTGGGCAAAGTGCCCCCTGATGGGAACCGAAACTACCTGGCCCCCTCCCCCCCATAAACAATAAGGACTGTCTTGCGCCAGCCGTACCCCACCCCTGACAATGAGGAGCTGACCTTTGCTGCCCACCTGTACCTACCCCTGACCTTTGTTCCGCTTTTTCCTTTTACAAACTGAGAAGTTCCAGCACCTCGGATACAGTATTGGAGTCCTTAGTCCGCTGTCTGCCTGGCGGTGGCCTCGCTGAAATATATTCTTTTGCTTCACCTCGTCTACTCGTTTGTCTCTGCTTTTAGGTTTTGTCAGCAGCCAGTGGCTGAACCTAGTCAGTTTGGGGCCTCCGGAGCCCCGGCTACTAAAGTGAGCTGGTGCAAAATTAGAATTTGGTTTTCTCTGTTAAAAAGATAAATTGTTTTGGCTTTTGGTGTCCTTTTGATAACAGATTCTGAAAGTTCCTTTACTTTTATTTAAAGTACTCTACCCAGGAAAGAAAGAGTCTGCATTTTATCAGAATAATTGCCTATGTTTGCTCTCCCTATCAGGTCTTCCAATAATCAGGAAAACCGAGTCTTAATATTTAAGAGAGTGAAGTTTTGTTAGTAGGTAATTATTAAGTTTTATAATAATCTGTGATCCCATTTTGACAACTGCTTTAAAAGCGTTTTTGATATTTTTGACAAACGTTCCCAAGGCAAATCCCCCCCCTCTTTTTTTCTTTTAAAAGCAAGCTCCATGCCCACGGTGATGAGGTCGTAGAATATAGGTGAGGTTCAGTGGGGTGGAGTCTGGAGCCGACGACCAAGAAAGAATTCTTGAGACGTCTTTGCTGCAAAATGGAGGTTTATTAAAGCCCGGGGACAGGACCCGCGGGCAGAAAGAGCTGCCGCCCCCTGGGTTGTGAGGGGTGGCTGATTATATACTATGGGGTTGGGGGAGGTAAGGAGAAAGGGAGGTTTCCAGAGAGTACTTTCATATGTTAAAGAAGACTCACAGGATACTGGAGGCCTTGCCATTGTCAAGTTAAGGTGGTTTTTCCCTCTAGTAAGGCGTTAACATGAAGGTAGTTGGGAGCTTCCTGGAGGCTGCAGATAAGGACATTTGATTGTATCTACATTCCCTTCTGGAAGCTAGGTTATTGATAGAAACGCTTTGTTCTTGTAGACTGCTAAGACGTAGTACACTGAGGGAGACTCAAGTCTTGCAGGATTGTGGTCTCCATAGGTTAACTATTTCTTTTTGCTTTAGGGCAGCCAGGAGTGCTTGAGGAATGTCACATACATCCCACGGTGGGGGGGGGGGGTTGCGGGGTGTCAGTTTCTGCTTTGTCCTCAGCTTGCCTTCTGTTCCCTCATCACAAGGCGGGGCTTGAACTCATGACCCTGAGACCAAGTCACATGCTCTACCAACTGAGCCAGCCAGGTGACCCCTTTCCAAGGCAAATTCTGAATGCAGTAGGGTTTTTTTGTTTGTTTGTTTCTTTTTTTTAAGATTTTATTTATTTATTTGTCAGAGAGCACAAGCAGGGGGAGCAGCAGGCCAAGAAGTTAGAGAGAGAAGCAGGCTCTCCGCTGGGCAAGGACCCTGATCAGGGACTCGATCCCAGGATGTTGGGATCATGACCCGAGCCAGAGGCAGCCTCCTAACCGACTAAGCCACCTAGGCACCCCTAAATTAAGTCTTTTTAACCTGGAAGAAACTTTGGAATTTTTCTAGACAGCTCTGGCAACATTTCAGTGGATTTGTTAATTAGGCTTATTCGATATGTTAAATTACACGGGAAGCATTGTCAAAATAGAAGTAATACTAAGCCTTATGTTGTGTTTGTATAGGTATGTAAGTGTTCTAGAAATTATACGAAACTCTTAGAAATCTGATATGTCCTGGTAGAATGTCATCATTGTAATTCCTAATGTTGTACGTCCTCTGGGATCCCGATCAAAAATGAGCAACAAGTAAACAATCTTCTTATTACTGTTCTCTTACCTTCTGAAGTTGCTGTCATCAAAATTGAGGCTCACACTGAAAGGACTAAACCTGAGTGTTCGGGAAATGCCCCAGCTGACGTTCATGTGTGTTCAAAACACCAAATTCAACCGAGTAAATTTGAAAATCTAATCGGTTTTATTAAATGATTCATGATTCAGGCAGCACCCCATCTAGAAAGTAGAGAGGAGCTCTGAGTGCTTTGCAACATGAGAGACTTTTATAGGCGGAAGGGAGCAGGAAGACGGAAGTTGTACTAGGCAGAAAAGCTGATTGGTTATTGCAGGGTTACTTTCCTGTGGGGGATGGCAGGGGATCTATCTGGCAGATCTCCTTCAGTAGTGTTGATCGGGTGGTTCCTGATTGGCATACCGTTCCATTTCTGGGAGAGCCGAAACTATACTTTAAGTTTGGTGATGTGGGGCTTGACATCTGTCACTCCATTTTGGATCTGTTGTCTTGTTTTTAACATGATGAAAGAAGATCACTATGATTATCTGTGGAAGAGACAGTTACACCACCCCCCAAATCTGTTTTTCACTTTCTTCCTTAGAAATAGAACCCATAACTAAGCACGGAAAAAAAAGAAAAAAAAAAAGAAAAGAAAAGAACTAGAACTCATAGTTTTTGCTGCTCAGAATAAAGACTGCAATTTCCAAGCCTTTGTTGCACGAAGTGTGACTAAATTCTAGCTCATAGATACAATTGGCAATGTCATGTGAAACTCGAAGAAGTTTCCTTAAAGGGAGGGACTGTCCACTCTTCTTCCTTCCTGCTACCTGGAATGTAGACACGAAGGCTAGAAATCACGTTGCCACCTGGGACTCTGAGCTAGAAGGAGGCTGGCAGCGTAATAAGAGGGAAGGGGTATATACACATTTCTAGACCTCTTCTACATGAGAGGTATTGTTCTCTTTGTTTAAACCATTATTATTTGGGGTTTTCAGTCATAAGCAGCTAACCTTAATCCTTCTGATGAGGTTGTGGAATATAGGTGCGGTTCAGTGGGGTGGCTTCCGGAGCCGACGACCGAGAAAGAATTCTTGAAACGTCTTTGGTGCAAAATGGGGGTTTATTAAAGCCCGGGGACAGGACCCAGGCAGAAAGAGCTGCTGCCCTGGGTTATGAGGGGTGGCTGATTATATACTGTGGGGTTGGAGGTAAGGAAAAGGGGAGGTTTCCAGAGAGTACTTTCATATGTTAAAGATGACTCACAGGACACCGGAGGCCTTGCCATTGTCAAGTTAAGGTTGTTTTTCCCTCTGGCAAGGCATTAACATTAAAATGGTTGGGAACTTCCTGGAGGCTGCAGATTATAAAGACATTTAATTGTATCTCCATTTCCTTCCAAAAGCTAGGTTACTGATAGAAATCTTGTAGATCGCTAAGACAGTTGTAAACTGAGGGAGACTCAAGTCTTACAGGATTGTGGTCTCTATAGGTTAACTATTTCTTTTTGCTTTAGGGCAGCCAGGAATGCCTGAGGAATGTCACATACATCCCATGGGGGGGGGGTTGCGGGGTGTCAGTTTCTGCTTTGTCCTCAGCTTGCCTTCTGTTCTCTCATCACTTCTGATACAGTTCTTTAAGTGAATGTGGAACAGAAAAATATGTGCTTGCTGTTGCCCTGCCCAAGGAAGACACTGCCAACTGTTTCTGTTCTGTTCATCTTACCTCAGGGGCTGAGGTTCTCCTTTCATGCCTCCCATCTCCACTTTTTGGTCAAGGGTAGAGTGGAGAGGGGGACTTAACAAATGCCTGCTATGGTGGGAAAACTGGGTTGTCCACAGATTATGAGTAGGCAAGGATAGGGGTGAGGGGTTCCCTTTTGCTTAGCTCCCTCGTTATTGTGACAGGAAATAAATTCCTCCTGCTCTTCTGTCCTTCCTTTTCCATTTGAGTTTCTTTCTTTGTGCATCTTTCTCCTTTGCCTAGGCTTTGTCTCATCTAATCTCCGGGAGAGGAAAAGCTGGCATCCACATTTCCAAGAATCTTTATTTGACACACAAGTTAGAAGTTTCTTTGATCGTTTTTTCTGTACCTTAACTTCACCTTCAGAGCAGACTGAAAGAATGGAATCGGCCCTCAGGGCACCAGTGAGAGTAAAGAGGGGGCAGGAAAAAACAGAATACCACCAGAATAATATTTTGAAATACAGTCCCGTCGTGGGATGGAACCACACTGATGACGGTGTGGATACAGGTGATGGTATCCCTGAGATATGCTATATGCGGACTGAATTAAAGTCTCTGAAGGGTCTCCCAGATACAAGAAGAAACACAAAGGTATGTGGATGACAGGTGACACCAGTTTCGAGTGAAGCACTGGGTGGTAGAACAGTGTGGTGGGAACTCCCATCTTCCCAGCTGCTCAGTGGTTGACCTGGAAGTTTCTGTACTTAGAGGGCGAGAGCTGCTGGCTCCTTTAAAGGTTCTTATGTGCAGTGATAGGGGCTCAGGGGAAGGTAAGGCTTTGCAAGCACATCAACATCAGTTCTTTGCCAGACGTCTGGTCAGCGGCGATACTGAATCAAGCCCTTTGGATAATTTTTTTAATGCTGGCTCTGGCTGTCTGCATCAGTCGCCCCTACGGGGGCCATGTCTGACATTTATAAACGTGTTTACTCTTTCTTTCGCCTAAATAGACAAAAGTTGGAAGAACCCTCTGAATCATGTGGCTGTAGGCCATTTAAAGACCAGGCTCTTCTTTAAATCATCCCTTTAACTTTCAATATTTGGGGACAGAATTTGGACGGGAATGATTGAAAAACAAAACAAAACCAAACCCCCATCCAGACAGGGCTCTTTTTGGAACAGGTAAACAATTAAGCTGAAATCCCCCTCACTTAAGAAATGCAGCTCCAGGCATTCAGCTCCAGGCATTCGCACTGACCAGGCAGGCCAAGTAAAATGGCAAGGTAAACAAACAGTTATCGACACAATTGGATCAATATGGAACTGGAACGCCAGGCCAATAAGACCTTCCTTAAAAGCATCATCTTAAGAGGGACTTGAATTATAAACCGGATAACTGCCTTCGATTTCCTGAAATTGTATTTGGATAAACACTTGAAAAGGGCTGAGGGCATGTGCGGCTCTTCTGTGTTTTTCCCTCTTCCACACTGATTCTCCACTTTTCTCTGCCCTGCTCTGACCCCCATGGAATGCACGGCCCGAGCACCCGGGCCTTTTAGCTTGCGGTTGGGTTGGGCCAGAAGGGTAGGGGATAGCAAGAGACTGAAGGGCAGGAGAAAAAGGTCAGGGTGTTCAGGGTGTTTATTGCATCACCATCACCCTCTCTCCCCCTCCCCCACGTAGATGAGGTCAAGGTCATGATCACCTCTTGCCTTCTGTGCTGTCATTTTCCACTGCTCCAGCTCTCGGCCGGGGTCCCCTTCCCCCCCGCCCTTTTTAAAAGATTTTTATTTCTTTGATTGAGAGAGAACGAGCAGGGGGAGGAACAGAAGAAGAAGGAGAAGCAGACTCCCCGCTGAGCAGGGAGTCCTATGTAGGGCCTTCCCAGGGCCCCGGGATCACTTAACCGACTGAGCTGAAGGCAGACACTTAACCGACCGAGCCACCCAGGCCCCCCCCTCCCCAGCCGGAATTCCTTAACACCGTTTCCTCCCTATGCCTTGTCAGGCCAAGCAATGGCTTCCCACCCTGCTAGTCCTGTGAGTGCCTTGGCATCCCTTGTAAGTTCCCTTTAAGCAGCCCATGCCTTTGTAAATACTCTCCTTTGAAAAAGTCCATTCAAAAATCTCAACTGAGTTTGTCCTGTTATCAGGACCCTGATTAATGGTCAGCTGCAAGTGTGAAACGTACTGATAAGGAAGACTATGGAGCTATGTTTACTTTCTTTGTTCTATTTTTATTTTTGATTAATTTCTTTTTTAAAGATTTTATTTTTAAATGATCTCTACACCCAAGGTGGGGCTCACACTTAACAACCTCGAGTTCAAGAATCACATGCTCTACGGACTGAGCCAGCCAGGCGCCCCTCTACATTCTGTTTTTAAATGAGCCCCTTAAAAATATTTCAGAAATGATGGGGGGCCTGGGTGGCTCAGGCAGTTAAGCGTTCCACTCTTGATCCCAGCTCAGGTCTTGATCTCACAGCTGTGAGTTCAAGCCCCGCATTGGGCTCCATTTTCATAAAAAAAATTTCAAAAATGAGATGGTAATCACAGTGTAGATGCAGAGTAAATATTCCATTCTAAATCTGCTGAGCTGGAAAGAGAATGTTTAAAAAGAGAACAGGTGACCTGACCTCTATTATCAGTCACCGGGATCCTTTGTATGAGGGTGAAAGTTCCTAGAACAGTTTCGATTAGTAGGTGTGAGCATGAGTCAGCCTCATGATTTTCAACTGCTTCATGTTCCGAATTAAAAACTTGTGGTTAACAGCTCTTGCTACAAGTGCAGAGCACCTGTGTCTGCCCAAATCCTTCCAGTTTATATCTGTGATATATTAAGATTAGTTAAAGATTTCCCCGGAGGGGACTAAAATCTGAAATCATGGTTGTTGCAAAAAAGAAATTTTTTTAAGTAAGCTTTATGCCCAAAGTGGGGCTTGGACTCACTACCCCAAGGTCAAGAGTCCCATTCTTGGGGGGCCTCTCTGGCTCAGTTGGTAGAGCATCTAACTCTTTTTTTCTTCTTTTTAAATATTTTATTTATTTATGTGACAGAGAGAGACAGTGAGAGAGGGAACACAGGCAGGGGGAGTGGGAGAGGAAGAAGCAGGCTCCCAGCAAGAGGAGCCCGATTCGGGGCTCGATCCCAGAACTCCGGGATTATGCCCTGAGCCGAAGGCAGACACTTAACGACTGAGCCACCCAGGCGCCCCTTGAGCATCTAACTCTTGCTCTCCTTGAGATTACCTAAAAAAAAAAAAAAAAAAAAAGAGAGCGAGCCTCATGCTCTACCAACTAAGCCAGTCAGGTGTCCCTGCAATAAAGCTTTTTTTTTTAAAAAAAGATGAGAATGAGCTGAAAGCATCGGACACGGGGCAAGCAGAGAGAGTTACAGATAAAAAGGCATAAAGAGACACCATGCAAGTGGCAGGGTTGCCAAGCGTTGCGTGGTCTCTTGAGCACTTCTCCAGGATTTGAAGAAGGGAGGGGGTCTAGGAAGACTGGCTATTGTCTCTGAGTCTGGAGTTTGCTCTATGATGGGGACTTTCTGAGGACCCACTAGCAGACCCAGTATGTGTATGTAGGCGTGTGTTGGTGTGTGTGTGTGTGTGTACAACAGATTTTTAGATTAGGGGTTCTTAACTTGGAGTCAACTCATAGAATTCAGGAGGACCTATGATCTTGAAAAGGCAAAAAAAACCTTACGATTTGCATTTTTACTAACTTCTAGCTAAGATTAGCATTTCTTTCAACTATGTACGTAGGTAACCAACCACAGTAGTAGGAGCAGTACCTGTGACTTTGTCACCAATAAGAATCATAGGCAGGCATTGTTATATCATACAGTTCTTGAAGCTGTCTATCACAAAAGTTCTTTATACTCCTCACAATAATGCAAAATTAGTCCTAAAGCTCACTGCTAGATCTTGCTATTTCATACACTAATAAAGAATCACACATATTATTGTATTATAAAATTTTAATACTTTGGGAACTGTGTTTCAAGGTAATTGGTTTCCTTTGTAATCTTAGAAGCTCTTTTCCTTTATTAATTTAGAAACTTATTATCAGGACTGTAGAGGGTCCATGGCACAAAGATCTGCCTTAGACAACCAGCTCTGACTTGTAAATCATTGAAAGTTTTCTAGTCTATTGATTTTAAGGTCTCAGTTAACACTTCGGTCATTACCTTTTGAAGATTTATTTATTTTAGAGGGGGTGGGGGCAGAGGGAGAAGGACAGTCTCAAGTGGACTTCCCGCTGAGCACAGAGCCCCATGGGGGTGAGGGGGGTGGTGCGATCCCACCACCCCCAGATCATGACCTGAGCTGAAACCAAGAGTCGGATGCTCAACCAACCAAACCACCAGGTGCCCCCCAGTCATTAGGTTTTGAATGATCCGAATAGGTATTTGGCTTCTGTTGAGTCCAGGAGAGAGTAACTTCCTTGGAAAGTGTTCCTAGGAACACTGTCCCCTGGGGACAGAGGAGACCGTTCTCTGTTACTTTTCCTGTTCCCACTGAAGGGTAGCAGAATATGCCACATCAAAATATGCCATATTGGTGTAAGATTATTTTGAGCTGGAGGCAAATGAGAATCCACAGATGCAAAACGAAGCCTTTCTGGAGCTTACCTTATCTGAGTAAAAGCAGAAACTTCTGGGAAATGAGGACTTCCATAAATTCCCTCCCTTACGCAGGACTTATGGCCATGAAGATGGAAAGTCAGCACCACAATGGACCTGCCCAGATAACCTTACCTTCTATTAATTTTCACCATCTATTGACCTTTCCACAGTTCGCTGTGCTTGGAAGCCTAAAACCCTTCTCCCTCATCTTTTCACATCTCTACGAATGCTTTGCTCTTTTGTTAAGATGTTGTATAAGCCCAAGTTCTAACAACTTTTTTGAGTTACTTGTCACTGAGTTCTCCCGGGTGTATGCTTGATATATATGTTAATATACTTCTGCTTGTGTTTCACTTGTTGAGAACCCAAGATGGGCTACGCCATTTTGGAAACCTCCCTTGCCCACAAATGAGGAGCAAAGGACAAAACTGCCAAGTTTAATAGTCATGGTTTGCTTATAAATACCTCCTGACCCAGCAGAAATGGCATAAATAGCCCTTCCAACACTTAGGCTAAAATTTGCCTGCCCTAATGTTTTTGGTTACACGGAGTTAGCACTGCAAGGAAGTGTCCAGTTCTTCCAGCTGTGCTGTTTCCACCTTGAACTTTAATTAACAACTTGGATTGTGTATTCATCTCTATTTGCTTTGTCCAGCTTCCCACCTGGATTGCAAACTTCTGTGTGACAGGTGCTGTCTGTGTCTTATACCAGGAAATGTACTTACGTTATAGGTTGGTACGTACTCTCCAGCATCACTGCATTATTTCTCAATGGTGATCTACAGAAGCTACTAGCAATCATACTTGACTTGTATACATATCACCCTTGAAATGCTAACACTTCAGGGGTGCCTGGGTGGCTCAGTCAGTCAAGTGTCTAACTCTTTTTTTTTTTTTTTTAAAGATTTTATTTATTTATTTATTCAACAGAGATAGAGACAGCCAGCTAGAGAGGGAACACAGCAGGGGAGTGGGAGAGGAAGAAGCAGGCTCACAGCGGAGGAGCCTGATGTGGGGCTCGATCCCAGAACGCCGGGATCACGCCCTGAGCCGAAGGCAGACGCTTAACCGCTGTGCCACCCAGGCGCCCCAAGCGTCTAACTCTTGATTTCAGCACAGGTTGTGATCTCAGGGCTGTGGGATTGAGCCCCTAGTTGGGCTCTGCGCTCAGCGGGGACTCTGCTCAGCTCCCCACCCCCCCCCGCCCAATCAATTGATCAATGTTTAAAAAAAGAAAAATGCTAACACTTCAGTTTTGAGACACAGCTATTGGGTTAAATGTGAGTAACAGAGCTGTAGTCTAGTTTAATTGTGTAGCCAATGTCATTTTCCTGGCTTGGCCCTCTCCAACCTGCCCCCCTGCCCACCGCTGGCACACATTCTATGCAGCAGCAAGGGAAATACAGTGTTTTCTTTTTTTTTTTAAAGATTTTATTTATTCGACAGAGAGAGAGACAGCCAGCGAGAGAGGGAACACAAGCAGGGGGAGTGGGAGAGGAAGAAGCAGGCTCATAGCGGAGGAGCCTGATGCGGGGCTCGATCCCGGAATGCCGGGATCACGCCCTGAGCTGAAGGCAGACGCTTAACCGCTGTGCCACCCAGACGCCCCGAAATACAGTGTTTTCTGATGTCACCCCTTTATTTGTGCTGCAGACTGAGCTTCATTCTCTATATCAGATTCTGCCTGGATGGTCTCTATTCATCTAGGCTCAATTAATCATCATCTCCTTATGAAGCCATATCTTCCAGTAAATGCAGGGTCTCAGTGTTTTAAGGGTCCGCCATTTTAGGCGGTCCAGCTTCCTTTCCTCTCCCTACCCCCGAATGAAGGTCTTGCCTCATCTCTTCTTGTTCTCTTCATCCTCCTCCTCATCTTCCCTGTTTCACACTTGTGTTACTTCCCACACCTGCCACTGTCCACACAGAACTTTCAGATGTGAGCCTATTCTTTCTGTGTATGTGAAGGTCATTTAAAACAAGACCCAAAGCTCATTTTCTTTTCTTTTTTTTTTTTTTTTAAAGATTTTATTTATTTATTTGAGAGAGAGAAAGCCAGAGACAGAGCACAAGCAGAGGGGGAGGGGGGAAGGGAGAGGCAGAAGGGGAAGCAGACTCTCCGCTGAGCAGGGATCCCCATGTGGGGCTCAATCCCAGGACCCCGGGATCATGACCTGAGCTGAAGACAGACGCTTAACCAACTGAGCCACCCAGGCGCCCCCAAAGCTTGTCCTCATCGTGTCATCTCTAAGCCTTTTGCCAAGAGGATCCAGAGAAGATGTGAAACAGCATTTTCAGAGCAGCCTGAGAGGAAAGATACATTGGATAGGATTAGTCCTTCGCTTCGAGGAGGGAGGCAGATCCAATATTCCTAACTAGTTTAGCCTGTCTGCTTCCGTGCCTGGTACATTAAATCAGGACAGCACCCCCCAGGCCCCTGGCATTTGTTTGCTCTCTCTCTTTCTCTTTTCTCGCTCTCTCTCCTTGGCTTGTACGGAAGTGAAATGTTAAAATCTTTCAATCGGCTTTAAGTTTTAAATATT
The DNA here is from genome assembly GCF_023065955.2 of Ursus arctos. NCBI lineage: Eukaryota > Metazoa > Chordata > Mammalia > Carnivora > Ursidae > Ursus > Ursus arctos. The sequence continues at coordinate 36,573,504 of NC_079873.1, read as the reverse complement.
AAAGGATGCTTGGGGAGATTGTCCATGGGCGCAGTTTTATTAAAAGAGGAGATTCCGCAGGGTACTGTCTGTCCTGCATGCACTCCCTGGCCATCTTTCCTTGCCTAGGTAATGGGCTGTAATTCGTCAGGTGACTCTCCACTATATATTCTAGGAGCCTTTTATTTTTATTTTTTTATTTTATTTTTTTAAAAAGATTTTATTTATTTATTTGACAGAGAGAGACAGCCAGCGAGAGAGGGAACACAAGCAGGGGGAGTGGGAGAGGAAGAAGCAGGCTCCCAGTGGAGGAGCCTGATGCGGGGCTCGATCCCAGGGATCCAGGATCACGCCCTGAGCCGAAGGCAGACGCTTAACGACTGAGCCACCCAGGCGCCCCTCTAGGAGCCTTTTAATTTTTTATATCCCTCTCTCTTGGATGGATGAATTTTAGATTATATTTGAAGAAGGGTTATATTTGCTCAGTATTCTACTTGGCTCTTCCCAAATCCTTGATTATTGTGTCCTTTGAATCTTGTGTCGTGGTTCACATTTCAGTAGACTCTGTCTCTCCCAGGGGTATTACAGAGCTGATGACCTAGTGAATAGAAAGTCACTTAGTGACTGTCTCTTCCACAGGATTCTTCCAGCTCTACTGCAAGTCGTTAGGTAGCTCCTAGGCAGTTCTCGAACAATCAGGATCTAAAAATCCCTTTTTATTTATTTTTATTTTTTTTTAAGATTTTTTATTTATTTATTCGACAGAGATAGAGACAGCCAGCGAAGAGGGAACACAAGCAGGGGGAGTGGGAGAGGAAGAAGCAGGCTCATAGCGGAGGAGCCTGATGTGGGGCTCGATCCCAGAACGCTGGGATCATGCCCTGAGCCGAAGGCAGACGCTTAACCACTGTGCCACCCAGGTGCCCCTAAAAATCCCTTTTTATATCCCCTTTTTAAGTAACTCGGTCATCACATCTTATTTTTTTAAAGTTTTTTGTTTTTAAAGATTTTTAAAAAATTTATGTGACAGAGACAGACACAGAGAGAGCACAAGCAGGGGGACCAGGCAGACGCAGAGGGAGAAGCAGGCTCCCCGCTGAACAAGGACCCGGACCCGGACTTGGACTCGGGGCTTGGTCCCAGGACCCTGGGATCATGACCTGAGCTGAAGGCCGGCTGAGCCACCCAGGCACCCCTGTTTTTTTTAAATGTTTTTATTTATTTATTTATTTTTATTTTCATTTTTTAAAAAAGATTTTGTTTATTTGACAGAGACGCAGCCAGCAAGAGAGGGAACACAAGGAGGGGGAGTGGGAGAGGAAGAAGCAGGCTCCCAGTGGAGCAGGGAGCCTGATGCAGGGCTCGATCCCAGGACACTGGGATCACACCCTGAGCCAAAGGCAGAAGCTTAACGACTGAGCCACCCAGGCGCCCCTAACGTTTTTATTTAATTTCCAGTTACTTAACATACAGGGTCCTATTAGTTTCAGGTGTACGATATAGTGATTCAACACCTCCATACGACAGCCGGTGCTCATCACAAGTGTGCTCTTTAATTCCCATCACCTATTTCATGCACCCCACCACCCACCTCTTCTATTTTTTTAAGATTTTTATTTTTTAGGGGCGCCTGGGTGGCACAGCGGTTAAGCGTCTGCCTTCGGCTCAGGGCGTGATCCCGGCGTTATGGGATCGAGCCCCACATCAGGCTCCTCCGCTGGGAGCCTGCTTCTTCCTCTCCCACACCCCCTGCTTGTGTTCCCTCTCTCGCTGGCTGTCTCTATCTCTGTCTAATAAATAAATAAAATCTTAAAAAAAAAAAAGATTTTTATTTTTTAAATAATCTACACCTAATGTGGGGCTCGAACTTACAACCCTGAGATCAAGAGTTGCACGTTCTACTGACGGAGCCAGCCAGGTGCCCCAACCACTTATTTTTTATAAGCGTGTTCTATTGAATATGATTCCCTGTATCTTATTTATATTTATTAACTTTAAGGGCTTTATTGAGGGTATAATTGACGTACAACAAACTGCACATATCTGAAGAGTATAATTTGATATGTTTTAACATATGTATGCACACTGAAACCACCACCACGGTTAAGGAAAGGATCATATCCATCAGCCCCAAAAGTTTCCTTGAGGGGGGTTCATCCCCCCCCCCCCCCCCACCTAACACCCAGGCAACCACTGATAATGCTTTCTGTCACTCTAGATTGGTTTGCATTTTCTAGAATGTTGTATATGCTGACTTGAACAATATATATATATATTTTATATATATATATTTAATCTGGTTTCTTTCCTCAACATATTATTTTGAAATTAATAGATGTCGTCATATGTATCTCAGCTCATTCTGTTTTATTTTTTTAAGATTTTATTTATTTTGACACAGACAGAGAGAGAAAGGGAGGGAGAGTATGAGCGAGGGGGAGGGGCAAAGGGAGAGGGAGAAGCAGACTCCGCACTGAGCTGGAAGCCAGAGGCAGGACCCTGGGATCACCACCTGAGCTGAAGGCAGACACTTAACCAACTGAGCTACCCAGGCGCCCCTCATTCTGTTTTATTGCGATGTTGGGTATTCATGGATACTGGGCAGTTGTAGATTTTGTTTATTCATTCACCTCTTGAACTTTGGGTTGATTCTCACTTTGGTTATGACAAATAAGAGCTGCTGTGAGCATTCACATACAAGTCTTTGTATGGACTTGTGCTTTCATTTCTCTTGGATGATGCCTGCAAGTGGAATGCCTGGATCATACAGTTGTTTTTTCATTCTAAGAAACTGCCAAAGTGTCTTCCAAGTGGTTGTGCTATTTACGTCCTAGCAGCAATGTACAAGGGTTCTAGTGCCTCCATATTTTTGCGATATTCTGTTGAATATGAAGAGTGTCACCTTGGCAAAATGGACTTGATGTGATTGCTATAATAACGAGAAAGCTTTTTTTTTTGGTATAGAAGTCCATTTACATGTACGTTTGAGACAAATAATAATACTGTTCTAACAAATGTTACCTGTTCTTAAAATCCAAATTCCTATTACCCTTTTAAAGAAAATCATGTCCCACTGAGATGAAATAGGACAATAAAGTTCAATACGGAAAATGAAACCATCAGGGCACCTGGCTGGCTCAGATGATAGAGTGTGCAACTCTTGATCTTGGGGATGTGGGTTCGAGCCCCATGTTGGGGAGTAGGGATTACTTAAAAAAATAAGAAAATGAAACCATTGATTTTATATTTAAATAGCTAAGGTATTTTAACACATCTTAGGAATAATTTTTGAAAACTTATATGATAAGAGGACAGATGATAAATTTATCATCACATTTTTTTGGTTTGAAATGTAAAAATAAACAAACATTCTAAGTGTTCGATGAACACATTTCTTGGTGATCTATAAGTGATCACCAGTTCCGCTCCAGTAAAGAAATAGACTTTTCTATGTGTCAGACTCATCTGGGGCAGCAGGGCTAAGGAAATAAGTCACAGACCAAGCCATTTCATGAACATTTCTTTGCTCAAGGATTATGGTTTAGAAAATGCAGAGAAATATAATAGAATCATTTCTGTGTCTCTGGTGCCTCACTGTGGATTTTACTTTGGAACATTTGTACAAAACATAAAGCTAGCACCCTCACATCTGGCTGTCTACTGCTCAAATAACACGGGGCCTAACTGGTGAATGATGAAATGTAGCTAACACCAGTCTCCCTTCCAGAACATCCTTGGGTCCTCGGGCTTTACTGTTGATGGCTTTCTGGGTCCAGTAGCCTTGAGGCAAAATCCCTTTGGTAGGTCAGTAAGTAAAGTCTTTAAAGACTACATGTGTTAGAGCAAATAGAGCTAGGGCAGTGATCCAGGGCTCTGGGCTCTTTAAAGGCCCTAAAAGTCTTGGAAGCCATTCCACAGTGGGACAGTGTCTTACCCTGCTACTGTATTGTGTTCCAATCAGTTTCAACGGACCCTTCGGTCCAGTTCCTAGAGAACGCTGATGTGAGTGGATCATGCCCAACATGATACAGGACATCTTAAAATTACGAAAAACTGATAAAAGCTTTTCAGGGGCGCCTGGGTGGCTCAGTCATTGAGCATCTGCCTTTGGCTTATGTCATGATCCCAGGGTCCTGGGATCGAGCCCCGCATCGGGCTCTTTGCTCAGCGGGAAGCCTGCTTCTTCCTCTCCCACTCCCCCTGCTTGTGTTCCCTCTCTCACTACCTCTCTGTCAGATAAATAAATAAAATCTTTTTTTTTAAAAAAAAAAGCTTTTCAGTATTTTAAATTGTTGTGAGAAAAAAATATTTTTTAAGATTTTATTTATTTATTTGAGAGAGAGAGAATGAGGGTGAGTGGGAGGAGGAGCAGAGGGAGAGGGACAAGCAGACTCCCTGCTGAGCGTGGGCTTGAACTGATGACCCCGAGATCTTGACCCGAACCAAAATCAAGAGTTGGACACTTAACCAACGGAGCCACCCAGGTGCCCCAGAAAAAAATATTAAAAAAAAAATTTTTTTTAAGTCCTCTCTGTACCCACAACCCCGAGATCACAAGAGTCACACGCTCTGCCAACTGAGCCAGCCAGGCGCCCCTGGGAGAAGAAATAGTTTAAATGCAGGTTATAATTGTTTAAAAGTGATATTAGGTGGAAGAGATCTTTTCTACTCGACAGCAGAGGAGCATTTTCGTATTTTGTGAATTCTTTATAATCACTTTGCAATTGCACAACAGCCCACTAAATGCATATATTGACTTATTTTACACGTTTCATATTTATTTGTTTTCATGTCTTTGCAACTTGAATTAATGCCGTAGTGAAAAAATGTGTAGACCAAAGCTTTTCAGGTATTTGGAATTGTTTCTTTAGGAGCGATTCCAAGAAACGGAATTACCTTAAAGAATATTAATCTCTTAGTTTTAATATCAAATGTTACGGTACTTCCCCAAACAACTGTGCCAATTTGTACCACACTGATGGTAAGAATGTGTTGCACTGAAACCTCCCTAGGGTTAGGCATTTTATAATTTTTTCATGTACGCTAATTTAATAGAGAAAACATTATTTTGTTTTAATTGCATTTTATATTACTGGAGGTGATTTGTTCTTAATATTTGCTTGCTTTTGACTAATCTACTCATGCCATTAAACATTTATGTCTTTTGAAGTATCCATGCTTTTATTTATTGATGTATATAAGCTTCTTAGACATTAAAAATATCAACCCATGGTCTAGCCATGAAAAATTTACCACCAATGAAAACTCAGCACGTCTGCCTTGGACACTAGTTCTAAAATAACCCTAGGCTAAAACCTCCCCAAAACTAAACCTAGGTTGAAGATAAAGTATTTTGTATATTGCAGTGTCCTATCGACCTCTTTTCAAAGTTTCGCACATTACCACTCCTAAAACGATATTCTAAGGAAGATACTTTCTGCTGCATCCATATTTTAGCTATTTGCACCCATGGCCTTTCTGTTTCCCCAACTTAGAGTACTTTTTACATTTGACATAGGATTGTTTGTGGTCAGAATCTCTATTCCCAGAAAGTTGACCCTGAGCCAGAGTTTAGTGTGAGATGTAGTGTATAGGAATGTACTCAGGATCATTCTCAGGATCTGCATCTGGGGAGGTGAAGGAGCAGGGCCTGGTGGAGGTGAAGGGTGCTGGAGACAGAGCAAAGTGCTCAGCTCATCTCCCAGGGAGCTCTGAAGCTGGGATGACCCTTCGGAGTTGCCATTGACCCTGAGAGAAGGGGACCAGGCTTTCCACTCTAACCTTGACCTGTCAATGGGTGGGGTCTACTCCAAGAAAAGGAGCATGACCTTGAGGTAGTAGGTGCTTTCTGGCTTTTGGTGACTCCTGGACAGGCCTCAGCTCAGAGATACCAGCGACCAACATTCCCGGCAGTTGGGATAATGAATGTCTCGGTCCTCAGGGTGGAATCTGGGATGATGGGTCACAACAAGGTTGAAAACACTGGCAAGACGTAGAATTCTTTGGGGGCGAGGAACTTCTCTGCCATCTCTTGTCTTCCACAGGCCTGAGAGGTTGAGTGTGGCTTTGTTAAACCTAATCTGGTCTCAGGTCTTCTTTGCATTCTGGGTCTATCTAGTACTTTACCGTAGAACTCTGGATGGAGGTCAGGTTCCTCCTGGGACTTAGGATCGCCATTTCTGAGGCTCACGGGGGGGTTCCGTGCCCATGTAGGCTTCATGTGAATTCCACATACTTATCTTATTGCCCCAAGAAGAGGCCTGCAACAAGCCCTCCAGATCTGATAGGATCCGGATAGGTTTTCCCAGGACTGCTGCGTACCAAAGTGGGCCTCACATCTTCCTTTCCCTCTGACGTCCCACGTCCTTACTCATTCTGGACCTGATAGTCCTTGATCAGATCCTAAATCAATCAGTCTAGGACTTGGATGTTGAAGGAGTTGCTACCCGAGCATTGGCTTAACTGTTTCTATCAGCTTTGAGGTGAGATTTCTAGGGCCCAACAGAAGGTAGTCATTTTGCAGGGTCCTTTCTGTTTGTATTTATTGCTGTCTACAACCAGGGGACAGATAGGTGTACCAGAGGCTCCTAGGAATAAAAGATGGTTCTTCTGAGAGCCTTGCTATATCTGTGGTAAGACTCAGGGAATACCTGTTGAGGAATCGTATTCATGGTTCAAAAGAATGCCAAGTGCCACTCAGCGGAGGTAAGGGGGAGTCATGGGAAATGTTAGGGCAAGTGTTGAAGATGGGAACCACCTACAGAGCGTCTTAACAGACCTTTCTCCCTGAGAGGGCTCAACCCTACTCCTCTTCTCTTCCAGATTTCCATGTACTCACACCAAGAGTAGTGAGAAGCATACTGCTCTGCTCCTGGAGTCAGAGGAACTTGACTGAACTTTCTCCATGTGCAACTATACAGAAACCTAGTAACTTCCCTGAACCTCAGCGTTCTCTTCTGTAAAAGTGGGAGCAGGATCCTAGCCTGGTTCTTGTGGTTGTTCTAATGACATTAATGTATTGATACCTAAACTCTTTTTTTTTTTTTAAGATTTTATTTATTTATTCGACAGAGATAGAGACAGCCAGTGAGAGAGGGAACACAAGCAGGGGGAGTGGGAGAGGAAGAAGCAGGCTCATAGCGGAGGAGCCCGATGCGGGGCTTGATCCCACAACGCTGGGATCACACCCTGAGCCGAAGGCAGATGCTTAACCACTGTGCCACCCAGGCGCCCCTAATACCTAAACTCTTGAGCACTATTGAGGCACAAGGTATTCTGCTTGAGTCAGTTTTTCAGATAACAGACCCATCTAGTAAGTGGCATAATGTTACCTGTTTTGAGTGGAAATAATTTAGAAACTACATTATAGGGGCACCTGGGTGGCTCAGTCGGTGAAGCGTCTGCCTTCAGCTCAGGTCATGATCCTAGGGTCCTGGGATCGAGCCCCGCTTAGGGCTTCTTGCTCAGCGGGGAGCCTGCTCCTCCCTCTGCCTGCCGCTCCTCCCCCTTCTTGTGCGCACGGGCTCTCTCTCTGACAAATAAATAAATAAATAAAATCTTTTTAAAAAAAACTACATTATATATTATATACGTTATACATTATAAATTTTTTTAGAAACTACGCTATACATAATACTTGGAAGTTTTTGAAAATAGTTCACAATAAACAATCTTTGTGATGACTTAGGCCACCATTATGAATATCAGCCATTGTACTTTGATATCATGTGCGCCACATCAGCTGTGTTTTTTCTCAATTTTAACTTTCTGTTGAAATACTCTGTACACCCAGAAAATTGCACAAACTGAACACAACCGGGTAGTTAGCAGCCAAATAAAGACACAGAACATTACCACACCCCAGAAGCCTGACTCATGCTCCCTTGTAGTCATTTTGTGCACCCCTCCCAAAAGAAACCATCCTCCTGACTTCGAGGAGTACACATTAGTTTTGCCTTAAGTGTTACTACCTTGTAATTATGTTTATTTAATAGGGAGAATTTATCATTTCTTCTTAGGCTCTCACAACTTTCATGTAATTCAGTATACTTCGATTCCGCTTTGTGGTTGGTTGGTTGTTTTTCATCAGTTCATTTATTCAAGCTACATGTTTTAATACCTGCTATATGCCAGGCACTGTTCTAAGCTGAGGACAAGACATACATAGTCCTTGCCCTCATGGAATTCACGTGGAGAAGTCAGACTACAAAAGGAAACACATAAAAGTACTACAGATTGTGCCAAGTGTTATGATGGGAATCATTAAGGTGCTGAGATAGGGAGTAGGAGTGGGACACTTTTAAAATTCATTTTTCGTCTTTATTTTTATTTTTTAAAAAGACTTTATTTATTTATTCAGACAGAGCATGTGCACATGAGCAGTGGGGAGGAGCAGTGGAAGATGGAGAAGCAGAGTCCCTGCTGAGCAGGGAGCCCGATGGGGGGCTCCATCCCAGGACCCTGAGAACATGACCTGAGCAGAAGGCAGCTGCTTAACCAGCTGAGCCACCTAGGTGCCCCAACATTTTTATTTTTTAAAGACTTATTTATTTAAGTAATCTCTACACCCCAGGTGGGGCTCAAATGAATCACCCCGAGATTGAGAGTTGCATACTTCTCCGACTGAGTCAGCCAGGCACCCCTAAATTAAAAAAAAAAACAGTTTAAGTACTCTCTACACCCCACATGGGGCTCAAACTCCCAACCCGATATCAAGAGTCTCATGCTCTACCAACTGAGCCAGCCAGGCACCCCTAGGGAGTAAAGTGAGGCACTTTTCATGGAATTGCCTAGATGTGTGTTTTTCAAGAGTGAGATTGAAGTAGAGGAAAAGGCAGCCATGCAGAAAGCCAGGGGAAACATGCCCTGTGCAGAGGAACAGGAAGCTCAAAGGCCCAGAGTTGATAATAGAGTTTAGCATAGTCTAGGAACTTAGATGGGGCCCATGTGGAGGAGGCGTTCTGAACAAGGGAAATATAGTAAGGATGAATTTGGAAAGGTGAGCAGGAGAACCTTCATGAAGAGTCTTTCAGGGCATGGTGAGGAGTTTGGATTTTATTTTCTGAGCAGTTGGAAGCAATTGGAGGATTGTACGTAGGGACATATAATGATGTGATCTATGTTCTAGCCCCTGTGTGGAGAATGGGTGGAAAGAGAAAGGAATGGAAATGAAGAGAAGACAAGTTAGGGGGTGTTAAAGACTATGCAACAGGAACAGAGTTGCTCATTGCTAAGCCCCATGTCACCAAACTGAGACTTAGAGTTTTGGCTGTCCCCAGGAGGGAATCCTAAACCAGTCAATCAGGAATCGCCTGACCAACGTGAGTTAAGTAATCGGCTTGATAAAGCCCTACCATCCCCTGTAAGGAAAGCAGTCTTGCAGTAATGAATTGGACTTCTGCCTTAGTATAACTTCCTTATTCCTGCTCCCTTCTGCTTATAAAATCTCTTGCCTGTATAGTTCTTTAGAACTCCTTTCTGTTACCTAGACTGGATGCCACTTGATTCATGAACAGCTGAATAAAGCCAGATAATTAACATTTACTCAATTTATTATTATTCTTTAACAGAGGCTACTGCTGTAGTGCATGTAAAAAGTGCTTAGAGGCTTGGACCAAGGATGAGGTAATGGAAATGGAAATTGTCACATTCCAGACCTGTTTTGGAATTATAATTGACAGAGCTTTCCAGTGAGTTGGCTGTTGTGTACGTGTGCTTACGAGTCCGTGTGCTTACGAGTCCGTGTGCTTACTTGCGCATGCGCTTACGTGCGCACCTGTGTGCGTGCGCACCTGTGTGCGTGCGCATGCTCTTTAGGCGCCCCGTGCAACCTTGGCGACCCTGCGTACGTTCGCATGCGCACGCAAAGGGGAAGGAAGTGGCGGAGGATAGTTGAGGGAAAGGCACGAGTTCAGGTTGACTCCTGCGTTTCTCCTCTGAGGAACTAGATCAGTGGTGAAATGGTGGAGCTGCTATTTACTGAGGGGGGAGGGAAGCTTGTATTTTCCCCCATTCATAAAGTTCAGGCATTATGTTTTTCATTGACGTATTCTCCTAAAACCTACTCTAGTAGTAGCTGAATGCTTGTTAAATAAATGAATATCCTTTAAGATAAACTGTTACTTTTTTAAAAAAGTTTATTTATAAGTAATCTCTGCACCCAACGTGGGGCTCGAACTCACCACCTGAGATCAAGAACCGCACACTCCTTCGATTGAGCCAGCCAGGTGTTTCCTAAGATTAACTATTACTTTTATTGCTGTCAGTGTACTTGCTCTTAAGTCCACACCTTCAAATTTCTTGTTTTAATCTTGTGAGGCCTGGAAACCCAGGTAACAAATCCTGTCAACTTCCTGCAATTAAATCTACAAACCTTTATCAGCATTCCCTCCAGTTTTTTTTCTCATTCTTTCCAGTTCTTCTTCTTCTTCTTTTTTAAGATTTTAATTATAAGTAATCTCTGCGCCCAAGGTAGGGCTAGAACTCACAACCCCAAGATCAGGAGTTGCATACTCTTCCATAGGAGCCAGCCAGGAGCCCCTCATTTCTTCCAGTTCTGGTAAAACCTGTGCTGTCTTTAGTATTGCGAAACAACAAAACTCAACCGAGTACATTTGAGATTTATTTGGCTTTATTAAGCGATTCAGAAATCGGGCAGCATCTTGTCTAGCGAGCAGAGAGATGCTCTGAGGAATTGTACAAAATGGAAGGTGTTTATAGGCAGGAGGGCGGAGCAAGGAAGTTACTAGCAAAAGAGAAGAAAGGATTGTTTCAGGCCTGGGTGGTTGCTTTTGGGGATGGGGAAGGAAACTACAGGGTTTTAACCTACAGATTAGGCCTCCCTAGTGCTGATCAGGGAATTTCAAATCCACTGTCACAAGGTGACATTCCTGGGAGAGGTCGAGGCTGAAATAAAGTTTGGTTTGCTGTCAAATGACTCCTTTTTTTTTTAAAAAAAAGATCACTTCACCATGGGCTTGTTTCTTTTTTAATTCATATCATTTTTGGCTATTTTTATTCCCTTTCTCACCATCTCTGCACCCCCCCCCCGCATTATTTTTAACCCCTTCTTAATTTTATGCTCTCCTTCCATCAAAATGTAAATGTGCTCAAATTTCTCCCATTAAAGAGTGATGTAAGAAAAAACTCCCAGCAGCCTGAGATCGAAGGGAAGCCATTTTAGATTTCCTTCTAAGTCAGCATGACTGTACATAAACTGTGTTGAAACCAAAAGCCTGATTTATGGCCCGCCAGGGCATAGGGTGTGCACCTGCTTTGTGAATGAGTAGCCTAAAGGAAAACCCATCTTGTCTTTGAGATAGCCATCAATGCTCCTACTCCCTGCATTCTTTGATGTTACAACTCCTGTTTCCTGCCTATATGGCAATCTATAATCTGAACTCTTACAAGATGTAAAAAAGTATATAAGCTTGTACAAACTGTTCATTCTCCGGAGTGCTTTCTTCCCTGCAAAGAGCGCGTTTCCGGGGGAAGCTGTCCTCACTTAGCTTTGCATAAAAAAGTCTCTTTTTGTCCCATCCTGCTTCACTTGGTTCTTTAATTCTTTTTTTTTTTAAGTTTCTTTCTTTTTTTTTTTTTAAGATTTTATTTATTTATTAGACAGAGATAGAGACAGCCAACGAGAGAGGGAACACAGGCAGGGGGAGTGGGAGAGGAAGAAGCAGGCTCATAGTGGAGGAGCCTGACGTGGGGCTCGATCCCAGAACGCCGGGATCACGCGCTGAGCCGAAGGCAGACGCCCAACCGGTGTGCCACCCAGACGCCCCTCTTCAAGTCTTTCTTATTTCCTTCTCTCATTCTCTGGCTCTCTCGACCCCCTTTCACAGCCAAACTTCTAGAACAAGTTGCTTGTACTTGGTGTTTTTCCAAGGTCAGCTCCCACTCCTTAGCCATCTGTATTCTGGCTCTACCACTCGGCTCAGTCTGGTTTTGCCGAGTTTATCAATCAGCTGCTTATTGGTAATCGAATGAACATTTCTTAGTTGTCATTTTCTTTGGCTTTCAACAGTGCTCACTGTTCCCTGTCTCCCTGAGGTGCTCTTTCCTTTCGCTTCTACAAGAAGCACCACACTTTTGGATTTCTACCTGCTTTTCTGGTATTTCACTCTCTCTCTCTGACTCCTTTTCTTCTACCTGTTTCTGGAATTTTTTTTTTTTTTTTTGTCTTTCATGACATTGCTCTTGGCAACTTCTCTTCATACTGTGTGTCCTCTGAGTGGGTGAACTCATTTTCTCATCTGGTTTCCTTTACCAAACACGGGGTGAAGACTCCCAAGTCAGATCTTTCATGTGAGCTCCAGACAAGATTCTTATGACTGCCACCAAACTGTCATCACTCGTGTGTAGACACTAGAAGTTCACTCAACAAGTCTAGAATAAAATTGTTCATTTTCCCCGCCATGACTCCTCCTTCTTCTCTGTTATCTCAATGATCTGCAGCATCTTCTACCTGACTGAAAAATTCACTTCCTACAAGAAGCCTTCCTTGATTGCCTTCTCTAGTTTAGGTCTCCCTGCCATGTATTCCTTTAATTCTCCTCCAATAATGGCATGCGCATGATTTTATTACAGCCATTTATTTAATTACCTCTATCCTTCTACACAGTGTGAGGTTCATGAGTGCATGAACTTGTCAATCTAAAGTTGTCGGTAGGCAATAATTTAGCAAGAACACTTATTTGGGATCAAAGAATTGCAGTTCGAGGTAACACAGATTTGGGTAGCAACCCATACAGTGTCCCACTAAGGGAGAAAAAGTCAGAAGTTTTTAAAGCAAAAGGGAAAACTTGTATATGTTGTTAAAAAAAATTTTCGATTGCGTTGGTGGCCGAAAACTAATCTTCGCTGAACATAATTTGTTGCTAAGGCGACCACTAAGCAAAGTCTCTTACTGGTAGCAAGTTGCAGGTGTTCAGGCTGAGTCCCTAGAATATTTACAGAGTGAAGGTAAATCATCTACTTCTTTCAGTGATGAAGCCTGCTGGTACCTGTCTATCATGGTTTTATTTATTTATATTTTGTGTTAAAACATTTTTTATTTGCAGGGTGCCTGGGTGGCTTAGTCGGTTGAGCGTCCAACTCTTGATTTCGGCTCAGGTCATGATCTCGTGGGACGTGGGGTCGAGCCCTGAGTCGGGCTCCATGCTTAGCGCAGAGCCTGCTTGAGATTCTCTCTCCCCCCTGCCCCCCTCCGACGCTTGTGCGCACGCACACTCTGATAAAATAAATAAATAAAATCATCAAAAATTTTTTAATTTGAGGATAGTTGACACACAATGTTACATTAATTTCAGGCGTACAGGGCAGTGATTCAGCTTCTCATCATGGTTTTATTGAACTGAGGAAGAGATGAAGTGAATTAAAGATACTCGGATGCCATATTTATCCATGTGTTCAGATGGTGTGGATGTCCTGGAAACATTCTGTTTACTGATAATTCACAGAAACTACCTCAAGGAGCTACCTTATCTTCTGAGGAAAGGATTATCTTGCTCCTTGGTGTTTTGACAGACCACCAGTCCTCTGTGGATTCTGGTTTTCTTGAAATTGTCGAGACTCTTTCTAAAGTATTACTAGAGGCTGAACATACTAACAGAGCTTTTTAGTTGTGCTCAGCATTTATTTATTTATTTGTCAGAGACAGAGCACAAGCAGGGGGAGCAGCAGGCAGAGGGAGAAGCAGGCTCCCCGCCAAGCAGCGAGCCTGATATGGGACTCGATCTCAGGATCCCGGGATCGTGACCTGAGCCGAAGGCAGACGCTTCACCGACTGAGCCACCCAGGCATCCCCTGTGCTCAGCATTTTTATACCTCAACAATTTCAAGGTTGATAGATAAGCTAAGCCAATAGTCCTTAGGTACCAATTTGTCTCAAAAGTACAATTTAATGTCCTCTTTCCAAAAGCAGTTACTCAGTGTTGTCAGTATGCAGTTCCAAGTCCGAGATGATCTAACCCAGATAAAAGTAAGAGCACCTGATTTGTGGGTTTGGGGGTTCACCTGGCTCTTGTGCAGAACCTGACAGCCAGCTGTTCCTCATTATGTCAGAGGCCACGCTATGTGCTCACCAAATCCCCTTTCATTTTCCAGTATCTGGATACACAGGAACGTTCCGATCCCCAAATTCCATTGCGTTTAGGTTTCATATATGTGACTGGATTCCAGGTCACGAACTGTATGTAGAACTGAGTGGAAGACATGTTTTCTTTTTCTTTTTTTTTTTTTAATGATTTTTTATTATATTATGTTAGTCACCATACAGTACATCCCCGGTTTCCAATGTAAAGTTCGATGATTCATTAGTTGCGTATAACACCCAGTGCACCATGCAATACGTGCCCTCCTTACTACCCATTACCGGTCTATCCCATTCCCCCACCCCCCTCCCCTCTGAAGCCCTCAGTTTGTTTCTCATAGTCCATAGTCTCTCATGTTTCATTCCCTTCTGATTACCCCCCCTTTCTTTATCCCTTTCTTCCCCTACCGATCATCCTAGTTCTTATGTTCCATAGATGAGAGAAATCATATGATAGTTGTCTTTCTCTGCTTGACTTATTTCACTTAGCATTATCTCCAGTGCCGTCCATGTTGTAGCAAATGTTGAGAACTCGTTCTTTCTGATAGCTGAGTAATATTCCATCGTATATACGGACCACAACTTCTTAATCCAGTCATCTGTTGAAGGGCATCTCGGCTCCTTCCACGATTTAGCTATTGTGGACATTGCTGCTATGAACATTGGGGTGCATATGGCCCTTCTCTTCACTACGTCTGTATCTTGGAAGACATGTTTTCTGAATGGTAGAGCTTCAAGATGGTGGAGCTCCTATGCCTTGGGTGACTTACGAGTGTAGCACAGTCTCCCCCTGAGTGTTATGGATTGTCTGATTTGAGTGGGGAATCATCTTTTGTTGTGTTAAGCTCCTGAGAGTTTAGGGTTTATTCACTACTGTGTCCTGACTAATCCACCCACCGTGGATAGGAACCTGTGACTGAACGGAAAATTTAGAACTTGGGTTAGAATTACGTCCTGGTTCCTTGGCGAACATTGAAGAAAAAGCTGCTTGACTCCACAGTGTGGGGAATTTGTTAAGTAAACCGGGATTTCGCCGAGATCCCTCCCTTTCTTAAGAGGTATCATTTGCTTATTTATAAATATAACCTGAAGAAGGCTTGGTCTTATTTTTTGCATATGTTCCCTCCAAAACATTTTTTTAAAGAGGCTTAGTGCTTCCTGTGGCATCTGGCTTACCTGTGGGAAGATTTCCAGGGCTGAAAATCACCACTGTTTTTCTCTTTCTGAGATATGAGGGATATCCTCTGGCTTACCTTGTCCCTAATGGGATAAAGCATTTTTAGAAAAGAGGAACAGAGAAGAGAGATAGAATTTAAAGTTCTCATTTCATTTGACCTGCCATTTCCCGAGAGATGTACCCAGAGACCTTAGTCTTCCCTTGGAAAAGGCCACGATTCACCAGCTTCCCCTCCCTGCCAGTTGGCTTTTCTACCCTTAGGGTTTGGCCTCTGCTTCCCAAGTACCCTTTGCTTCAAATTTCTGTCTGAATCCTCTCTCCTCCTTGTCAAGAAAACCACATCCCATTTCACAGGGAAAGATTTGTCTCTGTTCAACACAGAGATATGCCATCCAGATCCTTCTTGAAGGAAAGATTTGCTACCCAGTGGTGAGGAGGGCAGTCAGCAGGCAGCCTCCAGCTCTCAGCACTTCCAGGGTCGGCCTCATCTGCAGAGAGCAGCCTTGTGGAGGTCATGCCCTTCCGAGGCAGCCCACATCCAATGGCTGGGGGAGGCAGTGGTCTAAAGGCCCTGCGATTTTGGCCAGATGGGAGACAACTCTGGCAGGCAATTTTTTCTTTTTTTTAAGATTTTATTTTTAGGTAATCTCTCTACCCTACATGGGGCTTGAAGTCACAACCCCGAGATCAAGAGTCACATGCTCCACCGACAGAGCCAGCCAGGCGCTCCATTGGCAGGCAATTCCATCTTGAGAGATTCCCTTGGGGTTGAACGAGGCTGTATCGGGCCTGTTCTATAGCTCAGCTTCTCCTTCTCCCCCTTCCTTTCAAACATGTTGATTGCTAATAAGCACCTTACACCCCAAACTCTGTCACAGCATCTGTTTCCAGAGAATTCGCCCTATAAGAGGCTCTCTGGATCCTGTCTGGTTCCTGAATTCATCTTCTAAGTATCCTGCATTATTCTGGGTAGACCTTGATGTTTTTCACTTCGATCAGGCAGTAGTGGGGATAGGGGATGTGAATGAGTAGAGAGACCTACTGTTGCCCAGGAGAGCTGTCAGCCATAACAGCTCCATTACTCAGGGACTTAAGCATCTCTCATAGGTGCTCTCATTCATTTCTTTTAGAGATCATACAATCCAAATCCATATGGGGAGAGAACAGATTCCCCCAGTTAATAAGGGGCTGTCTGCTTTTTAGACAGTGGAAAATGTGGGGCTTGAGGTATTATTGGAGGTTGAAACAACTGCTATCATTCATATCTCTACTGTAATCCAGTGATTCAATCCTGCTATGGAAAAGAAAGTAATTGGGATAGATGAAAGTCATAACAAGTGTTAGGCATAAATAGTAAGATAGAAACTCATAAGATAATAGGCAATATTCATAGGATGTGTTAAGTATAATGAGTCATCGTGTGAAACAGGCGGACAGAATATATGAGGTTTTAAATTTAGATAGTAAGTTAGTGTCTAAAAGATGTGTTCAGGGATGCCTGGGTGACTCAGTTGGTTAAGCGTCTGCCTTTGGCTCAGGTCATGATCCCGGGGTCCTGGGATCAAGCCCCACATCGGGCTCCCTGCTCAGCGGGGAGCCTGCTTCTCCCTCTATCTGCTGCTCCCCCTGCTTGTGCTCTCTCTCTGACAAAAAATAAAATCTTAAAAAAAAATAAAAAATGTGTTAAAAGATAGGGTAAATGGAATATATAATCAAAGAGACAAGCCTGTTCTTATGAATAGAAGGTGGTGATGGAAAGATCAAGACCAAATCAGATCATGCTACCTCTGGTTGACAGTTATGTCACCCCTAAACTGGCCACTCATTGGTAACAAGCATCCTATAGGGTACAATTACGGCTTCATATGTGTTCTTCCCAAGAAAAACGAATGAATCTCATATCTCTTGAGTAGGCTTATTGACAAGCTGTATCTTTGTCCAGGTGTGCTTGTCCCTGTATCTCTCCAACTGAGCAGGTATCTATCATTGGTCTCAGGAATCTTCCGTAGTTTGAAACTACACCATTAGTGGGGGAAGGCTGAAGTGGGAGAGAGAGGAGAGAGAGAGAGAGAAAGAGAGAGAAAGATATTGAGGGAGAGAGGGAGAGAAGAGAGGAGAACATATTAAGGATTTAGATGTGTGGTCCTTCCACCCTGCTTGTATCCTATTCTAAGTGTATTAAGGTATCCCATCTGTTCCCTCTTGTTCCTCACTGTATTTTATTTTATTTTATTTTATTTATTTATTTATTTATTTTTTTAAAGATTTTATTTATTTATTCGACAGAGATAGAGACAGCCAGCGAGAGAGGGAACACAAGCAGGGGGAGTGGGAGAGGAAGAAGCAGGCTCATAGCGGAGGAGCCTGATGTGGGGCTCGATCCCATAACGCCGGGATCACGCCCTGAGCCGAAGGCAGACGCCTAACCGCTGTGCCACCCAGGCGCCCCCCTCACTGTATTTTAAACTGATTTAATAAACTATGTATCTATTATTTGTATCATACTTCCGTTTGTGAATCTTCCTGTTCTGTAACCTCTGGGATTCTGGGATAGCTTGCCTGGTAGTGATGATGGCCACAATTGCATCAAAACGATTTCCCACATGATAGAGAAGGTCACCATTATTTTGTTTCCTTACTAAGCAACTCACCACTCTTAACTGGCAATCACAAGACAACACCCCTAATATTTAATAGGAACTTTTCTCTGCTTTGCAGGGAAGGATGCTTGTTTTTGCTCTGGGTGATAATGGTGTTTTAAAAATAGGTCTACAAATCTTTGATGCTCTTCCTTTCAAGATGTGGAGTTGACTTTCCTCCTCGTTGAATGTTGGTGTGACTTAGAGACTTACTTCTCATGAATAGCATGGTGGCAGTGATGCTATCTTTCTTCCAAGACTACGTCATAATGGCACTGTGATTTCCCCCTTTGCTTCTCTCTGTCTTGGATCATTGCCTTTTGGGGAAAGTGGCTACCATGTTGTGAGGACACTCAAGCAGCCCTATGGTATGCCCCATCTGGTCATACCAACAGCCACATGAGTGAGCTTGGAGTTGGACCCTCCAGCCCCAGGTTTTCCTTCTCTTTGAGTATAGAATGATTTTAGCCCTGGCCAACACCTTGATTATGACTTCAGGGCAGACCCTGAATCAGAACTACCCACTAGGCCGCTCTCAAATTTTTGACCCACAGAAACTTTTACATATTTGTTATTTTAGGCCATCAGGTTTTGGGATTAGTTGTTATTCAGCCCTAGGTAACTAATACAATGATCTACTATGATGGGCAGCTGTGGATGAAGGGTTCTTGCATATGAATATTCATGAGAAAGGGGTCCTTAGGGTCCTTCAAAAAGTCTGACTTTATCTTGTGAGACACAGAGCAAGGAAACAAGCAGTTCATGGAGAATAAAGAATCAACATATTTCCAGGTTTTGTGGAATTGCTAGAAACTCTGCATTTAAAATAGTTTAATTTTCATAAGGCTGTTCCACCTTCATGATATTAAAAAAGCTTGGAATAATTTACTTTGCCCTTTCTGTGTTTGAATGATAAATGATATCCCCCAGGGAGTCCCTGCCTCACCAGAGGCAAAAAAACCTCCTATGGATTTAATGCCTTATCACTGCTCCTCAAATTTGTATTTAACATAGCAAGACCCAAACCTACTCCTCCTTTCCCATGGAAAAAATATGTTTACTTAATTTAGTGTCGGGTTTATGTCATGCTTCAGGGAACCTCAAAGATTCAATACTTGGCAGCAAACCTGATCTGTAGTCCCACACAATTGAGTATATGTGCTGCTTGTTACCATGGCCTGTCTATCTTGTGATAATGGCAAAGTCCTGTTTTTTTCCTGGTGGATGTGACAAAAGGTCCAAGGTGTTGGGGAGGAGGAAAGACTGGCTTTCAATGACTCTTTCCTAGTCCTACCTTTCCATCGAGGGTTAGCTGAAAATTTTGAGGGATGACGATATGCTTTGATTTTTTTTTTAAAGATTTTATTTGTGTATCTCACAGAGAGAGAGAGAGAGAGAGTGAGCACACAAGCAGAGGGAGAGGGAGAGGGAGAAGCAGGCTCCCTGCTGAGAAGGGACCCTGCTGTGGGGCTTGATCCCGGGACTCTGAGATCATGTCGTGAGCTGAAGTCAGACGCAAGACTGACTCAGCCACCCAGGCATCCCTCAGCCTCCCAGACTTTCCGAGGAAGGCTGCCAAGCTCTGACGAACTCCTGCTGATTCATATCTTCCGCAGTAACTCCAGGCATCATGTGGCCTCCATGCTGCCAACCAAGGGAAAGGGCCATTTTATCGTACTTCTAAAACTGGGTGGCGTAAATACCTACTTTTGTGCTAAGATTTGAATACCCTCGCTGGTTTGTAGGTTCCTTGTGGGCTGTGTGGAACAAAGGAGAAAGCACAGATAGGTTTTGGAACCAGACAGATGTGGGCTGACATTCTAGAAGCATGATTCAGGCACTTGACATAATGTCCTTCAGCTTTGGTCTTCGTCACTAAAAAGAACATGGTGATTTTCGTTTCACAGTGGACTTGTAAGGGCTCAGTGAAATAACGGATGCTAACAATCTGACACGGTAGACACTCTTTTCCTTCTTTGCACATTTACCCATCACTGTAAACTATCACCATACCTCCTACTCATCCATATTCCATAACATATCATGGTGCCTCCTGTAGTGTGTCACAGTGAATATTATATTTATTGAATTTATTCATTTTTAAAAAATTATTTGTTTGTTTATTTATTTATCTATTTATTTTTAGTGATCTCTGTGCCCAACATGGGGCTTGAACTTAGGACCAGGAGATCAAGAGTCGCATGCTCTTCCCACTGAGCCAGCCAGGCGCCCCTTGAATTTATTCTTATTTTTTTTAAATAATATCAATACTACTTTGGAGTTCTACAAACTCTGGTGGCATCAGTCACTGAGTAACCAAATTACTGTGTGTGTGTGTGTGTGTGTGTCTGTGTCTAATTATAACCTGATACATCCTTACGAACACAAAACAAATCGGTTCAGACAGAGTCATGGGAGTAGATAATTCTTTCCTTCAGAAACTGCTACTCGCTTGCCCCTTCCCCACGTCGACCAACTTATCTTTTAGAAACACATTTTGTTGTTAGAATATTCATGAGTTCTTTATCATTGTTATCTGAACACATTTTTAAAAAGACTTTATCTATTTGAAAGAGAGAGAGGGAGCGCATGAGTGGAGGTGGGTTTGGGGGGGTGCAGGGGCAGAGGGAGAGGGAGAAGCAGAAGCAGACTCCCCCGCTGAGCAGGAAGCCTGACATGGGGCTCGATCCCAGGACCCCGGGATCACGCCCTAAGCCAAAGGCTGACACTTAACTGACTGAGCCACCCAGGTGCCCCCAAAACGAACCTTCTTAAAACAGATCACGCCACCACCTAGCTTAAAGCTCGTCCTTGACTTCTGTTTGTACCTGGAACAAGAAGCAACGTGCATCTCATGACCTGCAAGGCCCTGCATCCCTTGTCCCTAGTCCTACCTCTATGCCAGTCCTGGGCCACTTGCCCCTGTTCAGTGTGTTGCCGCCCTACTTGTTTTCACTTGCTTCGTGTGCCCAGTGTCCTCAGCCCAGGGGTTTCTGTGAGCTGTGGCAGAGCTCTACCCTTCCATCTTGGTGGAGCTGGTTCCTTCTTTCTTGTAGGTCTCAGCTCAAATGCCATCTTCCCAGAGAAGCCTCTCTTGACAGCCCATTCCAAGGTAGATTTCTCCTTCCTTCGCCTTATTCTCTGTGTCGGCCCCTTACTCCTCTAATGACCACTTAGCATTATTTTGATGTCTTTGTTGAACGGATTTTGCCCTCTCTCTCCTACAAGTTTGTAAGCTTCACAAGGGGAGGGAGCTTGTTTCATCCGTCATGATTGTCCCAGTGCCCCCTGCATCTTATGGTGAATGATATAAAACATTAGCTTACCCTGCTTTTTTCCCCCCTATGCATCGTATCTTTATATGATCTTCCTTCCATCTGTATCTGATGGATAAAGAATCAAGTTTTTTGAGAGATTGGAACAGTCGATGGATTTAGTCTGAGATAGTTACCTTTTCAGTAAAAAGCTATCACCTGGACAGCTTAGTAATGGAGTTTGCCAATAAATAAGACCTAACCAAGAAGTTTTAGAACTCCTTTAGGGGCCTGAGCCTGGGTGGCTCAGTCGGTTATGCATCTGAGTCTTGATTTCGGCTCAGGTCATGATCTCAGGGCTATGGGATCGAGCCCATCATGGGGCGCCATCCTCAGCGTGGAGTCTGCCCCCCACAAATAAATAAGTTTAAAAAATATGGGGCGCCTGGGTGGCACAGCAGTTAAGCGTCTGCCTTCGGCTCAGGGCGTGATCCCAGCGTTATGGGATCGAGCCCCACATCAGGCTCCTCCGCTATGAGCCTGCTTCTTCCTCTCCCACTCCCCCTGCTTGTGTTCCCTTTCTCGCTGGCTGTCTCTCTCTCTGTCGAATGAATAAATAAAATCTTTAAAAAAAAATACTGTAAATGTTAAGAAAAGCTACAGAATATATTGAGGCAGGGTAGCAGAGAATGTTAGCTTTAATACACCCCAAACTTGAGGCAGGAACCCTAAACAAAGAGGTACGGTAAGTAATCTACCATTTTAAGGAAATAATTAGCTAAGTCATCTAGCACAAAATACCTCCACTTAGTAAAATTCTCACTAAGGTCTTTTACGGGGATCCTGTGATTAGATTATCATTATGACTCCTCAGTGGGAGTGCTTCTCAATACAAGGGTGTTAAGGCTATTGCTAAGCACCATGAGGTCTGCTTAAGCAGGAACTCCAGCCATCAAGAGAGACTGCCAACAAGTGTCAAAAGAGAACTCTGCCTATGAATCAGTGTGGTGGCATTTGTCCCCGGTGGCAGGTGGGCTTTCTTGAATGGAGCATTTCCAAGAGGAGAGAAAGGGCTAATGGTCTGTCTAGTAGCAAAGGTTTCTCCAGCAGTCACATTCCTCCTGAGGTTCTCTAGATGGACTCTAGAATCCAGTTGCTGCTGGAGAGGGTGGGAGTGAAACAGGCAGTGCCAAGTTTCTCAGAGCTCTTCGTTCTCTTCCATTGTGGACAGAGCTGTGTGCCTAGAAGTATTCCTCCTCATCAACGAAGCCATTTTCGAGCATAAGTGTAGTCTGGGTTAGATGCTGCCTTATATTCCAGAACTGACCATGGATACAGTGCAATTGACAAGGGCAGACATACCCAGCTGTGGGAGGCCAACCATTGCCTTGCAGAACATAGTGCTGCTGGCCAACAGTGGGTGTGTTCGGTTGCTGAATTTTTTATTTTGAAATAAGTTTAGAGAAAAGTTGGGAAGATAATAGAGTTCCTGTGTACTTTTTACCTCGCTATCTCCAATGTGAACATCTTCATAACCACATACATTTGTCAAAACTAAGAAGTCAACGTTGGTATAGTCCTATTAACTAAACAACGGACATGAGTAGGATTTCATCAGCTTTTCCCACAGTTGGCTATTGATGGCTAGAATTTTTTTTTCTCTCAATGGCTAGGATTTTCTAATAAGAATACCTCTGAGCCAAAAGTCAAAAGGGAGGGGTGCCTGGGTGGCTCAGTTGGTTGAACGTCCAACTCTTGATTCGGCTCAGGTCTTGATCTCACGGTTGTGAGTTTGAACCCCATTTTGGTTTTATTTTTTGAAAGATTTTATTTATTTATTGGACAGAGAGAGACATAGCGAGAGAGGGAACACTAGCAGGGGGAGTGGGAGAGGGAGAAGCAGGCTTTCCGCTGAGCAGCGAGCCCGATGCGGGGCTCGATCCCAGGACGCTGGAATCATGACCTGAGCCAAAGGCAGACGTTTAACGACTGAGCCACCCAGGCGCCCCTGAACCCCATTTTGGTCTCTGCACTGGGCATGGAGCCTACTTAAAAAAAAAAAAAATTAAAGGGAGCACCTGTTTAATGAGATTAAAACGCATCCTAGGTGCCAGTAATCAACCTGCAGCTCTGGAAGCCAGTCTATATAAAGAGTGTAACCATGTATCTTTAAAGTTTTCTGAATGTCCTCAAGGTAGGTACTTCTTGTTGGTGTTTTGTCTAGGTACGCTGGCTCTTTCTCTAGTTCCTTTTTTTTTTTTTTTAAAGATTTTATTTATTTATTTGACAGAGATAGAGACAGCCAGCGAGAGAGGGAACACAAGCAGGAGGAGTGGGAGAGGAAGAAGCAGGCTCATAGTGGAGGAGCCTGATGTGGGGCTCGATCCCATAACGCCCGGATCACGCCCTGAGCCAAAGGCAGACGCTTAACCGCTGTGCCAGCCAGGCGCCCCTCTAGTTCCCTTTCTTCTGTTTGTTCTTTTCTTCTCTTAATCAACTCCTGGTCTTTGGGAACTAGTGGTCCAGTCGAGTAAGAAAGTGGTTATCAGAGCAGAGGGTCAATTTTACTTGATCCTAGATTAAGATGAAACACGAGCGGTTCCAAGGGTAGTCCATGTGTGGGAAATGTAGCAAATTGCTGGGAGTTAGTACTCATAGAAGGATTTAACAGACACAATGTCGAATCCACGCACTTTTGATTTTTTTTCTCTTTTTTTTTTCTTATCTTATTCTTAGAGGAAATTAAATTTCTGCATCAAAATCTGGGTCTGCCATTCCGTTTTATTTATTTTTTTTTAAAGTTTATTTATTTTAAAGTTTATTTATTACACCCACATTGGGGTGTAAACTCTGTACCCCATGTGGGGCTCAAACTCATGACCCTGAGATCAAGAGTTGCATACTCCTGCAACTAAGCCAGGCAGGTGCTCCTGCCATTCAGCTTTAAACTAGAAATCGCAGGCCTGATACTTCTACTTGGGCAAATAAGAAACCAGACATTAAAACTGGATCTGAGGAAACTTATTTTGTAGAGATGCTCACTGCACGGGACAACCATAGATCAGGGATTCGAGATGCTCTTCTCTTTGATTTCCTCTCATGTCATTTCTTTTCTGAGTACACTTACCTTTCAGTGCTGGAGCTATGAGTGTAATCGAGAGGGTTTCTCAGAAACCACTCTAACAACTTCTTTTAAAAAAACACAAAACATTATTTGAGGGGGAGAGAGGAGGAAAGGGAGAGGGAGAGAGAGTCTTAAGCAGACTCCATACTGAGTGTGGAGCCCGACAAGAGCCTCGGTGCCACCACCCTGAGATCACGACCTGAGCCAAAAGCAAGAGTCGGATGCTCAAACCACTGCACCACCCAGGCATCCCTACTCTGACAACTTCTGAAAGGGATTTATAGTATATGTGGATTAACCCTGTCACAGTAGGACTTATCTTGAAATTGGTGCTCCGTTTCTTTCTTCTCGGCATTAAGACTTACCTCAAATGGATCAGGGTCTTGACACATTGCCAATAATAACTTCGCATTTTGTGCTGTTGTACAGCTCACCGAGTTTCCACTTTTGTTCTCATTTCGTCTTTAGGCATCTTTTAAGTCTCTCTTTTTTTAAAGATTTATTTATTTGTTTATTTTAGAGCAAGAGAGTGCGTGTGGGCTCATGCATAACATGAGCAAGGGGACGGGTAGAGGGAGACGGAAAGAAGAGAGAATCTTCAGCAGACTCCCCACTGAGTGTGGAGCCTGACGTGGGGCTCGATCCCAGGACCTGAGATCATGACCTGAGCTGAAATCAAGAGTTGGACGCTCAACTGAGTGAGCCACTCAGGTGCCCCTGGTCTTGAGGCATCTTGACGTGGGATCTCTACTTCATAATTCCAACAACTGAAGCTTTGGAGGTGTAGTTGGCCAAGGACAGAGAGTTAGTGTGTGACCGAATTGGGATGAGACTCCAGAATTATTTATTTTTCCTAGCCAAGCAAGTTCTTGGTCTTAGCTTGGAGCGAGCAGAAGATAGAGCAGTATGGCTCCCCACCCTCCCCATGCGTCACGAATCTTTATGTGCTTGCTCATTTCTGACAGTAGAAATGGCCTCAGATTTCCAATAATGTTCAAATGTCAGTGACTTTCAAATGTCATTTGTCTTTGGCTCTGAAATCAGTAGGCCCCAACTAATCTAATAACTTGGGGCTTTCTTTGTTTAATCAAATTGTCAGAAGCAATAATAAAAGATTTTCTCCAATTGCCAGCAGGGGTTAACTCTATTACTTCATCTGTTTCCAGTGGAAGTTTTGCTGCTATAGAATAACTAGAAAATCGAGTTCTGTTCTAGTCTGACTGACCCTGCCTTTACTAGGCTCTTGCTCCGTTACTTAGATAACTGTCTCCTAGTGTCACTTTTTTTTTTTCATGTGGGAGTTTGCCTTTGTAATATGGTTAGGACTCAAGAGAAAGCATTTGATCTTGGGTTTCTTCATTTGCAAAGCCCTGATGACCTCGGCTTTTCCTGCTCTTAGTACTCTTCGAACTTCTTTGACCTCATCAGAGTTAGAGGAAGACTTAATTTTCACGAAATATTTGGCAGGCAAATTATGGGCAGTGGAAAGGCCTCGCTTGGATGTGACATAGTAAAAGTTCGCCCAGATTGAGGAGGTAAAAATCTGCCTTGTCATACAGCAACTTGGGATAACACATATAGATAAAGCCAGCTGCAAATGATCAGGAACCAATATTTTTTTGCTAGGCCTTTGCAGCTGTAAAATAGAAGAACATTTTTTTTTTAAAGCAAAAGATGCAAATTTCTTGTTTATTTCATGATGCTACCATTAATATAAAAGCCTGACAATGATAATATAATTCAAAAAGAAGGAAGGAAAGAAGGAGGAGAGGAAGGAGGGAGAAAGGAAGCTGTAGAACAGTATCCCTTAATTGCAAATAGACTGCAGCAGCGTATCAAACGAAAACACAGTACGGCTGAAAGACCAGTGTGGCGGAAGATCAGTAAATATATTAAGCCAGTCCATTAAAGCTACAGATGAAAGGGAAAAAAACCACCACATGATTATAACATGTACTGAAAAGGCATTTGATAAAATACAGCCAGAAGTCCTTTGAGTGACTACTTATTTTCTACTCACTGAGAAACTTTGTTCTCTTTGTTCAATCCATCATTTACCTAAATTCCACCTCCCCCACCCCCAAATAATGTAATAACTACCTTTTCCTTTGGTGGGAGATGCCCCACAATTCCTCCGTTGTTTGTTTTCACTAACTGCAATGGGTCAACAAACCTGACCCTCAGACTACAGGTTTGTCCTTGCTTTGAAGCTGATTGAACTAAGGTAGGGGAAAAATAAGTTTTCCTTCCACCCTTCAAGGTCTTTCTGCTGGTTTAAGAATTCAGTTGACATGAGATCGTTTAACAGGATTAAAACAAAACAAAGCAAAAAACCCCCAAAGTTTTATTTTGTGCACATGGAGTCCCAAAAATGAAATTGAGACTTAAAGAAATGACCAAGACAAGCACTTTTTGCACTTTTTAGGCAGAGATGATAAATCTGGGAGGAATTGACAGGACAAAGAAAACTTTGGGAGCTTGTAAAATCATAAAAGGAAATCTCATTTAGAATGGAGTCGGGAGGCCAGCAGGGGGCGCTCTCATACCCTAGGATTCATGATCAATTGCAGACCCAATGGGAAGAACGAAACCTAGAACGGGGGTACTACTTTACTGATATGCACGAGGATGAAAGGCTCCCCTGCCCCTCTCTCCCCTCCCACCCCAAGGCCCAGGCAGTGAGAGTCAGGACTCAGCCAATGAAAAGCGACTATACTGTCAACTCCCAATTTACTCCAATGAAATTTTTATTTATAACAGCCTTCAAAACTTCCCCCTTTGTTCCATGGACTTGCCTTTGGTTTTACTGTAGCTTGCTTGTCTCAGATTGCAATTCTCTGCTATTCCCGAATAAACCCATTTTTGCTGATAAAATAACTGGCAGTTTTATTTTTAAGGCTAACAGGAGCTTCAGTTAGTAAGGAATTCTGAACAGAATTTGAGCTGGAGTAGTAAATTAGTAAAAAGTAACAAGGGTTGTTTATGTAGATTTCTCGGCTCTAAATTTCCTGTCTCTGGTGAGACAGATGTCTCTTCTTGATATAGGGAGGGTACCTTTCATATGGAAGTTTTATTTCTTGCTTTCTGGAAACAAAGGCGGGCAGGGTCAGAGTGTTCTTTCTGCATTGGCTGCTCTGGGATTGAGCCCCACATCGGGCTCCTCCCCTAGGAGCCTGCTTCTTCCTCTCCCGCTCCCTCTGCTGTGTTCCCTCTCTTACTGGCTGTCTGTCAAATAAATAAATAAATAAATAAATAAATAAATAAATAAAATCTTATAACAATACGGGGGTGGGCGCCTGGATGGCTCAGTCGGTTAAGTGGTTGCCTTCGGCTCAGGTCGTGATCTCGGGGTCCTGGGATCCAGCCCCGCATCCAGCAACCTGCTCGGTGGGGAGTCTGCTTCTCCCTCTGTCTCTGCCCCCTGCTCCTGCTCTCTCTCTCTCTCACTCACTCTCAGTATCAAATAAATAAATAAAATCTTTAAAAAATATATATCAAATATAATATGTCAATGTGGCACATTTAGGCGTAGCCTGACCTTGGCCCCCACAATAATGGCCAATAGGTTGGTTGGTTTTCTTGGAAAACAAATTGTTCACTCAAAAAGCACCAGTGCGAGACTATTCCCCAAGGAGAGAGAGCGGAGTGTGTCAGATGTTGGCTTTTGTGGGTTGTTCTGTAAGTTGCCTGTGGCCAAAATGTAGCTCAGAGCAGTTCTCCCCCTGGTGTGCTCCCGACCCCTGGCCCCATTGGGCGCTCACCACCAGCTTCGTCTTCCAGTTGTGAATAAGGAAGAAATAAATACCTTTATGTTGGCTTCTAGATGCAGGTTTCTCTCAGAGAAGGGCATTCTTCACAAAACTGCTCAGTGTTTGCTAGAACCTGTTGAGAATCTTTAGTAATCAAACGAGTTAATCTTCGGAAGGACAGCTTTATTTGTGACACCGAGCGCTGTTGAAAAATAGCCTGGCCTGATTTTTGACCAGTCTTTCCTTTGGCCACAAACCACTTGTGCCCGGTGCCGGTGAATATTAAAGAGCTATAAGTTCACGGCTTGCAATCCCCTCGGTTTTCTATTTCTGTTCTGCCTTATTTCTTGTCCTTAGGTCTGAAAGCCCGGGAAACAAATTAGAAAACTTAACTCCTTTTTTTTTCTTCCGGAAGTCTCTCTAAAATACTGATTCAGACTTCACGTTTTACCTACACGTGACTGTTTCTAACTCTTAAAGCTCCCATATACTATTATAAACTACCTAAGCAACCAGCTGTAGAGAAAAATCGTGTCTCAAGTCACCAAGTCCTATTCTTTAAAGAATTGGGCGCTTGCCTTGGCCTGCAAGGACCTTGACCTTGCTTTTATCTTACTGCGTTTACCTTCCACGTGGTTCCTTCCTTCTCAGTTTAAAAGTCCGTGAAAGGGTGAATTGTTGCAGTCTGTGTGCCTAAGCTTCCTTGGACCCTGGATTTTGCCGGACTTCCTGTTTGGGTTCCCGCATCCGGGTTTGCTCTTTCGCAAAGGGTTGCCCAGCTGCACGACCACTCCTGAACACGGGAGGGCGCTGTGCAGCTGCGGTCGCCCTTTGAGTCTCTCTGGGCCTCATGGAAGGCTACTCTTGCAGGCACATGTAGGTAACGTAGGTAACATTAACGCATCAGCACTTTCGTCTCTGGACAGGGGCTGGGTTCAGCTATAGCTGTGTTGTGAAGACTTGGGGGCTTAAAACTAGTGGGGGACCCCTAGGAATAGAAGAGGCCTATGGGGTAGGATAACGGTGAGGGTGCGGAAAGCCTGGTTGTTTACGGAGCTGAGGGCGGCTGGTAGGCCCGAGCGGCCCCACAAGACCAGATGCCGTGGGAAACAGAGAGAGGGCTGGACCTGCGAGCACCAGCGCCTCGTGCTGTGTCAAACGTGGATGTAAGAAATCTTAACAGGCCAATGGCCGGTTCCAAAGTCAAGTTGCCAAATGTGATGAAGGCTAATGCTCTCTTTTCACAAGGGTGACTAGTCCAGAAAGCCAGGAAGTCCTGAGCTATAGAGCCTGTCGATGTGAGGAGACTAAATGACTGGGGGCTGCTGGGAAACTTCTAGGTCCTAGGATGCTGGGGAGGAGTCCTGCCCCCCAGGTACTGTCTATCCGGTGAGCATTCATTGGTAGATGCCAGAGGGATAAAAGCTATGGTTGGTGTGGAACTGTTTCGGGGCTGAGCAATTACCCCCCGGAGTGGAATGGGCTCAGCATTCATGTTTGTGGGAAACAGAATGGCATGGGTATTCCTCAAACCCCACTAATGGACCATAGATGCCTGGGCGTGATGGGGGAGGAGATATAGGTTCAGAGTTTTTTTTTTTCTTTTTAAAAGATTTTAATTTTATTTCTCACAGAGTGCGCCCTGCGCACGAATGGGGGAGGGGCAGAGGGAGAAGCCGACTCCCCACCCAGCAGAGAGCCCCCATGCGGGGCTGGATCTCAGGACTCTGGGATGGTGACCTGAGGTGAAGGCAGACGCTTAACTGTCTGAGCCACCCAGGTGCCCCTAGGTACAGACTTTTGAAGAGCCTTGAGCCTATCCTCAAAATGTGGCTTGGACTGGAAATGAAGTGGTTTAGTCCACAAGTGGTAACGTTTTGCTAAGCGAGGTGGTGGTGGCTAGAGTCAATGTGGTATCTGTGTGAAGTCTGAAATTGGCCATTTCTTTGAAGATGTCTAATAGGGGAGTGCCACGATAGCCATGAGAAAATTCCTTCAAGAGCCAGAGGTGTTCAGAGCTTGGACGAGTGCCAGATCTTCATGTTCCTACCCTTTGTTCTCAGCCAAATTCACGTGTGTCAAAGAGTTTCTCAAAGGTTACCTATTCTGTCAAGTATAATCACCAGGGATCTCTTTATTCCAGGTGTGTCAGAAGGAAGAGGTGAGCATAAGCCTCTTGGAGTTGTTGACACTACCTGAAGCAAGATCCCAAGGAGACTACTGCCCAGGTAAATTGCCCTAATTCCCTCCATAGCCCTATATTTTTTCCTTGCTTTGGGTGGGCAGCCATTCGTTGTTGGAGCCTGATTGTTCTCTCCAGTTTTAGTAATAGCTGAAAGCCCTTCCTGAAGGCTGGCAAGGCTAGGGGTATTCTGGAAGTATAGTTTAATGAAGACCTGTGACCATTAGATGTGAAAGATCAAGAACAATTAAAGGATGGGCAACGCTTTGATCTTTTTTTTTAAATGATTTTATTTATTTATTTGAGAGAGAGAGAGCGTGCAAAAATGGGGTGCGGAGGAACAGTGGGAGAGGGAGAAGCAGACTCCCCGCTGAGCAGGGAGCCCGAGGGGCTGGATCCCAGGACTCCTGGGATCATGACCTGAGCCGAAGGTAGACACTTAACCAACTGAGCCACCCAGGCACCCCTGAAGAATGTTTTTTTAAGGATTTTATTTACCTGAGAGAGACAGAGAACAGGAGGGAGGGGCAGAGGGAGAAGAAGAGAGAGAATCTCAAGCAGACTTGATGTCATGACTCCGAGATCATGACCTGAGCAGAAACCAAGAGTTGGATGCTTACTTGACTGAGCCACCCAGGCGCCCTGAGAATTTTGAATAAGGAGGAACATGGAAGGAAAGAAGGCAAAAGTGCTGGATTATGTAGAGTCTTGGGGGCCATGGTAAAGAGGTGGGAATTTCTTTTTAAGTATACTGTCAAGTCATTGGGAGGGTTTAAGTGGGGCATGCTATTTGACCTACATGGTAGAAAGGCCACCCTGACTTGTGCAGGGGTGAGAGTGGAACGGGACCTGTGGGGAAGATTTGGCACTAGTCTGTCAGATGGTGGTAACCCAGGTGGCTGTGATGGATGGTAATGAGAAGTGGATCTAAATTTGAAAACTCTGAAGTGTGAACTTCCATGACTACTGATGGATTGACTGTGGAATGAGTGATGAAACAGGGTAATGCAAATTTTTGGCCCCGATGACTGGGTGGATGGTGTCATTGGCTGAGATGGGTAAGGCTGCGTATGTTTTGGGGGTTATTGCATGGGGATCCTGGAGTTGTCTTTGGAATGTGTTGATTCTGATATGCCTATATATGTAAAATGGCATACTACAAACTCACTGAGGTCAAAGGCAGCCATTTATCTTTGTATCTTCAGCAAGGACAAAAATGGGAGAAATAGCTATTTCTTTTTTTTTAAATATTTTATTTATTTATTTGAGAGATAGAGAGGGAGCATGAGCAGGGGGAAGGGGGAGAGGGAGAGGCGGACACCGACTCCTTTGAGCAGGGAGCCTGACACAGGGCTTGATCCCAGGACCCTGGGATCACGACCTGAGCCGAAGGCAGACACTTAACCAACTGAGCCACCCAGGTGCCCTGAGATAAGTACTTCTGCCCACCCCCCTATCCCCTGCAGTAGGAAGCCCTCCCCTCTCCACCCTTTGTTTTTGGATTATCTAGTTTTTCTAGCGTGTAAACTTTCATTGTTTCTTGACCCATTCCTCTTGTTTCCGAGACCTTGGGATAGGGACCTTGTTGATTAAATCATGGAGGCTTCTTTTGAGTGTATTGAAGTGTCTGTATGTATCATGCGTGAGTCCAGATTCTGGGGCTTCTGTAAGGAATCAGCCCATAATTCCCAGCTGCCCTAGGCACAGAGCAAATGACCTTAGGATTATCGTGCTTTGCTCTATAAGTGGTTTTTTTTTTTTTTTTTTTTTTTTTAAACTGGAGCAGGAGCATTCAGTTAGATGCCTTCAATCCCAGGGGCTTTGGCTTCTATTTCTACTATCTGACTTGGTTGGAAAAACTCCTCTTCCTTCCGTCCATAAGACAGCAGTGAAGGTGTACAGACTGGCATCAAGTCTGCTACCCACGGTGGTGGTGCTAAAAATGGTGAGAGAGTTTTTGGAAGAATCACGTGTAGCTCTGCAGACATTTCCATTTTGGGCCGATAGAAGAATCCGCTTTACAAACTTGGTTGGAATCGTTACAAACAATCTATCTCGGAAATACGTATTTGGTTGCATCTTTAAAGGTGAAAGACTTTTCGTGTCGAAGAACTTCAGCTTTTCCTTTGCTCCCAATCAAATTGGCGATATTGGTCATTCCAGGATGCAACATGAGACTGAGGTAGGAAGAAGCCAGAAACTCATTGTCACTAGCTATATTTCAGTGTAGCATTAAGAAAAAAAATGCTGTGGTGCGCCTTCCTGCCCTTCGGGAAGGTGTGTTCCTCTGTGCAGTTGGCAGCAGGGGGCTTGGTTTCTTTTTCCCATGGATCAGTTTGGCAGACTGAGATCTGTTCAGAATCATGGTCTAAATAAAACCCATGGATTTCAAAGAAAAGAATTTGAAAGGTACCAATTTTCAAACGAGCTTGTGATAGAAATGTATGTACCTGAATGCATTCAATAAGAAGACTGTACACTTTATTTATTTATTTTTAAAATTGCATTTATCTAAGTAATCTCGATTCCCAACTTGGGGCTTGAACTCCTGACCCCGGAGATCAGTAGTCTTATCCTCCTCCTACTGAGCCAGCCAAGTGCCCCAAGACAGTATGTTTTAAGCACAGGCAAGTTAAAGTTGAAAGACACCAGTGTGAAGGCTGCTTAGCTTGAGTCACAACATTAAACTGGGGTGGTCTTTGAATAAGACAATATGCATGTACTTTGGGACAACCAATCAGTTCTAATTTTCTTGTTTTAATGGACTCCAGGGTTGAAAAAAATCTCAATTTCACAAATTGTTTCTAAAGGAATTAGAGCTTCTCTAATTAATATTAATACTTATTCTCCAAGGTTTCGAGTTAAATTCCAATTGTATTGAAGCATTCACACTAAGATCAATAGGCTCTTTTACAACTCAGCAGTAGAAAAATAACCCAACTAAGAAATGGGTGAAGGATTTGAATAGGCATTTCTCCCAAGAATATATACAAATGGCTAATGAGCACATTAGCCATTTGAGATATGGAAATCAAAACCACAATGAAATACCACTTCACACCCACTAGGGTGGCAAAGAAAAAAAAAAGACCACAATAAGTATTAATAAGGGTGTGGAGAATTGGACCCTTATACATTGTTGTTGGGAATGTAAAATGGCATCACTGCTCTGGAAAAGTTTCAGTTCCTTTAAGTGTTCAGTATAGAATTACCACGTGACACAGCAATTCCACTCCTAGGTATATATCTGAGAAAATTTAAAGTATCTGTCTAAAAAAAAAATGTACATAAATGCTCCTGGCAGCATTTTTCGTAATAGCCAAAAAGTGGAAGCAACCCAAATGTCCATCAAATGATGAATGGATAACCAAAACTTAGCATTTCTCTGCTGTGAAATATTATTCACCAGTAAAAAGAATAAACCTCGAAAACATGCTAAGGGAAAGAAGCCAGTCACAAAAGACCGTATCTTGGGTGTTTCCACTTGTAGAGATAAATCCAGAAAGACAGAGATTAGTGATTGCCAGGGGCTGAGGGGTGGGGGGAATGGGAGTGATTGCTAATGGATATGGAATATCTTTTGGGGGGATGATGAAATGTTTGGAAATTAGTGATGGTTACACAACCTTGTGACTACGCTAATAAACCACTGAATTGTATACTGAAGTTAATTTTTTAATTTGTGAATTGAGTCTCGAAGCCATTATTTAAAAGAAAATCAATAGGTCATCTTGGGCTGGGTCAAATTCTTTGATATACTTTCAGATTTAAGAAAAGATTATGGACCCATGGTTTTAGTTTGCCACGAAGAAAACTCCTTTTGAAAGAGTTGTGTAAGGTTTCCAAGTATTAGCAGCTGTGTTTCGTCAAAGAAAAAGAATTTTGAATTGCAGCTTCATCTTGGTTAAGAAATTCTTCCAGCATTCTGGTAATGTGGCCTTCTGTGCCTTCCTGGAAAAATCGTTTCCACATGTGATTCATTTTCATGCAAAAATTATTCTGTTTTAATGGGGGGTATTTCCATGGAATAATATATGAATACCCTTCCTAAAATAACTTGTATCACCCTAGTGTGTGTCTTTGCTTCTTAACTGTGTGCAAAAAGGGGGCACCTGGTTGACTCAGTTAATACAGCATGTGACTCTTGATGTCAGGGTCATGAGTTCGAGCCCCACGTTGGGCATAGAGCTCACACACACACACACACACACACACATACACATACACACAAAATTGTGTGCAGAAAAAGAGTGTAAGAAGAAAAACATGTGTTATTCACCACATTTACACCATACATGAACTATATCAGTGCATAGTCTGTTAACAGTAACTGTTAAAATGTGTTAAATTCACCCCAATGGTCAGGTGTGTTTGAACTTGCTTAGTCCACCCTTGTAGTCAATGTACTATCTGTTAGAAAAGTCCTGCTGACTCGTGGGGAGTTGTGTTTTCATTTGAGTGTGTTAGTTTTGCAAAAACTGGATGACTCCCCACCTTCCATGTAGGGATTAAAAAATAATTGTAGATAGGGAGTCCTGGAAAGCAACATGGCGGTCTTGGTCATCCATGAAATGGCATTCTACTTCATTCTTCAGTAGCTGAAAATCTTCCCGACCCAGCGTCGGGCAGCTGCCCAGATGCCTTGTACTAATATCTGCAGGCACAAAGACAGTGATCACGTGACATCTGGTGGCTAGTCTAATTACTATCGTAATTTTGAGGTGGTGATAAACACAGATTTGAGATCTGCAACAGGGTGATATGGAATGAAAATAGCTCATTTCTATTGCGACAAATTCATGGATTCTGTGAACGGTGCAGTGGTTTGAGTTTATGAGCTGAAAAGAGTGCTAAATTTAAGGTAGAGGTTAATAAAAATAACGCTGAATGCTTTCCCAAATTCGAATTCCGTGGACATTGTAATACTTCGGGTCCTGAAATTAAGAATGCCTACTGTAAAAGATAGATTGCTTGTTTGGGCCTGCAGTACGTGGGTGGGGGTGACCCCCACTCTAGCAGTGTATTGTATAAGGCTAGTTAAATCAGATAAGTTATTCTGCCAGGCCTGGCCTCTAATTACACAGTTTCAAAGGCTCTATGACCTTGGGAAAGATCTCTGAGACCCCTTTGCTGCATTAAAACAACAACAGTAAAAGGTTATGTTTTGAGGTCATTATAGATTCATGAGAAATTACAAAAATAGAGCAAAGTCTCATATACCCTTCACCTTCTTACCCTAGTAGTAACAT
Source organism: Ursus arctos (assembly GCF_023065955.2). NCBI lineage: Eukaryota > Metazoa > Chordata > Mammalia > Carnivora > Ursidae > Ursus > Ursus arctos. The sequence continues at coordinate 36,538,056 of NC_079873.1, read as the reverse complement.
CTTATGTAACTCTAGTCTAGGGTCCAAGACAGGAGAGGGACATGGGTACCATTCTTTTTCACTAGAGCACTCGGGGTTTGATGGCCTGCTTGTGCTCACTTGGCTGCAGCCTTGGACCTGCCCAATCTTTTGGGTGGAACTTCGTCTTCTTCAAGAGGCAGGGAACAGCTGAAAGCAAGTAGTTGTGCCCTAAATAGAGCTCCGTGGGGCCTTGAGAAAGCCTGCCTCCTGCTCCCCAGCTGTCCTATGAAAACGGACTGCTTAAATTTCTTGTTTTGCTGACTTAAGTTCTGGCTCCGGTGACAGCCTGAGCTACTGTCTTCTGGAGCATGAATTGCTCAGTAAGATTTTTTTAATACCTGAGTATACACCAGGTAATACCTGCAGCCTCTCCAGTCCTGTGGCTTCGTATGGGGCAGGCAGAGACCTCAGCTGCCATTCTGAGTACCTCTGCTTCTTGCAGTGTCACCAAACATTTGTTTTGCCTTGGTAAACACTTCATAAGCCAGCATCGAAATTCAATATAATAGTCTGTCTCAGCTACTAGACATGATAACTCTTGAGAGGCAGGGGACCGTCTTAGTCATCTCTCTCCTTGTGCGTGAAAGCTACTTGAGGTCTGTGGGAATGCGGAGATGTATATTAGCAGAAAGCCAGAGTTGGGCCTTTTGTGTGAATCTTTTATTTTTTTTTAAGATTTTATTTATTTATTTGAGAGAGAGAGAGTGAGTGAGTGAGTGAGCACAAGCAGGGGGAAGGGGAGAGGCAGAGGGAGAAGCAGACTCCCCACTGAGCAGGGAGCCTGACATGGGCTCGATCGCAGGACCTGAGCTGAAGGCAGATGCCCAGCCGACTGAGCCACCCAGGCATCCCTGTGTGTATCTTTTGAAGGAATATGTTCCTTCGCAACTGCTTGAAGTATTTTCTGAGGGGGCGCCTGGGTGGCTCAGTCGGTTAAGCATCTGACTTCAGCTCAGGTGGTGATCCGGGGGTCCTGGGATTGATCCCTGTGTCGGGCTCCCTGCTCAGTGGGGAGTCTGCTTCTCCCTCTTCTTCTGCCCCTTCCACCACTGGTGTGCTCTCTCTCAAACAAATAAAATAAAATCTTAAAAAAAATAAAGTATCTCCCGAGGCTGTTTGACCACATTTTCCAGACTCCCTCTGGAACCCAGGCTGTGGCTGTGGCTGTGGCTGTGTTGTCCTATCCCCTTGGTGTGAATACGACTTTTAACTCAGCTGGAGAAATTTGATTGTGGGCTTGAAAGATGTGCGAGTGGTGGCCACATAGGCACGATGCTTAAACGGTCGTGTAGTTCTTATTAAATGGGCCACCTGAGCCTGCCTAGGAAAAGTCCACCGAATGAGCCCTAGAAGACGGTATTTTTTTTTTTTTTTTAAAGATTTTATTTATTTATTCGACAGAGATAGAGACAGCCAGCGAGAGAGGGAACACAAGCAGGGGGAGTGGGAGAGGAAGAAGCAGGCTCATAGCAGAGGAGCCTGATGTGGGGCTCGATCCCAGAACGCCGGGATCACGCCCTGAGCCGAAGGCAGACGCTTAACCGCTGCGCCACCCAGGCGCCCCCCTAGAAGACGGTATTAACCTTTGTCTGGGGGAGACTCTCCACTGAGTATTCCTGCTTCCTTTCCCACAGCAATCCTGGTGTTCCCTTTGTGAACCAGCAGCCACCTCGCAAGGAGCCCCATGTTACTTTCAGGTGTTCTGAGATTATGCTTTGACCTAGGGCTGCCCAGATCTGTTTTTGTGACTGCTTTGAGATGACCGGAGGCTAAACCCGACTGCTGTCTTTGATATTAATCCTGCTGGTAGAGAGGAGTAGACCACCGACACCGAGCCCTGTTTCACCTCTGCGAGATCATGGGATTCTGTGTCAGTGCTGATTGGAATACCATGTCTGAATCATTGGTGAGTCTGGCACTAGCTAAGCCAGCATTCTCCTCATGAAGAATGATGAACCGATTAGCTTTGTTCCACCAGTAAACATTGTATATCCTTGTTCTTTATTTTTTTTTTTAAGATTTTCTTTCTTTCTTTATTTGAGAGAGAGTGAGCGAGCACGAGCAGGGGAGGGGCAGAAGGAGAAGCCGATTCCCTGCTGAGCAGGGAGCCCAACGTAGGGGTTCGATCCCAGGACCCCAGGATCATGACCTGAGCTGAAGGCAGATGCTTAACCGACGGAGCCACCCAGGTGCCCCATATATCCTTGTTCTTTACATCAGCTTTGTTCCTACTGATACAACATTGTAAAGGACATTACTGGTAGGGTGAAACATCCTGCCAGAATACCAGTTGTTATTTTTCTTAATGCTTATCATTTTGAGTTAAGGATACTAAAAACTACTATGTTTTTGCACTCTTCCAACGCCAAGTGAAATTTGGTGTGAGTGCGAGAATTCGTAAGGTCACGGCAAAAGCATTGTAACCTATTTTGTTTTTTAAAGATTTTATTTATTTATTCGACAGAGATAGAGACAGCGAGAGAGGGAACACAAGCAGGGGGAGTGGGAGAGGAAGAAGCAGGCTCATAGCGGAGGAGCCTGATGTGGGGCTCGATCCCACAACGCTGGGATCACGCCCTGAGCCGAAGGCAGACGCTTAACCACTGTGCCACCCAGGCGCCCCAGCCAATTTTTTTTATTTTAATTCAGATAGTTCTAGGTCCCAGGGTAGTAATAGTCTAACTCATGAAAGGATGGTGACCTAATTGGCCTGTTGGTATTCTGAATGTATCGGACAGACAATAATGCTTTACAAATAACTAGTCCTCCAAAACAAGGCTTACCATATACCCAAGTGACAATATCCAGGCTGTAGGTAGTTTAAAGTGTCGGAAGAATTAAAATACAAACTAAGAGTTGGGAAGAGGGCTCTCTAGCCCCCATGCAGAACATTTTGTACCAGACTGAGGCTTCGTGTCCACACATCTCCCATGTCTGACTCCAGTTTTTTTCTGAAAACATGCTCATAGCAAAATTTGGAAATGAAGGGTCAATGACTTTAAATGGGAAAAATGTGTTATCATTCCATCCCCAAATCCTAATCCATTTCCCCCAAGTTCCACTAAAAACAACATAAAACAAAGTCTGAACACTTGTTACAGTTCATAAAGAATTTGTACATAGTAGCGTATTAAACTGCTATTTCTAGTTCCTGAACACCTAATGAATTCATTAGCTAGGTGTACTTGTTTTCAGGGTTCAACGACCACAAATGCTTTCCTTCTACATCGCAACAAACATCTAGGAGGAAGATGTGTAAGACCTGGCATTATTTCCCGTAGACTTCTTTTAAGTAGGCTTCATGCTCAGTGTGGGGCTTGACCTCATGACCCCCAGATCAGGAGTCACAAGCTCTGCTGGCTGCCGGAGCCAGCCAGGTGCCCCTTCCATAGATTTCTTGCCTTAGCCCTGCCGACTGCCCTGGCCTCAGTGAACACTGGCTCCTGGCTGGGTTTGGCCAATGGGAGACGCTGGTGGAGAGATCAAAGGTTGGCAGGTGGGGAGAAGGAAGAAATTAGGGTATTTTCCCATCCTTCTCTGCTTCAGGTGCTTCTTTGGCAGTAGTTCCATCTCATTCCTGAGACCTAACTCTGGCCGTAGTTTCAGCTTCTGACAGCCGACCTTGACCTCTGAGAATTCTCTTCCTTTCTCGTGATCTTCTAGGCTAAGGGTTGTAGTTGGTTACTGGTTTTACTCACCTCCAGGTTCCGTCTCCACTCTCTTTGCGTCTCATGTCCTCTTATCATTTGGGTGGACAGTTCACTGTTCAGTTCCATCCATTGTAAATACTTGGCGAATGGCTTCCCTTTTCCTGTTTAGACTCACGTGCACTGTGCTGCTTGGTGTTTGCAGATGAGAAAGTGTGAGCCTGTGAAGGGATGAGTGAGAGGGTAAATGCCTGCAGTTCAACCACGTCTGAATCAAAGGAATTAATGAACAGTCTTTCGTTTTCTTGGCACCCAGGCCCTGCAAGTAGATGGTGGTAAACCATCACTGAAACCACAAATACAGTGACTGAAGTTGGACAATTGTTTGTATTTCCTTTGCTTGCAGTGACACTGCTCCTGATAACAAGATTGCATTTATAATTGCATTTTGGAATGTGTTGATTCTGTTTAGGTCGTGATTACATAGACGTGATTGCTCTTGAAAATAAATCCTAACAATTTAGCATCAAGTATCTGTGCCTCATCTTCCTTTAATTAATGGGATCACATTAACATTTTCTTTAAATGCTTTTCTTGTTGTGGGTTGAATTCTATGCCCCGGAAAGATATGTTGAACTCCTAACCCCCAGGTCCCTGTGACTGTGAATTTATTTGGAAGTCCGGTCTTTGAAGATGTAATCAAGTTAAGATGAAGTCATATTGGGTTAGAGTTTGCTTTTTCAACAATATTGTATTAATAGAATCATAGATTATGCACTTTCAGGGGAGGGAGAACGGCTTCCTCTACACAGAATAATTATTTTGAGGTACATACTGTTGTGATGTGTTGATTCATATGTTGTGCATCAGTAGTTCATTCCTTTTTATTGCTGAGTAGTATTTTGCTTTACAAAGCTCCCACAATTTGTTGATCTGTTTACCTACTGATGGAGACTTCGGTTGTTCCCACTTCTTAACTACTATAAATCTGTTATGAACAGCTTTGTATTCCATGTATGTGTCTTTGCAGAGATACCTGCTTTCATCTCTTCTACTTAAGACCGGGGGCGCCTGGGTGGCGCAGTCGTTAAGCGTCTGCCTTCGGCTCAGGGCGTGATCCCGGCGTTCTGGGATCGAGCCCCACATCGGGCTCCTCTGCTGGGAGCCTGCTTCTTCCTCTCCCACTCCCCCTGCTTGTGTTCCCTCTCTCGCTGGCTGTCTCTCTCTCTGTCAAATAAATAAATAAAATCTTAAAAAAAAAAAGACCAGAGTTGGTGGATCACAGAGTATGTATATGTTTCACTTCTTAGAAAACTGCCAAACTGTTTGACTGTGGATAGTTTTTATTGCCACATCTTCAAGTTCACTTTTTCTTTGGCAGTATCTAGTCTGCTGGTAATCTTATTCAGTGTGTGTTTCATCTCAGACATTGTATTTCATTTCTTTTTTTAAAAATTTTTAATTTGATTTGATTCTTCTAGAGATAGAGCACATGTGTGTGAGTTTAGGGGCAGGGACAGAGGGAGAGGGAGAGAGAGAGAATCTTAAGCACGTTCTAGGTCCAGCATGAAGCCCGGTGCAGGACTCGATCCCACCATCCTGAGATCATGACCTGAGCCAAAATCAAGAGTTGGATGCTTAACTGACTGAGCTACCAGGTGCCCCTGTATTTCATTTCTATAATTTGATTTAGATCCTTTTTAATCTTACATGTCTATCTCTTTTGAACATGGTACTGAGTTATAATAACTTGTAATGTCCTTTTTACCATGTATAGTATTTGTATCATTCTGGGTCTATTTTGATTTATTTTCCTCATTATGAGATGTGTTTTTCTGCTTCCTTGCACATGCCGGGTAATTATTGATTGCATGCTGGACATTGTGAGTTTTATTGCATTGGGTGGTGGGTATTTTTGTATTGCTACAAATCTTCTTGAGGTTTATTCTATGATCTATACGGTACTTGATAACAATTTAACCTTTCCAGGTCTTGCTTTTATGATTTGTTAGGAGGCTCTGGAGCACTGTACAGTCTTGGGCTAATTATTTCCATTACTAAGGCAAGATTTTAAGACTTGAGTATACTTCTCCAGTGCCTCATAAATTGTTACTTTTCCAGTCTGGTAGGTGGAGTCAGGCAATATTTTTGGCCCTGTCTGAGCACCCAGTACTGTTTCCATTTAGATGGTATTGAATATTCAAGAAGACCCTTTGCAAGTCTCTGCAGTTTTCTCTCTCTGAAACGCTCTCCTCTGTGGTACTCTGTCTACAAACTCTGGCTTCCTTGGTCTCCCTGGACTCTCAGCCCAGTTCTGTTTGTTTGCTTGAGGTTGGAGGATAAATACAATCCTTGTTACTCTATTTTGGCCAGAGTGGAGGTCTGGACCAGAGCTTTTGAATACTCGAGATAAATCTCTTACATAGTTAAGAGGGGCGTAGCCAGTGGTTCTCTCATGGCATGGACATCAACTGTAGCTGGTCTTCAGTTGTCACCCACTCACCCTGACCTCCCAGTTGAATACTTCTTTAAACCTCCTCTCTCTTCCTTCCACAATTAATCAGACTAGTAAACAGTGTATTGGAAAATGGTGAGAATTTTTTCTCTCAGATACCAAATATGGGGTATCTTTCCCAACCTCAGTCCTTCAGTTCTCCAACACCAACTGGGTGTCCAACAATTGAATTCAATTCTGATACTAACTCTTTCTAAAAAAGATTTATTTATTTATTTGAGAGAGAGAGAGAGAGGAGGGAGGGGCAGAGGGAGAGAGAGAATCTCAAGCAGACTCCCCGCTCAGTGTGGAGCCGAGTGCAGGACTCAACCTCATGACCCTGAGATTGGGACCTGAGCCGAAACCAAGAGTTGGATGCTTAACTGACAGACACCAAAGCACCCCATCAATTCTGATACTAACTCTTGGAGTTAGGGTCAGACTCCAAAGATGAAGGGCTCAGTCCCACAAGACTGCCCCCACTTCAGACAGCAGCTGTCGATGGAGTACGCAGGCTGTCCACATTTCTGCCTATCTAGCTACAAATTCAGGGCTTTCCCCAACCTTCACTCGGGTTTAATAATTTGCTAGAACTAGTTAACCAAACTCAGGGAAGTGCTTTACTTACTGTACCATTACCAGTTTATTATAAAGGGTACAACTCTGGAACAGTAAAGTAGAATTGATGCTTAGGACAAAGTATGGGGGGAGGGGCACAGAGCTTCCACGTCTTGTTTGGCATGCCACCCCTGCCCCCACTTCAGGCTGTTCAGCAACCTAGAAGCTCTCTGAATTCCATTGTTTTGGGATTCTCATGGAGGTTTCATTATGTAGCTATGACTTACTAAGTCTTTGGTGGTGGGTGATTGAACACAACCTCCAGCCCCTTTACCTTCCTTGGAGATCAGGGGGTGGGGCCATAAGTTTCAAACCTCTAATCACATGGTTGGTTCCCTTGGCAACCAGCCTGCCATCCTGAACTTAATGTAGGAGCCCACCAATAGTAACCTAACTAGCACGAAAGCAGTTGTAGTTTTAGGCACCCTTCGTGAATAAGGAAAGACACTCCTACCAGGAAATTGCAAGGGTTTGAGGAGCTCTGTGCCAGGAACCGGAGGCAAAAGCCAAATACATGTTTCTTTCACACCATGGATGGAGAAAGGCATCCAAACAGAAAGTGAACTCAACAATTGAAAAGTGAACTGAGTAAGGGCAGGGATGGAGTACTTTGTTCAATGCTGTATCTCTAGCCCTTGGAATGGTCCTTGTTTGAGTGTTGGACTGTGAAGGAATCAAGGCTCAGATCCCTATGTACTGACATTGACATTTTTACTACCTCAAGTGAAATGGAGAAAATTTACCTCCATTTTATTCTTTGTCTTCATCCTTTAAAATATCATTGTTTTAAATATATTGAAAACTGCATCAGATAATACAACTTTTGCTTCAACCATCAAACGTAATTTAACAAACTCAACAGGAGGAGGGTAGGCCTTTATATTTACCTATATTTTTACCCTTTCTGTCATTCATTCTTCCTGATTTTCTAATTTTCATACTTTGACCATTTCCTTTCTGCTTGAAGAATTTTTTAGTCATTCTTTTAGAGTAGATCTCCAATGACAAATACTTTTAGTATTTGTGAAGGTCCCTTCACCTTCATTCTTGAAGAACCTTCTCACTGTCTATAGAATTCGGGTTAAGAAGTATTTTTTTCTGGGGCGCCTGGGTGGCGCAGTCGTTGAGTGTCTGCCTTCGGCTCAGGGCGTGATACCAGCGATCTGGGATCGAGCCCCACGTCAGGTTTCTCTGCTGGGAGCCTGCTTCTTCCTCTCCCACTCCCCTGCTGTGTTCCCTTTCTCGCTGGCTGTCTGTCTCTGTCAAATAAATAAACAAAATCTTAAAAAAAAAAAAAGAAGTATTTTTTCTTTCATTACTTTAAAAAATTTTCCCATGTCTTCTGGCTTCCGTGATTGCCAAAGAGAAATCCTCTGCCATTCAAATCATTATTGCATTGTTGGCAACGTGTTATTTCTTTAGCTTCTTTCGCCATTTTCTTCTTTAGAGTTCAGTTCACTACCTCACTACTAAGTGGAGGTGGAAGGCCATCCATGCTCTAGTCTATCTCGGCTCACCTGGGGACAAGAAACATTCATTTTTTTTTTCAGAAGTGTTTGATTGTGGATGGGTGGCTGTTGTCAAAATGTTTCTGTCTTGTGGGGTGCCTGGGTGGTGCAGTTGGTTTGGGGGGGGTCCGACTCTTGGTTTTGGCTCAGGTCATGATCTCAGGGTCATGGGATTTAGCCCCCACATTGGGCTCCATGCTCAGTGCAGAGTCTGTTTAAGACTCTTTCTCTCCCTCTCCCTCTGCCCCCACCCAGTCTCTCTCTAATACATACATACATACATACATACGTCTTTCAAAAAACATTTCTGATGTGATGAATGAGCACTGGGTGTTACATGCAACTGTTGAATTATCGAACTCTACATCTGAAACCAATTATGTACTATATGTTGGTTAATTGAATTAAAAAAAATATGAAACATTTCTGTCTTGTGAAACTACCTGTTACTGTTCTTTTGGCCAGAGACTGCAAACTTTTCCTGGGACATTTTTGTCTTGCTCATTTCTGTGTTTGCATTGTGGACTTTGGAGCCCAATGCATTGAATCTCTGAGGCAAAAACAAAACCCAGGGAACTCCTGTCCTTGTCATCCCTCAGCTCCTGAGGTCCTTAGATGGTTGTCTTCTAACTGTCATTCAGCACCTTTTAGTATTTGTGGTTCCAGGATTTTTAGCTGTATTTATTGTGGAGAATAAGGTTATCATACCTCTTCCATCTTGTCCAGAATTAGACATCTAGTTTTTTTGTTTTAACCTCCTGCTTGCCTAATCTTGGTCAAAGTATATATATTTTAAAAATGGCAAAAAAAGCACTTACATATAATGTAGCAAGTTCATGTCGAATATTTAACTCATTATTGAGGGATCTAGCAGGTGGTGATAAAGATGGTTCAGAGGACAATTCAAGAGATTTTATATATGTAGGTCCTGAAAGAATGTTGGAGTAAGATGGCTAAATTTGATACCAAGCTGTTTAATGACAACAAAAATGCCCGTGGGGTTATTTTGCTACTGGAAAAGAAAATCACTTGCGTCTCTGTAGGACAAAAGTCTGTATGTTAATGTGTGACTGCATGGTCCTGACCCACAATAATAGTAAATGGAAGTGAATGGTATATTTTCCTAGATAATTAAAAAAAATCAGTTAGCCAACATACAAGTACATCATTAGTTTCAGATGTAGTGTTCAGTAATCCGTCAGTTGCATATCACACCCAATGCTCATTACATCATGTGCCCTCCTTAACGCCCCTCACCCAGTCACCCCATCCCCCCAACCACCTCCCCTCCGGCAACCCTCAGTTGGTTTCCTAGAGTTAAGAGGCCCTCATGGTTTGTCTCCCTCTCTGATGAAGTCAGAGACTTCAGTTTCCATTCAGTTTCCCTTCCCTTTTCTTAGATAATGAAATAATCAACGAATGGATCTCTTAGAACACACTTCAGTGTGACATTTGAAAGCAACATGCATCCATTCTGCTGCATTATTTCCAAGTTTTGCCTAATTTTTCTCGACATCTTAGACCTGTCCTGTTCCTTGGCAGTATCCTTAGAAGTGGAATCGCTAGAATGTGGATGTTCACTTCCCTTGGTTCTTAGGCTCTTGGGGACAGTTCCCCTACAAGCCCAGACATAGAAGAAGAGGTGGGGCGGGGGGTGGGGGTGGGTAGTAGGAAAGCAAGTACAGCTGACAGTCTGTTCCTCTTCTTCAGTGGGCAAGATTTTGCCAGTAAATCATCCTTGTTTTTCAATGTTAAGAATGTCCAATTAGAGTAATGGCTGTGTTTTCAGTCTGCTGGTAATAAGACTTTTTGCTTAATTTAGGATCCTGAAGTCTAACAACAGGGTTTGACAGCAACTCATTTACTAAAGTAGACCATTCTAAAATATAAATCTTCCTGACATCTGCTTCTTTGTCTTGGGCAGCAAAACTTCCTGCTTATCTAGGCTTGGCCCTGGAAAAAGCCTTTCAGCTCTTACTCATCTCACTGACTGATGGGGGTCCAAGCTTCAGTTCACTTGCATCTCTAGTCTGCCTGGAGTAGGCCTTTCACACCGCTGTTTCCTGTTCTGTGGCCTTTCCCCCGGGGTTTTGTTTCCTTTCTGCTTTTTTCGTTTTCCTAATCCTACGGGGAAAGGATATGAAACATCTTTGTTGTTAGGAGAGTGTGCTTGATTAAATGCTTTTAAAACTTTCTCTGGAATTAAGGGCTGTCTTTCCAAGTCCTTATTTACTTTTTAAAAAAAGGTTTTACTTATTTATTTGGTAGAGAGAGAGAGGGAGAGAGCATGAGCAGAGGAAGGAGCAGAGGGAGAGGGAGAAGGAGACTCTGCACTGAGCAGAGAGCCTGACGTAGGGCTTGATCCCAGGATCCTGAGATCATGACCTGAGCTGAAGTCAGACACTTAACCAACTGAGCCACCCAGGTGCCCCCCCTCCAAGTCCTGCTTTAAATCAAAGAAGTGATTCATGGAGATTGTGGTGCAGTGACTGGGCAGATAGGGAACAGACAGAAGAGCAGGTGTGTGTGTGTGTGTGGGGGGGGTCCCACAGACATGACTGTGTGCTTTGGAAGTGTAGCCTGATCTCTGGTATTTTCAGTCCTGTGTGCCTGTACGCCAAGCCTGGAAGTAAATTTATTCTAATAACTGAGTCCTCTTCCTCTTGTATGATGGAAACTTCTTAATTTAAGGTAGGCATAATTGTCACATGGCTGAGAAACTTCATTTACTAGCTGTTCTGATTCATGTGGGATGAATGCCACTCTTGGAAGATCTGAGAAACTTCCTTTGGTTTCTTTAAAGGTTCAGACTTCAAAAACAGAATCTATCTTGCTGGTGTGAACAAGCAAATATAGTGCTGGCACAGATTGTCACTTTGAGTACTAACAAATTGAACCTTGTTTTATCCCCAGTCAGTTGACCAAGGTCATGGATATTACTTGCTATACATTGAACTTGCAAATAACTTCCTTGGGTAGCAGCAAAGCATTAATTACAATATTGACGATGTGCCAGGAAAATCCATCGTATCCTGGTAATGGAAGTGGTATTTTTTTTTTTTTTTTAAGTAGGCTCCATGCCCAGTGTGGAGCCCAACGTGGGGCTCGAATTCACTACCCCAAGATCAAGACCTGAAGTGGATCAAGAGTCAGACGCTTAACCGACTGAGCCACCCAGGTGCCCCATAGAAGTGGTATTTTTAAAAAGATTTTTATTTATTTATTTGAGAGAGAGAGAGTATGAGCAGGGTGAGGGAAAGAGGAAGCAGATGCCCCACTAAGCAGGGAACCTAACTTGGGGCTTGATCCTGGGACCCCAGGATCATGACTTGAGCTGAAGGCAGACAGACACTTAACTGACTGAGCCACCCAGGTGCCCCTGGAGGTGGTATTTAAAAATATATATGTATTATGTGCAAGTTCTAACTTTTCCTATCCAATATTGAATAGGAACACACTCTAGTAATTAGATTCTCATTTACCATCATATTAATGGGAAGCCACAATGTTTTAAATCTTTCTTAAAATTTGAGGATGTCTCATGAGCTCTGCTAGTCTTGGTTCTGGTATTATTACTTCCTTGGATAGAATGTCCTTGGATAATAAGTTGATTGAGGTTTTCAGAGAGGTAGAAACCAAGAAGGATTTATCGGGAGAAATGCAGGGGAGGGATGAAGCCGGAAGGAGCCAGGAGTAGACACTTCAGACCACAATGCAGGTCTGATGCCTGCAAAGGAATATAAAGGAAGGATTGGACAGGAAGAGCCTCAGACTCCGGCAAACTGTGAGAAAGGTGTGGTTGGGCTAATGAGTTCAGAGCAGAAGTTGTCCATTAGGAGTACCGCATTGGGCAAAAACGGCGCAGCTCTTCTCTGGCTGCTGTGCTTGGTGGGGAACAGCCCCAGAAAAGCATGACCCGCTGTGACTCCACGGTGGATCCGGCTGGAAACTGTCAGTCAGCTGTTCCCCACCGCAGGCTCTCTTGAAGGGAATTGTGAGCAGCATTCTCCCCAGCCACCTCAGAGAGCACCTTCGCAGAAAGCTGGTAGTAACTCCGTGGAAACCACTCCTGCTGTTTCTCCTCTTCACCTGAGCTCCGTCTTGGAGGAGGAATGTGATCTAGCCGGTGCCGTACCAGGCTGGGTCTCAACAGGAAACGGATGGCACACAAGTGAGGAGCACGTAAGGAGGGTTTATTTAGAAAAGGTTCATTAAAATATAGGTGGAAGGAAGAGGACTTGCAGAGATAGTACAGGAAGCCAATCAGAAGCTGCTGTTCCTTCCACCAGATCAGAAGAACTGAGGGGACGAAGCCACTGTCGAAACTAGATTGAGAGAGAATCCCGTAGGGCAGGTCCCGTGAGAGGGACTGTGACCTTCTACGATAGGACAAGTCCAAGGCAACTTTTCAGGAGAGAGTCGTGGGAATAAAAGCGCAGTGGCACCCCTCTTTTCCCTTCTGATCTCCTTGCTCCATTCACAGACTCCTGTGTCCTCTGGCTTCCATTCTGTATTCTATATACCTCAGCTTCTCAGGGTGGAGAGCAGTAGGAAAAGGGTGGGAGATGGATCTGGAAAATACCCAGCCCAGGTGACGTTCTGAAAACCTTGGGCCTTTCGTTTTTCCTCATGTAAGTACATGTGGTTTACACCTCCTGCTAGACCGAATAGCTCCAGGGAAGAGATTCCGTTACCCAGCTTTGGATCCCCCAAGCCTAGGACCTAGAAGCTTGATGAGTTTAACTGATCAGGTTCTCCTTTATCTTTCCCGAGTCTTCCTTCCCCTCACTTGGCAAGTGCCCTTTCTTGAATGGTTGAATTTTGATGCCCTTGTGCCTGGTGTGACTCTCTTGGCCCCAGGCATGGTGTTACTACACAGTGACAGAGCACTAAGCTCCGTCCAGAGTTGAGGTGGGGACGTAGCGACAAAGCCAGCTTCCGACTTTTCCCTGTTCCGACTTTTCCTTGTTCTCCTGGGCGGCTGGCAGAAGGACTTTCCCACTAGGTAAGCTTTTGCTGCCATCTTCTGGTTGTCCTGTCACCATGGCCAAGACTCATCTGGAAATTGTAGTCACACCTCAGTTGCTAAGGGTGGAGTTTGGGAGGCATGAAGATTAGACCTTGTTTAAAAACCAGCAGGCCCTGGTGAGCCCTAAAATGTTGGTAAGAGGGCAGGAGAAGCTAGTATTTCAAGGAGCAGTAAAATAAAATTGTTCTGGTCTTGAACTATGATAACCCCAAGTCTTTATTTTTTTTATTTTTATTTTTTTTTTAAAGATTATTTATTTATTTATTTGACAGAGAGACAGCCAGCGAGAGAGGGAACACAGCAGCGGAGTGGGAGAGAAAGAAGCAGGCTCTCAGCAGAGGAGCCCGATGTGGGACTCGATCCTGCAACGGCGGGATCACGCCCTGAGCCGAAGGCAGACGCTTAACGACTGCGCTACCCAGGCGCCCCTCAAGTCTTTATTTCTATCCTATTACTACTGTAGCTTTAATGAAAGGCTGAAATGTTAGTTACAGCCCCCCTCTTACCCCTTCCCTGACTGACATTTTGTATTATGACTGTGAGCCTGGATAGAGCGTACTTCTCTGTCACACTTGAGTAGTTACCCAAAGGGCAGGAACAGGCTTACCGGTTTTACAAAATTTTTATTATAGTAAAATACACATAACATAAAACTTACCATCTTAATCGTTTTTTAAAGGGGCGCCTGGCTGGCTCAGTCGGTTGAGCGTCTGGCTCGATTTCGGCTTAGGTCACGATCTCAGGGTTGTGAGATTGAGCCTCATGTCGGGCTCTGTGCTGAGTGTGGAGCCAGCTTAAGATTCTCTCTCTCCCGGGGCGCCTGAGTGGCGCAGTCGTTAAGCGTCTGCCTTCGGCTCAGGGCGTGATCCCGGCGTTGTGGGATCGAGCCCCACATCGGGCTCCTCCGCTGGGAGCCAGCTTCTTCCTCTCCCACTCCCCCTGCCTGTGTTCCCTCTCTCGCTGGCTGTCTCTATCTCTGTCAACTAAATAAATATAATCTTAAAAAAAAAAAAAAAAAGATTCTCTCTCTCCCTCTCCCTCTCCCTCTGCACCTCTTCCCCGCCCCCCCCGTGTCTGTCTCTGTCTCAAAAAATAAATTAAAAAAAAATAAAGTATACATACAATTCCATGGCATTAAGTACATTCACATTTTTGGGCAACCATCACCACCATCCATCTCCAGAACTTTCTCATCTTCCCAAACAGAAACTCTGTGTCCATTTCCCCATTTCTTTCTCACCCCAGCCCCTGGCAACCAGCGTTTGACTTTCTGCTTCTGTGAATTCAACTACTCTAGGGACTTATGTAAGTAGAATCGTATGGTACTTGTCCTTTTGTGACTGGCTTTTTTCTGCCACTCAACATAATGTTCTCAAGGTTCATCCATGTTGTAGCATGTGTCCAAATTTCCTTCCTTTTTGTGGCTGAGTAATATATTCCATTGTATAGATATAAATATGCATAAAAGAAGAATGTAGTAAGCACCGATTTATATAAAAATGCAGGGAAAATAGACAATTTTGAGAAATGAAACATTGCAGATGGAGTTAAATTCCTCTTTCCCATTCCCATTCTCTTTCCTCCCTCCCCAAAGGCAACCACTGTGCTGAAGTTGGGTTTTCTTCCATTGTATATATTTCTTTAAAGATTTATTTATTTATTTGAGAGAGAGAGAGGACAGAGGGAGAGTGAGAGAAGCAGACTCCCTGTTGAGCAGAGAGCCTGATGCGGGGCTCGATTCCAGCACCCCGAGATCATGACCTGAGCTGAAGGCAGACGCTTTACCGACTGAGCCACCCAGGCCCCTGTTTCCATTGTATATTTTAATATTTATTACATGTGTAGTTTTCCAAAAACCATATGTGGCATTGTGCTTTTATATTCATAAACAGTATACTCTGTGTGTCATTCTGAAGGTTGCTGCTCCTTCGCCATTGCTTTGAAGATTCATCTGTGTTGATACACGTAGCTCTCATTCATTCTGTGTTTCTGCTTTATGGTATTTAAGGGTGTGCGTATGACAAATTAGCCATCCTCTTAACTGTAGAACATTTAGGATGTTTCCTTTTGTTTTTCAAAATTTTTTTGCCATTTCAAATAATGCTGCTACAAGCATCTTTCCAACGCCTCTCCTGGAGAGCCTTGGACCCAGAATACAGCCACTGAATTTGAACTGCTGAGCTGTAGGCCACATTCACCTTCACTTTAACTAGACATTGCTAAATTCCTATTGGCATAGCAAAATACCACCTCAAATTTGGACAGTAGCTTTGGAGAGTTACGATTTTTCCATATTCTTGCCACCAATTGGTATCCAACTTCTTAATATCGGACAATCTGTTGGGTAGCTCGTTGTTTTCATGTCCTTGATTTTAGAGGCCATAATCATCTTTTTACATGTTTGTTGGTCATTTGGGCATTTCCTTTCTATAGAAAGCTCAGGACTAGTTTATATTTTAGAGCTGGAAGGGTGCTCAAAACAGGCGACTGCTGAAAGCTTAACGTGTGTGTTGACCAACGTGCTTCCCGAAGCATTCAGTTGAGAGCCTTTCAGTTGCCTGTTTGAGAGCCAGCCGCCACCAGATGCCAGTACTGTACCACAATCCTGAAGTCCTGCTTTGCTGGGAACTTGTTTTCCATAGGATTCAAGATGGTGGGTCTTAATCACGGAAGGTAAATACAGGTTTGGATTTCTGGACATTTGTGTAAACAGCTTGTCAAGATTAGAATAAGCAAAGACTATTATTCTTCAGAACAGAATGTCGGAGCAAGTTAAGCTCCGAGTCTTAATGTTGGAGTCATTGGTAGATTTCTGATCTCTCCTGTGCTAATCTTGAAATGTTGAGAGCAAACATCTTTTGAATGATGATGTGCCAGGAACTGTGCTAAGCGCTTTTCGGATGCTGTCAGGTAATTCTTTCTACAGCTGTGTGGGGTAGGCCTTTTTACTTCATCCATCAGATGGGGATAACTGAGTTAGAGGGGTTAAATAAATTGCTCACTAGCACACAGCTAGTTAAATGTCACAGGCATGGTCTTTCCAAACAGGCAGACCAGTTCCAGAGTTTGTACTCCCCACTATGACGCTACTCTGGTTCTCAACATATGCAATTCTGCAATTAACCCATGTCCAAATCCCCCAGGCGGTTTGTGCTTAGGAATAAGAATAAACTTGAGCTAACAAGGGGGAATCCTTTCTAAAACTGTCTCCCGGTGGTGGAGACACATCTGCTTATTTCTGAGGTCAGCGGTATATTCTACTAACAGACTTTTTTTCTTTGGAAAAAAAAAAAAACCCACAAAGCTTCCTCCTTTCTAAATCAGTTTCTAAGAATAACCCAAATTTTCGCTTGCCCTGCCGCTTTGTGAATTTTCTCTGAATTTTACGATGTCCAGGAAGAAGACCTTTGTTTGCTAATGTTGCGTGTGTTCGGGAACTCTGTCCCCCTGCCCTCAAAGACTCCCAGGTTTTCATTTCTGTTCTCTCACTGGAGCTGGGTGCTCAGTTTATAAACTTATTTTTTAGTTTTCATTAATGATTGGGTTTCCTTTAGAAACTTGGCGTTGCTGTGTAGAGGGGAAAATGTCAATTTTCCCCTACCTTTCTGAGTTCTTGGCTGAGGCTGCTATGATAAAAAGAAATTAACAAGAGGGAAACAGAAAAGTTTCTTGATGTGTACACATGGAAGATAGCCAGGGAAAAATGAGTAGCTCTAAGAGGCGGCATACAGTTCAGACTTAAATACCATCTTCAACTAAAGACAAGAGAAAAGAAAGGTGTGTCTGTTAGGGGAGGCCAGTTCCCAGAAAAAGCACAGTAAACAAAGAAAGGTTGTCGGGTAGATAGAAGTTTCTTCTCCATTTGTACGAGATTCTAGAGAGTTAGCCTCATCTTCCTCTTGCTGATACAGAAAGGCAGACATCCCTGCAAGTGGAAATTTCCCTTTTAAGGTAAATGTTTCTTAGGAAAGGGTAACTTTTTCTCTGTTTTCATAGGTTCTCCTGTGTCTGCTGTTTCTCAGAATAATCCACTCAAAATAATCCTTATACCAAAGAGACATATTTTTGGGGTGGTGTATTTACAACCCTTCAGCTGTATCGTTGACTGTTTGGCGGCACTACTTCTCATGGTAGAACTGAAGTTTGGCAGAAAAGAAACCTCTTGGGGAGCCTGGGTGGCTCAGGTGGTTAAGCGTCTGCCTTCAGCTCAGGTCCTGATTCCCGAGTCCTGGAATTGAGCCCCGAGTCCGGCTCCCTGCTCAGCAGGGAGTCTGCTTCTCCCTCTGTCCTTCACCCTGCTTGTGCTCTCTCTCTTTCTCTCTCAAATAAATAAATAAAATCTATAAAAAGAAAAGAAAAGAAGCCCCTTGGACATCTCTCTGAGCATTCTTGGCTCCACTTCTTATTCTAATGACTGCTGTGGTGGCCAGTTCTGAAAGGCCTTAGCCATTTTGCGGGGGGTGGGGGGGCGGGGGGTGGGGGGTGGGGAGGCATGAAACAGCCCCTGGCCCTGGGCAGTGTGGTTTTCACTTTTTAAAAAAATTTTTTTACATAATCTCTGCGCCTAATGTGGGGCTCGGACTGGATCTGTCTTGCTTTCTGCCCTGGGGCTTTTCTGACTCCCATTCATACCCCACAAGGGAATTAATAACGAGTAGGATGTCCCTTGATCCAAGGAGATTGGGAACTAATGGGCAAGTGCTTCCTTTTCTTCCCTAGACAGATAATTCTCAGACCCATTTCATAAGTTGCTAAAGAAGGTCCTGAAGTTAGGTCCCATCAGTCACCCTTAGTAGTGGCCAATCTGATAACATGTCGTTAGGGTCAATTTCCCTCCTTCTCTCACCCACCTCTTGTCCCACACTCCTGCTTCCTGGGCAGCACCTCCAAATAAGCTGCTCTTAGAACCCATGACCAAACACTGCTAGGAATACACCTGTAATAATAATAATAAAAGATGGGTCTATTGGCTTGCTTGTTGGAGCAAGGGAGGACACATTCCAGGGACCTCTCGGTAACAAGGAATCGGGAGGGGCTTCTTACAGGGTTTGGGGGTCATATTGGTTGACCCAGTGGAGGATTTAGCAGTGGGGATCAGTTCTGATGTGGATGATGCTGGGCAGCAGGAGCAGTTCAGTTATTGGTTTTCTTTTCTTTTTTTAAAGGGTTTTATTTATTTATTTGAGAGAGAGAAGACACGAGTGGGGTGAGGGGCAGAGAGAGAAGCGGACTTGCCACTGAGCAGGGGGCCTGATGTGGGGCTCGATCCCGGGACCCCAGGATCATGACCTGAGCCAAAGGCAGATACTTCACCGACTGAGCCACCCAGGTGCCCCGGTTATTTTTCGTAATTTTTATTTAGGACTTGGGGAGGATTAAAGAGAGGCTAGGGTTGTCGTTGCTAAGAAGCGTCAGGAAAGGAACCCTTTATTTATGGCGTGCGTGCGTGTGTGCACATGGGGGTGTAAAGCGGCCTTGTCCCTGTCATGTTCCAAGCTCTGTCACAGACTACTCTGTCTGGATGTTGTTAGTAATTCTGTGAGCATTGTTTCTTTTTTTTTTTTTTTTTAAAAGTTCAGCATTTTTTTTTTTTAAGATTTTATTTATTTATTTATTTGACAGAGATAGAGACAGCCAGTGAGGAGGGAACACAAGCAGGGGGAGTGGGAGAGGAAGAAGCAGGCTCATAGCAGAGGAGCCTGATGTGGGGCTCGATCCCACAACGCTGGGATCACGCCCTGAGCCGAAGGCAGACGCTTAACCGCTGTGCCACCCAGGCGCCCCTGTGAGCATTGTTTCTGTGCTGATAGGAACATCACGGCCTCGTCCTTAGCAGTGTGGTTTTCACTTTTTTAAAAAATTTTTTTACATAATCTCTGTGCCTAATGTGGGGCTCGAACTCATGACCCCAAGATCAGGAGTCACATGCTCTACTACTGACTGAGCCAGCCAGTGCCCCTGGTTTTCACTTCCTTATTACCTACTCAGAAACCTTAGCCTGGCCCCTCCGAAGCAGAGCCTGATCTTCTTGGCGAGTGTTCTTTCTTCGGAGGCTGACCTTTCGTTGTGCCCGGTGAAAGACCTACTCTTTGGCAGTTAGCCTTGGCATCACCTCATCCATGCTGCCTTACTGGACCCCCCAGGCAGGGCAATGATAAGGAGATTCAGCTCTGTGCCCGAAAATGCCCTGCCTGCCTCTCTGGTAGCACTTTGTGCACTGTTCTCTCATTTGGTCTTCTGTAACAAGGCATGCGAGACAAAGCTGTTCGAGATCAGAGCGTACGCTGGGTCGTCTTTCCATCACAATTACCTTGGAAAATCATAGAAACAAATATTCATTCAGAATTGGCATTTAAAAACAATTGGCATTTAATACTTACTCTAGGTACTAGATACGGTTCTAGGACTTGGGCTACAAACAAGACTGTTGGGGTGGGAATCCTGTAAATGATTAAAAAAATACCAAATTGAAGTTTGATAGCCACCCTTTGGCCACAAGCTACATTTCTAAGGCAAATTCTTCCACACTTGGCTTCTGTCATTTAACCTGACCAACCTACTGGTCCTTCAGTATATAGGCCACCTTCCCATCTTAGTTCCTGTGCGCACAATCTCTCCCTCACCTGGAAGGAAGGTATCGCCCTGTCTCTCTGCCTCCTCACAGCAGAATAGTGCCATGCAGACAACAGATACGAAAGGGTGTGGTCTGAATTCTTAAGAGAAGTAGTGACATCTGACCCCGGCTGTCAAGTGTTGGGACGCTTGTCCCTCAATTTTCACTGCCCGCTGTCCCGCCATTGCATTTCACTGAATACGGGACAATGTGATCTCTGCACGTGTAGGGATGATCCCTCCATGAGCTTCACGCCTTCGTTCCATGGGGCTCAGGGTCACCAAGTTTCTTCTTCAATGAGGGACCTAGAAGTCTCTTGACAAATAACTCCTCAGAACAAACTGGATGGTCTCAACTAATCCTTCTGAGGAACCACACCCCTGGTTTGAATGGTTGGGATGATTCTGAGTATCCACATGGCCTACCACTCCTGTCGGTCTTCTGGAACGGCACTGACCAGTGCCTGAAGCTCGGGGTGAGAGGCTGCAGGCAAAAGTGGGTAGAATAGTTACAGTCAAATATCTGCGACTCAGGAGTTAATGGTAACCTTGAAAATGCAGAGATGAGGGGAGAGTAGTTGTCCTCACTTCTGAGGAAAATAGAGCCCACCTGTGCTGGGGCAGAAGCTCTATGTAGCCTACCTAGTTCCACCGTTATGCTGGGGCCCTCACCTGCGATGTCAGGTTTTTATAAACTGAAGGGTAGTGCCTTTCCGGGGCCTGAGCACGGTGACATCTCAGCTCCAGGGAAGCATAGCAGGGGAGAGAGAAATGGCTGATGCCATGGAATGGCAAAGAGAAATAGACTTGGGAGCTCAGGCGAGGTGTCCCTGGAGAGTCCCAGAAATAGTGCCTCCCTGCTTGCCTCTACTTCCGCCCAAGCCTGAAGATCCTGCTGGAGCAGGGTTGGGAAACAGATTCGGAGAAATATCACTGATGATTGTGACTTGTACAATTCCATCTTCACATAGGATCCCCAGGAATCAGGACAGGCCATTTAAAAACAAATTAGAGAAATTTGCCTTCAGGGTTTCTTACTGGAATGGGAAAACACAGCTTTATATATTAATGTTTCCAAATCCCATTAGATGCAGGGAAAGATAATGTCCCAAGATACAACGCCCCGAGTTTCTTTTGTCTTCCTATACTCATGTGAGCAGAGCATTGAGCCTTTCTCTCTGGGTTCCTGTTTTTGTAATAAGCCAAGAATAATGGTTTCCTTAGCTGTAAGGGTCCATCCTGATTGCTGTACCTTGAAGAGGAGAGAAGCAAAGAACCTGCTCGGAACTCCAAGGGGTACCATTTGTCTTGCCGTGCATTTTGATTCTTCCTCTATCAAGTGACCTTTGGTGATTGAGGCGTTTTATCTGGAGGTAGTACTTCCGGGGTTGCTCACAATTCTGGACTATCTCAGACCTGCCTGGGGTCTCCAAGTTACAGTCCTTTATCTACAAGGGCTTTGTTACTTAGCATCTCCACCCACAGGCACTTCCCTGGGTCAGATTCCACGAGCAGGAGGAGCTCTGGGGCAGATTCCTCAGTTGGCTTTTTTGCAAACCCATAACCATATTCCCTTTTAGCATTGGAGATGGCGGCATAGAAGCCCTCATCCTGGTTGCCCCACTTGCACAAAGGTTTTAGGATCAAGGCGTGGTGACCTTTTCTATCACCAGGTCCTAGCCAGAAACACCTCTAACCACCAAAATGGGTTTTCGTAACTTCAAGTCTCAGGAAATAGTTCGTGGTCTTACCCTGTTCCCTCACAGAAGGTACTTAGCAAAAGCTCCCATGGCTTTCTCAGAAAACATAGTCTTAACAATGAATGCAAATGGGCAGGGGTGTTGGGAGGGGGTGGTCGGGTGATTCTGCCCCAGTTACGAAAGAGCTAGAGCTCCAAATCTTCTCTCCCTAACAGTGAATTCCTATTTACCTTGCTTCTATGCAACCAAAAGGGAACTTCTGTTTCCTACAAAAGGAGGAGGTTTGGCTCCAAAGTGATTTAATGTCTCCATTGCTATACATAGAAATGATTCTTAGAGCAATGATTATTTATAAGTTACCAGGAATAGAAAAAACCCAAACATTTGGCCTTATTGAGTACCCCACAAATTGTTCCTTTATTGTTTATGTAGAATGTAAAGGAGACTTTGGGGAGTTTTGTTCACTGTTGTGGTCATTGCTGTTGCTCCTTTCAGGCGATCTACTTTCTGGATACACGCAGTAAGATTGAACTTCCTGCCCCTTTGTTGTTAGGTGGGACCATGTGACCCATTTTGGCCAATGAATTATGCATTCTTATTAGTGTGAAGCCCTTTAGAGCTATCCTTCTACCCCAGCTCCTGGCAATGCTCCCAGTGATGGCTGCTCTCTTAGCTTGGGTCCTGAGCTTGAGGACAAATAGAATAAAACCACAGCTAATCCATGAAGAAGATGTGATCAGGGCGCCTGGGTGGCACAGTCGATTAAGCATCTGACTCTTGGTTTCAGCTCAGGTTTTGGCTCAGGTCGTGATCTCAGGATTGAAAGATGGAGCCCTTCGTCAGGCTCTGTGGTGAGCGCAAAGTCTGCTTGGGTTTATCTCTCCCTCTCCCTCTGCCCCTTTCCGCCCTGTACACACACACACACACACACTCTCTCTCTCAAATAAATAAAGAAATCTTCAAAAAGAAAAAAAGAAGATGTGATTAAGACATGAATCTTTGCCATTTGTTTCATATTCCCTATAGATTGGGTTCTAGTGGCAGCCATGGTGGAGGGTTGCTTGATCGCTCTTCAGTAAAGGACTTGCCAATCACCTGTGAGGCCAAGAGTGTGGATAGCTGCTGGCCTCCAGCTGCAGTGCCTTTGGGATCCATTGCAGCATTTGAGCCAAGGCCATGTTCTTCTGGAGTGGCCCCCAGACAAGGACAGAGCATGGCGGCTGGGAAGGAGATATTATTACGGCCTGGCTGTTTCTGCTCAACATGGGCACTCTTTGTCCCATTTCTCTCCGATGTGTTGGTCAGACTCATCACCCCATTGCATCCTGTGGGAGTGTTCCTTCCTTCTTTCCTTTCCCTGGAGTCTAGGGGTCCGAAGTCTTTCTCCACTGAATCCTGCCGTGTTCCCATGTATCATTCACATCACTCTGCAACACATGTCTTGTACTCTGGTGTCTGCTTACCAGAGGACCTGAATGGATACCATTCTGCTATGGTAAAAGCCATCAATTTTGTGTCCAGCGTGAGCAAGGCTTATGTACTATATCATAGAGGATGCTTAGGAAAGGAGAGTATGAGAAATGAGCAGGAATGAACTAATATCCTTAGGGATAACACATAGCTACCTTTAAACAGCATCAGTGCCTGAAACTAGCAGAGCCCTTATGAAGGCTAGAAATGTTGGTTAGATAGTTGTTCTGTCCTTGAATGTGTCTCCCCCCGTTATCTGAAGGCTGCTCCTCCAGCTTTTGTTTCCAAGGTCAAACCCAGCCTCTGTCCCTTCACTTATCAATGGATGTTACATCTATGGACCAGAAAGGGTGGTGGTCCATCCCTCTCCCCGTCCCCTGAAGTAAAGAGAATCCTTTTCACCGTTAAAACAGAAAATTAACTCATGAGGATAAAAGAGAAAAGCTCCTACCCTGCAAGTTTCCTGTTTAGACAAGCATACTGTGGGCATCTAAATGTTCCTTAATTATGAGAAGAATCATTTGTTTCCTCCACTCCTGGGTGGTTACTATTTAGCCGGGAACGAGAACACGAAATAGGTCAAAAGGACATAATCTGCAGCTCCTGCACCTGGTGATAAAAATAATATGCTTCGGGTTTTTATAATCATCTTCGGCAGCTACTGACTCATTAAGTATGATATGCCCTACAGGTTGTCCTTACTGACACTGAACCAAGAAGTTACGGCCGCGTGCTTAAGTGTTCCACAATTACCTTCCTCCGGATGTTAATTACCAACTTGGATTTCTCTCCTGGATGACTCAGTGGGCCGTAATAGCCTGATGGTAAATACCTGTGGCAGGGCCGTGAAGCAATCATCTCCATAAAGAGGGCCTGGATCACTGAGACAGAAACGGTCCCGTAAATATTAGCACCTGACAGGCCTTGAGGAGGCGCTCCCTCCTTCTAAGAGAAGCCCTGTGGCATATTGAGCACAATCTGCTTTCCCGGACTAGAAGGATGGTTGGAAAGGACGATTTCCCCTTGAATTCTACTTCTCTTGCTCGCTTATTTGCTGGTTCGTGTTCCACTGGGGTCTTCCAGGAAGCAGAGGCTGAGGCGGTGTTAAAAATGCAAGTTGTTTTGTTGGGGGGACAAATGCCCGTGGAAAGTAAGCCAGAGGGAGCAGGGTTGCCCAGGCAGAGCCTTCAGACAGTGATGGCCAGCTGATCCCCGAGGAAGGGGCAGGAGTGCTTCAGACCCGGATGTCTATAGGAGCAGGTCTTGGACGACCCCGCGGGGAGCCCCAGAGCAAAGGCGACTCGTTGGAGGAGTCCCACTGTCCCCACGTGACAGAAGTGGTTAGGCTCTGGTGTCCCTGCCATGCTCCGTCAGCAGCTGGGGCTTCCCGGGAAGCATAGCCTTGGCTCAAAGGAGGGAAGTCATCAGCTAACTGCAGTTCCCACAGCTCCATGACGAGTAGCTTCTGGAAGGGAGAGCGGAATGGTGCACCTCCATGGTTGTTACGTGTCATCTTTTTGTAAGTGCAACATGGATTCATTTTGGGGTTCCACCAATGCAAAGATAATGACGGGGTGGTAAATAGGACCTCAGAGTCCTAATGGTCAGGGATTGGGAGAAATGACACTTGGGGTAAGACTGGTGCTTTGGGATCCCCACCTTTCCTGGTGGCGGGTAACCTTTGGCAAGTCCTTTCCTAACTTCTCTGAGCCTTGGTTTCCTGGTAGATGAAATGGGAATATCTACGTGGAATGATAATTGTCAGAGTTAAATTTCCGTTTAAAAAAATTCGTCTTGTAAAGCACCCGACATAATTTTTTTAGGGCATCAACTTTCTCTTTTTTAGGTGAAAGCTGACCTTTAGATTAAGCTCAATTAGCCTGATTAAGGCCAGTTTGGGAGCTGGAGGTTCAAGAAGAGAAATGCCTGATTATCTCAGGATTATTAAAATAAGATATTTTAATCAGTATTCACATGTTGGGTTTCTTCCACTTGCAACCAAAAATGAGATAAGGCAAAAGAGGAATTTATTGGCTTATGTAAGCAATCTGTAAGAACGCCAGAGATAATAATGGATTTGGGAATCATTGGAACCAGGAGGAGAAACGCCACAGGACCCTACTCTTCACCTTCCTCCTTGGCTTCTTTGTTCCAGCTTGGTTCTCTCAGGCTCTCATTTTCCCCAACGCAACAAGTCAGGTCTCTTGTTTCTCCGGGGGTGAAGTTGGGAAGACGTATTTTTTTTTTTTTTA
Organism: Ursus arctos; assembly: GCF_023065955.2. Taxonomy (NCBI): domain Eukaryota; kingdom Metazoa; phylum Chordata; class Mammalia; order Carnivora; family Ursidae; genus Ursus; species Ursus arctos. The sequence goes on along the minus strand of NC_079873.1, from coordinate 36,512,705 downwards.
AAGATTTTATTTATTTGTTTGACAGAGACAGCCAGCGAGAGAGGGAACACAAGCATGGGGAGTGGGAGAGGAAGAAGCAGGCTCCCAGAGGAAGAGCCCGATGTGGGGCTCGATCCCAGAACTCCAGGATCACGCCCTGAGCCGAAGGCAGACGCTTAACGACTGAGCCACCCAGGCGCCCCGGAAGACGTATTTATGTGAATCAAGGCACTGCTAGTGAACTGTGTGTCCTTCATTCTAATTCAGAAGATCTCGTTGGGGCGCCTGACAGGCTCAGTCAGTGGAGCATGAGACGCTTGATCTCAAAGTCGTGAGTTTGAGCCCCACGTTGGGCATAGAGATTACTTTTAAAAAAGAGAAAAGAGATCTTGTTAAGGGCAGTCTCCACGCAAATCAGATAGAGTGAGGGGTTGTGGAGCAGTCAATTAAATGTGTGGTTTACCCAAACCTACTTCCTTTAAGGTCAATACCCCTGAACTAGAGGTCTCCACTCTACCAGATTAGAGATGAAGCAGACATAGCCTCTGTGTTGTCAGCTTTTCCTTTTCCAGTCCAACCTTCAGCAGTGAGCTGTAGAAGTTATGGTGGTGAGAGGGGTACAGTTGCACTGTGGGGTTAAGAATGGTCCTTTTACCTATTTTTTAAATTTGTTTATTCACTTAGAGAAAGAGAGTGAGAACGAGTGGGGGGAGGGGTAGAGGGAGGGGAAGAATCTCCAGCAGACTCCCCACTGGGTGAGGAGCCTGACATGGGGCTTGATCTCAAGACCCTGAGATCACGGCCTGAGCCGAAATCAAGAATTGAATGTTTAACCAACTGAGCCACCCAGGTGCCCCAAGAATGCTCCTTTTGTCTTAAAAAAAAAAACTTTTCCCTTAATCTCTCTTTTTTTGAATGAAATGTGTTTTGTTTGTTTTATTTACGTAATCTCTACACCCCACATGGGGGTCGAACTCACAACTCTGAGATCAAGAGTAGCATGCTCTTCCAACTAAGCCAGCCAGGTGCCCTTCCTTAATCTCTTTCTACACATTGTTTTCTCCCATGATTTTATCCTATTTTAACAGAAAGGGTGAGGTTCAATTATCTGGTCGTGTCATAGGTTGGGTTAGCCCAGAAGCAGACCCTGAGGCAAGGATTTGAGTAGAAGTACTTTATTTGGAAGATAATCCCAGTGGTTTTAGGTAAGGGACATGAATTAGATGGAGATGGACTAGAAACTAATAGAGTATGTGTTTGTGTGTGTTTGCCAATAAAACTTTATTTAAATTTTAATTCCTGTATAGTTAACATACAGTGTTAGTTTCAGGTGTACAATATAGTGTTTCAACACTTGTATACGTTACTCGGTGCTCATCAAGAGAAGTGTACTCTTAATCCTCTTAATCCCATCATCTGTTTCATCCAACCCCCTCACCTCCCTTCTGGTAACCATCAGCTTGTTCTGTATAGTTAAGAGTCTGTTTCTTGTGGTTTGTCTCTTTTCCCCTCTGTTCACTTGTTTCTTAAATTACACATGTGAGTGAAATCACATAGTATTTGTCTTTCTCTGGCTTATTTTTCTTAGCATTATACTCTGTAGATTCATCCACGTTGTTGCAAGATTTCATTCTTTTTGTGGCTGAATAATATTCCACTGTATTTATATACCACATCTTTAGCTGTTCATCTATCTGTGAACGGTTGGGCTGCTACCATAATTTGGCTATTGTAAATAATGCTGCAGTAAATACAGGGGTGCATGATTCCCTCTGAATAAGTGTGTTTTTTTTTTTTAAGATTTATTTATTTTAGAGAGGGGGAGGGGCAGCAGGAGAGGGGGAGAGAGAATCTCCAGCAGACTGCCCACTGACTGAGGATCCCCCATCAGGGCTCGATCCCAGGACCTTGAGACCATGACCTGAGCTGAAGTCAAGAGTTGGACGCTCCATGGACTGAGTCACCCAGGTGCCCCTGAATTACTGTTTTTGTATTTTTTGGGTAAATACCTCATAGTGCAATTACTGGATTATAGGGTAGTTCTATTTTTTAACTTTTCGAGGAACCTCCATACTGTTTTCCACAGTGGTTGCACCAGTCTGCATTCCCACCAACAGTGTATGAGGGTTCCTTTCTCTTCACATCCTCACCAACACTTGTTGTTTCTTATGTTTTTGATTTTAGCCATTCTGGCAGGTGTGAGATGATACCTCATTGTGATTTTGATTTGCATTCTCCTGATGATTAGGGATGTTGTGCCCCTTTGCATATACCTGTTGGCCACTTGTATATATATCTTCTTTATAGCCTGTTCAGGTCCTTTGCCCATTTTAAATGGATAGTTTGGGGTTTTTGGCTATGGAGTTGATGGACGAGTTCTATATTTTGGATATTAACTCCTCATCAAATATGATTTGCAAATATTTTCTCCCTTTCTGTAGGTTGCCTTTTCATTTTTTTTTTTTTTTTTTTACACGAAAGCTTTTAGTTTGTCGTCTTACTCTTTTTTGGTTTGTATATTAGGCGTCCTATTAAAAAAAATCCTTGTGAAGACCCACGTCAAGCAGCTTTGGTCCTTTATTTTCTTCTATGAGTTAGTGTTTTCAAGTATTAAATGATTATTATTTCTAAGCCACTGTTCCGGTGGGTCAGGAAATCACCTTAACCGGGTAATTCTGGCTCCGCTTTCCTCATGAAATTGTATTCAAGATGGCAGCCAAGCTGCCTTCATCTGATGTCTTGACTGAAGCTGGTGGCTCTGCTTGCAAGATGACTTACTTGCAAGGTGGTTGGCAGGGGCCTCACTTCTTGTCACGAGGGCTGTTCCTTAGGCCTATTTGAACGTCTTCAAATCCTAGCAACTGACTTCTTCACAGTGAGTGATCTGAGAGACAGCAAAGAGGAAGCCATAATGCCTTTTATGACCTAGTCTTGGCAGTCACACACACCATTATCTATTTTTGCCATATTCTATTTGTGTTAGAAGCAAATCACGAATTCCAATATATGCTTAAGAGTAGGACTATCAGTCTCCACCTTTTGAAAGGAGGTGTGTTAAAGAATTTGTGGACATATTTTAAAACCACCAGAGTGACTATGAGAGGATATGGGCTGGGCACCAACAGCATCTGCTAATGGTGAGTCTATATCCTGTTTTCTGCATGTTGCCAATCTGGGTTCCTGGCAGAAGGCACTAAGGATCAATTAATCTGTCAATTGCTTTTTAATACTCACTTCATCCCTTTCCAAACACATACATATTCTCTTCCTGACTCTCTCTTTTTCTTTACCCTGTGTTTCCCCCAAAAGGTCAACATTTTTTTTTTTTTTTTTTTTTACCACTAGACTAATGGATCTTAAACAAATTACTTCTTCATGTCAGAGTCTCTCTACTGTGCTACTCCAGAGGCACTGTCACATTATAATTTAAAGACTGTGATGCTGAGTGCCTTGGTGGCAACCCCCCCACCCCCATAACCCTTTTTACTAAGAGCTCTAAGTTTGCGATTGTGGTCTGCCTGAGGATTGGTCCTTCACTCTCAAAGGACATTGATAACCCAGGCTTTGGACTTTTTGTCTGCATATAAAATTCCTTGTTGTGCCTAATATCACCACTTCTCTATTTTATTTTACCTCGTGTTATTTAAAGATCTTATTTATTTATTTGACAGGGAGAGAGAAACCACAAGCAGGAGGAATAGCAGGCAGAGGGAGAGGGAGAAGCAGGCTGCCCCTGAGCAGGGAGCCCGATGTGGGACTCAATCCCAGGACCCTAGGATCATGACCTGAGCTGAAGGTAGATGCTTAATGGACTGAGCCTCCCAGGCACCTCACGACTTCTATATTTAAATACTACCTTTAGGGGTGCCTGGGTGGCGCAGTCGTTAAGCGTCTGCCTTCGGTTCAGGGCGTGATCCCAGCGTTGTGGGATCGAGCCCCACATCAGGCTCCTCTGCTATGAGCCTGCTTCTTCCTCTCCCACTCCCCCTGCTTGTGTTCCCTCTCTCGCTGGCTGTCTCTATCTCTGTCAAATAAATAAATAAAATCTTTAAAAAAAATATTAAAAAAAAATAAAATAAATACTACCTTTATTACCTCTACCTCATGGATCTCTATATGATATATTGTTTCTTTCTCTTCAATGTTATATATCGTTTGACATTTTCGGGAGAGTTATTTTCTTTTAGTTTATCTCTCTCTCTCTCTCTCTCTCTCCACCCAACAAGGGGCTCAAATTTACAACGTTGAGATCAAGTCAGATGCTTTACTGACTGAGCCAGCCAGGTTCCCCTGGAGAGTAATTTTTATCTTTTATTTTTGTAAAAAGATTTTATTTCTTTATTTTAGAGAGAGAGAGAGAGCATGAGTGGGAGGAGGAGCAGAGGGAGAGGGACAATCAGACTCTGTGCTGAGCGGGGAGCCTGACGCGGGACTCTGTTCCACGACCCTGAGATCATGACTTGAGCCCAAATCAAGGGTCAGTTGCTTAACCGACTGAGCCACCCAGGTGCCCTTTGTAAGTCTTATATAACACCCAGTGCTCATTACATCATGTGCTCTCCTTAATGTTCATCACCCAGTTACCCCATCCCCCCACCTCCCTTGCCTCCAGCAACCCTCAGTTTGTTTCCCATGATTAAGAGTCTCTTATGGTTTGTCTCCCTCTCCGATTTCGTCTTGTTTTATTTTTCCCTCCTTTCTCCTATGATCATCTGTTTTGTTTCTTAAATTCCACATGTGAGTGAGATCATATAATTGTCTTTCTCTGATTGACTTATTTCGCTTAGCATAATACCCTCTAGTTCCATCCACGTTGTTGCAAATGGCAAGATTTCATTTTTTTGATAGCTGAGTAATATTCCAGTGTGTGTGTGTGTGTGTGTGTGTGTGTGTGTGTGTGTGTATACCACATCTTCTTTATCCATTCATCTGTTGCTGGACATCTGGGCTCTTTCCATAGTTTGGCTATTGTGGACATTGCTGCTATAAACATAGGGGTGCTGGTGCCCCTTTCAAGTCAATACAGTTGTATCTTTGGGGTAAATCTCCAGTAGTGCAATTGCTGGGTCATAGGGTAGCTCTATTTTCAATTTTTTGAGGAACCTCCATACTGTTTTCCAGAGTGGCTGCACCAGCCTGAATTCCCACCAACAGTATAAGAGGATTCCCTTCTTTGCATCTTTGCCAACATCTGTCATTTCCTGAGTGGTTAACTTAGCCATTCTGACTGGTGTGAGGTGGTATCTGATTGTGGTTTTGATTTGTATTTCCCTGATGCCAGTGATGCCGAGCATTTTTTCGTGTGTCTGTTGGCCATTTGTATGTCTTTGGAGAAATGTCTGTTCATGTCTTCTGCCCATTTCTTGATTGGATTGTTTGTTCTTTGGGTGTGGAGTTTGATAAGTTCTTCATAGATTTTGGATACTAGCCCTTTATCTGATAAGACATTTGCAAATATCTTCTCCTTTTCTGTCGGTTGTTTTTTGGTTTTGTCAACTGTTTCCTTTGCTGTGCAGAAGGTTTTTATCTTGATGAAGTCCGAGTAGTTTATTTTTGCCTTTGTTTCCCTTGCCTTTGGAGATGTGTCTAGCAAGAAGTTGCTGCGGCCGAGGTCACAGAGGTTGCTGCCTGTGTTCTCCTCTAGGATTTTGATGGTTTCCTGTCTCACACTGAGGTCTTTCATCCATTTTGAGTCTATTTTTTTGTATGGTATAAGAAAGCGGTCCAGCTTCATTCTTCTGCATGTGGCTGTCCAATTTTCCCAGCACCATTTGTTTTGAATAGACTGTCTTTTTTCCATCAGATATTCTTTCCTGCTTTGTTGAAGATTAGTTGACCATGGAGTTGAGGGTCCATTTCTGGGTTCTCTATTCTGTTCCATCGAAATAAGTGCGTCTATTATGTTATTCTCCTGCCTAGGGTAACTCCTGATCATTATCTGATAATTAGCTTAGCCACTCCCTATTCTAGGAGGCCCCATCCCTAACCTTTGGCCTGGATGAGTCTCCCTTCTTTCTACAGCACCTGGTTCTTACCTGTACTACATTATTCACAATATCTTGCAATTGCATGTTTGGATCTAAAAACCAGTGTCTTTGACTTTCTCTCTCTAGTTCTTATTATATTCCCTGAAATGAAGAAGCCATCACATTTTAAAATAAGGGAAAGACTGCTTCTCTCCCAAAGATGCTGCAAGACAGGCTTTCCTTCTTCTTTATAGGTTTTCCTCCCTTCTCTTTTAGAATAAAGAAAAGGGCATCCCTGGCTGAGTCTCGATGGCAAGATTCACAGGAGCTGGCCCATGGTCCTGTTGGTACGACCTACAGAGTCAACCATCAAGGTGATTACTTGGGGGATGCAGTGCAGCTCTGTCCACCCCCGAACACCCATCCCCATCTCTAACAGATGGCTCTTGTAAACTATCCTCTTTAGACTATTTGTTTAAGACCATATTCTTACTTATTTATTTTTTTTAAAAATTTTAAAATTTTTTATTATTATGTTAGTCACCATACAGTACATCATTAGTTCTTGGTGTAGTGTTCCATGATTCCTTGTTTGCGTATAACACCCAGTGCTCCATGCAATACATGCCCTCTTTAATATCCATCACCGGCCTAGCCCATCCCCTCACCCTCTTCCCCTCTAAAACCCTCAGTTTGTTTCCTGGAGTCCATAGTCTCTCGTGGTTCTTCTCCCCCTCTGATTTCCCCCCCCTTCATTTTCCCTTCCTTCTTCTAATGTCCTCCCTGCTATTTCTTATGTTCCACAAATAGGTGAAACCATATGATAATTGTCTTTCTCTGCTTGACTCATTTCACTTAGCATAATCTCCTCCAGTTCCATCCATACTGATGCAAATGGTGGGTATTCATCCTTTCTGATGGCTGAGTAATATTCCATTGTATATATGGACCACGTCTTCTTTATCCTTTGGTTAAGACCATATTCTTGAGTCCCCTTGAAAATATTTATTAAACTCCTGGTCTAAGCAACTAATATTTGCTACCAAATCAAGCTACTACTCACCTGTGCTTGCAGACAACAGGGCTCTGAAGGGAAGGGATAGAGAACAGCGTCTTTATAGGAGGGAGAGAGGGGTGGGGGTGGGAGATAGGGACAAGTGGTTCCTGAATTAGCAGCATCAGCATTTACAATGCGAAGTACAAATGCGAAGTCTCAGGCTCCGTGTCAGACCTATTGACTCAGAAACTCAGCAGTCAGTTTTAGGAAGTTCTCCGGATGATGTTGCCCCTGGCTAAAGCTGAGAACCACCGGTAGAGACACACCATACGCATGCGCACGTTCACACGCAGCAAAGCTAAACCAGGGTGCCGACTCTGATCACCTTTTCCTCCCCCCTCTTACTGCCGAGTTAGATTTCGTTTCACAGTTTAGGACAGTGTTCCAGGTGTCCACTCTGGATGAATCAATTAAGGACCGTCTCCCTGGGCTGTGCAGGAAGGGGATGGAGGTTGCATGTGGCAGGTACAAGGGCATAGCCGGGTAGGCACAGTGGATCCCCGGCGGAGACAAGACTGCAGACAAATAAATACTGAGATGTTAGCATATCACTTTTTTTCTCTCCGACGGAGCTACTCAAACTTCCACCTGCGCGGTAATCCCCTGGAGATTTGGTTCGTATGCGGATTCGGATTCAGTGGGCCCTGGGGCTGGGTCCAAATGCTGCGTTTCTAACCAGCTCCCAGATGGTGCCGGTGCTGCTGGTCCGCGGGCCTCAGTTTTAATACCTAGCCTGTCAACTTGATTATCTGCCTTAGTTTTGTGATTCCCCGCCACAATATCTTTAGCTAAAAGAAAAATGCCATTTTACAAAGAAAAAATACGAAAAAGAGTGATACCTGGCAAAAGACTCTGCAGGGCATTTAACAGCAGAATCTGAGGGTGTCTTTTGTGCAGTGCTCAGCCACTGCTCCTGTGCCCGCTGCCTCCGTCAGACCTGCGCTGTTGCGCCGGGAGAAACCTCGGAAGCCTTCCCAGCTTTCTTTTGTTTGTTCTCTCACACTGTTTTCTACCTTTGGTTCAGTGCAACGTGGGAGCCAAAATGGTAAACAGCATTTGATGACTGATGTCTTTTCCCTCCTCTCTCTCTTAAATAAAATGTACCTGCTGACAATTACAGAGTGCTCCTAGGCAGGTTTAGAAATGTCACTAAAATCAGGCCAGCGAATACTTTGGAACCTGTTCTCCCTGCGGTGCCCTTGCCTTATAGCAATAATAATACATTAAAGCCTCCTCATCTTCTCTTTTTCGACCTTCCTTTTCCTGTACGTGTTTCTTCCTTTCCTAGGCATGCTTAAGTCATTCTACTTGGTTTTTATCTGAAAAAAATGCTCTGTCACTATGGAGTACAGCCAGGCACAGTGGTGACAACCAAGACCCTCTCTGCATTAAGAAACAACATACTAAAAAAAAAATAAAAAATAAAAAAACCCCTTTATATTATTGTTTTTCTTCCCCTAAAATTGCAGTTCTTTTTTCTTCTCTTCTCTTTTTTTTTTTTTTTAAGATTTTTTTATTTATGTGAGAGCAAGAGAGAACACCAGTGGGGGCTAGGGGAGAGGGAGAGGGACAATCCGACTCCCTGCTAAGCAGGGAGCCCAACGCGCAGGGCTTGATCCCAGGACCCCAAGGTTGTGACCTGAGCCGAAGGCAGACACTTCCCTGACTGAGCCACCCAGGCGCCCCTCTTCTTCCTAATTTTCCTCTCTCTACCTCCTCTTCCTCCCCCCTCATAACTTCTCTCTCTTCCTACCCCCTCCTGTCTCCCTCTTTTTCCCTCCTACCTTCCTCCCTGTTCTCTTCCTCATATCCTCTCTGGTTTGTGCCTCTCTCTGCCCTCTTCTCCCTTTGTCTCCCCTGCACCCAACTGCTGCTGCTAGAATGTGCAGATATTAGAAAAATCTCTGCTAGTGAGGTCGATGCCTGCCTCCCAAGTCTGTCATCGTGGACTCCCCTGATCCTGAGCCTGAAAGGGCTCTTTTAGGCTCCCATCGTAGTAGCCACCCTTCAAATGAGTGCCCCAGTTGTCTGTTTTAAATTCATGAGTTGTTACTCAGGGACAACCTGAAATTCAGTACTTGCAACTGGAGCACAGAGTTGCGATTGACGTGGCGCAAACCCAACTTGGTGAAGGTAGCAGGGCGCTTATCCCTGCTCATGTGAAGGGATGACGTCATGAGGTGGGGCGTGGAGCATCTGCCATTTCTGTCTCGGGCTGGTGCGAGGCCCAGTGGCTCTGTCCAGGTCAAGGGCACGGACGGACATCAGCCTTGCATCCACCGCCTGGAATGTCGTATGGGGAAAGTATGGGCTGCAGCTTCCCTGAGGGACACATACCCTGAGCCTCCCAGAGCTGCGTGGATGTGACGTCATCTCTGCCCATCCAAGCACTGTACCAGGTCCGGGACTCTGAAGCTAGGTGGTGGTATTTTATTTTATTTATTTTTTTTAAAGCTTTTATTTATTTGAGAGAGCGAGCGAGTGAGAGTGGGGTGAAGGGCAGGGGGAGACAGACTCCCCGCTGAGCAGGGAGCCCAGTGCAGGGACTGGATCATGACCTGAGCCAAAGGCAGACACTTAACCAGTGGAGCTACCCAGGCGCCCCCATGCGGTGGTATTTTAACAATACAACCGGGGCAGAAAGAAACCGGAGAGGGATCAAAGCATCCAGTGCCTTGCCTTCCCACAGTAGCCTTGCCGGGAGGAGCCCTCTTTGAGCTTTGCCCTCCTTGTCTCACCCTCCTGGCTGTGCTTTCTCCTCCTGAGCTTGCTAGAAGCACTGCCCAGCACTTTTCTGATTGCATGAGGCTTCGGCGCTGCCTGCAGAAATCACATTTTGTAATCACGGGCTGGCTAGAACGAAAACACGGGCAAGTCCTTATCCATCTATTCTCTTAGTCATTATATTTCTGAGTTCTTTTGGAAATCTGTACAGCGTGCCTTGTTTTATACACAGTGGCCTAGGCTTTGGTGCACATTTAACCTATCTGAATTTTCCTGTATGTGTGCACTAAAGGGAGATGCAGAGAATGGATTTAAATACTTCAAGAGACTGCCCTTCTTTCACTCGATGGGCGTGTGCTCCAGATTGAGACTTCCTAAGGGGATAGCAGATTGCATGTTTCTACCTCCTGCCCCTTACAATTTTTCTTGCCTCACTGAGTATGATTCTAATATTTCAAGACTCAGTGTGTATTTTTTAAAAATTTTTATTTATTTGAGAGAGAGCACGAGCAGGGGGAGGGGCAGAGGGAGAAGGAGAAGCAGACACCCCACTGGGCAGGGAGCCTGAAGTGGGGCTCAATCCCAGGACCCCGGGATCAAGACCTGAGCCGAAGGTAGACACTTAACCAGCAGAGTCCCCCAGGTGCCCCTCAGTGTGAATACAAGGTGATCCCTGTGTGAAACTGGGCTGCATGGGAGAATTGTGTTTTTTCAAACTGGAGTTGCAGTGGAGTATTGAAGCAAGAGCACAGGGATTAAAAAGAAGAACGTAGAGACTGAAATCAGACTGCCTAGTTCCACACCCTGGCACTAGCTACTAAATGTTTTGTCCTTAATCTTTCTGTGACTCAGTTTTCCATCTGTAATGTGGGGTTAGTGTTTTAGGGGAGGAGAAACTTTTCCTGTCCCTCCTAGGTTCAGTAACCGGGGCCTGCGAATTAAACTGACAAAAGACAGATCAACAGGAGAAAAGATTTATTATGCATGCACACAAGAGCTTTACAGAAAAGAAGTAAAAACCTTAGCTTAGAAATGGTGAGGCTTCAGAGTTTATATGCCATTTTCTCAAAGGGCAATGTATTGTGGAGAAGCGACTGGACAAAGGAAAGGGGGTTTAGGCTACTAGGGGCTGTAAATCGTGGGAAACTAAATAGCTGGGGGCTCCTGATGGCACATAAGGGTTATTTAGTAAGATTTATTATGCACACTCAAATTGGTGCCATCTCTAGGTCCTTCTCTTGCTGGCTTGCGGGGGGGGGATACCTTCGTAAAAAGTTTATGCCCTGCTTTTAGGTAGAAAGGGGTAGGGCAGAGAGTTCTTACTCTGCTATTTAGTTGCTTTCAGCTCCAAATAATCTTTATGCTAAAGTGGCATATTTTGGGTTGGCATAGGCTGATCCCTTTCCGTGTAAAGAGTAAGAAACTCCTAGGGTTGTTACTGAGGATTAACTCTAGTAAGCATTTTAGAAATGCTACTTTTCCCTCTTGGTGAGATAGGGGAGCAGGTCTTAAACCACATGGCTCGGGAAGTACATGCATGCTCTTCGGGGACCGTCAGGGAATGGGAGTACCTTCCCGAACCAGCTCCCCACAGAAGCCAAGGTAGGCAATCCAGTAGGCCCTCGAGGCCCGGCCTCGCTGAAGACTGAAGACCTTTCCTTTACCCATAGGGCTTAGAGGGGCTGGTGGCTGGAGGGCCTGGCCGGTCGTTAGGAGGGGTTGTGTTGGGCTGGGCAGACTAGGAATGATGGCTGACTAAGTCATCTCTCATGGCCACTCCTCCTGCCCTCAGTGCTGGCTCTGGAGCTATATTCAAGCTAAGGGTCACAGTTAGGCTTAGGCAAAGCTGGCTTTCTAACTAGTCCTCTATTTTGCTCTCTGATCAATGTTTTCTGTACCCACCCCGGAATATATGCTCTGTGTGCCATTTGTCAGTATTATCATGGTAACCCAGGCCTCCCAGAACTCCCTTCCTGAGCCGAATCCAGTTAGAGTTCTCTAGGGGCTCAGCTCTAAATCCAGCTAATAGGGTAAACTAAGGCCTGCTGCTGAGGTGTTAATGAGGGTTAATGAGTTTGTTTCACCCAGGCCCAGCTTGACGCCATACAGTTAACCGCTACCAAATTATTTGATGGCGCAATTTGCCCCTTCTCCTCTTCCCTGACTGTTCCCACTGGCCTGTTATAATTTGGAAAATGTCCAGCTTGAGTCATTTCTCTGGGCGAATAAAGCTAGTGTATGGCTCCAAGGTTCTGTTCTTAAGTGGGGATGTGCTGGAACAAGCAAGGAGATCTGAGAAGCCCCTCGTTTCTGACAGAAGGTACTCCCCAGTTTGGTTTCCATGGGCATGGGATTCACGGTGAGAAGAAGAGGACACAGGGAGTGTCCGCTTTGTACTTAGAAAGGAACTCTTTCCCCCTGAATCTCATTCCTCTCCAAATAATCCCCTCATACCAGATCCGGAACTTGGGCAAAGTACCTCACCCCAGGGGACCTGCTCCTGTGAAATACTTGGAATAACTAAGAGGGTAGCTTGTCAGCGGGACTGCTAACACTGAAGTCTGTTTTCCACTCTGGTATTTGGGAAGCTCTTCCTTCAATCCTTTGTGTCCTGAGCCTCGGACCTGCTCTTTTTTTCCATTCCTGCCATCCACCTAGATGTGTCTCAAAAAAGCAAGTTGGTGTAGGTACGGTGCCGAATACGTCCTTTGTAAAGCCAAGAAAGTTCTTGGCTGGCTTTCTGACACTCCGGGTTTGGACCCAGATGCCTCAGGACGAGGCAAATTGTCCCCTCACTGTGCTCCTCTTCTCTGGGGAGGCTTTGTTGTGTGGAAGTGAAGGAAGAGCACCCATGTGAGAACAAAAGCTCTCCGTTCAACGCTTGCTGTAGCAAGGGAGTCCGCCACCATCCCTTGTGTTCTGGCAGACACTCAAAGGCAGGCAGAGAGGTGGGAAAGCTCTGTCTTGGAAGAAGAGGGAGGCTGCAGGTGTGTCGTGATCGGAGGTTGCTGCCATGGGCAAGCGAGAGGTGGCAGACTAGAAGCGGGCGTCTTACGTGGCTGGTGAGGGGTGCGTGCTTGTCTCTCTCCCCTGGGTCCTAACTTGGAAGTGGGGATAGGAACTAGGGAAACTGCCAGTGATTTAGTCAAGTCTGGGCCATTTCGGGCCAATTATTACAGGAGTTACTGTTCGGCCTCCTGGATTATTGCTGGAGACAGCAGTCTGACACTTCCAGGTCTGACTTCTAGCCCGTAGGCTGGCTTTCTGGGCCGGTCGCGGCCCATGGTGTGTTGGTTTCCTGCCCTGGTCGCTGTGCATTATGGGGGGGAGTTCAGTGTTTCTGTTTGGCCTGGCCATTGTCTGTTTTCCGTTCAGTCTCTCAGGGGCGAGGTCCAAGACTTCCTATCTCTTGGTGTGAATGATGTTCTCTGATAGTTTTCCAGACACTGTGCATGTGCTTCCAGAAGCAGTTTCTTCAGGAGACCCCATAGTGGCTGCTGGGCTGTTTTGCCAAAATCCCTCTTCGGGGGTGGGGTGGGGGGGGACTGAGTCCACTAGATGCCCTCCGGTGTCAGGACTCTCCTTTCTGGGAATTGTTCTCTCCTGAAGGGGCCGCCTCGCCCAAGGTTATGCCTTTTCCCTCAGGGGCAGCCAATAGCCAGTGACTGGTCAGGGCAGTGGGCATCGAGGCCTGGCCTCCTCAGCCCAACTTGGGACAACTCTGAAGGACCCTTCCGGCTGCAGGGCTCCCATGACACTCCCCCGAGACCTTGGCTGGGATGGCTCACCTTCTCCCTCTGCCCAGTTCTGCTTCCCTTTCTTCCCCGAGTGCCCCTCTTCAGAGCACTTCACGATAATCTTCCCGTTCGAGAATCTCCAACTCAGTCGGCCTCCCCGGGGATATTACCTATAACAATCCCTCTTCAAATTCTCCTAATTTCAGTGTGCCATCTGTTTCCTGCTGGGACCATGACTGACACAGGGTATTACATTTATTATTTATTCTGTTAAATGCAGGTTTATGATTCACAGCAGGACTCTTTGTTATTGTTTCTGTTTTTTCACGTAGATTCTGGTCTGTTGCATTTACACACACACACACACACACACACACACCCACACACACACCACACTCTCTCTGTCCCTCCTCTTATAATGCCCAATGTATATAAATCTAGGATTCAGAACTTAACAGAAATGAGGTACTGCACAGAGAAGGGACAGATGCAGCGTGTTTTGGTTTGGACTTGCTGGAAGATTATCAGAGGCAGCTGGGTGCCCTGATTAGGGTATGGAAATGACAAAACAGCTCATTTGTTGCTATGCTGTACACCTTTTGTACTATGCCTGACATAACTGCTCTGCGAGAACAAGCACCCAGAATCCGTGCAGTTCAGATTATGGCAATTTTCACAAACATCGGCTTCTCCTGGTTCTTGAGCCAAGTTCAGCAGCCCCAAGACAATACCATCACAGGGAGGAAAGCAGGATCAGTACTCAGGTGGCAGTGGAAAATATGTCCATGTGCAATTTCCTTGTGCTCTGGAAAGTTCTTTTTCTGCAGAGTTTCTGTGAGAGGTAGACGTACAGCCCAGAGGTTTTTTTTTTTTAAGGTTTTGTTTATTTTTGTGTGAGAGAGAGAAAAAGCACGTGCAAGTGGGGAGGAGAGGCAGAGAGAGAAGCAGGTACCCTGCTAAGCAGGGAGCCTGATGTGGGGCTCGATCCCAGGACCCTGGGATCATGACCTGAGCCGAAGGCAGATGCTTCACCGGCTGAGCCACCCAGGCACCCCAGCCCAGAGCTTTAAAGCATGGGCCTGGGAACCAGACTGCCTCGGTTTAATTCTTTCTTTTGCCATTTACCTGCTCTGTGGCCTTGGGCAAGTACTTAACTTCTCTGTGCCTGTTTTCTCCTTGTCAACTGTAGAGGACACTGATAACATCTGATCACAAGTAGTTGTGCTTGGGGCGCCTGGGTGGCTCAGATGGTTAAGCGTCTGCCTTCAGCTCAGGTCATGATCCCAGAGTCCTGGGATCGAGCCCCGTGTCAGGCTCCCTGCTCGGTGGGGAGCCTGTTTCTCCCTCTCCCTCTGCTGTTCCCCCTGCTTGTGCTCTCTTGCTCTCTCTGTCAAATAAATAAATAAAATCTTAAAAAAAAAAATAGTTGGGGCGCCTGGGTGGCGCAGTCGTTAAGTGTCTGCCTTCAGCTCAGGGCGTGAGCCTGGTGTTCTGGGATCGAGCCCCACATCAGGCTCCTCTGCTAGGAGCCTGCTTCTTCCTCTCCTACTCCCCCTGCTTGTGTTCCCTCTCTGGTTTGCTGTCTCTGTCAAATAAATAAATAAAATCTTAAAAAAAAAATAGTTGTGCTGAAGAAACAAGTTAATCAAGATGAAGAATTTAGGCTTGTGGCGGGCAGGTAGTAAGCATCATATGACTACCATCTCCTCTTCCTTGTGTTCCATGTAGAATTTAAGTATGCCTGTGTGCTTAGATCTGTTCATATTTTCCTGTTTATTTTTTTCTTTAAGGAAAGAAATCACAGAGGAAGAAAAATAAAAGGACTTTCCAACACTAATATTACGATAGCCTTCACTTATATCTTCCTCTAGCACATTTCTTTTAAATAATAAAAAACGTGTTCTGGCAAAAAAATAAGAAAGTTTAAAGACAAGAAATAATATACTTCATTTTCTCTGAGTCTATCAGACCAGGTTTTAATATTCATAACATACAAAGAGTACTATAAATCAATAAAAAAGACAAAGCACCCAGTAGACATATGGGCAAAGCATATATACGGGCAGTTTACAGAAGAAATATGAATAACCCAATAAACATATGAAAAGATGTGTAACCTTACCAGTAATGCGAAAGTGCAAATTAAAACTAAGTTTCCTTGCCATCTATTACTTTGGCAACAATGGCAAATGAGCAAACAAGATGCCTTTATTCCTAATGAACACCGCCCCCCCCCCCCCCCCCCGCAACCTGGCTTTGCTGTGCCCTGCCGCTAGTATTTTGGAAGCTATTCGTCTTCTATCCATGCTAGTGTTTGCTATTAAGTTGAAATGTTTTTTTTTTTTTTTTTTGGTTATGAATTAATGTTTTTCTGTCAACATTTAAAATTTCAGTATCTGTAACCTCCCTCCCCCCATCTTTCATTTTCTGCCTTTACTTGCTCCGCATCTTTTTGCTGAATTAATTGTTGCCCTAGAAGATGGAGCAGTGTGAATCTCCCAGGTAATTTCTTCAACTATGTCCATTCTGCTACTCAGCCCATTTATTCGTATTGCCATAAATCATGTGTTCAGTTTCTGAGAACTGCTTTCATCTTTTTCATAGCACTCTGTTTTGCTTTTCTGGGTTGGTTTTTCTCTTGAATCTCATGAGCTGTGGCTGCCATTTGGGACTTTGGATTTTATGATACGCCCTTATGTTTCAGATGAACCGTCCTTTTTCTTTCAACCACTTGAGCAGGTTTCTCTTACCTGCAATCAAAATAGTGCCTAACAGGACAGGAGCATTCTTGAGAATGCTCAAGTGGGAGAGAGCCCATCTAGGTCGTTGAATCAGCAAAGGCTTTATGCTGCCATTTTTGGTGTTTACTTTCACTGATGGCTTTGATATAAACTACCAAGAATGGGTAAAGTGTGCCTGGTTGAATAAAAGCAGGCCAGTGAAACGTTTAAGAAACACTATGATTTGGGGCATCTGGATGGCTCAGTCGGTTGGGCATCTGCCTTCGGCTCAGGTCATGATCCCAGGGGCCTGGGATCGAGTCCAGCATTGGGCTCCCTGCTCAGTGGGGAGTCTGCTTCTCCCTTTCCCACTCCCCCTGCGGTGCTCTGTCTCTGTCTCTGTCTCTCAGATAAATAAATTAAAAAAAAAAACGATACCATTTGGCTGGATCCCAGCATAGCGGGGCCAGCGGGAAAGCTGGAAAGGTGTTCTGGAGACCTCCTATGGAGGGCCTCAATTTCCAGGGAGACAGCTTTGCAACTAGTCTGACATTGAGGAGATATTCAAAGGGTTTGAATAAAAGCATGGCATTATGGAAGATGTCGTTCAGAAGGATTAATGTGACGGTATGCAGAACAGATTGGAATGGTGGCTAGGAGCAGGACAAGTGGAGGAGACTGCCGAATTAACTCAAAGTGTAATGAAGGTTGGAACGTGTGAAAGTGGAACTGTTTCACACCCTAGGCAGGATTGGGGTATAGTTGTATTTTTATGTTCTAAGGCTCATGCATTCATAGATAATAGTGATAAAATGCAGACTGGCCGACAAAGTAACTCTTGCTGAATTAAAAACAAACTCACTCTTTACCCCCCCAAATATTAATTGAACAGTTTCTCCTTATATTTCAACCAATGACATTGACAACATGTGTGAGATTAGTATTGCGTCCTTTGATAAGGTCTTTGGAGAACTCAGTCTTTAGAAACGTGTTTCTGAAAATGAATTCCTAATGTTTCCTCTAGAGTCCTCAGCTAAGCAGTCTCTCTCTTACTTTTAGCATGTTTCAGGATAATTGTATTGATCTATTTCCTTGAGTAGTTTCGGGGAAAATCTGCACTCTGAGGCTTTTCTTAACTTCAGTGACCCAGGGGAATGGAGGCTTGCCCCGCCCAACAAATCAGTAAGCTCAAGAATGCTGGCGTGAGAATAGGATAAAGGAATTTCGTTTGCCTTGTAATAACACATCTAACCAAATTGGCTTACCCCCCTGGGAACTACATATCAGTCCTGTAAGAGCTGGAGGTGAGGATGGGGACAATACTTAGATTTTCCGAGTACAGTGGATTCCATGCTATGCTGTCCAGATCTATCTTCTCGTCCTTCCAGGACTTAAGTCCTGATCCCCCTACTTCTGGGAGTGCTGTCAGCCCTCTCTGGGAATTGCCTTTGGTTGAAAACACCACCTTGCTAGGGGAACTGGCTGACCCAGTTGGTAGAACATGCGACTCTTGATCTTGGGGTGGTGAGTTCAAGTCCCACATTGGGCATAGAGTTTACTTAAAGATAAAGTCCCTTGCTCAAGGTCACTTTTTTGGGGTTTGGGTGGGTAGACTGCATCCAGTGGATGGTCTCTTTGGGGGTACAGAGGGCCCAGTTCATCAGCCCAACTTGGGACAACTCTGAAAGGCCATGCCAACTTCAAAGCTTCTCATGGAAGAGGCTGAGACCTTTTGTTGAGTTACCTCTTACTGGGTGTAACAAATTAACATAAATTTAAGGGCTTAACACAACACAGATTTGTTATCTTACGGTTTTGGAGGTCAGAAGTCTGAAATGTCAGTTTCTAAGAATATGAACATTCAAAAAAATGTTTAAAGAATTATGGAAAACCAACAAAAAAATAAATGAAACAAAGAATTAGAATGGGAAACCTCCATCTTTCATAAAGCTTGTTTCTTCTGCATTTTGCATTCTCTCTTTTTTTCTTTTTAAAGATTATATTTATTTATTTGACAGAGAGAGACAGCCAGCGAGAGAGGGAACACAGCAGGGGGAGTGGGAGAGGAAGAAGCAGGCTCCCAGTGGAGGAGCCTGATGTGGGGCTCGATCCCAGGACTCCGGGATCACGCCCTGAGCCGAAGGCAGACCCTTAACGACTGAGCCACCCAGGCGCCCCCTGCATTTTACATTCTCAATAGCAAGATTCAGAATGAGACATTTCATTTCCCAATGTCTTAATGTCTGTTTTCACTCCAGGATTTTAGTGAAAAGAGTAAATTATATGATAAGATAAAAGCAGTATATAAAAACTGAATAATACTGCAATTTTCCTGGTCTTTTCTATGTATATGGTATTAGACAAGGTGCCTCTAAGTGAAAGAATAACAGGAGTAATGAGTTGCCATTCTATGGAATTCAGTAAAGCCTTAAAAAAATTTTTTTTTAAAGATTTATTAAGTAATCTCTATACCCAGCATGGGGCTTGTACTCAGGACCCCGAGATCAAGAGTTATACGTTCTTCCGACAGAGCCAGCCAGGCTCCTCTAGTAAAGGCTTTTGTACATGCTTCCCAGAAGAGGAGAAAGTGAGTGACTCAATTGACTGTATAACACATCCATGTGCAAATCACATGCTTTGTGAGGCACCTGGCTGGC
Source organism: Ursus arctos (assembly GCF_023065955.2). NCBI lineage: Eukaryota > Metazoa > Chordata > Mammalia > Carnivora > Ursidae > Ursus > Ursus arctos. Next base: position 36,493,865 of record NC_079873.1, on the reverse strand, counting down.
TCAGTTGGTCGAGTGTATGACTCTTGATCTCGGGCTTGTAGGTTCAAGCCCCACATTGTATGTAGAGATCACTTAAAAAAAAAACCACGTGCTTTCTGGCTCCTTCTTTTGGAGTTAATTTAAGGAGGACCTAATTAAGTTACAGAGTACTATGTCATTAAAAATACTTTCTTTTTTTTTTAAGATTTTACTTATTTGAGAGAGAGAGCGAGAGCGTGAGAGTGAGTGCAAGCACACAAGAGGGGGGGAGCAGAGGGAAAGGGAGAAGCAGACTCCCTGCTGAGCAGGGAGCTGGATGTGGGGCTCAATATGGGGCTCGATATGGGGCTCGATCCCAGGACTTGGGATCATGATCTGAACCAAAGGCAGACGCTAAACTGATGGAGCCACCCAGGTGCCCCTGAAACTGCTGTCTGATGACATAAACACTGATGTGACTTTTAGCATATACCTTGGATTGGAGTGACTTTGCTAGAGTTAATCTGCTCGTGTTCATTTACTTAACTAGGTGAACCAGGATTCTCAATTCTTACATCTATAAACAATACACATTTACTGTAACTTTTTCGGATCCCAGGTACATTATTTAGTTCATCTCATGAAAGGCTCATTTTGTGTACAGGTCTGGTATACTATCTGGAGATTGCAGTAAAGAGCCACCCCTGTGCTAGACAATTCTGTTTGTTTTTCTTTTCCTTACCTGTTCGACAAGAAGGCACGGCTTGGATTGTATTTCTGCTACGTCTGGGCCACAGGATTGCTGGGGACCTGTTCACTACTTATCGAAAAGAAGTGGCAGAGGGTCCTTTTATGACATTCTTCAGACAGCACGGCATTAGCCCCATTACTTCAAGATTACTTGGCAAGATGCTTTCAATACAAGGCCACAGTGTTTGCTGTATCATTAGGGATCTCTAAGGCACCAATAAAAATTTAGTAATGCGTATATTTCCTTGATAGATTTTGAGTGTCTGATATTCTTAGCATCTTCAATTATACATTTTCTAGGCAAACAGTCTTTAAACATACTATCTGTAATAACCAGCCCTACAGTAACAGATTCTATTTATCGAAGTTGGGAGTTGGGATTTTCCAAGACTTTACTTAACTTATCCTTTTTGTTATACTTCAGACAAATGAGACAGAAATGTACCCATTGTATTCATTGAACTTGTTAATATCTTAACACTGTTAAAACCGGAAAAAAAAAAAAACCAGTGAGAAGTGCCTTGCTGTTAGAGTAAATTTTAATTTCGAGAAAATCTTGCAATCATTGCAAAGAAAGTGTTAGAGTTAAGTTGATGGTGAACTAGACTGTTTGATTTTAAGTGCCCCCGAGAGACTGAAGAAGAGAGAAGGGAAAAAAATAATCATGCCACATTTGACTCCGGAAAATAAGCAGCTTCATCATACATCAGTGCCTAAAATATGAGTGAACATTAGAATTGCAAATGAGTTGGGGGAGGCAAGAACTCTGTCTTCTTTTACATGATTTTGTTTTGCATTAGGCTAGGGGATTTTTTTTTCCTATTACAAACTAAGAATGAATTCCCAACTTCCAGCAATGGCATGGACAAGAATTACCCCCTTGCAAGTTGCAATAATGAAATGGATGCTTTGTTGAAGATCTGCCTCTTTCTTTTTAAATCCTATAAGTGGAATCTAAGGAAATTGAGTAATCAGAAGAATAAATAACATTCATGGCAGAGAAATATCTTAACCACAAACACATGCTGAATTCCCAAAGCATGATGCTTTGTGTATAAAGATGCTCAGGTTCTGGAGTCCTTGGGTTTTACATTCAGATGAGGAGCCAGATCCTGCTGGGTTAATGATCAAGTCTTGGGGTGCTGACCTATGGGGTTTGATTTTATGTGCTCCTTAGAGAATGAACAGTCATCTGTAACTCCCTACTTCATGCTGCCTCCCAAGTGCTGATGCTTGCTTTTCATTTTATTTTTAAAAATTTTATTTTATGGATTGATTTATTCATTTGAGAGAGAGAGAGAGAGCACGCGCGAGTGAGCAGGGGGAGGGGCAGAGGGGGAGGGAGAGAGAGAATCCTCAAGCAGACTCCCCACTGAGTGCGAAGCCCGATGTGGGGCTCGATCCCAGGACCCCGAGATCATGACCGGAGCCCAATTCAAGAGCTGGCCATTTAAACGACTGAGCCACCCAGGCACCCCTATAATTTTTATTTTTAAGTCATCTCTACACCCAGCGTGGGGATTGAACTCACAAATCTGAGATGAAGAGTTGCCCGCTCCACTGACTGAGCCAGCCGGGTGCCCCTGATTCTTGCTTTTTAAACAGAAACTAAATGGGGATTTCTACCTTTATTATTTCTGTGTTTTGGGATTTGTTTTCCTCTACCTTTGTTTTGAATGCAAGCATGATGTACTTTCTCCTCTGTCCAGACAGAGACCACGATGGGAGTTAGGCAGAGGCAAATCTGAGTGTAGAACCCGGCTCTTCTAAATGTGTGACTTCAGGCAAGTTACTAGGATTTAGGGCTTGGATTTGGAGCTTTATTACCATTTACAAAAGATGTAATGTTCTTACTCACCGTTAATATATCAGCTCTGTAAGCCCTAGAAGAGCTCTTGCCTTTTTTTTTTTTTTGGTAACACAGTTGTACACATACAAGGACTTAGGAAAGTGAGCTATGTATGCCAATAATTAGACTCTCTTTACATGGATGAATAAAGCAGACCAAGGTCAATGTGGGAAACCTGGCATCTGTCCCTGGACTCTGGTCACTCAACTTTAACTGCTTCATGGCAGGATGAACCCACATGCTATAGAATCCAGGGTTATCTCTCTTGTGATTTTTACCTTGAGTAAATCTTGATGACAATGAGAGATGAAAAAGGATGGTACCTAATGACAAGCTTAAGGCAAAATTCCATGAAAGTATAAATGTGCTGTGTCTGTATATGTGAGTGTCCGCTGGGCAGTGGGGAGAGAAGAAATGTGAGACTCAACTTTGCGTTCAGAGGGAGAACCACTGAGTTGTGAATACGGACCTGGGCAGAAACTCCCGGGCACTTGTCTCAGGGTGGATGTGACTCTTCTCTTCTGCGAAGATCCTGTGTCAACCTCTTTGGAGGAAATAACCTTACCAGGGGATGCCAAGTTTCATTAAAACCCATGGCCACCACCTTCCATTCAATCCAGACTCATAACTGGACTCCTGCCATATTACGCTCAGTAAGGGACAAATTCAAAGGCAGAGCGGGGAAGAGATAGCTTAAACATCGGTAAACAGCAAGCTTCCTGCTAAATTGTACCCATGATAGTCTGGGAAGTCTGTATGAGAATGAGTTCGAAAGGTACGAGACCAGAGAAGGTGAAAGGTAGCATTGGCTACCTCTACCTATTAATAAATAGTTTTTGCTTCATCCGGAAACT